>NC_080671.1:266322000-267671932 GCF_030247195.1 Topomyia yanbarensis
TAAAATTCTAAAATTCTAAAATTCTAAAATTCTAAAATTCTAAAATTCTAAAATTCTAAAATTCTAAAATTCTAAAATTCTAAAATTCTAAAATTCTAAAATTCTAAAATTCTAAAATTCTAAAATTCTAAAATTCTAAAATTCTAAAATTCTAAAATTCTAAAATTCTAAAATTCTAAAATTCTAAAATTCTAAAATTCTAAAATTCTAAAATTCTAAAATTCTAAAATTCTAAAATTCTAAAATTCTAAAATTCTAAAATTCTAAAATTCTAAAATTCTAAAATTCTAAAATTCTAAAATTCTAAAATTCTAAAATTCTAAAATTCTAAAATTCTAAAATTCTAAAATTCTAAAATTCTAAAATTCTAAAATTCTAAAATTCTAAAATTCTAAAATTCTAAAATTCTAAAATTCTAAAATTCTAAAATTCTAAAATTCTAAAATTCTAAAATTCTAAAATTCTAAAATTCTAAAATTCTAAAATTCTAAAATTCTAAAATTCTAAAATTCTAAAATTCTAAAATTCTAAAATTCTAAAATTCTAAAATTCTAAAATTCTAAAATTCTAAAATTCTAAAATTCTAAAATTCTAAAATTCTAAAATTCTAAAATTCTAAAATTCTAAAATTCTAAAATTCTAAAATTCTAAAATTCTAAAATTCTAAAATTCTAAAATTCTAAAATTCTAAAATTCTAAAATTCTAAAATTCTAAAATTCTAAAATTCTAAAATTCTAAAATTCTAAAATTCTAAAATTCTAAAATTCTAAAATTCTAAAATTCTAAAATTCTAAAATTCTAAAATTCTAAAATTCTAAAATTCTAAAATTCTAAAATTCTAAAATTCTAAAATTCTAAAATTCTAAAATTCTAAAATTCTAAAATTCTAAAATTCTAAAATTCTAAAATTCTAAAATTCTAAAATTCTAAAATTCTAAAATTCTAAAATTCTAAAATTCTAAAATTCTAAAATTCTAAAATTCTAAAATTCTAAAATTCTAAAATTCTAAAATTCTAAAATTCTAAAATTCTAAAATTCTAAAATTCTAAAATTCTAAAATTCTAAAATTCTAAAATTCTAAAATTCTAAAATTCTAAAATTCTAAAATTCTAAAATTCTAAAATTCTAAAATTCTAAAATTCTAAAATTCTAAAATTCTAAAATTCTAAAATTCTAAAATTCTAAAATTCTAAAATTCTAAAATTCTAAAATTCTAAAATTCTAAAATTCTAAAATTCTAAAATTCTAAAATTCTAAAATTCTAAAATTCTAAAATTCTAAAATTCTAAAATTCTAAAATTCTAAAATTCTAAAATTCTAAAATTCTAAAATTCTAAAATTCTAAAATTCTAAAATTCTAAAATTCTAATATTCTAAAATTCAAAAATTCAAAAATTCAAAATTCAAAAATTCAAAAATTCAAAAATTCAAAAATTCAAAAATTCAAAAATTCAAAAATTCAAAAATTCAAAAATTCAAAAATTGAAAAATTCAAAAATTCAAAAATTCAAAAATTGAAAAATTCAAAAATTCAAAAATTCAAAAATAAAATTCAAAAATTCAAAAATTCAAAAATTCAAAATTCAAAAATTCAAAAATTCAAAATTCAAAAATTCAAAAATTCAAAAATTCAAAAATTCAAAATTCAAAAATTCAAAAATTCAAAAATTCAAAATTCAAAAATTCAAAAATTCAAAAATTCAAAAATTCAAAAATTCAAAAATTCAAAAATTCAAAAATTCAAAAATTCAAAAATTCAAAAATTCAAAATTCAAAAATTCAAAAATTCAAAATTCAAAAATTCAAAAATTCAAAAATTCAAAAATTCAAAAATTCAAAAATTCAAAAATTCAAAAATTCTAAAATTCTAAAATTCTAAAATTCTAAAATTCTAAAATTCTAAAATTCTAAAATTCTAAAATTCTAAAATTCTAAAATTCTAAAATTCTAAAATTCTAAATTCTAAAATCTAAAATTCTAAATTCTAAAATTCTAAAATTCTAAAATTCTAAAATTCTAAATTAAATTCTAAAATTCTAAAATTCTAAAATTCTAAAATTCTAAAATTCTAAAATTCTAAAATTCTAAAATTCTAAAATTCTAAAATTCTAAAATTCTAAAATTCTAAAATTCTAAAATTCTAAAATTCTAAATTCTAAAATTCTAAAATTCTAAAATTCTAAAATTCTAAAATTCTAAAATTCTAAAATTCTAAAATTCTAAAATTCTAAAATTCTAAATTCTAAAATTCTAAAATTCTAAAATTCTAAAATTCTAAAATTCTAAATTCTAAAATTCTAAAATTCTAAAATTCTAAAATTCTAAAATTCTAAATTCTAAATTCTAAAATTCTAAAATTCTAAAATTCTAAAATTCTAAAATTCTAAAATTCTAAAATTCTAAAATTCTAAAATTCTAAAATTCTAAAATTCTAAAATTCTAAATTCTAAAATTCTAAAATTCTAAAATTCTAAAATTCTAAATTCTAAAATTCTAAAATTCTAAAATTCTAAAATTCTAAAATTCTAAATTCTAAAATTCTAAAATTCTAAAATTCTAAAATTCTAAAATTCTAAAATTCTAAAATTCTAAAATTCTAAAATTCTAAAATTCTAAAATTCTAAATTCTAAAATTCTAAAATTCTAAAATTCTAAAATTCTAAAATTCTAAAATTCTAAAATTCTAAAATTCTAAAATTCTAAAATTCTAAATTCTAAAATTCTAAAATTCTAAAATTCTAAAATTCTAAAATTCTAAATTCTAAAATTCTAAAATTCTAAAATTCTAAAATTCTAAAATTCTAAAATTCTAAAATTCTAAATTCTAAAATTCTAAAATTCTAAAATTCTAAAATTCTAAAATTCTAAAATTCTAAAATTCTAAAATTCTAAAATTCTAAAATTCTAAAATTCTAAAATTCTAAAATTCTAAATTCTAAATTCTAAAATTCTAAAATTCTAAAATTCTAAAATTCTAAAATTCTAAAATTCTAAAATTCTAAAATTCTAAAATTCTAAAATTCTAAAATTCTAAAATTCTAAAATTCTAAAATTCTAAAATTCTAAAATTCTAAAATTCTAAAATTCTAAAATTCTAAAATTCTAAAATTCTAAAATTCTAAAATTCTAAAATTCTAAATTCTAAAATTCTAAAATTCTAAATTCTAAAATTCTAAAATTCTAAAATTCTAAAATTCTAAAATTCTAAAATTCTAAAATTCTAAAATTCTAAAATTCTAAAATTCTAAAATTCTAAAATTCTAAAATTCTAAAATTCTAAAATTCTAAAATTCTAAAATTCTAAAATTCTAAAATTCTAAAATTCTAAAATTCTAAAATTCTAAAATTCTAAAATTCTAAAATTCTAAAATTCTAAAATTCTAAAATTCTAAAATTCTAAAATTCTAAAATTCTAAATTCTAAAATTCTAAAATTCTAAAATTCTAAAATTCTAAAATTCTAAAATTCTAAAATTCTAAAATTCTAAAATTCTAAAATTCTAAAATTCTAAAATTCTAAAATTCTAAAATTCTAAATTCTAAAATTCTAAAATTCTAAAATTCTAAAATTCTAAATTCTAAAATTCTAAAATTCTAAAATTCTAAAATTCTAAAATTCTAAAATTCTAAAATTCTAAAATTCTAAAATTCAAAAATTCTAAAATCTAAATTCTAAAATTCTAAAATTCTAAAATTCTAAAATTCTAAAATTCTAAAATTCTAAAATTCTAAAATTCTAAAATTCTAAAATTCTAAATTCTAAAATTCTAAAATTCTAAAATTCTAAAATTCTAAAATTCTAAAATTCTAAAATTCTAAAATTCTAAAATTCTAAAATTCTAAAATTCTAAAATTCTAAAATTCTAAAATTCTAAATTCTAAAATTCTAAAATTCTAAAATTCTAAAATTCTAAAATTCTAAAATTCTAAAATTCTAAAATTCTAAAATTCTAAAATTCTAAATTCTAAAATTCTAAAATTCTAAAATTCTAAAATTCTAAAATTCTAAAATTCTAAAATTCTAAAATTCTAAAATTCTAAAATTCTAAAATTCTAAAATTCTAAAATTCTAAAATTCTAAAATTCTAAAAATTCTAAAATTCTAAAATTCTAAAATTCTAAAATTCTAAAATTCTAAAATTCTAAAATCTAAATTCTAAAATTCTAAAATTCTAAAATTCTAAAATTCTAAAATTCTAAAATTCTAAAATTCTAAATTCTAAAATTCTAAAATTCTAAAATTCTAAAATTCTAAAATTCTAAAATTCTAAAATTCTAAAATTCTAAAATTCTAAAATTCTAAAATTCTAAAATTCTAAAATTCTAAAATTCTAAAATTCTAAAATTCTAAATTAAAATTCTAAAATTCTAAAATTCTAAAATTCTAAAATTCTAAAATTCTAAAATTCTAAAATTCTAAAATTCTAAATTCTAAAATTCTAAAATTCTAAAATTCTAAAATTCTAAAATTCTAAAATTCTAAAATTCTAAAATTCTAAAATTCTAAAATTCTAAAATTCTAAAATTCTAAAATTCTAAAATTCTAAAATTCTAAAATTCTAAAATCTAAATTCTAAAATCTAAAATTCTAAAATTCTAAAATTCTAAAATTCTAAAATTCTAAAATTCTAAAATTCTAAAATTCTAAAATTCTAAAATTCTAAAATTCTAAAATTCTAAAATTCTAAAATTCTAAAAATTCTAAAATTCTAAAATTCTAAAATTCTAAAATTCTAAAATTCTAAAATTCTAAAATTCTAAATTCTAAAATTCTAAAATTCTAAAATTCTAAAATTCTAAAATTCTAAAATTCTAAAATTCTAAAATTCTAAAATTCTAAAATTCTAAAATTCTAAAATTCTAAAATTCTAAAATTCTAAAATTCTAAAATTCTAAAATTCTAAAATTCTAAAATTCTAAAATTCTAAAATTCTAAAATTCTAAAATTCTAAAATTCTAAAATTCTAAAAATTCTAAAATTCTAAAATTCTAAAATTCTAAAATTCTAAAATTCTAAAATTCTAAATTCTAAAATTCTAAAATTCTAAAATTCTAAAATTCTAAAATTCTAAAATTCTAAAATTCTAAAATTCTAAAATTCTAAATTCTAAAATTCTAAAATTCTAAAATTCTAAAATTCTAAAATTCTAAAATTCTAAAATTCTAAAATTCTAAAATTCTAAAATTCTAAATTCTAAAATTCTAAAATTCTAAAATTCTAAAATTCTAAAATCTAAAATTCTAAAATTCTAAAATTCTAAAATTCTAAAATTCTAAAATTCTAAAATTCTAAAATTCTAAAATTCTAAAAATTCTAAAATTCTAAATTCTAAAATTCTAAAATTCTAAAATTCTAAAATTCTAAAATTCTAAAATTCTAAAATTCTAAAATTCTAAAATTCTAAAATCTAAATTCTAAAATTCTAAAATTCTAAAATTCTAAAATTCTAAAATTCTAAAATTCTAAAATTCTAAAATCTAAAATTCTAAAATTCTAAAATTCTAAAATTCTAAAATTCTAAAATTCTAAAATTCTAAAATTCTAAAATTCAAAAATTCTAAATTCTAAAATTCTAAAATTCTAAAATTCTAAAATTCTAAAATTCTAAAATTCTAAAATTCTAAAATTCTAAAATCTAAAATTCTAAAATTCTAAAATTCTAAAATTCTAAAATCTAAAATTCTAAAATTCTAAAATTCTAAAATTCTAAAATTCTAAAATTCTAAAATTCTAAAATTCTAAATTCTAAAATTCTAAAATTCTAAATTCTAAAATTCTAAAATTCTAAAATTCTAAAATTCTAAAATTCTAAAATTCTAAAATTCTAAAATTCTAAAATTCTAAAATTCTAAAATTCTAAAATCTAAATTCTAAAATTCTAAAATTCTAAAATTCTAAAATTCTAAAATTCTAAAATTCTAAAATTCTAAAATTCTAAAATTCTAAAATTCTAAAATTCTAAAATCTAAAATTCTAAAATTCTAAAATTCTAAAATTCTAAAATTCTAAAATTCTAAAATTCTAAAATTCTAAAATTCTAAAATTCTAAAATTCTAAAATTCTAAAATTCTAAAATTCTAAAATTCTAAAATTCTAAAATTCTAAAATTCTAAAATCTAAAATTCTAAAATTCTAAAATTCTAAAATTCTAAAATTCTAAAATTCTAAAATTCTAAAATTCTAAAATTCTAAAATTCTAAAATTCTAAAATTCTAAAATTCTAAATTCTAAAATTCTAAAATTCTAAAATTCTAAAATTCTAAAATCTAAAATTCTAAAATTCTAAATTCTAAAATTCTAAAATTCTAAAATTCTAAAATTCTAAAATTCTAAAATTCTAAAATTCTAAAATTCTAAATTCTAAAATTCTAAAATTCTAAAATTCTAAAATTCTAAAATTCTAAAATTCTAAAATTCTAAAATTCTAAATTCTAAAATTCTAAAATTCTAAATCTAAAATTCTAAAAATTCTAAAATTCTAAAATTCTAAAATCTAAATTCTAAAATTCTAAAATTCTAAATTCTAAAATTCTAAAATTCTAAAATTCTAAAATTCTAAAATTCTAAAATTCTAAATTCTAAAATTCTAAAATTCTAAAATTCTAAAATTCTAAAATTCTAAAATTCTAAAATTCTAAAATTCTAAAATTCTAAAATTCTAAAATTCTAAAATTCTAAAATTCTAAAATTCTAAAATTAAAAATCTAAAATTCTAAAATTCTAAAATTCTAAAATTCTAAAATTCTAAAATTCTAAAATTCTAAAATTCTAAAATTCTAAAATTCTAAAATTCTAAAATTCTAAAATTCTAAAATTCTAAAATTCTAAAATTCTAAAATTCTAAAATTCTAAAATTCTAAAATTCTAAAATTCTAAAATTCTAAAATTCTAAAATTCTAAAATTCTAAAATTCTAAAATTCTAAATTCTAAAATTCTAAAATTCTAAAATTCTAAAATTCTAAAATTCTAAAATTCTAAAATTCTAAATTCTAAAATTCTAAAATTCTAAAATTCTAAAATTCTAAAATTCTAAATTCTAAAATTCTAAAATTCTAAAATTCTAAAATTCTAAAATTCTAAAATTCTAAAATTCTAAAAATTCTAAAATTCTAAAATTCTAAAATTCTAAAATTCTAAAATTCTAAAATTCTAAAATTCTAAAATTCTAAAATTCTAAAATTCTAAAATTCTAAAATTCTAAAATTCTAAAATTCTAAAATTCTAAAATTCTAAAATTCTAAAATTCTAAAATTCTAAAATTCTAAAATTCTAAAATTCTAAAATTCTAAAATTCTAAAATTCTAAAATTCTAAAATTCTAAAATTCTAAAAATTCTAAAATTCTAAAATTCTAAAATTCTAAAATTCTAAAATTCTAAAATTCTAAAATTCTAAAATTCTAAAATTCTAAAATTCTAAAATTCTAAAATTCTAAAATTCTAAAATTCTAAAATTCTAAAATTCTAAAATTCTAAAATTCTAAAATTCTAAAATTCTAAAATTCTAAAATTCTAAAATTCTAAAATTCTAAAATTCTAAAATTCTAAAATTCTAAAATTCTAAAATTCTAAAATTCTAAAATTCTAAAATTCTAAAATTCTAAAATTCTAAAATTCTAAATTCTAAAATTCTAAAATTCTAAAATCTAAAATTCTAAAATTCTAAAATTCTAAAATTCTAAAATTCTAAAATCTAAAATTCTAAAATTCTAAAATTCTAAAATTCTAAAATTCTAAAATTCTAAAATTCTAAAATTCTAAAATTCTAAAATTCTAAAATTCTAAATTCTAAAATTCTAAAATTCTAAAATTCTAAAATTCTAAAATTCTAAAATTCTAAAATTCTAAAATTCTAAAATTCTAAAATTCTAAAATTCTAAAATTCTAAAATTCTAAATTCTAAAATTCTAAATTCTAAAATTCTAAAATTCTAAAATTCTAAAATTCTAAAATTCTAAAATTCTAAAATTCTAAAATTCTAAAATTCTAAAATTCTAAATTCTAAAATTCTAAAATTCTAAAATTCTAAAATTCTAAAATCTAAAATTCTAAAATTCTAAAATTCTAAAATTCTAAAATTCTAAAATTCTAAAATTCTAAAATTCTAAAATTCTAAAATTCTAAAATTCTAAAATTCTAAAATTCTAAAATTCTAAATTCTAAAATTCTAAAATTCTAAAATTCTAAAATTCTAAAATTCTAAAATTCTAAAATTCTAAAATTCTAAATTCTAAAATTCTAAAATTCTAAAATTCTAAAATTCTAAAATTCTAAAATTCTAAAATTCTAAAATTCTAAAATTCTAAAATTCTAAAATTCTAAAATTCTAAAATTCTAAAATTCTAAAATTCTAAAATTCTAAAATTCTAAAATTCTAAAATTCTAAAATTCTAAAATCTAAATTCTAAAATTCTAAAATTCTAAAATTCTAAAATTCTAAAATTCTAAAATTCTAAAATTCTAAAATTCTAAAATTCTAAAATTCTAAAATTCTAAAATTCTAAAATTCTAAAATTCTAAAATTCTAAAATTCTAAAATTCTAAAATTCTAAAATTCTAAAATTCTAAAATTCTAAAATTCTAAAATTCTAAAATTCTAAAATTCTAAAATTCTAAAATTCTAAAATCTAAAATCTAAAATTCTAAAATTCTAAAATTCTAAAATTCTAAAATTCTAAAATTCTAAAATTCTAAATCTAAATTCTAAAATTCTAAAATTCTAAAATTCTAAAATTCTAAAATTCTAAAATTCTAAAATTCTAAAATTCTAAAATTCTAAAATTCTAAAATTCTAAAATTCTAAAATTCTAAAATTCTAAAATTCTAAAATTCTAAAATTCTAAAATTCTAAAATTCTAAAATTCTAAAATTCTAAAATTCTAAAATTCTAAAATCTAAAATTCTAAAATTCTAAAATTCTAAAATTCTAAAATTCTAAAATTCTAAAATTCTAAAATTCTAAAATTCTAAAATTCTAAAATTCTAAAATTCTAAAATTCTAAAATTCTAAAATTCTAAAATTCTAAAATTCTAAAATTCTAAAATTCTAAAATTCTAAAATTCTAAAATTCTAAAATTCTAAAATTCTAAATTCTAAATTCTAAAATTCTAAAATTCTAAAATTCTAAAATTCTAAAATTCTAAAATTCTAAAATTCTAAAATTCTAAATCTAAATTCTAAAATTCTAAAATTCTAAAATTCTAAAATTCTAAAATTCTAAAATTCTAAAATTCTAAAATTCTAAAATTCTAAATTCTAAAATTCTAAAATTCTAAAATTCTAAAATTCTAAAATTCTAAAATTCTAAAATTCTAAAATTCTAAAATTCTAAAATTCTAAAATTCTAAAATTCTAAAATTCTAAAATTCTAAAATTCTAAAATTCTAAAATTCTAAAATTCTAAAATTCTAAAATTCTAAAATTCTAAAATTCTAAAATTCTAAAATTCTAAAATTCTAAAATTCTAAAATTCTAAAATTCTAAAATTCTAAAATTCTAAAATTCTAAAATTCTAAAATTCTAAAATTCTAAAATTCTAAAATTCTAAAATTCTAAAATTCTAAAATTCTAAAATTCTAAAATTCTAAAATTCTAAAATTCTAAAATTCTAAAATTCTAAAATTCTAAAATTCTAAAATTCTAAAATTCTAAAATTCTAAAATTCTAAAATTCTAAAATTCTAAAATTCTAAAATTCTAAAATTCTAAAATTCTAAAATTCTAAAATTCTAAAATTCTAAAATTCTAAAATTCTAAAATTCTAAAATTCTAAAATTCTAAAATTCTAAAATTCTAAAATTCTAAAATTCTAAAATTCTAAAATTCTAAAATTCTAAAATTCTAAAATTCTAAAATTCTAAAATTCTAAAATTCTAAAATTCTAAAATTCTAAAATTCTAAAATTCTAAAATTCTAAAATTCTAAAATTCTAAAATTCTAAAATTCTAAAATTCTAAAATTCTAAAATTCTAAAATTCTAAAATTCTAAAATTCTAAAATTCTAAAATTCTAAAATTCTAAAATTCTAAAATTCTAAAATTCTAAAATTCTAAAATTCTAAAATTCTAAAATTCTAAAATTCTAAAATTCTAAAATTCTAAAATTCTAAAATTCTAAAATTCTAAAATTCTAAAATTCTAAAATTCTAAAATTCTAAAATTCTAAAATTCTAAAATTCTAAAATTCTAAAATTCTAAAATTCTAAAATTCTAAAATTCTAAAATTCTAAAATTCTAAAATTCTAAAATTCTAAAATTCTAAAATTCTAAAATTCTAAAATTCTAAAATTCTAAAATTCTAAAATTCTAAAATTCTAAAATTCTAAAATTCTAAAATTCTAAAATTCTAAAATTCTAAAATTCTAAAATTCTAAAATTCTAAAATTCTAAAATTCTAAAATTCTAAAATTCTAAAATTCTAAAATTCTAAAATTCTAAAATTCTAAAATTCTAAAATTCTAAAATTCTAAAATTCTAAAATTCTAAAATTCTAAAATTCTAAAATTCTAAAATTCTAAAATTCTAAAATTCTAAAATTCTAAAATTCTAAAATTCTAAAATTCTAAAATTCTAAAATTCTAAAATTCTAAAATTCTAAAATTCTAAAATTCTAAAATTCTAAAATTCTAAAATTCTAAAATTCTAAAATTCTAAAATTCTAAAATTCTAAAATTCTAAAATTCTAAAATTCTAAAATTCTAAAATTCTAAAATTCTAAAATTCTAAAATTCTAAAATTCTAAAATTCTAAAATTCTAAAATTCTAAAATTCTAAAATTCTAAAATTCTAAAATTCTAAAATTCTAAAATTCTAAAATTCTAAAATTCTAAAATTCTAAAATTCTAAAATTCTAAAATTCTAAAATTCTAAAATTCTAAAATTCTAAAATTCTAAAATTCTAAAATTCTAAAATTCTAAAATTCTAAAATTCTAAAATTCTAAAATTCTAAAATTCTAAAATTCTAAAATTCTAAAATTCTAAAATTCTAAAATTCTAAAATTCTAAAATTCTAAAATTCTAAAATTCTAAAATTCTAAAATTCTAAAATTCTAAAATTCTAAAATTCTAAAATTCTAAAATTCTAAAATTCTAAAATTCTAAAATTCTAAAATTCTAAAATTCTAAAATTCTAAAATTCTAAAATTCTAAAATTCTAAAATTCTAAAATTCTAAAATTCTAAAATTCTAAAATTCTAAAATTCTAAAATTCTAAAATTCTAAAATTCTAAAATTCTAAAATTCTAAAATTCTAAAATTCTAAAATTCTAAAATTCTAAAATTCTAAAATTCTAAAATTCTAAAATTCTAAAATTCTAAAATTCTAAAATTCTAAAATTCTAAAATTCTAAAATTCTAAAATTCTAAAATTCTAAAATTCTAAAATTCTAAAATTCTAAAATTCTAAAATTCTAAAATTCTAAAATTCTAAAATTCTAAAATTCTAAAATTCTAAAATTCTAAAATTCTAAAATTCTAAAATTCTAAAATTCTAAAATTCTAAAATTCTAAAATTCTAAAATTCTAAAATTCTAAAATTCTAAAATTCTAAAATTCTAAAATTCTAAAATTCTAAAATTCTAAAATTCTAAAATTCTAAAATTCTAAAATTCTAAAATTCTAAAATTCTAAAATTCTAAAATTCTAAAATTCTAAAATTCTAAAATTCTAAAATTCTAAAATTCTAAAATTCTAAAATTCTAAAATTCTAAAATTCTAAAATTCTAAAATTCTAAAATTCTAAAATTCTAAAATTCTAAAATTCTAAAATTCTAAAATTCTAAAATTCTAAAATTCTAAAATTCTAAAATTCTAAAATTCTAAAATTCTAAAATTCTAAAATTCTAAAATTCTAAAATTCTAAAATTCTAAAATTCTAAAATTCTAAAATTCTAAAATTCTAAAATTCTAAAATTCTAAAATTCTAAAATTCTAAAATTCTAAAATTCTAAAATTCTAAAATTCTAAAATTCTAAAATTCTAAAATTCTAAAATTCTAAAATTCTAAAATTCTAAAATTCTAAAATTCTAAAATTCTAAAATTCTAAAATTCTAAAATTCTAAAATTCTAAAATTCTAAAATTCTAAAATTCTAAAATTCTAAAATTCTAAAATTCTAAAATTCTAAAATTCTAAAATTCTAAAATTCTAAAATTCTAAAATTCTAAAATTCTAAAATTCTAAAATTCTAAAATTCTAAAATTCTAAAATTCTAAAATTCTAAAATTCTAAAATTCTAAAATTCTAAAATTCTAAAATTCTAAAATTCTAAAATTCTAAAATTCTAAAATTCTAAAATTCTAAAATTCTAAAATTCTAAAATTCTAAAATTCTAAAATTCTAAAATTCTAAAATTCTAAAATTCTAAAATTCTAAAATTCTAAAATTCTAAAATTCTAAAATTCTAAAATTCTAAAATTCTAAAATTCTAAAATTCTAAAATTCTAAAATTCTAAAATTCTAAAATTCTAAAATTCTAAAATTCTAAAATTCTAAAATTCTAAAATTCTAAAATTCTAAAATTCTAAAATTCTAAAATTCTAAAATTCTAAAATTCTAAAATTCTAAAATTCTAAAATTCTAAAATTCTAAAATTCTAAAATTCTAAAATTCTAAAATTCTAAAATTCTAAAATTCTAAAATTCTAAAATTCTAAAATTCTAAAATTCTAAAATTCTAAAATTCTAAAATTCTAAAATTCTAAAATTCTAAAATTCTAAAATTCTAAAATTCTAAAATTCTAAAATTCTAAAATTCTAAAATTCTAAAATTCTAAAATTCTAAAATTCTAAAATTCTAAAATTCTAAAATTCTAAAATTCTAAAATTCTAAAATTCTAAAATTCTAAAATTCTAAAATTCTAAAATTCTAAAATTCTAAAATTCTAAAATTCTAAAATTCTAAAATTCTAAAATTCTAAAATTCTAAAATTCTAAAATTCTAAAATTCTAAAATTCTAAAATTCTAAAATTCTAAAATTCTAAAATTCTAAAATTCTAAAATTCTAAAATTCTAAAATTCTAAAATTCTAAAATTCTAAAATTCTAAAATTCTAAAATTCTAAAATTCTAAAATTCTAAAATTCTAAAATTCTAAAATTCTAAAATTCTAAAATTCTAAAATTCTAAAATTCTAAAATTCTAAAATTCTAAAATTCTAAAATTCTAAAATTCTAAAATTCTAAAATTCTAAAATTCTAAAATTCTAAAATTCTAAAATTCTAAAATTCTAAAATTCTAAAATTCTAAAATTCTAAAATTCTAAAATTCTAAAATTCTAAAATTCTAAAATTCTAAAATTCTAAAATTCTAAAATTCTAAAATTCTAAAATTCTAAAATTCTAAAATTCTAAAATTCTAAAATTCTAAAATTCTAAAATTCTAAAATTCTAAAATTCTAAAATTCTAAAATTCTAAAATTCTAAAATTCTAAAATTCTAAAATTCTAAAATTCTAAAATTCTAAAATTCTAAAATTCTAAAATTCTAAAATTCTAAAATTCTAAAATTCTAAAATTCTAAAATTCTAAAATTCTAAAATTCTAAAATTCTAAAATTCTAAAATTCTAAAATTCTAAAATTCTAAAATTCTAAAATTCTAAAATTCTAAAATTCTAAAATTCTAAAATTCTAAAATTCTAAAATTCTAAAATTCTAAAATTCTAAAATTCTAAAATTCTAAAATTCTAAAATTCTAAAATTCTAAAATTCTAAAATTCTAAAATTCTAAAATTCTAAAATTCTAAAATTCTAAAATTCTAAAATTCTAAAATTCTAAAATTCTAAAATTCTAAAATTCTAAAATTCTAAAATTCTAAAATTCTAAAATTCTAAAATTCTAAAATTCTAAAATTCTAAAATTCTAAAATTCTAAAATTCTAAAATTCTAAAATTCTAAAATTCTAAAATTCTAAAATTCTAAAATTCTAAAATTCTAAAATTCTAAAATTCTAAAATTCTAAAATTCTAAAATTCTAAAATTCTAAAATTCTAAAATTCTAAAATTCTAAAATTCTAAAATTCTAAAATTCTAAAATTCTAAAATTCTAAAATTCTAAAATTCTAAAATTCTAAAATTCTAAAATTCTAAAATTCTAAAATTCTAAAATTCTAAAATTCTAAAATTCTAAAATTCTAAAATTCTAAAATTCTAAAATTCTAAAATTCTAAAATTCTAAAATTCTAAAATTCTAAAATTCTAAAATTCTAAAATTCTAAAATTCTAAAATTCTAAAATTCTAAAATTCTAAAATTCTAAAATTCTAAAATTCTAAAATTCTAAAATTCTAAAATTCTAAAATTCTAAAATTCTAAAATTCTAAAATTCTAAAATTCTAAAATTCTAAAATTCTAAAATTCTAAAATTCTAAAATTCTAAAATTCTAAAATTCTAAAATTCTAAAATTCTAAAATTCTAAAATTCTAAAATTCTAAAATTCTAAAATTCTAAAATTCTAAAATTCTAAAATTCTAAAATTCTAAAATTCTAAAATTCTAAAATTCTAAAATTCTAAAATTCTAAAATTCTAAAATTCTAAAATTCTAAAATTCTAAAATTCTAAAATTCTAAAATTCTAAAATTCTAAAATTCTAAAATTCTAAAATTCTAAAATTCTAAAATTCTAAAATTCTAAAATTCTAAAATTCTAAAATTCTAAAATTCTAAAATTCTAAAATTCTAAAATTCTAAAATTCTAAAATTCTAAAATTCTAAAATTCTAAAATTCTAAAATTCTAAAATTCTAAAATTCTAAAATTCTAAAATTCTAAAATTCTAAAATTCTAAAATTCTAAAATTCTAAAATTCTAAAATTCTAAAATTCTAAAATTCTAAAATTCTAAAATTCTAAAATTCTAAAATTCTAAAATTCTAAAATTCTAAAATTCTAAAATTCTAAAATTCTAAAATTCTAAAATTCTAAAATTCTAAAATTCTAAAATTCTAAAATTCTAAAATTCTAAAATTCTAAAATTCTAAAATTCTAAAATTCTAAAATTCTAAAATTCTAAAATTCTAAAATTCTAAAATTCTAAAATTCTAAAATTCTAAAATTCTAAAATTCTAAAATTCTAAAATTCTAAAATTCTAAAATTCTAAAATTCTAAAATTCTAAAATTCTAAAATTCTAAAATTCTAAAATTCTAAAATTCTAAAATTCTAAAATTCTAAAATTCTAAAATTCTAAAATTCTAAAATTCTAAAATTCTAAAATTCTAAAATTCTAAAATTCTAAAATTCTAAAATTCTAAAATTCTAAAATTCTAAAATTCTAAAATTCTAAAATTCTAAAATTCTAAAATTCTAAAATTCTAAAATTCTAAAATTCTAAAATTCTAAAATTCTAAAATTCTAAAATTCTAAAATTCTAAAATTCTAAAATTCTAAAATTCTAAAATTCTAAAATTCTAAAATTCTAAAATTCTAAAATTCTAAAATTCTAAAATTCTAAAATTCTAAAATTCTAAAATTCTAAAATTCTAAAATTCTAAAATTCTAAAATTCTAAAATTCTAAAATTCTAAAATTCTAAAATTCTAAAATTCTAAAATTCTAAAATTCTAAAATTCTAAAATTCTAAAATTCTAAAATTCTAAAATTCTAAAATTCTAAAATTCTAAAATTCTAAAATTCTAAAATTCTAAAATTCTAAAATTCTAAAATTCTAAAATTCTAAAATTCTAAAATTCTAAAATTCTAAAATTCTAAAATTCTAAAATTCTAAAATTCTAAAATTCTAAAATTCTAAAATTCTAAAATTCTAAAATTCTAAAATTCTAAAATTCTAAAATTCTAAAATTCTAAAATTCTAAAATTCTAAAATTCTAAAATTCTAAAATTCTAAAATTCTAAAATTCTAAAATTCTAAAATTCTAAAATTCTAAAATTCTAAAATTCTAAAATTCTAAAATTCTAAAATTCTAAAATTCTAAAATTCTAAAATTCTAAAATTCTAAAATTCTAAAATTCTAAAATTCTAAAATTCTAAAATTCTAAAATTCTAAAATTCTAAAATTCTAAAATTCTAAAATTCTAAAATTCTAAAATTCTAAAATTCTAAAATTCTAAAATTCTAAAATTCTAAAATTCTAAAATTCTAAAATTCTAAAATTCTAAAATTCTAAAATTCTAAAATTCTAAAATTCTAAAATTCTAAAATTCTAAAATTCTAAAATTCTAAAATTCTAAAATTCTAAAATTCTAAAATTCTAAAATTCTAAAATTCTAAAATTCTAAAATTCTAAAATTCTAAAATTCTAAAATTCTAAAATTCTAAAATTCTAAAATTCTAAAATTCTAAAATTCTAAAATTCTAAAATTCTAAAATTCTAAAATTCTAAAATTCTAAAATTCTAAAATTCTAAAATTCTAAAATTCTAAAATTCTAAAATTCTAAAATTCTAAAATTCTAAAATTCTAAAATTCTAAAATTCTAAAATTCTAAAATTCTAAAATTCTAAAATTCTAAAATTCTAAAATTCTAAAATTCTAAAATTCTAAAATTCTAAAATTCTAAAATTCTAAAATTCTAAAATTCTAAAATTCTAAAATTCTAAAATTCTAAAATTCTAAAATTCTAAAATTCTAAAATTCTAAAATTCTAAAATTCTAAAATTCTAAAATTCTAAAATTCTAAAATTCTAAAATTCTAAAATTCTAAAATTCTAAAATTCTAAAATTCTAAAATTCTAAAATTCTAAAATTCTAAAATTCTAAAATTCTAAAATTCTAAAATTCTAAAATTCTAAAATTCTAAAATTCTAAAATTCTAAAATTCTAAAATTCTAAAATTCTAAAATTCTAAAATTCTAAAATTCTAAAATTCTAAAATTCTAAAATTCTAAAATTCTAAAATTCTAAAATTCTAAAATTCTAAAATTCTAAAATTCTAAAATTCTAAAATTCTAAAATTCTAAAATTCTAAAATTCTAAAATTCTAAAATTCTAAAATTCTAAAATTCTAAAATTCTAAAATTCTAAAATTCTAAAATTCTAAAATTCTAAAATTCTAAAATTCTAAAATTCTAAAATTCTAAAATTCTAAAATTCTAAAATTCTAAAATTCTAAAATTCTAAAATTCTAAAATTCTAAAATTCTAAAATTCTAAAATTCTAAAATTCTAAAATTCTAAAATTCTAAAATTCTAAAATTCTAAAATTCTAAAATTCTAAAATTCTAAAATTCTAAAATTCTAAAATTCTAAAATTCTAAAATTCTAAAATTCTAAAATTCTAAAATTCTAAAATTCTAAAATTCTAAAATTCTAAAATTCTAAAATTCTAAAATTCTAAAATTCTAAAATTCTAAAATTCTAAAATTCTAAAATTCTAAAATTCTAAAATTCTAAAATTCTAAAATTCTAAAATTCTAAAATTCTAAAATTCTAAAATTCTAAAATTCTAAAATTCTAAAATTCTAAAATTCTAAAATTCTAAAATTCTAAAATTCTAAAATTCTAAAATTCTAAAATTCTAAAATTCTAAAATTCTAAAATTCTAAAATTCTAAAATTCTAAAATTCTAAAATTCTAAAATTCTAAAATTCTAAAATTCTAAAATTCTAAAATTCTAAAATTCTAAAATTCTAAAATTCTAAAATTCTAAAATTCTAAAATTCTAAAATTCTAAAATTCTAAAATTCTAAAATTCTAAAATTCTAAAATTCTAAAATTCTAAAATTCTAAAATTCTAAAATTCTAAAATTCTAAAATTCTAAAATTCTAAAATTCTAAAATTCTAAAATTCTAAAATTCTAAAATTCTAAAATTCTAAAATTCTAAAATTCTAAAATTCTAAAATTCTAAAATTCTAAAATTCTAAAATTCTAAAATTCTAAAATTCTAAAATTCTAAAATTCTAAAATTCTAAAATTCTAAAATTCTAAAATTCTAAAATTCTAAAATTCTAAAATTCTAAAATTCTAAAATTCTAAAATTCTAAAATTCTAAAATTCTAAAATTCTAAAATTCTAAAATTCTAAAATTCTAAAATTCTAAAATTCTAAAATTCTAAAATTCTAAAATTCTAAAATTCTAAAATTCTAAAATTCTAAAATTCTAAAATTCTAAAATTCTAAAATTCTAAAATTCTAAAATTCTAAAATTCTAAAATTCTAAAATTCTAAAATTCTAAAATTCTAAAATTCTAAAATTCTAAAATTCTAAAATTCTAAAATTCTAAAATTCTAAAATTCTAAAATTCTAAAATTCTAAAATTCTAAAATTCTAAAATTCTAAAATTCTAAAATTCTAAAATTCTAAAATTCTAAAATTCTAAAATTCTAAAATTCTAAAATTCTAAAATTCTAAAATTCTAAAATTCTAAAATTCTAAAATTCTAAAATTCTAAAATTCTAAAATTCTAAAATTCTAAAATTCTAAAATTCTAAAATTCTAAAATTCTAAAATTCTAAAATTCTAAAATTCTAAAATTCTAAAATTCTAAAATTCTAAAATTCTAAAATTCTAAAATTCTAAAATTCTAAAATTCTAAAATTCTAAAATTCTAAAATTCTAAAATTCTAAAATTCTAAAATTCTAAAATTCTAAAATTCTAAAATTCTAAAATTCTAAAATTCTAAAATTCTAAAATTCTAAAATTCTAAAATTCTAAAATTCTAAAATTCTAAAATTCTAAAATTCTAAAATTCTAAAATTCTAAAATTCTAAAATTCTAAAATTCTAAAATTCTAAAATTCTAAAATTCTAAAATTCTAAAATTCTAAAATTCTAAAATTCTAAAATTCTAAAATTCTAAAATTCTAAAATTCTAAAATTCTAAAATTCTAAAATTCTAAAATTCTAAAATTCTAAAATTCTAAAATTCTAAAATTCTAAAATTCTAAAATTCTAAAATTCTAAAATTCTAAAATTCTAAAATTCTAAAATTCTAAAATTCTAAAATTCTAAAATTCTAAAATTCTAAAATTCTAAAATTCTAAAATTCTAAAATTCTAAAATTCTAAAATTCTAAAATTCTAAAATTCTAAAATTCTAAAATTCTAAAATTCTAAAATTCTAAAATTCTAAAATTCTAAAATTCTAAAATTCTAAAATTCTAAAATTCTAAAATTCTAAAATTCTAAAATTCTAAAATTCTAAAATTCTAAAATTCTAAAATTCTAAAATTCTAAAATTCTAAAATTCTAAAATTCTAAAATTCTAAAATTCTAAAATTCTAAAATTCTAAAATTCTAAAATTCTAAAATTCTAAAATTCTAAAATTCTAAAATTCTAAAATTCTAAAATTCTAAAATTCTAAAATTCTAAAATTCTAAAATTCTAAAATTCTAAAATTCTAAAATTCTAAAATTCTAAAATTCTAAAATTCTAAAATTCTAAAATTCTAAAATTCTAAAATTCTAAAATTCTAAAATTCTAAAATTCTAAAATTCTAAAATTCTAAAATTCTAAAATTCTAAAATTCTAAAATTCTAAAATTCTAAAATTCTAAAATTCTAAAATTCTAAAATTCTAAAATTCTAAAATTCTAAAATTCTAAAATTCTAAAATTCTAAAATTCTAAAATTCTAAAATTCTAAAATTCTAAAATTCTAAAATTCTAAAATTCTAAAATTCTAAAATTCTAAAATTCTAAAATTCTAAAATTCTAAAATTCTAAAATTCTAAAATTCTAAAATTCTAAAATTCTAAAATTCTAAAATTCTAAAATTCTAAAATTCTAAAATTCTAAAATTCTAAAATTCTAAAATTCTAAAATTCTAAAATTCTAAAATTCTAAAATTCTAAAATTCTAAAATTCTAAAATTCTAAAATTCTAAAATTCTAAAATTCTAAAATTCTAAAATTCTAAAATTCTAAAATTCTAAAATTCTAAAATTCTAAAATTCTAAAATTCTAAAATTCTAAAATTCTAAAATTCTAAAATTCTAAAATTCTAAAATTCTAAAATTCTAAAATTCTAAAATTCTAAAATTCTAAAATTCTAAAATTCTAAAATTCTAAAATTCTAAAATTCTAAAATTCTAAAATTCTAAAATTCTAAAATTCTAAAATTCTAAAATTCTAAAATTCTAAAATTCTAAAATTCTAAAATTCTAAAATTCTAAAATTCTAAAATTCTAAAATTCTAAAATTCTAAAATTCTAAAATTCTAAAATTCTAAAATTCTAAAATTCTAAAATTCTAAAATTCTAAAATTCTAAAATTCTAAAATTCTAAAATTCTAAAATTCTAAAATTCTAAAATTCTAAAATTCTAAAATTCTAAAATTCTAAAATTCTAAAATTCTAAAATTCTAAAATTCTAAAATTCTAAAATTCTAAAATTCTAAAATTCTAAAATTCTAAAATTCTAAAATTCTAAAATTCTAAAATTCTAAAATTCTAAAATTCTAAAATTCTAAAATTCTAAAATTCTAAAATTCTAAAATTCTAAAATTCTAAAATTCTAAAATTCTAAAATTCTAAAATTCTAAAATTCTAAAATTCTAAAATTCTAAAATTCTAAAATTCTAAAATTCTAAAATTCTAAAATTCTAAAATTCTAAAATTCTAAAATTCTAAAATTCTAAAATTCTAAAATTCTAAAATTCTAAAATTCTAAAATTCTAAAATTCTAAAATTCTAAAATTCTAAAATTCTAAAATTCTAAAATTCTAAAATTCTAAAATTCTAAAATTCTAAAATTCTAAAATTCTAAAATTCTAAAATTCTAAAATTCTAAAATTCTAAAATTCTAAAATTCTAAAATTCTAAAATTCTAAAATTCTAAAATTCTAAAATTCTAAAATTCTAAAATTCTAAAATTCTAAAATTCTAAAATTCTAAAATTCTAAAATTCTAAAATTCTAAAATTCTAAAATTCTAAAATTCTAAAATTCTAAAATTCTAAAATTCTAAAATTCTAAAATTCTAAAATTCTAAAATTCTAAAATTCTAAAATTCTAAAATTCTAAAATTCTAAAATTCTAAAATTCTAAAATTCTAAAATTCTAAAATTCTAAAATTCTAAAATTCTAAAATTCTAAAATTCTAAAATTCTAAAATTCTAAAATTCTAAAATTCTAAAATTCTAAAATTCTAAAATTCTAAAATTCTAAAATTCTAAAATTCTAAAATTCTAAAATTCTAAAATTCTAAAATTCTAAAATTCTAAAATTCTAAAATTCTAAAATTCTAAAATTCTAAAATTCTAAAATTCTAAAATTCTAAAATTCTAAAATTCTAAAATTCTAAAATTCTAAAATTCTAAAATTCTAAAATTCTAAAATTCTAAAATTCTAAAATTCTAAAATTCTAAAATTCTAAAATTCTAAAATTCTAAAATTCTAAAATTCTAAAATTCTAAAATTCTAAAATTCTAAAATTCTAAAATTCTAAAATTCTAAAATTCTAAAATTCTAAAATTCTAAAATTCTAAAATTCTAAAATTCTAAAATTCTAAAATTCTAAAATTCTAAAATTCTAAAATTCTAAAATTCTAAAATTCTAAAATTCTAAAATTCTAAAATTCTAAAATTCTAAAATTCTAAAATTCTAAAATTCTAAAATTCTAAAATTCTAAAATTCTAAAATTCTAAAATTCTAAAATTCTAAAATTCTAAAATTCTAAAATTCTAAAATTCTAAAATTCTAAAATTCTAAAATTCTAAAATTCTAAAATTCTAAAATTCTAAAATTCTAAAATTTAATTCTGTCAATTCTGTCGAACTCAGCCACAAAAAAACAAGACGACAGTAGCGCACCTGGTTTGGATATCTCAACTACCTTCGATACCGTTAGAGATTTTACACAAGTTGAATGCTGAAGATGGACGTCTGTTCTCTTTGGTTTTAGATTTGTAGTAGGGGGGGGGGGGGGGGTGATGGAGGGCGATCTGAGGGGGGTTTAATGGTGACGGGATGGTGATGCAATCTGTGGGAAGAGTAAACCCCCGGGGTGTATCCCTGTGAAAATCCAGAATACCTGGCCATAACCAGGAGGTGCTATACCTGTCATCCGCTATGGAGATATATAGACTTTGACAGTAGTCAACATATGATTGGCCTAGCCGCTTCAAGCCCATGTCGCCAATGCTATTGCATTGGGTAGTTTTGATTTTGTGAAAGACAGATGTTGGCTAGGACAAAATGGCCGCCTTGTATATGAGAAGCAAAAATGTGTCAAAAAATGGAAAAACCTATACTGCCACTATGAAAACTTTTTTTTCCGGTTTATATGGGCATTTCATGTGACCGGACGATTCAGTCTATACGATTCCCAGAATTAACCGCAGAAGATCTGCTCGAACCGAATGTCCATCTGATTCGCTTCGAACTGATCGTATCGACCCGAGAAAGCGGTTTAGCATTTCTAAGACCAGGAGTGATTTGTCGAGTTAAATAATCATAAAAACATTTCCTGAATAATTAACAATATCTTAAGCGCCAGTACAGTACTCCTTTCCTGAACTATCCTTAGTAAACCAACATCCTGTACTTCGAAAAAATATGGACAATTCTCACTGCACATGACTAATATGACGGACATATCACACAGAAACCTTTTTATTTTTCAAAACAAATGAAACACGTTGTACTAAAAGCAGTCAGCTGATTGCTGAACGATACGCTTGTGTGCGTGCCATCTTCTATCGGTATAGTACGTTCTACCGGACACAAATGCTGAACGTAACCCGAACATTGCCGAACAAAACCGAACTTTTGTTGTGATTTTTTGAAGATGGCACGCACACAAGCGTATCGTTCAGCAATCAGCTGACTGATTTTAGTACCACTTTTTTCATTTGTTTTGAAAAATAAAAAGGTACAAATTTCCCAAACGAATCAAAATTCCGTGAGAAAAATCTATTCATCTGCATGTGCTAACATGCTTACATACAGTGCACAGTGGTCCAGGAAGCGAAATTAGCGGGAAACAATTGTTAACGCATTCATCTTTAGGTTTAGAGATTTGGTGTCTTAGAAACATTTATTGTGCGTGACAAACTACATCTTTTGGCTGAAACGGTTTTAGGGTGGCCCTTAGAATGTCAAAGTTGTAGACATTATTTCAAATTATAGTTCAGAGAGAATGATACTTTCTTCTGCAATATTCTAGAACAATCAATTTTGAGCAACTTTGTTGAAGATACTAATTTTGTATCTCAAACCGTTTTCATTTTATAGTGAGTTCCATATCATAACTTAGGGTGTCTCTCAAAAAAGCAGTTTTCTCCGTACAGTTTTTTAATATGATTTTTCACACGAAAGTATCCTTCAGTGTACTTTTAGAGCATGATTAGAGGCAACTTTTGCTCAAGAAAGAAAAATTTTATCTTGTCTGGTTCAAAATTTATACTTAATTTTCACTAAAAAATACGCCCTTATCAAATGTCGATATCTCAAAAGGGGGCAAACGAAAATTGATAATTTTGATTGTATTTCAAAGGCTGTACTTTTGTCTACAATATATTGAAAAATTGGAGAACGCTTTTTTGTCTTTCTTAAATAAATCAAATTTAAGTAAAAGCATTTTTGCGTATAATCCTACAGCGCTCATATTAAAAAATATTTGTTTTACGCTGATTCTGTGAATTCTTATAAAGACTTTTCAAGGATCACATACATTTGCAGGCTTTTGCTAATGCAGATAGGGTAAAGACCACCAATTACCAATGGCTTGACCTATAATTTGCTTCCAATTATTGCCAAGATTTCCCAAAATCTACACATATTTACAATCGATTTCGTTCATTTGCAGGAACGGTTTTAGCAGGCAGCAGTATCAAGATCTGCAATCTACCAACCTCAAACCAAAAAACAAAATTGACCTTCATATAACATTATTGTTCAAGTAAAAAAAAACTGATATCCTTCTGTTATATAAACGCAACAAATTATTCAACATAGTTTTTAATATTTTTAAATGAAATAAGAGAATCATTCAAGTACTTTAAAACGACTGTCGTAGATTTGGTAGACCACTCTGCAAAGCGTTTAATTGAGTACATCAAGTGCAATACTGAAACCCAGAAACTAAGCATGATTTTGATTATCAAATGGGGAACTGATGAAAGTTCGACTCATTGCAGCTAAGATGTTTGGTAACGATTTCCAGTATTACACACAATAGCAGTAATCTTTAAAAGACGCGCTTTTTGTGGGTTTTAAATCATCAAACTAATCTTCTACTACAAACATTAATGGGTATGATCAAAGATTCATCAACGAAGATGAAAACAGAGAATTGCGCGAATGCAACAATTCCTATTTACAGTATGTAAAAAATTAAAATGGTCATAGGAAAGGTTAGTTGTATTGTACGCTGAGCATTCTTTTAAAAAATTTGATGTACCGTTTCACAGCCAACAAATAAAAAACTGAATAAGTTAGACGTCGTAATAAAGTGTGGCAGTCTAGTACTGGTAATGGGATTAAATAGAAAAGAACGAGGATGTCTTTAATTATTTTACATACTGTACACATAGGCTTCTTTATGTAGGGGATGCGCGCATAAAAACCGCCTAAAAAGACTTCAGTGTATATTTGCATTTTCGATAGCTCCATTATGTTTGTTGGTGGTATGGTAGGGTGGAAGTAAGAGGAAAGCGATTCTAGTTTCTATTGCACTCGTATACAAGTTATTTAATATACTGGTTCTCAGGAATAAAGCAAATATATTGACCCTAACGCATTGATCATAATTTATATGCATTTCAACGATTGTACATAGGTCGAGTAATTAATGATAGAGTGCGCCACCCTAACGAGTGAGCCCAAAATAGGGTCATCACCCTATTTGCAATATGAAAATCCTACAAATGTATGTGATCCTTGAAAAGTCTTGACAAGAATTCACAGAATCCGCGTAAAACAAATATTTTTTAATATGAGCGCTGTAGGATTATACGCAAAAATGCTTTTACTTAAATTTGATTTATTTGAGAAAGACAAAAAAGCGTTCTCCAATTTTTCAATATGTTGTAGACAAAAGTACAGCCTTTGAAATGCAATCAAAATTATCAATTTTCGTTTGCCCCCTTTTGAGATATCGACATTTGATAAGGGCGTATTTTTAGTGAAAATTAAGTATAAATTTTGAACCAGACAAGATAAAATTTTTCTTTCTTCAGCAAAAGTTGCCTCTAATCATGCTCTAAAAGTACACTGAAGGATACTTTCGTGAGAAAAATCATATTAAAAAACTGTACGGAGAAAACTGCTTTTTTGAGAGACACCCTAAGTTATGATATGGAACTCACTATAAAATGAAAACGGTTTGAGATACAAAATTAGTATCTTCAACAAAGTTGCTCAAAATTGATTGTTCTAGAATATTGCAGAAGAAAGTATCATTCTCTCTGAACTATAATTTGAAATAATGTCTACAACTTTGACATTCTAAGGGCCACCCTAAAACCGTTTCAGCCAAAAGATGTAGTTTGTCACGCACAATAAATGTTTCTAAGACACCAAATCTCTAAACCTAAAGATGAATGCGTTAACAATTGTTTCCCGCTAATTTCGCTTCCTGGACCACTGTGCAGTGATACAATTTCTAAGTAATCTGAGATAAGACATTCAAGTTACGAACGATTTTATCTTGCGCGCCAATGCACTGTTTTGATTTTGACGATGAAATAAAAAGAAGCAGAAACGACGGCAGCCATTTTAACTGCCACCTTGTGACTCTATTCAGCATGTCCTTAAAAGCGGAATACTCTTACTTTTATCAACACCTTTTTTGTGTGTAAGGACAGTAAAGGAACCCTATGTCGTTTTTCATTGAAAAACAGCGGGGCAGTGGACTGCATTGGTTTTGCACTTTCTAGCAGAAGTGGGAATGAAACATGTCTAGTGCTCTTCCGCTAGAAAATGCAACACCAGTGCAATCCACCGCCCCGGGGGTTTTCACTGAAAAACCCCATTAGGAACCACTAATAAGTGGCTTCTGCCATAGCAACTAGTTTTTAATTACTCACCAAATATTTTCTCACCCACGGGAGGCTCCCACTACTTCTCAAGCGATAGCTGGAACTGATTGTACATTTGAACGAGGCACCGGTAGCGTAGGTTTTCCATAACTCCAGTTCCTTGTAATTTCCTTCTTTTTAGCCTCTCGTCCTTTGTTCTGCAGTCCAGTTTTTTTCCTTGAAAGCCTTCACGTAGGTGTCGATTACTTTCACTGTACAACCGATAAGATAGATCAACATCTTTACCGCACTCCGCGAGTGCAGTCGATCCTCTTGAACATCTTATGTACCCGACAGCTCCGCCAGCGTTGTTCCTAACCGATCCACGGCGATATACAGCAAATCATACGCCTGCATCAGATTCATCCTGGAAAGTACCTGTGCATTATTAATATTAATGAGTGAACATATCAAAGTGGCCAAACACCCCAAACGGATCGTTCTGCGCAGAACAGTAAGTAGGTACTAATAAGTGGGTTCTTTCTTAGCGAATAGTTTTCACTTATTCATAGGATTTTCGATTGATTGACACCGGTGTAGTGGAGTGCACTGAAACTGCACCGTTTTTGCCCTTTCTAGCAGAAGTGCAGAAAACTGGGTATGTTGCATTGAAACTTGTGCTAGAAAGTGCAAAACCAGTGCGCTCCACTACACCGGTGTCAATCAATCGAAAACCCCATCAGCAAACGTTCCCTCACACAAGGGGGGGGGGGGGGTAATTCTCAAGCGGCAGCTACAACAGATTGTACAGTATTCATCGATGTACCATTAACGTTCATAGTCCCACTCTAGTAGCTCACAGTTCCTTTCTTCTGTAATCTATTGCTTTTTTTCTAAACATTCACCTTACCATCGATTACCTTCACTAAGCCACTCATAGACTAACATCTTCACCACATTTAGCGAGTGCAGTCTCTCACTGTAAATCTCATGTACCCAACAGCTCCGCCAGCATTATTCCCAACCTCACCAGATGCATCCCGGAAAGCTGCTGGGCATTTTGAATCACAGAACACAGTGGTCACACATTCCGAACGGATCGTTCAGCGCAGAAGAGTTTTTTTGCTAGTTTGGTGTCTCGCGCTCCACACAATAGTTATTGTGTCCGAACTAAGCAGCTGCGTTCACCGTGTCACTAACTAAAAGAAAAAATAGAAACAAACGATGAAAATAAACCGGTTGATTAGCGCGCGATTTCTCGATGGGCGAATTTTGTGTGTCATTTTAGGATTTAACATCTCCCAGTAAAGTTCAGCCGGAAATGAACTGGAATTCTGGCTGGTTCCAGTTCGTATTCCGGCTCCAGTGCAACAACCGATTCTAGCTAGCATCGGTTGTGTCACTGGAGCCGGAATACGAACTGGAACCAGTCAGAATTCCGGTTCATTTCCGGCTGAGCTTAACTGGGCTATGTGGAAACGTCACCGAATCGGGCCTGGTAACCGTGAGGTGACCATGAGGCAGCCTTCCCGGGGTGCGGGTAAGCTTTGCATTGGCTTCCTCTTGTACTTCCCCTCTCAAAACCCGCATGCTCGTTTGGCTGCACTTTTTGACAGCCCGTTTGGCTGCAATGAGGTTGATACTACGGTGTGGCAATGCTATTGCTCTCTCGCTCGATCTCTGTAAAGCACGTGGACAGCAGATATATGGAAAATATATGGAGTTGAACTTTATTACGTAATAAAGTTACAGAAATTGAGCGAGAGAGCAATACAGCATTGCCACATCTTAGTATCCAGTACATTGGCTAGTCTGTGTATAAAGTGTCTGTAGGTGAAACTAACCACCAACAAATCCATCCGCCAAAATATTTTTGAGGTACTAGTAGCGACATCTAGTGGCAAGTCGCTAAACTAAAACAGCGCTACCTGTATTTCAGATATGTAAGCGAGTGAATTAAACCACCAAAATTTAACCACCATTTTTTTTAAATTCAAAGATGATTTAATTTTGATAAAACTAATCAAGCAATGGCGATTTTTTTATTAAATCAAACGAGAAACTAGTTTAAATATCACAAAATTACAACTTTATTGTCAGTGGGTGTCAGAGAGAGTCCAAAATATATATATATATATAACTATAGATATGTAAACAGAACAGTAGAAATGAAAATACATTTATTGAGATGTCTAGAATAGATCTCTGCAAATCCAAAGATCGTAACGCTGTCGGGCCGTTAGAGCATAGCATACGTCCATAGGGATCTGAAAAATATGGTACAGTTGGGTTGCATAAGGTAAAACCAACGACACGACCTAAAACTTCATAAAAAATTCCGTAGAAAAAGTGTCCATGAAATTAACCGCCAGTTACCAGTATATTGAGCGACCCCTCGGTAATGATGAAATATAAATTTCACACGCAACACTGCCTCAATTTTCTTAATGTTTATTTGCATACCTTAAGCAACCAGTACACTGTTTGTAATAACGTCAAATATTTGACATCTTTCGTGAAATAAATTTGAACTGCTGTGTACTGGCTCTTCAAATATTTGATCAAACACAGTTTGCCAAATTTTTCATTCGTGTTTGTCCAAGCGATTATTTGTCTATTTGTCAAACAGTGTACTGATCAGTTTGTCAAAACTTCAAACAGCGTAACGCTGCAGTTTGTCAATCTTGTCGATGGAGAAGTTTGTCAAACTTGTTAATGGAGAAATTTGTCAAACTTGTTGATGGAGAAATTTGATAAACGTGCTTTGCTCATTCATGATAGCAAAATACGCCGTACGCGAAACTGATTTGATTGATTGTTTTATTTACGTGACTTTAAATAATTTATTCGCCACGTTAAACGGTGGCCAACAATATCAAAATAGCGCCACGGCGCCTCAAATAAATCGGAAAGGTACAAACTATTTAAATTCAATTGTTTGATACATGCTGAAATGTAAGCAAATGCCATTTCTTTTGAATCCTTTCCGATAGTTCACCAAGAATCACCTGCTCTTGAAAAGCGTACAGCAGTTGAGTATACTGCCAGTTTTGCGTGGTATTATCAACGACACGACCAGAAACTCAATGAAATATTCCGAGGAAAAAGTGTCCCATCCATTTACAGCCAGTTACCAGTACATCGAGTCACCCCTCGATAATGAGGAAAATGAATATCTCGCGCAACACTGCTTCTATTTTCGTATCCAAGCAATCGATAAAGTTTAACGAAAATAAACAAAATTCTTTGGAAGAAAAAATAATGAGAGGTTATTCATTGTGTTAAATAGAGAATAAAATTTATTTAATCTAAGATTTAACGAAGTGAAAAGCAATGAATTGTACAATTAACGTTAGCTGTTGCGTGCCTCCTCCTCTTCCAATGCGCGAAAATGCCAGGAAATGTGATATTCATGCCAAGCCTAAGTTTCAACCCGTTTTAACGGTAATCAATTTCATTCCATCGCATTTATTTTTTTGAGTACAGCGGTATTTTCAGTCACCACACCATCGATGCAGTTACTAAAATGAAAATGTACTAAACTCGGGAACCATTACAAACATGCTCGGGTTTATGTTAGCGGTAATATTACGGAAAATTCATGCTAATGGTAATAATTTCATCGGACCAAAATTGAGCGGAAGCAGCGCGTTCGATAATCTAATGCCCAGATGCAGGATCAAATGTATATCACTACTGACTCAGAGGAAAACAAGCAAGTAAGTTGAGCTAGGCAATCGTTAAACTACCGTTTAGTAAAAGCTGTTGGAATATTTCGCCTTCACAGACTGCTGAACAGGATGTTTTCCAGTACAGTCGATGAGATTCACGTAGAGCGTATGTGTGCAGAAGCCTGGTCGAAACACCGTATAACAAGTGGTCGTCACTAACTCCATTGTGAACAAGCTCAATACCAATTACTAAGAAGAAGCAGTAATAGGGATCTTTCAGAGTCATCGAGTTATTCAATTTTCTGGTGCAAATTGCGAACTCGTTTTGCTTCGGCCATTAGGCGAAATTTTACATGTAACAATATCAACGTATTACCGTACTTGGATGTAGCACAAATTAAATCGTTTTCGATTGTAATCAACCGTGTTTGTTCCTTTGAGAATTCGTTTTGCCGTACACAGTTAATCAAATAAAAAGAATACATGTCTATTTTCATTTCATACCATACAGTATTGTATAATTCGAACAAGATTGATAATTATGAGGATCGTCGAGAAATATAGGTATATGGTGAAAATGGAAGTGACGGTCGAAACAACTTGGAATTCTATTATCCATTCGGCCACGAATAGAAATACCCAGATTGTTCACCCACGATTATAAAGCGTACGTAAATATATAAAGTTCAAAACTAATGCTGATTTCGTTTTTAGAGCGGAGTCGCTCTAGGTTCGCTCTGAGCTGTCACTTTTGTATGGATTTTGTAAATATTAGAGCGAACCTAGGGCGACTCTGATCTAAAACCGAAATCGGCATAAATTAAACAAATTCGAATCACGTGTATTCACTCTTTAAGTAAATCCTTCTGCATCTCTATGCATTAGAAAGCGTATATTCGTTTAATATTTTTCAGTATGCGGTCGGGATGTCTCAACAATCTATGTACATAAGTCGTTCACTTATCGGCTAATCGTAGCACTTATCATTATTTGCATAGCTTTAACACAGAGAACAGACAGTCCATCTTCAGCATTCAACTTGTGTAAAATCTCTAACGGTTTGGAAGGTAGCTCGGATATCCAAACCAGGTGCGCTACTGTCGTCATGTTTTTTTTTGTGGCTAAGTTCGACAGAATTGACAGCAGTTATCCCTCTACCCAGTCAAACTAGTCCGGAACCGGTTCGGACTTCCAACATGAATTTCAGCTCAAATGCATCAACCGATAGAGTCGGAATCGGATGTTTTCTTTGAGCAAGATTCCGTACTGAGTCCGTTCAGGATTTCGAACCGGTTCCGGAATGGATTTGACGGATAGTTGGGATAGGTTGGTGTGGCGGCGCTACTGTTTATCGTATATTAATTCAAATGTTTACACACGTTTTTTAAATATTTTAGTTCGATCATGGATGTCTGTTCTCTGTGGCTTTAATGTTAAGGTTATTACCAAAAACCTGGCTTCCTATGAGCATTATGGGAACAGAGAGGGCTGTTCTTCCATATCCATGATACATTTCTTAGACAGGTTGAATTGAATACATTAATGTGAAACAAGCCTTCTTGAACAAGGAACTAATGCAAGACGAATGAAATCGACTTTCCTGAACCGAATACTCATATGAATGATTGACCTGCATATCCCAGGCGCAGCAGTGATTCTATCATGACCATCCCATATATTTAAGTTTGGCCATGCTTACTGCTAGTCCTGCACTCCTCGGAAATAATGATCGCATTCAAGGCCAGATGAGGTGGCACTTTTCTAACCTGCATATAATACCACCCTTTCTTTAAAAGAAAACAGAGTAGGTGAAATAATTTCTCGTAGTTCGTAAACTTCATCTCATAACTATTTCTTATTAGATTTGATCAATTTGCTTTAAGGGAGCGAATAGGTCCACAGCAGCATGACCGTAAGGATGGTGTTCAGTTCATTTCGCAATTCGGCGACCATTTGGCGCTTAACTTTAGCTTTCGGCTGATGTTAGTCTCCGCTTCTTTCGACGGGACATCCAGTGTATCGAATTTTTTTCTGCGGACGTTTCTGGGCCTTTCTGAAGTTTCGATTTTAAAAACAAAGATTAGACATAACGATTCTAGTTCGAAAATTCAGGTACACTTACCGAGCCTAGATTACTATGCCACAGACTATACCAAGTAGGATAACCCGGCAAGATTGAAAATCGGTTAAATCCGTTCTAGCTTTTCCACGATGTCCTTCATATCCCCAGTGCAGTTCATCATATTTAGAAAATCCTTATGAACATCGTTGCAAAGAGAAAAATATTTCGCTTTTCTTTGCCAATCTTATCGCCACAACAAATCGTAACCATGGATTGAAACGGTAACTATACGTGTACTGTTTGAAAAAATAACAACAGATTCATCAGCGTTGCTAGTTTTATGTATTTTCTAATCAAATGTCAATTTTGACAGAACCAGTTACCTGAGTCACTGAGGGGTAGTCATATTTGTGATATAATTTCAGATTGCTAGTGTCTAGTCGTGTCGTTGGTATTATTGTCGAATGTATCTAATTGAATTCTACATCCTGGTCGGACCGTAGCCTGTGTTGACTATTGTTATTTCATCATAAAGTACTGAATGAGCTCATGGAAGTCGAGATGATGAAGAGTCTGTCGATAGCGAATCCATCAAACGGAACCTGCGTCTGGCGCTGGATATTTACGCTACTAATGTTGGTGCGCCAAATACTACCCAATAAACGGATACCCTATTCTCACCACTTGCCAAAAACATGTTTAGGACAAATTGCTCAAGTTGCCCAGTGTTGTGCTTGGCAGCTTTAACAATTTGGGAATGAGAAAGTTATTTTAGCTTCGGCAAATCGCCTCTCCTTCGTCCGTCTCCAGATCTCTTAAAACCTCTGTCGAACCGTTTGTTTGGTTTTGCTGCTCATGTGGTACACCCCGCTTTGCTGATGCTTGAATGTTTGGCTGTAGATTTTACACGAATCCATCTTTTCCTTCACGTCGGTATTAGAAACCTTGCATTTGGACACATATGTGTTATACTTTTTACCACAATTGCGACAATCGAACAGTCTCCCGGTGACATGCAACTTCTCGTGCAGCCGGAAACTTTTCGCCGATCGGTAAACTTTGCTACATACTCGACATTTGTGCTCGGGCAGCACGTCGACTTCGCGTCCTATACCATTATCTGGTTGTGTTGGGTTCGCAGGTGCACCGTCAAATTGTAGGATTGAGTGAACCGGTCGCAGTATTCGCACACGTACGGAGTTTTCCCGGGTGTGCAACCTGACATGTATCTTCAGCGTTATCGACTGAGTGAATGTTTTCGAACAGTGGGGACACATTTGAAGGGCTTTTCACCTGTAACAGTAAACAGTATATAATTGGAATTTACAGAAAAGAAAATAAGTAAAACCTTAAACTACTCGTGTGCCATCGAATGCGCGTCGTCATCAGGTACTTGTCCGCAAACTCTTTATTACAATATGGACATCGGTTCCGAATGGGTAATGAACGATCCTTCATTAGTGGCAAACTAGCAGATCCCTTTTCTCCCTTCGAACTATTTTGTTTCATCTTGCGATCCGGATCCATAAATCGACGAAAACGCTCTGCAAATCATCCATTCCAATTTTTTCCTCTCCCATCCCACTAATAACGTAAATCTTTCCATTCTCTCCCTTGATGCGCATGTCGATTTTTGGTTTCAAAGGAAAAAGTTTAATTCATCAGCATCTTCCACTGCGTTTTCGATATCTGATCGCTCATCGTCCGCGTCCTCGTGTATTAACTCTGGATCCACTTTGATGTCAACTTCTTCCGCGCTAGGCCAAATCTGAAAGCAGCTTTCGGAAATAATTAGCTGCGGTATGAGGGTTCGGCGGCGTTTGTAACGTGTAATGTAGTTAGATTGAACTAGCGAGGTAATGGAGAAATTTGGCATCGTCAGGGTGCACCTGATTTGTTCCTTTCGTTCTTCCGTAACGGCAAGCACGCGCCGAAAGAGTGCTCTACATAGACCAGCGCAGAAACCACACCTGTCGGAGCTGTGGGAGGAATGTGGCCACGTAACTGTAAATGTGAGAAAGTACGTAAACAAGTGAGCGAGAAATGCAACTAAAATCCATACCGTGTTCATCGCCGTTTTGTATGTCCAACAATACAAGAGGATTAAATATTTTTCAAATTCCTGTTCTAATCATTTTTTGTCCAATTGAAGTCTACCTAAACTTTTTTGGGGTAGACCTTGTCGCTGTAGAGTTCTATGCAATTCCTTTCACACACACTAATTGGGGTTTTGTTTTCCTCCAGCTGACATACATAAAACTCAGCCAATTTAAACGTTCGAAATAGCTCGCCTGAAGTATTTATAATGGTGTTAAAATGCTCAGTGTCGCTGTAAAACTTATTCAGGAGACGTACTCTATAGATATCTGACGTTTGAAATACGCACAACAAGATCTAGCAATTTTATACTACCGCCCTCCCCTTTAGCCCAGGAGTGGTTTGTTTTCCTCCCAATCCAAACGTCAAAACGGCACAGTGCCAACGCAGCTGGATAAGTCTATACCGATTGGTCAGGTTCCATCATAAAAAAAATCCGACCGAAAAGCTATTTTCGATTTGTTTTCCTCCACCTGTGACTGATGGAAGAAAACAAATCGTTGAACACGCAAATGCAGTTACAGATTGCCAAGTACTCTATAAAATGAAAGCAAATGAAATGAAAATTTCAATCATATATGAACAGCATGCTTTGATCGAACAGCGCTTCCAAATTAATTTTTCTTCTATAATTCGACCTGTCAACACGAAGGGTAGACAAATTTGATTGCGTGGTGAGTCATAAAATGATTACCCGCTAACACAAATATTTCATGTGTTTGAACACTTGAAAATTCATGAAGTACAAACAGCACAATTTTTTTTCGCATGGCGATTTGTTTGACGTATACGCCGGTTTGACTATATTTGACAAACAGTGTACTGATCCATCAAACTTATTTTATTATGTTTGTCGAACAATATTAGGCGTAACGTGCGGTAACGCATCAATGCAAATATTTGATGAAAAAAGTTTGTTAAACAGTTGATCTCGTGTACTGGCCTTGTCAAATTTGTTTGTCAAACACGTTTATTTGATCAAATTTTCCTTCATCAAATATTTTACGTTATAACAAACAGTGTACTGGTAGCTTTAGCAACCAAAGTCCGTAACAGCTAGGAAAAAAATATATTGTTCGTTTGCCGCAAGAAGGCGAACTCGGAAAGGGGAAGCTTTTGTTGGATTGTGGCAAAATTTGCTTCTTTCGAAGCATTTTGGTGTAAAAAGTGTAAAACGTGAAGTGATAGCCCCAATTATCAATTAAAAAAAAATGTCTCGCTATCCTCACAACGCATTGTTTATCCTATGTTGGAGAGTTAGGCAACAACACAAGCAAGCAAGAGATTGAGGATGCCTTTTCTTACTACGGTCCGTTAAGTTCGTTTGTGCTCGTTTCGAGCTGTCCACCAGCAAGAGCGTGGCAAAGATGGTCATGGTAACTTCCATCCGGACGACAGATGCTACTAGTGCGGAGGGCGAGGTCATTATGCCGGGGATTGTACTAAGGGACGCAAGAGATCTCGGAGCAGCATTTCACATTTCCGCTCTCATGAGCTCTGAATTCGTTCGAATAGCCACACCGAAGCCGTGACCGCCGTACCCGGTCCAAACATCGAAGAAGACAACCCGCGATCGTTCGATTACTCGTGATTATACTAAATCGCCACGGCGGTCCAAGACCCATTCCTGGAGCCGCCTCCGAATCAGATCACGCTTCAGATAGCAGCGAACCTACTCTGACTCGGATCCAGAAACCAATTCTGCATTTAAATGTATTTAACCGACGAAAAATTATCCATTAATGGCGGCTACCTTTACTCACGCTCAGCACATTGTTATAATTTTACTATTTTGTCTAACATAATCAACGGAGTAGTGAAAACAAACTACAATTTATAAAATTTTCGATGCAGACGACGTCGTTAGTGTGAAATCCGCATTTAGCCGATCGAGAATCACCCAACGCGGAACTGAAGTGCGTATGACTTACCTCGTTGACTGTCTGCTGTTGAAAGGCCGGTTCTTCACTCAGTGGTCGCGGACGCTTACTCTGATGTTGCCATGCACACTCGTTGTGCAAGGTGAGTATATGTATTTACCTTGAAGCGCGTTGACATCTAGCCGAGCGGTGCAATGTGGTATACACCTCAAAGGTGGTACCCCACATCTCACTCCTCCTTTAAAAATATCATGTAAGGGGAGGAAACAAGGTTCGCCAGTGCCAACATTTCTGGATTTTGCTATCATGATGAGTGGAATGTTTTTTTTATAACTTTGACATATAACTTTCCATGAAAATCTGCTATAAATTTCCGTCCACGAGTTCGAGTGATCTCGATAATGTAGATTACTGATTGTAGTTTTTACTTCGAATTTCGTTAGCTAAGTAGTACCGATATTCCAAATTTTGTTTCCTCTTGCACAGCGTGCACGTACTTTTCCGTGTACGCTGGCACCTTGCTCGGTATTGTCGGATTTAGGTGTCATTCCGGCACTCTCTTAGTGTACGTGACATAACTCTTCAGTAATTGGTCGCCGTCGTCTGCTCGTGCTCAGTTTAGTACTTCCGGTATTATCGCGCAATAATTTTTCATAATTTAAGATTCCGTCTTTGTAAAAATAGTATCAAACCATTTAGTATTCCGACCAAACAAACAGTCATTAATGCTCACTGCATACAATGGTATCAACCTATGAAAACATTAATACTATGGTTCGGTAAATCCCATATAACAACCATATTTTATTTGTATATTCGGGTTCTTAAGACCACATAATTCTGATACACGTTACAGACCATATTTAGGGTCTTTTTAAAGGACTATATGTTGTTTGAGCCAATGAGAATTTGCTCGGGTTCAGCTGCTTTGGGCAATTATTAGTATTCGAAGCTTGAGATGTTTTTTTCGCTTTGCTTATTTCTTCCTCTATTACAAACTCCGCTGAAAGCGTATAGCTACTTGTACCGACTACCACCATTTCCGAATTAAATATACATCTGAGATGTGTTTTTTTCTGAATCGCAGAGTGTTCGAGGCCTCAGTTTGATTGATAACCGTCAGACTATTTCTACTATCGGTCTGTAGTTGCCCCTATCCATTATCGCCGATTAACTATGTTCACGTCTGCTCCAGAGTCGATGAGAAAATCAATTGAGATCAACAAACTCAGACTGCATCTGATCATTCATAGTTAGGAGAGAGGGCGCTAGGAAAGGTGGATACTGAGGTAAGTAATACGTATTACTACTCGGTTGATTATTGCTTTTAGGAGTTGAGATCTGACAAATCTTTCTTCGCAAACACTTTGTTGTACGTGATTGTGTCGTTCATGACACGCAAGTAGTTGCTTAGGTTCGTTACCATTTAATTGTAGCAGATTTATCGTTCAGGCTTAGTTGAAGACAGGCAGGGCGGTCGACACATTGTACCTCGTTGTAACTGTGCACGCCGTGCAGATTCGATTGCTGTTCAGATACACTGCAAATGCAGGGATGCATGAAGCGCAGCACGAGAGCCTAAGCACCTTCGTGTTCGAGCTATGGAGCGAAGTAATAGGACAATGCAAGTAATACGTATTGATAAATGTGCGACAAGTTGCCGAAAAAAAGCGATGCAAGTAATGTTACACTAACGCGTTCTTTTTCTTACTTTGTTATACCTGAGCTATAGCTTGGTGCAGCGTGCTAGCAATCACCGTGCTAGCGAGAGCTCTCGCTCATCGTGGTTCGTGTTACTTGCTAACTCTAACTCATCGAACACTAGCCCAAGCACTAGCTCAATGAACTGAGCTCTGACGCATTTTGAGCCAGTGTACAGGAATAAGACACGGTTCAGCACCGTTCTTATACATGCCTGCCCATGACTTTCTGACTACTGTAGTCTACTCTGCAATACGCCTGACCTGCATTATTTGGGTTAGGTTTGGCAGGGTTCTGTAATGTTGTCCTACCAGTTGTATTTGAAAGTTAGTTTGAGAATCAATTTTCGCTTGGAGCTGGGTCGCAAGGTACATTGTCGTCGCCTAAAACTGTACAGACTGTACTGTACAGACACTGTTTTCATCTGGTACCCTAGATGCACTATAGCCTGTATCTCGCGATCTCTGCCTCACGTTCTTTCTCTTTGTGAATAGTGGTGTGGGCAGTTCGCATATAGTTCTACCTGGTTCTATTTCAAATTTTCTTTGGCACTAAGAAAGGTCAAAGAGGCAGAGGAATTTTTATCAAATATGAGATGTCATACTTTTCGTTGTACGTATAGTGCGAAATTATTTTCCTATCGTAGGCATCTAATTTTCGCCTGGAAACTGGATTGAAGAAAATAAGTGAGCTTCCCACTTTGCAGCAAATTCTTTGTCAACACCTCATACTTTTCAAAATTTTGTGCTTTCAAGAGCGGGTGAAACACATCCCATTACCGCTGATTAGCTGCTCCAGAGTCAGATACTCAATGGATAAACTGCCAAGAAGCACTACCAACACAGACACAGGATGAATTATTTCGAGTGTGGCGCGTTCTGCTATATTGTAAGGGCTCAGGGTTTCAAAACATATCAGCTTATAGCGGGCGTCCCACACCGCTAAGGTGTTACCAGTTTGTCGTCTCAAACGTTGCGCGGGCGTCTCACACCGCAATCATTTTACATCTTGATTTTCATTAGCGGGCGTCCCAAACCGCTCAAGAAGTTGTTTCGTTTTCTTCCCTTTTTTCAGCGGGCGTCCCACGTCGCTTGATATAAAATACCCTTTGCCCAGCAGGAGCCCAATCTGCTCAAGAAAATCTTGCTCGTTTTTCTGTCTCAATATTCGCGCGGGTCTCGCACACCGCTAAAAGATTTTTAGCTTTATTTTTTCAGCGGGCGTCCCACGCCGCAAAAAGGCATTTTTTGCTACCTATTTTCCCTCGCGCGCGTCTCACACCGCGGGAAGAAAGTCCTGTATTGCTTCACTTTTAGCGGGCGTCTCACACCGCTAGACATATTATGTCATTTTTTCATAGCTGGCGTCCCGCACCGCTCTAGAAAATTTTGCTCGTTGATTGTTTCATCCTTTGAGCGGGTGTCCCAAACCGCTGAAGAACTTATTTTTCCAAGCGAGCGTCCCGCTCCACAAAAGATGTTTTCCTTTTTATTTCTGTAGCGGGCGTTCCACACCGCTGGAAGAAGTTTCTTGTTTTGGCATTTTGGTTATCCAGCGGGCGTCCCACATCGCTAGATGTAGTACATCTTTCTCAGAGCGTGTGTCCTACACCGCTTATTTAGCGCCACATGAACTTTCCGCTGTTGACGTCCCGTCACTGCGCACAAGTTTCGATAATTTTTTGATACTCGGTAGTAAATACTATTATGAGATACTGAAACGCAGTTATTGACCGACAATGAACTGCAAGAGATAAACCGACAATGAAAAATTCCGTCGCTATTTGCACTTTCCTTCGTGCCACCAAACAAAATGGCCGATACAAGGGCATATGCTTCACTCAGGATTTCTCTTTTCGGTACTCTACACTCAAATTTTTTGTCGTGACTAACGACTTACCTTTCAATATAGGGGCCCCTTTTCAAAATTTCGGCAGAAAAATGATGTAAGATTTTGAACGCTTATATCTTTTGTTGTACTGAATGGATTTAATCAATTTCTTCGGCATTTTGTCGAAAATATTTGTACCAATGTTGTATTAAATTTTGGAATATGTAGGACATTCATTATCAACGGAAAAACAGTGTTTTGAAAAATCTTTCGAAAACGACTCGGAAAAGTGAAAATTTTCAGCCCATCCCGCACAGAGCCGTCAAAATGGTGCAGCAAATGAACAATAAAATAATGAAAAGTTTATATATAGGTTCACTACATGTTTGTTCCTTTGATTATTCGTATTGGGTTGCTTGACGAGAGCAGTTGGTGGGGGAAAGCCGGCATATTAGTTTTGGTTATGCCGTTAGAAGCCGGACGGAAAGGAAAGGCTCATGCACGCCACGAGAACGAGCGAGAAAGCGATAGTAGTGCATATTAGCGAAAGCGTTACGTACATTTTGAACCTTAATAACTTTTCTTCTACTAAACGAATTGCCAATCTCGTTTCATAAATCGGAAGGAAATCGTTCAACGCTTGCTACCGATACGTTGTTTGCTATATAAAATTTGTTTAAATAGTTCAAAAACTACTTTAAATGAGAATCAACATTAATGATAAAACCTATAAATAGGGGTGTCGCAGCTTTTCTCAAAACCAGACGTGTGTAAGACGCAGTGCATAACAGACGTGCGTGGTCGTGAGAAGCTGCATCGGACGACCAATCAAATCAGCTACCATCGGAGAGAAGCAGAAAAACGTTGGTGGAGGTGGTGGCGGTGAGAAGGCCAAAAAGCCAAAGGCTAAGAAACGCAGTCACTGAAAAAGCGGTAGTAACTGCCACTAAAAATGCCACCAAAACATCGAAGACTGCAAAGCGTACTCATTCGGTGTGAGCTGCGAAAGGGGAAAGATCGTATGGATGTACGCAAAAAAAACAATCGTCGGCAAGGTTTGAATTGTTTTAAAAGATTCCCGTCTTGTATCAACATAGTTATCCACAAACCGTCCTTATTAGGACGAATGCAAAATGGAAAAAGAATTTAATTAGAAAGTTTCTTTTATTAACTAGTATTAAGTTTGCGCTTGGTAATTCTGTACTTTTACCAGTGACTCATGAGAAAATGTTTTTCTAATCTACAAACTCGAAGGTTTTTGCAAATCCTTCCAAGAAAATCAGTGAATGTGGCAACTCTGCCACTAAGCGAAAGCTACACCAAAACGAATGATGAAAATATTTTCATTTATCGAACAAAAGGACGGCCTTCCATCTGCATTGTAAAGTCTATAAATAGGAACACCATGATGAAAACTGTGCTCATTCGGTGTGAGCTGCGAAAGGGGAAAGATGTATGTACGCAGTAAAAACAATCGTCGGCAAGGTTTGAATTGTTTTAAAAGATTCCCGTCTTGTATCAACATAGACAAACCGTCCTTATCAGGACGAATGCAAAATGGAAAAAGAATTTAATTAGAAAGTTTCTTTTATTAACTAGTATTAAGTTTGCGCTTGGTAATTCTGTACTTTTACCTGTGAATCGTAAGAAAATGTTTTTCTAATCTACAAACCCGAAGGTTTTTGCAAATCCTTCCAAGAAAATCAGTGAATGTGGCAACTCTGCCACTAAGCGAAAGCTACACCAAAACGAATGATGAAAATATTTTCATTTATCGAACAAAAGGACGGCCTTCCATCTGCATTGTAAAGTCTATAAATAGGAACACCATGATGAAAACTGTGCTCATTCGGTGTGAGCTGCGAAAGGGGAAAGATGTATGTACGCAGTAAAAACAATCGTCGGCAAGGTTTGAATTGTTTTAAAAGATTCCCGTCTTGTATCAACATAGACAAACCGTCCTTATCAGGACGAAGGCAAAATGGAAAAAGAATTTAATTAGAAAGTTTCTTTTATTAACTAGTATTAAGTTTGCGCTTGGTAATTCTGTACTTTTACCAGTGACTCATGAGAAAATGTTTTTCTAATCTACAAACTCGAAGGTTTTTGCAAATCCTTCCAAGAAAATCAGTGAATGTGGCAACTCTGCCACTAAGCGAAAGCTACACCAAAACGAATGATGAAAATATTTTCATTTATCGAACAAAAGGACGGCCTTCCATCTGCATTGTAAAGTCTATAAATAGGAACACCATGATGAAAACTGTGCTCATTCGGTGTGAGCTGCGAAAGGGGAAAGATGTATGTACGCAGTAAAAACAATCGTCGGCAAGGTTTGAATTGTTTTAAAAGATTCCCGTCTTGTATCAACATAGACAAACCGTCCTTATCAGGACGAAGGCAAAATGGAAAAAGAATTTAATTAGAAAGTTTCTTTTATTAACTAGTATTAAGTTTGCGCTTGGTAATTCTGTACTTTTACCAGTGACTCATGAGAAAATGTTTTTCTAATCTACAAACTCGAAGGTTTTTGCAAATCCTTCCAAGAAAATCAGTGAATGTGGCAACTCTGCCACTAAGCGAAAGCTACACCAAAACGAATGATGAAAATATTTTCATTTATCGAACAAAAGGACGGCCTTCCATCTGCATTGTAAAGTCTATAAATAGGAACACCATGATGAAAACTGTGCTCATTCGGTGTGAGCTGCGAAAGGGGAAAGATGTATGTACGCAGTAAAAACAATCGTCGGCAAGGTTTGAATTGTTTTAAAAGATTCCCGTCTTGTATCAACATAGACAAACCGTCCTTATCAGGACGAAGGCAAAATGGAAAAAGAATTTAATTAGAAAGTTTCTTTTATTAACTAGTATTAAGTTTGCGCTTGGTAATTCTGTACTTTTACCAGTGACTCATGAGAAAATGTTTTTCTAATCTACAAACTCGAAGGTTTTTGCAAATCCTTCCAAGAAAATCAGTGAATGTGGCAACTCTGCCACTAAGCGAAAGCTACACCAAAACGAATGATGAAAATATTTTCATTTATCGAACAAAAGGACGGCCTTCCATCTGCATTGTAAAGTCTATAAATAGGAACACCATGATGAAAACTGTGCTCATTCGGTGTGAGCTGCGAAAGGGGAAAGATGTATGTACGCAGTAAAAACAATTGTCGGCAAGGTTTGAATTGTTTTAAAAGATTCCCGTCTTGTATCAACATAGACAAACCGTCCTTATCAGGACGAAGGCAAAATGGAAAAAGAATTTAATTAGAAAGTTTCTTTTATTAACTAGTATTAAGTTTGCGCTTGGTAATTCTGTACTTTTACCAGTGACTCATGAGAAAATGTTTTTCTAATCTACAAACTCGAAGGTTTTTGCAAATCCTTCCAAGAAAATCAGTGAATGTGGCAACTCTGCCACTAAGCGAAAGCTACACCAAAACGAATGATGAAAATATTTTCATTTATCGAACAAAAGGACGGCCTTCCATCTGCATTGTAAAGTCTATAAATAGGAACACCATGATGAAAACTGTGCTCATTCGGTGTGAGCTGCGAAAGGGGAAAGATGTATGTACGCAGTAAAAACAATCGTCGGCAAGGTTTGAATTGTTTTAAAAGATTCCCGTCTTGTATCAACATAGACAAACCGTCCTTATCAGGACGAAGGCAAAATGGAAAAAGAATTTAATTAGAAAGTTTCTTTTATTAACTAGTATTAAGTTTGCGCTTGGTAATTCTGTACTTTTACCAGTGACTCATGAGAAAATGTTTTTCTAATCTACAAACTCGAAGGTTTTTGCAAATCCTTCCAAGAAAATCAGTGAATGTGGCAACTCTGCCACTAAGCGAAAGCTACACCAAAACGAATGATGAAAATATTTTCATTTATCGAACAAAAGGACGGCCTTCCATCTGCATTGTAAAGTCTATAAATAGGAACACCATGATGAAAACTGTGCTCATTCGGTGTGAGCTGCGAAAGGGGAAAGATCGTATGGATGTACGCAGTAAAAACAATCGTCGGCAAGGTTTGAATTGTTTTAAAAGATTCCCGTCTTGTATCTACATAGTTATCCACAAACCGTCCTTATTAGGACGAATGCAAAATGGAAAAAGATGGGTTGGTAATGTATATGACATAACAGGGGTGTCGTGACCACACTTCGAAGTTATTTCAAATCTTGCAAAGCATAAATTGACATAATTTCAGTGATTGTTCCTTTATGAATGAAATGACAAATTTTCAGGTCAACGCGGCAATAACTTTGCAATTTATAGAACAATTTTATATTTTTAGTTATCATATATTAACTGTCATCTCTTCCAAACAACTTAACCCTCTGCTGCCAACCACGTGGTTTTGCAGGGTTAAGGAGAATCATTGTAAAATGTCCAATACATGATTTTATGTTGTTACCTCCACTAAAACCACTTCAGAACACTCCCACCTGTCATACATGTACATTGTCTGCATGTTGAAATCATTATATGAAATTATTGACCTGTATTCAACGCGGAGAACTCGGTAATAAAATTGTTTTGCTGAATATACTAACGAACGGGATCCCCAGGAAAATTTCGCTGAGCCCGGTGAATCGAACTTAATGCGCAAAATTTATCCATTTGAAGGAGATACAAGCAGAATTTTAAGAATATGAGCATCGCGGTTATGTCCCGGACATTACCCGTTTTTCGCTAAGCGTGTTCATTTCTGTATACGGAAAAGATTCCGATGGTTGTTTCGAGCGATTTTAACATTGATATTTCAAAGCAAGAAAATTGTTCATTTCATGAATGAATGTCTCAACGAGCTTAGAATCCAGCGCATCCCCTATCAACGCAGACGCCAACAACAAAGGTTCTTTTCAGAACCACCATAATTATTATAAAGAATAACTTGAAACATTCCCACATATTTCATTGAGTATCATTCGATTTGAATTACAAGTCAAACGAGTAGTCACGACACTCCGGTTATGTCCTAGACATTACCCACCCATCTTTTTCTACTAAACAACCGTGTTGGGTGATTCTCCTTGTCCTCAGGTTTTGCTCTAATAATTGTTGCCTAGAAAAAGGAACAATACTGGCAGGATCGTCATTGTGAAATCTGCATTTAGCCGATCGAGAATCACCCAATGCGGAACTGAAGTGCGTATGACTTACCTCGTTGACTGTCTGCTGTTGAAAGGCCGGTTCTTCACTCAGTGGTCGCGGACGCTTACTCTGATGTTGCCATGCACACTCGTTGTGCAAGGTGAGTATATGTATTTACCTTGAAGCGCGTTGACATCTAGCCGAGCGGTGCAATGTGGTATACACCTCAAAGGTGGTACCCCACAGTTAGGACCTTGTGGTTTTATCGAATTATTATTTTTTTTAAAATAAATGTTCACAAATATATCAAATACTTCATGTTACTAACCATATAGACATTCCAAAGAAACTTACCCAAGTAACCACTAAGCCGTGAAAATGGCATCAATTCGGTTCCGTAGTCGCTTACAGAACAAGGGTAGCAGAACTTATGGGTTCAATATCGTACTTTAGTACTGCTTAAGGGCCACTTTGGCGAAATATTCGGCTGATATACTGCCTACTCCTATTTTTTCCACCGCGCCTATGGAGATATGTCAAAACAATTTGTGGTGGGTAGAACCCACTGGATGAAAAAAAAAAAAAACAAAAACAGGGAGGATTTTTTTTCTCGTTCTTTCTTTCATGGTCTTTCTGTTACATGCGCCATTTGTTTTTTTAATATACGGCGTACGTTTCAGGCTCGAACTTCTGCTTTAAGAAGATTTGGGGGTTACTTTGTTCCAGCGCGCTTGCCGTTTGATCCATTTGGCGTTGGCAAATCTAATGATATTTGCCGTTCTTAAATTGAAAGATTTCTGTTGTGATTACACTTATAATAAGACGCATGGTTTTGATCATACTTTTTTAAACTATTCAGTTCTATAGTAAACTAGCTAATACCCATCGCGCGTTGCTGCGATTTTCAACGAAATGGCAGGAAAACACAATTTGTTCCGAAGCGCTATCTGGCGGGCAGATAATCCCAAACTAATAGCACACAAACACGCCCCATAACAAATACCAACTGTGTATAAATTTTTACGGAAATCGGTTAAGCCGTTTGGGAGTCTATAAATCATATACATACAAACATTGACTTTTATATATATAGACTAGCTAATACCCATCGCGCGTTGCTGCGACTTTCAACGGAATAGGAGAAAAACACAATTTGCTTCGAAGCGCCATCTGGCGGGCAGATAATCCCCAACTAATAGCACACAAACACGCTCCATAACATATGCCTACTATGCACAAATTTTTACGGAAATCGGTTAAGCCGTTTGGGAGTCTATAAATCATATACATACAAACTTTGACTTTTATATATATAGATAGATAGATAGATAGAAGATAGATTGAAACAAATCATCGCAATGTACGATATCATGTTATGGCTCGAAGGATTTGTGCGCTTTTATATGTTTACAACGACATGCCGATACCTCGCAAGCTGATGAGGTTTCCTATGCTTACAATAGGTTTGTTCCAGTACACGGAAATTGCTCCGAAGCAAAAAATACTTTTTACTCCGTTTTACTACCTTTATAGGTAAAAGAAAAAAGAAGAGAGTACAGGAACGATTTTTTTTCCTGTTTGCTCCGGAGTACTTCCACTTTCTCCTGGTATTGGAACAAACCTAATGTGTCTCATATCATATTTGATTTGATTTGGAATTTATTAGCTAGACTAATAGAAATACCAACCATAACAGACATTAAAATGGCATCGGTGACTACCGTATCTGGCTTATAGCTACAGGGTTCACAAGCTCTACAGTAGAGCTTAATATACCCATATACGGCATGTTTTAATGCTTGATACTCGTAGTGCTTATAAGCATTTGCAAAGCTTGTATAAAGCTTATAGACATTTGCAAAGCTTGTGTAGAGCCTATAAGCATCGAGAAGCTGTTATATAGTGAATATAATGCTTGCTTTAGTGCTTAGTGGTTTCTTGGGTAGTTCTCCCATTCGTTGAAAAATAAAGTTGTTTTCTTCACCTGAAAAATAGTTTTAGGTACCAGGTTCTAGTTAACACTATATAATAAAATACCAAATAAACTTGCACCCCTTTCCAAAAAGCTCTCCAGAACAGGCGACAAATGCAATTTTATATATGTATGTGAACATACAAACCTGCGGCCTAAACATCGATCCCTGTTATTAAGTAATCTGTAGTAATGTAGTGGGTCTGAAAATTATAAATAGTTACTTTTGCCGATGCTCAGAAAACCCTCCGCATTCCCATTCAAGAGCAAGTAAAGTAATTTTTGGAGCAGGAATATCCTGGTTTCGATTATCATAACATTTAATAATCTAGATTTTATATAATTTTAACAATGCCATACGGCAAGACCACATTAAATTATTGAATAGATCATAAGTTTTTCAGGAGCTGTAACAGCCACTTGGTCGCGGTTCAGTTCAATTGATAGTGCGATTTTTTCGCTTCATCGATACCCAGTCGGGTGCGAACTCTACTCATTTGACCGCGTGGAGAACCTGCAAACAAATCTGTAGTTCTGTCGAGTCTTCTAGTAGACCCGAATCGGGTTTTTCCTTTAGTAAACTCAACTTCATTGTTGAAAAAAATGTCTTGTTCGGCTTTAATAATGACTAACATCGGCTATGGCATTTTTGTTCTTTACCTGAAAATTGATTAGTTGGTTGAGAAAACATTCGGCTCTGTTTTTAAACAGTAACTTATCTCAAACGTTACCTATTATCTACAGTATAGCTATAGAGTAAAACCATGATTGCCATGACATGATGGAAAACCGGTAGCTATCAATAGACCGTGCAGTCAACTGAGAATCGCTGCATATTTGCAGTGTGATGACGAGCGGTAACGGCTTTGTTCGTGGCTACTGAATATAATAAAGGGGCATAGGTTCAAGTTCTTGGATATTGTTCACAATTTACCATTAATTTACCGTGCCGAACGCAAACAGGCTAAACAGTAGACACGATTGAAAATGGGTGACTTTTTTCGTTTGATGGGACTAGATAAATTGGCACATTTAACGGAATTTCTAACGGGACCTAATGAAGCAGCGAAATATTTTTCGTTGTTTATAAACCACTGCGTAACCAACGGTTGCAACAGTAACAAAACAGTTGTTAGAGAAAAATAACAAAACATTTATATTATATATTTTGTAACCAAATATCAAATTTGACAGTACCAGTTACCTGAGTCACTGAGGGGTAGTCGGATTTTCGGTACATTTTTGGAATGCCAGTGTCTAGTCGTGTCGTTGGTAAAATGCTGTTCCCTTTGCATGTAGAAATCGTTCATAAGAAGTGACCAGGGAATTTTTCGGCGCAATAGAAATGAAATCACAAGTATTTAGATATTTAGCATTGGTCCCTAGGAATCTGAAAAGTATGGTGTAGTAGGGCCCAAAGAGCTCTTTGATACCCTTGAGTGGCATAAGGTATAATGCTTTTCCCTTTGCATGTAGAAATTGTTCATAAAAAGTGACTAGGGGCAGATCACTCTAAGTATGTAAAACAAATTTGCATCACATTTCAAAAAATGCATTTAATTTTCATTTTTGAAACAACTTTGCACTCCCTCACAGAAAAAATTGTTTAACAAACGTCCTACGCTGATCCACTTTGTTCGACGTTTTGCTGAAAGTGGGGCAAGTTTTTTGTAGGGTTTTGACGTCTTACACGCAACGCAAAATATATTATGAATTTCTATTTTGATGGAAAGAAATGCATTTAGTTTCACCGATTTTTAAAAATGCATCACAAGTGATGTGCCCCTAGCCATAGAATTTGTCGGCGCAGTATAAATGAAATCACAAGTGTTTATATATTTAGCATAGGCCCCTAGGGATCTGAAAAATATGGTGTAGTCGGGCCCAAAGAGCTCTTTGATACCCTTGGGTGGCATAAGGTAAAATGCTTTTCCCTTTGCATGTAGAAATCGTTCATAAAAAGTGACCATAGAATTTGTCGGCGCAGCAGAAATAAAATCACAAGTATTTAGATATTTAGCATAGGTCCCTAGGCATCTGAAAAGTATTGTGCAGTCGGGCCCAAAGAGCTCTTTGATACCCTTGGATGGCATAAGGTAAAATGCTTTTCTCTTTGCATGTAGAAATCGTTCATAAAAGGTGACCAGCCATAGAATTTGCCGGCGCAGTAGAAATGAAATCACAAGTGTTTATATATTTAGCATAGGTCCCTAGGCATCTGAAAAGTATGGTGTAGTCGGGCCCAAAGAGCTCTTTGATACCCTTGGGTGCCATTAGGTAAAATGCTTTTCCCTTTGCATGTAGAAATCGTTCATAAGAATTGGCCAAGGAATCTGTCGGCGCAGTAGAAATGAAACCACCAGTATTTAGATATTTAGCATGGGCCCCTAGGGATCTGTAAAGTATGGTGCAGTCGGACCTAGGGGCAGATCACTTGTGATGCATTTTTAAAAATCAGCGAAATGAAATTTCTTTCCATCAAAATAGAAATTCGTAATGCATTTTGCGTTGCGTGCAATGTATTTTGCGTATAAGACGTCAAAACCATCTAAGAACGGTTGGTTTTAAAATCGTCCAACAAAGGATGTTCGTTGGACCAATTTGGACAACGTCCAAATAACCGTTCAACGAACGTCCATCGTTGGACCCGTGTTGAACGATTTTGAATCAATTTTTTGGACTTCTCAGTGGGAACCCTACAAAAAATAGCCCTACATTAGGGTGTCCCAAAATGACATCATGTCAAAAATGTCATCGGGCTCACTTCTTAAATGAAAGATTAGGGTATCATGAGCACTTTCTTCTTCGAAGAGAATTTGATAAAACGTTCCCTACAGGTGGCGAATTTTGATTTTTTGAAAAAAGAGCTGATTTAGGGTAAAATTTCAAATTTACGGCTTTTGAAGTGCCACTAAACAACCTTAGAATTTTTTCAACATTTTTTTATTTTTCTAGAGATCCAGATGGAGAAATTTGATAAGTTATTTTGTGTAATTATGTGGATATAGGAACGCTACAGCCATTGAAACACATCAAAAAGTGCAATTTTCGGTGATTCTTATTAGTTTTTCTTCAAAACTGGGTATCTGCAATTTTTCATATATTGAAAAAATACTTTGAACAGCTGCATTAACTGCAGGAGAGCAAATTTGCCGAAGAAAGTGTATAGTTATCGCTAACAGGGTGGAAGTTATTAAAGTTTTTGTAAAACTACTTTTTGACAATTTTAGCATTCTTATCAAAGAAAGAATTCTAACACCAATAAAATGCATTCTCATACTTCATAACACAACCGATCGTTTTAGTCTAGTAGGCCTTGGTTTTCCATGCAATTTTTTTATCGTCAATTGACTATTCAGTTGATTCAAGCGAAGAAAGTTTTTAGTATTTGCGTCCAAATTAGTTTGCGAATATTTTAAGCTTAGAAAACTCAGCATTCGTGACCAAAATCGAGTAAATAATAACACAAATAGAAGCAATGGCTCCTAAAGTAAAGCTACAGGTGGATAGCATCGTCGGTATTCCGAGAAAGCAGCTTTTGAGAGATCATCTACCAGCAATGATTGATGTTATTAATTATTTCCGGTACATGCAAAATGTCACTCGAGCAGCAACTCGAAAGCTCTACGATATTGTTGCTCTCGAAATTATACGTGTTTGGGATACTGCTGGACTCCCTCATAGAGATAAAAGGAATGTAGTGCGTTGTTTGGAAAACTTGTTAACGAAGTGGAAGCGGTTGCGAAAGGATTCGAATAAACGCATTCATAAAACAGTTTTACGCGTTCAAGAGTTCAAACGTAAATTAAACTCGATTTTCGACATTTCGTCTCATGATATCAATGAACGACTTCAGAATGATATTCCTCGTAATCAATTTTGGCAACAGCAGAAGCACACATCGTATCCTTGTATATTAAAATACATTTCGGAAAATCCGGCAGCCCTACCGACGGAGTCATTGAAGCATGTTGATTATGAAGAAGAAACGGACGACGAAACTGATATGAAAATACCATCCGATGATTCGGATCTAGACTTTAACATAGGCGATGAACGAAGAAAACGTAAGAAAATTCCAATACTGAGCGAAAAAGTAGCGGAAAACTTGGATAGGGAGAAAGTCTCTAATCGCGGTTCAGTCGGAGTAATCGGCTCTGTGGCAGCCACCCTCGGTATTGATTTGAAAAAACTCAGTATTAGCAAGTCCGCAATACACAGACGCAGAAAGAATGTAAGTATTTCAAGTTCACATCAAATCATTTTCAGATTACGGAAACATTTTAGATACGACAACAAATTGCGGAGGAAATCAAAAGATCATTTGAGAAAACCAACTCTACCGTAGTACATTTTGATGGGAAGCAACTGGTAGTAAGACGGCAAAGACGGGAGAAACTGGCTGTGGTCGTGACAGGAAGTGATGGATCAGAACAAATTTTGGCCTGTGAATTTCTTCAGAACGGCACTGGAAGATCAATAGCAGAGAAAGTATATAAAAGCTTGAAAGCTTGGGGTCTAGAAAATATAGTGAGAGGAAAGTGTTACGACACGACAAGCGTTAACTCTGGCGAAAAGAATGGAGCAGGTGTTATTCTCGATGAGCTCTTAGGAAGAAAGTTATTGGATCTTCCTTGCAGGCACCATATATACGAACTTGTGCTCATGACTGCGTATAAAACATCGTTCCAACAACACACGAAATCGCCAGATGATATCATGTTCAAAGGATTTCGAGACTCTTGGTTTAGACTAGATCATGAAGAATATGACGTCTTAGACGATCACCTTTTGGATCCGACCGAAAGAGAGAGTTTGATCAGTTTTTGCACGGATATGTTGGAAAAGCCATACTCTAGAGAAGATTACGCGGAATTTTTGCAGCTTGCTATCATGTGTTTAACTGATAAACGAAAATATCCGTTCAGATTGCCAGGAGCAGTACACCACGCACGTTGGATGGCCAGAGCTATATATGGCTTGAAAATGTATCTCTTCCGTCATCAATACTACATAGAAAATGGTTACAAAGAAAAATTACAGAGATTCATACTGTTTGTATTGAGGGTTTATCTCAAAGGATGGTTTCAAGCACCTTTATCGACTGCCGCTCCCAGGAACGATATCGAATTTCTCAAGAAGCTGAATAGGTATAATTAGAAATTATTAATGTGTTGTTTTTAATTTTGGTACTCCCCTTATAACATCTAGGTACGATGATCGCCCTATAGCTCGAGACACGTACTCGAAATTCAAAAACCATTCATGGTACTTATCGGAGCTGAATATCTGTCTGGCTTTCTTCGATGATAACGTGGAGACTAGAGTAAAGCGACAAATGGTGGAAAGACTCGCGGTCAGAAGTAAAGAGAAGAAACTGCTTAAAGCGCAAACCGTTGATGTAAGATTTACTTTGCCGGACTACGTCACAGAAAAATCGTTGATGTTTTTCGAGATTATGCAACTTGATGCACGCTTTTTATTAACCGTTGATCCTTCTGATTGGCAAGATGATGTTTCTTACATGAACGCGAGAGCCTGCTGTAATAATATTTCGGTTACGAACGACAGTGCAGAACGAGCGATTTCACTGTGTGATGAGTTCAAAGACTTCGGTCCACAGAATGACACTGAAAATTCGCAGCTTATAACAATTGTCGCAAGGAATCGTAAACTACAAAATAACTCGTTGAAATTCAGTGTTGTGAATTACATGTCAAATTAAGATTGAAAATAAATTATGACAAAACCGGCACTTAATATTTTTGCATTTTTTGATGATTTGCTAAAATTGTCAAAAAGTAGTTTTACAAAAACTTTAATAACTTCCACCCTGTTAGCGATAACTATACACTTTCTTCGGCAAATTTGCTCTCCTGCAGTTGTTGCATCTGTTCAAAGTATTTTTTCAATATATGAAAAATTGCAGATACCCAGTTTTGAAGAAAAACTAATGAGAATCACCGAAAATTGCACTTTTTAATGTGTTTCAATGGCTGTAGCGTTCCCATATCCACATAATTACACAAAATAACTTATCAAATTTCTCCATCTGGATCTCTAGAAAAATAAAAAAATGTTGAAAAAATTCTAAGGTTGTTTAGTGGCACTTCAAAAGCCGTAAATTTGAAATTTTACCCTAAATCAGCTCTTTTTTCAAAAAATCAAAATTCGCCACCTGTAGGGAACGTTTTATCAAATTCTCTTCGAAGAAGAAAGTGCTCATGATACCCTAATCTTTCATTTAAGAAGTGAGCCCGATGACATTTTTGACATGATGTCATTTTGGGACACCCTACCCTACATTCAACAAAACATCGAACAAAGTGGATTACATCAGCGTAGGACGATTGTTAAGTAATCTTTTCTTCGAGGGAGTGCAAAGTTGATGCAAAAATTTAAATTAAATGCATTTTTGCTAAGTTGATGCAAATTTGTTATACATTCCTAGAGTGATCTGCCCCTAGAGTCGGACCCAAAGAGCTCTGTGATATCCTTGGGTGGCATAAGGTTAAATTTTGTTCCCTTTGCATGTAGAAATCGTTCATAAGAAGTGACCAGGGAATTTTTCGGCGCAGTAGAAATTAAATCACAAGTATTTAGATATTTAGCATAGGTCCCTAGGGATCTGAAAAGTATGGTGTAGTCGGGCCCAAAGAGCTCTTTGACACCCTTGGGTGGCATAAGGTAAAATGCTGTTTCCTTTGCATGTAGAAATCGTTCATAAAAAGTGACCATAGAATTTGTCGGCGCACTAGAAATGAAATCACAAGTGTTTATATATTTAGCATAGGTCCCTAGGCATCTGAAAAGTATGGTGTAGTCGGGCCCAAAGAGCTCTTTGATACCCTTGGGTGGCATAAGGTAAAATGCTTTTCCCTTTGCATGTAGAAATCGTTCATAAAAAGTGACCATAGAATTTGTCGGCGCAGTAGAAATGAAATCACAAGTATTTAGATATTTAGCATAGGTCCCTAGGAATCTGAAAAGTATTGTGTAGTCGGGCCCAAAGAGCTCTTTGATACCCTTGGGTGGCATAAGCTAAAATGCTTTTCTCTTTGCATGTAGAAATCGTTCATAAAAAGTGACCATAGAATTTGTCGGCGCACTAGAAATGAAATCACAAGTGTTTATATATTTAGCATAGGTCCCTAGGCATCTGAAAAGTATGGTGTAGTCGGGCCCAAAGAGCTCTTTGATACCCTTGGGTGCCATTAGGTAAAATGCTTTTCCCTTTGCATGTAGAAATCGTTCATAAGAATTGGCCAAGGAATCTGTCGGCGCAGTAGAAATGAAACCACCAGTATTTAGATATTTAGCATGGGCCCCTAGGGATCTGTAAAGTATGGTGCAGTCGGACCTAGGGGCAGATCACTTGTGATGCATTTTTAAAAATCAGCGAAATGAAATTTCTTTCCATCAAAATAGAAATTCGTAATGCATTTTGCGTTGCGTGCAATGTATTTTGCGTATAAGACGTCAAAACCATCTAAGAACGGTTGGTTTTAAAATCGTCCAACAAAGGATGTTCGTTGGACCAATTTGGACAACGTCCAAATAACCGTTCAACGAACGTCCATCGTTGGACCCGTGTTGAACGATTTTGAATCAATTTTTTGGACTTCTCAGTGGGAACCCTACAAAAAATAGCCCTACATTCAACAAAACATCGAACAAAGTGGATTACATCAGCGTAGGACGATTGTTAAGTAATCTTTTCTTCGAGGGAGTGCAAAGTTGATGCAAAAATTTAAATTAAATGCATTTTTGCTAAGTTGATGCAAATTTGTTATACATTCCTAGAGTGATCTGCCCCTAGAGTCGGACCCAAAGAGCTCTGTGATATCCTTGGGTGGCATAAGGTTAAATTTTGTTCCCTTTGCATGTAGAAATCGTTCATAAGAAGTGACCAGGGAATTTTTCGGCGCAGTAGAAATTAAATCACAAGTATTTAGATATTTAGCATAGGTCCCTAGGGATCTGAAAAGTATGGTGTAGTCGGGCCCAAAGAGCTCTTTGACACCCTTGGGTGGCATAAGGTAAAATGCTGTTTCCTTTGCATGTAGAAATCGTTCATAAAAAGTGACCATAGAATTTGTCGGCGCACTAGAAATGAAATCACAAGTGTTTATATATTTAGCATAGGTCCCTAGGCATCTGAAAAGTATGGTGTAGTCGGGCCCAAAGAGCTCTTTGATACCCTTGGGTGGCATAAGGTAAAATGCTTTTCCCTTTGCATGTAGAAATCGTTCATAAAAAGTGACCATAGAATTTGTCGGCGCAGTAGAAATGAAACCACCAGTATTTAGGTATTTAGCATGGGTTTCTAGGGATCTGAAAAGTATAGTGTAGTTGTGCCCAAAGAGCTCTTTGATACCCTTTGGTGGCATAAGGTAAAATGCTTTTCCCTTTGCATGTAGAAATCGTTCATAAGAAGTGACCATGGAATTTGTCGGTGCAATAGAAATGAAATCACAAGTGTTTAGATATTTAGTATAGGTCCCTAGGGATCTGTAAAGTATGGTGCAGTGGGACCTAGGGGCAGATCACTTGTGATGCATTTTTAAAAATCAGCGAAATGAAATTTCTTTTCATCAAAATAGAAATTCGTAATGCATTTTGCGTTGCGTGCAATGTAATTTGCGTATAAGACGTCAAAACCCTTTAAGAACGGTTGGTTTTAAAATCGTCCAACAAAGGACGTTCGTTGGACCAATTTGGACAACGTCCAAATAACCGTTCAACGAATGTCCATCGTTGGACCCGTGTTGAACGATTTTGAAACAATTTTTTGGACGTCTCAGTGGGAACCCTACAAAAAATAGCCCTACATTCAACAAAACATCGAACAAAGTGGATTACATCAGCGTAGGACGATTGTTAGGTAATCTTTTCTGCGAGGGAGTGCAAAGTTGATGCAAAAATGGAAATTAAATGCATTTTTTTCTAAGTTGATGCAAATTTGTTATACATTCCTAGAGTGATCTGTCCCTAGAGTCGGACCCAAAGAGCTCTGTGATACCCTTGGGTGGCATAAGGTAAAATGCTTTTCCCTTTGCATGTAGAAATCGTTCATAAGAAGTGACCAGGGAATTTGTCGGCACAGTAGAAATGAAACCCCAAGTGTTTAGATATTTAGTATAGGTCCCTAGGGATCTGAAAACTATAGTGTAGTCGGGCTCAAAGAGCTCTTTGATACCCTTGGGTGGAATAAGGTAAAATGCTTTTCCCTTTGCATGTAGAAATCGTTCATAAGAAGTGACCAGGGAATTTTTCGTAGCAGTAGAAATGAAACCACAAGTGTTTAGATATTTAGTATAGGTCCCTAGGGATCTAAAAAGTATAGTGCAGTCGGGCCCAAAGAGCTCTTTGATACCCTTGGTGGCATAAGGTAAAATGCTTTTCCCTTTGCATGTAGAAATCGTTCATAAGAAGTAACCAGGGAATTTGTCGGCGCAGTAGAAATGAAACCACAAGTGTTTAGATATTTAGTATAGGTCCCTAGGGATCTAAAAAGTATAGTGCAGTTGGGCCCAAAGAGCTCTTTGATACCCTTGGGTGGCATAAGGTAAAATGCCTTTTCCTTTGCATGTAGAAATCGTTTTTTCGGAGCAGTAGAAATGAAACCACAAATGTTTAGATATTTAGTATAGGTCCCTAGGGAACTAAAAAGTATAGTGCAGTCGGGCCCAAAGAGCTCTTTGATACCCTTTGGTGGCATAAGGTAAATGCTTTTCCCTTTGCATGTAGAAATCGTTCATAAGAAGTGACCAGGGAATTTGTCGGCGCAGTAGAAATGAAACCACAATTGTTTAGATATTTAGCATAGGTCCCTAGGGATCTGAAAAGTATGGCGTAGTTGGGCCCAAAGAGCTCTTTGATACCCTTGGGTGGCATAAGGTAAAATGCTTTTCCTTTTGCATTTAGAAATCGTTCATAAAAAGTGACCATGAAATTTGTCGGCGCAGTAGAAATGAAAGCACCAGTGCTTAGATATTTAGCATAGGCCCTTAGAAACCTGCAGAATATAGGGGGAAGTTGGGCCCAATGAGCTCTTTGATACCCTTAAGTTGCATAAGGTAAAATGCTTTTCCCTCGGCATGTGGAGATCGTTCATTAGAAGTGACCATGGAATTTTTCGATAGTGGACAATATATTTAATTTTTCTTTGATTGATCAATGATCTAGACCTCTGAATCGAAGTAATTTGGTGACCATTTCAGTAGGTTTTTAGCCTATGAGGTATTCCGATTTTAACGGTTTATATGAAAAATTCCAATGTGACCTTACTAACCACCCTGTAACTCCGGAACCAAAAGTCAGAGCCACATGAAATTCAATAGCAGTTATTGGGATTACTGCATCTTTCACTTGAAATCAAGTTTGTAAAAATCGGTCAGTAATTCGCTGGGGATTAAGTGTGATATTAGCTTAGGAACTTAGCGAGTTCCCGGGGGGTTATCATTTGGGACTAAGTTTGTGAAAATCGGCCCAACCATTTCCGAGAAACTGATGTGAGTTTGTTAATTTTGAAAGACGGCCGCTTTTCCCGGGTACTTCCGGAACCGTCTATGGTGATCAATGTAATTTATTTATTTATTTATTTATTCTTGTTTTTCATCTGACCTATGTTGGTCTACATGAAATGTAGTTGAATGGGAAAAGCCCATTTCAGGATATACTTCAGAAGCAATCCTCAAATGGGCGTAAAAACCCATTATCTTTTCATATATTCACACCTGATTACAATGGATTCACACTACAATAAAATATAATAACATAGTACACAGCATTACATAAATAAAAAATACAAATATTACAAAAAATGAATCTTAAAATCTAAGTCAACCTTCTTAGTCTATTTTTGAAAACATCACAAGATAAAGAAAAGTCAAAATGGCCATAAACACTATTAAAAACATTACACATCGCCCGTTTTGACCGTACCCGGTGCGTTGAAACTCGAGTCTTAAAAAGTTATGCGATCTGAGACTTCTCGGGGGCACATTGACATTTATTTGTGAGAGAATATCTGGAGCATCTATTTGGCCAGTTAATATCTTCCCAACAAATACTGCTCTAAATGTGTTCCGCCTTTTGGCTAGGGTTTCCATATCGAGCAGACGACAGCGATCGATGTACGGTGGTAGCTCTGTTGGGTTACGCCACGGCAGAGTTCTAAGAGCAAAACGGAGGAATCTTGCCTGCACTGCTTCTATTCGGTTGATCCAAATGCTTGTGTAAGGACACCAAATGGGTGCTGAAGCTTCCAAGACAGATCGCACAAGTGAAAAGTAGAGTGCCCGCAAACAATATGGATCAGTGAACTCTTTGGCGATTCTTATAATGAAACCGAGATTTCTATTTGCCTGTGCTGTAACATGAGAGTAATGATTTCTGAATGTCAGTTGTGAGTCCAGAAGTACACCGAGGTCTCTGACAACTGTCATTCTCTCTAGCGATTCCCCGGAAATGGTGTAGTTCCACAGTATTGGATTTTTTCTACGTGTAAAAGATATTATGGAGCATTTGGACACGCTGAGAGCCAGCAAGTTGCGATTACACCAACAACAAAAGGCATCTAAGTGTTTCTGTAGTTCCTTGCAATCTTCTATTGACCGCACAATAAGATATAGTTTGAGATCATCGGCATATATAAGTCTACACCCAGGAGGTATAACAAAACAAACATCATTGAAAAACAACGAAAAAAGCAACGGTCCTAGATTGCTCCCTTGAGGCACTCCCGACAAGTTGATGAAACTGTATGACTCGTTATTTCCTAATTTTACACACAGAGAACGATTTACGAGATATGATTTAAGCCACCCTATAAAATAATCCGAAGCGCCCAGCCGCTTCATCTTTGCCAGTAGAAGAGAGTGATCTACACGATCAAATGCAGCCTTGAGATCCGTGTATACAGTATCGACCTGAGATCCAAGTTCAATATTTTTAATACAGAGCGAAGTGAATTGGGCTAGATTAGTAGTTGTCGATCTACCAGGAAAAAAGCCATGTTGGTCCTTCGATATATATGCTCTGGTCTCGCGAAACAGCACATTTCCTACTAATATTTCAAATAACTTTGAGCCAGCGCAGAGTGAAGTTATGCCACGATAGTTCGCAACATTTTGCTTATCACCTTTTTTAAAAACCGGAAACATAACTGATTTTTTCCAACAGACGGGGAACGTTGATTGCGACAGCGATTGGTTAAAAATTAGTCTTAAAGGCGTACATAATGCGCTTGCGCATCTTTTGATTATAATGGAAGGAATACCATCTGGTCCTGCCGATGTTGAAGACTTTAGCTTTCTCATAGCAGTTAGAATATCTTCGTCAGTAAATTGAATAATGCCTAAATTAATTACATCATGAGGGACATCCTGAAGACTATATTCCATCTGAGTGGAGTTGGCCGAGACTTTTTTAAACACACTTGAGAAATGCTGCGCAAATAGGTCACAGATGCCGCTTGGGGTACTTGATGTTTCATTTGCAAGGAACATACTGGAAGTAAGCCCATTTTCTTTACGTTTCCCGTTAACGAAAGACCAAAACTGCTTTGGATTTTGTTTCAGGTTCGATTGGGTTTGTGCGACGTGTCTTGAATAGAGAAAGCGATTATATGCCTTGTAACTGTTGCTGGCTTCAATAAACTCTCGTTTTGTGAGGGGGTTTCGTCGGCTGGTGTAATGCCGAAGTACAGCTGCTCGCAGTCTTTTCAGTTTACGTAATTGACGATTGGACCACGCTGGTTTTGGTCGGGGACTTGGTGCGGGAACATGTAGTTTGAAAAGTTGTTTTAGGACCAGTGAAAGTTTTTCTACGGCAACATCTACATCGATCGCGGAATTTAGCAAAGTCTCCCAATCGATTGCCTGCAGTGAGTTGTGGAGCCTATTGAAATCAGTTTTTGAAAAATTGAACTCCCTGACATCTAGCATTTCGTCATAAACAACTAACTGGGGACAGATCTGCGTTACTAGAAGAGGAGGATGGTGTGCGTCACAAGCAACTAACGGCTCAAGGGCTTCTGAAACGGTGCAGTTAATAGAAGCTTCTTCATTTACGAAAAGGAGGTCCAGGGTTCGATTCCGTCTGTTATTTACTGTACACATTTGCAGCATGTTCAATACAGACATTCCGTCTAGTAAGGCAATACTCGCTCTAGAGAAGGTTGATTCAGAAGGGTCTGGGAAGGCATAGCCGGAGGAGGTACTTTTCCATAGAAGTCCAGATTGATTATAATCACCAAACAGTAGATGAGCCGTGTTGGGTTGAATGGAAGTTGCGATGTCAAGTGCTGAGTCTATGTGCTTCTGAATAGTATCACTATCACATGCGGAGTCGGGGGGAATATACACTACGCCAACACAAATATTAGTATCGCGACCGCGAATATCTACCCATAGTTGTTCGAGATCGGTTCTAGCATTTTTTTGTTTAGACGAGAGCCGGTTGGACACTGCGATAAGCACACCGCCACCGCGTTTTTTTCCCTGTACTGTCTGGATCGCGATCGTTACGGTAAGCCGTGTACTTTGAGCCGAATAACTGGAGTGAATTGATTTGATCATTCAGCCACGTTTCGGTTAAAACAATAACATCATATTCGGCGTCTGAAACAGCTATGAACAACTCGTCAATTTTGGTGCGTAGTCCTCTCACGTTCTGATAGTAGATACTAAGATGTTCCTGCAAGTAATGTCCTGACGGTTGAGCGGTAGAAAGATGAGCGGCGATGACGTCCACCTGTAATGGGGGTGGGTTTTCAGCGGGAGCAGCATCTGTGTGTCCTACTTCGGAAGAACATATACATTCATTGTATTTACCTGACAGGGAAAGTTGGCTACCATAACATAAAAGTTCCGTAGAGAGCAGAGCGTCGTTGATGGAATCTGGCTGATTGCACCCGTCGGAATGCTGCAATTGTGGATCTAGTTTAAGGTGCGCAGTATCTTGAGTAGCTTCGGGAGGACATATACCCTCCTTAGCTTTACCTGACCGGGAAAGGTCGCTGCCATAACATACAAGTTCCGTAGAAACCAAAAGAACGTCGTTGATGGAATCTGGCTGATTGTACCCGTCAAAATGCTGCAATTGTGGATCTAGTTTAAGGTGCGCAGTATCTTGAGTAGCTTCGGGAGGACATATACCCTCCTTAGCTTTACCTGACCGGGAAAGGTCGCTGCCATAACATACAAGTTCCGTAGAAACCAAAAGAACGTCGTTGATGGAATCTGGCTCATTGTACCCGTCAAAATGCTGCAATTGTGGATCTAGTTTAAGGTGCGCAGTATCTTGAGTAGCTTCGGGAGGACATATACCCTCCTTAGCTTTACCTGACCGGGAAAGGTCGCTGCCATAACATACAAGTTCCGTAGAAACCAAAAGAACGTCGTTGATGGAATCTGGCTGATTGTACCCGTCAAAATGCTGCAATTGTGGATCTAGTTTAAGGTGCGCAGTATCTTGAGTAGCTTCGGGAGGACATATACCCTCCTTAGCTTTACCTGACCGGGAAAGGTCGCTGCCATAACATACAAGTTCCGTAGAAACCAAAAGAACGTCGTTGATGGAATCTGGCTGATTGTACCCGTCGGAATGCTGCAATTGTGGATCTAGTTTAAGGTGCGCAGTATCTTGAGTAGCTTCGGGAGAACATATACCCTCCTTAGCTTTACCTGACCGGGAAAGGTCGCTGCCATAACATACAAGTTCCGTAGAAACCAAAAGAACGTCGTTGATGGAATCTGGCTGATTGTACCCGTCAAAATGCTGCAATTGTGGATCTAGTTTAAGGTGCGCAGTATCTTGAGTAGCTTCGGGAGGACATATACCCTCCTTAGCTTTACCTGACCGGGAAAGGTCGCTGCCATAACATACAAGTTCCGTAGAAACCACAAGAACGTCGTTGATGGAATCTGGCTGATTGTACCCGTCAAAATGCTGCAATTGTGGATCTAGTTTAAGGTGCGCAGTATCTTGAGTAGCTTCGGGAGGACATATACCCTCCTTAGCTTTACCTGACCGGGAAAGGTCGCTGCCATAACATACAAGTTCCGTAGAAACCAAAAGAACGTCGTTGATGGAATCTGGCTGATTGTACCCGTCGGAATGCTGCAATTGTGGATCTAGTTTAAGGTGCGCAGTATCTTGAGTAGCTTCGGGAGGACATATACCCTCCTTAGCTTTACCTGACCGGGAAAGGTCGCTGTCATAACATTCAAGTTCCGTAGAAACCAAAAGTACGTCGTTGATGGAATCGGGCTGATTGCACCCATCGGCATGCTGCAATTGTGGATCTGACCGGAGAAGGCCGCTGCCATGACGGGCAAGTTCCGTGGGAAGCAGATGAACGTTATTGATGGTACGATCTTTTGAACTGTACAATGATTGCTATTTTGAATAATCAATCATATTTTTCCGCTTTTCTAAGTGTTTAGTGTAAACCGGGCAAAGGACACTCCAAGCAGCGTGATTTGTGTCAATGGTAAGCTTTCTCTTAATGTTGAGATTTTCACAGTTTGCACACTTCTGCGTCTTGGATTTGCATTCTTTCACGGGGTGGTTTTCACTGCAGATTGGGCACTTTGAAGTTTCTGCTTTGCATTCATTGCTCTTGTGGTTGTATCCGCAACATTTAAAGCATCTTGTCACCTGCAGTCCATCAAGCACTCTGCATCGGTCCCACCCGCAATTAAGTTTTTCTTTCTGCATGACCGCTGTGAACGTTTTAGCATCGAGTTCAATGATAGCGCTGCAGTTGTTGAACTGAAATTTCTCATTGCGGTATGCTTTTCGAAGCTTGAAGTGCGTCAGGTTTTCAAAGACGTCGTTTTGGCTCACTAATGTGTCTCTCAGCTCATTTTCATCCAGTACATCACTCATGCCGACTAGTTTGATAGTAGGTCGTAAATTCTCCCTGACACTGACATCGTATTTGCCGTCCATGTTTTGCTCTACGTGTTTCTTCAACAGCTCAATACTTTCATCATCTTTCAGCGCAATTACAACCTCACCATTCTTGCCGTTAGTCACTCGTTTTACATTCACACTTCGAGCATCCACTTTCCTTCGCAGCTCAGCACGCGCATCGTCAACCTGTATGCCTTCTTTTGGTCTTATGATGACTACTGGGTCGGGCTTTTGAATGGAATCCTTTCTCTTGATTTGTTCTAGAGTTTTGTTGTCGGTTCGACCTTTCACCGCATCCGCAAAGCTTGTTTTTGGCGTTTCGTCGTTGTGGTTTTCACACTCATCCACTTTCCTCCTCTTGGCAGATGATCGCGTAAGTATACGTCGAGGCAGCTCATCCTTATCTCCACCAGCGTCAGTAGACCGTTTATTAATTCGCACTATTTCTTCACATACTATCTTTTTCACTGTTTGTTTGAAATTTTTTGCCATTTCCATTACACCCGCGAGATCATCTAATTTTTTGGCAATTTCATCTAATCGTTTTTCACTGTGCCTATCCTCGAACTCATTCAACGCTAGACACGCATCGCACACGAACACGGCATTGTGGATCTTCTGCAATAGCACTATTTCTTCTTCCGTCGCCCCGGGTAGACAACGTACATGGATCGATAATTTACATCGACCGAAGCATTCAACACTTGCATGACCATCGATAATAGGCGTAGCGCACTGAGCACACGGCTGGCTAGAGCTGCCGGGCTCTTTTTCTTCTGCGTTCGTATCCACGGGCATTTGGCCCGGGCAAAAAATGATAACAAAACAGACACTTAGCAGCGATTATGGAGTCTGAAATTTTTCAAATATCTCCTTTTCCGAACCACAGATTAACAGCACTTGTTATTTATTGTTGTGGACCCACTTTCTCACTCTACATAAATTAAAAATATTTTTGCACAACCAGATATTACACATAAAAATATGTCGATTTGTGATCAGACATAAAAACTAATTGATTACACCGTCAACACAGTAAAAAATAAATTAACGACAGTTTGGTTGGCCGAGTGACATAGAACTGCAAATTTAAGTTGTTTGAGAGACATTTTAGTGAAATTTTTACCTCTTTTGCTTTCATTGGAGTATCGGTTTGAATCGGAGTTGGTTTTGTGACCGCACGTCACAACCCATAACTTCGAAACCGGAAGTCGGATAGGGATGAAATTTTAAAACCATTTACGGGGATAAAACACCTTTCATTTGGGACTAAGTTTGGTCGAATCGGTTAAACCATCATTGAGACACCGATATGACTGCTATTCTGAATTTGGATACTTCCGCCGGGGCTTCCGGAACCGATGATGGTGGCCAATGTGGCCAAAGAGACTTTAAATGGTTGTTAGTGACCTAGTACTACAAATCCAAGCAAATGTGGCCACATTTTGGAAAAAACTTTACCTTTATACATTCATTGCAGAAATTGTAAAAATCGACATTTTTCGTGTGATCGTACTCATCACCCTGTAATTCCGGAACCGGAAGTCGGATCCATTAGATATTCAATAGAAGCCTGGGGGTGGGCGTAGACTAGGTGGTAAATCGATTGCCTTGTACGCAGTGCACCTGGGTTCGAGTCCCGGCCCCCGCACATAGCGTTAGAAATTTTTCATAATAGATTTTTCTAACCCGCAGAGGCGAATGACCTTAAGGTTAAAACCTCTATAATCGAAATAAAAAAACTACAAGGGGCAGCCCTATGGGGTTGCACGAACTGTAGACGTAGGACTATACTACTTAATGTAAAATACTTATTTTCTTAGTACATTTAGAGTAATAATAAATCAAATATATTTCTTACGTATAGTTTAAGCACAATCAATCAACATCGAATATTACATATTGAATCAAACCTTTTGGTTATCAGGTCATTTCATTTGTAGTAGGTGATCAAATCCGATTTAACTTATTTGGGATGATCAGAAGAAAGAAGACAGAAAACCGTGACCGAACTAATATCTGGAACTAAATCTTTATAGCACAAGATAAGCTTTTAAAAATTGTAAAAACTTTTCGATTCTGTGTGGTAAAAAACCCGGACCGGTGAAGAAAAATCAAATTTTAGGCAATATAATCATTAGAGTGACAAGAAAAAAGTTACCCCTATCGGCCCACCCCTGAGTCGATTCCTGAGATGTTCCGAAGAATTATTGAAAAATACCTGTTCTACAACTTTGTGGAAGACACCTAATATCTATTTCTCTCAGTTTAAAAGTTAGTGGAGCTAAAATGTTCTAACCAAAATATGACTCGTATTATTTACTATAATTCTTCTGTACATACTATTCAGCTAAACCTAACCATTATTTTACAAAAATGTTTAGTTCATGCGAATCGAGTACTGAACCGATTCTACGAAAGAAAGATGTTTTATCCCCGTGAATGGTTTTAAAATTTCATCCCTATTCGACTTCCGGTTCCGAAGTTATGGGTTGTGACGTGCGGTCACAAAACCAACTCCGATTCAAACCGATACTCCGATGAAAGCAAAAACCTATTTTAATCCACCTAGCGGTGCAATTGCGCCTTTCTCAATTATGAATCACGAGAATGTGTGCGTTGTTTATATTCATTAAAAGAGTTCGAGTTCTAAAATTTTGAAAAAAAAACAGCCACGGTAATATTGAACTGAAAAAAGGTGCGAAATCGGCAAAGTCCCAAAAAGTCGATTTTTACAAAAAAAAAAAAATTCGAGATAACATAAAATCTCGACATTTCATGCATTTTAAAGATGTTTGGCATCAAAAATACGAATTCGATTTCTGAAATTTCATGGGGTCCCCCCTTTGAAAAAAAAATTTGAGTTCTGGCTTATATGGGAATTTCATATGTGACCGGACGATTTAGTCTATATTTCCGGACCCATATAAGCGATCCGTACGATTTGCTATGTGATCGCACGCCACAACCTGTAACTCCGGAACAGGAAGTCGGATCGGGATGAAATTAAATAGCCATTTACGGGGACGCAATACCTTTCATTTGAGGCCAAGTTTAGTCGAATCGGTCTAGCCATCTCCGAGAAACCGATGTGACTGTTATTCTGAATTTAGATACTTCCGCCGGGGCTTCCGGAACCGAGGATGGTGGCCAATGTGGCCAAATAGACTTTGAATGGATGTTAGTGACCTAATACTACAAATCGAAGCAGTTGTGGTCATATTTTGGAAAATTTTTCACCTTTATACATTAATTGCAGAATTTATTAAAATCGACATTTTCTGCGTGTTCGTACTTATCACCCTGTAATTCCGGAACCGGAAGTCGGATCCATTAGAAATTCAATAGCAGCCTATGGGAATGTTGCACCTTTCATTTGAGACTAAGTTTGTCAAAATCGGTTCAGCCATCTCTGAGAAAAATGAGTGACATTTTTGGTCACATACACACACATACACACACACATACATACATACACACATACATACACACACACAGACATTTGCCGAACTCGACGAACTGAATCGAATGGTATATGTCACTCGGCCCTCCGGGCCTCCGTTAAAAGCTCGGTTTTCAGAGCAATTGCAATACCTTTCTATTGAGAAAGGCAAAAAGGTGCGAAATCGGCAGTCCCAAAAAGTCGATTTTTATAAAAAAAAATTTTTTCGAGATAACATAAAATCTCGACGTTTCATGCATTTTAAAGATGTATGGCATCAAAAATACGAATTCGATTTCTGAAATTTCATGTAGTCCCCCCTTTGAAAAAAAAATTGAGTTCCGGCTTATATGGGAATTTCATATGTGACCGGACGGTTTAGTCTATATTTCCGGAACCATATAAGCGATCCGTACGAAATTTTATAGACATCTATGGGGATATTATAGCTATCATTTGGGACTAAGTTTGTGAAAATTGGCCCAACCATTTCCGGGAAACTGATGTGAGTTCGAAAATTTTGAAAGATGGCCGCTTTTCCCGGGCACTTCCGGAACCGTCTATGGTGGTTAATGTAGTCAACGAAAGTTTGGTTGGCCGTCGGTGACCTAGAACAGCAAATTTAAGTTGTTTGAGAGACATTTTAGCGAAATTTTTACCTTTTTTGCTTTCATCGGAGTATCGGTTTGAATCACAATTTGCTATGTGATCGCACGCCATAACCTGTAACTCCGGAACCGGAAGTCGGATCGGGATGAAATTAAATAGCCATTTACGGAGACGCAATACCTTTCATTTGAGGCCAAGTTTAGTCGAATCGGTCTAGCCATCTCCGAGAAACCGATGTGACTGTTATTCTGAATTTAGATACTTCCGCCGGGGCTTCCGGAACCGAGGATGGTGGCCAATGAGGCCAAATAGACTTTGAATGGATGTTAGTGACCTAATACTACAAATTGAAGCAGTTGTGGTCATATTTTGGAAAAATTTTCACCTTTATACATTCATTGCAGAATTTATTAAAATCGACATTTTCTGCGTGTTCGTACTTATCACCCTGTAATTCCGGAACCGGAAGTCGGATCTATTAGAAATTCAATAGCAGCCTATGGGAACGTTGCACCTTTCATTTGAGACTAAGTTTGTCAAAATCGGTTCAGCCATCTCTGAGAAAAATGAGTGACATTTTTGGTCACATACACGCACACATACATACATACACACATACATACACACACAGACATTTGCCGAACTCGACGAACTGAATCGAATGGTATATGTCACTCGGCCCTCCGGGCCTCCGTTAAAAAGTCGGTTTTCAGAGCAATTGCAATACCTTTCTATTGAGAAAGGCAAAAAGGTGCGAAATCGGCAAAGTCCCAAAAAGTCGATTTTTACAAAAAAAAAATTTTTTTCGAGATAACATAAAATCTCGACGTTTCATGCATTTTAAAGATGTTTGGCATCAAAAATACGAATTCGATTTCTGAAATTTCATGGGGTCCCCCCTTTGAAAAAAAATTTGAGTTCTGGCTTATATGGGAATTTCATATGTGACCGGACGATTTAGTCTATATTTCCGGACCCATATAAGCGATCCGTACGAAATTTTATAGACATCTGTGGGGATATTATAGCTATCATTTGGAACTAAGTTTGTGAAAATCGGCCCAACCATTTCAGGGAAACTGATGTGAGTTCGTAAATTTTGAAAGATGGCCGCTTTTCCCGGGCACTTCCGGAACCGTCTATGGTGGTCAATGTAGTCAACGAAAGTTTGGTTGGCCGTCGGTGACCTAGAACAGCAAATTTGAGTTGTTTGAGAGACATTTTAGCGAAATTTTTACCTTTTTTGCTTTCATCGGAGTATCGGTTTGAATCACAATTTGCTATGTGATCGCACGCCACAACCTGTAACTCCGGAACCGGAAGTCGGATCGGGATGAAATTAAATAGCCATTTACGGGGACGCAATACCTTTCATTTGAGGCCAAGTTTAGTCGAATCGGTCTAGCCATCTCCGAGAAACCGATGTGACTGTTTTTCTGAATTTAGATACTTCCGCCGGGGCTTCCGGAACCGAGGATGGTGGCCAATGTGGCCAAATAGACTTTGAATGGATGTTAGTGACCTAATACTACAAATCGAAGCAGTTGTGGTCATATTTTGGAAAATTTTTCACCTTTATACATTCATTGCAGAATTTATTAAAATCGACATTTTTTAATTCCGGAACCGGAAGTCGGATCCATTAGAAATTCAATAGCAGCCTATGGGAATGTTGCACCTTTCATTTGAGACTAAGTTTGTCAAAATCGGTTCAGCCATCTCTGAGAAAAATGAGTGACATTTTTGGTCACATACACACACATACATACATACACACATACATACACACACAGACATTTGCCGAACTCGACGAACTGAATCGAATGGTATATGTCACTCGGCCCTCCGGGCCTCCGTTAAAAAGTCGGTTTTCAGAGCAATTGCAATACCTTTCTATTGAGAAAGGCAAAAAGGTGCGAAATCGGCAAAGTCCCAAAAAGTCGATTTTTACAAAAAAAATTTTTTTTCGAGATAACATAAAATCTCGACGTTTCATGCATTTTAAAGATGTATGGCATCAAAAATACGAATTCGATTTCTGAAATTTCATGTGGTCCCCCCTTTGAAAAAAAAATTGAGTTCCGGTTTATATGGGAATTTCATATGTGACCGGACGGTTTAGTCTATATTTTCGGAACCATATAAGCGATCCGTACGAAATTTTATAGACATCTATGGGGATATTATAGCTATCATTTGGAACTAAGTTTGTGAAAATCGGCCCAACCATTTCAGGGAAACTGATGTGAGTTCGTAAATTTTGAAAGATGGCCGCTTTTCCCGGGCACTTCCGGAACCGTCTATGGTGGTCAATGTAGTCAACGAAAGTTTGGTTGGCCGTCGGTGACCTAGAACAGCAAATTTGAGTTGTTTGAGAGACATTTTAGCGAAATTTTTACCTTTTTTGCTTTCATCGGAGTATCGGTTTGAATCACAATTTGCTATGTGATCGCACGCCACAACCTGTAACTCCGGAACCGGAAGTCGGATCGGGATGAAATTAAATAGCCATTTACGGGGACGCAATACCTTTCATTTGAGGCCAAGTTTAGTCGAATCGGTCTAGCCATCTCCGAGAAACCGATGTGACTGTTTTTCTGAATTTAGATACTTCCGCCGGGGCTTCCGGAACCGAGGATGGTGGCCAATGTGGCCAAATAGACTTTGAATGGATGTTAGTGACCTAATACTACAAATCGAAGCAGTTGTGGTCATATTTTGGAAAATTTTTCACCTTTATACATTCATTGCAGAATTTATTAAAATCGACATTTTTTAATTCCGGAACCGGAAGTCGGATCCATTAGAAATTCAATAGCAGCCTATGGGAATGTTGCACCTTTCATTTGAGACTAAGTTTGTCAAAATCGGTTCAGCCATCTCTGAGAAAAATGAGTGACATTTTTGGTCACATACACACACATACATACATACACACATACATACACACACAGACATTTGCCGAACTCGACGAACTGAATCGAATGGTATATGTCACTCGGCCCTCCGGGCCTCCGTTAAAAAGTCGGTTTTCAGAGCAATTGCAATACCTTTCTATTGAGAAAGGCAAAAAGGTGCGAAATCGGCAAAGTCCCAAAAAGTCGATTTTTACAAAAAAAATTTTTTTTCGAGATAACATAAAATCTCGACGTTTCATGCATTTTAAAGATGTATGGCATCAAAAATACGAATTCGATTTCTGAAATTTCATGTGGTCCCCCCTTTGAAAAAAAAATTGAGTTCCGGTTTATATGGGAATTTCATATGTGACCGGACGGTTTAGTCTATATTTTCGGAACCATATAAGCGATCCGTACGAAATTTTATAGACATCTATGGGGATATTATAGCTATCATTTGGAACTAAGTTTGTGAAAATCGGCCCAACCATTTCAGGGAAACTGATGTGAGTTCGTAAATTTTGAAAGATGGCCGCTTTTCCCGGGCACTTCCGGAACCGTCTATGGTGGTCAATGTAGTCAACGAAAGTTTGGTTGGCCGTCGGTGACCTAGAACAGCAAATTTAAGTTGTTTGAGAGACATTTTAGCGAAATTTTTACCTTTTTTGCTTTCATCGGAGTATCGGTTTGAATCACAATTTGCTATGTGATCGCACGCCACAACCTGTAACTCCGGAACCGGAAGTCGGATCGGGATAATATTAAATAGCCACTTACGACGACGCAATACCTTTCATTTGAGGCCAAGTTTAGTCGAATCGGTCTAGCCATCTCCGAGAAACCGATGTGACTGTTATTCTGAATTTAGATACTTCCGCCGGGGCTTCCGGAACCGAGGATGGTGGCCAATGTGGCCAAATAGACTTTGAATGGATGTTAGTGACCTAATACTACAAATCGAAGCAGTTGTGGTCATATTTTGGAAAATTTTTCACCTTTATACATTCATTGCAGAATTTATTAAAATCGACATTTTCTGCGTGTTCGTACTTATCACCCTGTAATTCCGGAACCGGAAGTCGGATCCATTAGAAATTCAATAGCAGCCTATGGGAACGTTGCACCTTTCATTTGAGACTAAGTTTGTCAAAATCGGTTCAGCCATCTCTGAGAAAAATGAGTGGCATTTTTGGTCACATACACACACACATACACACACATACATACATACACACATACATACACACACAGACATTTGCCGAACTCGACGAACTGAATCGAATGGTATATGTCACTCGGCTCTCCGGGCCTCCGTTAAAAAGTCGGTTTTCAGAGCAATTGCAATACCTTTCTATTGAGAAAGGCAAAAAGGTGCGAAATCGGCAGTCCCAAAAAGTCGATTTTCACAAAAAAAAAAATTTTTTTTCGAGATAACATCAAATCTCGACGTTTCATGCATTTTAAAGATGTTTCGCATCAAAAATACGAATTCGATTTCTGAAATTTCATGGGGTCCCCCTTTGAAAAAAAAATTTGAGTTCTGGCTTATATGGGAATTTCATATGTGACCGGACGATTTAGTCTATATTTCCGGACCCATATAAGCGATCCGTACGAAATTTTATAGACATCTGTGGGGATATTATAGCTATCATTTGGAACTAAGTTTGTGAAAATCGGCCCAACCATTTCACGGAAACTGATGTGAGTTCGTAAATTTTGAAAGATGGCCGCTTTTCCCGGGCACTTCCGGAACCGTCTATGGTGGTCAATGTAGTCAACGAAAGTTTGGTTGGCCGTCGGTGACCTAGAACAGCAAATTTAAGTTGTTTGAGAGACATTTTAGCGAAATTTTTACCTTTTTTGCTTTCATCGGAGTATCGGTTTGAATCACAATTTGCTATGTGATCGCACGCCACAACCTGTAACTCCGGAACCGGAAGTCGGATCGGGATGAAATTAAATAGCCATTTACGGGGACGCAATACCTTTCATTTGAGGCCGAGTTTAGTCGAATCGGTCTAGCCATCTCCGAGAAACCGATGTGACTGTTATTCTGAATTTAGATACTTCCGCCGGGGCTTCCGGAACCGAGGATGGTGGCCAATGTGGCCAAATAGACTTTGAATGGATGTTAGTGACCTAATACTACAAATCGAAGCAGTTGTGGTCATATTTTGGAAAATTTTTCACCTTTATGCATTCATTGCAGAATTTATTAAAATCGACATTTTCTGCGTGTTCGTACTTATCACCCTGTAATTCCGGAACCGGAAGTCGGATCCATTAGAAATTCAATAGCAGCCTATGGGAATGTTGCACCTTTCATTTGAGACTAAGTTTGTCAAAATCGGTTCAGCCATCTCTGAGAAAAATGAGTGACATTTTTGGTCACATACACACACATACACACACACATACATACATACACACATACATACACACACACAGACATTTGCCGAACTCGACGAACTGAATCGAATGGTATATGTCACTCGGCCCTCCGGGCCTCCGTTAAAAAGTCGGTTTTCAGAGCAATTGCAATACCTTTCTATTGAGAAAGGCAAAAAGGTAAAAAAATTCACTAAAATGTCTCTCAAACAATTTAATTTTGCAGTTCTATGTCACTGACGGCCAACCAAACTTTCGTTGACTACATTGATCATCATAGACGGTTCAGTTCACATCAGTTTCTAGGAAATGGTCGGGCCGATTTTCACAAACTTAGTCCCAAATGATAACTATATTATCAGATAATCTATAAAATTTCGTATGGATGGCTTATATGGTTCCGGAAATATGGACTGAACCGTCCGGTTACATATTAAATTTCCATATAAGCCAGTACTCAATTTTTTTTTTCAATGGGGGAACCCCATGAAATTTCAGAAATCAAATTCGTATTTTTGATGCCAATCTTTAAAATGCTTGAAACGTCGAGATTTTATGGTAGCTCGTTTTTCTTCATTTTTATAAATATCGGTTTTTAGGAATTTGCCGATTTCGCACCTTTTTGCCCTTCACATATAAAGAAAGGCTATGCAATCACTGAAAAAATCGACTTCTTAACCGAGGCCCGGAGGGTCGTGTGTCATATACCATTCGATTCTGTTCGTCGAGATTGGAAAATGGCTGTGTGTATGTATGCATGTGTGTGTACCGATTTACGTGTGTATGTGTCAAACAATTTTCTCAGAGATAGCTGAACCGATTTGCACAAACTGAATTGAATATTGAATTTTTAGTTGATCCGACTTCCGGTTCCGAAGTTACGGGTTGATGAGTGCGGTCACATAACAAGTTCCCATAAAAACTGGTACCACCATGATGTGCAAATATTGTAATATATATTAAAATGGGTGCTACATTACATGGATTTGCGGGTCTAGATCACTAATGATCAATTGAAGTAGCTTTTACCACACTGGCCACCTATGACGACTCATGAGACCTCCGGGGAACTCGCTAAGTTCCTAAGCTAATATTACACTTTTTCCCCAGCGAATTACTGACCGATTTTTACAAACTTGATTTCAAGTGAAGGATACAGTAATCCCAATAACTGCTATTGAATTTCATGTGGCTCTGACTTTTGGTTCCGGAGTTACAGGGTGGTTAGTAAGGTCACTGTGAAGATGCCAGCCACCATTAGGAAATCACCCATTACACTCTGGTCTTTGAACCGGACACGTCTTACCTGCAGGACTCTCAAATATGCAATGACGCTGCTACTTGCACGCTCTCTGTAGAATGGCGGTAAGTCGGTAAAGGGCATACGCAATGTAGAGTGGCGGACAATTGGTCGACTCACCTCACACATCCCCCTTCTTCTCCACAGAATGGTAAAATACGCATAGAGCTGGTACGCATAGAGTCTATATGCATGTTCTTATATTAGTTGCCATAAGTATGCCATGCTTTGCTTCGTTTGACATAGCACCCTAACAAACGATTAGAAAATCATTTTCAAAGTGTACCCTGAAGCAAGAAGACTTACTTCTCTGTCCGCTCTCGTGAAAATTATCAAGAAGGATGGGATTGCTGAAGAAACGTGACAAGTCAAAAAAAAATGAACGAGAAATTGTTTATTGTAAGTAAAAACTAACGAAAATTAACGGCTCTGTATCACAAAGATTCTACTCCACTTGACGCACGTATTCGGATAGATAGGATGGATTTCTTTTCTCCCTCGTTGGGCGCTGAGGACGATCGTCGTTGGGAGTAGCATCTAGATTTGATTTTGCTATCGGATCTTGCTTGTTTGCTGGTTTCCGCTCTCGCCATTCTTGGACCTTTTTTGTCTGCGACACGTGGCGGCGAAGTTGTTGACCATCGGGATCACAGAGCACCAGACTACCATTACATTCCTGGGATACAACGTATCGCTTCATGCCGAATCTGCTTTCCCCTTTGGTTCTCGATTGGCGTTCTACGACTACCGTGTCACCTGGTTTAACTCTACAAACCTTAGCGCCACGTGGAACATCTTCTCTCTTTTTTGACAGTAGCTTCGCTTTACGATCTCGTGTATCTAATTCGCTTTCGTCATAATTTAATCTTCTGTGTGGGAGAAGTGGCAATCCTCGCCTGATTTTACGACCCATCAACACCTCCTCGGGTGGCAGTTTTGTGATTGTATGATCTCCGGCATTGTACGCTTGAATCGCGGCTTGTAGTTCCTTCTGATAATTTGAACCAGTAGATCCCGCAGCACGCATGGCTTTATTCACGATTTTCATGAACCCTTCAACCAAACCGTTTTGTTGCGGAAAAAAGGGAGTCGAAAACACAGTTTGAATGCCACGTTCAGAGCAATAGCTTGCGTATTCCTCCCCATTGAATGGAGGTCCATTATCCAATTTAATTGTTCTTGGGAAACCTTCTCTTTCAAAAATCGAATCCAGAACACATTTAGTGTATTCGAACCTGGTTGATTTAACAGGACGCGCTATTGCATATCTGGACCTTAGATCAATCACAACCAAAATTGATATATTTCCGAACTTCAGATATGGCCCATTCAAATCCAAAGCGATCGTATCCCACACCGCTTTAGGTACGAATGATCTCTGCATAGGGGTTGGCCTCTCCGGTTTACCATTTACGGCGCAAGTGGCACACGATTTAACCCATTTTTCTGCATCGCTTGCTATTGCTGGCCACCAAACGCGCCTTCTCAAAATACTTTTAAATTTTGCCTTCAACGGATTCCCAAAGTGTGCTATTTCAAGCGCCGTCTCTCTTAAATTTTGAGGAATGACCGCGCATCCGTTTTTAACCAAAATTCCATCTGTATACCGAAGATCATTTGCGATGCCTTTGAACTTCAGCAGGCTTTTTGGCCAATGTACTGTGTCCAATGATCCAATGATCCAATTACCTAAAAAAAATGTTTTATTCGAACATTATATTCTAAATATGAAAAATAAACGTTACCAGTTGCAGAGTATCATCTTTCTTAGTCAACTCTCGTATTTCTTCCTCAGTGAGAAACTCAACGGACTGAGATTCCAAATCGCATATTTCCCATGGACTCTCTTCTTCATTGAATGCTTCATCATCGCCGTCATAAAGCCGTGATGAGGGGTCTGCAATATTTTCACGACCTCGAATGTACTCTATATCATAATCGTATGGGCTTAGGCGCAAAGCCCAACCATCTGCTCTTGTCAAAGCCCTTTTTGATTCCTCGCGTGCCCTTCTCAGAATAAATGCCATTCCCTGAGCATCTGTGCGCAGTACGAAGTGTCTACCTTTCAGAAAATAAGAGAAGTGTTCAACTGCCCACACAGCACTCAAAGCCTCTCGCTGGTTCTGAGCGTATTTTCTCTCCGTATCGGTCAGCGACTTCGAGGCGAAGCTGATAATTCGATATTTATCGTCTCCAATACTGCACCTAGCGCACGCGGTGAGGCATCTGTGTACAAGTAAGTCCGGTCAGATTCCGAAAAGTAACCGAGGGTCACTTTTGAGTGGGTTATGTGTTTTTTGATTAGCTGAAAGGCACTTTCTTGCTCTTTCCCCCAACCCCACTTTTGTGACGATGCAACTGCTCACAAAGGGCTGGAAACGTCCGAAAAGTTTTTGATATATGGACTCACAAACGAAGCTAGGCCAAGAAAACTTCTAAGTTCTGATGCGGTAGTCGGTTGACGGAATTTCTGTACATCTCTTATTTTCGATTATTCAATATTGAAACCGTTCTCGCTAAGCTCATGTCCCAAAAACTTGATATGAGTTCGGTCGAACTCGCATTTATCGGTATTCAATGAGAGGTTATTGGACCGTAAAATTTGCAAAACTTGTGAGACTGTTTTTCTTAGTTCCTCAATTGTTTCAGCGAATAATAGCACGTCATCGATGTACACTATTTTATTCTTAACATCCTTGAGAATACGTGTCATTTCTCGCTGGAATATTTCTGGAGCGCAATTGACACCAAACATCAAGCGAGTAAACCGGAACATCCCATTTTCTGAAAGAAAGGTCGTTAGGTCTCTCGAGTCCTCACTCAGTTCGAGGTGGTAGAAGGCGTTGAAAAGGTCGAGCTTGGAGAAAAATTTTGCTCCGTGCAAGGCGATCCTCATCTCATCGATCGACGGCATTCGAAAATATTCCCGCAAGATGGCTTTGTTTGGGGCTCGCATATTTACCACCAAACGAAAATCATCTTTCCCTTTTGGGACTGCAGACATGCCACTTATCCATTGAGGAGCTGTGGTGACCTTTTCAATTATCCCTCGTGTTTCCATCTCTGCAAGTCTTTGTCGTGCACCCTCACGGTATGCAGCGGGAATGTTGTAGTATAGTAAGCATTGCGCACTGGGGGGATTGATTCATCAACGCTGAACCTTACCTTAACTCCAGGCATTTTGGGAAATATTCCTGGTTCACAACTATTAATCGTTTCTCCTACTTTCAGTAGTTCCATGTCGCTGGCTGTAGCCCTGTCGAGTAAGGATCGCCTGCCTTGCTTTACAACAACAAAATCAGCAGTGACCTTTGGTTTCAAATAATTAACGACTTCAATACTGGCAGTGAAAGCGCATTCAACCTCCATAGGCCTAACCGAAGCATAGGCTTGCAGATTCGAATTGGTTGGTCTGTCCAGCAGGACGAGTTTAACCTTCCCAGCTTCAACTTGCTGTTTCAGGATCTTCCAGTCCGCACCTCCTAGAACGTTGACATCTGCCCCCGAGTCTATTAAAAATTTAATTGGACAAGATGAGCCAACTCTACAATCGACCAGCACGTCTTGGAGTGAAAGGGAATTAATTTGCTATAATAGGGACAAGATGTAAAAAAAAAATTAAAGGGTTGTGTACAGGACACGACCACGGTGACATTAAAAATGTAGCTTTTTTCAAGAGCGTGCAAATGAATTTTATCTATCACACATATCGACTCACGTTCTTGTTCACTCGCCTGTTTTCATATGTTACAAATTGCTATATACCCTCCCCATCAAAACATAATTTATTGAAGGTCTTTTAACGGTAATCTATTAATGAATCAAGTATCTCACTACATTCGTAACCCAACTTTGTACCGGGAAACAAGTGCTTTTTGTTCTCTCCGGTGTGGTTTAGTTTTTTCGGTAGTACGAAGGTGCTTGCTGTGGCAGAGGCTGCAGTAAAGCATTACTAATAAACAGTCCCGCGAGTGATAATTACCCAAGTAACCACTAAGCCGTGAAAATGGCATCAATTCGGTTCCGTAGTCGCTTACAGAACAAGGGTAGCAGAACTTATGGGTTCAATATCGTACTTTAGTACTGCTTAAGGGCCACTTTGGCGAAATATTCGGCTGATATACTGCCTACTCGTATTTTTTCCACCGCGCCTATGGAGATATGTCAAAACAATTTGTGGTGGGTAGAACCCACTGGATGAAAAAAAAACAAAACAAAAACAGGGAGGATTTTTTTTTCTCGTTCTTTCTTTCATGGTCTTTCTGTTACATGCGCCATTTATTTTTTTAGTATACGGCGTACGTTTCAGGCTCGAACTTCTGCTTTAAGAAGATTTGGGGGTTACTTTGTTCCAGCGCGCTTGCCGTTTGATCCATTTGGCGTTGGCAAATCTAATGATATTTGCCGTTCTTAAATTGAAAGATTTCTGTTGTGATTATACTTATAATAAGACGCATGGTTTTGATCATACTTTTTTAAACTATTCAGTTCTATAGTAAATTGAAACAAATCATCGCAATGTACGATATCATATTATGGCTCGAAGGATTTGTGCACTTTAATATGTTTACAACGACATGCCCATACCTCGGAAGCTGATGAGGTTTCCTATGCTTACAATAGGTTTGTTCCAGTATACGGAAATTGCTCCCAAGCAAAAAATACTTTTTACTCCGTTTTGCTACCTATAAAAGAAAAAAGAAGAGAGTACAGGAACGATTTTTTTCCTGTTTGCTCCGGAGTACTTCCACTTTCTCCTGGTATTGGAGCAAACCTAATGTGTCTCATATCATATTTGATTTGATTTGGAATTTATTAGCTAGACTAATAGAAATACCAACCATAACAGACATTAAAATGGCATCGGTGACTACCGTATCTGGCTTATAGCTACAGGGTTCACAAGCTCTACAGTAGAGCTTAATATACCCATATACGGCATGTTTTAATGCTTGATACTCGTAGTGCTTATAAGCATTTGCAAAGCTTGTATAAAGCTTATAGACATTTGCAAAGCTTGTGTAGAGCCTATAAGCATCGAGAAGCTGTTATATAGTGAATATAATGTTTGCTTTAGTGCTTAGTGGTTTCTTGGGTATTATCTGCGATATCGTTGAAGGTAGTGCTACCTTCCAGCTCGTCAGGAACCAACTGGTGAAGTGTTTCGTTTTTTACTTTTCTTATCGATTTTTTTTTTCTTTTTATTGCTTTTGATTTTTTATTTTGATTTAAGTTAAACAGTGCGGTCGAGCGTGTTGCTCCCGCAACAAAATGGAACGAACAGAAGGATCACCCTCCGAATACAAATTTTATGGGGAAGAGGAACGTATATCTGATTCGGAGACAGATAATGTTATGGTCGATCCACTTCCCCCCAATGTCTCACAACCCCCCCGAGTCAAGGTTTACCAGGATGAATCCGCTGGTCCTTGGGTGGTATACTTTCGGCCCAAAAATAATCCGTTAAACAGCATAACTGTTGCACGGGAGCTGACAAAACGTTACTCGGCCGTAACCGAGATTAAAAAGGTTCAGTCAGATAAACTGCGCGTAGTCGTTACTGACTTGAAACAGGCCAATGATATCGTTAGCAATAGCCTCTTTACGCTGGAGTATCGCGTCTACATCCCTTCTCGTGATGTGGAGATCGACGGTGTGGTAAGTGATGCGGGTCTAACTGTCGATGATCTGATGAATGATGGGGTTGGCCGCTTTAAGGACCCTAACCTTCAATCAGTTAAGATTTTGGAGTGCAAGCAATTGCACTCAAAGTCCATCGAAGATGGTAATTACTATCCATCAGACTCGTTTCGCGTAACCTTTGCCGGATTTGCACTTCCGAGCTACGTTGAAGTGGGAGGAGCTCGTCTACCTGTAGCAGCTAGGTCACACGGCCACCTACTGTAGCAACAAGCAACGGTGCGGTAAATGTGGGGAACGCCATGCGGATGATATTTGCAGTAGGCCCGCTGAGAAGTGTGTTTACTGTGGGGAGAATCCGCATGCACTTTTGACATGCCCAACGTACAAACTTCGCGCGAATAAACTGAAGCGATCCGCCAAAGATCGCTCCCTACGCTCTTACGTAGAAATGCTTAAAAGAGCTGTTCCACTTATCTCCGAAAACCCATTCGCTCTCTTGCCAACTGACGATAACGCGTCTAACGACCCTTGCGAGGGGCATTCTTTGGCTCCGCTTGGAAACTCTAGGAAAAGACCTAATCAAAACTCACCTGAACTTCCTCGTAAGGGTCCTAGGTTGTCCCAAACAAGGGTACAAAATAAAAATAATTCATCAACTAGAAGTGCTGGTACAAATCCGAAGATAATACCTCCTGGTTTTGGGAAATTGAGATACAACCAGGAGTTCCCAGCACTCCCCGGGGCACCAAAAATCCCAAGTGCTCCAATTTTACAGTCAGAAACTCAACCTAAAACGGGATTCCTTAAATTTTCTGACATTGTGGACTGGATATTCACAGCTTTCAACATTACCGATCCTATGAAAAGCTTGCTGGTTGCTATTCTACCAACAGTAGGAACATTTTTAAAACAGTTGACTGAACAATGGCCCCTCCTTACAGCGATCGTATCCTTCGATGGCTAACTTATTAGACGGAATCAGGGATCTGATCACTGTTTTACAGTGGAACTGCAGAAGTATTATCCCCAAAATTGATTCATTAAAACACTTGCTAAATTACAATCATTGTGATGCATTTTCCCTATGTGAAACATGGCTAACTTCTAATATAAACCTCAACTTCCACGATTTTAACATTATCCGCTTGGATCGAGAAGACTCATATGGGGGGTACTTTTAGGGATCAAAAAGTGCTACTCCTTCAATCGAATCAACCTCCCTTCGACGCCAGGCATTGAAGTTGTCGCTTGTCAAACAACAATCAAAGGCAAAGATCTTTGCATTGCTTCTATTTACATTCCTCCTAGGGCCATGATGGGATATCGAAGATTCTCCAACGTGATTGAACACCTTCCCTCGCCCCGCCTGCTTCTTGGAGACTTTAACTCTCACGGTACGGGGTGGGGCTGTCTAGACGACGATAATCGATCTTCGACAATTCAAGACCTTTGTGACAACTTCAATATGACAATTCTGAACACAGGGGAAATGACACGGATTCCTAGACCACCTGCGCAAGCAAGTGCACTGGACATATCTTTATGCTCGACATCACTACGGTTAGATTGCAAGTGGAAGATAATATCTGATCCCCACGGTAGTGACCACTTACCAATTGTAATTGCAATCACCACTGGTTCAAGACCATCGGCACCAATCAATGTTCCCTATGACCTCACACGAAACATTGATTGGAAGAGCTACGCTGCTGAGATATCCAAAACTATCGATTCAACACAGGTACTTCCCCCGGAGGAAGAATATAAGTTTTTGTCCAACTCGATTCTCGATAGCGCGATTCAAACTCAGACGAAACGAGTACCCGACGTGAACACCCAAAAACGTTCTCCCAACCCGTGGTGGGACAAAGAGTGCTCAGACGTGTACGCGGAGAAAGCTGCCGCGTATAAAACCTTCCGGAACGACGGGTTAGTTGCTAGTTATCGAGTATACGCGATATTAGAAAAGCGAATGAAAAATTTAATGAAAGCTAAGAAACGCAGTTACTGACGCCGGTTTGTCGACGGGTTAACAAGAGAAACATCGATGAGCACTCTTTGGGGCACGGCCCGACGTATGCGAAACCGAAACAGTACCAACGAGAGCGTGGAATATTCAAACCGTTGGATATTCGATTTCGCCAAGAAGGTTTGTCCGGATTCCGCCCCGGCACAGAAAATCTACCGCGCCGCGTCGCCTTACAATACCGCGAACGAAACACCGTTTACGATGGTGGAGTTCTCACTTGCTCTCTTATCATGTAACAATAAAGCCCCGGGGCCAGATAGAATCAAATTCAACTTGTTGAAGAATCTGCCAGACTCTGCCAAAAGACGCTTGTTGAATTTATTTAATAGGTTTCTTGAGGGTAACATTGTCCCACATGATTGGAGACAGGTGAGGGTCATCGCCATCCAAAAACCAGGAAAACCAGCCTCCGACCACAATTCGTATCGTCCGATTGCAATGCTGTCCTGTATCCGGAGGTTATTCGAAAAAATGATCTTGTTTCGCCTCGATAATTGGGTCGAAACAAATGGCTTACTGTCAGATACACAATTTGGCTTCCGCAAAGGCAAAGGGACGAACGATTGCCTTGCGTTGCTCTCAACAGAAATTCAAATGGCATATGCTAACAAAGAGCAGATGGCATCAGTATTCTTGGATATTAAGGGGGCTTTCGATTCAGTTTCGATCAACATTCTTTATGAGAAGTTGCACCAGCATGGTCTTTCGCCAATTTTAAATAACTTTTTGCTAAACCTGTTGTCTGAAAAACAAATGCATTTCTCGCATGGCGATTTATCGACATCACGATTTAGCTACATGGGCCTTCCCCAGGGCTCATGTCTAAGCCCTCTCCTCTACAATTTTTACGTGAATGACATTGACGAATGTCTTGTCAATTCCTGCACGCTAAGGCAGCTTGCAGATGACGGTGTGGTCTCTATTACAGGTCCTAAAGCCGTCGACTTGCAAGGACCACTGCAAGATACCTTGGACAATTTGTCTGCTTGAGCTCTCCAGCTGGGTATCGAGTTCTCCACGGAGAAAACTGAGCTAGTCGTATTTTCTAGAAAGCGTGAACCAGCGCAACTACAGCTTCAATTAATGGATCAAACTATTGCTCAGGCTTCAACATTCAAATATCTCGGGGTATGGTTCGACTATAAAGGTACCTGGGGATGTCACATTAGGTATATGAAACAGAAGTGCCAACAAAGGATCAACTTTTTCCGTACAATAACTGGAACATGGTGGGGTGCCCATCCAGGAGACCTAATCAGGCTGTACCAAACAACGATACTATCAGTGTTGGAGTACGGATGTTTCTGCTTTCGCTCCGCTGCGAACATACACTTCATCAAACTGGAGCGAATCCAGTATCGTTGCTTGCGTATTGCCATAAGTTGCATGCACTCGACCCATACGATGAGTCTTGAAGTGCTGGCGGGCGTTCTTCCGCTGAAAAATCGATTTTGGGACCTCTCATATCGATTGCTCATTCGATGCGATATTCTGAACCCATTGGTGATAGCAAATTGCGAAAGGCTTGTCGAGCTTAATTCTCAGACCCGATTCATGTCCTTGTACTTCGATTACATGGCACAGAACATCAATTCATCTACGTATAACGTCAACCGTGCTCATCTCTAGATACTTCTGATCCAACTGTATTTTTCGATACATCCATTAAGGAAGAGATTTGTGGAATTCCGGGTCATATTCGCCCACAAGTGGTCCCAAATATTTTCTATAACAAATACCATCAAGTCGACTGCGCCAAAATGTTCTACACTGACGGATCAATTCTCGACGGGTCCAAAGGCGCATCTCCGTCGTATAGGGCTTGCTGAAAGTAATCATTGTGTTTGTGAGAACGGCTATCACGACATCGAGCATGTTGTTTGGCTGTGCGCAGAGTACTGTGTTGCCAGGTCCCAACTAATAGATTCCCTTCGGGCCCGAGGTAGATCACCCTATGTGCCAGTCCGGGACGTCCTGGCAAGCCGTGACCACCCCTATATTTTTCTTATCTATATCTTTTTGAAAACCATTGATGTCCAAGTTTAATACATTTTCCCCTCTCTCACTCACAGTAGAATCTCACCAACCTATCCCTGTATCTACAATATGGCACTGCTTCACGAGTCTTCGGTGCATACCCTTCTTGATAACCGTCTACCCAGAACATCATGACATACCTCACATGCAGATGATATAGAGAACATCATGACAGCATCAGAGTGCCAATAATTATCCGAAATATCGACCCTCCCCTCGCCCCTGCGATTACAGGCTGGAAACTACAACACTACAACAAAGTGTGCATATCCGCCACAATGATCAATCAGCAAACGACGATGTCAATTACACAATATGTATCCCACTTCCTACCTTTTTCCTTTACTTACATAAGAGGGGAGCAAGCCGCCCCTAAATACGGCTTTTCCTTCCCCCACTAACATGTGATATGTAATTAAAAATATGAATTATCGGCCTCGTTAAGCTAAAGCATTTGGGCCTAAATAAACGCATTTAAGATAAAAAAAGTATCTCACTAGGTGATTGACATTATTTGGCTGATCCATCTAGTAAAAGAAGGCTGGTCTGTCCAGAAAATATATTCAAAAGAAAAGTTCCATATTGAGAGCTGTGATGAGGAAGCCCACGCCCGCCAACGGAAATATACAGATTCTCCATAAAATATGAAATTTCATTTTCCATTTAAATTTTCAATAATGTACTAATGAACTTAAGTAAACAATCTTAAGTTTAAGTATTTCTTGATCGATTAGTGGTGGAAAAAATGAAATTATTTGATAAATTACATTGTTATGCAACGTTCGCACTACCAGTTAAAACGGGTTTTTATGCTATCTTGGTGACATTTTTCTTGTTGCTAATTCTTAAAACGTGTTATAACTATGTAGTGTAAACATTGTATTATTAAACCAATTCTGCAGCGTTTTATGTTATATAGGTGTTTTATGTGGTAATAGGACTGACATAATTATATCTTCAGTACAGCGGTTTGTTTCATAATTTAAAACAGATTTATTTTAAAATTTAAATTAGTATACCCAACCGTTCTATTTGTTGTATACATTAAAACGCAATTAGAAATGTGTTTTAAATACATAGGGTAGGACAGATATTCTAACTGGATAAATTGGGAAAACAATTTTAAGTCCAGTAACGCTTAAGACATGGCTTGAATTTGAATCGAAAAAGAACACCCTGCTGAAACTGCTGGGAAGGTAAGTTCTGTTTTAAAATTTTCCGTTGTGTTCAGTACGAAACAAAAGTGTTTGAAATTAGAAAACAAAAAGTTCTGCTGGGAATGTGATTGTTTCCGATGCAATTACACTCAGATTTTTCACGCAGGGGATACAGGCCGTGTAAATGAAAACCGTGTAAATTTAAAAAAACGCGTTAATGAAAACCGCGTAAATTTCAAAATCCGCGTAAAAAATCTGAGTGTACTCTCCTATATAAAATACTACGCTGCTGAACAGTGCAATAACTACAGAAGCACGTTGTCAGATGCCTTACTGATAAAAAACATATAACCGAAATATGAAACATGAAAACCAATAGGCTCTTTACCCTACCCAGCTACAAAGCGCCGCAAACATGGATTAACAAGTTACAACGCACACGCATGCATAAAAATAAATATATTTTTTTCAAACGCAACACTCTTAGCAGCACACACCGTATTGAATTAAATCCAAACCACCCCGCCCACCCACTTTGCAAATCATTCTGTGACACCGTGCTGGTACCCGAAAAATCCGCACACGGCCACCGCTGCCGAAAATGCATAGCGTCTACCGTTTATTGTAGTGCCCAGACTCTGCAGCCATGATCTTACCCGTTCGACATAAGAACAAAAACTGATTCAAACGGGTACGCGTCACCTCTATTTATAAACTAACCGTATATGGTTTAGTCACTTAGGTGCGAGTGTGTGCAAATGCCAACGTTACCGAAAATCGATAGCGCTTATTGCATCGCCCGGAGACGATGTTGCTCGTATGGGATAAGAACAACAACTGATTTAAACTGACATGCGTTGCTTCTATTTATGACTTTTCGTGTTTCATTGAGCAACTAAGCTGCCCTCTCTTGACGGCTGTGTCTGAGAAATCTGCCTCACGAATGGTAATTTTCCCGTTTTTCGTGAACTTTTTAATTTTACCAATTTCCAAAAGTCTACTTATGTTGGGGAGATATTTAATTATTACCAATATTTAAGTTAGGTGTTTCTGAATCGGTTGGTGTATGAATGATTAAAATCCATCTAGTAATATCGGAGTTATAAGCGTGCAAACCTTACATAGTTTCGTTACATGGGAGATAGTTTAGATTTTAGAATGACACCTAGCCCCAGATAGTGGAGTAAGACATTTTTAATGTCAATAAACAGTATGTATATTTATGACATTTACTTTCCATCGTGTTACATATATTTTCCCATATATTGTAGGTAACTAATCTATTACCTGTTCTTTGGAGTCCTCAATGATGGAATGACATGGGGGATCCTCACCCTTGACCATGCTCACACGACGGTCACGACATGCCACCGCGAAATGCCCAATCACGCCACAGGAATTGCAATTTTTCCTTTTAGCTGGACATTCAGTTCGTCTATGAGACGCGCGAAAACACCTAGGACACCTGTTACGACGGCTTACTTGTACCCGACTTTGCACTCTATCCCTGTAGTACGGCACTCTGTTCATAGCGAACCTCTTCGCTTGATTTCGAAGACTATGTTGATCTTCTGCTCTACGCTTAAACTGATCCTGCGAATTATGATTCTGGTTGCTTGCTGACAACACGTTCGATTCGACGGTAGATGGGATAGTCTCAGCCTGAAATGCCTCGGCTCGAGTAGCTGATTGCACGACGAAGTTTGAATCGTGGCCGTACATACGAGCTGCCTTCTTGAGTTCTTGGTTACGAAGTCCCCTCAAGAGCTGAGTCCGAATGAAACGGTCTTGATCGTCTGGACTGTAACCACACAACTGTACTTTCCTCGTTAGCCGAGCATGGAAGTTTACAGCGGATTCTCCTTCTTCTTGACGCATGTTTGAAAAAGTTTCATGCTCCGCCGCTGGGTCGGTCAAAGATTTAAGATACCGATCAATGTTCTTGACAAACATGTCGTAACAATCATCGTCCCTTGTATCTGGTCGCAATTTGGCAGCGCGTACGACACTTTTCAGCTCTTCGCCCATCGATAACAGAAGCAAATCCATACGACGCTTTGGGTTCTTAACGTTCGACAGTGATGATGCTATCTCGAAATCCTCGATGAAACATGTCCACGTTTCCCACATCTTCGTGGCTGGAACGTTCTTAGAAAAGGGTGTGATATTATCCCAACGGACAGTCCCTTCGGCATCGATATCAGATACCGCTCGTGGAGTGCCCACCGAGCGAGTAGTTGGACTTTCCGTACGAGGATCATTGCGGTCTTTGGAAATCTCTTTGATAATGCTTCCCAATTCTTTTACATGATTCTCCAGCTCACGCTGATGGTCTGGTGCAGCGCTTGAGTAGTGTGAAAAACGGTCGTCGACTTCATCAGCCAGCTCCTCCTGGCGATCGCGACGAGCGCGCACGAACATACCGCTCATCTCATTGCCATGCGTCAAATCATCCGTGTCGCTTTCGGAACCGACCGATGGAGCACGAACATATTTTCCCGGAGTAAACATTTTAGTATCGCTTGCTGTTCTGGAATAAATACTAAAAACAATACTATGTAGTTTCATTGCTTTCATCTACTACTACTGAATAATTTATCATGCTGGTACAGGTATAATCAAGCTCAATTAAGCTTTAAAAAATCAGCAATTATAAATAAATTATGAACTACATGTTACGATACTCTTCAGGAGGATTATTCACATACTTCTTCCTATCTTACTCATTAACGTACTAACAAGTCAAATCAGGGGCGATGATATATGAAGCTTCTTCACAAATCTCTTACGCGGTCTACCTACTGAAGCGGTCTTTTCAACTCATTTTTTTTACCCTCTCAACAAGCTTTTTTTCGGTTCTCTCAACGCGCTTTACTTTTGCGGTCCTCTCAACACGCCTTGCTTTTGCGATCCTCTCAACACGCTTTATATATGCGGTCCTCCCAACACGCCATTTTTTCACGCGGTCCTCTCAACACGCCATTTTTTTCATGCGGTCTTATCAACACGCCATTTTTTTCATGCGGTTCTCTCAACACGCCATTTTTCTCACACGCCGTATCAAAATAAAGGAATATTTAAGTTCGATCTGAACACTCGCTGTGAACAGTACGAATCGGTCAAAGCTCCGCGTATCGTTGCATCGTTAGTGTTTTTCAGCTCGGTTTCAGCCACCCGGCTGTGCTTTCCCTATCGCCAGTGTAAGGAATATTCAGTCTAAGAGGTAGATCAGTAGGAAAGTGAGCGCGTCACCGCATAACGGGCCGTCGACTCCCTGTGCGGGGCGCGGACCACCTTGTATGGTGGTCTTCTGGCAGGTGAACTTTGTTGTTTTTTTCCAAAAGTGCCATATTAAAGTACATGCACCCGGCCGTTCGTTGATAACAATCACACCAATAGAGCATCGATAGAGATATTGCCTTGCAGAACGCTCTGCAAGATTGTATACAAGTTAGTAGTTGCACACAATACAGAGCGCGTCCACAGAACCATATACGGGAAAGCAACCATCGGTATAGTCTTTTAGACATTCCGAAAGTTGAAAGAATTTTTCCGCCTCGACAATCATTTGCAGATGGATGTCGACTCGCCACCCCCTAGTGGGGTGCTGCCTTTGAGTCACTTACTACCGCCATTTCTAAACTCAGGAGACCAGATAGACCAGCGAACGCTACTTCTGCGTGCGACTAAGGATGGAGAAGGAAACAGCCAAAGTCTACCCACCAATCCCTTCTTGGTTCACCTATACCTTAAAGAAGCGATCGGGATGGAGCCAACTAAATATATAAAAGCGTCGAAAGAGGCCAAAGGTACCCAGTATGTGCTGCGTACATCGTCGAAGAAAGTGTACGAAAAATTGCTCAAAATAAACCAACTGTCAAACGGGACAAATGTGGAAGTGATACCCCATCCTCACCTAAACAAAGTGCAGGGCATTATTCACGACCTGGACACCAAGAACCTTCCTACGGAAGAAATCTTTAATGCATTGAAGGAACAAAACGTCATCGAGGTCAGGAGAATTACCAAATTGGTAAACGGCACGTCAACAAACACCCCGTTACTGGTATTGTCTTTCGCCGGTTCGCACCTGCCGGAATTTATTTTTCTCGGTCTAGTAAGAGTCCATGTTCGGAAATATTATGCCTCTCCCATGCAATGTTTCCGATGTGGTAAATTTGGACACGGAAGCAGAACTTGCGACCAGAAGGAAATATGCTTAAATTGCGGGAAAGACCACCAAACCAGCAAAGAAGCCCCATGTCGCGAGGTGAGCGAATGCGTTAACTGTAAAGGCAATCACTCGGCCCGTGATAGAAGCTGCCCGACCTTCCTAAAGGAAACCGAAGTGATAAGACTCAAAACCGACAATAATCTGACATTCATTGAGGCCAGAGCACTGGTCAAGCAAACAACACCAAACACATCATACGCATCTACCCTAAAAGGCAGACTAACGCCAGGATCTGATGAGAAGGAAAGAACAATCCGCCTGCTTCGAGAGGAGCTAGCGCAGCTCAGGGAGCGAACCGCCAATCAGCTATCAAGCGACAGCAAGGATGTCGAAATCGCCAAGTTAAAAGAGGAACTGCTTGACGCCAAAATTTTGAACAAAGATCTTCGCAATGAGATGGCTGCTCTGCGACTCGCTTTCTCGGATCTACAAAGACAAATAGCACTGCAGACACCCACAGATACCACCCGACCAAAGCCAGTCTCAACGATCCCGGTCAAGAAGTTAAACAAGGATCAAGTTACTTCACTATTGGAAGGAAATCTGATATTCACCACAAGCACAACACAACAAGAACTCGAGAACAGAAGAAAAAGCCGAAACCGAAATAAGAAAGAGCGCGAAATAGAAAATCAGGACAAATCCCGAAGTCCACTAACGAAGGAAAACAAAATCAGAACCCAGAACATCGCACCGGATGAAGCAACCACCTTAAAACTAAACCCCACCGACCACTTTTCCACCTCCCAGTGGGAAACTAGCCAGGACGGCGCCACTTCGATTGACATCTCCGAATAGACAGAAACAATTTCAACAAAAAGCAACAACTACACAACAACAACAGCACACACCAGTAACAACAACCACAGCACCGGAAAAACTAAATGATGAACCAACAGAGAACAGAGTACAACAAAAAAACACAAGACAAACCAGGAGACCTATTGGGCACCATACCATCAGCCATCTCACCCGCATCGACCCTGTCCGGGGAAGTACCGGTCCACACCGATGAGCCCCCGGCGGCTGTCGGTGCGGGACCATCGGACAACCCCCAGGCAAGTACTTTAGGTTCCCACATCCTTGATACAGTTATGGTCCTGCTCCCTTGTTCTACAGCCACAACAAAAAACCACAAACGCATCAACCAACGTACGGCGGATTACCCGGCCGTCTCCGCTGCCCCGCCTAACGATGGGACACTGTGTAGGCAGACCACCCGCCTAGAATATGTAAAACAAATAACGCCGGACTCTCCGGCAACAAAGACGTTGACTGTATTTCCCTCAACACCAAGTCAGTCCTGCGCAACTCCGAACACATCTCTTGGCGACCCGGAGCCTCCCGGCAGGCCTCCAGCTGGAAGCCCCAGAGGACGAACGCCTGGTCGCACCGACCACAGACCTCAAACCGACCAGGCACAAGCTCTTAGCCCGATAGCTGGATGTTCGTGGCACCCAACAAGATTCCGAAACAGAAGTTCCCGAGGAGAGGCAGCAAAAAACAGCAAAGTGGGCCGCCCACCATACCATCTGTCTTCACCGGAAGCACGACCTGCCAACCTACCACCACCCAGAAAACGGCAAAGGTCTACAACACCCCACACAGGCACCAGTCCAGAACCCAGAAGTAGGACCTTTGAGGAAAATGCCTATTCCCCTGCACTGGCCCTGTCCTGGGATGTCCCGACTGATGTCGACGAGCTCCAGGCGGCTGCCGGTACGGGGGGCCCGACTCCCCTCCGGAAAAAGGTCGCAACGCCCACAGCAGAAACTTTAACATCTCACATCAAATCCGGAAAAAGCAATCATTCTTCGACAAGACAAAACGCCTCTCCCTCCGGACAGACCTTGGGCAGGGACGCACGAAAGACCACTGCAGAAATACCACCGGCAATCAATTCCCCCGCAGAGGAATCTACTGCCAGTATCGGCTGGCTCTCCAACGGAAGGCCATCCACCAGTAGCAACCGCCCCAATGTCAATTCCCCGGAACCCAGTTACCACACGCACCAATACACACTAGCAATACAGTGGAATATTAACAGTCTAAGAAACAACCTCGGAGATCTGCAGAGGACCATCGCCCAGACAAACCCTATCTGTCTAGCCTTGCAGGAAACTCACATCCGGAGAGAGACTGATCCGACTCCCTGGCTCAGCAACCGTTATTCCTGGGTGGCATCGTCCGGAGCCAACATTCATCAAACGATCGGTTTAGCTATTCGAACAGATGTACCATCAGTACCGGTAGCAATTAAGACGGAGCTGATAGCAGTTGCCCGGAGAATCAACTACCCGTTCGCGTGCACAGTGGTATCAATCTACCTCCCCCAGGGGGTGAACCAAGTCGGAGTAAAATTGAACCAACTCATCGATCAACTCCCAACTCCAGTCCTGATTATGGGTGACATGAACGCCCATAACACCGCATGGGGCTCTATTCGATGCAACCGCCGCGGCAACGACATTCTTCAAACAGTAGAGAAAAATGACCTCATAATACTTAATGACGGAGCCACCACCTTCCTCCGGGGACGAGCCATGTCCTCACTCGACCTCACCATCTGCTCTCGTTCCATCGCAAAGAAGCTTTTGTGGACCGTACTTCATGACCAGAGAGGAAGTGACCACTACCCGATTCACATTTCCTACGACCGAATACCTCCGACGACAACCAGACGTAAACGCTGGCTTTATAACAACGCTGACTGGGAGGAGTACGAGTCAAACCTAGCTGATCGAATCGAACCGGACCGGATGTACTCACCAGATGAAATCGGCAACCTCATCATCCAAGCGGCAAAACCGTGCATTCCTCGGACAAGTGGAGCATCCCCCAAAAGGGCGGTACATTGGTGGAACCCAGAAGTAGCCCAACTAATTCGCGAACGCAGGAAGGCACTCCGAACCCTTCGAAGGACACCCATCAATCACCCTCTCTGGGAAGCACGAGCCAGCAACTACCGCCAACTTCGTAACACTGTCAGAAAAACCATCACCGACGCCAAAGAAGCCAGTTGGAACGAATTTCTTGACGGGATCCATACTGACTCACCAACCAGCGAACTATGGAGAAAAATCAATGCATTAAGCGGGAAAAGGAGGCATTTTGGATACTCGCTCGAAATCGACGGCATCACAACCACCCAACCAATCGAGATTGCCAATGAATTAGGCCGCTACTTCTCCTCTCTATCGGCAATACATCTTTTTCGCAAGCCTTCCTCAGGAGGAAACAACAAGCTGAACTATCTCCAATCGTTTTTCCACCTGACAACGGCCCCGAGTACAATCAGTTATTCACGGGAATGGAACTGACAGCAGCACTCAACCAAGGAAAAGGAAAAGCCACCGGTATAGATAATATCGGATATCCTCTCTTGAAACATCTGCCTCCAGAGGGTAAAAGGGCACTGCTGGCCAGTTACAACAGGATCTGGGAAGGCGGGTCTTTCCCAGAGTCCTGGAGTACCGCCCTCATCATACCACTTCCCAAAAGGAATCAAGGCAAGAGAACGCCGAACGACTTTCGACCAATAAGTCTGTTGCCGTGTACCGGAAAAGTCATGGAAAGAATGGTCAACAGAAGACTCATTACCCTACTTGAATCAGAAAATCGCCTTGACCGTCGTCAATTCGCTTACCGTAAAGGCCTTGGAACCGGTGTTTACCTTGGGTCTTTCCGGGAAATAGTCGGGCAGGCCGTCGCTGATGGAATGCATACGGACATCGCCGTTCTGGACTTGGAGAAGGCCTATAATACCGTGTGGCGCCACGGAGTTCTCAGACAACTTCAACAGTGGGGAATCCGGGGCAATCTAGGGCAGTTTCTTCAACGCTATCTACTCAACCGGCGATTTCGTGTCGGCATTGGTGGTAGCCAATCCGACGTTTTTTGCGAAGAAAACGGAGTCCCTCAGGGATCTGTACTGGCTGTGACCTTGTTTCTCGTCAGCATTCAGTCTGTATTTGCCCATCTTCCGAAGGGAATTTTCATTTTCATTTATGCTGATGACATCATACTAGTCGTCGTTGGTGAATCCAGAAACCGCAACAAAATCAAGTTGCAAGCGGCTGTAAACGCCATCGGAAAATGGGCATCTTCGGTAGGTTTCCGGATCTCCACCAGCAAATGTGTTACTGCTCACTGTTGTCCATATAATCACGTGGCAACTGGCAGACCAATAAAACTCAACGGCTTCCTAATACCCTTTAAGAAGGAACCGAAAATACTTGGTGTAACAGTTGATAGGAAGCTCACACTCCTTACGCACTTTCGGCAACTTAAACGGGACTGTGACAGTCGGAAAAGGCTTGTTCGCACCATCTGCTCCCGACACCCGAGGAACAACCGCAATACTGCCCTCTACATCATCCAAGCCCTAATTCTCAGCCGCTTGTTCTATGGTATTGAGCTAACATGCCAAAATCTCGAAGGTCTGATCAACACCCTTGCCCCACTTTACCATGGAGCAGTGCGCACTGCCTCCAACCTACTCCCCAGCACACCAGCAAATAGTGCATGTGTTGAAGCCGGAGTCTTGCCCTGCAGATGGTCGACAGCACTAGTCACTCTGAGGCGAGCCCTCGGATTCCTGGAAAGAACCTACGGAGGAGATTGCCTGACACTTGACACAGCCAAACAAATCCACATGGAATATACCCAAACACCTCTTTCACCGCTAGCGGGTCTAGTCAGAGTGTGGCATCGTCCATGGAGTGTACGTGGCCCAAACCTGGACATCAGCCTCTCTAGATCAGTGGGGGCGGGCGCAGCTCCAAGTGTTGCACAAACGAAATTTCTTGAAGTGATTGAAAGAAGATACGCAAACCACGCAAAGCTCTATACAGACGGATCCAAGTCTTACCAGGGTGTAGGGATAGGAGTTAGTGGCATTGGAGCCGGTCTCTCACTCCGCCTTCCAGCCACCTGCTCCGTTTTCTCGGCAGAGGCAGCTGCAATCCTTCTGGCCATACGCAGGAGGCAAGAGAATCTTCCGACAGTGATATTAACAGACTCTTTATCAGTGCTATCAGCACTTCGAACAGGGGAGTCACGACACCCGTTTGTACAAGCCATCGAAGCAACCTATGACCCACTGACCACCATCTGTTGGGTTCCGGGGCACAGCGGGATCCAGGGAAACTTAGACGCCGATCGGTTGGCCTCTCTCGGTAGAACCTCGCCCACATCCTTTACCAAGAAGGTACCGAAAGAGGACATTGTCAAGGTTTTTCACCATTGCATTGTTCAGCATTTTACCAACCATTGGAGATCTTCTACCGGCTATCTCCAGAAAATTAAAGGATCCATTGACAAATGGACGGACCGCCAGAACCAAACTGAGCAGAAGGTGCTCTCTAGGCTGCGTGTGGGGCACACCAGAGTCACTCATCCGCATACAGTTTCCAGAGTGGATCCACCAGTATGCAGCTCCTGCAACACTAGGCTCACCGTTGAGCACCTTCTGACCAACTGCCTGGAATTTGCTGATTTGCGTCGCTTCTATAATATACCCACGTCTATCAGAGACGCCCTATCAAACGACTCGACGCAAGAAGAAGTTCTACTGCTTTTCCTCAAGGACGCCAATATCTTCGATGCTGTGTAGAAGTCCAGTACCAAGCCCTTCAAACAACATGTGAAGCTCCTTCGCCTAATTTTTTGGGGGCCGAAGATTCATCGTAGACCTACGCTTCAAATACTAACACAACTGTAATTCTCATTGGTCCAGCGCAAGAAAGAACACAACTACAGAGACTTTGAAATTAAAAAAGGAGATTTATCAATCGAACGATAATTTACCCACTTTTGTTAAATGCAATGTAAACATATATCCATTTAATTCATTAAGGCGAATGACCCTTGGGGTTAAAGCCCAAATAAACAAACAAACAAACAAAGGAATATTTGAACTCTTTTTTGCATGAGCGGTCCTCACGACCCGCCTTTTTTCTGCTTCCCGTTTATAAATAGCGGTCCTATCAACTCGCAATGCTTTATTAGCACAAACACTGGGACACTACTTGTTACTTTTAATATGGAAGCCATCTTGATTTTACGCTTCCAGCACGACAATTTGATTATACTATTCTCACTATGTTAATGTAATGGGCGATTTCCTAACAGATTGTGGGAAAGCAAAATTATGTTCGTTTTTTTTTTTATTTGCTGTAATGGAAAGAGGCAGCAAATAACCAGTCACGGTCGCCAATGTGAAGATGCCAGCCATTAGGAAATCACCCATTACACTCTGGTCTTTGAACCGGACACGTCTTACCTGCAGGACTCTCAAATATGCAATGACGCTGCTACTTGCACGCTCTCTGTAGAATGGCGGTAAGTCGGTAAAGGGCATACGCAATGTAGAGTGGCGGACAATTGATCGACTCACCCCACACAGTCACATTGGAATTTCTCATATAAACCGTTAAAATCAGAATACCTCATAGGCTAAAAACCTACTGAAATGGTCACCAGATTACTTCGATTCGGAGGTCTAGATCATTGATCAATCAAAAAAATTAAATATATTGTCCACTATCGAAAAATTCCATGGTCACTTCTAATGAACGATCTCCACATGCCGAGGGAAAAGCATTTTACCTTATGCAACTTAAGGGTATCAAAGAGCTCATTGGGCCCAACTACGCCATACTTTTCAGATTCCTAGAGACCTATACTAAATTTCTAAACATTTGTGGTTTCATTTCTGCTGCGCCGACAAATTCCCTGGTAACTTCTTATGAACGATTTCTACATGTAAAGGGAAAAGCATTTTACCTTATGCCACCCAAAAGTACCAAAGAGCCCTTTGGGCCCGACTACACCATACTCTTCAGATCCCTACACTCAAAAAATAAATAACGTTACTTTTACATGAAAACATATGTGAATCTCATCCACCACACTTTTCACGTACATTATATAGGATAGACCGATATATCAGTATCTGGCTCATCAAATAATATTTATCTAGCTCACCAGGTCAAAGTTACGTGTTTTTCATATACCTGGGAAAGGGAATTCACGTATTAATTACATGAAGTCAAACATATCATGCATGTTTGTGTTTCAGTAATTATTACGTGAATCTCCGTTGCGCAGTATACAGAAGACATGTAACTTCTATTTGATGAGCCAGATAAATTTTATCTTTGAAACAGATAGTTTAATTTGCATGGTACTAAAAGTATTTTTAATTTTCAAACACTAAATATAGACTTATTTCTTTGATTATTTTACAATTTATTATAACGCATGCTTTTAAATTTGAACTTTAACATTAAATACTGTGCTATGGAACATAACGCACTAAAAAGTAATTGATCCGTAACTTTGTACCGAGAATTTGGCCATTCGCCCAATGGATCCCTGAAATTAAAGTAAATGGAATATCAGATTTATCTATCATGCAAATAAATTCAACAATACAAACCTTTCGAAGAACACAACACCAACCCAGCAAGTTGTCGGTTCACGGTTGATTTTTTCGTACATGAAATTCATATAAGCTGGATTATCAAAGATTGACGTCAGTTAAAACTTATATGCTATTCACATAGCCGCTACATAGTTGTTAGATGTGATTTATATGAATCACGTAATCTATGTCGAAATTGAAAACATTTGTATTTATGTGAATAATCACATGAAATCAAAGTGATTTATTTTTTGAGTGTAGAGGTCTATGCTAAATATCTAAATACTTGTGATTTCATTTCTACTGCGCCGACAAATTCTATGGTCACTTTTTTTGAACGATTTCTACATGCAAAGGGAAAAGCATTTTACCTTATGCCACCCAAGGGTATCAAAGAGCTTTTTGGGCCCGACTACACCATACTTTTCAAATTTCTAGGGATCTATGCTAAATATCTAAATACTTGTGATTTCATTTCTACTGCGCCGAAAAATTCTCTGGTCACTTCTTATGAACGATTTCTACATGCAAAGTGAACAGCATTTTGCCATATACCACCCAAGGGTATCAAAAAGCTCTTTGGGCCCGACTATACCATACTTTTCAGATCCCTAGGGACTTATGCTAAATATCTAAACACTTGTGATTTCATTTCTACTGCGCCGACAAATTCTATGGTCACTTTTTATGAACGATTTCTACATGCAAAGGGAAAGCATTTTACCTTATGCCACCCAAGGATATCAAAGAGCTCTTTGGGCTCGACTACACCATACGTTTCAGATTCCTAGGGACTTATGCTAAATACCTAAATACTTGTGATTTCATTTCTACTGAGGTGAAAAATTCCCTGGTCACTTCTACATGCAAAGGGGACAGCATTTTACTTTATGCGACTCAACTGCACCATATTTTTCAGGTCCCTATGGGCGCATGCTATGCTCTTACGGCCCGACAGCGTTACGTACTTTGGATTTGCAGAGATCTATTCTAGACATCTCAATAAATGTATTTTCATTTCTACTGTTCTGTTTATATATCTATAGTTTTATATATTTTGTAGGCTCTCTCTGACACCCACTGACAATAAAGTTGTAATTTTGTGATATTTAAACTAGTTTCTCGTTGGATTTAATAAAAAAAATCGCCATTGCTTGATTAGTTTTATCAAAATTAATTCATCTTTGAATTTAAAAAGAAATGGTGGTTAAATTTTGGTTTAATTCGCACGCTTACATATCTGAAATACAGGTGGCGCTGTTTTAGTTTAGCTATTTGCCACTAGATGTCGCTAATAGTACCTCTAAAATATTTTTCCGGATGGATTTTTTGGTGGTTAGTTTCACCCAAGTACATCATCTCTGTTCAAAGCAGGGTGGCCAGACCTACCGATTGATAAGTAGCCCTACCGATTTTAGTCTTCAGTACCGATTCATAGACGACCAAGGCAAAACTACCCTCTAAGAACGGTTGGTGTCAAAATCGTCCAATGAAGGACGTTCGTTGGACCAATTTGGACAACGTCCAAATAACCGTTCAACAAACGTCCATCGTTGGACCCGTGTTGAACGATTTTGAAACAATTTTTTGGACGTCTCAGTGGGATGTTATAACCCACTGAGACGTCCAAAAAATTGTTTCAAAATCGTTCAACACGGGTCCAACGGTGGACATTTGTTGAACGGTTATTTGGACGTTGTCCAAATTGGTCCAACGAACGTCCTTCATTGGACAATTTTGAAACCAACCGTTCTTAGAGGGAAGGATAGGCAATGTTCGATTGGATTCGTTTTTTGACAGCTAAACGCGAATCCACCCAGTAAAGTTCAGCCGGAACTGAACTGGAATTCTGGCTGGTTCCAGTTCGTATTCCGGCTCCAGTGACACAACCGATTCTAACTAGAATCGGTTGTGTCACTGGAGCCGGAATGCGAACTGGGACCAGCCGGAATTCCAGTTCATTTTCGGCTGAGCTTAACTGGGCAATCGACCCAAAATGGAGTCTCCGCAGTTCTCTTTCTAGAGTTTTTCTAGTGTAACCAAAAGCCTTTATATTCAAAAATCTGTAAATACCTGCAACCAAACTAAAAAATCTGCAAATATCTGCAACCAAACTAAAAAATCTACATATACCCAGTTAAACTCATTCCGGAACCGGTTCGGATTTCTGAATGGAGTTATTACCCACTGAGACGTCCAAAAAATTGTTTCAAAATCGTTCAACAAGGGTCCAACGATGGACGTTCGTTGAACGGTTATTTGGACGTTGTCCAAATTGGTCCAACGAACGTCCTTCATTGGACGATTTTGAAACCAACCGTTCTTAGAGGGTATGGATTCCAAATCAAATGCAACAACCGATTCCGACTCAGAATCGGTTGTTGCATTTGATTTGGAATCCATAATGACTCCATTTAGCTGTCAAAAAACGAATCCAATCGAACATTGCCTATCCTTCCCAGTTAAGCTCAGCCGGAAGTGAACCGGAATTCTGGCTGGTTCCAGTTCGTATTCCGGCTCCAGTGACAACCGATTCTAGTTAGAATCGGTTGTTGCACTGGAGCCGGAATACGAACTGGAACCAGCCAGAATTCCAGTTCATTTCCGGCTGAGCTTTACTGGGTTATAACATTGGACGTGCTGCCATACAATGCCGGGGCATACGTTGCCAAAAATGCTGTTTTTTTCTCCGCAGTTCTCTTGCTGAGAGTTTTTCTAGGTTACACCTAGGATAGGATCCGCCAGCTCTGTCTTCTGTTTTTGAACCAATTCTGAACCAGCTCGTGATTGGACGAAAGTGACATAGGCAAACCTTCGGCTTGGAAACTAAAAGTACCAAAGGGCTGCTTGGAAGTGTTGTCATATTGTGATATCAAACATAAAACGACGATTGTTAACCGTGTTGATTTTTTTTGTTTTCTCGAGATACCGCTTTCTTTCTATAACATCCGTCTGTAATTATGAAGTGCAGGCATTATTTGGCAGACGAAATCAAACATATTATCCAGAACTGAAATTCCCGAGAGATCCGGTAGCGCGGTTATCGTGGATTCTGTTCTGTGTGCGGAGTAATGCGGAAATGCCTCTTTTCGAAATCAACAGGCTGTGTAGCGTAAGTATGAAAATATTTTGAACATCATGTAAAAATTGTCTTTGTTCCAGTACCGAGTAAATTGGAAGTACTGAGCAAACAGGGAGAAAGTTATCCCGGAAGTCGCTTCTTGTTCTTCCTTTGGTATTATCGATACAGTTGAATTGTAGTTTTCAACTGAATCGATCATCGGTGTAAATAGGAGAGTGTATTTTCTACTGCTGTTTTCTCCGAAACAATCACATGTAAAAACCTATACATTCCTCCAAAACAAAAATTAAACCTTGCAGAAAAGTAGTTTTAGAATATTTAAAATAAATCCGAACAGAGAAAATTATTCTTGTGACAGAGGTTGCTTGACTCAGAAAGCAACTTACAAAAATAAAGAGGCGTGAAGATATTTTTCGTAATGTCCAACAACGAATATATATTATTTTGTTTTGCTGTATTCCGATGGAAAAAAACGTTATGATCGTTTAAATGCGACTAAATCTTTGATTTTTCCATGAAATTGGTACATAATATAGAATATTTTAATCAGATGAAATATACGACCGAAACAAAACAAATATTTTGGCAACATTGGTCGAGTGGGGGTATGTCGTTTTCAACAGGGATTAGTAAAATATAAGAAGAAGCCAGCTGGCGGATCCTATCCTAGGGTTACACTAGTTTTCCTGACATTTTTTGTTCTTCCCAGACTTTTAAAATTGTTATTGCTGACATTTGAAAAAAAGTACCTGGCATCTCTGATATGTTCTGCACGCTCTTTGATAACAACTCAAATTTGAGTTGCCAGCCACTCAATTTCATAAAAAGTGCACGTAGTCAAAAATTGAGTTTTCCTAGTTTATTCAGTTTTGAGTTTGGAACATAAATGTCAAATTTGAGTACATTTTACTCAAAAGGCAAATTCGGAAAATAATCATTCCGCATATTTGATAACCCTCTAAGAACGGTTGGTTTCAAAATCGTCCAATGAAGGACGTTCGTTGGACCAATTTGGACAACGTCCAGAAAACCGTTCAACGAACGTCCATCATTCGACCCGTGTTGAACGATTTTGAAACAATTTTTTGGACGTCTCAGTGGGAAAGCTGCAAAAATATGAATTGGTATTTCAAATGTAATTTACCTGATCCTCCAGTCCGTTGTCCAGGCGTTTACGATGTCCGGAAATTTAATCTAAGGGTCTTTTTCTGCACCTATTTCATGCCGATCGGCATTTTATGGAAACTGCAGAAACTAAAAAACATAATTGAGAGTTAGATTTAAAAACAAGCGAAACTCAATCAAACTTACCTTCTAGTTTTATGAACAATCAGTGTCAATTGCAAACTCTTTTTTAGTTTAAGTCGACGCCTGATTCCACACACTTTTTTGAGAGTAAGTAGTTTTTCACTCAGAAGTTTGAACATTTAACGATTACTCTAGGGATGAGTTTGTTCTACTCAAATTAAAACTCATTTTTTGACATATTGCTATTACTTTTGAAATTGAGTGCTCTGAACTCAAATTTTGAGTAGTTTTGAATGAGCGTGTGTTGTCATCAAGTTTTTCGTGGACCTCAGCACGGTGTGTTTTGAATTGTGTATTTGTTGTGCTCATTTTCTAGGTATGTTAACATTCGTGTGAAAATTTGCTAGAACTTGTCAATTAAAATTATAGTTTCGAATCAATAAAATATATTTTTGGTATGAATCGGAATGTACAATGTTGCTGGTGACATTACATGGCCTGAACAAATGTTTAATAGAAACAGGTGTACCGTAAGACATTCACTGAATGAAATAAAATGTAAGCAAAAGTTGTTTTTGATGGGGTAACTGAAAATAAGCAGCGAATTCCATCAAAATGGTGAACATGCAAGTTTATTAGTAAAAGTGAATAGACAGTACTAAAGATTTTTTTTTCAAAGCGTCAATAAGCAAATTTGGGATTTTCGTTTTATTTCATATTCAGGATCTGCATTCAAAGTATCCCGTCTTTGTCATAATCTTAAAAAAATCCTTGAAGAACAATTCTCGGGTTAAATTTTTAGCGGCCCTTACACGTTCAATATTTTTGTCAATACCAGTATTGACGATATTGTTACAATATTTCAATCCCATTTGAAATCCACATCGTCAATACAAGTTTTTTCGATTACACGTACAATACTTTTGTCAATACTGTCTAGTATTGACAAAAATATTGAACGTGTAAGGCCCGCTTTTGAAAATAAACAATAAACCAAGTGAACTGAAACGTGGAAAAAGAATATTGCTAATCTATTTCAAAACAATATAATTTCGTTGAAATAATTTACACTTTCATTGTATTTTAATAGCATGCAACGATTTCTGGGACTTGATTTTATTAGAGCACTCCAGTTAGAGTGCGGCCAAGTCAAATTCCATGTTCGTTTGGATACGTCATGGCCTCTTGGCCACACTCTAACTAGAGTGCTCTAGATTTTATATTTTGTTGAGAAATGTTTTGGTCTATACCTAAGGGGTCATGCATAAATGACGTAGAATTTTAGGGGGGTATATCAAATTTGTGACGAAGTGTGACGAGGGGGAGGATAGGGTCAGAAGTTGTACGACGTAGCATGAAGTTTAAATTTTTTGACGGGCATCAAAACCCATTAATTAGAGAAAACAATTTAATGTTCCTCCATTCCTAAGTTGCTTTTCGCGCGGTTTTTTATTTTGTAAATTTTACTGTTCGCGAAATCGCAGGCTAGCAAAGAAAAGGAAAGATTTTTCATGCGGATTTAAATTTCCACATTAGTTAGCTAATATTGCTAACTAGTAGACTTATTTTGGTAGCTGAATTAAATTTTCTTTCGGATTCAATCAAAGAAAATTTAGTAATTTAGTTGAGCTTATGCTTCCTAAAATCGTTGGCGGCTGTAGGATTGTGAACTGCTCTACATGCTTTATGACATGTAAAATTCTAAACAAAACTATCCACAGTATATTTGTCATGAAATAAGCTTCTTTTGTAGGCAATTTGCTGTTATAAGAAAAATGTTAATGAAAGTCGTCAAACATTTTGTAAGGTATATATTTAAAAGAATTGAAAAACATATGTAATTTTTTCATCTCCCGGTCGCGTTGCGTGGGGAGGGGTAAGTAAATGCTACGTCATTTACAAGGGGGAGGTATGAATTTTGTGACCAAATGCTACGAGGGGGGAGGGAGGGGCCGAAGATCGCCAGAAAAAAGCTACGTCATTTGTGTAGAGAAGAGAAGACAATCGCGTAGCCAATTTGATCCAGTCCTAACCTCAAAATTGGACCAGCTTCTGATTGGTCGTATTTCCAGTCAAGAGCGTTCATAATATTTTCAAACGAAACGGGATGAAAAACAGTGCTGCTGAATTTATTTTGGCTACTTTTCATACACATGAACATTTCATGCAAATTGAAGAAATACCCTGAATGACGATATAACTAAGTGTATTGTTAAGAGAGAGACGAATTAACATAAAATTCAATTTTTAAATGCAGCTACTATTGTGAATTATTGACAGAGGGTCGTTATTTGAGGAACAATTATTTTCAGCAATTGTGTAAAACATGCAAATGGAATCTGGCAACGATGGATGCTTGTTGTCTTTAGAATTAAGGCTAGTTTACAGTCCGGAAAACGTGTCACGGGATTTGGGTCCCTGTGTATTTTAAATGGAGCTCGGGATTTCAAATCCCGTGACGGGAAATAAGTCTACACAAAAATGACAGTTTTCCTGAAGTGTAAACCCAACCGCGGGAAACATCACGGGATTTTAAAACTCTCCACACAGAAATCCGGCCGGGAACAATTCAACACAAATTGTTTCCGACGGGGAAAATAGTATTTTTATAAAGTTTACAATTCGCTGCAAGTTGGATACAGTTTGTATTTTTAAGAAGCAGCAGAGTTTTTGGTTTGACAGTTTGGAGAGATCTCAGCGGGAAATTTTCCCTGATCAAATCCCGACGCAAATCCCGTGCGAAATCCCGTGATCCATTTCCCGAACTGTAAACTAGCCTTTACCGAGGGATTGCCCTTCCTATGATGATTCTTAGGGATAGCCCGTTCCAACATCAAATTATGGTCTTGTCAAATTTTGGTCTTGTCAAACTGCAAATGACGTGAAAACCCAAGATGATACAAGATAAGGTATAGGCATACGTAAAGTGAGAGTTTTGGTTTTACAATTGACATCTATATTGCGTAAATACTGCTTTACTTCCAGAAAAAAGAAGTTGTTAAAATCGAAATTAATTAAAACAATGTTTTAAATATAGAAACTAGTGCTTTCAGTCTTTTTGAGGTTCTCAAGTCGTTTGCCACCAATAATATTATTGTACACATATGCATGCACCTTATGCATATTATCTTGAATCTGTTTTGCGCTTGTCAAATCTGCCACTCTTCTTATTCTTATCCGGACACGCTCTTTTTCCCTTTGGGGCAGACCCTCGAGAATTACGACAGGACCTGGTAGATAAAATTAAGAAGAACAAGAAGCCTGTTGTCGTCTCTTCTCTTAGGTCTATACCTAAGAGAAGAGACGACAACAGGCTCTGTCAAGAATTCACAATAGTAGCTGCATTTAAAAATTGAATTTTATGTTAATTCGTCTCTCTCTTAACAATACATGTAGTTATATCGTCATTCAGGGTATTTCTTCAATTTGCATGAAATGTTCATGTGTATGAAAAGTAGCCAAAATAAATTCAGCAGCACTGTTTTTCATAACGTTTGAAAATATTATGAACGCTCTTGACTGGAAATACGACCAATCAGAAGCTGGTTCAATATTAAGGTTAGGACTGGATCAAATTGGCTACGCGATTGTCTTCTCTTCTCTAGACTTTTCTACGGCTCATGTACGTACACGCCACATGACACAAATACTACATCACAAGCTGGTGGAAAATAATAAACAAAGACGGCAAAAGTAAATGGGATTGTTTTCAACCAGGAAACTTCATTAGTGTTCGTGAGACCGGTCGCAAAGAACTCACTTAGGTCTCTACTACCTTGATCTCCCTCACTGTTAAATCCAACTGGAATGTGAATTGAGTTTTCGAATGACTCGTCGAAATTCTAACTCAAATCAAACGACCGATTCCGAGTTGGCATCGGTTGTGTCATTTGAGCAGGATTTCTGACAAAAACCAGCCAATTCCGACTAAATTCAATGGGGTGTATTGAACTACTACACGGAAAAACAAAACCCACAGAATAAGTTCTTTTAACTTAAATTTAGGTACTTTTGAATTTTGCATCGCTTTCGCACTCATTAGTGTTGTCAAAAACAAAGCGAGAGATTCGACTCAGTCGAGGTCTTTCGTGGAATAAGGTACTTTTGAGTTGTTTGAGATATACTCAAAATAAGGTAGGTTCAACTTAAATGTCAGTATATTTAACTCAAGGTTGAGTATAGAAAACCTATCAATGAGTTGCGATTTTTGCCGTGGTTAAAAGAAAGTCAGCGTGGCAAGCAGAAAGTTAGCAATGTAATAATTAAAGGCACTACTTATCTTAACACAAGGTTTTTCTTTTCTTTTATAAAATATACTTTAAATAGCACTAAGCACGCGTCCGTCTATATCAACGGTATAAGCTCGAATGAACCTTCTTTATTGCTTCGATCAGATCTTTATCTAAACATCGATTACACCGCTACGATAAAGCCTAGGGTGGTCACTACAATTCTTCCCTCTTAGGTTAAAAACTTCATATTATTAACAACAATTTTGAATACAAATACATTGCAAACTCTTTTTATAATTCAAAAATTCACTTCAATATTTCGAACATTCGATATCAAATGGTTTGACATTCGTTAGCTTCAGCAATGACATGCCTAGCTATTATGAGCATCCTTCGATCGTGTGATGATAGGACTTCTTTCACGTGTCCTGATCTTTTTTTTCCTGAAACGATTGCCTTCAGTTGGAACGTTCCGGAAATATTCAGCATCCTCTTCTTCATCTTGCAAGGTCCTTTTCCGCTTATTCATCTCGGTGATATCCTCTTGTGGGCACCGTACCACCGCTTTGCTTCTTCTGGACTCGTATGCTACCTTTAGTTGATGCCTGTGCGCATTCGTAGTGTGTGTGCCAACTAAGATCTGGAAAATGTTCAAAGACATTCTTTTAATCAAGGTAGCTTCTAACCATCTAGGGAACTTCTTAACATTTTTGTAATATAGCTCCCCTGCCACAAGCTTATCTAAACCATCTTGAAATACCTCTGATTTACTTTGGCCTGAAGACTGCCCAATCTCAGTAGGATTATCTAAAAAATGCTTGTATGAATTATTTGGATTAATCAAATCCAACAACATTTTGGGTTTGTACGAGAGAATTTTCTCCGAAGGAAAGGAACTCTCGTCGCAAGAGCAAGTATTTCTATAATTTATTAGAAATAAATAAAGTTTATCCTCTATGTCTAATGAACTGATTTTGTTGTCCAGTAAATACTTCTTAAGCACTTCTTTAGCTACCCTCACCATCCTTTCAGCTTGACCATTGCTAGCTGGATGGTAAGGCGGACTCTTAAGCACCTTAATACCATGATTTTCTAAAAAATTTATGAAATCGCATGCATTAAACGGTGGCCCACCGTCGGTGACTACCACGTCTGGAAGACCGAAACGGGCAAATATAGAAGCGAATTTCTTATTAACCATTCTAGCCGTTGTACCTGAACGCATCCATTCAACCTGTGTGACTGTCAACGACTAGAAGAAAATTGTTCCCTTCAAAATAAAAGAAGTCTGCATGAAGGCGGCTGAACGGTCGCTTCGTGGGTATCCAAGAATTTCCTGTCTCAGGTCTCCTAACTATTTCCATTTTAGCGCAAGATCCACATGACTTTACAAAATCCTCAATATCTGAAGACAAACCTGGCCAATACACTACCCTTCTCGCCAAGGTTTTCATTTTAACCACCCCTTGATGATTTGCATGAAGTAACTTCAGTATATCATCCCTTAATGTATGCGGGATAACAACTTTGTCTTCAACCATTAAAATATCCTTGTTCAATTCCAGTTTCGATTTCTGCGCAAAAAAATCCTTGAATTGTACTGGAATCGTTTTTGGCCAGCCAAAAGTTACAAATTTTTTTATTTCCATCAATAATTTTTCTGATTGAGTTTCCTTCGCAACTAGCGAAAAATCTATAGGCAGTTCATTGGAATAATTTAAACTATGTATGTGCTCCTGATCTAAACTGCTTGGTATTTTTTGATCTAGTGGAAACCTGCTACAAAAATCAGCATTGCCCAATTTGGATCCAGAACGGTATTCAATAGCGAAATCATAAATAGACAGCTCCATGATATAACGCTGCAATCACGTAACAAATATGGAATTCCGTCCCCCTTTTCCAAAAATTCCAATCAGAGGTTTATGGTCAGTATATACCGTGAATCTCTGACCAAATAGAAACTTGTGAAATTTTTTTATTACGCACACTAAGGACAAAGCTTCTAAATGTAATATCGGGTACTTTTGTTGGGCCGCATTTAGGGAAAAGGAAGTGAAACATATGGGCCTTTCAGTTTGTCCTTCCATTTGAGCTAATACACCCCCTAAACCGTAAGTGCATGCATCTGTAACAACTATTAAGGGTTTTTTTTGCATCATAAAATGCTAATAAATCTGCATTCAACAGATTTGTTTTACTTTCCTTGAAAGCATCGTCACACTTTTTTGTCCATTCGAAACGCACATCTTTTCTCAAAAGATTATATAAACTTTTTAGTTTCACAGAAATATTTGGCATAAATTTATTGTAATAATTAATCAACCCAAGATAGGCTTTTAATTCGGTTACATTTTCAGGAGTTTTTGCTTTCTCAATTGTCGAGATTTTGTCTGGTGCGGGCAATAAACCTTTGCTTGTAATTAGGTACCCTAAGTATTGCAAAGAAGAAACAAAAAATTTACATTTTTTTGAAATTTACATGTATATTAGCGTTGGATAGTCTTGCTAGAACTTTTTCCAACTTGTTCAAACAATCTTTAAATGTCTTACCAGCAATGAGAACGTCATCCAAATAACAACAAACACCATCTAATCCGTTAAGAACCTGGTCCATGACTTTCTGGAAGACAGCAGCACTAGAACTAGCACCCTGAGGTAATCGATTGTATGTATACAACCCCTTAATCGTATTTATAACTACATATTTCTTAGAACGTTGAGATAGCCTTAGCTGAGTATATGCACCGGCCAAATCGAGAGAGCAGAAAACGGTACAACCTGCTAAGGATGCAAAAATGTCTTCCGCGAGTGGAAGAGGATAAGTATTAGGTATTAAAATCGTATTTAAAGATACCTTACAGTCTATTACCATTCTGATATCTCCATCCTTTTTTATTACGGCTATGACCGGCGAAGCCCATTCACTCGCCTGGATGGGTGTTATTACTTGCTGATTTTCAAGCATATCTAAGTGATCCAAAAATTTATCTCTTATCTTATAAGGTACCTGATAAGCCTTTTTAAAAATTGGTTGAGTCGATTTGAAACTGAGTTCCGCTTCATATCCTGCAATTGGTTCAGTGAGATCTTTATCAAATACTTTAGCATACGTTTGTTTTACTGCACCTAAAGCTTGCTCACTCATCTCAGCGATATTTATATTCTTGATAGGTTGAAATTGTTTGAAACCATCCTTCCAGTTTGGGTAAAACACCTTCAGCCAATCTCTACCCAAAAGCGGAGTGAAATCTTCGGTACATTTCAGTACAATTAATTTCCTCTCAGTGCGCAGGCAATTTAATTCTACCTCCACGGAGATCTGCCCTAAAACTGTAATGCTGGAACCATTCACAACTACTAGTTTTTTGTTGCATTTAGATATAGGAATATGTTGAAACATCCGCTTGTATAAAACTTCACTAATAACAGCCACAGCTGACCCTGTGTCCACCTCCATAGAAATTTTACAGTTCTGTATTACAACAACCAACATACATGCTTCAGAAACCTTATTAACGCTACCTATCATCATGCAACTGATCACCGACTCATCACTAGAATCATTAACACGTATTCTATCAAATTTATCAGTAAAGGTGGGCTCTACTGTATCTTTTTTTTCGTCAACGAAATTAACCGTCTTTTCATGTTTGCTATGTTGCAAAAAATAACAGTTTTTACGAATATGACCTCTACGTTTACAGTAATTGCAAACTGCACTACCGTGTATGTGCTTTGTTCGATTACCACGATCATCTCTGTTCCACTCATTGCCATTAGTTCTGTTGCGGTCAAAACTCCTCCTACGGTCATTGCTTCTACTACGGTCGCGACTCCAACTGCGATAACGAGGTCTGTAGATACTCCTATGTTCATAATCGTTATTTCGTCCACCTAAACGCTCCTTAACTGACAAAACTACTTGATTCGCCCAAATCGTCAATATGACCTGCCCTAGTTCAGCCTTCTAGTTATTATCGTTTTCTCGACAGTGTCAAGCTGCACGTCATCGTCCATGAGAAGTTTTTTCCTAAGGTCCTTGTCCCGAAGACCTATAATTAATCTGTCACGAATTGCCTCATCCTTAAATTTCCGAAAATTGCAATTTTCTGCTAACAATTTTACAGCCAATACAAAATTTTCAGCTGACTCATTCGGTTTTTGAATACGGTTATAAAATTCATATCTATTCATCAAAGCTGGTTCTACTTTGTCGAATCGTGCTTTAAGTTTTTTAATTATCTCATCGTATGGAATTTCACCAACGTCCTTTTTAGGAAAAATGAGTTTGATCTCTTCAAAAACTTCATCCCCACTTACGGAAATGTTTTGTCTCTGCATTAACTTTATTTAATTTGCACAAAACTTCAAATCGTTCAACGTAGTGGGTGAAAGATTTATGCCGTTGGTACTGGTCAATCGACCCAATCATACCAGGTGTAGTCATTTTATTAGTTACACTGCGTATAAATAAAAATGTATAGCAAAACAAACAGTTTACTCACGGTTACTGTAGCCCTATCTTACTGTATGCGGTTTCTCAACTAGATCTAAACTACGTTTTCCAGCTAAAATTTATAGCATGCACTCCTTTTGTGTAGTCCAACGCAGGTGAGGTTCAACGATAACATGCAATCGTCTACTCCGTTCCAGGTAAGCTCTCGCCGATCTTTTTTAATACTCAATCCTACTTTTTCGTTGGATACAAGTGAAGCGATACGATCATCACCCAAACTTCTGAGACGAATGTTAATGAATGGTGAGAAGTGAGAAAATCGACACTGTCACTCACTCAGATCTTCACCAGATGAGATCTCTCCTACTCGTAGTTCTTCGTTCACCAACAGAAACAAACACAACCGCAACAAGAGATAGCAGCAGCAACGATCGTATGGAACTCACTCTCACTCAATTTTGATTCGCGGTGTTGGCGCGGTTTTCTCATTCGATCAGACAAAATGAAGTTTGGTAAACGAATAAAGTCGATCCTGATGCTGCTAAATAAAAGATAGGAAAACAAAATGGCGTTAAAACCACGCTAAACGAAATTATACGAACCGGCTATTTTTCAATTTTTTTTATATATTCATAAGTATCATACATCAAAAAAGATCTGACTCAACAGGTGCTCTCATTGATTTTTTTTTGCCCAAATTATTAACAAGCAAAACCTGTCTGCCACGTTTCAAGTTTCGCGAAGTGCTAAATTCGTGAAACTCTGCTGGTACTTACGCTTGCTCACACTGGACTTTCGCCGTTTGAGCTAATCTCCTCTCGAGATGCACTTTCACCAATTCTCCCCGTCGCCACTGTAATAATTTAAGGCACTACTTATCTTAACACAAGGTTTTTCTTTTCTTTTATAAAATATACTTTAAATAGCACTAAGTACGCGTCCGTCTATATCAACGGTATAAGCTCGAATGAACCTTCTTTATTGCTTCGATCAGATCTTTATCTAAACATCGATTACATCGCTACGATAAAGCCTAGGGTGGTCACTACAAGCAAAAGTTGAGCAAAGCAAAATCGATGCTGGCAGAGTTTCTGCGAGCATTTTGCGAGATTTGTGCGAGAAATCTGGCAACGAATTCGCTCAAATGCATGTTGGTCCATATTTGATGCCACATCTTTGTGATGTTTTTCTCTTTTCGTGCTAAATTCTACCAGGTAGGAATTGCCAGGATCTTTGCACAGTTTATATCCGAGTGATGCCAGAGTTTAGCTCGGTTCCTGACAAAATTTGCTAGAAAACGCGAGCGAAATCGAGTTCACGCTAGCTCAACTAACCCGACAGGATACGCGCAGAAATCTGACAGGGCTGCCAAACCAAGACTTACAGAAATCTAGCAGAGCGGTCTCTGCCAGAAAATATGCTCATTGGGATACCTTCAACACGGTTTACCTAATTTTACCCTAAGAGAAGAGACGACAACAGGCTTCTTGCTCTTCTTAATTTTCCCGATTAGGCCCTGCAGTAAATCTAAAGACAACAAGCGTTCATTAGAGTTACTATAAGTAGAAAAACTCATAGTAAGAGAACTGCGGAGAAAAAAACAGCATTTTGGCAACGTATGCCCCGGCATTGTATGGCAGCACGTCCAATGTTATAAGGATAGGCAATGTTCGATTGGATTCGTTTTTTGACAGCTAAACGCGAATCCAATCGACCCAAAATGGAGTCTCCGCAGTTCTCTTTCTAGAGTTTTTCTAACTATAAGAGGTAGGCGGACACAAAAGCCGGAAAACTGGCATCCCATAAATCTTCAAACTCTAACTTAATAATTTCATTGTCGTCGTAAGAACTTTACATGCATGAATAGAAAAAAAACAATTCGAAGATCGGATGATATGATTTCAGACTTGTGCGAATATCTCTTCTTGTCACAGAAAAAAAAAATTGGTTATTTTCGTTTCTCTACACGAGATAACACAAGATAAGAGTTAAATAGTTATGACCATAATCACAATACCTTTCCCATATACATCCAAAGAAAATATGTTATGCGACGTCATGCTCGGTTGGCTCCGGTATTTGACATGTTCAATTGGCTCCGCTTAGTGTTTCGCCTAGAAAAACTCTCAGTAAGAGAACTGCGGAGAAAAAACAGCATTTTTGGCAACGTATGCACCGGCATTGTATGGCAGCACGTCCAATGTTATAAGGATAGGCAATGTTCGATTGGATTCGTTTTTTGAAGCTAAACGCGAATCCAATCGACCCAAAATGGAGTCTCCGCAGTTCTCTTTCTAGAGTTTTTCTAGTCTCGCCTATCTATGAATATAGTAACTATAGCGTTCATCGTTGCCAGATTCCTTTTGTATGCTTTTCGCAATTGCTGAAAATACAATCGTGATTCGCTGGTTGGGCCACACCTCTGCCCAAGCATAGGGTGACCATATCAGACGCGTAAAAAACCAGGACAGTCGAAAGGGTACTGCTTCCCCCCGATACCTCTCAATCGACATTGCCTTTTCCGCACGTTTTCGGCAGTTGAAAATTTCTGGGGTCTGGCAGGCAGAGCTTGGACAGTAAAAAAATTATGGGAGTCTGGGAGGAAGAGCTCTGCCAGAAAGTCTTTCATCGGAATTCCACAGTGGCAGTTCTTGCTAGACCACCATAAGCAAACGTTTAATGCTGAGATGGTCTGTGCAGTACCGGCGAGGAGTTTTCAGTACTAAAAACACGACATGGACGTAAATCAGAAACATCAGTGATCCCAAGTTGCTTCCCTGCGCTATGCCTGGCAATCTCCATTGACAACCATTATCTCTCGATTTGAGAGCTGCAAAACCTACCGTTGTTACCAAAAATTTCTCCGTTTAATCGATTGTTATATGAAAACTGGCGAATAGCTTGGTGTAAATAACACGAGTTTGAGCCCGAGCTTGAAAAAATTGACATCTCTGCGTGAACTTGAAAGAAAACAAAATTCAATTCATGCCCGTCGCGATGAATTTTTTTGACTGGGGTAGGATGCGACTCGGCGGTTAGTCGCTGTTCAGCGTCCTGGCGTCAAGGCATGTTAATCGTCCATTAGATATTTCACACGCATTTTATTCGACACTCCTCAATGTATTACCTGAGCCGTGGAACTTTTAATATTATCAATGTGTAAATAAATATCAATTGAATTGTATTGTATATCCATCGGATCTTGTATACACGATTTGTTACTTTGCGTAAAGATCTTATTTCTTGTTGAAAATCTATTTATTTTATTGCCTCTTGTTGCTTGTGGATCACTTAGTCCGCTTTCTCTAGGTTTATCGTTTTCATGCTATTCTCGCTGTTAATGTTGTATGGGTTTTCACGATTATCTGGTTTCAGTTGCTTGTGGGGTGTACGGGTCGCGATCGCGTATTCGTGTTCTTTGTTATTTACTTTATTATCGGTGGTGCTGGCAGTTGTTTGGGAAGTAGTAGGCATATCACAATGATTGTTCACGCTGTGCGTACGTTCTGTTGTTCCAGTATTCGTTGGTGCCTGAGCTGCAACTCCGGTGGTTTTCTTGATGTTGATGAAGGACTGTGCGATGGGTAGGCTTGCAGTTGATATTGCTTCGTTAGAGGTTTGTGTACATGGTTTCTGGTAGTGTATCTTCTGGTGTAACAACGTAGAGCACACAGGGGTCTGTCCTTCATACGTGCATAGCGTGATTTGAGATTTGGTCACGCGTTTTGCTTTGAATTGAAAGTTCAGATATGAAGGAATAGGTCACTCGCATTCTCACGAAACAAAAAGCGTTGGAAATACCTGAATTTTCTCCAAGTTTTTAACTTAAAGGATTCCACCGTTACGTGTTCCGACATGATGGTTGTAATAAATTTATTAATAGTACCCAGGTGTAGATCGTGCAGACGCATATCAATCTTATCATTGACAATATAAACGGGTATCTTGGTCCTAACATTTTCATACTCAATGACGTATTGTATGTTGTCTTCCATAGCGTAGCTTTCCGTTATAGCCAAAGTTTTAAACGTTATCAGTAACGAGTGTGGTTAGCTTGAATAACGACGACTTCCGTCAGTCTATACTGCATTTGCTAATTTGCTGTTGAATTTTGCTGTTGAGTTTCAAACATCTTGAAATGAATGATTGATTTCGAATCGATGAAAGTAACGGTGCTTTATTGCGAGGGATTGCCCTTCCTATGATGATTCTCAGGGATAGACCGTTCCAACATCAAATTATGGTCTTGTCAAATTTTGGTCTTGTCAAACTGCAAATGACGTGAAAACCCAACATGATACCAGATAAGGTATAGGCATACGTAAAGTGAGAGTTTTGTTTTTACAATTGGCAACATCTACATTGCGTAAATACTGCTTTCTTCCCATAAAAAAGAGGTTACTAAAATCGAAATTAATTAAAACAATGTTTTGAATATAGAAACTAGTGCTTTCAGCCTTTATGAGGTTCTTAAGGCGTTTGCCACCAATAATATTATTGTACACACATGCATTCACCTTATGCAAATTATCTTGAATCTGTTTTGCATTTGTCAAATCTGCCACTCTTCTTATTCTTATCCTGACACGCTCTTCTTCCCTTTGGGGCAGACCCTCGCTTTATTGTTCACACTGGCTTGGGACGGAATTTATTATTCGATTGCTTTGCTTGTTTATAGTACTGGCACGTTACATATAGACAGCAGACTTTAGGTAGAAACTTTCGTTTGATTCACTGTACTGTTGACAAGCAGAGCGACTGATTGGGTGCTATTTTTCTTTTTATGGAATGGATTTCCAGTAAGGCGAAAAAAAGCCACTAGCAAGAGAACTCAAGTAGAAGCAGAAGCACGAAAATGCCGATGTGTCTTTTTAGAGGTACAAAAGGCAATTCTTCGGGTCCCGGATTGAATGACGATTTAAGCCGAGAAGAAGCGCCTAAATCGTCATTCAATCCAATTGTTTCATCGATATTGACGAGGCACTCTTGAGAGATTAAAAAAAACCATCGGAAGGTACAATTGGGAGATTCGACTATATTAAGTTTTGTTTGTCGCATTCCGATTGGGGATGAGTATACGTTGCAGTTATGGTTGCGGTCGGTCGTTACTGCGGTCTGGAGCATAGTGAAAATCGAAGACTGAATAAATAGAAATATATTAGGCTTACAGGAGAAAAACCAGGACAAATCAAGCATTTTCCTTGATTTCCCAGGACACCAGGACAGTCAATGCAAAACCAGAACATGTCCTGGGAAACCAGGACGTATGGTCACCCTACCCAAGCAACGAATTTGATTCGTTAGTTGGACCGACTGACAGATGTCAAAAACTCTCCAAAGAAGACGTTAGTAGTGTAATTGCATCTATTCACATCTCTAATAATTGTCAAATTGATTGTCAAAGTAAATTTGATATAAGATTTTGACATTCAGATGCTTTTTAGTTGGACAATGGTCCAACTAGCGGAGGTTCAACTAAAAAGCGGTCCAGTTAAAAAGTGTCCAACCAGCGAATCACGACTGTAATTGTACCTCGAAAATCGCACCTCAACCAACAATTTACAATACAAAAGCTGCATTTAAAAATTTAATTTAATTTTTATTCGTGTCTTTCTTAATAACTATAACGTCATTCAGGACTTCTATTCAATTTGCATGAAATGTTGATGTGTATGAAAAGTAGCCAGAATCAGCTTAAAAAAATGACATCGCTGCATGAACTTGAAAGAAAACAAAATTCATGCCCGCAGCGATGAATTAAATTTAGGGTTCGTTTCCATCGTCATTCGTTCTCCCGACGCAGCGTTTTCAGATACGGACATGTTCGGTTTCAGAAGCAAAGTGAATTTTATTTCTATGCTAGCTCTGAGAGGGATTATTGATCAAAAGTGCACCAAATATAGATTGCGCAGTTCACTTATACTCGGAAATGTAGAAGATGCTAACTTATGCCTTCAAACTATCGACATAATAACAAATGAATGCTTTGGTTGGTGACTGAATTTATATATCCTCTGCACTCAAGCATTCGATTCTGCATGAAACTTCAGTCAGTTGGAAAGTGAATGAATGAGGGAGGCGTTGAATCTGAATGTCGGTTTCGGTAAATGCAAACAGAAATAGGTATCTGATTTTGAAATTTCGTAACACTGGCCAGAATAGATTCAGCGGCACTGTTTTCCATCCCGTTGGTAAATATAATAAACTCTCATGATTGGCAAAACGACCAATCAGAAGCTGGTTCAATATTGAGGTTAGGACTAGAAAAACTCTAGAAAGAGAACTGCGGAGACTCCATTTTGGGTCGATTGGATTCGCGTTTAGCTGTCAAAAAACGAATGCAATCGAAAATTGCCTATCCTTATAACATTGGACGTGCTGCCATACAATGCCGGGGCATAGGTTGCCAAAAATGCTGTTTTTTTCTCCGCAGTTCTCTTACTATGAGTTTTTCTAGTTAGGACTGGATCAAATTGGGTACGCGATTGTCTTCTCTTCTCTTAGATTTTACCTACACGGTAAAAAAAACTTTACCCATTTTATGTATTCAAATTGCCCATTTCGGAAGTTATTCGAGCTATCAAAAAATGGGTATTTCTTGTTTCTAACAATGAGTACTTTTTATCCATTTCACAACTACTCGATGAGGTAATGTCAATGGGTATATTGATCTTAACAACGGTGAAAAATCCTTTAGAATTATTTCAAGCTAGTTAACCTGCAAATTAAGGATCGTAGCGGAACATAAAATAACATTCATTTTACATTATTGTTTCCTTATAAAAGTATAGGAATCTAGATAGAGATCCTACTCCAAAACTCCTTAACAAAATAAATCCGCCAACTGGATATATTTTTGGTGGCTGGATCTTTTGGCTGCTCTAAAAATGCCGCACTGGTGAATATTTGCAACATCCTCAGTAGTCTAAACAGCCGTTGTTTTCGGAGCATTGCCGAAATGTACCGTTTCCGCCACGGACTCCGATGCAGGCCGATAATTTTCAGGTTCCGCTACGATCCTTAATTTGCAGGTTAACTAGCTTGAAATAATTCTAAAGGATTTTTCACCCATTGTTAAGATCAATATACCCATTGACATTACCTCATCGAGTAGTTGTGAAATGGATAAAAAGTACTCATTGTTAGACACAAAAATACCCATTTTTTGACAGCTTGAATAACTTCCGAAAATGGGCAATTTGAATTCATAAAATGGGTAAAGTTTTTTTACCGTGTAGTTTTCTACGCATTAATTGAGTTCTACAAGATGACGACACGAATGAACCTATGATGAATGAAGTTCATGTTTGACAATTCTCGGTGGTTTGTTTACTTTGTCAGTTGCGTGAGTGCGAGTGCAACGGGTGCTCATCTGTTACATTCGAACTCACGTAACTCCCATGTAAACCAACCACCGAGAATTGTCAAACGAAGTTCATCCGGCCCATTTTGCGGGGTTATGTCGGTTGGTGTAAAACCTAATGGGTACTTTATTTAATCAGTGTAGAGTTACTACAACGACACGACCTACAACTCAATGTAAAATTGCCTATAAAAAGTGTCCGAGTCATTTACCGCCAGTTATCAGTACATCGAGTAACCCCTGGGACATAGTAAATAAATAATTTATCACGCATCACTGCTTTGTTTATATTTACATCACAGGTGATTCCATAGATACGAGTTTTCACTAGGAGTTCAGTATTAGAATTTTCGCATTTTTGTAGATTTTTGTAATATGTGATTCTATCATTTAAATAATTTTAAATCGTTCGTTCTTCAGCGTTACCAATCTGGGACATAATGTTTCGCCCACTTACTAGGCACCATTATCCGTTTTTGAAAGGTGAGCCCGACTGTGTTGTCCAACACGAGCTTCCGCTCGTTACAAATATAACTCCATTTGCACTCGATCGCAGTACATTTAATGATCGCCTACATATTTCAGCGCAAGAACGATTAGTATATTGATGAATTATATTTAAGCTTTCGTACCACACCGTTCAATAGACCTTTCTCGTCAAAAAATTTTATATGATAGGATGCTTCCTTTTTTATCCCCAATTCGTTACTGCCTATTGCCCCGATGATTTGGTACCTCTAACTATTGAAAAAATCAAAAATAGTGCAAGCTGCTCATTTAACCCCATATTCTGAATACCTATCTTGCCTTGTTTCCCCATATTTTTACACCATTTGGATGAATTTCCTGTGGGGAATACTAAAAGGATGCCAGATATGCATATATATTAGTAAATCTGCAGATTTTGCATTTCCACTGCAGATCTTTTGCAGATTACAAATATTTAGCAGAACAAAGCCCATGCCAGCCAATTTATACACTAGCCTTCAACATTTTTGATCATTTAAATTATATACATTTATTGGAGATTTTTGTAGCAATCGGCAGACTTTTATATTTTTACTGTAGGCTACCCGATCAGAATGAAATAACAGGATTATAACAGAACACAATTTTTGTAACCTACTGTGTTATAAATTAGGTCTCGTTAGTAGTTAAAATAACAGAAATTTATAACAAGTATCAATGAGAGATATAGTTTTGAAATATTTCTGTTATGTGTTTCTGATCGGGTATTGTTTAAATAGACCTGGCATCACTGATGCTGAAATGATTCATTCTTATACCTGTCAATAATATAGAGCATTGTATGAAAATGTATAACCGCACTTTTCTGACAGTTCGGTGTGCTTGTTTACATAAGACTTGTTTACACGGACTTTTAAAATTTACATTACTTGAATACTTTCGATGCTCTTTGAAAGAATATCAACTCAAGAGGGATGAGGATTGGAAAAATGGTAACCTGGTTCATACATTGACCAATCGGCGCTGGATGTAAAACCCGGTGGCATATTCTGAATCGTAAGATCAAGCATTGGGCTATAAAACGATTGCTTTCTGGATGATGGATAAGGATTTGTACACATTTGTTTGTTTGCTCGTAGGTTAATTCCTAACAAGATGATCCGATTGATTATTCATTTTTAGGTGGTGAAGTTTACCTGAACTTTATAGGTAACGAATTCGGTCGATGATAAGTTGTTGAAATGATTTTGATCGTTCAATGCCCATATCGAAGAGCGTTTCCATTGGTCAGAATGCCTACCAGCGTATGATAGCTGCAAACATGAGGACAACAAGGTTATCGCTTTCGAATGGAACAATTATTTATTATTCGTGTTCAAGTTCCATTACAGCAAAAGTTTCGTCGATTATCGCATTGTCGTTGATTTGGCCGGCAAAATAGCGCTCGGCACTGACGATAAGGAGTAAGAAGGATTTGATTGGAGTGATAATAATAATGCAGAGCATTATACATTCTGGTAGAATATCAGGGAGGAGAAATTATATGTAAATTTATATTATATCCCGAGTAGCCATCATTTTGGCACCGCAATAAAGCTATCTGCTATCATGTTAAAATTGGCACGAAATAACTAGGCAGCGAATGATAAATTTCATAGTCAATTTATTTACTTTTTCGGAAGGATAAGTAATTAGTATGTTGTGAATATATGTGTCGCCGGTGCCGTGTGTTATGGTGGTACCGGACGGAGCCGTTGGTCAGCAGACCGTCCTTGTCGTACTGGTCATGTCTTAACGCTTTCTACTTAGCGGTCATGTCTTAACGCTTTCTACTTAGCGCAGGATACGCGAAACCGCTGCTAGCTTTCGAAAGAAAATTCCTAGCTGCTGCTACTCTCAGTCTCTCTCTCGACTGAGGACTACAATTTCGGTCGATTAAATTATGCTATGAAAATTGTACTTCCTGGAATTTCATCTAACGAGATCAATTCATTGTAAGGAATTTCACTGCGTTTCAATATTGCTTGCCTCTGTAGGTGATGTGTGTGGATTCACTTCGACAGCCAGCTCTTATGTTTTGGGTAATTTTGCTATCTTATTCTGCTGAATAAGCTGGCACTCTTCTCGACTATTCCTGGCATTATACCGCTGACGTCGCACTTATGACGGTGATCAAGCGTGGCGAGAGTGGCAGTGGTTTCGTCGGAATTATTCACTCGACAAGCAGTAAGTGCAAGGACTCTGCTACTTATGCCTGAGCCCCTCATTGAAACCTTCGTCCTGCCGGAGTGTTAGCTTCGTCCAATACCGGAGCGTATTGCTGAACCGAAGCAGTCTGCTACTGGCGCTGCTTCCTTCGAATCGGAATCGCTGAATATTCCCGTTAGCCGAATGTCCAACGTGGCCGAAGGCAAACCGATTGCAGCAACACCACCAGCCGTAGCTGACCTTTTAGCCTTTAATCCAAGTCCCTGCCACTGGCATAGCGACAGACGAGTGCGGCGCAGGCTGGACCATCGGTTCACTCGGTGCCGGACGGGGCAAAACAGCTGCAACAGGAGCGGACCTAGTATGGGGTGTAAAGGTCATCAATTGCCATAGATCACCAAAATGCTCTGCGACTAACATTGTGAACAAAACAAACCAAATGAAATTGATCGCAACAACGATAAAATAATCTAAATTCTACCCAAACATTTGAAACATTTGAAAAGGGTCTAACTGCCAAACGTAAACCTTGAGAAAAAGGCAAAAGAAGTTTTGGTCGAATTCATTATAATTCTATTTAAAAATTTAATACTGTTTTATTTAGTTTGATTGCGCATATTGTTTACATGAGACACTCCCCTTAATTCGTTGAGTACGTATTTCACTGCCTTTATAATCCTTTTGGAATCAGTTACAATAATCCTTTATAATCATTTTATAATAAACGTATTGCTAGTTAGGACTTTTATATCAGCCGGGCCCTTTTATAATTTGTTATAAAATCATTATCTAAATTCTTCATAATCCATTGTTACGTTATATTTATGCACATGGCCAGATAGATAGTTTTTAACTGGGACGTGACGTGTGGATACGAAAAAACCTAATGTCAATTGGGTCATTAAATGAGAAAAAAAGTCGTTTTTTATTACTTACATCGATAAAGCTGATTTTCGTGATTGCAACAATATTTTTTTCCAACTCAGGAAACGTGAAAATAATATTAAAATTTAAAATAAAGAAATATGTTGACAGTCTGGATTTGACACTATAGGAAGGGTTTGACATATCGAATTTCACGACAAATGATGCCCTGTCAGAAAAAAATAAGGCATGTTTTCTCGGTTTTTCCACAGGGTTATTTTTATTTGACATAAACACCATACATTGCATATAGTTTTTTTTCATTTTGGGTGTTGTCCTGATAGGCCAGATGTAAACAACCGCTGTTTTCCTATGTATGGTTGCCAAGTTTACATTAGATTTATTTTAAAAAACAAAAAAATCGTTTTTACGTATTGCAACGAAATTTTTTTTGAAATCATGTTATATTATGTATATTGGACCTAAAATTTATCGAATGGAACGGAAAACTATATATAGCTTAATGACCCAATTGCAGCCAGGGGGAGCTGTCAAATGCAGCCAAAGGGAACCGTCAAATGCAGTCAGGGGGAACTGTCAAATGTAGCCAGTCCATTTAAAATGTGTGAGGAAGAAAGAGTGACTATGCAAGACAAGAGATCAAATGATCAGAAAAAAAAGATGGGTGGGTAATGTCAGAGACATAACCGGAGTGAAGTAGAATACACTTTAGACCGGTAAATTCTGCTCTGGAACAAGCAATTTCTATGCGACTTTGTCGACTTTAGCACATTCATAGTTTATTTGGAGTATTTTTTTTTGGAATTATCAAGTTGACAATTTGCAACATTCTTTGAAAATATTGTTGAACTTTTATGAATGAAGGCACGCAAACGAGCGTTTGACCGTCGTCCTACTACCAGCATCAGAGAAGTAGCAGATCAGCATTTTTCGCTACATGGCCTGTACCAAACAAACCGCTCGTAAGTCCACCGGAGGAAAGGCTCCCCGCAAGCAGTTGGCAACAGCCCCCTGGCAACCCTATACCATCATATGGAGTTTGACAGCGACCGACATGTATGGGGTGTTATAGCTATAAAGCCCCAAACAAAGAATTATGTTCGGCACTATGCTCGATATTCAAGCATTCCACACGACGTTTTGCATCTTGTGGGATGATTTAATAATTTAATTTAATTGACATTTTGTAACTAAATACAGCTTCTAATCATTCGGTTCAAAATCAATGTTTTGCCTTTCTTGGCAGTGATGCTGGCTGTACTGAGACGTCGTCCTTGACAGGGGGCTGGTTAGCAACGAAGGCCGTGTAAAAGTGCCCCAGTCACGGTTGGCGTTAAGAAGCCTCATCGCTACCGAACAGAAACAGTCGCCCTGCGAAAAATTCACAGCTATCAGAAATCGAGCGGGCCTAAATTGTGACCCAAAATAAACCACAAACCAACAAGTTCTTTTCAGGACCAGCCAATTATAAAGTATTATTATTATAAATGAAATTTTCCATTGCCTGTTATTTTCAGTAATTGAACATTCTACACAACTAGTCACAACTATTTCCAATCAGCGCAAAAATCGAAGATTTTCATTCAGTACAATAGCAGATTTTCACTTTTAGAAAAACAGGCAACATTCTGGCCGAAACGGAGCACCTATATCGAAACGTTAGAAAACGTTCGATTTTTGTAAATTGAATCATTACACTAACCTGTCTACAAATCACACAAATAACTTTTTTATTTTGTGCCATTCTACTTGAAAGCGACGGTATTGTTCACAAGTGGCTCACTTACCATCCAACGCCCTTGGCAAGCCACTTTCTGATGCTTGTAATAACAAAATTTCAATTTCATTCTTTGTCGATAAATTGATGGCCCTGAAAAGGGCCTTTTGTTTGGGCAGTGTTCGGAATTTACTTGGAGCTGGTGTATATGGTAATAGTTTTGGTGCCATCGAAGACGGCGTGATTGGCTAACTTTCTAGCAGCAGCAAACGGACGACGGTTTGAATTTTGCGAGAGATGCTGCAAACAAACTGCTGCATGCTGATGCTGGAAACGAACTGATCGTGAACAACAGCATGCTAAGTTTTTATACCTGACTACAGCACAATGTAAGCTCGTCCTTTTTTGTGTTGTCCTCAATATGTGTTTTTCGTAGCTCCACCCCTTCGTTGGTCGACCACATATTTTTGATAAAGAACAAAATTGAAATTGTGTTTTCAATACGGAGGTTATCAAACACTCAGGGTAAAAAGAGTAATGTAATACGGCACCTTGGTAAAATGTTTGAGAATTGAAACCTTTTTTGAATGCGCCTAGTAAACACGAAACTGTAAACAAACAAACAAATGATAACTTTTTATTTTGTGAAATACGTGAAATCGACGATATTGTTCACAAGTAGCTCACTTGCCATCGAACGCTCTTGGCAAGCTACTTTCGGATGCTTGTAATAACAAAACTTCAATTCGATTCTTTGTTGATAAATGGCCCGTACCAAACAAACCGCTCGTAAGTCCACCAGAGGAAAGCCTCCCCGCAAACAGTAAGCAACGAAGGTCGTGTAAAAGTACCCCAGTCACGGTTGGCGTTAGGAAGCCTCATCACTACTAAACAGAAACTGTCGCCCTGCGAGAAATTCACAGCTATCAGCAATCGAGCAGGCCTAAATTGTGACCCAAAATAAACCACAAACCAACAAGTTCTTTTCAGGACCAGCCAATTATATTCCAGTAAGATATAAATGAAATTTTCGTTTTCCATTGCCTTACAACCTCTTTCCTCCCGGCTTGAATTACTATCAATCTTGATGCTGTGCGGCGGGGCACAGGCAGTTTCCATTAGGGGCCATGCATAAATGACGTAGCATTTTGGGGGGTAGGGAGGGTATACCAAATTTGTGACGAAGTGTGACGAGGAGGAGGGTAGGGTCAGAAGTTGTGCGACGTAGCATTAAGTTTAAAATCCATTGTTTAGAGTAAACAATTTAATGATCCTTCATTCCCAAGAGAAATGAATTTAAATTCAAACAAGTTACTTTTGATGCGGTTTTTCATGAGGTAAATTTTACGATTCGCGGAATTACAAGTTCGCAAAAATACGAAAAGATTTTGTATGCGGATTTAACTTGCTACATTAGTTAGCTAATGTTGCTAACTAGTAAACTTAGTTTGGAAGCTGAATTAAAATTTCACTTCGGATTCAACCAAACAAAATCTAGTAATTTAGATGAACGTATGTTTCTTAGAATCATTGGCAGCTGCAGGATTATGAACTGAGAGAACTTCTCTTCATGCTCCCCTTGACATATAAAATTCAAAGCAAAACTATCAACACTATATTTGTGATGAAATAGGCTTATTTTGCGCGCAATTTGCTGTTATAATGAAAATGATGATAAAAGTCGTCAAACATTTTGAAAGGACATGTATTTAAAATAATTGAAAAACATGTAGTTTTTTTTTCATCACCCGTGCGCTTTGCATGGGATGAGGGGGAGGGGGTAGGTAAATGCTACGTTATTTACACGAGGGGGAGGTTAGAATTTTGTGATCAAATGCTACGAGGGGGGAGGGAGGGGTCAAAAATCGCCGAAAAAATGCTACGTCATTTGTGTACGGCCCCTTATAGTGGAAAATTTAGGCCTGCGCGTTTTTCCCAAAAGTTTTTTAACTGTGGTGTTTTCAAGGAAGTTGTAGTTGAATTCAAAATAAAATAGTTTACTTCTATTGTCAGAGGTGGACCTTCTAACGAAAACTAGTCTGGCTCGCTTAGAATCGAATTGTATGGACCAACCACTGCTTTCACAAAATCCGTTATTTTCAGTAATTGTACATTCTACAGAATTAGTCACAACTATTTCCAATCAGCGCAAAAATCCAAGGTTTTCATTCAATACAACAACAGATTTTCACGTTTGAAAAAACAGGCAGCATTCTGGCCGAAAATTTTGAAACGGAGCACCTATATCGAAACGTTAGAAAACGTTCGATTTGTGTAAATTGAATCATTACACTAAACTGTCTATAAATCACAAATAACTTTTGATTTTGTGCCATTCTCGTGAAAGCGACGGTATTGTTCACAAGTGGCTCACTTACCATCCAACGCTCTTGACAAGCTGATGCTTGTAATAACAAAACTTCAATTTCATTCTTTGTCGATAAATTGATGGCCTTGAAAAGGGCCTTTTGTTTGGGCAGTGTTCGAAATTTACTTGGTGCTGGTGTATATGGTAACAGTTTTGGTTTCATCGAAGACGGCGTGCTTGGCCAACTCTTCTGACAGCAGCAAACGGACGGCGGTTTGAATTTTGCGGGCGATGCTGCAAACGAACTGCTGTATGCTGATGCTGGAAACGAACTGAGCGTGAGCAACAGCATGCTGAGTTTTTATACCTGACTACAGCACAAAGTAAGCTCGTCCTTTTTTGTGTTTTCCTCAATATGTGTTCTTCGTAGCTCCACACCTTTGTTGGCCGACCACATATTTTTGATAAAGAACAAAATTGAAATTGTGTTTTCACTACGGAGATTATCGAACACTCAGGGTAAAGAGAGTAATGTAATACGGCACCTTGGTAAAATGTTTGAGAATTGAAACCTTTTTTGAATGCGCCTAGTAAAAATGTTTTCCACTTCACTCCAGTTTGTTTCTGACCATATTTGCAATTTGCGTACTGAAATAAATCATAATTTAGGGTTTAACATAAATTGCTCTCCAGGGAGAAACAGTCCATGAAACAGAAAATGCAAACTTATTCTTTGAAATGATTTTGGTGGCCCTGAAAAGGGCCTTTTTTATAATGATACAAGTGAGTTCTACCTTTTCAACTTTCAAATCCATACAAAGTGCGTCCCTGCCGCTTCAGAGTATAGACGACATTCATTGCCGTTTTGCGCTTGGCGTGTTCAGTGTAGGTCACGGCATCTCGGATGACACTTTCTTGCACACCATCATCATTCGTAGATTAAATCGAAGATGCATTTTACACCACCACGACGAGCCAGACGCCGAATGGCGGATTTGGTGATTCCCTGCATTTTATCACGAAGAACCTTGCGATGACGCTTGGTACGGGAACGCAAACATGATACCGCTCATTGTATCGTCCGGACGAGCATGTTGCTCGTGTGGTAAGCGAGCACCCACTGATACAAAACAAGCTCGCGTGACCTGTATATATAACATTCCCGTATGTAATGAAACGCTTACATGCTCCTTTTTGACGGCTCTGCGTGGGATATGCTGGCAAATTGCGCATTTTCCTCGCTGTTTTCTGAAAATCCTTGTTTTGGTTTATTTATAGTAGTCGCAGTAATTCCGAAATTTAATACGAAATACGTGCACAAATTTCCGATCAGATAGTGCAAAAATATTGCGATTTCGTCCAGTAGAACGGAAGATATTCGCATTTCAAATCTGGGAAAATTTCTCAACTGAAATTTTTGAAACGGGACCCCATATTGAAACGTTAGAAGTATTCTACTTCAAAAAGAAAAAAAAAACATATATCCACAGGTTTTGTCCCAGGATTTTAATAGAGAACATGAAAATTCGATTTGTTTGCATTTGGCAGTGGGCCTTTTTCAAATGTTTGGCTAGAAATTCCTTACTTATACAATGAATCATGTACAAGAAAAGTAAAAATGTTAAATTTAACGGAACAATGTATGATGCCGACATCAAATAAAAAATTACAGCTGAGCGACCTTGTTTGGAAAGTGTTAACATTTGGCAGCGAACCAAACCAAGTTTCTCATACTATGATCAAATCAACAAAAATTCCAAGACCATGTAAACAATCTCTCTGAACTGTCAAACAAGTGAGGTTAAACATTATCATGCAATGTTCTCCACCGAGACAGTGTTGCCTAAACACACATTTTGAGTCCCACCATTCTTGCAAAGGTGAAAAAAATACTCAACATTGTTGCATTTTTCAAATTTCAAAAAATCATTAAAAAATCACGATAGCTCCAAATAGTCTCATTTCAACGGCAATATTCTTAAAAATGTGTAGTCTTTTGAATAAAAATAAGAAAAAAGGGGGTTAGGTCGGACGAGAAAGGTCTATTCTACCGTTCTGCCAAGCAGGGCCCGATTATACATTGATTTTATCTATGAATGCAGTTGATTACCGTGAGCAAGAATCAGTTTATCTATTTGTGTTTCGACAGAACTTTATCTGGACTTTGCGACGCTCATGGGAGTTTTGCACAAGGAGATGAAAGAATCTTTCACCGAAAATTAGGCCGTAATCGTACAGAAGTATTCCGACAAGATAACCATTCTGACCATACCTCCTTGATACATGCAGCAAATTACCGAACGATTAATAAATTACAATTGCGTTTGGGCTGAGGGCTATACTTTGGATATTAGCGAAGACTGCATATGATGTAGCGTAGACTGCATAATTTGTGGTCTTCGATATTAGGCAATCCGTGAGACGTTTCTGATCATTTCTTGTTTATTTCTTCTAACGTTCGTTGTTTCGATCCAACATCGAACGAATCGGACTAACGAAAGATGTTTGTCGGATGAGTTTTTATATTCTGGTTGCAGTTGAAAACTGGAAAATCCATCCAGCGACAATCGGTTTTTCTCCTGTTTAGTACTAATCCATGATGTCGGCAGTAGTGCGCTGGATAGCGCATCATTGTACGTAAACAGCGCACCACTTCCGACGTGATTCCATTGTTTAGAATCAGAGAAAATATGATTGTTGCTGGTTGGATTTTCCAGTTTTCAACTGCAACCATAATATTGATGGACTATCATAGCAAGTATTACCATCCGAGCAATGCGAAATATTTCAGCTGCGGAAATTTTGCCTTGGAGTTCGTACAATTTCAGTACTTCAATGATTTTGATTCAAATTCAAGGTTTGTTGGATGAGAGCATCATTTATTAAAATTTTATTTATTGTTTGTTTACAGCGTAAGTCTTGTTCAGAAGTTTTGAGTGATTCCTGAGCAAAAGCCAATTAAAATCTTAGCGTTTTATAACTGTTTTTCAAGAAACTAATTGAAATACATAATCTTTTTATCATGCAGAATTCTTTTTGCTATGTCCTATGGCGAAAAATATTTGCCGGTTGAACTTATGTAGTGGCAGGAACAACAGCAACACAATTTTTTCTAAAATTGCACTGGGTAACGCAATTCAGCGAGTCTCGATGTATTGATCGTCTCGTGTTGCTGTTACTGAGCCATCAAAGCTATTTTTGTGCTTTCTGTTGACAAACCTGCCAGTTAATTCCACTGTCTGTTTGACCATTCCCAACATCCGAAATTGCTATGCTGCGCTGTTATGCTGCATCGCTCCATTTTGAACTGAATGCAGTTGTTGCATCTAATGTTTCTAAGTTCGAACAATTGGGGTTTCGTTTTTTGATTCGCTTAGCGCACCTACAAATTAATCTTGTTAGGTTGGTGCTATATGTTCAATCAATAAAATAGATCTACTCTCTCACATTAACATTTGCCTGCTGTTGCAGACGATTGTTTCCACCTTTGTTGTCTTGATCTTCATTGGTAAAGAATTCATGTTTTGGGGGTGCTACCGTTCAGAATATATTGGCTCAAATAGCACGTTCCCCGTACAAAGTCGGGGATTTGTCGGGGTGCTACCGTTGGTAGCGGTTCCACTAAAAATACGAATCCCGCTTTGCGTGTTCTGAAGTATTCGCACAGATTTAATTACAACAGCGTATCGGTGGTACAGGATGGCATGTTTTTACGCGATCCTGTGGCGAAACATATTTGCCGCTTGCCCTTGTGTGGCAGCAGAAACGACCACAAAATTCTTCCCAAAATTGCATTTGGTAAAGCGATTCAGTGAAATATTAATTCCCAACACATTGTTCGATTCTAGAGAATCTAAAAAACTAATGAAACCATGCAAGGCCTATAATTATAACAAAATTATAAAACAATATTACCTATTCGCTTAACAATTCTAAGCAAGTCTTTCGCCAGCACGTTTTGCAAAATTTCTAAATAAGAAATCACTATTTTGAATGTAGAAGGTTATTTGCACCATTTTGTACAAAACATAATCCGTGTTTTGTTTCTATATTTTCCACTACGTAACCAGCCCAGTAAAGTTCAGTCGGAAATGAACTGGAATTCTGGCTGGTTCCAGTTCGTATTCCGGCTCCAGTGCAACAACCGATTCTAACTAGAATCGGTTGTGTCACTGGAGCCGGAATACGAACTGGAACCAGCCAGAATTCCGGTTCATTTCCGGCTGAGCTTAACTGGGAGGGGTTGCAACCTAGGTTGCAACGGTAGCTACCGTATCCACATAACAATTATTAGAAAAAATAACAGATTTATAAGTGCTGCTAGTTGCATGCATTTTTCAACTAAATATCAAATTTGACATTACCAGTTACCTGAGTCACTGAGGGGTAGTCAGATTTGCGATACAGTTTTGGAATGGCAGTGTCTAGTCGTGTCGTTGGTTACTATATTAAGACTTAAGAGTTAGGCGGCCACAAAAGCCGGAAAACTGGCAGCTATTATTTCAGGAAAAAAAACACTGGCATCCCATGCAAATGTTTAAGCTTTAGCTTAGTAATTTCATTGTCGCGTGATTAAGAACTTTACATGTACGAATAGAAAACCAATTCAAAGATATGATGATATGGTTTCATACTTGTGCGAATATCTCTTGTTTTTTTGTTAATTTCATTTCTCTGCATTCGATAACTCAAGAAAAGAGTGCAATAATTATAACCATAATCACAATACCTTTTTTATATTGAACTTATGAGACGTCATGCTCGATTGGCTCCGCCATTTGACTTGTTCAATTGGCTCCGCTCAGTGTATCCGCCTACCCACTGAGACGTCCAAAAAATTGTTTCAAAATCGTTCAACGCGGGTCCAACGATGGACGTCTGTTGAGCGGTTATTTGGACGTTGTCCAAATTGGTCCAACGAATGTCCTTCATTGGACGATTTTGAAACCAACCGTTCTTAGAGGGTAACTATGAATATAGTAACTATAATATTACCTTATTCCACGCTAAGAGAAGACGTGACAATCGGCTTCTTATTTTTCATTCGACCTTCTTTTCGCAGATTTCCACCCTGCCGAAATCTTCCGAACAGTGTTGCTATTTTTAAAATCAAAATGGATTCTTGTTAATTTATTTTACGCCTGCAATATTTTGTATCTTGAATCCATTATATTAATAAAGGGAACCGTTTTTCCATGTCATGGGTGTTTTGTAAGGTTTGATGAAACCATTCTCTGACAAATTTTAGATTACGGTTTGGTTGCTGTCTTATTTTTGTTTAAAATAATCAACCACGTATACGGCAAACGTGTGGTAGATACTTGTTCTACTTTGTCGCAAAATTTCTGCTTCATTTTTACTCTTTTAACGATAATAATATTATTTGTCAAAAGTATTTACATTATTTTCCTATAAATATAGCAACACTGCCAGACATCATTTCGCTATCCCTGCAGTAACATTGCGTACGGTGCAAAAAGAATCAACCAATCAGGAGCTGGAACATTCTGACGTAAAATTGGAACAAAACGACCCCCTAATACAATAGGTTTGTTCCAGTACCAGGAGAAACTGGAAGTACTCCGGAGAAAATCGTTCCTGTACTCTCTTCTTCTCTTTTTTCTTCTTCAGGTAGAAAACCGGAGTAAAAAGGAGCAAAGATTTTTTGCTCCTGTTTACTCCGGAGTGACTTCCGTGTACTGGAACAAACCTAACATTTAGTTCCTCTGAGTGCAGAAATCTTGTAATTTTCTAGATTTAGATCCAAAGTCATTCATAAACCAGACACTGATCCGTCGTTTTGACATTCTTGACATTGACTTCACATATGGTACGCGATAGCGTTATTTTTCGTCAGTTACGAGATCAATAGAAATAAAATTTGAAATTAAAATCTTCTCTTCTTCAGGTTTGCTCCTTAACAAAATAATCTCAACTCTTTAAAATGATCATTAAGCGAACTGTTCAGCTATTTGGAGAATATATTCTCGAAGAAACACTACAGATCACATCAGTCGTAGTAAAATTTGTAGAAATAATTTATCGCTTGAAAAATTGTGCCACAGAGAACAGACGTCCATCTTCTGCATTCAACTTGTGTAAAATCTCTAACGGTTTCGAAGGTAGTTTGGATATCTAAACCAGGTGCGCTACTGTCGTCATGTTTTTTTTGTGGCTGAGTGCGACAGAATTGACAACGGTTATTCCTCTACCCAGTCAAACTAGTCCGGAACCGATTCGGACTTCCAGCATGAATTCCAGCTCAAATGCGTCAACCGATAGAGTCGGAATCGGTTGTTTTCTTTGAGCTAGATTCCATGCAGAATCCATCCAGGATTTCGAACCGGTTCCGAAATCGATTTGACGGATAGTTGGGATAGGTTGGTGTGGCGGCGCTAGTGTTTTTATTTAATTCAAATGTTTACACACGTTTTTTTAAATATTTTTGTTCGATCATGGATGTCTGTTCTCTGTGATTGTGCTATGAATGTGATGGTTTGTCAGTAATTTTCCTCAAAAGTATTTTATCACATTATTGGCCTTTGAATAAAGCAAGACCGTTTTTATTCATTTATTTATTTATTGGAGCAGGTAAAACCCTCTTGAGATGAGAAAACATAAGCTCTCTTTCTCAAATGGGCGCAAAACCTCCTCGTCTTTTCGTATCAACAGATATAACATAATCCAAATGATACATAATTACTTATAGCTACATAAGTTACATCCTAAAATAACACATCTTATCTAATATTATAATAACAATAAGCGTTAAGAACTAGGTATATATTAAACTACGGGTCATGTTTTAAAATAACACTGTTTAGACGTCTAAGGGAAACACGGGACAAGTTAAAGTCAAAGGACGTGTAACATTGGTTGAAAATTTTGCACATGCTTGCCATCGGTTCGTTGAACCCATAATTTGTTCTAGCAATGGGTGTAATGAGAAAAGAGTAGGCCCGGAGCGTCCTGCGTCTAATGTTAATGTTGAGTTGGCTAAGGAGGTTGGGACAGTATATTGTCCAAAAGCAAGTCGGTTATAAACATTGCTTTTGAGATGTTGCGCCGATCGCTGATTGTTTCAAGACCAATCAGGTTGCAACGGTGCTCGTAACTCGGGAGATTTATTGGATCTCTTCAAGGCAACTGACGCAGAGCGAAGCGAACAAATTTACGTTGTACTGCCTCAATGCGCTGCACTCCATTGTGGTAAAAAGGCGACCAAACGACTGCCGAATACTCCAGTAACGAGCGAACAACGGCGACATACAACGCCTTCAAGCAATGGATGTTTTTGAATGATTTAGTCATCATTTAGCCGAGCTGTTTGGATGCCTTGGACACGATGCATGATATGTGATCACAGAACGACAGTTTACTATCTAACATGACCCCGAGATCTGTGATGCTGGTCTCTCATTTTAAGTTAGATCCTAGCAGCAAATAATGATATATGATAGGGTTGCGTTTACGAGTGAAAGGTGTAGTAGAGCACCAGGGTTGTTAATACGATACATTTTTCACGATAATTTATCGGCGTTACTCGTTAACGATAATGTATCGTCATCAGAAACTCCGTTAACAATAATGTATCGTCGCCTGCATCGTCATCGTCGATAATTGTATCGTTGTTTTCATCGTCATCGTCGGTTCATCGGTTATCGCGATACATTTTGCGTTACTTTCCCATTTATTGGAGTTGAAGTTAATCCGGTTAACTTTCAATTGTTTAGAAATAAATACCTATTGAAGGACATGTTGTTGGCAGTTGAAAATCAATAGTTTTGGACATTTTCTATGCACAGCGGGGTCCAACGATGCGTCAAAATGAAATAATTTAAACTTTTCGGGAAAGTGTATTATATTGAAGGGAAAGTTGTTGGCAATTGAAAATCAATAATTTTGGACATTTCAATACGCAGAAGGGTCCGACGATGTGTCAAAATTGAATTTTTCAACTTTTCGAGTAAGTTTGTGCACAGAAGAGTCCCAGGTGCACAGTGTTTCCAAGTGGCAAAAAGGTGATTAAAAATTTTATTTTTGCCTTTCTCAATAGAATGTTTTAATCCACCTAGTGGTGTAATTGTGCCTTTCTCATATATCATTTAATAATTTTAATTTATTTTAATAATAATCATTTAATAAAGCTGGTTATGTTCAATATAAATGTGGAAATGACACATTCTTATCATACTTGGCACGTATATACATATGCACGACTGCCACGAACCTGATGAGCAACATGTCAAGGCTGACACACTTCAAAAATACAAATATAATATTCAATCAGCAGACATGAGTTCAATTTTGTCTACATGATAACATGTTTTGGAATGCTGGGTGGTGGGTGGGCTTTTAGTGGGATGGGGAGGGGGACACACTTCCTACAACAAACCACCTCCCTCCCACCCATGCCATGGTGTGGGAGGGAGGTGGTTTGTTGTAGGAAGGAGATAGGGGTGTAAATGGAGGGGTGATACTCCCTGCCGCATACTATACCTTTCATTTGAGACTAGGTTAGTGAAAATTGGTTCAGTCATCACCGAAGAACCGATATGGCTTTAGTTCTAGAATATGCCCCCACATACACACATAAACGCACACAAATATTTTCGAATCTCGCCGAATTGAATCAAATGGAATACGACAGGTTAATTTTTATTTATTAATTTCATTCTTTATTAAGCTCATAATCCATATTTTTACAAACATTTTTATATCGGTTCATGTATCCCAAAATGACTGCAAGAAATAGGGAATATTAATGAAAATCAAATTAAATATAATGTCATACATACGGTGGCCGGGCAACCGCTCTGCCTCAATTGCTCGTCGTACGCTCTTTCCGAGAGCAGTTGTACGACGAGCGAGTCGCTCGAACGTTTCCATACGAGTTTCCTGTGAATTTAGATGACATAAGTATTTTGCCTTAGAGTTAAATATGCACATATTTACCAGGCTAATTCCACGTGCCCGATCTTGGTTCCGTTGGTCACGTTGGTCACGCTGGTTTCGTTGCTTCCGACGATTGTTATTCTGTTGTTGTTGCTGCTGTTTTTGTTGCTGCCGTTGTTGCTGCTGTTGTTGCTGTTGTCGTGGCTGTTGTTTTTGCTGCTGTTGTTGCTGATGTTGTGGCTGTTGTTGTTGCTGCTGATGTTGCGGTTGTTGTTGTTTAATGCTCATTTTCTTCCGCTGCTCTTCGTTCTGCTCCTCGCACAACTCCACTAGATCATCTTCTATGTCCAGCATATCCATCTCTTGCTCACTCATCTTGAATAAATCTACACCAAACCAGAAAGGGAAAGAGAATTTCACTCTGAGATCCGGTTTTAAGAAGAGACTTACCCGTAACCTTCTTAAAGTTGCAAAAATCACCGGTTCGTAGAAAAACACTACCTATCTGGCCGATGCAACGAAACAGTTTGTTTTATTTATTGCTAGGCGACCGTTATCTTTTTCTGCGTCAAAGCAACCTGAAATTTAAATTCCGGCTGAACTGGAACCCCATTAACAATAATAAGGCGTAATGTTACTCGTCAATGACTACACACTCGTTTGACACTAATCATGGTTTAAAACAAACATTACTCAGTAAAATGAGTAGCGCATCAAAATAAATACTTTACTGGTATACTTGCCCAATGTCGAGTAACATTGAATCAAATATTGCTGCTGTTATCGATCGGGGAATAAAAGGTTACCAGATATCGAGAGAATGCTTGCTGAAGGATCAAAACTAGAACCTTGTCGAATGAGAGAATCCGTAGAAAAGAAGTTCACGCCTTATCTGATAACTACAGAAGAGAACTAATCGGTTCGAATTATTCTGAAAAAACTTTAGATTAAATCGTAAGTAACATTGAGAGCCTCTCTTTGTTTATTTTCTCTTTCGATTATTACGACTTTGCGCTAATTTTTCAGTTCATATCGAAAACCGACAGTTTTCACTAGAATATTATACGAAGAGTTTAGTAGTAAATGTCGAAACGAACGAGTAATGAACAAAAGAAAAAGTAATCAAAGAAAATCTCTCATTGGTGAAAGACAACAGAAATGCATCACTCCTCCTTTATTCGGGCTTGCGACCGGCAGTTACATTTCTCAATACTATGCTATTTACTCACTTGATTGCTAAATCATGCATTCCAAATAGTACACTACAGAGAAATATATACTGGCGGAGTTACATGCAAGGATAGGAACACAGGAAATAGGGATAAGTTTGCAAAAGTGTCTAACATAACGACGAAAAATGAAGCGAACGAATATCGTTTAACAAGTTTCGATAGTGTGTTCTCTTGAGAGTTCATGTGTTGCATCCGAACCCACGTTAATCTTGAAATAAACGAGGATCATCAAACACGATATGGCCTGTGTTAGGCCAAAGAGACCAAGCGCCATTTTGAAATACATGGTCTAAAAACGCTTTCGCATCCAAAATAGCATTAGCAAGACCCACATCTATTTATTTTAGGGAACACAAATAGCAAAAGAAAGCAAATAAGTGTTCCTCAACTTAACGTTAATGGTAAGTTATCTAAAAATTCATTTTAACATGCAAAATGCTAGAGAAAAATTATGGCGCTCAGTTCGGTTTGGCTTAACGGAGGCCATATGTATTCATCGAGTTTTTTGGCAACGTCACATGGCCTGGGTTGAGTCAGAATATCAGCTTGACTTACTGGGATACACTCTTTAGAAAACTTTAACACAAGTAAACACAAATACAGTATATTTGAGAAAACTACAACACAAGCATAAGCATGAGTATAAGAGAGATCTATATTTGAGAAAACTACAACATGAATCTATAATCTAAACTACTGATCTTTCTACATACAGTTTCTTTTTTCAACTCATGTGCATGAATATTTTGCTAGCATAAAATCATTGGTTCAGTTGAAGAAATTAGCTAGTACTGATATTCAGCCTCATAAACTACCACCATAACCAATAACGCATCCCCAACCATACATTCAGAAATTGATTCGGAATCCTGATTGATTTCTGAATGAATTCCAGGTCAAAGAAAAATTCGATGCCAACTTTATACAGCTGGAATACATTCAGAAATCATTCGGGATTTCGTGCCAATTTCTTAATGGTTTGACCAGGCACGACAGTGTTTGGTGATATGAATATGGGTGGAAAATGCGTTGGTATGTGCACACTCAGCCACCTCTATTGTAGAAGATTTAAGCTAATATGGAAATTCTTATTCAGCCTCTTCTACTAATTTTTGAAGTCTAAAGCTAGTGTGCATTTTTATATCAACGTATTTTTATTTCATAGATGTCTCAAGGTTTATGAAATCAAAGGTAACGTTTTCTTGTATTCTTTCAGTGCTACGAATATGTAACACTGTAGGAGATGCACAAGAAACGCATGGTTTAATAACATAAATTTTATAAGCTCTGCCAGTCTTTTCGAGAAGATATATGCACCGTTCAATAAGGTATGTGCACACTCAGCCACCTCTATTGTAGAAGATTTAAGCTAATATGAAAATTCTTATTCAGCCTCTTCTACTAATTTAGTAGTCTTTAGCTAGTGAGCCATTTTATTTGAACTTATTTTTTTATGTTTTGTAATGTTTCAGTGTGTAAACAAATTAGCCAAATCATATGTCTCGAGATTGATAAAATCATAGGTAACGTTTTCTTGTATTGGAAGCATAAGATTATAATGAGCATTTCCAGAACCAGCGTTACGAAGATGTAGCACTATAGGAGATGCACAGGAAACACGCGGTTTAATAACATACATTTTATAAGCTATCTCAGTCTTTTCGAGAACATAAATGCATCGTTCAAGTTTCATGCACAGAGCAAATAACGAATCTTGATTACCCCATTGACCATTACCACAACAAAGTTTCAACAACATTACCATACTATCGGTTTCCATAAAACCACTTGAATGCAATGATGAGAAAAATTGTATATTTTCTATGACACTTTTAAATGCTAAAATGCGTAAATCGCCAGAGAAACTCTCATTTCCAGTTAGAGCATACGAGATAGAATTGAACTGGCAATTGCCGTCACCAGTGATTGGGATTTCTCGAAAGTTTGGCAGGATTTGCTCTGAGAATAATGTATCACGTTCAGCATTATATACTTGCAATCGAGCTGTTTTAAAATATTGTGAATTTAAATCTATACAGCGATGGTATGGTTTAAGCAGCTGTTTTATCTCTTCTATGCATGATCCATTCCAAACGTCTAATGTATCAAGATAATCAAATAGCAAATTACTTGCATCTTGGTCAAAATTATGGAAAGTTGATACCGATTCGACTGATTCAGTCGACCACTCGAGAACCTTTGTATGTAAATCTTGGTCAACAATGCTCAAATCACTATCACTGCACTGCACTGACATGCAAGCTATTTTACCAGATAAAATGTCCCTTGAGCAACTACTTACAGAAGCCCTGTGATCATTTTTTGGTATACATCTGAACACAGATGAATTAATATTAATTTTCTCCCTCTCTGGTATTATACAAAATATTGGTTTGTGATCAGAAAAATAGCATTCATATACACCAGCCTTCAGCTCATTGATGTTAGAATATAGAACGTCTAGTCTTGATCCAAGAATAGTTGTAGCTTCAGTTAAACTATCCGTCAATTTCATAGTTTGCATTAAAGATTTGAATTGCATCACGTCATCACTTGTAGTGTCATTAATATTGAAGTTAAAATCGCCCATAATTATAGTTAGCTGTTTCTCGAAGTTATTAATTTTCGTTAGCTGAGCTTTGAAGTCAGAAAAGCTAGCTTTTGGTGATTTATATCCAGTAATGATTGATACTCCATTCAAATCCATGTGTACTAAATCTATATGACTATGATATTTTCCTTTGTTCGGTTTGTAGTATATTACTGGTTCAATGTTTGTCATTTTCAAGTTTGCTTTTCCAAAACACATGACACCTTTTGCGATATTTTTCTTCACATATTCAGGATGACCAAGTGTATCAGAACGATAAATGAGTTCAAATCCAGGAATGATGATTTTTTCATTCGAATATGTACAAGTTTCCGAGAATACTAAAACATCGCACCTCAAATACCACTTATCAGAAATTATATGTTTAATACTTGTACGTAAGGATCGGACATTTAAATAAGATATTACCAATCCATCTACATTTGTCAAGTTGTTGAATGCCAGACTTAATTGTCGTTCCGATCGCAATCTTCGCATTTCCTTTAAACTTGCTTCAATTGTATTGTTACTTTTCATATTTCCGAAAAACCTACCCAATATATATAAGCCGGAAAGCTTCGATACACGACTTAGCGCTACATACACTAACTGACGGGTTAAGTTGCAAGATTTCCGGAAATCGACACAAACGTTAGCATAAGTCTGCCCTTGGCTTTTATGAATTGTTAACGCCTCGCAAGGAACCAGAGAAAATTGATCACGTACCAGTTGGTAATCTCTTTGAAAATGGGTAGTAAGGTTATACTGTTTTCTAATGATCGGCGTCCATGAAGTATTAATTCCAGCATTTATCATAAAGTCGTTATATCGCGCGCGAATTTTTTTTCCAACAAGTTTGGATGAAAAACTTAGGAATGCAATTTTCGGTTTATTCGTTCCTGGATCATGATATACCTCCTCTAGCACACCAGTAGCACCATTAACAAGGCCATCAGATACATCTAGATTTGCTGTAATCATGTATTTAATTCCAAGTTTTAAACGTAGTTTGTATGGATAACCTCCACAATCTTTAGTAGGCTTTCTTTTCCACATTTCTAGCTTAATATTTTTTTGTTGGTTTTTGAGATTTCCAGTTATAATATCGATGGCAACGCACTCAATTTCAATTGAAGATGAGGCTGTAATTCTTTTGTCATTATATTTCTCAACATCTGCATTGGTGTAATATAGTCTTATTGCAGTGTCCGGTACATCGTTTTCTTCGACTTCTCGAGTTCTGATTAAGTCAATATCTTCATCAGTCATTTCTCCACGAGCAAAGTTATTGAGTGCAAGAGCAAAGCTTCTATCATCTTTTTGCCGCATCACTTCTGTAAGCTCGTAAAATTGAAATTCATCCCAAAGTGGTGAGAGTTCCATCCTAATCAAACTATGTTTTGGAACACTAAAAATTGACGAATCTTTAACCGGCGATAACTGAAGAAAATCGCCAACCGTGATTACTGACATTCCTCCAAAACTATCGTTCACCACAGTGATTTGACGTAATCTAGTATCAATCCGACCAAATATTGTACTTCCTACCATAGATATTTCGTCTATTACTATAAGTTTACAATACATTAATTGTTGTCTTAAGTTGTTGGCAATATCCATCGGCAAGTCAGGCATATTAGCACTTTCCTGTAATGGAAGAGCAAAGGCAGAATGCAAAGTGTTGCCTCCAATCAAGAAAGCTGCTTTTCCTGAAAAGGCACATAGTAATACCTTGACAGAATCCAAGCTTTGATCTTTTGTATTTGTATTCATGTATTCCAAGTGGTATGTAACAAGTTGGAATATTGCTGATATTACCATACTTTTACCAACCCCAGCAGACCCAGAAATGAATATTCTTAGAGGTAACTTGCGAGTTGTAAAGCATTTAAATACATGCATAAGTATCTCCAACTGTCGTGAGTTCAATTTACTTATAGTATCGAAAAGGTTAACCACATCTACTTTTGGAGGCGCAGAGTATGTAAAAGGTACATTTTTTTTTTCGGGCGATCTATTCCGCCTTGCACTAGAATATCAATTTCCTGGTCTTTCGGAATTGTTTCAGCTTCGAATTCTTCAGCTTCTTCTTCCTTTAGTAGCATATTATTTACATTAACTGCTAGAATAGCTTTATCAAGTTTATCATCTGTCAAGGCAAATAGTTTAGAACGATTTCTTTCGATTTCTTCAGTATTTTTAACGAATGTTTCATACCAGTTCACTGATTCAATTTCATCATTTTCATTCCGCCAAGGATAGAACAGTAATAATTGTTCCCGGTAATAATTATCAGGGTCTTGCCCAAGTTTATACCGTACATATCGGATTATTCGAGCCTTTGTTCGACGGTGATGATCGAACTGATTTTCCACTTCAATTTCAGCCTCGTCATCTGAAACTAAATTTTTATCCTTTCGTGGTCTATTTGCAGTACGGAAATAGTAAGCGGCATATTCCGCTAGGCATACATTTACTAGTCCTATTCGCTCAGCGTAATGGGTAATGACATCCTTTCCGGCAATTTGAGTTGAATCGGGATCAAGTTGCTGGAGCTCCTTGGTAGATTTTAAAAACACCACTCTGTCATTTTGTCTACCAGTGTTTATAAAAATGGACGCACGACTAAATTCAGTGAGAGGAGTTCCCAAGCAATGATAAACAGCTTCGGATGTTGACATTAAATGGCTATTTAAAAATTTGTTGGCAATACAACGAAAACGTTCTTGCAAACTTTGGTTTCCTTTATCCAATTCTGTTTGCAGATTTTTTAACCCTCTTGACAAGCCAGATTCCGCTTTGGCAACATAATCAACAATATATTGTGCGACTCCATACTCATCTTTAACTATTTGTAAATCAACGTTTGATTCCATTAAATTTAGGATTGTTGTATTGTATGTGTTGATATCTACTTCGCAGCTTCTTCGCTTGTAAAATATTGTTAATCTGCCAATAGAACATCTTACAGCTATTATATATGCCTCTTGTGTCATTTTAAGATCTCTCAAAATATCTTCGAAAGATTTATCAACACGTTCTTTATTTGTATAGAATTGGTCCATTAATTCTCTGATTTTCTTGAGATTTTCCTTAACATTTACAGTTTTCTCTTCTGGGCGCAATGGCTCAAGAATCATTGTTTTCGGCATAACAATTTTTGGAAAATTGAAACGACATAAATTTTTGTTACGCTTGCCTTTACTGCAAGTTGCAGTGTGTTTATGGCGAAGATATTTACAAAATGGATTCTTTTCGTCATATTGGCAACTAATAAATTTATCGGTAAATTCAACAACCTTAGCAAAACTGTCCGGATTGTCTGAATCGAGTTTGGGGGCTCCTTTCACCCACAGAAGGACATGGTCATGAGGCGATCCTCGTTGTTGGAATTCTCGTCTCCGGAAAAAATCTGATACTACATGTCCTTCAAAAATTCCTCCTTCTCTGATTGTTTTCATCAGCTGTTTAATTTTATTGTTGTAATACATAGCAGAGAATATGGGATTATCATTCACCAGCTTAGATTTTGCTTGGTAGGACATATTTATTGCTGATAGCAACGAAATTTTTTCCCCAGAAGTGTATTGAACTAATCCTTGAATTAGCTCTGGCCAGTTGGTCTCAACAGGAGAAAATGTGGCGAAAAATGTGGGAGGTCCTTGTTGTCTTATTAACGCGAAGACAACTTTCTTAATATGTTCCATATAAGCAGGTGTACAGCGTATGTGGTTCATAAATTTTAGTCCATCATTATGTTGTCTCAATTCAGCTATGAAATTTGGGTTTAACGCTTCGACAGCAGTTACTCCCCTCGCGTTCGTTTTTTTTCTCATCGTAGTTTTTATTGAGCTGAATGCTTCATGGAACAGCTTAGTTTTTGCTAAATATAATACGCGTTTGGGGTCCATTTTATTTCCGAAAAATCGAACTTCCCATTTAATAATGTCTGAGATTGTAATATTTTTATCAAGAAGTTTCCGAGGTTGTCCCCCAAAAATCTTGGGAAAGCATAGATATTCTATGTCAGGATTTCTGTATGGTGATACGGGGCACTGGTTTTGCCCTGGGGCCATCACAACCACTGAGTTATTTGCCACAATTTCGTTGAAATCAAATAAGAGACATTCATCATCTCCATCATTCAGTTGTTGGTAAAATTCGTTTTCACTATCCATATCATCATCATACGCAATATTTTCATTTCCATCTTTTAATGAGATTAAGTCATCGATGTTCGCGTCATTTTCATACTCATCCGAAAAATTATTTGCGAATTCTATGCCATATTTTTGGTACAGCTCTGTGCTCCGCAAATAATTTGCCGCATTTTTGAGTACTTCTGGACGAACATATCCGCGGAGATAACTGGAAGAATGTCCTAGATTTCTTTTAAAATCTACGGGAATTGCCATAATATTAACATTGTGAAGATTTCTTGGAAGCGATAAAATCATTTCATTCACATCTACAGGAATGTATACGACGCTGCCTTTCATTCCTACTTGCGGGTTTGAAGCTCGGTGGGACATTAGAATAACTTTCATAAATGGAACAAATGGAGCCAGCAATCTCTCTTCAATATCGTTAAGAATTTTTAAGCATTCAGGTACTAGAGGTAATTTCAATCCATTGCTACTCGCCAGTTTTGGTACTTTCCCATTTTCTATATATCTGATGCATGTATGACAAGCATAATTTTGCATTCGTTCATCATAACTATTCAAAATTCGAGAGTCGATTATCGATTCACTGAATCGGGCTTTGATCTTCAGTTTTAATTTTACCTTTTCACGAGTAATTTTCACAACACCTGCTTCAAAAAAGGCTCCTTCGCAACAACAGCACATGTAATTTGGAACTTGTTGCCTATTTTCAATAAATTTCAACAGTAATCGTGATTGTATATTTGACTTGTCTTCATTCAGATGGTTGTACACGGTATTACGATGAGTAATAATTGCACATCCTCGCTGAACACGTTTGGCCATTCTATCATGATTTCTTTCCGATTCTCTGTACGAATTTTCATCGCGTAAGGTGTGCATTCGTAAGATGTTAGCTTCGTTCTCCTTCTGTGTGTAGTTTTGTTCAGAACGAATGACTTTCATTCGATCTTTATTTGTAATTCTTTCGTTTCGTTTATAACCTTCATCCTCGGCCCTTTTTTTCTGAATCCTCTCATTGTTTTTGATTTTCTCTTGAGTAGCATAATTTTCATCATCCGCTCTTTTTCTTTTTATTCTTCGACCGTTTTTATCGTTTTCCTGTGTTCTATAATCTTCATTCTCTGTTCTCATTTTCTCCATCCTCCGGTTATTTTTGATTTTCTCCTGGGTTACATAACTATCATCCTCCGTTCTTTTCCTTTTCATTCTCCGCTTGTTTTTATCCTTTTCCTGTGTTATATAATCTTCATTACTTTTTCTTTTCTTTTGCATTCTTATAGCATTTTTATCTCTCTCTTGTATTGCATAAATTTCATCCTCGTTTCTTGTTCGTTCCATCCTTCGTGTATTATTGATTTTCTCCTGAGCTTGATAATGTTCTACTTCTCTCATGATTTTCATTCTTTTTATATTTTTCCTTTTTTCCTGCGCTGTATAATCTTCATCTCTAGCTCTCTTTCGTTTAATCCTTTGAGTGTTTTTAACTTTTTCTTGGATTGCATAATTCTTATCTTCAATTCGTTTCATCTGCATCCTTTGTTTGTTCTTTCTTCGCTCCATGGAGAAGGTATCTCTACGACGTAATAGTTGCATTCGCTCAATATTTTTCCTTTTCTCGTTCTCTTTATATGTGGAGTCGCATCGTTTTTCTTTTATATTTTCTTGCTTTTTTTTCTTACGCATTATTTTTTTATTATCAAATCCACATAATACATCTTTTGCAATGTTGTTATGACACTCTGTTGATTCATTTTTATTTTCATTCCTTTTTCTATCATAAGAGCGCCTTGATCCTGTTTTCTTTAACAAGGTCTTCTTTTTAGTTCTTGGCATTTTCGGTAAACAAGCTGGAACAATAAGTTTAGCCGTAACGAATCTTTGTATAAATATAGACTTCAGCAACATTAAAGTCCTCTAGGTAGAGTGTTGACAAGTTGAATTTGACGTATTCAAACGCTTTGGGTATGAGAACTACGAGAGCGATTTATGATTTTAGGTCAGAATTGCGACCAGTATCACTTTCGCCAATTTAGATGTTAGCGGCGAGACGAGTTAGAATATCAGCCAACTAAAACTTTATTAATTTTGAATTTTTCTTAAAGGTTCCATTTAGGTTTTAGAAAAATTGTGCAAATTCTATGGTCGATTGGTCAAACTATATTTCTGTACCCAAGGTTTAATGTTTATATAGGAATTCGTATGGAGAAAGAGACTTTTACAAATTAACAAAATAATTCCTCCACGAATGGTCCATTGCCTACTAAAACTCAATTGATAGATCATTTTTATAGAAAATTTATCAAGGAAGCACCCATCTTACTCGAAGTGAACACTTTTTCATTAAGTTATAGATTTTCAAGTTTTTTTAGCCAGGTTTCGAAGAACACCTTAAGCATCACAATGAATTAACGAGAAATAGAAATACTCGACGCTGGAATCGGCATAAAGTAATACAGACAAAAATACAGACAAAAAATATATCTACGAGCATGTTTATTCATCTTTGTTTTGAATTTTTGATATTTTTGACAGTTAAGATAATAAGTACATACGTGATGTGTGGTTCCGAAGGATTTGTGTTCTATTAGTTACAAAGCTGTATTAGACCAATAATTTTAAAAGTACGAGGATGGTCATCTTGCTTGGGGTCACCGCCTTTGACGACGCACTTCCCCTACTACTAATTACGTGTGCATCAAATATTTAATTAGTGATCACTTACGCTGTCGCACAGAAATACAATTCAACATCCCACAAATTCTGATCCCTAATAGAAGGCGAATGGCTCACAAATAAATATAAATGATGGTCCCTGTAATTCTAAAGACTGACAGAAACTGTAAATATTTAATGTTTTATTATCGTTAGGAAAAAGTGACACAATATCCTCATGTGGATCAAATTGAGCAGCCCTGTTTTCAAAAAAATTGAGCAAATCTTAGGTCACAAGAAATAAATAAAAAAATAATTCACATTTTCCTAACTATTTCAGACATAACAATACTTTACCAAAAAAATACTTTACCAAAAACCTTGTACTAAAAAAATCTACGAAAATGACTCTACGACATGGGCCATTTATCAATTTATTTCATGTGGACGTATACCTCATGTTACGACTGACGAATAATAAAATTTACATGAACAAATTACTCAGAAAGACATTTGATCAAGATATAATGTTGAATCTAAATCAATGATAAATAAGATACTTAGTAAACTAAGTGAAATTAATTTTAAATGTTCAATAAAATATAATGATTATGCGACATGGTCATTTTTCCCCTTCAAGATTGGTCATATTGCCCCACAAGGTAAAATAGCAAGCAAAAAGTCAGTCATTACCTACAATGATTATTTTTGATGGGAATCCACTGGCAGCGGTGGGTAGCCGCTGTAGGCACAGCCATTAACTTACACAATGTGGCAAACCCGCCACGACTGTAAGTGCAGTGACAATAGTCTAATAAAAATCTATTCCGACATTCGAAAGGCAAACAGAGATGAACAGCAGCAATCATCATTGATTGATGCTAATCGTCGACAGGTTTGTGACAGTGGTGATCTTGCGTGGCTTTTCTTCTCGGTTGTCACGGTAAAGATGCTGGAGAACTCGAGTGATTTGTAGTTACCTACCTAAGCTCGACCCTCACCAGTAGCAGACAAAAGTTAAGCCCGCAAGATATTAAGCCTGTTCTAATGACCCTGCCACTTCTAGTTTTCCGATCTGTATACTTCACATCCTTGCTCTCATCTGAGTACTATGGCTCTAATTTTCATAACTTTACCTACCCAGTAATCTCTAGCTAATTGAATGTCGTTAAAATGTAAAAAAGAAAATGTGACTAACATAGTCAAAATAAAAAAGGAAAAAAAATATTTTCAAAGATTTTGAAATTTCTTCAGCACGTTGGACAACTACATGTGAAGAATACAGAGACCAATAGAGAGAAATTTGAGATTATTTGTACGTTTTGCTACAGATAGTGATCTAGACCTTAGGGTACGCATATTGTCCCACTTTTCCCAATTGTATTTTATCCCATTTTGCGCAAAAAATCAGTAAAAAGCACAAAAATTTCGTCTTTTTAAGGGAACATTACTTTTGCAGGTGATTAAGTATAACTTACTTACCAAAAGCGATTTCTTATTAGATACTTACAACGAATGATTTATCAAAACCAAACTACACTTTTGAACACCACACTCAACTGGAAGTAGAAATAAAATAATTTAAAGTGCGTTTCGAACAATGAAATTAGATAGATCCCGATTTATGTTTCGGTATTGTTGGATAAATCCATCTAATTTGTTTAGTTTTAACAACCCAAATAAAAAGAAATCTTACCTGGTCAAAGCACGAATATACAAAAATTAGCTTCCAACATCAGCGTCACGTTGTTACTGTGACGTTTTTTAGAAACGATTATTTTCCTTTGCTAAATGAAATTGGTAGAAAAGTAGTTATAGCAAAAGGCGATTTGACTCACTCGATCTCCTATATTATTATAATTTTACTTACCCGATCAACACCTAGTTAGCTATATTCGTACGGGTTTTCCGTCAACACTCGCTTTAAAAACATACAGTTTGCAGAAACAAGCAGTACACAAACCTCCTCGAACAATTTTTATCTTTTGATGAAAAGACTTCTGTTGTACTCCCAGAGTGCTTAGATGCTTTAAATTTGATGTTTTATCTCATCATACAAATATTAATGAGGTAGACTTATATCAAGACAACTCGTAATCTGCTTTGGAGTCAGGCTAATCTAGCGGCTAATTAGCCCATTTTAATAATTTAGACATCATGGTGTTACCAGTTTATATGAGAACTTGCTGTGTAACCGCACTCTCCAATCCGTAACACTGGAACTGAAAGTCGGATGAACTAAAAATTCAATAGCAGCTTATGGGAGCGCTATACCTTTCATTTCAAACTAAGTTTGTGTAAATTGGTTCAGCTATTTCTGAGAAAGTTGTGTAAGTTTAAATGACACACATACACTTTCGGTAGCGGGGTCAATGAAGAGAATGCGAGTGTAAGGGTGGTCCGAGGGTGGTGATGAAGGGGTGAGGTGCAATTGTAAGGAGGAGAGGGGCGAACGATGCAACACCCATCTGCATATCATACCATCCATTTACATACATACATACATACATACATACACACATACACACATACATACACATAGATATTTTGCGATCTCGGCGAACTGAGTCGAATGTTATATGAGACTCGGCCCTCCGGGCCTCGGTTAGAAAGTCGGTTTTTGGAGCAATTGCGTAACCTTTCTATATGAGAAAGGCAAAAGAATAGTATTTAATTAGCTTAATCAGCATGAGTTCAATGTTATCTTCATGTGATTATATTTTGAAATGTTGGTGGAATGGGTTTAAAAGTGGAGGGAATGGGGGGTTAGTAGAGTGGGAGTGGAGGATGCGTCAGAAATCCTTCATCTTATTTCGGTATACGGGGTGGATGAAGGAAATGCGGGCGTGAAGGTGGTCCAAGGGGAGGGGAATGATGAAGGAGGGAGATATAAGGGCAAGGCAGGGGGGAGGGGCTCTGATGCAATACTCAGCTGCATATTTTGCCTTCCATTTGAGACTTGGTTTGAGAAAATCGGTTCAGTCATCAGCGAAGAACCGATGAGACTTTATTTGTGGAATATGCCCGGAATTCCGGACTTCCGGAATCGTCGATAGTGGATAATATATTCAAAGAATGTTTGATTGGCAATCAGTGACCTAGATCTGCGATTAGAAGTAATTTGGTGACAATTTCAATAGTTTTTAGCCTCTGAGGTATTACGATTGTACCGATTTACATGGGAAATTCCAGTGCATCCTTACTAACACCCCTGTAACTCCGGAAGCAAGAGTCAGAACAGAATGAAATTCAGCAGCAGTCAACGGTATTACTGTATCTTTCATTTGAAATCAAGTTTGTAAAAATCGGTAGAGAATTCGTTGGGGAATGGGTGTGATATTAGCTTAGGAACTTGGCGGGTTCCCCGGGGGCGTCATGAACTGTCATAGGTAGCCAATGTGGTCAAAGCTGCTTTGATTGATCATTAGTTATCCAGACCCTCAAACTAGAGTAATGTTACATCAATTTTAATATGTTTTACATCATTTGAACATCATGGTGATACCAGTTCATATGGGAATTTGCTGTGTGACCGCACTCTTCAACCCGTAACTCCGGAACCGGAAGTCGGATCAACTAAAAATTCAATAGCAGCTTATGGGAACGTTATACCTTTCATATGAAACTAAGTTTGCGAAAATCGGTTCAGCCATCTCTGAGAAAATTGTGTGAGTTTAAATGACACACACACACATACACACACACACACACATACATACACACACACAGACATTTGCCGATCTCGACGAACTGAATCGAATGGTGTATGACACTCGGCCCTCCGGGCCTCCGTTAAAAAGTCGATTTTGACAGTGATTGCATAGCCTTTCTTTATATGAGAAAGGCAAAAAGGTGATTAAAAATTTTATTTTTGCCTTTCTCAATAGAAAGGTATTGCAATTGCTCTGAAAACCGACTTTTTAACGGAGGCCCGGAGGGCCGAGGGACATATACCATTCGATTCAGTTCGTCGAGTTCGGCAAATGTCTGTGTGTGTATGTATGTGTGTGTGTATGTATGTGTGTGTGTATGTGCGTCTGTGTGTGTGTACGCGAACACAATCTCACTCACTTTTCTCAGAGATGGATGAACCGATTTTTACAAACTTAGTCCCAAATGAAAGGTGCAACGTTCCCATAGGCTGCTATTGAATTTCTAATGGATCCGACTTCCGGTTCCGGAATTACAGGGTGATGAGTACGATCACGCAGAAAATGTCGATTTTAAGAAATTCTGCAATGAATGTATAATGGTGAAAATTTTTCCAAAATGTGACCACAACTGCTTCGATTTGTAGTACTAGGTCATTAACAGCCATTCAAAGTCTCTTTGGTCACATTGGCCACCATCATCGGTTCCGGAAGCCCCGGCGGAAGTATTCAAATTCAGAGTAACAGTCACATCGGTTTCTCGGAGATGGCTAGACCGATTCGACTAAACTTGACCTCAAATGAAAGATGTTGCGTCCCCGTAAATGGCTATTAAATTTTATCCCCAACCGACTTCCGGTTCCGGAGTTACGGGTTGTGGCGTTCGATCACATAGCAAATTGTGATTCAAACCGATAACCCGATGGAAGCAAAAAAGGTAAAAATTTCGCTAAAATGTCTCTCAAATAACTTAACTTTGCAGTTCTAGGTCACCGACGGCCAAACAAACTTTCGTTGACTACATTGACCACCATAGACGGTTCCGGAAGTGCCCGGGAAAAGCGGCCATCTTTCATAACTAGCAAACTCATATCAGTTTCTCGAAAATGGTTGGGCCGATTTTCACAAACTTAGTCCCAAATGATAGCTATATTATCCCCACAGATGTCTGTAAAATTTCGCACGGATCGCTTGTATGGTTCCGGAAATATAGACTGAACGGTCCGGTCACACATGAAATTACCATATAAGCCGGAACTCAAAATTTTTTTTCAAAGGGACCCCATGAAATTTCAGAAATCGAATTCGTATTTTTGATGCCAAACATCTTTAAAATGCATGAAACGTCGAGATTTAATGTTATCTCGAAATTTTTTTTTTTATAAAAATCGACTTTTTGGGACTTTGCCGATTTCGCACCTTTTTTCAGTTCAATATTACCGTGGCTGTTTTTTCTTTTTCAAAATTTTAGAACTCGAATAATGATTTATTTTCCTGTATATAGTTGTCATGTGATGTATGATAATAAAATATAATATATGCATTTAAAAGTTTTTAATGAGTATAAACAACGCACACATTCTAGTGATTCATGATTGAGAAAGGCACAATTGCACCGCTAGGTGGATTAAAATAGGTTTTTTTTATCTTAAATACGTTTATTTAGGCCCAAATGCTTTAGCTTAACGAGGCCGATAATTCATTTTTTTAAATTACATGTCACATGTTAGTGGGGGAAGGGAAAGCCGTATTTGGGGGCGGCTTGCTCCCCTCTTATGTAAGTAAAGAAAAAAGGTAGGAAGTGGGATACATATTGTGTAATTGACATCGTCGTTTGCTGATTGATCATTGTGGCGGATATGCACACTTTGTTGTAGTGTTGTAGTTTCCAGCCTGTAATCGCAGGGGCGAGGGGAAGGTCGATATTTCGGATAATTATTGGCACTCTATATCATCTGCATGTGAGGTATGTCATGATGTTCTGGATAGACGGTTATGAAGAAGGGTATGCACCGAAGACTCATGAAGCAATGCCATATTGTAGATACAGGGATAAGTTGGTGAGATTCTACTGTGAATGAGAGAGGGGAAAATGTATTAAACTTGGACATCAATAGTTTTCAAAAAGATATAGATAAGAAAAATATAGGGGTGGTCACGGCTTGCTAGGACGTCCCGGACTGGCACATAGGGTGATCTACCTCGGGCCCGAAGGGAATCTATTAGTTGGGACCTGGCAACACAGTACTCTGCGCACAGCCAAACAACATGCTCGATGTCGTGATGGCCGTTCTCACAAACACAATGATTACTTTCAGCAAGCCCTATACGACGGAGATGCGCGTCAAACGAGTAATGGTTGGACATGATCCTTGACATCGTACGAATAAAGTCCCGGTTCACATCCAACCCCTTAAACCAAGCATTCGTTGATACCTTCGGGATAATGGAATGTAGCCACCGTCCCAGATGCCCATTGCTCCATGAGGTTTGCCAACTATCGAGCGTCCTCTGACGAGAGATACTGAAAAATTCGTTGAAGCAAATTGGTCTTTCGTAAGTGTCGGCTTCTAATGCGCCCACCTTGGCTAAAGAGTCCGCCTTCTCATTGCCCGCAATAGAACAATGTGACGGGACCCAAACCAAGGTAATCTGGTAAGATTTTTCAGATAAAGCACTCAGATATTCCCGTATTTTCCCCAGGAAATACGGTGAGTGCTTTCCAGGCTTCGCCGCACGGATGGCCTCAATGGAGCTGAGACTATCCGAAACGATGAAGTAATGGTCTGAGGGCAGGGTGTCAATGATCCCGAGAGTATACTGAATGGCAGCTAATTCTGCGACGTAAATTGAAGCAGGATCATTGAGCTTGAATGAGGCAGCAAGATTTTCGTTGAAGATACCGAAGCCTGTGGACCCGTCGAGAATTGATCCGTCAGTGTAGAACATTTTGGCGCAGTCGACTTGATGGTATTTGTTATAGAAAATATTTGGGACCACTTGTGGGCGAATATGATACGGAATTCCACAAATCTCTTCCTTCATGGATGTATCGAAAAATACAGTTGGATCAGAAGTATCTAAGAGATGAGCACGGTTGACGTTATACGTAGATGAATTGATGTCCTGTGCCATGTAATCGAAGTACAAGGACATGAATCGGGTCTGAGAATTAAGCTCGACAAGCCTTTCGCAATTTGCAATCACCAATGGGTTCAGAATATCGCATCGAATGAGCAATCGATATGAGAGGTCCCAGAATCGATTTTTCAGTGGAAGAACGCCCGCCAGCACTTCGAGTCTCATCGTATGGGTCGAGTGCATGCAACCCAAGGCAATACGCAAGCAACGATACTGGATTCGCTCCAGTTTGATGAAGTGTATGTTCGCAGCGGAGCGAAAGCAGAAACATCCGTACTCCAACAGTGATAATATCGTTGTTTGGTACAGCCTGATCAAGTCTCCTGGATGGGCACCCCACCATGTTCCAGTTATTGTACGGAAAAAGTTGATCCTTTGTTGGCACTTCTGTTTCAGATACCTAATGTGACATCCCCAGGTACCTTTAGAGTCGAACCATACCCCGAGATATTTGAATGTTGAAACCCGAGCAATAGTTTGATCCATTAATTGAAGCTGTAGTTGCGCTGGTTCACGCTTTCTAGAAAATACGACTAGCTCAGTTTTCTCCGTGGAGAACTCGATACCCAGCTGGAGAGCTCAAGCAGACAAATTGTCCAAGGTATCTTGCAATGGTCCTTGCAAGTCGACGGCTTTAGGACCTGTAATAGAGACCACACCGTCATCTGCAAGCTGCCTTAGCGTGCAGGAATTGACAAGACATTCGTCAATGTCATTTACGTAAAAATTGTAGAGGAGAGGGCTTAGACATGAGCCCTGGGGAAGGCCCATGTAGCTAAATCGTGATGTCGATAAATCGCCATGCGAGAAATGCATGTTTTTCAGACAACAGGTTTAGCAAAAAGTTATTTAACATTGGCGAAAGACCATGCTGGTGCAACTTCTCATAAAGAATGTTGATCGAAACTGAATCGAAAGCCCCCTTAATATCCAAGAATACTGATGCCATCTGCTCTTTGTTAGCATATGCCATTTGAATTTCTGTTGAGAGCAACGCAAGGCAATCGTTCGTCCCTTTGCCTTTGGGGAAGCCAAATTGTGTATCTGACAGTAAGCCATTTGTTTCGACCCAATTATCGAGGCGAAACAAGAACATTTTTTCGAATAACTTCCGGATACAAGACAGCATTGCAATCGGACGATACGAATTGTGGTCGGAGGCTGGTTTTCCTGGTTTTTGGATGGCGATGACCCTCACCTGTCTCCAGTCATGTGGGACAATGTTACCCTCAAGAAACTTATTAAATAAATTCAACAAGCGTCTTTTGGCAGAGTCTGGCAGATTCTTCAACAAGTTGAATTTGATTCTATCTGGCCCCGGGGCTTTATTGTTACATGATAAGAGAGCAAGTGAGAACTCCACCATCGTAAACGGTGTTTCGTTCGCGGTATTGTAAGGCGACGCGGCGCGGTAGATTTTCTGTGCCGGGGCGGAATCCGGACAAACCTTCTTGGCGAAATCGAATATCCAACGGTTCGAATATTCCACGCTCTCGTTAGTACTGTTTCGGTTTCGCATACGTCGGGCCGTGCCCCAAAGAGTGCTCATCGATGTTTCTCTTGTTAACCCGTCGACAAACCGGCGCCAGTAACTGCGTTTCTTAGCTTTCATTAAATTTTTCATTCGCTTTTCTAATATCGCGTACACTCGATAACTAGCAACTAACCCGTCGTTCCGGAAGGTTTTATACGCGGCAGCTTTCTCCGCGTACACGTCTGAGCACTCTTTGTCCCACCACGGGTTGGGAGAACGTTTTTGGGTGTTCACGTCGGGTACTCGTTTCGTCTGAGTTTGAATCGCGGTATTGAGAATCGAGTTGGACAAAAACTTATATTCTTCCTCCGGGGGAAGTACCTGTGTTGAATCGATAGTTTTGGATATCTCAGTAGTGTAGCTCTTCCAATCAATGTTTCGTGTGAGGTCATAGGAAACATTGATTGGTGCCGATGGTCTTGAACCAGTGGTGATTGCAATTACAATTGGTAAGTGGTCACTACCGTGGGGATCAGATATTACCTTCCACTTGCAATCTAACCGTAGTGATGTCGAGCATAAAGATATGTCCAGTGCACTTGCTTGCGCTGGTGGTCTAGGAATCCGTGTCATTTCCCCTGTGTTCAGAATTGTCATATTGAAGTTGTCACAAAGGTCTTGAATTGTCGAAGATCGATTATCGTCGTATAGACAGCCCCACCCCGTACCGTAAGAGTTAAAGTCTCCAAGAAGCAGGCGGGGCGAGGGAAGGTGTTCAATCACGTTGGAGAATCTTCGATATCCCATCATGGCCCTAGGAGGAATGTAAATAGGAGCAATGCAAAGATCTTTGCCTTTGATTGTTGTTTGACAAGCGACAACTTCAATGCCTGGCGTCGAAGGGAGGTTGATTCGATTGAAGGAGTAGCACTTTTTGATCCCTAAAAGTACCCCCCATATGAGTCTTCTCGATCCAAGCGGATAATGTTAAAATCGTGGAAGTTGAGGTTTATATTAGAAGTTAGCCATGTTTCACATAGGGAAAATGCATCACAATGATTGTAATTTAGCAAGTGTTTTAGTGAATCAATTTTGGGGATAATACTTCTGCAGTTCCACTGTAAAACAGTGATCAGATCCCTGATTCCGTCTAATAAGTTAGCCATCGAAGGATACGATCGCTGTAAGGAGGGGGCATTGTTCAGTCAACTGTTTTAAAAATGTTCTTACTGTTGGTAGAATAGCAACCAGCAAGCTTTTCATAGGATCGGTAATGTTGAAAGCTGTGAATATCCAGTCCACAATGTCAGAAAATTTAAGGAATCCCGTTTTAGGTTGAGTTTCTGACTGTAAAATTGGAGCACTTGGGATTTTTGGTGCCCCGGGGAGTGCTGGGAACTCCTGGTTGTATCTCAATTTCCCAAAACCAGGAGGTATTATCTTCGGATTTGTACTAGCACTTCTAGTTGATGAATTATTTTTATTTTGTATCCTTGTTTGGGACAACCTAGGACCCTTACGAGGAAGTTCAGGTGAGTTTTGATTAGGTCTTTTCCTAGAGTTTCCAAGCGGAGCCAAAGAATGCCCCTCGCAAGGGTCGTTAGAGGCGTTATCGTCAGTTGGCAAGAGAGCGAATGGGTTTTCGGAGATAAGTGGAACAGCTTTTTTAAGCATTTCTGCGTAAGAGCGTGATCAAAATTGTTTTGACCATGAAGAAAACAAATTTTGAGCTATTGTGTAATTAGTAATTTATAGCACGCAAAATTGTAGTGTATTGAAAAAAAACTTCTAAACCATTATTATTAGGCCATTCACAAATTACATTACACATTTTAGTTGTGTGGTGATTAACAGATTTTATTGTAATTTTAATTTGAACTAGAAGATTTCCCCTCTCGCAGGTTGATGGGATTGACGGTATTGTAAACATCATCAAGCCACAATAGATTCAATAGAGTTATCTAAATATAAGGACCTTCGCTCTTTTTAGTTTTTATTTGCACCAAGTTCTACTACTAAAGGTTAATTAGTTCTCATGTTAATAATCCACCAAACATTATGACTACTGAGGATTTGATTTATATAAGAAGCCCGCTTCAAGATGTTGATTACAATACGCCTCGATAGTGGTGTGTCGAGGAGGCCGGGAGGGCTGATATGAGCCTTTTTTCTGTTCTATACCTTTCCTCTATTTACCAGCTCATAACCAACAATCAACCAATAACAAATAGATAATTGAGAAAGGATGTGCTATGTGTGGTGATTGGCTATACAAGTATTAGTAGTGTTTGAAGTATTAATGTATGTCTCATGTGATGATCATAACTTCAGCTGTATCTTGTACCTATCTAATCTATTACGTCTCTCATATATTGTCTTTTATTTCTTCTTTTCGAGTCCTATACTGCCATTATACACCCGCCTTCAGCTGGGTCAACAAAGATGGTGATAGTGAACGTCTTAACACTCACACATTCTCAAACGCGGTCTCAAGCATGAACCTATAAAAAAGCCCTCGCGCACGCGGTTACGTATCGATCACGTCCGGAAGTCTACCCTTGATCCTAGAAGTCTAGGTCCATGCCTTCAGCTGGACCAATTAAGAAAATACGCTCATACCTATTAGACAACACGTCTCATGGCGATATGACCGGGAACCCTATCGATATAAACGATCCCACTCTCTGCCAGAATTCTAACCGCGCACCGAAAATGCAATATCAGACTCACGGTTCGCGCGACCATTCAAGAACACACGTTACAAAATCACGTCAGCGCACAAACGTTAGAGCCCCTCGCGATTTTCCAAGCAACCTACGCCCACGAACTCGCAAACGTGATTACACCCCGGTGATAAGGTGAAAATCTCAGCACTCATAAACTTAGCAACACGATCTCAAGCGTCAACCTACAAACTCCCGCGCTCGTGCCATCATGAATCGAGATCGTCCGGAAGTCTCTATCCTCGGTACCAACAATCTAGGTCCTTGTTAATTAATAAAAAAAAAAAATTGAAAAATAACTCCCATATCCACTAGACAAAACGTTCCATGGCGACATGATCGGAAACTCTAGTGATATGGGGTAACTCTCTCCCTGTCAGAATGTGATCCGTACACCGAAAGCTAAAGATCGGAATGACGGTCCGCGAATATATGAATGGCCGCAGGGTTTCAAAATCGAATTTATACACGCGAAGTCACATACGCGCGAGCACACGCGACAAACACGTCAACATACGAACACACCTATACCCGAGATCGCGTAAACTTGATAACACTCTGGCAATTGTGTGAACGTTTTAGTACTTACGACGTTACAAACGCGGTCTCAAACGCGAACCCGCAAACGCGCGCTATCATGAATCGGTCACGTCCGGAAATCTTTAGCCTTCATTCTAGCAATTTAGGTCCATACATTCAGTTGGATCAATCAAAAAAAAAATAAAGCTCAGATCCACTAGACCACGCGTTCTACGGCGACATGAATGGGAATTCTAATGATATGTAAGAACCCACTTTCTTCTGGAATCTGAACCGTACACCAAAAATTAAGTATCAGATTCACGGTCCGCGCGCGATCATTCTAGAACACATGCGAATATGCGAAAGGCACACGGTTATCAAATAGAATTTATACACGCGAAGTTCATACACGTTAGCACACGCGACATACAAACGCGCACGCGACATACAAACGTACACGCGACATACAAACGCACACGCGATCTAGCACGTTAACGTACAAATGTTCGAGCCCTTCGCGATGATACACGCGATCGCGAGTCCCTACGCCCGCACATTAGAAATTCAATAGCAGCCTATGGGAACGTTGCACCTTTCATTTGAGACTAAGTTTGTCAAAATTAGTTCAGCCATCTCTGTAAAAAAATGAGTGACATTTTTGGTCACATACACACACAGCCGCACATACACACACATACATACATACACACACAGACATTTGCAGAACTCCGGAACAAGATGTCGGTTGAAATTCAATAGCAACCTATGGGAATATTATACCTTTCATTTGAATCTTAGTTTGTAAAAATCGGTTCAGTCATCTCCGAGAAACTGATGTGGACCTTTTGTTAACAAATCCGCACATACACACACATATACATACATACATACATACATACATACATAACTCCGCTAGCGAATGACGGATCCCAATAGTAGCATGTCTGTAATAACATACGTACATGGAACTATTGAGATCCAGAGCTACAGGTCCAAAGCCCTGGTAAAGGAGGATGGTTGTGATGATCCGGGCCGAGATCACCACGTAAAGCAAGGTAGGGCATAACCCCAATTCCAAGGCGTGAAGCGACCCGTGCCGAGGGATGAGTGATCGAGGGGGTGAAAAAGATGCTCGATCGTTAACGGAGCCTGTGGGGTACCTGGGCAACCCCCACAGTAAGCGTCCCTTACCACGCTAATGCGGAGCTCTGGCGTGGCGGACATATATTTCTCGCGCTACTCGTGGGACTATACATGGAGGCAAATAAAAATAAAAATAAACAGACGGAGGTGCCAAATCCCTTCGCAAGAGGTGGTTTGGCGAGGTCTCCCCCCCGTGGGGAGAGTAGTGGAACGATGAGTGCTGCACTCGAAAGCACCAGTGACCCCCCAGCAGCGGTAGGCAATACCCCTACCAATGCATCGGAGGGGCCAATAGCTGCGATGCGCAAAGTAGCGAAGCAACTCGATGCTATAATCGACTTCGCTAGCGCAAAGCAGAACATAGCCAAGGAGTTGAAGTTGAGCCTTCTGGAGCTCCGGAAAGCTGTTCGTGTCGCAAGACAGGAACAGCAGGCATATGTTGAGAGGGTGGAATGTCGGGAGAGGCCCGACAGAGAAACCCAGACAGTGGCCTCCAATAGGGAGGAAAGAGAGAAGGTTAATAGAGGTTCACAGACAGTGGCCTTTACCTTCTACGGAGCAGCCACGTCGATCGAAGCGGCGACCGAGTTCCCCTCGAAGGGAAAGGGAAAGGGCAATCGCAAGACGGCATCGAATGCGAAGCGCCCTAGGAAGTCGCCAGGAGAGGGTGCCAAAACCGACACCACTCGGCGTGCAACCGTCAAGGTCAAACGCCGCCTGGGGGAGGTAAGCGAGGGCGAGAGTGACCTCGCTGTGGAGAGCGATGGTACCAGCAACCCGACACGACCGGGGCAGGGGGGCTCAAACCCCTGGACGCTGGTTACCAAGAAAAAGCCGGCACCGAAACCGGAGGTACCGCGGCCTGCGAGGAAGGCCAAGGACAGAGGCGAAGCCTTGTGGTTAAAAACCGACAAGGACAAATACGCCGATGTCCTTAAATCGATGAAGGCGGCCGAAAGCCTCTCGGCCCTTGGGCAGGATGTGCGTAGCGTAAGACGCACCAACACGGGAGAGATGCTCCTGGTGCTGAAGCGAGGCGCACAATCAAGTGCAATATATAAGGCCTTGGCTCAAGAGGTCCTTGGCGAGGGCGCCCAAATCAGGTCGCTAGGAGCGGAAACAACTCTCCAGTGCAAGCACTTGGACGAGTTCGCGACCGCAGAAGACGTCGTCGCAGCCGTCAAGGAGCACTGCGGCGTCACAATCGAGCGGGCCTCTGTGCGATTGAGGGACGGACCCTCTGGCACCCAAGTAGCCTACCTCAGGCTACTCAATGCGGATGCCAAAAAGGTAACCGAGAAAGGGAAGCTGAAGATCGGCTGGTCGGTATGCCCTATCAGTATACCCCAGCCGCCTTCAGTGGACAGGTGCTATCGGTGCCTAGAATCCGGCCATAAAGCTTACGAATGCAAAGGCCTAGACAGGAGTAAGCTATGTCGTCGATGCGGCGAGGAGGGGCATAAAGAGCGGGGGTGCACTAAGGCATATAAGTGCCTTATCTGCACCTCTAAGAAGCAAGCCCATAAACATGCTATGGGCGGACCTTCGTGTCCCTTCGGCGAGTTAAACAAGAAGAAGCCGTGAGAGTCACACAGCTAAATCTTAACCATTGTGCAGCAGCCCAACAGCTGCTGTGGCAGTCGGTCTCGGAGTCGAGGACAGATGTCGCCCTCTTATCAGACCCGTACAGCATCCCTGCCGGCAACGGCAATTGGGTGTCGGACGGGTCTGGAATGGTGGCAATCTGTACAACGGGAAGGTTCCCGGTTCAAGAGGTAATACACCCCTCCGCCGAGGGTGTGGCGATTGCCAAGATCAATGGTGTGTTCTATTGCAGCTGCTACGCCCCACCAAGGTGGCCAATAGAACAGTTCTACCAGATGATCGACAGGCTCTCGTCGGACCTCGTGGGCCGGAAACCGGTAGTAATAGCGGGAGACTTCAATGCTTGGGCAGTGGAGTGGGGCAGCCGCTGTACAAATAGCAGGGGTCAAGCGCTAATGGAAGCGTTTGCGAAACTCGATACTGTGCTAGCTAATGATGGCTCCGCTAGTACATTCCGTAGAAACGGAGTGGAGGCGTGGATTGATTTGACCTTTGCCAGCCCGAGTCTGGCTCCAGGCATGGAATGGAGGGTAGACGAAGGCTACACCCATAGTGATCATTTAGCAATCCGCTTTAAGATCAACTATGGTGTGCAGCATCCGAGGGCGGGAGATCCCTGTCAGGTACGCGGGTGGAAGTCCAATCACTTCGACAGCGAAGCTTTCACCGCGGCCCTGGGACTGGAGGCCAACACCGACAGTCTAAGCGGGGATGCGCTGGTAGCTGTTCTATCACGCGCGTGCGAGGCCACTATGCCGAGAAAAACACTGCCAAGAAACGGTAGATGCCCGGTATACTGGTGGAGTGCCGAGATTGCAGCTCTACGGTCAGCCTGTCTCAGAGCTAGACGTAGGATGCAAAGAGCTCGCACCGAGGATGCAAGAGAGAACCGCCGTGAAGTGTTTCGAGCTGCGAAATTAGCCCTTAACAAGGCTATTAAAAGCAGCAAGAGAGCGTGTTTCGACAACCTGTGTGAGAGTGCCAACGCGAATCCGTGGGGTGACGCCTACCGGATTGTGATGGCCAAGACCAAAGGGGGCTCCTCACCCCCAGAACGGTCTCCGGACCGGTTGGCAACGATTATCGAAGTACTCTTCCCGTCTCGAGCCACAAGCCCCTGGCCACCTGCACTACGAGACAGTGCGGGCACGGTGGAAATGGTGGCTCCAGTGACGAACGAAGAACTACTCGCAGTGGCTAAATCCCTAGCAATGAACAAAGCTCCAGGGCCGGATGGAGTTCCGAACAACGCTCTCAAGGCAGCGATCATAGCGAACCCGAACATGTTCAGGCTAGCTATGCAGAGATGCCTTGACGAGTGCCGTTTCCCCGATAGATGGAAAAGGCAGAAACTGGTGCTGTTGCCGAAGCCCGGGAAGCCGCCAGGCGACCCATCGGCGTACAGACCAATCTGTCTGATAGACACGACTGGCAAACTGCTTGAGAGGATCATCCTCAACAGGCTCACCCCGTACGCGGAAGGTACGGACGGTCTGTCAAGCAACCAGTTTGGCTTTCGGAAGGGTAAGTCCACAGTGGACGCTCTCAACTCAGTGATAAATACTGCCGAGATAGCGATCCAACGAAAAAGGCGAGGTATTCGATACTGTGCGTTAGTGACACTTGACGTGAAGAACGCATTCAACAGCGCAAGCTGGGATGCCATCGCGCTCTCGTTACACCGGCTTAGCCTACCGGTGGGTCTGTACCGGATCCTGGAAAGTTACTTCCAAAACCGCGTACTGCTATACGAGACCGATGCCGGTCAGAAAAGGGTTCCGATTACCGCCGGAGTCCCGCAGGGCTCGATCCTAGGCCCGGTGCTATGGAACCTCATGTATGACGGGGTTCTGAGACTGAAGTTCCCTCCTGGGGTCAAGATCGTCGGCTTTGCCGACGACGTAACCTTGGAGGTCTACGGGGAGTCAATTCCTGAGGTAGAACTAACCGCAGAACACGCGATTAGCACGGTGGAGGAATGGATGAGCGCGAGAGGCCTGGAGCTCGCTCATCATAAGACGGAGGTAGTTATCGTCAACAACCGCAAGTCGGCACAACATGCAGTTATCCATGTGGGAGAAGTCGCGATCACTTCACAGCGAAGTCTGAAGTCTCTCGGAGTCATTATAGACGACAAGCTGACCTTCGGCAGCCATGTCGACTATACGTGCAAGAGAGCGTCGACTGCTGTTGCGGCACTATCGAGAATGATGTCCAACAGCTCAAAGGTGTGCGCCAGTAGACGTAGGTTACTGGCAGGCGTTGCCGTATCTATCCTCAGGTACGGCGGCCCGTCATGGTCAAGAGCACTGAGGGTAACCAGTTACCTACAGAAACTGGAGAGCACCTACCGCGTGATGTGCCTCAGAGTGATATCTGCCTACCGCACGGTATCACACGATGCATCCTGCGTGATAGCGAGCATGATGCCAGTCGGGCTGGTCATTCGGGAAGATGAAGAGTGCTTTGAGCTACGTGGAAATAGGGGAGCCCGCGAGCGCACCAGGGTGACCTCGGTCGCCAGATGGCAGCGTGAGTGGGACAACTCCTCGAAAGGTAGGTGGACCCACCGGCTGATACCTAGCATATCGAGCTGGGTGGGAAGACCCCATGGGGAAGTTCACTTCCACCTGACACAATTCCTGTCAGGCCATGGCTGTTTCCGTCAGTACCTCCACAGGTTCGGACACGCGGAGGTCCCAGTCTGCCCGGACTGCCCAGGTGTAGATGAAACTGCCGAACACATACTGTTCGTATGTCATCGGTTCGACGTCGAAAGAAGAGCAATGCTTGACGTCTGTGGCTGGGACACAACCCCGGATACCCTTATTCAGCGGATGTGTCAAACGGTGGAGAAGTGGAACGCAGTCTCGGCTGCTACCATCCAGTAGGCTACAGGTAATCTGGCGAACCGAGCAACAGACGGCGGGCACGGCTAACTAGTGATTGGTTAGTTGGAGCGAAAAAGGCCAAGCGCAAAATAAGAGAGTGAATGGTCTGTTCATGCCGAGGTAGACAAGACAGAAGAGTGAGTGTATAGGCGTATAAGTGGACTGCCTCATGCCAAGACGGGAGGGTCGTAGCGTAGTATGTTGGAACTAAGCTATCGATGCCTCATGGCGTGGCAGAGGAGTGAAAGGGTGAGCATCCAAGTCAGTCTCACACTGCATGTTAAGGGTGAGCATAAAAGTCAGCCTCACAGGTTGGTAGAGGCTAGCACAAAAGTCAGCCTAGCAAGGAATGAAAAAGGTGAGCACAAAAGTCAGCCTCGCATGGTATGTCAGAAGTGGGGCCTAAGAAAAATGTCCCACATGGGATGCCAGAGGGAGTGACAAAGGTACAATAGAGTGGCACGATTGAGAGTGAATCAGGTGATAGGGTGAGCACCCAAGTCAGCCTCACATGGATGGGTAGGGCGAGCACAAAAGTAAGCCTAGCAAGGAATGAGTAAGGTGAGCACACAAGTCAGCCTCGCATGGAACGTAAAAGGTGAGCACAAAAGTCAGCCTCATGTGGGAGTGTTTGAGAGTGAATCAAAGTGTGATTGAGAGAGCACCCAAGTAAGCCTCATACAGGATGTATGATCGCGCGAGTGAGAGTGAATGAGTACATTCAGTACAGCCATCCCCCCAGAAGTAATACCGAGAGGTAGTTCCTGGGAGGAATGATGGCGGAGCCCAATGGAGTTTAGTCGGTATTAATGGCTGGTCACCATTTGAGTCCGACACGCCCCCAGTGCACCCCGTGTGGTAGATTGGACCCTACCGTTAGCACGTGTACTGGGCTAGGACATAAAGGTCTTCTCCATTGTAAAAAAAAAAAAAAAAAAAAAAACATACATACATACATACATACATCCATACATAAATACATACATACACACATACATACACACATACATACACACATACAAACACACATACATACATACACACAGATTACACACATACATACATACACACATATATATTGGCGAACTTCATCTTATTTCGTTATACGATGAAGGAAATGCGGGCGTGAGGGTGGTCCAAGGGGAGGGGAGTGATGAAGGAGGGAGGTGTAAGGGCAAGGCGGGGAGGGGGGTGGGGGGTTGTGCGGCGACGCAATACTCAACTGCATATTTTGCCTTCCATTTGAGACTTGGTTTGAGAAAATCGGTTCAGTCATCACCGAAGAACCGATGTGACTTTAATTGTGGAATATGCCCGGAATTCCGGACTTCCGGAATCGTCGATAGTGGACAATATATTCAAAGAATGTTTGATTGGCAATCAGTGATCTAGATCTGCGATTAGAAGTAATTTGGTGACCATTTCAATAGTTTTAAGCCTCTGAGGTATTACGATTGTACCGATTTATATGGGAAATTCCAGTGTATCCTTACTAACACCCCTGTAACTCCGGAAGCAAGAGTCAGAACCGAATGAAATTCAGCAGCAGTCAATGGTATTACTGTATCTTTCATTTGAAATCAAGTTTGTGAAAATCGGTAGAGAATTCGTTGGGGAATGGGTGTGATATTAGCTTAGGAACTTGGCGGGTTCCCCGGGGGCGTCATGATCCGTCATAGGTGGCCAATATGGTCAAAACTGCTTTGATTGATCCTTAGTGATCCAGACCCGCAAACTAGAGTAATGTTACATAAATTTTAATATGTTTTACATCATTTGAACATCATGGTGGTACCAGTTTATATGGGAATTTGCTATGTGACCGCACTCTTCAATGACCGCACTCTTCAACCCGTAACTCCGGAACCAGAAGTCAGATCAACTAAAAATTCAATAGCAGCTTATGGGAGCGTTATACCTTTCAGATGAAACTAAGTTTGCGAAAATCGGTTCAGCCATCTCTGAGAAAATTGTGTGAGTTTAAATGACACACACACATACACACACACACGGACATTTGCCGATCTCGACGAACTGAATCGAATGGTGTATGACACTCGGCCCTCCGGGCCTCGGTTAAAAAGTCGATTTTTACAGTGATTGCATAGCCTTTCTTTATATGAGAAAGGCAAAAGCCATGAATAGAACACCGGATCGGCAGAAGAAAAGTTAAAAATATTCGAAGCCTTTTTTGACGGCTGAAAATGAACCTGATGAAACCCGTGAAGAAAAAAAAAATCATTCAAAAATCCATGTGATTCGAAGATTGAATTAATAGGCAGTTTGTTCGTTTGACGTTTTCAGTAGCGTCACTGAATATTGAAAATTTATGCGGCTGAATATGATCAATTTTCATTCAATGAATTTGAATATTTGTAACCCTGCGTAGGAGACATAGTTTTCGACTGATTTAAGATTAGGACTTAAAGTCAACTGCCAAAATTCACTTAAGAGGATTTACCGACAAACCCAAATAGAAATATGCAAAAACCATGATTTTTGCAGGAATAGCACAGTAATCTTTCAATATTATACAGTACAGTCAAAAGCTATAGCACAATACAAAAGCTATAAACTATAACATTTTAACTGCAAATTTCAATGTAAAATCGGCGGATGGTAAAACATAACATTCAATATTAATTCACTTCGTAGCCGCGCGGTGGTGAAATTTTTTACTATCTATAGTATTATTGTAAATTTTCTGAGAGAACTCTGCGTCGAAAGATGTGGATACACTAAAAACAACAACGTTCATCCATTGTTTTTAAGTATAATTGTTTGCTTATATACAGTAAATATAATTGAAAAGTTAACTAAACTGCGCTTGGCCAAAAACGATTTCCCTGGAATTTCCCCTTAACGCGAAATCTGACAGCTTGCTTTTACGCCTAATCGGGATCTTTAGGGGTGTGCGGGTTTAGGCATATTCTGATGCAGATTAGTACCGTGAGTTAATATCTTAGTCCTTTTTCAATTCTTAGACCCGAAACTATCGAAAAAAAAAACATTTCTTATATTGTTTTCTTTTAGGACAATAACATCCAAACTCCTGCGACTTGCACGACTCAATCTAAGCCAAGACGTGACAATCGGTTTCTTATTTTTCATTCGACATTCTTCTTTTCGCAGATTTCCACCCTGCCGAAATCTTCCGAACAGTGCTGCTATTTTTTGAAATGAAAATGGATTCTTGTTAATTTGTTTTATGCCTGCAATATTTTGTATCTTGAATCCATTATATTAATAAAGGGCACCGTTTTTCCATGTCATGGGTGTTTAGTAAGGTCTGATGAAACCATTCTCTGACAAATTTTAGATTACGGTTTGGTTGCTGTCTTATTTTTGTTTAAAATAATTAACCACGTATACGGCAAACGTGTGGTAGATACTTGTTCTACTTTGCCGCAAAATTTCTGCTTTATTTATTCATTTTTACTCTTTTAACGATAATAATATTATTTGTCAAAAGTATTGTAACATTATTTTCCTATAAATATAGCAACACTGCCAGACATCATTTCGCTATCCCTGCAGTAACATTGCGTACGGCGCAAAAAGTCAGAATCAACCAATCAGGAGCTGGAACATTCTGACGTAAAATTGGAACAAAAACGACCCCCTCTATTGTCATGTCTTCCCACCTAAGCTCAGCCGGAAATGAACCGGAATTCTGGCTGGTTCCAATTCGTATTCCGGCTCCAGCGACTTATCCAGCTGCGTTGGTATTGTGCCGTTTTGACGTTTAAATTGGAAGGAAAACAAATCATTTGCACTGCGAATTGGGAGGAAAACAAACCGCTTGTGGGCTTAAGGGGAGGGTGGTAGTATAAAAATGCGAGATCTCAGTGTGCGTTTTTTAAACGTCAGATATCTCAAGTGGCACAACCGATTCTAGTTAGAATCGATTGTGTCACTGGAGCCCGTATACGAACTGGAACCAGCCAGAATTCCAGTTCATTTCCGGTTGAACTTTACTGGGTTGTCTTAGGACTCACCCTCTAAGAACGGTTGGTTTCAAAATCGTCCAATGAAGGACGTTCGTTGGACCAATTTGGACAACGTCCAAATAACCGTTCAACGAACGTCCATCGTTGGACCCGTGTTGAACGATTTTGAAACAATTTTTTGGACGTCTCAGTGGGCAATAGGTTGCCTTATCAGATCTACCATAGTTTGCAGATAAAAATTTCCCAGTGAGCAAATTTTCTGGCAGAGACCGCTCAGAGATTGCTGTGTCTTGGTTTGGCAGCCCTGTCAGATTTCTCCTTTCGGGTTCCCACTCGCGTTTTCTGGCAAATTTTGACAGGAACCGTGCAAAACCCGGACTCGGACATAAACTGTGCAAAGATCCTGGCAATTTCTACCTGGTAGAATTTATCACGAATCGAGCAAAACATCTGACAAAGATGTGGCAGGAAGCGTGCAAAGATCTTGGTCGTACATTTCTGGCTAGATTCTGGATAAAAGTGAGCAGCATCGGTTGGCTTAACCGCTTCTGTCAGAAACGGTTGTTGCATTCGAGCGAATTCGTTGCCAGAATTAGGTAATACTTTCATGGAAATATTTAAGAGATGGCACTGCTTCAGTGGTGGCTATGGCGAATTTAAATGTATGGGAAAGATATTAAAACTTGGGATTTTGGAGAAACTATAATATTGTGGTTGTAAAATGAATACACATTTGATGCAGAAAAAATATGGGAACAGTTTGTAGAAGTTTATTTAGATACTTACTTGAAAATTTTCATATAAAATCTAAAAAAACTGTTTGCGCCCATACATTTTACTCACTGGTTTCCACCAAAAAAAGTTGAAACTCTTTCTCTCACAACTCTCTGTTTCACTCGTTTTGACAGCAGATTCCCTGCTCATCGCAATCGGAATGTTTTCTTTTAGAATTTAAGCGCAAATGTAACAACCGATTCGAAAACCGATTCATTCAGGATGGGTTGTTGCCTTCGGTTGGAATTCCATCATAAATCAGCCCATATTCCAAATCTCATTCCGAATGTAATTTACTGGGATGAGGATATTTTATGGTACGGACATCTACCCAGTTAAACTCATTCCGGAACCGGTTCGGATTTCTTAATGGAGTCATTATGGATTCCAAATCAAATGCAACAACCGATTCCGACTCAGAATCGGTTGTTGCATTTGATTTGGAATCCATACTGACTCCATTCAGGATTCCGAATCAAATTCCGAATGGTTTGACCGAGTATGTGTCGTCATAAAGAAGCTCTAGTTTCATGTATATTGCCGCAAAATGTTTAAAATATGGAAAAGCGCACCCTATCATATAACGTAAGCAGAAACGACATAAACTACTCAAGGGTGCTTACAGAGTGGCCGCGAGAAGCTGAGCAGGGGCTGGCACTGACATTAAAATGCGAGATGCGAGAAACCTGCTTGCAGCATATCAAATGGAACCTGTCAGAGTAAAAGCAGGCTGTCGGCGCCGATCCTCTCAGCTTTCACTCTGACATCATCCCTTTGGTTTGCAGCAAGCAGGTTTCTCGCATTCTAATCTCAGCATCAGCGCCAGCTCAGCTTCTCGCCGCCACTCTGTAAGCACCCTAACACTTCTCCAATCCATCTATTGTTAGGTATTGTTCCGTGTAGTCATTCGCCTTACACATACTTTCATGATCCATACGAAAATGAAAGTTTCGTAGTTCGTGATTTATTATTGTTCCCCAAGACTGTAACGAGGATCATAGTGATGATCGAGTAATTTTCGAATTATTGATTTGATTAATCAGCCAAAACAATCGATTAAGATTAATAACCGATTTGATAGTAATTCATAGTTTGCCAACAAAAAAATTAAAGGGTTGTGTACAGGACACGACCACGGTGACATTAAAAATGTAGCTTTTTTCAAGAGCGTGCAAATGAATTTTATCTATCACACATATCGACTCACGTTCTTGCTCACTCGCCTGTTTTTATATGTTACAATTTGCTATATACCCTCCCCATCAAAACATAATTTTTGAAGGTCATTTAACGGTAATCTGTTATTACAATTAATCAAGTATCTCACTAGGTGATTGGCATTATTTGGCGGATCCATCTAGTAAAAATAGGCTGGTCTGTCCAGAAAATATATTCAAAAGAAAAGTTCCACATTGAGAGCTCACGCCCGCCAACGGAAATATTCAGATTCTCCATGAAATATGAAATTTCATTTTCCATTTAAATTTTCAATAATGTACTAATGAACTTAAGTAAACAATCTTAAGGTTAAGTATTTCTTGATCGATTAGTGGTTGAACAAATAAAATTATTTGATAAATTACATTGTTATACAACGTTCGCACTACCAGTTAAAACGGGTTTTTATGCTATCTTGGTGACATTTTTCTTGTTGATAATTATTATAACAAGTTATAACTCTGTAGTGTAAACATTGTATTATTATACCAATTCTGCGGCGTTTTATGATATATAGGTGTTTTATGTGGTAATAGGACTGACATAATTAAATCTTCAGTACATCGGTTTGCTTCATAATTTAAAACAGATTTATTTTAAAATTTAAATTGGTATACCCAACCGTTCTATTTGTTGTATACTTTAAAACCCGATTAGAACTGTATTTTAAATACATAGGGCAGGACAGTTACTCTGACTGCATAAACTGGGAAAACAATTTTAAGTCCAGTAACGCTTAAGACATAGCTTGAATTTTAATCGTAAAAGAACACCCGCTTAAACTGCTGCTGGGACGGTAAGTTCTGTTTTAAAATTTTCCTTTTTGTGCAGTACGAAACAAAAGTGTTTGAAATTAGAAAATAAAAAGTTCTGCTGGGAATGTGATTGTTTCCGATGCAATTACACTCAGGTTTTTTTACGCGGGGGATACAGGCCGCGTAAATGAAAACCGCGTAAATTTCAAAATTCGCGCAAAAAAAACGCGTAAAAAAACCTGAGCGTACTCTTCTATATAAAATACTACGCTGCTGAACAGTGCAATAAAAAAGAAACACGTTGTCAGATGCCTTACTGATAAAAAAACATATAACCGAAATATATATATATATATATATATATATATATATATATATATATATATATATATATATATATATATATATATATATATATATATATATATATATATATATATATATATATATATATATATATATATATATATATATATATATATATATATATATATATATATATATATATATATATATATATATATATATATATATATATATATATATATATATATATATATATATATATATATATATATATATATATATATATATATATATATATATATATATATATATATATATATATATATATATATATATATATATATATATATATATATATATATATATATATATATATATATATATATATATATATATATATATACAATGTTGCTTCAGAATCTTCATCGCGACGAAGCACGGTGAATATGAATCACCTGCATTCGTCCCACATCGTTCTTCGCTGTTATATTCAACTTGCTGTTGATATTCATCCACGAATGAAGCCGACTGCCAATCCGTGTTTATCCGAATGCCTTATCCCATATGTTCTTGCCTTGCTACTCATCGAACGACCGAATAAACTGCACGAGGAAGCTATGAAGTGAATGACGAATAAACGAATCAGCAAACCATTCCTCACCATAGCGATGATCGCTTACAACTATTGGCGAAGATGACTTCAATTTTATCTTCGCAGAATGATGGCTCGCGAAGAAATATATTTTTATTCTGATGCGTTGTACTGTTCGGAACAAGCCAATGCGCTACTGGTTCTTCAGTACAAAACTATGGGTTAAATTAACAGCCGAATCAAGGCAATATTTGTTAAATATATACAATCTTAATAGAAGCCTTGTGTGTCAAGTATTCAAAGGAGATTGAACCCATGTTTGGTGATAAAACTCGGCATAAGCAAAACAAAATTCTTTTGGATGAAGTTTTGATTTTAATCTGCACATGGTGTTATATCACAATAATTTAATTTATTGCGCATGTTTTGCTAGTATCACGACGAAATCGCTTAATCAGCACGGTTGTTTAAAAATAAATTAGCTGTAGAATGAACAGTGTGTTGTGGGTAATATGGACAATACAAATATTACTTCTTGCTCCCCCATCGGGAAAGACTTGGCATAAAAAACGTGCTGTAATTATTTTACTCCATATTGTCGAGATCCTTAGATACCAACAAAAAATATAAAATGGTTGAATTTCGATTTTTAATGCATTCCCTTCTAGGGATTAGCTATAATGATTACATTGCATGTGCATATCTCACGAATTCAACCATGACTGCTAACTTTGTTAACTAGTGCTATAAAGATAGATTGATGTTTAAGGTGAGATTTTTTGTGACGTGGTTAACATTAACAGTAGGTATCACAGTTTGATAAAAAATACATCATTTAACGCAAATTTATTAATTAGGGGTCATACACTAATTACGTAAGGACATATGGGGGGAGTGGGTGTTTCAAAATATCTTACCAATTCTCACTTGGGGGAGGGAAGGTTTGTCCTTTCTTAAGTAATATTATAAAACATGCATGAAAAATAAAATCGATAAGAAAAATATTCTTCTCATAAGAAAAGAAACTATTTCTTATTTGTGCCATGAACATTTTATATATCAAACAAAATGAGCACATACTGTACATCATGGTCATGGAAACGCAGACCTCAAATTGAAGTGTTTAGCAGCGACAGAATATGATTGTTAAATTAGTTATGGAATTTATTGTTGCCAACGTAAGGGGCGGCTTAATTGTCGATGGTTTTGGAGCAGTTACAGAAATTTCTTGACTCTTGGTGGTACATTGTTTTGATCGGGAACTGGAGTCACAATCTGCTTTACAAGTTAAGAAGTGTTGAGACCCTTCGTGTTGTTAGGCCAACATCCTTCTTTTCAAACTTTCGCTTCAAACCCGCAAGGTATATGAAAATTTTTCTGTCATGTGATTGTTAAAGAACTTGTTGGCCGTATAATTCCAGAGTGTGAACTGTATTTTACTTCAAGAAAATTCGAAGATAGCCATGTCGGAACTATGCGTACGATAAGCGTTATAGTTGAAACTCCGAACAAGTTCACACCAGAAGAGGTTATAAATTCTTTTGAGTTCTACATCACAAAGAAATAGATTCAAAGGAAGTGGAATTTAGCGAAGCAAATTATGTGGAACAAATCGGAGTTTCTAAATATCTCCCAAAATTTATTCTGAAATTTCTACTGGGCGAGATTAGGATGCAAATGAAATTTCTGCAGATTATTATACACACACTTAGAAAAAATCGTATAAATTTACGTCTCCTGATCCTGACATATACGAGCATCAAAAATGACTTAGTTTTACGTTTGATTTTAATTTTACATGACATTGAATTTCGTAAATCATGTAATTTTACTCCACATATGGCGTTTGTTCTGAATGACAGTAAGTGTAATTTTATGTCATTGCGCATGGAAAATATGTTTCATGTAAAATTAAATGGAACACGGTGATGTTTAATGTTTAGTCATTTCGTGAATTACGGTTTGTTAAATTGTGTCATGTTTGCAATTATGTCAATGATAAAATTTATAATTTTTTGGTGTGTAGTTAAATTTTGTCCTGAGTTCTCTTTTAATAATTCAATAAGGGGGAGAGGGAGTTCACCAAAATCATACGAACTCTTATCTGGGGGGAGGGGGAGGTTGAATAGTTTTAAAAAAGCCTTACGTAATTAGTGTACGGCGGCCCGAGCAGAATATTTTCTATGATGAAACGATTTTTCATTTCAAACATTTATAATTACCTTAAGGGATCGAAACAAGCATAAAAATATTTTAAAAAAATTAAAAACCAAATAGAATACGTTATAGCCAAATGTAGAATCTTACACTTAGTCAAGTCTCCCCATGTTCCCCTACTCTATCGTCGGAGCAATTAAATTTACGTACATTTTCGAAATATGCTAGAAGTACCAAGTTTCAATCAATCTTACATTTAAGATTCGCCCACTTAAAATAAACAACTTGATCAAATTTAGTAACTCAAGCTTCAAGATAATCAACACATTTCTGATCAAAATTAGTCGATTCAAAAAAAAAGCATTTCGCGGTACGCATTTTCACGCTAGACATTTTGAATTTATTTATGAAACTGTTATGAACACTTTTTCATTAAAAATATTTCTGTTTAATATTCCAGTAGCACTGATTATGGCAAGCAAAGCTTATTTCCGTTCAACTTCATAGTATGTCATGACTTGTAGAACACTTGAGCGATATTGGAAAATATTGATATTTTTAACGTCCATTTCTCATATTATTTAGGCGCTTCTCCACAAAAGAAATTTTGAAGTTTTCGAAGAAAACTTTTGCCTTTAAAAATCTGGCCTAGAGGATTGATATGTGTTTACATATTGATTCCCTAGACTCTAGTTTGTTCCGTGAAAAAATTATGAGCACTTTTTATATAGAATTTTGCCACATTTACAAAAATTGTTTTGGCATTTTCAGGCCATTTTTTTCTAAAAAGTCGTATATTCTTTATGGAAAAAACAGTTTTCACTTTCAGGCACTTTATTCAAAGATGACGAAGTTCTTATAACTTTCAAATGAAAATAGTTTAGTGGTTGGTGTCCTTAAACATCTCATGCGCTCTAAAATATTTTTAATATGTCCAGAGATTAATTACATTTATGTTAAATAATAATTACTAAATTTATCTAAAAACAGTTTTAAAGTGTCACAGCACTGTAGAATAAAAAAAGTCGATTTTCAATTTATTAGTCAAAATGGCTTTGGAATGTTAAAAATCATATCCCAAAACATGGAAGACGAAAACAATACACAAATATTTAGATTTTCAATTCTACCGCAATGCCTCTTATGTATATCTCGTGTGTACTGAAAACTTTAACCGCGTTTTTCTCGATGCCACTTTTTTTGAGCTGGCCGCAAATGTAACTCGAACAAATAATTTTTGAACGCTTGGAAATTTTCACAGTATATTCAAAATTAATTTCTCCACCGACGTACGTAGGATTTTTTTTATTGCTTAGCTTTTTAAATTAATTTTGTGTCGATTTTCATGACATGTTTGGCGTGCTCTACAGTGGTGTAGCCCCTTAATAGAATATATCCAAATTTTATTTCTCGATGTCATGTCAAGTGAGATATACATATTCAGCATTTTTTCTTTAATGCTTTGTTGTACACCTTTATTGAAAACATGCTAGATTTTGCTGAAATTAAAACCATATTAGCTGCTATTTAGGCTAAAGAATAGTCTTTCATGGTACAAAATTTTATGTTTACAAGCAACAATTGAAGTTTTATAGCACGCTACAAGTGCAATTTAAATGGTATGAGTGGCTATAAAAGTACGATAAAATCTCAATTGATACTACCCACTGAGACGTCCAAAAAATTGTTTCAAAATCGTTCAACACGGGTCCAACGATGGACGTTTGTTGAACGGTTATTTGGACGTTGTTCAAATTGGTCCAACGAACGTCATTCATTGGACGATTTTGAAACCAACCGTTCTTAGAGGGTAGGATATAAGACTAACCGGTTCAGTTTTGGCAAAAAGTTTAATATTTGCTAAGTTTGGTTGAAATCGGAATGCATCGATTTGTCAAAAACTTGTGGCTTGATTATACTTCTATAGATATAGAAATTATATTATATAAGAGTATTTCATCTTACGGTTGCTATTTGTGCCAAATGGTCCTAAGAAAATCATTAAACGTAGATTCAAGGAAACTATCACCCAGTGTTGATTTCATCATTAGAAAAAAGTTATTTGAAGTACCAATAGTCTACTATGTAGATTCATAATTGTGTTGATTCGGTTTTCGCCCGCGAGACATCCGCAGATTTACAAATGTAATTGATTTGTTTTGCTTTGCTTACGCAGCTTCCCGTTTCAAATATAATAAAAAACATCAGCAAATAATCATTATGTACTACTAATTGTTGTTTATAGCAAAAGTCATCCTATTCCGAACATAGCAAGCATTTCTGCACCACTTCAGTCATGAAGCTCTAACCCTTCCATCAATGAACAACAAATTTGTTTTTTTTGGGCGCAATGCAGGAGGAATGAAGAACGAAGAATCCTCAGCGAAGAATGGCTAGTGGCGATTATCACATTGCATGAATGGCTAAATTCAACAAACAACGATGCGAACAAGCAGCGAACAGCAGACGTCAAATTCGGATTTTTTGATTGTTTGTATTATTCATTTTCGCTGATTCTGTGCTTCCGTGTGACGAACGGCGTAGCGTTATTCGAGGCATGGGTGAATGACATGACGAATATCGCATCGATGATGAACGAATGAACTAGTTCGGCGAAGAATATTTGCAACATTGTATATATATATATATATATATATATATATATATATATATATATATATATATATATATATATATATATATATATATATATATATATATATATATATATATATATATATATATATATATATATATATATATATATATATATATATATATATATATATATATATATATATATATATATATATATATATATATATATATATATATATATATATATATATATATATATATATATATATATATATATATATATCACATATAACCGAAATAGGAAACATATGAAAGCCAATAGGCTCTTTACCCTACGCAGCTACAAAGCGCCGTAAACATGGATTAACAAGTTATAACGCACACGCATGCATAAAAATAAATATTTTTTTTCAACGCAGGACTCTCAAGCAGCACACATAAGTCGCATCCTGCCGTATTGAATTAAATCCAAACCACCCCACCCACCCACTTTGCAAATCATTCTGTGACACCGTGCTGGTACCTGAAAAATCCGCATACGGCCGCCGCTGCCGAAAATGCATAGCGTCTACCGCTTAGTGTAGCGTCCAGACGCTGCAGCCATGATCTTACCCGTTCGACATAAGAACAAAAACTGATTCAAACGTGTACGCGTCACCTCTTTTTATAAACTAACCGTATATGGTTTAGTCACTTAGGTGCGAGTGTGTGCAAATGCCAACGTTGCCGAAAATTGATAGCGCTTATTGCATCGCCCGGAGACGATGTTGCTCGTATGGGATATTAGCAACAACTGATTTAAACGGACATGCGTCGCTTCTATTTATGACTTTTCGTGTTCGATTGAGCGACTAAGGTGCCCTCTAATGACGGCTGTGTCTGAGAAATCTGCCTGACGAATGGTAATTTTCCCGTTTTTCGTGAACTTTTTAATTTTTCCAATTTCCAAAAGTCTACTTTTGTTTGGGAGATATTAAATTATTACCAATATTTAAGTTAAGTGTTTCTGAATCGGTTGGTGCATGAATGATTAAAATCCATCTAGTAATATCGGAGTTATAAGCGTGCAAACCTTACATAGTTTCGTTACATGGGAGATAGTTTAGATTTTAGAATGACACCTAGCCCCAGATAGTGGAGTAAGACATTTTTAATGTCAAAAATTGCTGAATCTATTTTGATATTTTGGAGTGCTTGTCATTTTGCGATTTTCATCTTCAGCGTTAGCACATACATGTACACTGAGAAACAAAATTATGCATAGTTAGCATACTTTCTATTTCCGTCTCTTTTCTGCTGTGATTTTTATGCATATACTTCTAGTAAGCATTCAATGAGTGGATAGACCGAATATGTCCAATGCATAAAATTTACAGCAGAAGAAACGAGAGGCAGATAGAAAAGTATGCTATCCATGCATAAATAAAATTCTGCGTGTAGGAATAAGGAAGGAAAATATATACGTACTGCACCATCAATCTTGAAAACACCAACAAATGAATGGAACAGCAAGAGACAGCGAGTGCATAATCATTGTTTTACTTTGACTTCTACCGTACGGAGAATCACAATACCCTAGAGGAAGTGAAATTATGTTAACGTCAATAATATTGGCTTGCTCATGTTTTTTAATGAAATACATGCACGAGTATGCTCCAAATTACTGTTCTTAGAAGAAAACTGTCCAGGAATGTTTTATACATTAACATAAACTCTAAAATTACATTTCTTTACAGTGTAGCATGTTCACCTTTTTCGTAATTTTTGTCATTATTCGTTCACTACGCTCACTGTGCCAAAACGCATCACATCAAGAAATATTCAGACGCTTGTGTACAAATATTCCCTTGCATGCAATTTTAGCCTATTTCGGATGAACTTTCAAAAAATATTTCGTCTCACCAAAACCCAAATGCGCATTAGAATGAAATAGATAGATACGAATGTGTTAAGAGGAAAGAGTATTCTTAAAATTCAAGCGAGAGAAATGGTTGTCGAAAGAGTAGTATTTGTAAAAATACGTACTTCCGACTACGAATACTCGAATCACTTGACGCCTATCTGAGGATTTACAGAACTGCAACTCGTCCATTTCGATCCTGATAGTGGAAGAGGCAGCAGTGTGAAGTTCTTTTTTTAGTATCGCGGTGTGTTTTAAAAGGTAGTTGTTAAAAATGTGAGAAGTATTTTAGGATTAAATTTATTTAAAAAAGTTCCTTTCCGATAGGCATAGCTAGTGCGGTCAGTGAATTGTGCGGTCAACAAATTTGAATTCGCTACATTTCGTGCGAACTTGTGTGTGAAAAGAAGGTAAGATTAAATAATTGAGTTGTGTGATAAAAAGCTTCAAAGCGTCGAATAGCCGATCGACGGCTTCTGTTCTTTTATTGAAAGTTTGGAGGTTTTCCGCCATCCGCGTTCTAGCGACGCATACGCTCGGCACACCGCCCGTCTCGTTTACCACCCTGCTGACCCCACGTTCCGGCTTCGAAAGTTCCCGACGCTTTTGGCAAAAGGTCGGAAGGAAGCTGCAAAATCTTCAACGCGCTTCGTTAGAGCGACGGCCATCTTCATCGTCGGAAAGTTGGCCGAATTCAACACCCAGTAGGCAAAGGCCTAATTAGCGTCATCATTGCGACGCCATTGTAGACGCCGTTCGTCGCCATCGCTGAATTGGTTTGCGATAGGAAGTCGGTGCCGAAGCCGCAATACCAGTCGGCACCCAGCTGAGATTCAGCTCTGCTAGATCGACGCTGTTCCAGAAATAACACATGTGAGTAAAAATAGATCATTGATCCGTGCACGTAGATCCATACACACACAACCCTCAAACCTTCGAAAGCTTTCTTTGCCGCTCGAAAGCTAAAGCCGAGCGCGCATTTGTACTGCTCAGCGCAGCTTTATCCGCTAGCAGGAAATTTTGACCGCACTTAGGTAGAAAGAAAAGGGGAAAGCTAGAAAGGGAAGGAACACGAAGAATGTAAAGCTTAATGAATATATAAAACCTAGGCTAAGAATAAAATGCCGTATTTTAATCCGTCCAATAAAATGTTTTCCTTTTAGTGTTACCTGAAATGGTTGTATTTTTTATGTTGATTAGCTTTCCCGTGTAGTGAATTTGGTTCGAGAAGATTTCTCACGTTTCGCGTCGTTTCCGTAGATTTGAATTTTCGTTGTGTTTGTTTTACTCCGATGGGCTATCGGGAATTAGTCCCCACTACTACCTACAAAACGAGAGGGAAAGAGTGTTCGACTGAGTTCTGCCTGTGATGATAACTGATCGTTTTTTAGTGCATGAGCTTTCGAGTTGGTATAACGATCATTTCTCTTGCGTCTTTGCTAAATATAGTAGTGGCTCCATCTATACGCGAAACGGAGTGCATCTTTTCACATTTTGTGTTTACCTACCGTTCCTTTGCGCCATTTCGGGATCAATTTCTATAACCTGCCCTGAGGTTAGGTTGCATGCTGGGCAATTCTAACCTGACGAGTGGTCCTCTTCGGTGGTGGCGCTAAAGCTACTCGTTTAAAACGTCCTGAGGAGCGTTTTGGTAGACGGAAACCGTAAACGGACACCCAGTAGGCAAAGGCCTAATTAGCGTCATCATTGCGACGCCATTGTAGACGCCGTTCGTCGCCATCGCTGAATTGGTTTGCGATAGGAAGTCGGTGCCGAAGCCGCAATACCAGTCGGCACCCAGCTGAGATGCAGCTCTGCTAGATCGACGCTGTTCCAGAAATAACACATGTGAGTAAAAATAGATCATTGATCCGTGCACGTAGATCCATACACACACAACCCTCAAACCTTCGAAAGCTTTCTTTGCCGCTCGAAAGCTAAAGCCGAGCGAGCATTTGTACTGCTCAGCGCAGCTTTATCCGCTAGCAGGAAATTTTGACCGCACTTAGGTAGAAAGAAAAGGGGAAAGCTAGAAAGGGAAGGAACACGAAGAATGTAAAGCTTAATGAATATATAAAACCTGTAACCCGTCAGGGTAACAATTTAGCACTGGGTGGAAATATACCCTTTTTTTGCGTATACACTCCGTAGAGTGTATTGTTTACGTAAAATTATGCTCACCGCTGTTCGGTACCGTTCACATTTAGTTGTAAATTTTTGTTCACCTTCGCGTTTGTGAACGGTTTTATTCGTACAGACAGGTTAGATAATTTTTGTTTTATGTTTGTGAATTACTAACATAGGGCTTAGGTAGGCTACCGCTCTCCTCTTGCAAAAATTCGTGTGTACTGGTTATGCTGCTCATCTTTGACAGCTGTTCGACAAGGCGGTTGGCGGTTTGTGATAGTCGAGTGCGGAAGGCGGCCATCGAGATAAGGCAGATAGTGACGGACCACAGCCAGGAACAGACGTCCCAAATTTGTTTCTTTTTTTCGGGACAGTTTCCCGCCACCGTAACTCAGTTCAGTGCGCGCGTGCGACGGAAAATTAAATCCGTCAATAGTGTCGGTGTGTGGTCCGGGCATTCGTAAACGCGGTGTCGATTCGCCATTAAGGGGTAAGCTAAACGTCAAGGAGTGTTTTCGCTACCCCGGCTAAACATTAAGGAATCGTATCACCGACCGTTCTCACTGTGGAGGATCAGTCGAACGAGCCTAGCTCTCCTCCACAGTTAATCGCCAAGGAGAACGAAGCAGGGCGGACAAAGGCTCCCCCTGGGAAGTGCACTGCGGTGACTTCCGGGATCGCTTGCGGCGAGCAAGTCGATCCGGCGATAATTCGCCAACGTCGCTAGGGAGGTTCCAACAAAGGAGCCAAGCTCACTTTCCTAGCTAAACGCCAAGGACCGCTGCCGGAGCAGCCAACGATCAAAGGAGAACGCGGCCGTTGTTGCCCCGGCCGGTCGGAAGAAACCGCCCTCCTTTCCGCCAGCAGTAGCAGATCACCAGCAGCAGCAGCAGTTGAGAGTAGCGGGAATAAAAGTCGGTAAATTTTATAATTTATTGTTTGTTTACTTTTTTTTTGTTGTGTTACGAAATCCGAAAGTCTTGGTAGAAGCACCTAGGCCGTCCTGAAAAGAAGGGTTCGCCGGGCAAACAAGAACCCGAGTAGTGGGCAAACCCCTACTTACATTTGGCGCACAGCGCAAAACACACTGAAAAAAATATTTTCCTATTTTGGAAAATATTTTTTTCTTCCGGAGTGTGGGGTGCTTCTACTAAATCAAGGATTTTCGTAGAACAGTGGTGAGGTTTCTTCCGCAATATTTTTCCGCGGTCGTATATTTATTATTTATTTACATTTTTGGTATTATTTTTTGATTTTTGCATTTTCCTTTTTTTGTCCGAATTTGTGGATTGCGTTGTTTGTGTATGGTTTGCCGGACGAGTTGTTTGAAAGTTGTCGTCATTCATTTGGTCGTGGTGGCTAATTGCCTTGAATTCTCAATTCGATTTGATACATTTTTGGTACAATTTGATTTCCTGAAATTTTAAGGGCGAAAAATCGGAAATAATACCGTGTCAGTGCTTACATGCTTTGTGTCTTGGTGATTTCTTCCAATATAGCGCGAGTTATGATGGCGTTGGAGAAATTCAACCAAGCGTGTGAGTTCATGCGCGTCGATCATTTGCATTTCGATGAGCTGGATTTTGAGTTGCCATCTCGAAGCATTTTTATCTCTCCTGATTCGGATCTTTCGGGTGTCCAGCGGCAGCGGCGTCTTCGGGGAATTTTGTCGCATGAGCGGTCGTCTCGGAGGGAATTAGTACGCAATTTTCGGGTGACGTGGGTGAAGAAAAGGAGATCTGCCTTGGTAAATTACTAACAATCAAGGAAGATCTCCAGTACCGGTGCCCAAACAAGGAGATTTACCGAACACGGTTGCTTCATTTGGGGTCTAGGCTCCAGGTTATCCGAAATTATGCGGCAGGGGAGGTCAACCAGGAAATTTCGGGGTTGCTGGAGGAAGTTCTAGCAGTTTATGCCAGTCATTTTAATGACGAACAGGCAGCACTTCCTCCCGACAACCAAGAAGGGGAGGATGGAGAAATTTTGGGAGATTTGCTGAGTACAGACGTACCTGCAATTCCATAGGTATCCAATCCTTCCGATAACGAAGGATCTCTTTCCAAACAGCTCGTAGGAGACGACCTGTTGCGTGTCTTGTGCGAGATGAGGGACGAGATTCGACAATTGCGACAGCAATCCGACGATAATATAGCCCTAGCGTCTCAGGGGTCTGATGCTTTTTCAAAAGCTACTGAAACGCTAATGGGTGGGATTGCTTCACTGACAACTATTTCGTCAGTTTTAAGAAAGACGGTTCAAGAAGTTGTCTCACTTCGTGAATCCGTCAGTGAACTTCGGGCACTAGTACATCAGAAGGAAAGTGCTCCCGAGATGGATCTGCAGAGCGATCTGGAAGATTTGCGTTTGATGGACGTACCCGATTCATTTGATGAACCAGAGATTCCTCGCCCAACACTGGCGCCCAGTCCCGATCAATTTGTGTTGAAGCGAGGATTCTCGGGTCAACAAAATATGTGTCCATCACTTCCAATCGAGAAACCGAAACAAAATACCGGATTCCCAGCCCCGTACCAAACTCAGAACCAGCCTCACGTTCCTGAATGGACCGAACAGCGGACGGGACCATTCTATCCGAACTTTTCAATATTTACCAACGCGGGAAACGGATCGATGGCAGCCCCAAGGAATTACTCGCGTAACCTGCAACGCGTCGCAGATTGGAAAATTCGGAAGTATGCTGGAACTGATGAAGGAACGGGACTAAATGAATTCTTGGACACCGTAGCGAGTTACGCTGCGTGTGAGCAAATGTGCGCAGACGAACTTTGCAATTCTGCGATGCATTTGTTCACTGGCAATGCTTTGACCTGGTATCAGGCTATGCGTGCGCAAAACCGGTTGTTTAACTGGAACCATCTTGTTTGCGAGCTCAAGGTAAATTTTGTTCATCCTGAACTTGATGCTACGCTCAAAATGAAGGCTCTCCAGCGCCGGCAGATGCGTAACGAATCTTTCCAGGAATACTTCCTGGAAATGGAAAAAAATATTTCGTGCTATGACGGTTCCAATGGCACCGAGCGAAAAACTCGACGTGCTCAAGCGGAACCTGAAAGCCGATTATAAACAAATGCTGATTATCAAGCCAGTGAACACGCTTTCAGAATTGATGAGTATTGGTAAATCGATCGACGCCTCCAAGACGCCGATTTATCAGAAAGTTTTCGGTTCTTCTCGGGAAGTTGCTGCTTATTCTGATAATCCTCCACAAAACAAACAAAAACAGAACCAAAAGCGAGGTGGACAGAATAACGGCAACGCAAAAACCAAGACGTTTTGGAACAAGAATGCCAAACCGGCAGGTCTTGATTCAAGCAAGCCTCCTGACAACCAGAAAAAGAAACAGCAAGGGAATCAGGATGGCAAGAATCTCGAGGGAAACAATCAAAAACCGATCGAACCACCGCAGAAACCTATAATATGTCTGGAGTATTTGGTGGAAAAGCATCGTCCTCCCGTGCTCGGCGTCTGCTATAATTGTGGAGACAAAGGACATGAATTTGAGGAATGCCGGAAACCAAAGCGGGTCTTCTGCATCGTGTGTGGTTTTAAAGGATTTGATGTTTCTCGTTGCCCTTACTGCCTAAAAAACGGGATCAGAACCAACTGAAGTCGCAGTTGGCAGTAAAGCAGCGCTCCAAAGAACAACTCATTATTAATCCCCAGATTTATGACAGTTTTCGACCGGCTCGTGATGAAGACTATGATAATTCGTTGTCTGTCTAAACCATCGTCCTTGACGACCCGTTCGATAACCGTCCATTTGCAATTGTCGCAGTGTACGGCAAATCCTTCCAAGCCTTGCTCGACAGTGGTAGTAACGCCACGATTATGACTAAAAAGCTATACCGAAAGTTTTCGAAAAGTCCCTTGAAAAGTTTGGAACGACCCTTCGAACTACGTTCTGCAAATGGTCAATCCTTACCAATCATTGGACAAGCGTATCTCCCGTATACTTTTCAAAATTTGACAAAGGTCCTATGCACTCTTGTAGTAGAGCATCTGACCGTCAACTCCATTCTAGGTATGGACTTTTGGCGCGCCTTTGGAATTTCTCCTGAGATACAAAACTGTGCTCTGTTGAACTCAGGTCAGGAATCAGAAGACGATGAAGAAGATGCAGTACCGCGTGAGTCGATACTCACTTCGGAACAGTTAGCGCGCGTAGAAGAAGTAAAGAAGTGTTTCCAGGCAGTAGAGCTCGGAAAGCTAAGCCCAACCTCATTCACAGAGCACAGGATTGTCATCAAAGATGAATTCCAAGGTGTGGCACCCGTTTGCCGATATCCTTATCACATGAGCCCAAAGAAACTGTCTAAGGTCTGGGAAGAGGTCGACCGATGGCGGTCTATGGGAATTATCGAGGAGTCTGATTCGGATTGGTCGCTTAATATTGTGGCTGTCACGAAACCAGACGACTCAATCCGCCTTTGTCTAGACGCTAGGCCTCTCAATGAGCGTACTGTACGAGATGCATACCCTCTGCCCCACCCTGGGCGAATATTGGGCGGCTTACCCAAGGCGAAGTACCTGTCTACTATAGACTTGAAGGAGGCCTTTCTCCAGGTACCCCTGGCCAAGGATAGTCGCAAATATACCGCTTTCAGTGTTCCCGGCAGGGGTATGTTCCAATTTACCCGTCTACCATTTGGTCTCGTCAACAGCCCCGCTACTCTGGCGCGACTGATGGACCAGGTTCTAGGACGAGGTAAATGGGAACCTTACGTTTTCGTCTACCTAGATGACATCATCGTGGTAAGCGAAACGTTCGAGCATCACATACAGTTACTCAAAGCAGTGGCCGATTGTCTAGCAAGAGCCAACCTAACCATCAATTAGGAAAAATCCCGTTTTGAAGTCCCCGAACTAAAGTTTCTTGATTATTTGTTGAATCGGGACGGACTCAAGGTCAATCCTGACAAAATTCAACCGATTCTCGACTACGAGAGACCGGTTACCGTTACGAAACTTCGTCGTTTCCTCGGTATGTGCGGTTATTACCGCCGCTTCATCGATCGGTTCAGTGAGGTCACTGCTCCCTTGACCGATCTGCTCAAAACGAAAACCAAGAGCTTAGTTTGGAACTCCGAGGCAGAACTCGCGTTCCTTAAAATTAAGGAACTTCTAGTCACTCCTCCAGTTTTAGTCCCACCAGACTTCTCCAAAGACTTCATTCTTCAGACAGACGTTAGTGACGTAGCAGTCGCTGCTGTTCTGGTGCAGGAGTATCCCGAGGGTGAGAAAGTAGTTGCTTACTTTTCGCACAAACTGACCACTCCCCAAAGGAACTATCATGCAACTGAGAAGGAAGGTCTGGCGGTGATAATGGCGGTTGAACACTTCCGAGGTTACTTGGAAGGTTATCATTTTCGACTGGTCACTGATTCGTCAGCGATTACATGGATACTGAAGACTAAATGGAAAACCAGTTCACGTTTAGGTCGTTGGAGTTTAGAATTACAACTCTACGACAGGTCTATTGAGCACCGGAAAGGCAAGGACAATGTCGTTCCTGATGCGTTATCCCGGGCCGTAGCAGCCGTTTCAGCTTTGTCCACCTCAGACTGGTACTGTTCCATGAAGTCAAAAGTTATCCATAATCCTGACGACTATGCCGAATTCAAAGTAGAAAATGATCAACTTTTCAAGTATGTCAACTCGAAAGATGTTCCGTGCGACTCGCGGTTCAGTTGGAAACTCGTCCCAGCACCCGAGTTCCGTCAAGATTTGATCCAACGTACCCACGAAAATTTGCTTCACGTGGGATACGATAAAACGATCCACGAAGTGCAGTTGCGACATTGCTGGCCTCGTATGGGATCGGAAGTACGAAAGTTTATTCGAGAATGTGGGACGTGCAAGGAAATCAAAGCTCCTTTCGTCCCAGTCCAGCCCGAAATGGGTCAGTCGCGTGCGACTAATGCACCATGGCGAATGGTTTCTGTGGACTATATTGGTCCTCTTCCAAAAAGTAAACGTGGCAATCAACACTTGCTTGTCGTCCTCGACGTCTTCAGCAAGTACGTCATGTTAACCCCCGTTCGCAAAATCGCTAGTACATCACTCTGTACGATACTACGCGAACAGTGGTTCAATCGCCATGGTAGCCCGGAAATTCTGCTAAGCGACAATGCCTCCACTTTCACCTCGAAGGAGTTCAGTCAATTCATAAAAGAAACCAACGTCAAACATTGGCTGAATTCCCGCTATCATTCGCAGGCTAACCCAGTGGAGCGAACAAATCGCTCGATAAACACCGCAATCCGGGCATATGCTCGAACCGAGCAGCGCAACTGGGATGTCCACATCACCGATGTGGAGCGCATTCTAAATACTACCGTTCATTCCTCCACTGGGTTTAGTCCTCATTTCATTATACACGGGTGTGAAATGGCATCTACCGATGACTTCAGCAGGATTTCCGGTGAGGGTGACCTAGAAACAAGACACCAACAGATAGACAAAATTCGGGAGATTGTGGTCAAAAATTTGGCAAAGTCAAGCGAGGGCATTCGACATCAGTACAACTTGCGTCATCGAAAGTTCTCCAAACCTTTTGAAACGGGACAAATGGTGTACCGTCGAAACATGAAGTTGCACTCTAGTCGTACAATGCTAAACTTGGATCGCAATACTTACCGGCTAAAATTGTCTCAAAAAAGGGTGTATCCTCCTACGAGCTGGAGGATTTAGCAGGTAAAAATCTCGGAGTTTGGCCAGCAAATCTCCTTAAACCAGCATAAAAAAATCTTTTCCGTGCCGTCTCTGGACTGACGGTATGCTTTTATATGGATTACTCACTTGGGAGTTTTCCAAAAGCAGCCGCCAGTTCTCGACGGCAACAACACGGACTTTGGTCCGAATAAAAAAAACAATCAACATTTCTCCGTCTTCTCTATTTTTATTGTGGAAGACCAACTCAGCCGCGAGAAGGTTCTTCAACACCTTCTTGCAATTTTTCAGAGCCACATTCACGCAGTGTGGTAAACAAACATCCGACAAACATATATGCACTGGCACCGGTGACGGTTACGGTGGGTGGAATTCTCCACTTAAAACAAAAACAAGTACACTACACCGTACCGTCATTCGGTCAACGGTTGCATTAACCTGACACTTTCTGCAGTGTTCAGCAAACAAAACAATTCTTTTGCGCCCCACTCGCGCAGTGAGGTAATCAAACAACTACAGTAAACGTATGCCCCGGGACCTGGCACGGCAGCGGCGAAGTGGAATTCCCACACTTTAAAACATATAAATTTTACACCGTGCGAGTTTTTAGGGTCCCGAACGCATCAAAAAAACTTTCAGCCGTGTTCGGCAACATAAATTTTTTTTCCAAAAACCCCTCTTCATGGGGAACACTCGCACGGGTGCACAAAATTATATATAATTTCCCCTTGTTTGGGGCACCAGAAGATTTAAAAAAAATCACCAATCCCTTCTTCGGCAGGGACCGTTAATTTCGCGCCACTAGATCCCAACCGGCAGGAATCCCGCGACACGAACGAACGGGTTAGAAACGCGAAAACAACACATCGTCCACGGCGATTTCGCAATACCGAACTTGTTTTGATTTTGGTTCATTCATCCTGTCGATGGATGACACCATCATCGATTTTGACATTTTCCCCGATGTTCGCATCAATGCTCTGCATCATGCAGGTGTAGCCCGATTTGGATCAGAGTAGTGTGAGTGGAAGAGCGAATGGGGTAAAACGATACCGCGTCTTCGATTTCGAATCAAATAATAAAGTTTTATTTCGCATAATTTTGGGTTTGTGGTTAAACCTGGGATGGTTCGTTTGATTCCAGCGGGAATCATTTTGATATTTTTAAATTATGCGAAAGACATTCTTTGGTCCCTCTCAAACGTTTCTTTTGCCATGTACGAAGCGTTTTGAGGCGAAAAGGGACGAATATACAAATTTTTTTGTCCGGAATGTCTGTGAGTGGGAGAAACGATGACGTGTTAAGCGGTATGGTATGTGTGAATGTATGAGTGCAGAATCATATTACATGTGTGAATGATAAGATGAAATTGTTTTGGGGTCAATTCGAAGCGCTTATCGGAATGTGAATGATCGAGTAGGCCAGTGATTGAGGATGAATGAATGGGATAATTGTATGAATGTATTTGGATTGAAATCCCAGCACAAGCTTGTTGTACTGGTACCGTTAGGACACGAAAGACTTTTTTGGACAGTCGATGAAAAAAAACGAACAATGTAATGCCGACAACCGTTCCCCTGCAAGTTGAAACATTGAAAATTGTCAATGCCACTTGCAGAATTTTGGGATTTTCGAGTTGTTACCGGTCTTGTGTTCGGATTGGATTTAGGGTTCAACCCATAACCGAGTAATGACGATGGCTGATAGCCTCTCACTTCGCGTATGCTGTCAGTATTATCAGACCAAACTTGAGCAAACATTTCACCAATGAGGACACTCGGTCGATTATTTTTTTTGCATGAATTAGTTATAAATTGCGGAAGAAATAATTAGGGGTAGTTAGTTTTTCTTTGTTCATTTATTTATTTATTTATTCATTTTGTTCATTATTATTGTATCGGTGTTAGGTGTTAGGTTAAAAAAAAATTGTTGCCAATTTTTTCCACCTGGTGTGGGTGAGATTGTAACCCGTCAGGGTAACAATTTAGCACTGGGTGGAAATATACCCTTTTTTTGCGTACACACTCCGTAGAGTGTATTGTTTACGTAAAATTATGCTCACCGCTGTTCGGTACCGTTCACATTTAGTTGTAAATTTTTGTTCATTTTCGCGTTTGTGAACGGTTTTATTCGTACAGATAGGTTAGATAATTTTTGTTTTATGTTTATGAATTAGTAACATAGGGCTTAGGTAGGCTACCGCTCTCCTCTTGCAAAAATTCGTGTGTACTGGTTATGCTGCTCATCTTTGACAGCTGTTCGACAAGGCGGTTGGCGGTTTGTGATAGTCGAGTGCGGAAGGCGGCCATCGAGATAAGGCAGATAGTGACGGACCACAGCCAGGAACAGACGTCCCAAATTTGTTTCTTTTTTTCGGGACAGTTTCCCGCCACCGTAACTCAGTTCAGTGCGCGCGTGCGACGGAAAAATTAAATCCGTCAATAGTGTCGGTGTGTGGTCCGGGCATTCGTAAACGCGGTGTCGATTCGCCATTAAGGGGTAAGCTAAACGTCAAGGAGTGTTTTCGCTACCCCGGCTAAACATTAAGGAATCGTATCACCGACTGTTCTCACTGTGGAGGATCAGTCGAACGAGCCTAGCTCTCCTCCACAGTTAATCGCCAAGGAGAACGAAGCAGGGCGGACAAAGGCTCCCCCTGGGAAGTGCACTGCGGTGACTTCCGGGATCGCTTGCGGCGAGCAAGTCGATCCGGCGATAATTCGCCAACGTCGCTAGGGAGGTTCCAACAAAGGAGCCAAGCTCACCTTCCTAGCTAAACGCCAAGGACCGCTGCCGGAGCAGCCAACGATCAAAGGAGAACGCGGCCGTTGTTGTCCCGGCCGGTCGGAAGAAACCGCCCTCCTTTCCGCCAGCAGTAGCAGATCACCAGCAGCAGCAGCAGTTGAGAGTAGCGGGAATAAAAGTCGGTAAATTTTATAATTTATTGTTTGTTTACTTTTTGCCTTTCTCATATAGAAAGGTTATGCAATCACTCTGAAAAACGTCAACCTAATCCCGGCCCGGAGGGCCGAGTGTCATATCCCATTCGACTCAGTTCGTCGAGATCGGAAAAAGTCTGTATGTGTGTGTATGTGTGTATGTATGTGTGTGTGTATGTGTGTGTATGTATGTGCGTATGTGTCAAATAATGTCACTCATTTTTCTCAGAGATGGCTGGACCGATTTGCCCAAACTTAGTCTCAAATGAAAGGTGCAACCTTCCCATCGGCTGCTATTGAATTTTGGATCGATCGGAATTCTGGTTCCGGAATTACGGGTTTCAGAGTGCGGTCACACAGAAATTTCTCATAAAAACTATAGGAAAAATTAAAAATAGAATTTTTATTTTTGATGCTAAATGTATTCAAGGTGCATAAAACGTCGAGATTTGATGCAAACACGAAAAAAATTTGACGAAGGTTCACTTTTTTGGATTTTGCACATTTTTGTCTTTCTCATATAGAAAGGTTATGCAATCACTCTGAAAAACGTCAACCTAATCCCGGCCCGGAGGGCCGAGTGTCATATCCCATTCGACTCAGTTCGTCGAGATCGGAAAAAGTCTGTATGTGTGTGTGTATGTGTGTATGTATGTGTGTGTGTATGTGTGTGTATGTGTGTGTATGTGTGTGTGTATGTATGTGCGTATGTGTCAAATAATGTCACTCATTTTTCTCAGAGATGGCTGGACCGATTTGCCCAAACTTAGTCTCAAATGAAAGGTGCAACCTTCCCATCGGCTGCTATTGAATTTTGGATCGATCGGAATTCTGGTTCCGGAATTACGGGTTTCAGAGTGCGGCCACACAGAAATTTCTCATAAAAACTATAGGAAAAATTAAAAATAGAATTTTTATTTTTGATGCTAAATGTATTCAAGGTGCATAAAACGTCGAGATTTTATGCAAACACGAAAAAAATTTGACGAAGATTCACTTTTTTGGATTTTGCACATTTTTGCCTTTCTCATATAGAAAGGTTATGCAATCACTCTGAAAAACGTCAACCTAATCCCGGCCCGGAGGGCCGAGTGTCATATCCCATTCGACTCAGTTCGTCGAGATCGGAAAAAGTCTGTATGTGTGTGTATGTGTGTATGTGTGTGTATGTGTGTGTACGTGTGTATGTATGTGCGTATGTGTCAAATAATGTCACTCATTTTTCTCAGAGATGGCTGGACCGATTTGCCCAAACTTAGTCTCAAATGAAAGGTGCAACCTTCCCATCGGCTGCTATTGAATTTTGGATCGATCGGAATTCTGGTTCCGGAATTACGGGTTTCAGAGTGCGGCCACACAGAAATTTCTCATAAAAACTATAGGAAAAATTAAAAATAGAATTTTTATTTTTGATGCTAAATGTATTCAAGGTGCATAAAACGTCGAGATTTGATGCAAACACGAAAAAAATTTGACGAAGATTCACTTTTTTGGATTTTGCACATTTTTGCCTTTCTCATATAGAAAGGTTATGCAATCACTCTAAAAAACGTCAACCTAATCCCGGCCCGGAGGGCCGAGTGTCATATCCCATTCGACTCAGTTCGTCGAGATCGGAAAAAGTCTGTATGTGTGTGTATGTGTGTGTGTATGTATGTGCGTATGTGTCAAATAATGTCACTCATTTTTCTCAGAGATGGCTGGACCGATTTGCCCAAACTTAGTCTCAAATGAAAGGTGCAACCTTCCCATCGGCTGCTATTGAATTTTGGATCGATCGGAATTCTGGTTCCGGAATTACGGGTTTCAGAGTGCGGCCACACAGAAATTTCTCATAAAAACTATAGGAAAAATTAAAAATAGAATTTTTATTTTTGATGCTAAATGTATTCAAGGTGCATAAAACGTCGAGATTTGATGCAAATTACGGAATTACGGGTTTCAGAGTGCGGCCACACAGAAATTTCTCATAAAAACTATAGGAAAAATTAAAAATAGAATTTTTATTTTTGATGCTAAATGTATTCAAGGTGCATAAAACGTCGAGATTTGATGCAAACACGAAAAAAATTTGACGAAGATTCACTTTTTTGGATTTTGCACATTTTTGCCTTTCTCATATAGAAAGGTTATGCAATCACTCTGAAAAACGTCAACCTAATCCCGGCCCGGAGGGCCGAGTGTCATATCCCATTCGACTCAGTTCGTCGAGATCGGAAAAAGTCTGTATGTGTGTGCATGTGTGTATGTGTGTGTATATGTGTGTGTGTGTATGTATGTGCGTATGTGTCAAATAATGTCACTAATTTTTCTCAGAGATGGCTGGACCGATTTGCCCAAACTTAGTCTCAAATGAAAGGTGCAACCTTCCCATCGGCTGCTATTGAATTTTGGATCGATCGGAATTCTGGTTCCGGAATTACGGGTTTCAGAGTGCGGCCACACAGAAATTTCTCATAAAAACTATAGGAAAAATTAAAAACAGAATTTTTATTTTTGATGCTAAATGTATTCAAGGTGCATAAAACGTCGAGATTTGATGCAAACACGAAAAAAATTTGACGAAGATTCACTTTTTTGGATTTTGCACATTTTTGTCTTTCTCATATAGAAAGGTTATGCAATCACTCTGAAAAACGTCAACCTAATCCCGGCCCGGAGGGCCGAGTGTCATATCCCATTCGACTCAGTTCGTCGAGATCGGAAAAAGTCTGTATGTGTGTGTATGTGTGTGTATGTATGTGCGTATGTATGTGCGTATGTGTCAAATAATATCACTCATTTTTCTCAGAGATGGCTGGACCGATTTGCCCAAACTTAGTCTCAAATGAAAGGTGCAACCTTCCCATCGGCTGCTATTGAATTTTGGATCGATCGGAATTCTGGTTCCGGAATTACGGGTTTCAGAGTGCGGCCACACAGAAATTTCTCATAAAAACTATAGGAAAAATTAAAAATAGAATTTATATTTTTGATGCTAAATGTATTCAAGGTGCATAAAACGTCGAGATTTGATGCAAACACGAAAAAAATTTGACGAAAATTCACTTTTTTGGATTTTGCACATTTTTGCCTTTCTCATATAGAAAGGTTATGCAATCACTCTGAAAAACGTCAACCTAATCCCGGCCCGGAGGGCCGAGTGTCATATCCCATTCGACTCAGTTCGTCGAGATCGGAAAAAGTCTGTATGTGTGTGTGTGTATGTGTGTGTGTATGTGTGTATGTGTGTGTGTATGTATGTGCGTATGTGTCAAATAATGTCACTCATTTTTCTCAGAGATGGCTGGACCGATTTGCCCAAACTTAGTCTCAAATGAAATGTGCAACCTTCCAATCAGCTGCTATTGAATTTTGGATCGATCGGAATTCTGGTTCCGGAATTACGGGTTTCAGAGTGCGGCCACACAGAAATTTCTCATAAAAACTATAGAAAAATTAAAAATAGAATTTTTATTTTTGATGCTAAATGTATTCAAGGTGCATAAAACGTCGAGATTTGATGCAAACACGAAAAAAATTTGACGAAAATTCACTTTTTTGGATTTTGCACATTTTTGCCTTTCTCATATAGAAAGGTTATGCAATCACTCTGAAAAACGTCAACCTAATCCCGGCCCGGAGGGCCGAGTGTCATATCCCATTCGACTCAGTTCGTCGAGATCGGAAAAAGTCTGTATGTGTGTGTGTATGTATGTGTGTATGTGTGTGTATGTGTGTGTGTATGTATGTGCGTATGTGTCAAATAATGTCACTCATTTTTCTCAGAGATGGCTGGACCGATTTGCCCAAACTTAGTCTCAAATGAAAGGTGCAACCTTCCCATCGGCTGCTATTGAATTTTGGATCGATCGGAATTCTGGTTCCGGAATTACGGGTTTCAGAGTGCGGCCACACAGAAATTTCTCATAAAAACTATAGGAAAAATTAAACTATATGAGAAAGGCAAAATAGAATTTTTATTTTTGATGCTAAATGTATTCAAGGTGCATAAAACGTCGAGATTTGATGCAAACACGAAAAAATTTGACGAAGATTCACTTTTTTGGATTTTGCACATTTTTGCCTTTCTCATATAGAAAGGTTATGCAATCACTCTGAAAAACGTCAACCTAAACCCGGCCCGGAGGGCCGAGTGTCATATCCCATCCGACTCAGTTCGTCGAGATCGGAAAAAGTCTGTATGTGTGTGTGTATGTGTGTGTATGTGTGTGTATGTATGTGCGTGTGTCAAATAATGTCACTCATTTTTCTCAGAGATGGCTGAACCGATTTGCCCAAACTTAGTCTCAAATGAAAGGTGCAACCTTCCCATCGGCTGCTATTGAATTTTGGATCGATCGGAATTCTGGTTCCGGAATTACGGGTTTCAGAGCGCGGCCACACAGAAATTTCTCATAAAAACTATAGGAAAAATTAAAAATAGAATTTTTATTTTTGATGCTAAATGTATTCAAGGTGCATAAAACGTCGAGATTTGATGCAAACACGAAAAAAATTTGACGAAGATTCACTTTTTTGGATTTTGCACATTTTTGCCTTTCTGATATAGAAAGGTTATGCAATCACTCTGAAAAACGTCAACCTAATCCCGGCCCGGAGGGCCGAGTGTCATATCCCAGTCGACTCAGTTCGTCGAGATCGGAAAAAGTCTGTATGTGTGTGTGTATGTGTGTATGTATGTATGTGCGTATGTGTCAAATAATGTCACTCATTTTTCTCAGAGATGGCTGGACCGATTTGCCCAAACTTAGTCTCAAATGAAAGGTGCAACCTTCCCATCGGCTGCTATTGAATTTTGGATCGATCGGAATTCTGGTTCCGGAATTACGGGTTTCAGAGTGCGGCCACACAGAAATTTCTCATAAAAACTATAGGAAAAATTAAAAATAGAATTTTTATTTTTGATGCTAAATGTATTCAAGGTGCATAAAACGTCGAGATTTGATGCAAACACGACAAAAATTTGACGAAGATTCACTTTTTTGGATTTTGCACATTTTTGCCTTTCTCATATAGAAAGGTTATGCAATCACTCTGAAAAACGTCAACCTAATCCCGGCCCGGAGGGCCGAGTGTCATATCCCATTCGACTCAGTTCGTCGAGATCGGAAAAAGTCTGTATGTGTGTGTGTATGTGTGTATGTATGTGTGTGTTTTTTTTTTTTTACAATGGAGAAGACCTTTATGTCCTAGCCCAGTACACGTGCTAACGGTAGGGTCCAATCTACCACACGGGGTGCACTGGGGGCGTGTCGGACTCGAATGGTGACCAGCCATTAATACCGACTAAACTCCATTGGGCTCCGCCATCATTCCTCCCAGGAACTACCTCTCGGTATTACTTCTGGGGGGATGGCTGTACTAAATGTACTCATTCACTCTCACTCACGCGATCATACATCCTGTATGAGGCTTACTTGGGTGCTCTCTCAATCACACTTTGATTCACTCTCAAACACTCCCACATGAGGCTGACTTTTGTGCTCACCTTTTACGTTCCATGCGAGGCTGACTTGTGTGCTCACCTTACTCATTCCTTGCTAGGCTTACTTTTGTGCTCGCCTTACCCATCCATGTGAGGCTGACTTGGGTGCTCACCCTATCACCTGATTCACTCTCAATCGTGCCACTCTATTGTACCTTTGTCACTCCCTCTGGCATACCATGTGGGACATTTTTCTTAGGCCCCACTTCTGACATACCATGCGAGGCTGACTTTTGTACTCACCTTTTTCATTCCTTGCTAGGCTGACTTTTGTGCTAGCCTCTACCAACCTGTGAGGCTGACTTTTATGCTCACCCTTAACATGCAGTGTGAGAGTGACTTGGATGCTCACCCTTTCACTCCTCTGCCACGCCATGAGGCATCGATAGCTTAGTTCCAACATACTACGCTACGACCCTCCCGTCTTGGCATGAGGCAGTCCACTTATACGCCTATACACTCACTCTTCTGTCTTGCTTCGGGGTGGCTGGGTTTACCCCTTACGCGGTTGCCATTCGCTGCGCCAACCTACCTCGGCATGAACCAAACTTGTCAGTATTATCAGACCAAACTTGAGCAAACATTTCACCAATGAGGACACTCGGTCGATTATTTTTTTTGCATGAATTAGTTATAAATTGCGGAAGAAATAATTAGGGGTAGTTAGTTTTTCTTTGTTCATTTATTTATTTATTTATTCATTTTGTTCATTATTATTGTATCGGTGTTAGGTGTTAGGTTAAAAAAAAATTGTTGCCAATTTTTTCCACCTGGTGTGGGTGAGATTGTAACCCGTCAGGGTAACAATTTAGCACTGGGTGGAAATATACCCTTTTTTTGCGTATACACTCCGTAGAGTGTATTGTTTACGTAAAATTATGCTCACCGCTGTTCGGTACCGTTCACATTTAGTTGTAAATTTTTGTTCATTTTCGCGTTTGTGAACGGTTTTATTCGTACAGATAGGTTAGATAATTTTTGTTTTATGTTTATGAATTAGTAACATAGGGCTTAGGTAGGCTACCGCTCTCCTCTTGCAAAAATTCGTGTGTACTGGTTATGCTGCTCATCTTTGACAGCTGTTCGACAAGGCGGTTTGTGATAGTCGAGTGCGGAAGGCGGCCATCGAGATAAGGCAGATAGTGACGGACCACAGCCAGGAACAGACGTCCCAAATTTGTTTCTTTTTTTCGGGACAGTTTCCCGCCACCGTAACTCAGTTCAGTGCGCGCGTGCGATGGAAAAATTAAATCCGTCAATAGTGTCGGTGTGTGGTCCGGGCATTCGTAAACGCGGTGTCGATTCGCCATTAAGGGGTAAGCTAAACGTCAAGGAGTGTTTTCGCTACCCCGGCTAAACATTAAGGAATCGTATCACCGACTGTTCTCACTGTGGAGGATCAGTCGAACGAGCCTAGCTCTCCTCCACAGTTAATCGCCAAGGAGAACGAAGCAGGGCGGACAAAGGCTCCCCCTGGGAAGTGCACTGCGGTGACTTCCGGGATCGCTTGCGGCGAACAAGTCGATCCGGCGATAATTCGCCAACGTCGCTAGGGAGGTTCCAACAAAGGAGCCAAGCTCACCTTCCTAGCTAAACGCCAAGGACCGCTGCCGGAGCAGCCAACGATCAAAGGAGAACGCGGCCGTTGTTGTCCCGGCCGGTCGGAAGAAACCGCCCTCCTTTCCGCCAGCAGTAGCAGATCACCAGCAGCAGCAGCAGTTGAGAGTAGCGGGAATAAAAGTCGGTAAATTTTATAATTTATTGTTTGTTTACTTTTTGCCTTTCTCATATAGAAAGGTTATGCAATCACTCTGAAAAACGTCAACCTAATCCCGGCCCGGAGGGCCGAGTGTCATATCCCATTCGACTCAGTTCGTCGAGATCGGAAAAAGTCTGTATGTGTGTGTGTATGTGTGTATGTATGTGTGCCACACAGAAATTTCTCATAAAAACTATAGGAAAAATTAAAAATAGAATTTTTATTTTTGATGCTAAATGTATTCAAGGTGCATAAAACGTCGAGATTTGATGCAAACACGAAAAAAATTTGACGAAGATTCACTTTTTTGGATTTTGCACATTTTTGCCTTTCTCATATAGAAAGGTTATGCAATCACTCTGAAAAACGTCAACCTAATCCCGGCCCGGAGGGCCGAGTGTCATATCCCATTCGACTCAGTTCGTCGAGATCGGAAAAAGTCTGTATGTGTGTGTATGTGTGTATGTGTGTGTATGTGTGTATGTATGTGCGTATGTGTCAAATAATGTCACTCATTTTTCTCAGAGATGGCTGGACCGATTTGCCCAAACTTAGTCTCAAATGAAAGGTGCAACCTTCCCATCGGCTGCTATTGAATTTTGGATCGATCGGAATTCTGGTTCCGGAATTACGGGTTTCAGAGTGCGGCCACACAGAAATTTCTCATAAAAACTATAGGAAAAATTAAAAATAGAATTTTTATTTTTGATGCTAAATGTATTCAAGGTGCATAAAACGTCGAGATTTGATGCAAACACGAAAAAAAATTGACGAAGATTCACTTTTTTGGATTTTGCACATTTTTGCCTTTCTCATATAGAAAGGTTATGCAATCACTCTAAAAAACGTTAACCTAATCCCGGCCCGGAGGGCCGAGTGTCATATCCCATTCGACTCAGTTCGTCGAGATCGGAAAAAGTCTGTATGTGTGTGTATGTGTGTGTGTATGTATGTGCGTATGTGTCAAATAATGTCACTCATTTTTCTCAGAGATGGCTGGACCGATTTGCCCAAACTTAGTCTCAAATGAAAGGTGCAACCTTCCCATCGGCTGCTATTGAATTTTGGATCGATCGGAATTCTGGTTCCGGAATTACGGGTTTCAGAGTGCGGCCACACAGAAATTTCTCATAAAAACTATAGGAAAAATTAAAAATAGAATTTTTATTTTTGATGCTAAATGTATTCAAGGTGCATAAAACGTCGAGATTTGATGCAAATTACGGAATTACGGGTTTCAGAGTGCGGCCACACAGAAATTTCTCATAAAAACTATAGGAAAAATTAAAAATAGAATTTTTATTTTTGATGCTAAATGTTTTCAAGGTGCATAAAACGTCGAGATTTGATGCAAACACGAAAAAAATTTGACGAAGATTCACTTTTTTGGATTTTGCACATTTTTGCCTTTCTCATATAGAAAGGTTATGCAATCACTCTGAAAAACGTCAACCTAATCCCGGCCCGGAGGGCCGAGTGTCATATCCCATTCGACTCAGTTCGTCGAGATCGGAAAAAGTCTGTATGTGTGTGGATGTGTGTATGTGTGTGTATGTGTGTGTGTGTATGTATGTGCGTATGTGTCAAATAATGTCACTAATTTTTCTCAGAGATGGCTGGACCGATTTGCTCAAACTTAGTCTCAAATGAAAGGTGCAACCTTCCCATCGGCTGCTATTGAATTTTGGATCGATCGGAATTCTGGTTCCGGAATTACGGGTTTCAGAGTGCGGCCACACAGAAATTTCTCATAAAAACTATAGGAAAAATTAAAAACAGAATTTTTATTTTTGATGCTAAATGTATTCAAGGTGCATAAAACGTCGAGATTTGATGCAAACACGAAAAAAATTTGACGAAGATTCACTTTTTTGGACTTTGCACATTTTTGCCTTTCTCATATAGAAAGGTTATGCAATCACTCTGAAAAACGTCAACCTAATCCCGGCCCGGAGGGCCGAGTGTCATATCCCATTCGACTCAGTTCGTCGAGATCGGAAAAAGTCTGTATGTGTGTGTATGTGTGTGTATGTATGTGCGTATGTATGTGCGTATGTGTCAAATAATATCACTCATTTTTCTCAGAGATGGCTGGACCGATTTGCCCAAACTTAGTCTCAAATGAAAGGTGCAACCTTCCCATCGGCTGCTATTGAATTTTGGATCGATCGGAATTCTGGTTCCGGAATTACGGGTTTCAGAGTGCGGCCACACAGAAATTTCTCATAAAAACTATAGGAAAAATTAAAAATAGAATTTATATTTTTGATGCTAAATGTATTCAAGGTGCATAAAACGTCGAGATTTGATGCAAACACGAAAAAAATTTGACGAAGATTCACTTTTTCGGATTTTGCACATTTTTGCCTTTCTCATATAGAAAGGTTATGCAATCACTCTGAAAAACGACAACCTAATCCCGGCCCGGAGGGCCGAGTGTCATATCCCATTCGACTCAGTTCGTCGAGATCGGAAAAAGTCTGTATGTGTGTGTGTATGTGTGTGTGTATGTGTGTATGTGTGTGTGTATGTATGTGCGTATGTGTCAAATAATGTCACTCATTTTTCTCAGAGATGGCTGGACCGATTTGCCCAAACTTAGTCTCAAATGAAAGGTGCAACCTTCCAATCAGCTGCTATTGAATTTTGGATCGATCGGAATTCTGGTTCCGGAATTACGGGTTTCAGAGTGCGGCCACACAGAAATTTCTCATAAAAACTATAGAAAAATTAAAAATAGAATTTTTATTTTTGATGCTAAATGTATTCAAGGTGCATAAAACGTCGAGATTTGATACAAACACGAAAAAAATTTGACGAAAATTCACTTTTTTGGATTTTGCACATTTTTGCCTTTCTCATATAGAAAGGTTATGCAATCACTCTGAAAAACGTCAACCTAATCCCGGCCCGGAGGGCCGAGTGTCATATCCCATTCGACTCAGTTCGTCGAGATCGGAAAAAGTCTGTATGTGTGTGTGTATGTGTGTATGTATGTGTGTATGTGTGTGTGTATGTATGTGCGTATGTGTCAAATAATGTCACTCATTTTTCTCAGAGATGGCTGGACCGATTTGCCCAAACTTAGTCTCAAATGAAAGGTGCAACCTTCCCATCGGCTGCTATTGAATTTTGGATCGATCGGAATTCTGGTTCCGGAATTACGGGTTTCAGAGTGCGGCCACACAGAAATTTCTCATAAAAACTATAGGAAAAATTAAACTATATGAGAAAGGCAAAATAGAATTTTTATTTTTGATGCTAAATGTATTCAAGGTGCATAAAACGTCGAGATTTGATGCAAACACGAAAAAATTTGACGAAGATTCACTTTTTTGGATTTTGCACATTTTTGCCTTTCTCATATAGAAAGGTTATGCAATCACTCTGAAAAACGTCAACCTAAACCCGGCCCGGAGGGCCGAGTGTCATATCCCATCCGACTCAGTTCGTCGAGATCGGAAAAAGTCTGTATGTGTGTGTGTATGTGTGTGTATGTGTGTGTATGTATGTGCGTGTGTCAAATAATGTCACTCATTTTTCTCAGAGATGGCTGAACCGATTTGCCCAAACTTAGTCTCAAATGAAAGGTGCAACCTTCCCATCGGCTGCTATTGAATTTTGGATCGATCGGAATTCTGGTTCCGGAATTACGGGTTTCAGAGCGCGGCCACACAGAAATTTCTCATAAAAACTATAGGAAAAATTAAAAATAGAATTTTTATTTTTGATGCTAAATGTATTCAAGGTGCATAAAACGTCGAGATTTGATGCAAACACGAAAAAAATTTGACGAAGATTCACTTTTTTGGATTTTGCACATTTTTGCCTTTCTGATATAGAAAGGTTATGCAATCACTCTGAAAAACGTCAACCTAATCCCGGCCCGGAGGGCCGAGTGTCATATCCCATTCGACTCAGTTCGTCGAGATCGGAAAAAGTCTGTATGTGTGTGTGTATGTGTGTATGTATGTATGTGCGTATGTGTCAAATAATGTCACTCATTTTTCTCAGAGATGGCTGGACCGATTTGCCCAAACTTAGTCTCAAATGAAAGGTGCAACCTTCCCATCGGCTGCTATTGAATTTTGGATCGATCGGAATTCTGGTTCCGGAATTACGGGTTTCAGAGTGCGGCCACACAGAAATTTCTCATAAAAACTATAGGAAAAATTAAAAATAGAATTTTTATTTTTGATGCTAAATGTATTCAAGGTGCATAAAACGTCGAGATTTGATGCAAACACGACAAAAATTTGACGAAGATTCACTTTTTTGGATTTTGCACATTTTTGCCTTTCTCATATAGAAAGGTTATGCAATCACTCTGAAAAACGTCAACCTAATCCCGGCCCGGAGGGCCGAGTGTCATATCCCATTCGACTCAGTTCGTCGAGATCGGAAAAAGTCTGTATGTGTGTGTGTATGTGTGTATGTATGTGTGTGTTTTTTTTTTACAATGGAGAAGACCTTTATGTCCTAGCCCAGTACACGTGCTAACGGTAGGGTCCAATCTACCACACGGGGTGCACTGGGGGCGTGTCGGACTCGAATGGTGACCAGCCATTAATACCGACTAAACTCCATTGGGCTCCGCCATCATTCCTCCCAGGAACTACCTCTCGGTATTACTTCTGGGGGGATGGCTGTACTAAATGTACTCATTCACTCTCACTCACGCGATCATACATCCTGTATGAGGCTTACTTGGGTGCTCTCTCAATCACACTTTGATTCACTCTCAAACACTCCCACATGAGGCTGACTTTTGTGCTCACCTTTTACGTTCCATGCGAGGCTGACTTGTGTGCTCACCTTACTCATTCCTTGCTAGGCTTACTTTTGTGCTCGCCTTACCCATCCATGTGAGGCTGACTTGGGTGCTCACCCTATCACCTGATTCACTCTCAATCGTGCCACTCTATTGTACCTTTGTCACTCCCTCTGGCATACCATGTGGGACATTTTTCTTAGGCCCCACTTCTGACATACCATGCGAGGCTGACTTTTGTACTCACCTTTTTCATTCCTTGCTAGGCTGACTTTTGTGCTAGCCTCTACCAACCTGTGAGGCTGACTTTTATGCTCACCCTTAACATGCAGTGTGAGAGTGACTTGGATGCTCACCCTTTCACTCCTCTGCCACGCCATGAGGCATCGATATCTTAGTTCCAACATACTACGCTACGACCCTCCCGTCTTGGCATGAGGCAGTCCACTTATACGCCTATACACTCACTCTTCTGTCTTGCTTCGGGGTGGCTGGGTTTACCCCTTACGCGGTTGCCATTCGCTGCGCCAACCTACCTCGGCATGAACAGACCATTCACTCTCTTATTTTGCGCTTGGCCTTTTTCGCTCCAACTAACCAATCACTAGTTAGCCGTGCCCGCCGTCTGTTGCTCGGTTCGCCAGATTACCTGTAGCCTACTGGCAATCTGGATGGTAGCAGCCGAGACTGCGTTCCACTTCTCCACTGTTTGACACATCCGCTGAATAAGGGTATCCGGGGTTGTGTCCCAGCCACAGACGTCAAGCATTGCTCTTCTTTCGACGTCGAACCGATGACATACGAACAGTATGTGTTCAGCAGTTTCATCTACACCTGGGCAGACTGGGACCTCCGCGTGCCCGAACCTGTGGAGGTACTGACGGAAACAGCCATGGCCTGACAGGAATTGTGTCAGGTGGAAGTGAACTTCCCCATGGGGTCTTCCCACCCAGCTCGATATGCTAGGTATCAGCCGGTGGGTCCACCTACCTTTCGAGGAGTTGTCCCACTCACGCTGCCATCTGGCGACCGAGGTCACCCTGGTGCGCTCGCGGGCTCCCCTATTTCCACGTAGCTCAAAGCACTCCTCATCTTCCCGAATGACCAGCCCGACTGGCATCATGCTCGCTATCACGCAGGATGCATCGTGTGATACCGTGCGGTAGGCAGATATCACTCTGAGGCACATCACGCGGTAGGTGCTCTCCAGTTTCTGTAGGTAACTGGTTACCCTCAGTGCTCTTGACCATGACGGGCCGCCGTACCTGAGGATAGATACGGCAACGCCTGCCAGTAACCTACGTCTACTGGCGCACACCTTTGAGCTGTTGGACATCATTCTCGATAGTGCCGCAACAGCAGTCGACGCTCTCTTGCACGTATAGTCGACATGGCTGCCGAAGGTCAGCTTGTCGTCTATAATGACTCCGAGAGACTTCAGACTTCGCTGTGAAGTGATCGCGACTTCTCCCACGTGGATAACTGCATGTTGTGCCGACTTGCGGTTGTTGACGATAACTACCTCCGTCTTATGATGAGCGAGCTCCAGGCCTCTCGCGCTCATCCATTCCTCCACCGTGCTAATCGCGTGTTCTGCGGTTAGTTCTACCTCAGGAATTGACTCCCCGTAGACCTCCAAGGTTACGTCGTCGGCAAAGCCGACGATCTTGACCCCAGGAGGGAACTTCAGTCTCAGAACCCCGTCATACATGAGGTTCCATAGCACCGGGCCTAGGATCGAGCCCTGCGGGACTCCGGCGGTAATCGGAACCCTTTTCTGACCGGCATCGGTCTCGTATAGCAGTACGCGGTTTTGGAAGTAACTTTCCAGGATCCGGTACAGACCCACCGGTAGGCTAAGCCGGTGTAACGAGAGCGCGATGGCATCCCAGCTTGCGCTGTTGAATGCGTTCTTCACGTCAAGTGTCACTAACGCACAGTATCGAATTCCTCGCCTTTTTCGTTGGATCGCTATCTCGGCAGTATTTATCACTGAGTTGAGAGCGTCCACTGTGGACTTACCCTTCCGAAAGCCAAACTGGTTGCTTGACAGACCGTCCGTACCTTCCGCGTACGGGGTGAGCCTGTTGAGGATGATCCTCTCAAGCAGTTTGCCAGTCGTGTCTATCAGACAGATTGGTCTGTACGCCGATGGGTCGCCTGGCGGCTTCCCGGGCTTCGGCAACAGCACCAGTTTCTGCCTTTTCCATATATCGGGGAAACGGCACTCGTCAAGGCATCTCTGCATAGCTAGCCTGAACATGTTCGGGTTCGCTATGATCGCTGCCTTGAGAGCGTTGTTCGGAACTCCATCCGGCCCTGGAGCTTTGTTCATTGCTAGGGATTTAGCCACTGCGAGTAGTTCTTCGTTCGTCACTGGAGCCACCATTTCGACCGTGCCCGCACTGTCTCGTAGTGCAGGTGGCCAGGGGCTTGTGGCTCGAGACGGGAAGAGTACTTCGATAATCGTTGCCAACCGGTCCGGAGACCGTTCTGGGGGTGAGGAGCCCCCTTTGGTCTTGGCCATCACATTCCGGTAGGCGTCACCCCACGGATTCGCGTTGGCACTCTCACACAGGTTGTCGAAACACGCTCTCTTGCTGCTTTTAATAGCCTTGTTAAGGGCTAATTTCGCAGCTCGAAACACTTCACGGCGGTTCTCTCTTGCATCCTCGGTGCGAGCTCTTTGCATCCTACGTCTAGCTCTGAGACAGGCTGACCGTAGAGCTGCAATCTCGGCACTCCACCAGTATACCGGGCATCTACCGTTTCTTGGCAGTGTTTTTCTCGGCATAGTGGCGTCGCACGCGCGTGATAGAACAGCTACCAGCGCATCCCCGCTTAGACTGTCGGTGTTGGCCTCCAGTCCCAGGGCCGCGGTGAAAGCTTCGCTGTCGAAGTGATTGGACTTCCACCCGCGTACCTGACAGGGATCTCCCGCCCTCGGATGCTGCACACCATAGTTGATCTTAAAGCGGATTGCTAAATGATCGCTATGGGTGTAGCCTTCGTCTACCCTCCATTCCATGCCTGGAGCCAGACTCGGGCTGGCAAAGGTCAAATCAATCCACGCCTCCACTCCATTTCTACGGAATGTACTAGCGGAGCCATCATTAGCTAGCACAGTATCGAGTTTCGCAAACGCTTCCATTAGCGCTTGACCCCTGCTATTTGTACAGCGGCTGCCCCACTCCACTGCCCAAGCGTTGAAGTCTCCCGCTATTACTACCGGTTTCCGGCCCACGAAGTCCGACGAGAGCCTGTCGATCATCTGGTAGAACTGTTCTATTGGCCACCTTGGTGGGGCGTAGCAGCTGCAATAGAACACACCATTGATCTTGGCAATCGCCACACCCTCGGCGGAGGGGTGTATTACCTCTTGAACCGGGAACCTTCCCGTTGTACAGATTGCCACCATTCCAGACCCGTCTGACACCCAATTGCCGTTGCCGGCAGGGATGCTGTACGGGTCTGATAAGAGGGCGACATCTGTCCTCGACTCCGAGACCGACTGCCACAGCAGCTGTTGGGCTGCTGCACAATGGTTAAGATTTAGCTGTGTGACTCTCACGGCTTCTTCTTGTTTAACTCGCCGAAGGGACACGAAGGTCCGCCCATAGCATGTTTATGGGCTTGCTTCTTAGCGGTGCAGATAAGGCACTTATATGCCTTAGTGCACCCCCGCTCTTTATGCCCCTCCTCGCCGCATCGACGACATAGCTTGCTCCTGTCTATGCCTTTGCATTCGTAAGCTTTATGGCCGGATTCTAGGCACCGATAGCACCTGTCCACTGAAGGCGGCTGGGGTATACTAATAGGGCATACCGACCAGCCGATCTTCAGCTTCCCTTTCTCGGTTACCTTTTTGGCATCCGCATTCAGTAGCCTGAGGTAGGCTACTTGGGTGCCAGAGGGTCCGTCCCTCAATCGCACAGAGGCCCGCTCGATTGTGACGACGCATTGCTCCTTGACGGCTGCGACGACGTCTTCTGCGGTCGTGAACTCGTCCAAGTGCTTGCACTGGAGAGTTGTTTCCGCACCTAGCGACCTGATTTGGGCGCCCTCACCAAGAACCTCTTGGGCCAAGGCCTTATATACTGCACTTGATTGTGCGCCTCGCTTCAGCACCAGGAGCATCTCTCCCGTATTGGTGCGTCTTACGCTACGCACATCCTGCCCAAGGGCCGAGAGACTTTCGGCCGCCTTCCTCGATTTAAGGACATCGGCGTATTTGTCCTTGTCGGTTTTTAACCACAAGGTTTCGCCTCTGTCCTTGGCCTTCCTCGCAGGCCGCGGTACCTCCGGTTTCGGTGCCGGCTTTTTCTTGGTGACCAGCGTCCAGGGGTTTGAGCCCCCCTGCCCCGGTCGTGCCGGGTTGCTGGTACCATCGCTCTCCACAGCGAGGTCACTCTCGCCCTCGCTTACCTCACCCAGGCGGCGTTTGACCTTGACGGTTGCACGCCGAGTGGTGTCGGTTTTGGCACCCTCTCCTGGCGACTTCCTAGGGCGCTTCGCATTCGATGCCGTCTTGCGATTGCCCTTTCCTTTTCCCTTCGAGGGGAACTCGGTCGCCGCTCCGATCGACGTGGCTGCTCCGTAGAAGGTAAAGGCCACTGTCTGTGAACCTCTATTGACCTTCTCTCTTTCCTCCCTATTGGAGGCCACTGTCTGGGTTTCTCTGTCGGGCCTCTCCCGACATTCCACCCTCTCAACATATGCCTGCTGTTCCTGTCTTGCGACACGAACAGCTTTCCGGAGCTCCAGAAGGCTCAACTTCAACTCCTTGGCTATGTTCTGCTTTGCGCTAGCGAAGTCGATTATAGAATCGAGTTGCTTCGCTACTTTGCGCATCGCAGCTATTGGCCCCTCCGATGCATTGGTAGGGGTATTGCCTACCGCTGCTGGGGGGTCACTGGTGCTTTCGGGTGCAGCATTCATCGCTCCACTACTCTCCCCACGGGGGGGAGACCTCGCCAAACCACCTCTTACGAAGGGGTTTGGCACCTCCGTCTGTTTGTTTTTATTTTTATTTGCCTCCATGTATAGTCCCACGAGTAGCGCGAGAAATATATGTCCGCCACGCCAGAGCTCCGCATTAGCGTGGTAAGGGACGCTTACTGTGGGGGTTGCCCAGGTACCCCACAGGCTCCGTTAACGATCGAGCATCTTTTTCACCCCCTCGATCACTCATCCCTCGGCACGGGTCGCTTCACGCCTTGGAATTGGGGTTATGCCCTACCTTGCTTTACGTGGTGATCTCGGCCCGGATCATCACAACCATCCTCCTTTACCAGGGCTTTGGACCTGTAGCTCTGGTTCTCAATAGTTCCATGTACGTATGTTATTACAGACATGCTACTATTGGGATCCGTCATTCGCTAGCGGAGCAAGGGTATGTATGTGTGTGTATGTGTGTGTATGTGTGTATGTGTGTGTATGTGTGTGTGTGTGTGTATGTATGTGCGTATGTGTCAAATAATGTCACTCATTTTTCTCAGAGATGGCTGGACCGTTTTGCCCAAACTTAGTCTCAAATGAAAGGTGCAACCTTCCCATCGGCTGCTATTGAATTTTGGATCGATCGGAATTCTGGTTCCGGAATTACGGGTTTCAGAGTGCGGCCACACAGAAATTTCTCATAAAAACTATAGGAAAAATTAAAAATAGAATTTTTATTTTTGATGCTAAATGTATTCAAGGTGCATAAAACGTCGAGATTTGATGCAAACACGAAAAAAATTTGACGAAGATTCACTTTTTTGGATTTTGCACATTTTTGCCTTTCTCATATAGAAAGGTTATGCAATCACTCTGAAAAACGTCAACCTAATCCTAATTTTTTTTCGACTCGCATAAGGTTTCTGGATTTTAACAGGGGCGTAGTTGATGGTTTACGGAGAGAGGTTACACCCCCCCTCTACTGTTCACTCCCCTCCTTTAAAAATCTCCTTAAATCACCCCTCAGACCACCACCTCATACCCCTCCCTTTCAACCCCATCATCTTTAAACCACCACTATATTACAAAGCATACCAATTTAAGCTGGGGAGTCGTTCGTTCATGGGACTTTCGCCCTCCTCACATACCCATCCCCGCATGACAAAATGAGTTAGCAAACAGATAACATTGATCTAATGCTGATTAGGCTAATGGAGTATGATTTTTTTTGGTTCAAGTGTTTCACCGTCGACACGTAGCTCATCAAGTTCGTGGCTGGCATGCCATTGTGTATAAGTGCAAAGTGTACTAAGAATGTAATGGACATTTCCACAATTATGTTGAACATAAAAAGCCTCCGTGCCATAGTTTAGAGAAATGAGAAAGGCACAATTGCACCGCTAGGTGGATTAAAACAGGTTTTTTTTTGTTGTGTTACGAAATCCGAAAGTCTTGGTAGAAGCACCTAGGCCGCCCTGAAAAGAAGGGTTCGCCGGGCAAACAAGAACCCGAGTAATGGGCAAACCCCTACTTACAAACCTAGGCTAAGAATAAAATGCCGTATTTTAATCCGTCCAATAAAATGTTTTCCTGTTAGTTAGTGTTACCTGAAATGTTTGTATTTTTTATGTTGATTAGCTTTCCCGTGTAGTGAATTTGGTTCGAGAAGATTTCTCACGTTTCGCGTCGTTTCCGTAGATTTGAATTTTCGTTGTGTTTGTTTTACTCCGATGGGCTATCGGGAATTAGTCCCCACTACTACCTACAAAACGAGAGGGAAAGAGTGTTCGACTGAGTTCTGCCTGTGATGATAACTGATCGTTTTTTAGTGCATGAGCTTTCGAGTTGGTATAACGATCATTTCTCTTGCGTCTTTGCTAAATATAGTAGTGGCTCCATCTATACGCGAAACGGAGTGCATCTTTTCAAATTTTGTGTTTACCTACCGTTCCTTTGCGCCATTTCGGGATCAATTTCTATAACCTGCCCTGAGGTTAGGTTTCATGCTGGGCAATTCTAACCTGACGAGTGGTCCTCTTCGGGGGTGGCGCTAAAGCTACTCGTTTAAAACGTCCTGAGGAGCGTTTTGGTAGACGGAAACCGTAAACTGCCATTTGGTCCGCTACAACAGCATGAATTTTTCACATTTCGACCCTTTTCCACAATTATTTAGATAAAACATTACAAAGAAACCTGTTCAAACACGTAACTTGCATAATACCAAATCAGACTAATTGAATCATTAAAAAATATTACAATTGTATATGTAAATTCAAATGTATCACTTCTACCGGTTCCTTTTGGCTATTGTTGAAATATGAAGCGTTTTCGGTGATATTTTTTAACACTGGATTCTGTTTAATTTCAAACAATTAGAGATGAACTAATGATATTAAAACTTAATAGGCAACCCAAGGGATGTAATTGTTTCATCAAACCAAACAAATACAGAGAAACCTGGCAGTGCAGAAGGCACATTAACAGGGTCCAAGGTATGCAGTGGTTCAAATTAGGTTGGTTACCCTAAATCATACGTAAATTATATTTTGCAAGCATTGCAAATATGTCTTCATCGTTGTTAGCATTTTGAAAGTACCCAATACCCCATACAGTGCGAAATCGCATATCCCCATTATTTAAATCCCTGCTTTGAGACGCAAATAGCCACTAAAATCCAGATTTCGAGTAAATTCACAATATCTGCATTTCATGATGGATGTCACTTCATTTGGCTTACATTGGAGTACACCTACGACATGATGAGTTAATGGTAAATGTCGTTGGATAAACCCTCGACAATGGGGATCATTAATTTGAAAAATTGCCTGAGTTTTTCATATGTATTGATACAGGTGTCCTTACGAGTACACTCATATCATTCCCAAACCTTAATTATTTTCTGATTTTTGAATTAAAAAAAAACAAATTAAACTCAACTAACAAACTGACAGTTATCCTACTAAATGATGTAACTGCAATTATCTCGTTCGCCTCATTTTTAACCGGGACATCACCCCACACAGCATGATCTGGTACTTTTGCAATCCGCTAGCAACCTGCCATCCCAACCCGGTCAGCGTGGCAAGCAGAAAGTTAGCAAAAGTTAGCACCCTATCATATAACGTAAGCAGAAACGACATAAACTACTCAATTCTCGCACAAATCACGCAAAATGCTCGCAGAAACTCTGGCAGCATCAATTGAGTAGTTTATGTCGTTTCTGCTTACGTTATATGATAGGTTGCGCTTATCCATATTTTAAACATCTTGCGGCAATATACATGAAACTAGAGCTTCTTTATGACGACACATAGATGTCCGTACCATAAAATATCCTCATCCCAGTAAATTACATTCGAAATGAGATTTGGAATATGGGCTGATTTATGATGGAATTCCAACCGAAGGCAACAACCCGTCCTGAATGAATCGGTTTTCGAATCGGTTGTTACATTTGCGCTTAAATTCTAAAAGAAAACATTCCGATTGCGATGAGCAGGGAATCTGCTGTCAAAACGAGTGAAACAGAGAGTTGTGAGAGAAAGAGTTTCAACTTTTCTTGGTGGAAACCAATGAGTAAAATGTATGGGCGCAAACAGTTTTTTTTAGATTTTATATGAAAATTTTCAAGTAAGTATCTAAATAAACTTTTACAAACTGTTCCCATATTTTTTCTGCATCAAATGTGTATTCATTTTACAACCACAATATTATAGTTTCTCCAAAATCCCAAGTTTTAATTCTTTCCCTTACATTTAAATTCACCATAGCTACCACTGAAGCAGTGCCATCTCTTAAATATTTCCATGAAAGTATTACCTAATTTCGCTTTGCATAACTTTTGCTAACTTTCTGCTTGCCACGCTGACCGGGCTGAGATGGCAGGTTGCTAGCGGATTGTAAAAGTACCAGATCATGCTGTGTGGGGTGATGTCCCGGTTAACAATAAGGCGAACGAGATAATTGCAGTTACATCATTTAGTAGGATAACTGTCAGTTTGTTGGTTGAGTTTAATTTGTTTTTTTTTTAATTCAAAAATCAGAAAATAATTAATGTTTGGGAATGATATGAGTGTACTCGTAAGGACACCTGTATCAATACATATGAAAAACTCAGGCAATTTTTCAAATTAATGATCCCCATTGTCGAGGGTTTATCCAACGACATTTATCATTAACTCATCATGTCGTAGGTGTACTCCAATGTAAGCCAAATGAAGTGACATCCATCATGAAATGCAGATATTGTGAATTTACTCGAAATCTGGATTTTAGTGGCTATTTGCTTCTCAAAGCAGGGATTTAAATAATGGGGATATGCGATTTCGCACTGTATGGGGTATTGAATCATTCCAATTTGCATATGTCTGTCGAAAAGCAGTACTTTCAAAATGCTAACAACGATGAAGACATATTTGCAATGCTTGCAAAATATAATTTACGTATGATTTAGGGTAACCAACCTAATTTGAACCACTGCATACCTTGGACCCTGTTAATGTGCCTTCTGCACTGCCAGGTTTCTCTGTATTTGATTGGTTTGATGAAACAATTACATCCCTTGGATTGTCTATTAAGTTTTAATATCATTAGTTCATCTCTAATTGTTTGAAATTAAACAGAATCCAGTTTTAAAAAATATCACCGAAAACGCTTCATATTTCAACAATAGCCAAGAGGAACCGGTGGAAGTGATACATTTGGATTTACATATACAATTGTAATATTTTTTTTAATGATTCAATTAGTCTGATTTGGTATTATGCAAGTTACGTGTTTGAACAGGTTTCTTTGTAATGTTTTATCTAAATAATTGTGGAAGGGGTCGAAATGTGAAAAATTCATGCTGTAAAGAAATGTAATTTTAGAGTTTATGTTAATGTATAAAACATCCCTGGACAGTTTTCTTCTAAGAACAGTAATTTTGGAGCATACTCGTGCATGTATTTCATTAAACAACATGAGCAAGCTAATATTATTGACGTTAACATAATTTCACTTCCTCTATTGTGATTCTCCGTACGGTAGAAGTCAAAGCAAAACAATGATTATGCACTCGCTGTCTCTTGCTGTTCCATTCATTTGTTGGTGTTTTCAAGATTACAGTCTTGAGGAACAATAATAAATCACGAACTACGAAACTTTCATTTTCGTATGGATCATGAAAGTATGTGTAAGGCGAATGACTACACGGAACAATACCTAACAATAGATAGATTGGAGAAGTGTTAGGGTGCTTACAGAGTGGCGGCGAGAAGCTGAGCTGGCGCTGATGCTAAGATTAGAATGCGAGAAACCTGCTTGCTGCAAACCAAAGGGATGATGTCAGAGAGAAAGCTGAGCGGATCGGCGCCGACTGCCTGCTTTTACTCTGACAGGTTCCATTTGATATGCTGCAAGCAGGTTTCTCGCATCTCGCATTTTAATGTCAGTGCCAGCCCCTGCTCAGCTCCTCGCGGCCACTCTGTAAGCACCCTTAGGGTGCTTACAGAGTGGCCGCGAGAAGCTGACCCGCGCTGGAACTGACATTAGAATGCGAGATGCGAGAAACCTGCTTGCTGCAAACCAAATGGGTGATGTCAGAGTGAAAGCGGGCAGTCGGCGCAGATCCGCTCGGCTTTCACTCTGACATCACCCATTTGGTTTGCAGTAAGCAGGTTTCTCGCATCTCGCATTCTAATGTCAGCATCAGCACCCTTAGATTAGATTGACACTGGCGGATAATCATTGTTGCTTATTTCATAGTTGTCACTCTTCTTACATACACTCTGTGAATTACGTATACAAAGAATGCAGCTGGCTCTGACTTGAATCCTAGAAAACAAAATAGCGCACTATGAGGAAGCACATTCCCCTGAACTATCGTTTTCATTTTCTAAAAAGTTTAAAATTGCGACATGCAATCTAAAACTTCTTAGCATAGGTCCTTTCATGAATATTATTGCAGGGGGGGGGGGGGAAACGCTTAATGCCACCCACGGAGAAATCGCTTAGGGAGAAATCACAAACAAGTGCTTGAAAACCGTCCTACACGGGTCTCATATTGCAACGGTTGACGAACAGAAGAACTACATGAGACCTAAGACAAGACATGACAATAGAGGGGGTCGTTTTTGTTACAATTTTGCGTCAGAATATTCCTAAGACAAGACGTGACAGTCGGCTTGTTATTTTTCTTTCGACATTCTTCTTTTCGCAGATTTCCACTCTGCCTAAATCTTCCGAACAGTGTTGCTATTTTTTAAAATGAAAATGGATTCTTGTTAATTTATTTTATGCCTGCAATATTTTGTATCTTGAATCCATTATATTAATAAAGGGCACTCTGACAAATTTTAGATTACGGTTTGGTTGCTGTCTTATTTTTGTTTAAAATTATTAACCACGTATACGGCAAACGTGTGGTAGATACTTGTTCTACTTTGTCGCAAAATTTCTGCTTCATTTATTCATTTTTACTCTTTTAACGATAATAATATTATTTGTCAAAAGTATTTACATTATTTCCCTATAAATATAGCAACACTGCCAGACATCGTTTCGCTATCCCTGCAGTAACATTAGGTTTGTTCCAGTACATGGAAGTTACTCCCTGTTGCTCCGGAGCAAAAAATTCTTGCTCCTTTTCACTCCGGTTTGCCACCAGAAGAAGAAAAAAGAGAAGAAGATAATACAGGAACAATTTTCTCCCTGTTTGCTCCGGAGTACTTCCAGTTTCTCCTGGTACTGGAACAAACCTATTGCGTACGGTGCAAAGACCCACTGAGACGTCCAAAAAATTGTTTCAAAATCGTTCAACACGGGTCCAATAATGGACGTTCGTTGAACGGTTTTTTGGACGTTGTCCAAATTGGTCCAACGAGCGTCCTTCATTGGACGATTTTGAAACCAACCGTTCTTAGAGGGGAGTCAGAATCAACCAATCATTTGATTTGGAATCCATCCCAGTGAGCAAATTTTCTGGCAGAGACAGCTCTGCTAGATTTATGTAAGTCTTGGTTTGGCAGCCCTGTCAGATTTCTGCGCGTATCCTGTCGGGTTAGTTGAGCTAGGGCGAACTCGGTTTCGCTCGCGTTTTCTGGCAAATTTTGACAGGAACCGAGCCAAAACATCTGACAAAGATGTGGCAGGAAGCGTGCAGAGATCTTGGCCGTACATTTCTGGCTCGATTCTGGATAAAAGTGAGCAGCATCGGTTGGTTTAACCGCTTCTGTCAGAAACGGTTGTTGAATTCTCGCACAAATCGCGCAAAATGCTCGCAAAAACTCTGCCAGCATCAATTTCGCTTTGCTCAGCTTTTGCTAACTTTTTGCTTGTCACGCTGACCTGAATACTGACTCCATTCAGAAATCCGAACCGGTTCCGGAATGAGTTTAACTGGGTGTTGTCGTCTCTTCTCTTATGGCGATTTCGCTTGAACCCGAAACTGAGTCAGTTTCTAACCCCAACCGCTGTCAGTTCATACATTTTGACAGCAGTTGGGGTTAGAAACTGACTCAGTTTCGCTTCAAACGAAAACCACAGAATAAAACAGATTGTTATGGAGGGAGAATGTAAACAAGCCGAAATCAGTGCGGCCAAACAAACCAACATGCAAAATGATCGACATTGTGACAGATTTCTATTTCATGCAAAATTTGATAATTTTGGCTTAATGAGTTGGTTATCTATCAGAATTTTTCAATAAAATTATTAGTTATGATTAAATAAAATTTGGATGTATATTACTATGTGAATTATTGACCTGTTGTTTGAAATATTTGTCGAAAATCAAAAATCGCATATATCACTTTGGCAACATTGTGCGTGCTTTAGTGTATGTGTAATCAGTATTTTAAGATGAATTAAGAAAAAAACAAATTAAAATTTAGAAAAAAAAACCTGTTTTAATCCACCTAGCGGTGCAATTGTGCCTTTCTCATTTCTCTAAACTATGGCACGGAGGCTTTTTATGTTCAACATAATTGTGGAAATGTCCATTACATTCTTAGTACACTTTGCACTTATACACAATGGCATGCCAGCCACGAACTTGATGAGCTACGTGTCGACGGTGAAACACTTGAACCAAAAAAAATCATACTCCATTAGCCTAATCAGCATTAGATCAATGTTATCTGCTTGCTAACTCATTTTGTCATGCGGGGATGGGTATGTGAGGAGGGCGAAAGTCCCATGAACGAACGACTCCCCAGCTTAAATTGGTATGCTTTGTAATATAGTGGTGGTTTAAAGATGATGGGGTTGAAAGGGAGGGGTATGAGGTGGTGGTCTGAGGGGTGATTTAAGAAGATTTTTAAAGGAGGGGAGTAAACAGTAGAGGGGGGGGTGTAACCTCTCTCCGTAAACCATCAACTACGCCCCTGTTAAAATCCAGAAACCTTATGCGAGTCGAAAAAAATTAGGATTAGGTTGACGTTTTTCAGAGTGATTGCATAACCTTTCTATATGAGAAAGGCGAAAATGTGCAAAATCCAAAAAAGTGAATCTTATGCTATCTTATCTTAGTGAATTTTATGCACCTTGAATACGTTTAGCATCAAAAATAAAAATTCTATTTTTAATTTTTCCTATAGTTTTTATGAGAAATTTCTGTGTGGCCGCACTCTGAAACCCGTAATTCCGGAACCAGAATTCCGATCGATCCAAAATTCAATAGCAGCCGATGGGAAGGTTGCACCTTTCATTTGAGACTAAGTTTGGGCAAATCGGTCCAGCCATCTCTGAGAAAAATGAGTGACATTATTTGACACATACGCACATACATACATACACACATACACACACACATACACACACACATACAGACTTTTTCCGATCTCGACGAACTGAGTCGAATGGGATATGACACTCGGCCCTCCGGGCCGGGATTAGGTTGACGTTTTTCAGAGTGATTGCATAACCTTTCTATATGAGAAAGGCAAAAATGTGCAAAATCCAAAAAAGTGAATCTTCGTCAAATTTTTTTCGTGTTTGCATCAAATCTCGACGTTTTATGCACCTTGAATACATTTAGCATCAAAAATAAAAATTCTATTTTTAATTTTTCCTATAGTTTTTATGAGAAATTTCTGTGCGGCCGCGCTCTGAAACCCGTAATTCCGGAACCAGAATTCCGATCGATCCAAAATTCAATAGCAGCCGATGGGAAGGTTGCACCTTTCATTTGAGACTAAGTTTGGGCAAATCGGTTCAGCCATCTCTGAGAAAAATGAGTGACATTATTTGACACACGCACATACATACACACACATACACACACATACACACACATACATACACACATACACACACACATACAGACTTTTTCCGATCTCGACGAACTGAGTTGAATGGGATATGACACTCGGCCCTCCGGGCCGGGATTAGGTTGACGTTTTTCAGAGTGATTGCATAACCTTTCTATATCAGAAAGGCAAAAATGTGCAAAATCCAAAAAAGTGAATCTTCGTCAATTTTTTTTCGTGTTTGCATCAAATCTCGACGTTTTATGCACCTTGAATACATTTAGCATCAAAAATAAAAATTCTATTTTTAATTTTTCCTATAGTTTTTATGAGAAATTTCTGTGTGGCCGCACTCTGAAACCCGTAATTCCGGAACCAGAGTTCCGATCGATCCAAAATTCAATAGCAGCCGATGGGAAGGTTGCACCTTTCATTTGAGACTAAGTTTGGGCAAATCGGTCCAGCCATCTCTGAGAAAAATGAGTGACATTATTTGACAAATACGCACATACATGCACACACACACACACATACACACACATACACACATACACACACATACATACACACATACACACACATACAGACTTTTTCCGATCTCGACGAACTGAGTCGAATGGGATATGACAGTCGGCCCTCCGGGCCGGGATTAGGTTGACGTTTTTCAGAGTGATTGCATAACCTTTCTATATGAGAAAGGCAAAAATGTGCAAAATCCAAAAAAGTGAATCTTCGTCAAATTTTTTTCGTGTTTGCATCAAATCTCGACGTTTTATGCACCTTGAATACATTTAGCATCAAAAATAAAAATTCTATTTATAATTTTTCCTATAGTTTTTATGAGAAATTTCTGTGTGGCCGCACTCTGAAACCCGTAATTCCGGAACCAGAATTCCGATCGATCCAAAATTCAATAGCAGCCGATGGGAAGGTTGCACCTTTCATTTGAGACTAAGTTTGGGCAAATCGGTCCAGCCATCTCTGAGAAAAATGAGTGACATTATTTGACACATACGCACATACATACGCACATACATACACACACATACACACACATACACACACATACACACACATACACACACATACAGACTTTTTCCGATCTCGACGAACTGAGTCGAATGGGATATGACACTCGGCCCTCCGGGCCTTCTGGTTCCGGAATTACGGGTTTCAGAGTGCGGCCACACAGAAATTTCTCATAAAAACGCTTTTAATCCACCTAACAGTGTGATGAGACATTTCTTATAACTCTTATCACTCTCTTCGGATATTATATCGTTTGAGAACATTTAGAACTTGATGCGTCGCGATGTTTTTGATAACACATACTACATGGGAAAGTGGCAGGACTCAGAGAATCGCTCAAATCAGCATAGGACAACATCAGTGCTAGAAATCTCAAATCAAATCAATGGGAAGCGAAAAAATGGCCCATAAAATAGACATAGCTACGAATTATTGTTAATGCTCTGTTAATAAAATATCTAAATTGTGGTGGGAAAACTGAATTTTCCTAAAGGGGTTATATATTGTACTGAGCCAAAAAAATCACATTTTTTTTTAATCGATTTGAAGTTTATACTTTACCCTTTAAAATACGAAAATGACAGTTTCGCTTCTAAACTGCTAGCAAAAAAAGTATCGCCCTGTTTGTTTGCATGGAGCGTGGAGGGCGAAACTTTAAATAAACAAACAAAAATACAGTTTCGCCCGTTGTATTTTTTGCTGTAGTTTAAGAAAGCAATATCGTAGAATCAAAATTTTTAGGTTAATTGGTTGCGTTTCAAAGCCCTCATTCGCATGTATGAAAAAAGCCTTATGTTTACATTTGTAAGTATCGCCATTTTCACAATCTAATCCTAATGCCAAAGAACAAATAAAAACCTCTCGAAAACGAACCGTTTGGGAAAATCATCATCATTACTGGAATTTTCATTTTCACGAAACTTTTCGATAACCTTCCGTCACTTGCGTTAATGCACTGTGTGCACAGTGCACTGAAAATCTAGCGAAATCGTCTTAGGGCACCAGCGGGTCTAATTCAGAGCTATCTGCGCGGCGAGTAAAGTAAAGAATACTAAAAATTAATTTCTATTCCATAATTTTCAGTTCAGCAATTCGAGAGATCGTGCTCACCGCAAGCCATGAAAAATAGACTACGTTGTGAAGCGATGATCACTATTTATTAAAAAATCACGGTTAAATAAAAAAAATTATACTATTAAAAAATTTCAAATAGTTTATAATTTTCACAAACTTATTAAGAAAAATTGTTTAATAATCTTTCGTAATATTGTGTAAGAAAAAAGCTGAAAATTTCAGTATTTTCTCTATCTGCAACATATTAACCCTTAAGTATACCAATTAATTGGTATACGAATTGGAATAGGTTCGCCAAATTTTGGAAGAAGTCTATAAAAAACTCCTTGAAAATTACCTAAAAATTGTTGTAGTTCGATGCAATAAAAAATCCCCAAAAATGAAATGTACCTATTAATGAGAAACACAGTGAATAATACTTACAATAAAGACCCATTTTTATCAGTCTCATGGTGTATTTTAGGCTGACAAAATGGGGACATTGACTAAATCGGGCAATTTTTTTTCTTTATAATAAACTGAAGCTGTTAAAATATTCTTCCCGTCCCTTGATGTAGTCTGATAACTATTTCTGATTATGATGAACTTTTTATTTTTGCATATTTCCATCTTCATGATAAGGAAAACATGCTCAAGAAAGGATTTACTCGAATTCAGTCTTGTTCGTCTGCTAGAGCCCATCAAACATATGTTCATATTTGGCTGATAACATCAGGGTTTCAATGTATTATAATAGATATTCAGCATTCGAAGAAGTTTCTTGTGAACGAGTGTAGAACGACTTTGTTTATACTTACTTGAAGTCAGCGGCGTAGCCAGAAATTCGGTTTGGTGGGGGTTTGGTGAAAAACGATCCTACCGTCCAAACGGCATAATTCCGAAACCGTAATTTTTGAAGTTTTAAAATTATGCAGAATTAATTTTTCAGAAAATAGTAACAGAGTTCGTGTCTAGCGAATTTGTTGAGACTTTATTGTAGTCATGAATATTAACCTGAGAAAAATCACCATAAATACTTCTTGGACGATATACCGTCAAAATTATTTTATCAAATGATGCGCTGTTTAACGTTTGCAAAACTCATCGAAGATACTAAACCTCCGAAGTTGGCGGTTTCAAAATGATGCTATCTTGACCTTAAATTACTGATTTTAAACATTTGACCTATACATATAATTGGTCATACAACAAAAATCAAATGCTCATCAAAATCGATCAGGATCTGCTAGAGTCGAATGGAAATCGTCATTTTTCAAAAATTTCTCTTTATATTCGGAAAGTGTTATACTCGTTATTAATCATATTACGTTTTTCGTCTCAACTCGACGCATTCCCAAAATGAAAACCTGTTTTAATCCACCTAGTGGTGCAATTGTGCTTTTCTCATTTGTCCAGACTACGATTCCATGGCTGGTTATGTTCAATACAATGGTGGAAATGAATATTACATGTTCAGTACGATTTGCACATACATACAATGGATCGACAGCCACGATCTTGAGATACTATGTGATACTGAAACGTCGCTTGAAACCAGGGGCGGATCATGGAGAAAGGTCCGGGAGTTCCAGATCCTGCCGAAAATTTTCAACTTGTTAAGAAATTTTAAACTAGTTTTAATTTTAAAGTAGCTACCCCTCACTGCATACTCCCTCCGGGCCGGTATGATTGACAATTTTTAGAGTGATTGCATAACCTTTCTATATGAGAAAGACAAAAATGTACCAAAGTCCAAAAAAAGTCAAAATACAAATTTGATTTTGAAAATTTTTCATTTCAGTTTATATGGGAATTTGTTGTGTGGTTGCACTCTTCAACTCGTAACTCCGGAACCGGAAGTTCAATCAATAAAAAAATTCAATAGCAGCCAATGGGAAGGTTGTACCTTTCATTTGAGACTAACTTTGTGCAAATCGGTGCAGCCATCTCTGAGAAACAGAGGTCACATTTTTTCCACATACACACATACATACACACACAGACATTTTCCGATCTCGACGAACTCAGTCGATTGGCATATGACACTCGGTCCTCCGGGTCGGGATTAGATTGACGAATTTTAGAGTGAATGAGAAAGGCAAAAACATTTTTGGCAAATGTTGAAAGTTATGCATTTTTTTGGTGAGCAGTTCTATGTTTCATAGACATTAAATCAATTTTAACTTCTCTTCCTATTAAATAAAGACCCTTATTACAGTACATCTCTACAAAAACGAGATCAATTTGAAAATAAATCTGAGGACTATGATTGATTACAGAACTCTGTAATTTTCTATTGGAATGTTTTCAGGCAGGAATTTGATATTGATGCTATTAGACAACTGTGAAATGAAGACCAATAGATCAGGTACATATCAGGACCCCATTCCGACAATTTATCAAAAGTCCTCATGATGTTTACAACAACAGGTTATCAATCTACGGATCAGATAATTGTTATTGTAATATTGAATTAAATCAGTCTGCATCAATAAATTTTCAACTTCAATCCAATATTTTTTTTGGGTGTGGTGGGGGGGGGGGGGGGTTGTATGGTGTTAAACCCCAAAACCTTCTCTGGGCTACGCCGTTGCTTGGAGTTATTTATTTGGCTTTTCATTTTCCGATATGTTTCAGATCGATCCGATGGTCATTAGTTAGAAAAATTGCAGTCAGAAGGTTCGCACAAATGAACATTTTTGCACTGATAAGTTATCAAGTACCTTCCAGACAACTTGGAAGTGTTCGGTGCGGTGATTATTTCTAGCGGTTGTAGATAGAAAAATGAAATACAAAATTCGATTTGTCGAAATAATGTTTGGCTTATTTCAATGGATTATTTCTATATTGAACAATAAATAGGCGACAAAGAGTAATCCACAAACAACAAGCCATAACTTTTAAAGTATTCAAAATAGATATTTGAAGTCTTCAGTAAAGTTATTCGCAAAAGTAAGTTATAAATTTGTAGAAGGCATCATTTCGATATAATCACTTCCAAGAAAATTTGTGAAAATATCTCACTCATAGGGGGATTAATCAGCAAAAGCACAATACCAAAAGAAAGGGCATATTACCTCCATTAAATTCTCCGAAGATACTATTGACCTAAAATAAGCCGTTTTGGCGTTAATAATAGATTACATGTTTTTGGTCATATTTCTGGCAATGGGAAATGATAAAAATCTTTCGTCCGCATTTAATGTTAAATATCTCTTTTGATAATAGTCCGATTTCAACAATCTATAGTTTGTTCGAAAGGTATTCGTTAAAGCTGTCTAAAAACATATAAATTGTTAATCTATATTGTCAACTTCGGCAGATAATTCAAAAAAACTGCAAAAAACGCCATTTTTACGCATTCAAACATTCATATCTTGGAAACTAAACATCAGAATCAAAAACAAATTAATAGCGTTCATACTGTTTTTTAGTTCTTTCATTTAAAATTGGTTTGGATAAGATCGGTTCAGCCATTGCTGAGAAACACGAATGAGAATTTGTCCGTTACATACACACACACACACAGACACACACACACACACACAGACATTGTCCCAAATCGTCGAGCTGAGTCGATTGGTGTATAAGACTCGGCCCTCCGGGCCTCGGAAAAAATCTTGAAAGTTTGAGCGAATTCTATACATTTCTTTTATAAGAAATGTAAAACTATAGGAAAAATTAAAAATAGAATTTTTATTTTTGATGCTAAATGTATTCAAGGTGCATAAAACGTCGAGATTTGATGCAAACACGAAAAAAATTTGACGAAGATTCACTTTTTTGGATTTTGCACATTTTTGCCTTTCTCATATAGAAAGGTTATGCAATCACTCTGAAAAACGTCAACCTAATCCCGGCCCGGAGGGCCGAGTGTCATATCCCATTCGACTCAGTTCGTCGAGATCGGAAAAAGTCTGTATGTGTGTGTATGTGTGTATGTATGTGTGTATGTGTGTATGTGTGTATGTGTGTGTATGTGTGTGTGTGTGCATGTATGTGCGTATTTGTCAAATAATGTCACTCATTTTTCTCAGAGATGGCTGGACCGATTTGCCCAAACTTAGTCTCAAATGAAAGGTGCAACCTTCCCATCGGCTGCTATTGAATTTTGGATCGATCGGAACTCTGGTTCCGGAATTACGGGTTTCAGAGTGCGGCCACACAGAAATTTCTCATAAAAACTATAGGAAAAATTAAAAATAGAATTTTTATTTTTGATGCTAAATGTATTCAAGGTGCATAAAACGTCGAGATTTGATGCAAACACGAAAAAAAATTGACGAAGATTCACTTTTTTGGATTTTGCACATTTTTTCCTTTCTGATATAGAAAGGTTATGCAATCACTCTGAAAAACGTCAACCTAATCCCGGCCCGGAGGGCCGAGTGTCATATCCCATTCAACTCAGTTCGTCGAGATCGGAAAAAGTCTGTATGTGTGTGTGTATGTGCGTATGTATGTGTGTGTATGTGTGTGTATGTGTGTGTGTATGTATGTGCGTATGTGTCAAATAATGTCACTCATTTTTCTCAGAGATGGCTGGACCGATTTGCCCAAACTTAGTCTCAAATGAAAGGTGCAATCTTCCCATCGGCTGCTATTGAATTTTAGATCGATCGGAATTCTGGTTCCGGAATTACGGGTTTCAGAGTGCGGCCACACAGAAATTTCTCATAAAAACTATAGGAAAAATTAAAAATAGAAGTTTTATTTTTGATGCTAAATGTATTCAAGGTGCATAAAACGTCGAGATTTGATGCAAACACGAAAAAAATTTGACGAAGATTCACTTTTTTGGATTTTGCACATTTTTGCCTTTCTCATATAGAAAGGTTATGCAATCACTCTGAAAAACGTCAACCTAATCCCGGCCCGGAGGGCCGAGTGTCATATCCCATTCGACTCAGTTCGTCGAGATTGGAAAAAGTCTGTATGTGTGTGTATGTGTGTATGTATGTGTGTGTATGTGTGTGTATGTGTGTGTATGTGTGTGTATGTGTATGTATGTGTGTGTATGTGTGTGTATGTATGTGCGTGTGTCAAATAATGTCACTCATTTTTCTCAGAGATGGCTGAACCGATTTGCCCAAACTTAGTCTCAAATGAAAGGTGCAACCTTCCCATCGGCTGCTATTGAATTTTGGATCGATCGGAATTCTGGTTCCGGAATTACGGGTTTCAGAGCGCGGCCACACAGAAATTTCTCATAAAAACTATAGGAAAAATTAAAAATAGAATTTTTATTTTTGATGCTAAATGTATTCAAGGTGCATAAAACGTCGAGATTTGATGCAAACACGAAAAAAATTTGACGAAGATTCACTTTTTTGGATTTTGCACATTTTTGCCTTTCTCATATAGAAAGGTTATGCAATCACTCTGAAAAACGTCAACCTAAACCCGGCCCGGAGGGCCGAGTGTCATATCCCATTCGACTCAGTTCGTCGAGATCGGAAAAAGTCTGTATGTGTGTGTGTATGTGTGTATGTGTGTATGTATGTATGTGCGTATGTGTCAAATAATGTCACTCATTTTTCTCAGAGATGGCTGGACCGATTTGCCCAAACTTAGTCTCAAATGAAAGGTGCAACCTTCCCATCGGCTGCTATTGAATTTTGGATCGATCGGAAATCTGGTTCCGGAATTACGGGTTTCAGAGTGCGGCCACACAGAAATTTCTCATAAAACTATAGGAAAAATTAAAAATAGAATTTTTATTTTTGATGCTAAATGTATTCAAGGTGCATAAAACGTCGAGATTTGATGCAAACACGAAAAAAATTTGACGAAGATTCACTTTTTTGGATTTTGCACATTTTTGCCTTTCTCATATAGAAAGGTTATGCAATCACTCTGAAAAACGTCAACCTAATCCCGGCCCGGAGGGCCGAGTGTCATATCCCATTCGACTCAGTTCGTCGAGATCGGAAAAAGTCTGTATGTGTGTGTGTATGTATGTGTGTGTATGTGTGTATGTGTGTGTGTGTATGTATGTGCGTATGTGTCAAATAATGTCACTCATTTTTCTCAGAGATGGCTGGACCGATTTGCCCAAACTTAGTCTCAAATGAAAGGTGCAACCTTCCCATCGGCTGCTATTGAATTTTGGATCGATCGGAATTCTGGTTCCGGAATTACGGGTTTCAGAGTGCGGCCACACAGAAATTTCTCATAAAAACTATAGGAAAAATTAAAAATAGAATTTTTATTTTTGATGCTAAATGTATTCAAGGTGCATAAAATTCACTAAGATAAGATAGCATAAGATTCACTTTTTTGGATTTTGCACATTTTTGCCTTTCTTATATAGAAAGGTTATGCAATCACTCTGAAAAACGTCAACCTAATCCTAATTTTTTTTCGACTCGCATAAGGTTTCTGGATTTTAACAGGGGCGTAGTTGATGGTTTACGGAGAGAGGTTACACCCCCCCTCTACTGTTCACTCCCCTCCTTTAAAAATCTTCTTAAATCACCCCTCAGACCACCACCTCATACCCCTCCCTTTCAACCCCATCATCTTTAAACCACCACTATATTACAAAGCATACCAATTTAAGCTGGGGAGTCGTTCGTTCATGGGACTTTCGCCCTCCTCACATACCCATCCCCGCATGACAAAATGAGTTAGCAAGCAGATAACATTGATCTAATGCTGATTAGGCTAATGGAGTATGATTTTTTTTGGTTCAAGTGTTTCACCGTCGACACGTAGCTCATCAAGTTCGTGGCTGGCATGCCATTGTGTATAAGTGCAAAGTGTACTAAGAATGTAATGGACATTTCCACAATTATGTTGAACATAAAAAGCCTCCGTGCCATAGTTTAGAGAAATGAGAAAGGCACAATTGCACCGCTAGGTGGATTAAAACAGGTTTTTTTTCTAAATTTTAATTTGTTTTTTTCTTAATTCATCTTAAAATACTGATTACACATACACTAAAGCACGCACAATGTTGCCAAAGTGATATATGCGATTTTTGATTTTCGACAAATATTTCAAACAACAGGTCAATAATTCACATAGTAATATGCATCCAAATTTTATTTAATCATAACTAATATTTTTATTGAAAAATTCTGATAGATAACCAACTCATTAAGCCAAAATTATCAAATTTTGCATGAAATAGAAATCTGTCACAATGTCGATCATTTAGCATGTTGGTTTGTTTGGCCGCACTGATTTCGGCTTGTTTACATTCTCCCTCCATAACAATCTGTTTTATTCTGTGGTTTTCGTTTGAAGCGAAACTGAGTCAGTTTCTAACCCCAACTGCTGTCAAAATGTATGAACTGACAGCGGTTGGGGTTAGAAACTGACTCAGTTTCGGGTTCAAGCGAAATCGCCATAAGAGAAGAGACGACAACACCCAGTTAAACTCATTCCGGAACCGGTTCGGATTTCTGAATGGAGTCAGTATTCAGGTCAGCGTGACAAGCAAAAAGTTAGCAAAAGCTGAGCAAAGCGAAATTGATGCTGGCAGAGTTTTTGCGAGCATTTTGCGCGATTTGTGCGAGAATTCAACAACCGTTTCTGACAGAAGCGGTTAAACCAACCGATGCTGCTCACTTTTATCCAGAATCGAGCCAGAAATGTACGGCCAAGATCTCTGCACGCTTCCTGCCACATCTTTGTCAGATGTTTTGGCTCGGTTCCTGTCAAAATTTGCCAGAAAACGCGAGCGAAACCGAGTTCGCCCTAGCTCAACTAACCCGACAGGATACGCGCAGAAATCTGACAGGGCTGCCAAACCAAGACTTACATAAATCTAGCAGAGCTGTCTCTGCCAGAAAATTTGCTCACTGGGATGGATTCCAAATCAAATGATTGGTTGATTCTGACTCCCCTCTAAGAACGGTTGGTTTCAAAATCGTCCAATGAAGGACGCTCGTTGGACCAATTTGGACAACGTCCAAAAAACCGTTCAACGAACGTCCATTATTGGACCCGTGTTGAACGATTTTGAAACAATTTTTTGGACGTCTCAGTGGGTCTTTGCACCGTACGCAATAGGTTTGTTCCAGTACCAGGAGAAACTGGAAGTACTCCGGAGCAAACAGGGAGAAAATTGTTCCTGTATTATCTTCTTCTCTTTTTTCTTCTTCTGGTGGCAAACCGGAGTGAAAAGGAGCAAGAATTTTTTGCTCCGGAGCAACAGGGAGTAACTTCCATGTACTGGAACAAACCTAATGTTACTGCAGGGATAGCGAAACGATGTCTGGCAGTGTTGCTATATTTATAGGGAAATAATGTAAATACTTTTGACAAATAATATTATTATCGTTAAAAGAGTAAAAATTAATAAATGAAGCAGAAATTTTGCGACAAAGTAGAACAAGTATCTACCACACGTTTGCCGTATACGTGGTTAATAATTTTAAACAAAAATAAGACAGCAACCAAACCGTAATCTAAAATTTGTCAGAGTGCCCTTTATTAATATAATGGATTCAAGATACAAAATATTGCAGGCATAAAATAAATTAACAAGAATCCATTTTCATTTTAAAAAATAGCAACACTGTTCGGAAGATTTAGGCAGAGTGGAAATCTGCGAAAAGAAGAATGTCGAAAGAAAAATAACAAGCCGACTGTCACGTCTTGTCTTAGGAATATTCTGACGCAAAATTGTAACAAAAACGACCCCCTCTATTGTCATGTCTTGTCTTAGGTCTCATGTAGTTCTTCTGTTCGTCAACCGTTGCAATATGAGACCCGTGTAGGACGGTTTTCAAGCACTTGTTTGTGATTTCTCCCTAAGCGATTTCTCCGTGGGTGGCATTAAGCGTTTCCCCCCCCCCCCTGCAATAATATTCATGAAAGGACCTATGCTAAGAAGTTTTAGATTGCATGTCGCAATTTTAAACTTTTTAGAAAATGAAAACGATAGTTCAGGGGAATGTGCTTCCTCATAGTGCGCTATTTTGTTTTCTAGGATTCAAGTCAGAGCCAGCTGCATTCTTTGTATACGTAATTCACAGAGTGTATGTAAGAAGAGTGACAACTATGAAATAAGCAACAATGATTATCCGCCAGTGTCAATCTAATCTAAGGGTGCTGATGCTGACATTAGAATGCGAGATGCGAGAAACCTGCTTACTGCAAACCAAATGGGTGATGTCAGAGTGAAAGCCGAGCGGATCTGCGCCGACTGCCCGCTTTCACTCTGACATCACCCATTTGGTTTGCAGCAAGCAGGTTTCTCGCATCTCGCATTCTAATGTCAGTTCCAGCGCGGGTCAGCTTCTCGCGGCCACTCTGTAAGCACCCTAAGGGTGCTTACAGAGTGGCCGCGAGGAGCTGAGCAGGGGCTGGCACTGACATTAAAATGCGAGATGCGAGAAACCTGCTTGCAGCATATCAAATGGAACCTGTCAGAGTAAAAGCAGGCAGTCGGCGCCGATCCGCTCAGCTTTCTCTCTGACATCATCCCTTTGGTTTGCAGCAAGCAGGTTTCTCGCATTCTAATCTTAGCATTAGCGCCAGCTCAGCTTCTCGCCGCCACTCTGTAAGCACCCTAACACTTCTCCAATCTATCTATTGTTAGGTATTGTTCCGTGTAGTCATTCGCCTTACACATACTTTCATGATCCATACGAAAATGAAAGTTTCGTAGTTCGTGATTTATTATTGTTCCTCAAGACTGTAATCTTGAAAACACCAACAAATGAATGGAACAGCAAGAGACAGCGAGTGCATAATCATTGTTTTGCTTTGACTTCTACCGTACGGAGAATCACAATAGAGGAAGTGAAATTATGTTAACGTCAATAATATTAGCTTGCTCATGTTGTTTAATGAAATACATGCACGAGTATGCTCCGAAATTACTGTTCTTAGAAGAAAACTGTCCAGGGATGTTTTATACATTAACATAAACTCTAAAATTACATTTCTTTACAGCATGAATTTTTCACATTTCGACCCCTTCCACAATTATTTAGATAAAACATTACAAAGAAACCTGTTCAAACACGTAACTTGCATAATACCAAATCAGACTAATCGAATCATTAAAAAAAATATTACAATTGTATATGTAAATCCAAATGTATCACTTCCACCGGTTCCTCTTGGCTATTGTTGAAATATGAAGCGTTTTCGGTGATATTTTTTAAAACTGGATTCTGTTTAATTTCAAACAATTAGAGATGAACTAATGATATTAAAACTTAATAGACAATCCAAGGGATGTAATTGTTTCATCAAACCAATCAAATACAGAGAAACCTGGCAGTGCAGAAGGCACATTAACAGGGTCCAAGGTATGCAGTGATTCAAATTAGGTTGGTTACCCTAAATCATACGTAAATTATATTTTGCAAGCATTGCAAATATGTCTTCATCGTTGTTAGCATTTTGAAAGTACTGCTTTTCGACAGACATATGCAAATTGGAATGATTCAATACCCCATACAGTGCGAAATCGCATATCCCCATTATTTAAATCCCTGCTTTGAGAAGCAAATAGCCACTAAAATCCAGATTTCGAGTAAATTCACAATATCTGCATTTCATGATGGATGTCACTTCATTTGGCTTACATTGGAGTACACCTACGACATGATGAGTTAATGATAAATGTCGTTGGATAAACCCTCGACAATGGGGATCATTAATTTGAAAAATTGCCTGAGTTTTTCATATGTATTGATACAGGTGTCCTTACGAGTACACTCATATCATTCCCAAACATTAATTATTTTCTGATTTTTGAATTAAAAAAAAAAACAAATTAAACTCAACCAACAAACTGACAGTTATCCTACTAAATGATGTAACTGCAATTATCTCGTTCGCCTTATTGTTAACCGGGACATCACCCCACACAGCATGATCTGGTACTTTTACAATCCGCTAGCAACCTGCCATCTCAGCCCGGTCAGCGTGGCAAGCAGAAAGTTAGCAAAAGTTATGCAAAGCGAAATTAGGTAATACTTTCATGGAAATATTTAAGAGATGGCACTGCTTCAGTGGTAGCTATGGTGAATTTAAATGTAAGGGAAAGAATTAAAACTTGGGATTTTGGAGAAACTATAATATTGTAGTTGTAAAATGAATACACACACATACACACACATACACACACACATACACACACATACAGACTTTTTCCGATCTCGACGAACTGAGTCGAATGGGATATGACACTCGGCCCTCCGGGCCGGGATTAGGTTGACGTTTTTCAGAGTGATTGCATAACCTTTCTATTAGGGTTTTCGATTGATGGCACTGACACCGCGCCAGTGTTTTGCACTGGAACGGTGCCAATGGAACACTCCAATGCAAATCGAGTGCAGACTTGAATGTGTGTGTGTAGTTGCCCGAGCTGTCATTTAACAGCTGATGTTTTGCACTTTTTCAACATTTAACTTTCCCGTGCTGTTTAGTGGAATGTATATTCACTTTTTGCTATTTACAAGCGGAAAAAAGTTTTTCTCCCCACAAACAGACCGATCATCCGGTCGCTTCTGCAATATGGAAACTAAACAGAATAAGGAGGTAGGTAATGCTGATGCTGTTGCTGGACAACAGCGGGCATAAGTTATTTCGAATCTCGCAAATGTTACAATTTTTCAGGATACTGCTCGTGGATGCTTAGCCACAGTGTGGCTCCCTGGCAATAAACTGATATCCTAATTTTGTCAATGAATATTCAATACCTTTCCGGAGATGGTTCAGGATTGATAACATGATGAGGGAGTTCAGGTAAGTAGGCGCGAATAACATGACAATGAAAGCCGATCTTTGATAATTTTTCTCATTTCCAGCAATTCACACCTATCCATATCTTTACTTGACGCAATGTTGAATTTTTGTGCCTACCTGCGGACCACAATGGGCTATCGTTGCGCACAATTCGTAAATTAATTTCCTGTCGAAGCTCGCAGAAACTGTTACGATGCAAACCGACAAATAATCGAATCGATTGCTATAATGAGCTGCGGAAGGCTGATGACGAATTTGTTTCTTAAAGCCTAACTAAATTACCATGTTCTCGAGCTGGTGTTGCTTCGCCAACAACGACAAACAAGAAATTAAAGTGCTGGACGGCTGGAGAAATTGGTAGTGAATTTTGATTTTGAAACCAGTTTAAAAGAAATTACGGTCTGTATCAGCTAATTTGGCATTTTATTGAATACAGGCAACCGGAAGTGACGTAACTCCACTAAAGTATTAGAGCTAAACTGCCTGTAATTGGAAGTCAGTCCCATATAGTTAGAGATCCCTTTAGAACATGGGACTGACTTGCGATTATGGGCAGTAAATGCTGTACTCGAATTTGTTCCGACTGGGACATTTTCTGCTCTTATTTTAGTTATTTGTTCAATGTTTTATGAGAAACATTAATCGGCTGGAATAAAGTTCAAAACACTAGAACATGAACTAGTATCATTTGAAAGAAACCGATAAAGAAGTACGACCGCTATTCTGTCCTTCACAACCGTTTTATTCCATGGTCTAGTAGCAACTCGAAGATGTTCGTAACAAATCCCGACTGTTACGATTCATCAATATCTTCGGCTCTGTTAGTGCTAGTGCTAATTTTATTAAAATATCCCTTTAAAAGTGAGATTGTAACGTTTCAATATAGGGGTCCGTTCCAAAATTTTCGGCCAGAATGGTGTCTGTACCATTCTCTATTGTGTCGCCGAGTATTGAGCGCATTTTTTCTTAAACACCGTGAACTCGATAGTCTATGACATGATCAGCGATTTATATAAAGCAAGTGCGTAGACTACATCATACGAAATCGTCGAAAACCTTGTACCTCATTCACTCCCTGATATCATATACTTTCCTCCTTTTTGGAAGACATACATGTTTTTCTTTACACACTAAATCTTTGTATCGCACCTTCAAGCACTATGTTGAACAATAGATTAGAGAGTGCATCAACACTGCTTGAATCTATCTTACGTCACAAAGCAGTCGGATGTCTATTATCTTCCACAATTCATTTCGTTTCACTGAATCGTACGCGGAATTCAAGTCCATAAATAGATGGTGAGTCCGCAAGTTATTTTCCCGCAATTTACCCATAATTTGTCTTAAACATATTGTTCGTCGTTCATCTCGAAACCGGTTTTGGTATTTGCCGACCAAAGAAGCTGGGGGTCTGTCTGTTAAATAGAATACGGGACAGTACCTTGTAAGTTGCATTGAGAACCGTTACGCCTCGATAGTGATTGCACTCGTGTGTGTGTATGCTTTTTTAAAAAAAAATTAGAGGGCATTAAAAAGTTTCAAGAAAACCGTGAGACGGGAAAAAAATGTACAAAAACCCAAATGTTTCGGAACGGGTTTGGGCTGCCATCACCCGACCCGCTAAAAACAATTGCTCTTGCCCAAAACCTGATTTCTCCCCGGCACTACCTTACGGCATTACTTCGGGGAGGGAATTTTTATGTGCATAGCACCCACTCTAATTTTACTACTTAGTTGTTAGTTCCTTCAGTAGGGTTACAGCCCCACTCCTCGACACACCACCATCCACACAGGCTGCCAATTTCTGCATGGCAGTTGGAGAGCTGGCTGTAAGTCGAGACTTAGTGCTTTACTCCTACGAAGACAATCTGGGCGGAAAACTTCAGATTGTCTAATTCACCAAGCCCTTGGGCTCCCTTATGCCATTCAGCACCATGACTCGACTCCCTTGTGCCAGTTAACACCGCACAGAACAGAAGGGAGTTCTCCTATAATTCAGTGCCATTTACTCGTAAAGCTCCCGACTTGTTTATGTACTACTCGATCTAGTCCCCGACGGTGGACTTAGCCTACTCCGACGGAGAATTCCCCGGCGAAGTTCTCCCGAAACCGAGCTAACCAGCCAGGTGTCGAGGTCAGTTCGGCGATTCCGGTGGAACAAGGCATCCGGGTCGTTAGTGCCCCGACGACCCGCGACTAGTGGTGTCTAGTCGCGGTCTACTCAGTCTAGCTGTCAATCTAGCTTACGCCGACGGAGAGTTCCCCGTCGAAGGAAGTTCGATACCGATTCTTCTTTGGTTTTAGCACCACAATTTCTTGAGCCCTCAGGTTCCCCGTTCCATTTCGCTCTACTTTTCCGATGAGCCATTCAGCTCCTGCCCTTACTTGTTCGCGAACTACTCGGTCTAGTTCCCGACAATGGATCTAGCCTACTCCGACGAAGAATTCCCCGGCGAGGGAGGCTCTCCTGAAACCGAGTGGTAGATTTCTCCTGATACCGATGTTCGTTTCCGTGAGCCATTTAGTGCTCCGCGAAGTCCCGATCTGCTCGATCTAGTCCCCGGCGGTGGATCTAGCCTACTTGACGGGCCAGCCAATAGTTGCTGAGGTCTATTCGGCGATTCCGGGCGGAGCGTAGCTTCTGGTTCACCAGCGCCCCAACGACCAATTGCTAGCTGTGCGACGCAGTCTACTCGGTCTGATTCCCGGTGGTGGATCTAGCCTACTGACGAGCTACCCGGGAGGGTGTCGAGGTCGGTCCAGCAATTCTGGTGAAGCTTGACGTCCGGTTCACAGGCACCCCGACGACCCAAACTCTGTGCTACGTCACGTATTACTCAACTGGTTCCCGGCGGTGGGCCTAGTCTACACAGTCGGAGAGTTCTCCGACGGCGGAATTTCTCTCGAAACCCAATATTGTCAACTGTCACACCATATATACCCCTACGAGCTTCTTCGAACCTAGGGCATTCGGAAACCACGTGTTCCGGTGTCTCCTGCACGGTCGCACACTCCGGGCAAAGGGGTGACGAAGCATGTCCAAACCGATGCAAGTACTTCCGGAAGCAACCGTGCCCGGACAAAAACTGCGTCAAATGGAAGTTCACCTCTCCATGCTTCCTATGCTCCCAAGCGGACACATTTGGAATGTCAGTGGGTCCACCTTTCTTTCTCCTCGTTGTCCCACTCCTGCTGCCATTTAGTCAACTAGTCCGCTCGGACCAATCTCCTTGCGTTACGTGCGTTTCTCCGCTGGTAGCATTCCACGTCCTCCGCCAGGGTGATGCAGATACTGCCTCCGACGATATTGTTCTGTAGGCACTCGCGACTCGTATGGCCATCAGACGGAATTTCCTGTTCAACTTTTCACGGTTCAGCTTTTCACGGTTGGTTTTCAGCGCAGCACCCCAGGCAGGAACCCAATATCGGAGAATCGATGACGAAACAGTAGATAGCAGACGTCTCGTGCTGCTTCTCGGGCCGTCGATGTTTGGTTTTGCTATTGCTTTCGTTGCCTTTGCCGACTTTTCGCAGGCTTAGTCGACGTGGTTGTTAAAGCTCAACCTGTCATCGATTATTACTCCTAATTGCTTCAGTGCACGCTTCGATTCAATCAATGCCCTCCGACGTCGATCTGCATCCGCTGAACAGCTTTGCACTTGCTGACCAACAACACCTCCGTCTTGTGGTGGGCTATTTGCAGCTTGATCCCGTTCATCCAGCTCTCGATCGCGTCTATTGTCTCCGTCACCTCCTCTTCTTCAAGTGTTTCACCCATCACCGTTACTGACACGTCGTCCGCGAAACCCACGATTTTCACTTTCCTGGGCAACCGCAGTGCTAGGACTCCATCGTACATCCTGTTCCAAAGAGTTGGACCGAGAATGGAGCCCTGAGGAACGCCCGTTGTGACTCACATCGACTTCTGTCCTTCGCTCGTTTCGTACAGCAGCACTCTGCTCTGGAAGTAGCTCTTCAGGATCTGGCGCTGCAGCGATGGCTTCTCAGCTGGTGCAGTTAAATGCATTCTTCACATCTACCGTGGCCACCGCGCAGTACCGATCTCTTTTACGGTTCTGTTTAGATGCCTTCTCGGCACTCTCGAGCACTGTCCGAATTGCATACACTATCGATGTTCTTTTGCGAAATCCGAGCTGCATCTTGAGCATGAATTTCGTCAACCTGTTAAGAACGATCCTTTCCAGGAGTTTTCCAAGTGTATCCAGCAGGCATATGGGCATGTACGAGGCCGGATCGCCCGGTGGCTTCCCTGGCTTCGGCAGCAACACCAGCTTCTGGACCTTCCACATTTCGGGGAAGTTGCCTTCATTTAGACACTTCTGCAGCCCCATCCTGAACATGTCCGAATATGCTAGGATCGCAGCTTTCAGCACCACGTTTGGTATTCCATCCGGACCGGGGGCTTTCTTTGATTTCATGCGCTTCGATGCTTCTGCGAGCTCGTCATTAGTTACCGATCGTCCGTGTTTGTTCCTTCTTCTTCGCCGTACGGTGTTGGTGGCAAGACAGTTGGATCGTTCTTCGGGAAAAGACCCGACGATTGTCTTCAGCTTAATTGGGTATATTTCGGCAGGCGTCGTCGAGCCCTTCATTTTCGCCATCACGACTCGATACGCGTCGCCCCAGATATTGGCGTCTACTTCTTGGCACAGCTCCTTGTGGCAATCTGACTTGCTAAGTCTGATCTCCCGTTTTAAAGCGGCCCTAGCTTCCCGAAACGCTGCCTTGCTCTCTTCTCTATCTGGGTCCGACATCACTCTCTGAACCCGCCTTCTGGCTCTGAGACAAGCAGCGCGTCGTGCTAAGCGTCTCGTTCTACTAGTAAGCTGGACGTCGTTTGTTGCGTGGTTCCAGCTTTCGCGGTATTGTGGCGTCACAAGCCGCCACAATCCTTCTTGTTAGGTCAGCCGCATCCACGTTCTCGGTCCCGCCGTTCGGCCGAGCTGCCTCAACGTAGAGGTCTTTGTTGAAGGCTTTCGTCCTCCACTTTCGTTCACCGGACTTCCTTCTCCATACTGCAGCAGGGTTCCGTTGACCGACAGGGTAGCGAATCGCCTGGTGGTCACTATGCGGATACGTTTCGCATACTCTCCAATCCATGTCCGCCGTTAATGTAAGACTACAGAATGTGACGTCGATGATAGACTCTCTCCCGTCTCTCCGAAAAGTGCTAACAGAACCTTCATTGCACAATCGTACGTCTAACTTCGCTAGAGTTTCCTGCAGGATACACCCTCTTGTGTTGGTTACTCTACTGTCCCATTCCACAGACCAGGCGTTGAAGTCATGAGTACCGGCTTCCGACTGATCAACTGCTCGGTTAACTGCTCCAGCATTAGGCTGAACTGCTCTACTGTCCACCTTAGAGGAGCGTAACAGCTACACACGAAGACGCCATTGATTTTGGCGATCACGAAGCCCTCATATGAGCGTTTTACCACTTCTTGAAAGTGGAATCTGCCCATAACTTGTATCACAGCCGTTTCTGATTTATCCGCTACCTAGTTACCGTTGTCAGGGGGACTTGATAAGGCTCTGCGATCAATACGACATCGCACATAGTTTCTGTCGTAGACTGCCACAACAGTTGGTGTCACAGTGATTCAGGGTTATGTCCATTACCGTTGACTTGCAGTCGTCTTCTTGTACCGTTTACCTGCAGTCGCCTTCTTCCGGCATTACAGTGTGTCAGCGTCAACTTGTTGCTCAACAGGTTCGTGCCAGTCGTGCACTTGTAAAGGGTGCCTTTTAAACGTAAACGTAAAGTTATCGCAGATTGCTGCCAAAGAATTATCTTTTCGGGCGTGGCTCATGTTTGATTAAATGATTGTAAACAAACAAGACTGCCTATTCGTTGTGATGAGTATTCGGAGCAGATCCTAGAGATCCTATTTCATGCCAAAATAGTGTCTGTGTGGTGCAGTTCATACGAGAATGGTATCCTGGGCTCAGTTTTTGTCAATAATGATGCTGGAGCCAACGTTAATATCACTGACGAGCAATATCGAGAGATGGTCTAGGGGTTGATTCCAAATGTGCTTGCTCAACATTTTGAAGACTTAAATGAGAATCAGAAAGGTACAATTGCCTCACTAGGTGGATTAAAACAATTTTTATTAGACCTAGTTAGAGAACACCGAATGAATCTGACTACTGGATTGCTAATGTTCTGCTAGGGGCTTTAACAAACAAACTACCCTCCTAAGAAATTAGACTTTTCAGATGAAGCGTTTTCTCACATGTACTAGGAGTTTTGGCGTTCAATACTACCACTTCGGGGGATTGTTTTAGATTGATCTTTCCTTCTGTAGACAGTTCTCAATCCAACTTTTTTGTTTTAGCACGCAATCTCAAACGACTAGAGTTCGGGATACATTGATCTACCAAGTAATGGAACTTCGGATGAAAAAGTAAATTACTAGTCAGAAAATTCTGTATCTCGTTCTGAATTTTGTTCATGAAACCGCTTTTTTGAACAACCATGATCTTGAGAAATAGGAATTTAAAAGATTTCATACGCCAGCTAGCGCCTGAGTCCAAAATTAATCTAATCAAGAACTTTGTTTGAGATACTATTCGTCTCAACCACCATGTACTCAGGATTGTGAGATAAAGCATGCTCTAACATGTACTGAAAATTTCAATATTGTTAGTGAACGAATTCAAAATTAATTAGTTTACCACCGGTAGCCCTCGACGTGCTCAAGAGCTTTGTCGAAGACACTATACTTCTAAATTGATACATAGGAGTTCTACAAAATACATGCGCCGTCCTGTGAGCTCATTCCAATAACCCTCATTTTTTATACAATCATGAATTTGACATTCAGGATGACGGCGCCGATGGTTGGGTGGGTGGTAGACGTGACCGCCACTCACCCCACTTAGTCTGGGTTCAATCCCAGTCGAGGTCGTTGAGTTTTCTGAGGTGAGAAAAATCTGAAGGTTACGCCTTCCTTCGGAAGGGAAGTAATGCTGTTGGTCCCCGGTCCATAAGTTGATGGATGATATCTAGTCCAGATGGGAGTCGTCACCTTTCTGGCGTCGGTATTTGGCCTCGTAGCGGAAATAGACCGACGAAAAATAACCAGAACTAGAAGAAGAAGAAGGCAGTCAGGATTTTAAAATATTGCTTGCTAATAGAATTCTTAATATTCTAATAGAATTCACAATTAATCCGTCGATCTTAAAATAGTTCTTGACTTCTTCAAAAACTTTTCCGAAAATATAATACTCTTTGGATTTTTATTAAGCGTGAGTTCAATATTTGGCCCCCATCGGAATACCCAGCACTATACCCATATACTTCATCTGTACGTATCCACACTTTCCGACACAGGTACTGCGCCGGATAGATATGAATGCGTACACGTAAAATATATGGAAGAATAAAGCACTATTTACACCTATCCGATCCGTTTCAGTGCCGGTTCAGCTCCGTGCACGGACACCAATTCAGCAGGCATTGACACTTGTCCGGGGCGGTGCCGTGCCATATGTACGTATGTTCGAGCTCCAACCGCAAAGGACTTACTATAGTTTCTTAATTTAATGGAGTGGACTTCATTAAAACCTGTGCCTCGAATTTTTCTGCAAATATTAATTTGTGTTCATACGGTCTATCTGTTTTACCCATTCACAAAAGCAATTAAATGCCATATACTTACAACCGATTGTAGGGTGATGAGCCTATTTTGGCACCATTATGGAGAGGGTCGCACTATTTTTTGAATAACTTAAAAAGAAGCCATATTACCTATAACCTTTTTCAGAATAAAGTATCAGTGTACTGTTTCTTAAACATCTGTATAATGCTTATTTGGCAGAATTGTCTCAATTTTCAGCATAAATGAAAATAAATGTTCTATTCTGTGCATCTATTCCCACCTGAACGTTCCAATTATCGCCTCATGGGTGTGCCGATTTCCACCTCATCGAAAAACAATCTAGTTGAAACGCAATGCCTCATATTTCATTTGCGTCGTTCTAACTAGGTATCCAGATCATGGACGCCAACGCGTGATTTGTAAAACGAATTATTCTGCTTTTTTCAGCCGATCAAAACAAACGTAAACATTACGCACACGAAAGAAACTCATCAGCTGTTAGTAGAAGAGCGCCCAGAACTGCGCATGCAGGAAATAACCATGCGAAAGTTAACAACTGGAATATAAAGTTCACCTCACACATTACTTCCTCCCGATCCAAATTGTATGTGCAGATGAAAATAAAATATCTGCGATCAACAATTAGTTGAATAACTTGAAATAATTGATTACTTATACCTGAAATTGCATAACATTATGTTTTCAAGTTCATGTTTTGGTTTGGCCGCACTGGTGATTCTTTTCTGTATGATGGATGCAAAAAGTTGGTTTTGATTGTGGTAGTGTATCAGCAAAACATGCCAATAATAGGAACCCCCGTATTTAGTTTTATCCTATTATAACACTAGGCCTATTCTAGTGTTTGACGAGTGCTTTTAAAGCGAAATAATCGTAAAAAGGTTCTCCAGCTAAAATAAAGGTATGTATCAGTGCAATATTTAATATATTTGTGCCGGAATAACGAGATATGAGGCGGTAAATGCTGGCTCGAAAGTGTTTATTTTGCTAAGCGCCGTTGCGTCCTGTTTCGGTTCACTACGCGAGTGAGGCGGATCAGCAGATATTTCAATAAGGTGATTTTGTTTTAATTAAAAGTTGGATTTAGTGGATAGTTCTAAATACGTATGTGCACAACAAATAAAGAATATAACTTGAGCTTTTTTTGCACACCTGTTTTAGCCAAATCGATATTGTCATTATCTCATATGCTTGGTTCGAAACCAAGGGGTACGAAATAGGGTCACAATAGGCTCTACTGCCATAATAGGCACATCACCCTATATCCACTTTTCCCGTGTGCATTAGATTTGAATCGGTTTGCTTGCGAAGGTATATTTCCATCTAGCATAATGTGGGTCGGCATTCGGACAAATTTGGGTCTTCACGACGCTGGCCGGTCACGTAATAAACCGATTCACCTCAATTTTCACCTGACTGGTATGATACTCGTTGCCATCATTTACAGCAGGTCAACATAAGCAATATTTTTTAGTTCGGCTGTCGTGATAACTTTCTGTATTATTAGATGCATTCTCGTACAATTGTGCCAGTGAGCCAACATGTTTCTTGCTCATTAAAACACCGCAGTTAACGTAGTTCAATCTTAAATTAACGTAAATAAATAGAGCAAATTAAATATACAGAAAATTTAATCAAATAAGGCTTATTTACCGCTAACGATTGTCCGGTCGCTGATTTTCGATTTTTTTTCTTTTCCATTTTGTGTTGTTTTAATCGTGGTTTTGACGTTTCCGCTATTGGTGTTAGTGCGTGCACTGGCTCCACCGACAAAATTTTCGGTGCCAAATCTCTGCCCCGAAATTGCACTGGAATTGCACTTTTTTATTGCAGTTCCAATCAATGGAACATGGTGTCGGTGTTTTGACAACACTTCTGCAAGAAAAGTGCAATTTCAGTGCAGAAAACTACACCAGTTTCTTCAATCGAAAACTCTATATATGAGAAAGGCAAAAATGTGCAAAATCCAAAAAAGTGAATCTTCGTCAAATTTTTTTCGTGTTTGCATCAAATCTCGACGTTTTATGCACCTTGAATACATTTAGCATCAAAAATAAAAATTCTGTTTTTAATTTTTCCTATAGTTTTTATGAGAAATTTCTGTGTGGCCGCACTCTGAAACCCGTAATTCCGGAACCAGAATTCCGATCGATCCAAAATTCAATAGCAGCCGATGGGAAGGTTGCACCTTTCATTTGAGACTAAGTTTGGGCAAATCGATCCAGCCATCTCTGAGAAAAATGAGTGACATTATTTGACACATACGCACATACATACACACACACACACATACACACACATACACACACACATACATACACACATACACACACATACAGACTTTTTCCGATCTCGACGAACTGAGTCGAATGGGAGATGACACTCGGCCCTCCGGGCCGGGATTAGGTTGGCGTTTTTCAGAGTGATTGCATAACCTTTCTATATGAGAAAGGCAAAAATGTGCAAAATCCAAAAAAGTGAATCTTCGTCAAATTTTTTTCGTGTTTGCATCATATTTCGACGTTTTATGCACCTTGAATACATTTAGCATCAAAAATAAAAATTCTATTTTTAATTTTTCCTATAGTTTTTATGAGAAATTTCTGTGTGGCCGCACTCTGAAACCCGTAATTCCGGAACCAGAATTCCGATCGATCCAAAATTCAATAGCAGCCGATGAGAAGGTTGCACCTTTCATTTGAGACTAATTTTGGGCAAATCGGTCCAGCCATCTCTGAGAAAAATGAGTGACATTATTTGACACATACGCACATACATACACACACACACATACACACACATACATACACACATACAGACTTTTTCCGATCTCGACGAACTGAGTCGAATGGGAGATGACACTCGGCCCTCCGGGCCGGGATTAGGTTGGCGTTTTTCAGAGTGATTGCATAACCTTTCTATATGAGAAAGGCAAAAAGTTAATAAGATTAGTGAACCAATGTATATTGATTTTCCAGAATCAAGTTTCGCCTATGAAAAAGATAATTCAATTTCAAAAAGAGAACCACGATATAAAAAAATCCAAATAAGAGAGAACCACAGAACTTTTATCATAGATACAAATGGAAGAAAAATACATAAATCAAATTTAAGAAAATTGTTCAAAACTGATTAACTTTTTATTACATTTCAGATTGTTCGTCTCAATAGCACAAGCTGCTATCAAAATTCATGATTTAAATAGAAATCCAATAGCCATTGTACCACTAGGACAAGCAACAATCAATTTAGGATATATAAGGATTATAAATCCAATTGAAATCCAACGTTTTAAATCAATAATAGATACCTTTTCCATATTTTTGAACAACAAAACAATCAATAGCCCATTATATAAATTATTGCAAACTAAACATTATTTCCTGTATCAAACCTATTTAAAAATTTGTCCTGAAGAAAAACGTTTTAAACGATGGAACAGTATCGGTACTGCTTTAAAATGGATAGCAGGTACGCCAGATGCGGAAGATTTACTAATTATAAATAGTACAATGAATAATGTTATTGAAGAAAATAATCGACATGTTCTCATCAATGCAGCCATCAATTCCAGAATACAACATACAATGCAGCTTGTAAATCATCTTTTGGAATTGGATAACAAATCTCAACAACAGCATGTCATCGAAATAAACCTTCTTACTGCCATATTAAACATCGATACCGTCCAACGTTATATTGAGATGATTGAAGATGCTATCTTATTAGCTAAACATGGAATACCAAGCAGCAGAATTTTAAATACTAAGGATTTTGAAAAGATCAGAAAATATTTGGAAGAGCATAAAATTACTGTAAAATCGTTCGAGCAATTATTATCAAAATCAAATGCTCAGGTTTCAATGAACTCAACTCATGTTATATATATGATTAAAGTCCCCCAACTATCTGAGCAGACCTACGATTACGAATATATTGATTCAGTTGTCCAAAATCAAAAACAAGTGCTGGTTAGATCCAATTATATTCTTACCAATGGAACGCATATCTACGAATCAACCGAAAAATGCGCAAATGAACTCGACAATTATATTTGCGAATCTAATAATTTAAAATCCCCGAATGAATGTATTTCTAATTTGGTACGGATCAAGCATGCCAACTGTTCTTACGAGAAAAATTATTCAAAAGGAATCATCAAAAGAATTAATGATGACTGGATACCGTTAAATAATGTGAATGTGACACTTAAATCTAATTGCAGCAATGTCACTCAACAACTGAATGGATCATATCTAATCCAGTTCGAAAAATGTGAACTAGAATCAGATAACAGTCGCTATACCAATTTGGTAATGGAAGTTAGTAGTAAATCATACAGACCAACTACTGGATTAACTGTCTTCGAAACAAATTTAGTGGATATACCACCACCAGAATTTTTGGGAAACTTGACATTGAAGCATAGAAAGATACTACAACATGTCTATTTACAAAATGATTCCTTCAAATGGAAACTTAACATAATAGGATCATTTAGTATTGGAATATTCGTTATTTCTATGGCAATTATTACTGTGTACATACTATCATGTAGATATAATAAAACAACCGTAGATGTCAATGTATCACCATCCGCCCCAATTGAGATACCTACTCCAAAAGTTTCATCGAATTTCTCCACTTCAGAGACTCTTCCAAATTCACCATTTCCAGATTTGTCTATCGAAAGATTCAAGGAACTCAATCAGTACATCAATATGCCGGTATCAGAAAGAAGCATTAAAAACTTTGATGGCAAAGTTATTTAAGAAGGGAGGAGTTAGCTGGTTCACACGCATCGTTCCCAGACGACAACATGTGATAATTAACTGGAAGCAGGGCTAGACGACAACATGCGCGCTCTAAGGAAAACAGTAACAACAACAGGTGTTCTGAGAAGCGCAGCTGGTTGCATCGCCTGGCTGAAGTTATATATAGGCCGTTAGGGAACATTATTGTGCAGTTCCAGTGAGACTATCAAATAAGCTAGTAGTGAATAAATTTTTTAAAATTTAAAATTATATAATAAGTTTTTAACTCGTTCTTTCGCAGAAATGCTAAAGAAAGCTATACCACTAACCTCAACAAACATCTATGCTCACTTGCCTCCTAACAAGGGCGAGACTGATGACCCACAAAAGGGAACATCTCTAGGGTGCCTAGAAGTTATAGGAAGAGGAGGAACATTTCCTCTCCTAAAGTTCCTTGTAAAGGCCAGAAGGTGTCCCTAGACGGGTCTCCGAAAGTGACATCTCTTGGAAGTGTTGCAACCAAGCCGAAGCAAGTAACTCCTGGTCTCGGAGTATATATATATATATATATATATATATATATATATATATATATATATATATATATATATATATATATATATATATATATATATATATATATATATATATATATATATATATATATATATATATATATATATATATATATATATATATATATATATATATATATATATATATATATATATATATATATTTGTGTAAAATATATATTTTTGTGTAAAAAACTTATTTTTCTTAAAATACCTCTAACTTTAAAAGTATACTTTGTATTTTAAATATTTCAGTTCAATTTGAAAGGTGAGAAAATTTCCTATTGAATAGTGTTCTCATATCTTTTAAGTAATTAGTTCTAATTACCTTTTAGCTGTAAAGTAGTTAAAAGTTGGTGTTTTTGAGGAGGTTTTTGCTAATTTTCTCGAAATAATGAAGTATGATTATAGCAATATCCATTATCCAAAAGTTGGGTTTTAGGACGATTCATAATTTGTTCTTGGACGTCATATTTCTATCTCTTCTCATTTCTTTGTAATTTCATTACTATACTTTTCCTGTAACCGACTTGCAAGTGCTTAAAAGACTCTAATCTAAAAAATATGCTTTATATCGTTATTTACAAGATTTCATTGGAAAGCTGAGAAAATGTCCTATCAGTGTATGTACAAATATCTTTTAGTTAAGTGTACTAAATTATTTTTTACTAAAGAAATAACTCAAAATTTGTGTTTTTTGGAGAGTTTTTTAATTATTCTAATTATTTATCAACAAAATTTATCGTTACTATTGTTCATTTGATGCCCCTTAATGTTCTCTATAACTTTTTATTTGACATTTTGTCTATATCTCTTTTCATTTTGCTGCTATTTAATAGTTAACGCAGTAAGAGCACGCCACAAATGTAGTGGGTTCGAACTCGATATTTTTGCATATGAAACGATGTGATTAAAACGATTTTGCGTCGAAACCAAAAGAGATAATTGAATGGAGTCAAAGAAAGAACTGTAGAACTTGCTGAGATGCATTATTTCCATGATAATAATGGTGATGTTTATTATTTACTATTTTAAGAAAATTAACGAAAATGCTAATAATAGCACTAACTTTAAACTAATTTACTTTTAAAACAATACTAAATTAACTTAACTGAAAGTTATTAATACATTTTTCACTGTAAACTTTTCCTGGCTTTCGAATAAAAAGAAAAAAAGTACAATAAGTGCCATAATTTTTCAATTAGAGCTGGTACTAGTGAAAATGAGATATAAATATCCAAGTTGAATAACCCAAAATCATGAAAATAAAAGGTAAGTGTATCATGTCAAAGAACGAATTAAGCAGCTCATCAAGGCTAACAATCTGAATTATTAAAATGATGAGGTTAACTATTAGGATTTTCAAGAAATGAACGAAAAATCGTTTAAAATTGTTTAATTTTCAATAAATTACTTTGTAAATGCTACTTAAACTCATTAGCTGAAACATGTGAGGGCATCACTCAATGCGAAATTTTCTCACCTTTCGAATGGAACTAAAACATTTAAAATACAAAGTATACTTTTAAAGTTAGAGGTATTTTAAGACAAATAAGTTTTTTACACAAAAAGTTCAAATAACTCTGTAACGGTTGAGATTTGATGGTATGTGTAGAACAATTTTTTTCTCCAAATATGGCAGTCTATCACCCCCCGAGAGATTCTTAACCATGAACCAAACACCCTGTATATATATATATATATATATATATATATATATATATATATATATATATATATATATATATATATATATATATATATATATATATATATATATATATATATATATATATATATATATATATATATATATATATATATATATATATATATATATATATATATATATATATATATATATATATATATATATATATATATATATATATATATATATATATATATATATATATATATATATATATATATATATATATATATATATATATATATATATATATATATATATATATATATATATATATATATATATATATATATATATATATATATATATATAGGGTGTTTGGTTCATAAGTAAGAATCTCTCGAGGGGTGATTTACTGTCATATTTTGGAGCAAAAAATCGTTCTACACATACCATGAATTCTCAACCGTTACTAAGTTATTGAACTTTTTGTGTTAAAAACTTAGTTGTCTTAAAATAGCTCTAACTCAAAAAATATACTTTGTATTTCAAATCTTGTAGATTCATTGGATAGGTGAGAAAATTTTCCACTGAAAAATGTCCTCAAATGTTTCAGCTAATGAGGTTAAGTAATCTTTTCAAAGTAATTTATTTAAAATTTATCAAATTTGATCGATTTTTCGATCACGTCGCGAAAATCTTAATAGTTAACATCACTATTATAATAATTCAAATTGTTAGTCTTGAAAAGTTGTATAATTTGTTCTTTGACATGATATACTTATCTTGTCATGTTTTCATGTGTTTGGGTTATTGAACTTGGATGTTTTCATCACATTTTCACTAATACTAGCTCTTATTGAAAAAGTATGGCACTTATTGTACCTTTTCTTATTTTTATTCGAAAGCCAGGAAAATTTTGCAGAGAAAAATGTATTAATACCTTTTAGTTATGTGAAATTAGTATTCTGTTAGAAGTTAATTAATTAAAAGTTAGTGTTATTATTAGAATTTTCGTTATTTTCTTAAAATAATAAATAATAAACTTCACCATTATTATCATAAAATTAATGCATCTCAGCAAGTTCTACAATTCTTCTTTGACTCCATTCAATTATCTCTTTTAGTTTCGAAGCAAAATCGTTTTTATCTTCTCGTTTCATATGCAAAAACAATGATTTCGAACCCACTGCATTTGTGATAAGGTCATGCTGTGTTAGCTATTAAATTGCAGCGAAATGAAAAGCGAAAGGGATAAAGTGTCAAATAAGTTGTAGAGAATATTAAGGGGCACCAAATGAACAATAGTGATTTTTTTTTATTCATTTCGTTTATTTGATAGGCACAAATGCGTTAGCTTGGCGGTGCCAAATGCTTCTGTTTTTACATTTTGGATATCTTAAAACTAGGAGGTTACAATGTTGAAATATTTTTTTTACAAAGGAAAAAAAAAGTTTACAGCTATCTTAAGACTAGAAATAAGATTCAATATACAAGAGAGGGCCAAAAGATTTTTTTATGAAAAAAATTAAAACAAGGGATTCACTTTGATATACAAGAGAGGGAGTAATAGTATTTTACGAAATATTTTACGGTTATCTTAAAACTAACAATATAGTTTAGTACACAAAAGGGGGAACAAATATTTATGAGAAGTTTCACAGAAATTTTAAAACTAGGGATTCAATTCTATTTACAAAATGGAGGACAAGAGTTTCAATAAAGAGTAAAAATTATAGCTATCTTAAAACTAGGAATACAGAATACTAATTTGAATTTTTTAACTAAAACTTATGCTTGGTCAAGATATTCAGAGGGTGGCTTATTTCCGCATCAGTGTAGCAGCAGTTGTATCAAGGACAGGGGAGAGACAGGGAAAGAAGAGCAAAATTTGCAACTTTCGCTCGAAGGGGGGAGGGGGATCAGCGAAATAAATTTACGCCTCAGTCTAGTAAGTCGTCGAGTACCGGATTGGCGGATGGTATTCTTCGGACCCGCGGGGAATCCTTCAAAAGTCATCGGACCTCGAGTCGCTCTCGCTTCAGTTTCCTTCTATGCAGGCGTAGTGGTAAGGGCGACGGCGGTTACATAGTGGCACTCTGGAGCTGATCGGTTCCACAAGGCAGGAGGAAACTCTAAAAACGAGAAATAAAAGAGAGGGGCTAAATTGGGATATTTATCGTTTTTATGAAGGTATAAATCAGGGACATATAGGGGAAATCACGAGTTGCCAGCATATCTCGGACTGGTACATTGGGTGGTCTACCTCGGGCCCGAAGGGATTCCTTTAACTGAGACCTGGCGTCACAATACCCGGCGCATACCCAGACAACGTGTTCGATGTCGTGATAGCCCTCGTCACAAGCGCACAGACTACTTTTCGCAAGCCCAATACGCCGCAAATGCGCATCCATGGTGTAGTGATTGGACATAAGTCGGGACATTACGCGAATAAAATCCCGACCCACATCCATCCCCCCGAACCAAGGCTTCGTTGATACCTTTGGGATAATCGAATGTAGCCATCGTCCAAGTTCCCCGTTGCTCCACGAGGTTTGCCAACTGTTGAGCGTCCTCTGACGACAAATACTAAAAAATTCGTTGAAGCAGATTGGTCTTTTGTATATGTCACCATTTAATGCGCCCGCCTTTGCTAATGAGTCGGCCTTTTCATTGCCCGGGATAGAACAATGAGAGGGGACCCAAACAAAGGTAATCTGATAAGATTTTTCAGATAACGTACACAAGGACTCCTGTATCATCCCCAGAAAATACGGGAGTTGCTTTTTAGGCTTCACCGCACGAAGAGCCTCGATAGAGCTGAGACTGTCCGAAACGATGAAGTAGTGATCTGTGGGCAGAGTGTCGATGATCCCAAGGGTGTACTGAATTGCAGCTAACTCTGCGACGTAAACTGAAGCGGGATCATTGAGCTTGAATGAAGCGGTGATAGTATTGTTGAAGATACCGAAGCCAGTGGACCCATCGAGATTTGATCCGTCAGTGTAAAACATTTTGTCGCAGTCGACTTCTCGGAATTTATTATAAAATATATTGGGGATCACCTGCGGGCGTATATGGTCCGGGATTCCACGAATCTCTTCCTTCATGGATGTGTCAAAGAATACAGTAGAATCAGAAGTATCTAGGAAACGGACACGGTTGGGATTGTACGAAGAAGGATTGATGCTCTGTGCCATGTAGTCGAAGTACAAGGACATAAAACGGGTTTGAGAATTAAGCTCGACGAGCCTCTCGAAGTTTTCAATTACCAATGGGTTCAGAATGTCGCATCGGATGAGCAATCGATATGAGAGTTCCCAAAATCGATTTTTTAGCGGAAGAACGCCCGCCAGCACTTCGAGACTCATCGTATGGGTCGAGTGCATGCAACCCAAGGCAATGCGCAAGCAACGATACTGGATTCTCTCCAGTTTGATGAAGTGTATGCTCGCAGCGGAGCGGAAATAGAAACACCCGTACTCCATCACCGACAATATCGTTGTTTGGTACAACCTGATCAGGTCTCCTGGGTGAGCACCCCACCATGTTCCAGTTATTGTTCGGAGAAAATTGATCCTTTGTTGGCATTTCTGTTTCAGATACCTAATGTGACATCCCCAGGTACCTTTAGAGTCGAACCAGACCCCGAGATATTTAAATGTGAAAACCTGGTTGATCGTTGCACCCATTAATAAAAGCTGGAGTTGCGCCGGCTCACGCTTCCTAGAAAAAACAACCAACTCAGTTTTCTCCGTGGAGAACTCAATACCCAGCTGAAGAGCCCAAGCAGACAAATTGTCCAAGGTATTTTGTAATGGTCCTTGCAAGTCGGCAGCTTTGGGCCCTGTAACAGAGACCACCCCGTCGTCTGCAAGTTGCCTTAGCGTGCATGAATTGGCAAGACAATCGTCAATGTCATTCACGTAGAAATTGTAGAGCAGGGGACTTAGACATGAGCCCTGGGGAAGACCCATGTAGCTAAATCGCGATGTTGTTAAATCGCCATGCGAAAAGTGCATGTGCTTTTCAGACAACAGGTTTAGCAAAAAGTTATTTAAAATTGGCGAAAGACCATGCTGGTGCAGCTTCTCTGAGAGAATGTTGATAGAAACTGAGTCAAAAGCCCCCTTAATATCCAAGAAGACTGATGCCATCTGCTCTTTGTTAGCATAGGCCATTTGGATTTCTGTAGAAAGCAACGCGAGGCAATCGTTCGTCCCTTTGCCTTTGCGGAAGCCAAATTGTGTATCTGACAGTAAGCCATTTGCTTCAACCCAATTGTCGAGGCGAAACAAGATCATTTTCTCGAATAACTTCCGAATACAGGACAGCATTGCAATCGGCCGATACGAGTTGTGGTCGGAGGCTGGTTTTCCTGGTTTTTGGATGGCGATGACCTTCACTTGCCTCCATTCATAAGGGACAATGTTACCCTCAAGAAACTTGTTAAATAAACTCAACAAGCGCCTTTTTGCAGTGTCAGGCAGATTCTTCAGCAAGTTGAATTTGATTCTGTCTAACCCTGGGGCGTTATTGTTGCACGATAAGAGAGCAAGTGAGAACTCCACCATCGAAAACGGTGTTTCGTTCGCGGTATCGTGAGGAGACGCGGCGCGGTACGTTTTCTGTACCGGGACAGAGTCCGGACAGATCTTCTTGGCGAAAGCGAATATCCAACGGTTTGAATATTCCACGTTCTCGTTGGTACTATTACGGTTACGCATACGTCGAGCCGTACCCCAAAGAGTGCTCATCGCTGTTTCTCTCGTTAACCCGTCGACGAACCGGCGCCAATAACTGCGTTTTTTGGCTTTCATTAGACTCTTCATTCGCCTTTCTAACGACGCGTACTGTTGAGAGCTAGCGGGTAACCCGTCTTCCCGGAAGGCCTTATATGCAGTGGACTTTTCCGCGTACAGCTCTGAGCACTCTTTATCCCACCACAGGGTGGGAGACCGTCCATGGGTATTCGCGCTGGGTACTGGTTTAGTCTGAGCTTGATTCGCACTGTCGAGAATCAAGCCAGCCAAAAACCTGTACTCTTCCTCCGGAGGAAGTTCTTGAGTGGATTCGATTTTAACGGATATCGCGGTCGCGTAACTCTTCCAATCAATGTTCCGTGTGAGGTCATATGAGACATTGATTGTTTCCGATGGTCTTGGACCGTTAGCAATTGAAATCACGATAGGCAAATGATCGCTACCGTGGGGATCAGGGATCACCTTCCACATGCAATCTAACTGTAGCGATGTCGAGCAAAGCGACAAATCCAACGCGCTTGCGCGTGCTGGTGGTGTAGGAATCCGCGTCATTTCTCCCGTGTTTAAGATGGTCATGTTGAAATTATCGCAAAGATCTTGGATTAATGTTGATCTATTATCATCATGAAGACAGCCCCATACCGTACCGTGCGAGTTAAAGTCTCCCAGAACTAGCCGCGGTGCCGGTAAGGATTCCGTGATATTACAAAGCGTTCGGTGCCCTACCGAGGCTCTAGGAGGAATGTAGATGGAAGCAATGCAAAGGTCTTTACCTTTGATTAAAACTTGACAAGCGACAATTTCAATGCCTGGTGTCGAAGGGAGGTTAATTCGGTTGAAAGAATAGCACTTTTTGATCCCCAAAAGTACTCCTTCATAGGGGTTTTCTCGATCCAGACGAATTATATTAAAATCGTGGAAGTTGAGATTTATATCGGAAGTTAACCAAGTTTCACATAATGCGAAAGCATCACATTTTAAACTATTTAGTAAAAATTTAAAGGAATCGATTTTCGGGAGGATACTTCTGCTGTTCCACTGTAGAACAGTGATCGAATCGGTGACCTCGTTCGATGACTTAGCCATCGAAGGATACGATCGCTGCAAGGAGGGGCCATTTAGTAGTCAACTGCTTCAAAAATGTTTGCACTATAGGGAGAAAACGTATCAGAAGGCTTTTAAGAGGATCAGTAACATTGAAAGCTGTGAAAATTAAGTCCACTATGTCAGAAAATTTCATTAGTCCGCTACTGGACTGAGTATCTGTTTGAAAAAAGGGGACACTTGGGGTTTTGGATGTCCCTGGAAGTGGTGGGTACTCCTTGTTAGAATTAATATTTCCAAGTCCTGGAGCAAATTGCTTCGGCTTTTGTGCATCACTTCCGTTGGATTTATTGGTTGTAGATGGCGCACTCTGAGTGGACGACACCTTGGCACCCTTACGAGGCAATGTAGGGGAGGCTGGATTTCTCCTCTTCCTGGATTCCCCTGGGTTAACCAAAGATGTTCCCTCTCGTGGGTCGTCAGATTCTTGCTCAACGTTAGCCAAACCAGCATAGGGATTTTCGGACAGGACAGATGGCGAAGCATTCTTTAGCATTTCTGCATAAGAACGCCTTGAGCGTTCCTTAAGGGAGCGCTTAATTTTATCCCCGCGCTGCTTGTACGCAGGACATGATTTAAGAGCATGTGAAGGGCCCCCGCAGCAAATACACTTTTCAGTTTCTTTGTCACAAGAGTCATCCTCATGCTCTCCTTCGCATTTGCCGCATCGTTTCTTATTTCCACAATATGTGGCTGTGTGACCCAACTGCTTGCAATTGCTGCAGTTCATGACCCGCGGTACGAACAGGCGAACTGGTAGGCGAACCTTGTCAAGGAGGATGTAGGTGGGAAGAGAGGACCCGGCGAATGTCACCCGAATCGAGCCTGATAGAGAGTAGGTAGTCTTACCTCCCTCGATGTTTGCGGTATACAATTGTTTGCATTCCAAGATCTTAATCTGTTCAAGTGAGGGGTCCTTAAAGCAGCCAACCCCGTGCTCCAACAGTTCTTCGCATTTCAGGCCCGGTTCGGACACTACCCCATCGATTTCACAGGCCACACAAGGCACGTACGCTTTAAATTCCCGTGTAAAGCGCTCACAGCAAGCAATCGCGTTTGCCTGGCCGAGATCACTCACTAGAACACGTATCTTGTTTGCCCGAACACGTGTTATCTGAGTTACGGCCGGGTAATTAGCAGTCAGATCCCGAGAAAGTTTTAATATATTAACCGGTTTCTCTCTGGTCCGAAAATATACCACCCATGGCCCAGAGGAACCTTCTGGGTACTGCTTTATACGGGGAGCAATGCGAGTATTAGGGGGATCAGGGACTTCCATGATTACATCAGATGGTATTTCGCCCTCGGCCATTTAAGCACGAGGGCAGAGCGTTATATAAACGGGAATGTGTCTTATTATTTGATTACAAGGTAGAGTAAAAGTAGGGAAAAGGAAAGAAAGCAAACGAGGAAAAAAAATAAAGCAAAACTTATCTGCAAACAACGTCGATTGTTCCGCACCAGCGAAAACAATGTACTGGATTTACTGCCGGCACCAGCAGAATGGCAGCTAACGAACGAACAAAGGATGACCTTGAATCACTGAAATTTACACACCGAACACCACTGTGAAATATAACGATCCGTTCCGTTCAAAGGTTGGGAGACGTATGAACAATAGTGATGATAAATTTAGTTGATTAATAATTAGAATAATTACAAAAATCACCAAAAAACGCAAATTTTGAGTTATTTTACTAGTAAAAAGTCATGTAGTACACTTAACTAAAAGATATCTGCACATACAACGAAAGGAAATTTTCTCAGCTTTCCAATGAAGCCCTGATAATAGCGATATAAAGCATATTTTTTAGATTTGAGTCTTTTAAGAACTTGCAGGTCATTTACAGGAAAAGTTTTGAAGTCAAATTACAAGGAAACGAGAAGAGATAGGGATATTATGTTCAAGAACAAATTATGAATCGTCCTCAAACCCAACTTTTGGATAATAGATATTGCTATAATCATAATTCATTATTTTGAGAAAATTAACAAAAACCTCATCAAAAACACTAATTTTTGACTATTTTACGACTAAAAGGTAATTAAAACTAATTACCTGAAAGATATGAGAACATGATTCAATAGAAAATTTTTTCACCTGTCCAATGGCACTAAAAGATTTAAAATACGAGGTATACTTTTTAAGTTATAGGTGTTTTAAGATAAACAAGTTTATTACAGAAAAAGTTTAATAACTCTGTAACGGTTGAGATTTGATGGTATGTGTAGAACGATTTTTTCCTCCAAATATAGCAGTAAATCACTCCTCGAGAGATTCTTAATCATGAACCAAACACCCTATATATATATATATGTATATATATATATATATATATATATATATATATATATATATATATATATATATATATATATATATATATATATATATATATATATATATATATATATATATATATATAATATATATATATATATATATATATATATATATATATATATATATATATATATATATATATATATATATATATATATATATATATATATATAGGGTGTTTGGTTCATGATTAAGAATCTCTCGAGGAGTGATTTACTGCTATATTTGGAGGAAAAAATCGTTCTACACATACCATCAAATCTCAACCGTTACAGAGTTATTAAACTTTTTCTGTAATAAACTTGTTTATCTTAAAACACCTATAACTTAAAAAGTATACCTCGTATTTTAAATCTTTTAGTGCCATTGGACAGGTGAAAAAATTTTCTATTGAATCATGTTCTCATATCTTTCAGGTAATTAGTTTTAATTACCTTTTAGTCGTAAAATAGTCAAAAATTAGTGTTTTTGATGAGTTTTTTGTTAATTTTCTCAAAATAATGAATTATGATTATAGCAATATCTATTATCCAAAAGTTGGGTTTGAGGACGATTCATAATTTGTTCTTGAACATAATATCCCTATCTCTTCTCGTTTCCTTGTAATTTGACTTCAAAACTTTTCCTGTAAATGACCTGCAAGTTCTTAAAAGACTCAAATCTAAAAAATATGCTTTATATCGCTATTATCAGGGCTTCATTGGAAAGCTGAGAAAATTTCCTTTCGTTGTATGTGCAGATATCTTTTAGTTAAGTGTACTACATGACTTTTTACTAGTAAAATAACTCAAAATTTGCGTTTTTGGTGATTTTTGTAATGATTCTAATTATTAATCAACTAAATTTATCATAACTCTCCGAGCTCTCGATCGAAGCAGTTCGTTTTCTGGTGCTGTGCATAAAGTGAACAAGAATAAATTGTCAGTGAAGGTCAACATTGTTCGAGGCAGTCTTTGTTCGCCGGTGCCCAGGCTGGTGAAGTGAATACCAGAATAGCCGGAATCGCCGCTATATAAGCTAAGTATTTTTTTCTTTCATTTCCCTTTCCCCGATCGGTCTCTACTTCTGCCCTTTCCCCTGAATATAAGTTTCATCTCTCGTTTACACCACGTGTTATCCTCGTGCCTAAATGGCCGAGGGCGAAGTAACATTGGATGGGAATGATATTCCCATGGATATACCGGATAAACCCGAAATTACTCCCTCCCCTGATTCCCCCAGTCCTCCCCGTATTAAAACATACCCAGCCAGTTCGACTGGACCCTGGGTGGTGTATTTCCGGCCCAACACGAAATCGCCCAATATTCTAGAAATCTCACGGGAGCTGACTGCCAACTACCCGTCCGTGGCTCAGATAACACGTGTTCGAGCTAATAAGATACGCGTTATAGTAAATGACCTCGACCAGGCAAACCAGATTGCTCGCAGCGAGCGTTTTACGAAGCAATTCAAAGTGTATGTGCCTTGTAGAGTTGTGGAGATCGATGGGGTCGTCGCCGAACCGGGTCTAAAGTGCGAAGACCTGTTGAAGTACGGGGTTGGCTGCTTTAAGGACCCTTCACTTCAAAAGGTGAAAATTCTGGAATGCAAGCAATTGTATTCCGCAAAAACTGAAGATGATAAGACAACTTATTCTCCGTCAGACTCGATTCGGGTGACTTTCTCCGGATCTGCTCTTCCCAACTATGTCCTCCTGGATAAGGTTCGCCTACCTGTTCGCCTATTTGTACCGCGGGTAATGAACTGCAGCAATTGCAAGCAACTGGGCCACACAGCCACTTATTGTGGCAATAAAAAACGGTGCGGCAAATGCGAGGGAGAGCATGAGGATGACGCTTGCGGTGGAGAAACTGAGAAGTGTATTTACTGCGGGGGCCCTCCGCATGCTCTTAAGTCATGCCCGGCGTACAAGCAGCGCGGGGATAAAATTAAGCGCTCCCTTAAGGATCGCTCGAGGCACTCTTATGCAGAAATGCTAAAGAATGCTTCGCCATCTGTCGCTTCCGAAAATTCCTTTGCTCTTTTGGCTGGCGTTGAGCAAGAATCTGACGACCCACAAGAGGGAACATCATTGGTTAACCCAGGGGAATCCAGGAAGAGGAGAAATCCAGCCTCCCCTACATTGCCTCGTAAGGGTGCCAAGGTGTCGTCCACTCAGAGTGCGCCAACCGCAATCAATAAATCCAACGGAAGTGATGCACAAAAGCCGAAGCAATTTGCTCCAGGACTTGGAAATATTAATTCTAACAAGGAGTACCCACCACTTCCAGGGACACCAAAAACCCCAAGTGTCCCCTTTTTTCAAACAGATACTCAGTCCAGTAGCGGACTAATGAAATTTTCTGACATAGTGGACTTAATTTTCACAGCTTTCAATGTTACTGATCCTCTTAAAAGCCTTCTGATACGTTTTCTCCCTATAGTGCAAACATTTTTGAAGCAGTTGACTACTAAATGGCCCCTCCTTGCAGCGATCGTATCCTTCGATGGCTAAGTCATCGAACGAGGTCACCGATCCGATCACTGTTCTACAGTGGAACAGCAGAAGTATCCTCCCGAAAATCGATTCCTTTAAATTTTTACTAAATAGTTTAAAATGTGATGCTTTCGCATTATGTGAAACTTGGTTAACTTCCGATATAAATCTCAACTTCCACGACTTTAATATAATTCGTCTGGATCGAGAAAACCCCTATGGAGGAGTACTTTTGGGGATCAAAAAGTGCTATTCTTTCAACCGAATTAACCTCCCTTCGACACCAGGCATTGAAATTGTCGCTTGTCAAGTTTTAATCAAAGGTAAAGACCTTTGCATTGCTTCCATCTACATTCCTCCTAGAGCCTCGATAGGGCACCGAACGCTTTGTAATATCACGGAATCCTTACCGGCACCGCGGCTAGTTCTGGGAGACTTTAACTCGCACGGTACGGTATGGGGCTGCCTTCATGATGATAATAGATCAACATTAATCCAAGATCTTTGCGATAATTTCAACATGACCATCTTAAACACGGGAGAAATGACGCGGATTCCTACACCACCAGCACGCGCAAGCGCGTTGGATTTATCTCTATGCTCGACTTCGCTACAGTTAGATTGCATGTGGAAGGTGATCCCTGATCCCCACGGTAGCGACCATTTGCCTATCGTGATTTCAATTGCTAACGGTTCAAGACCATCGGAAACAATCAATGTATCGTATGACCTCACACGGAACATTGATTGGAAGAGTTACGCGACCGCGATATCCGTTAAAATCGAATCCACTCAAGAACTTCCTCCGGAGGAAGAGTACAGGTTTTTGGCTGGCTTGATTCTCGACAGTGCGAATCAAGCTCAGACTAAACCAGTACCCAGCGCGAATACCCATGGACGGTCTCCCACCCTGTGGTGGGATAAAGAGTGCTCAGAGCTGTACGCGGAAAAGTCCACTGCATATAAGGCCTTCCGGGAAGACGGGTTACCCGCTAGCTATCTACAGTACGCGTCGTTAGAAAGGCGAATGAAGAGTCTAATGAAAGCCAAAAAACGTAGTTATTGGCGCCGGTTCGTCGACGGGTTAACGAGAGAAACAGCGATGAGCACTCTTTGGGGTACGGCTCGACGTATGCGTAACCGTAATAGTACCAACGAGAACGTGGAATATTCAAACCGTTGGATATTTGCTTTCGCCAAGAAGATCTGTCCGGACTCTGTCCCGGTACAGAAAACGTACCGCGCCGCGTCTCCTCACGATACCGCGAACGAAACACCGTTTTCGATGGTGGAGTTTTCACTTGCTCTCTTATCATGCAACAATAACGCCCCAGGGTTAGACAGAATCAAATTCAACTTGCTGAAGAATCTACCTGACACTGCAAAAAGGCGCTTGTTGAATTTATTTAACAAGTTTCTTGAGGGTAACATTGTCCCTCATGACTGGAGGCAAGTGAAGGTCATCGCCATCCAAAAACCAGGAAAACCAGCCTCCGACCACAACTCATATCGGCCGATTGCAATGCTGTCCTGTATTCGGAAGTTGTTCGAGAAAATGATCTTGTTTCGCCTCGACAATTGGGTTGAAGCAAATGGCTTACTGTCAGATACACAATTTGGCTTCCGCAAAGGCAAAGGGACGAACGATTGCCTTGCGTTGCTTTCTACAGAAATCCAAATAGCCTATGCTAACAAAGAGCAGATGGCATCAGTCTTCTTGGATATTAAGGGGGCTTTTGACTCAGTTTCTATCAACATTCTGTCAGAGAAGCTGCACCAGCATGGTCTTTCGCCAATTTTAAATAACTTTTTGCTAAACCTGTTGTGTGAAAAGCACATGCACTTTTCGCATGGCGATTTAACAACATCGCGATTTAGCTACATGGGTCTTCCCCAGGGCTCATGTCTAAGTCCCCTGCTCTACAATTTCTACGTGAATGACATTGACGATTGTCTTGCCAATTCATGCACGCTAAGGCAACTTGCAGACGACGGCGTGGTCTCTGTTACAGGGCCCAAAGCTGCCGACTTGCAAGGACCATTACAAAATACCTTGGACAATTTGTCTGCTTGGGCTCTTCAGCTGGGTATTGAGTTCTCCACGGAGAAAACTGAGTTGGTTGTTTTTTCTAGGAAGCGTGAGCCGGCGCAACTCCAGCTTCTATTAATGGGTGCAACGATCAACCAGGTTTTCACATTTAAATATCTCGGGGTCTGGTTCGACTCTAAAGGTACCTGGGGATGTCACATTAGGTATCTGAAACAGAAATGCCAACAAAGGATCAATTTTCTCCGAACAATAACTGGAACATGGTGGGGTGCTCACCCAGGAGACCTGATCAGGTTATACCAAACAACGATATTGTCGGTGATGGAGTACGGGTGTTTCTGTTTCCGCTCCGCTGCGAACATACACTTCATCAAACTGGAGAGAATCCAGTATCGTTGCTTGCGCGTTGCCTTGGGTTGCATGCACTCGACCCATACGATGAGTCTCGAAGTGCTGGCGGGCGTTCTTCCGCTAAAAAATCGATTTTGGGAACTCTCATATCGATTGCTCATCCGATGCGACATTCTGAACCCGTTGGTGATTGAAAACTTCGAGAGGCTCGTCGAGCTTAATTCTCAAACCCGATTTATGGCCTTGTACTTCGACTACATGGCACAGAGCATTAATCCTTCTTCATATACTCCCAGCCGTGTTCGTTTCCTAGATACTTCTGATTCTACTGTATTCTTCGACACATCCATGAAGGAAGAGATTCGTGGAATCCCGGACCATATACGCCCGCAAGTGATCCCCAATATATTTTATAATAAATTCCGAGAAGTCGACTGTGACAAAATGTTCTACACTGACGGATCAAATCTCGATGGGTCCACTGGCTTCGGTATCTTCAACAATACTATCACCGCTTCATTCAAGCTCAATGATCCCGCTTCAGTTTACGTCGCAGAGTTAGCTGCAATTCAGTACACCCTTGGGATCATCGACACTCTGCCCACAGATCACTACTTCATCATTTCGGACAGCCTCAGCTCCATCGAGGCTCTTCGTGCGATGAAGCCCAAAAAGCAATTCCCATATTTCCTGGGGAAGATACGGGAGTCCTTGTGTACGTTATCTGAAAAATCTTATCAAATTACCTTTGTTTGGGTCCCCTCTCATTGTTCTATCCCGGGCAATGAAAAGGCCGACTCATTAGCAAAGGTGGGCGCATTAAATGGTGACATATACGAAAGACCAATCTGCTTCAACGAATTTTTTAGTATTTGTCGTCAGAGGACACTCAACAGTTGGCAAACCTCGTGGAGCAATGGTGAACTTGGACGATGGCTACATTCCATTATCCCAAAGGTATCAACGAAGCCTTGGTTCAGGGGGATGGATGTGGGTCGGGATTTTATTCGTGCAATGTCCCGACTTATGTCCAACCACTACACCTTGGATGCGCATCTGCGGCGTATTGGGCTTGCGGAGAGTAGTCTGTGCGCTTGTGACGAGGGCTATCACGACATCGAGCACGTTGTCTGGGTATGCGCCGGGTACTTGGACGCCAGGTCTCAGTTAAAGGATTCCCTTCGGGCCCGAGGTAGACCACCCAATGTCCCAGTCCGAGATATACTGGCAAATCGTGATTTCCCCTATATGTCCCTTATTTATACTTTCATAAAAACGACAAATATCCCAATTTAGCCCCTCTCTTTTTATTTCTCGTTTTAGAAGCTTTCTCTTGCCTTGTGGGACCGATCAGATCCAGACTGCAACTATGTAACCGCCGTCGCACTTACCACTACGGAAACTGAAGCGAGAGCGACTCAAGGTCCGATGACTTTTGAAGGATTCCCCGCGGGTCCGAAGAACACCATCCGCCAATCCGACCTACTAGACTGAGGCGGTAATCTTTCGCTGATCTCCCGTTTGAGCGAAAGTTGCAAGTTTTGCTCTTCTCTCCCGGTCACCATCTACGCTTTCTCTCCCCTGTCCTTGATACAACTGCTTCTACAGCCGCCCTCTGAATATCTTGACCAAGCATAAGTCTCCGCTAAAAAAGTTCAAATTTGTATTCTGTATTCCTAGTTTTAAGATAGTTGTAATTTTACCTCTTTGTTAAAACTATTGTCCCCCATCTTGTAAATAGAATTGTATCCCTAGTCTTAAAACACATACGAATTTTCTCATAAATATTTGTTCCCCCTTTTGTGTACCAAACTATATTGTTAGTTTTAAGATAAGTGTAAATATTTCCTAAAAATTATTACTATTGAATTCCTTGTTTTAAATTTTTTTCATAAAAAAAATCTTTCGCCCCCTCTCTTGTATATAGAATCTTATTTCTAGTCTTAAGATAGCTGTAAAATTTTTCTTTTTTAAAAAAATATTTCAACATTGTAACCTCCTAGTTTTAAAATATACAAAATGTAAAAACAAAAGAATTTGGCACCGCCAAGCTAACGCATTTGTGCCTATCAAATAAACGAAATGAATAAAAAAAAAAAAAACTAAATTTATCATCACTATTGTTCATACGTCTCCCAACCTTTGAACGGAACGGATCGTTATATTTCACAGTGGTGTTCGGTGTGTAAATTTCAGTGATTCAAGGTCATCCTTTGTTCGTTCGTTAGCTGCCATTCTGCTGGTGCCGGCAGTAAATCCAGTACATTGTTTTCGCTGGTGCGGAACAATCGACGTTGTTTGCAGATAAGTTTTGCTTTATTTTTTTCCTCGTTTGCTTTCTTTCCTTTTCCCTACTTTTACTCTACCTTGTAATCAAATAATAAGACACATTCCCGTTTATATAACGCTCTGCCCTCGTGCTTAAATGGCCGAGGGCGAAATACCATCTGATGTAATCATGGAAGTCCCTGATCCCCCTAATACTCGCATTGCTCCCCGTATAAAGCAGTACCCAGAAGGTTCCTCTGGGCCATGGGTGGTATATTTTCGGACCGGAGAGAAACCGGTTAATATATTAAAACTTTCTCGGGATCTGACTGCTAATTACCCGGCCGTAACTCAGATAACACGTGTTCGGGCAAACAAGATACGTGTTCTAGTGAGTGATCTCGGCCAGGCAAACGCGATTGCTTGCTGTGAGCGCTTTACACGGGAATTTAAAGCGTACGTGCCTTGTGTGGCCTGTGAAATCGATGGGGTAGTGTCCGAACCGGGCCTGAAATGCGAAGAACTGTTGGAGCACGGGGTTGGCTGCTTTAAGGACCCCTCACTTGAACAGATTAAGATCTTGGAATGCAAACAATTGTATACCGCAAACATCGAGGGAGGTAAGACTACCTACTCTCTATCAGGCTCGATTCGGGTGACATTCGCCGGGTCCTCTCTTCCCACCTACATCCTCCTTGACAAGGTTCGCCTACCAGTTCGCCTGTTCGTACCGCGGGTCATGAACTGCAGCAATTGCAAGCAGTTGGGTCACACAGCCACATATTGTGGAAATAAGAAACGATGCGGCAAATGCGAAGGAGAGCATGAGGATGACTCTTGTGACAAAGAAACTGAAAAGTGTATTTGCTGCGGGGGCCCTTCACATGCTCTTAAATCATGTCCTGCGTACAAGCAGCGCGGGGATAAAATTAAGCGCTCCCTTAAGGAACGCTCAAGGCGTTCTTATGCAGAAATGCTAAAGAATGCTTCGCCATCTGTCCTGTCCGAAAATCCCTATGCTGGTTTGGCTAACGTTGAGCAAGAATCTGACGACCCACGAGAGGGAACATCTTTGGTTAACCCAGGGGAATCCAGGAAGAGGAGAAATCCAGCCTCCCCTACATTGCCTCGTAAGGGTGCCAAGGTGTCGTCCACTCAGAGTGCGCCATCTACAACCAATAAATCCAACGGAAGTGATGCACAAAAGCCGAAGCAATTTGCTCCAGGACTTGGAAATATTAATTCTAACAAGGAGTACCCACCACTTCCAGGGACATCCAAAACCCCAAGTGTCCCCTTTTTCAAACAGATACTCAGTCCAGTAGCGGACTAATGAAATTTTCTGACATAGTGGACTTAATTTTCACATTGAGATTTGATGGTATGTGTAGAACGATTTTTTCCTCCAAATATAGCAGTAAATCACTCCTCGAGAGATTCTTAATCCTGAACCAAACACCCTATATATATAAATATATATATATATATATATATATATATATATATATATATATATATATATATATATATATATATATATATATATATATATATATATATATATATATATATATATATATATATATATATATATATATATATATATATATATATATATATATATATATATATATATATATATATATATATATATATATATATATATATATATATATATATATATATATATATATATATATATATATATATATATATATATATATATATATATATATATATATATATATATATATATATATATATATATATATATATATATATATATATATATATATATATATATATATATATATATATATATATAAATGTTCCTCCTCTTCCTATAACTTCTAGGCACCCTAGAGATGTTCCCTTTTGTGGGTCATCAGTCTCGCCCTTGTTAGGAGGCAAGTGAGCATAGATGTTTGTTGAGGTGGTGGTATAGCTTTCTTTAGCATTTCTGCGAAAGAACGTTCGGATCGTCCCGCAAGGGAACGTTTTAGTTTATCCCCGCGTAGTTTGTACGCAGGACATGCCGAGATATCATGCAGAATCTCTGCACAGTAAGGACACTTCTTAGCATTCTTAGTGCACGAATCATCCACATGATTCTCACCGAATTTTCCACAGCGGGTCTTATTGCTACAATGGGTGGCTGTGTGACCCAATTGTTTACACTTTGTGCAATTCATGACCCGCGGTACAAACAGACGCACAGGCAGACGAACCTTGTGCAAGAGGACGTAATTTGGCAAAGCGGTACCAGCGAAGGTCACCCGATAAGAGTTTGATTGGGGGTTTTTGAACCATCCTCCGCAACTACTACGGAGTGCAAACGCTTGCACTCTAGTATTTTCACTGGCTGAAGTAAGTGGTCTCTGAAACGGCCAACACCGTACTCCAGCAGATCCTCGCATGTCAAAGTCTCATCGGTGACAACGCCTTCACTTTTACAGCTGGAATATACACGTAATAGTCCTTCGTGAAGTGCTCGCAGCAAGCAATATCGTTTGCCTGCTTTGAATTAGCCAACACGACCCTGACCCTGTCTGAGCGGACCTTTCTTATTTCGGTCACAGCCGAGAACCGTTCCGTCAGGTCTTTTGAAATCTGTAATAGATTCAGCGATTTTGTTTTGGGCCGAAAGAAGACCACAAAGGGAGCTCTGGATATTGTGTGGGTCGGGGAAGAGCCTTGGAAGTCGATTCGACCTCCATTTGGCCGTCCGGGGAGGGAGCCATCGATACCGTCGACGCACGGGGTTAGCACCCGTGCAGGCGGGAATAAGCCGTAAATGTGTCAAAAGAGGTAGATTTTACTTATCTGTAAATTTGTTTCCCACGACGCACCAGTCCAGCTTATATAGCTGGCTATTGTTCAATCCTTACTACGCGAACAAAAGGCTGAGGACGGCCTAACGGTTAACACACGCACAAAAGAAGAAAAAAGCCCAAAACCTCGAGAGGTAGAGAATGTGGAAGATAACCTTGAACGGGGATTAGTACGATTCTTTATCTAACACTGACTGGATTAGAAAAAAACACTTGCTTCTCGATAGACCGCTCGTAAACGAATGATGGTAAGGTTTTTCTTTAAAACAGAGACACGTATAAACGATCTAAATAGTCAATGGACAAACATAATATGACAAAATACACCTTTTGTACATTATATTTGTGTAATTAAATGGTAAGGTTGTTCTTTGAAACAGAGACACGTATAAACGATCTAAATAGTCAATGGAAACATGGCTTCATGCTTGAAGTCTGGTAGAAAACCCATCTATGGCCGCATACCACATTCAAATCGTTATAACTTTCGATTCCGTCAATGAAATATTTTAAAACTTTCAGGGGATATACTTGATTACTATATCTTTCGAACGCCAATTACCAAATAAGTAGACAAATATTTTTTTGTTTGTAAAGATAGGACCAAACCCGTGGGTGTTTGCTGGTAGCCTTATGCAACGTGTCATAAAACTTCACATCGCCATATCTCTCGAATCTCTTGATGGATCATTTTGAAATTCACTGAGAAGATGCTTGGATACTGTATCTTTCGAAAGCCGTATGTCAAATTTATGGTCATTTTTTATTAATAATGGTTTTAGACACACCGTGGCGCGCATACTTTCAAAATCCTGCCCGGGTAGATTTAATTATAATAACAAGCAAGCCTATCTGGACTGAGCTCCGCATCCGGAGTAAGACTGTGTGCGAGGACGGCTTCTCGCCCAACCTTTCCAAGCAATGGTGGTTATCTAAGGTAACTTATCCCAATTAAATGAACCGACCCGCTCTTATAGGCAATTGAAACCTTATCCTCTAAAATGGTGGACCTGTTTTCTAAATCATACATTGCACAGTGGTCCAGGAAGCGAAATTAGCGGGAAACAATTGTTAACGCATTCATCTTTAGGTTTAGAGATTTGGTGTCTTAGAAACATTTATTGTGCGTGACAAACTACATCTTTTGGCTGAAACGGTTTTAGGGTGGCCCTTAGAATGTCAAAGTTGTAGACATTATTTCAAATTATAGTTCAGAGAGAATGATACTTTCTTCTGCAATATTCTAGAACAATCAATTTTGAGCAACTTTGTTGAAGATACTAATTTTGTATCTCAAACCGTTTTCATTTTATAGTGAGTTCCATATCATAACTTAGGGTGTCTCTCAAAAAAGCAGTTTTCTCCGTACAGTTTTTTAATATGATTTTTCTCACGAAAGTATCCTTCAGTGTACTTTTAGAGCATGATTAGAGGCAACTTTTGCTGAAGAAAGAAAAATTTTATCTTGTCTGGTTCAAAATTTATACTTAATTTTCACTAAAAAATACGCCCTTATCAAATGTCGATATCTCAAAAGGGGGCAAACGAAAATTGATAATTTTGATTGTATTTCAAAGGCTGTACTTTTGTCTACAATATATTGAAAAATTGGAGAACGCTTTTTTGTCTTTCTCAAATAAATCAAATTTAAGTAAAAGCATTTTTGCGTATAATCCTACAGCGCACATATTAAAAATATTTGTTTTACGCTGATTCTGTGAATTCTTATAAAGACTTTTCAAGGATCACATACATTTGCAGGCTTTTGCTAATGCAGATAGGGTAAAGACCACCAATTACCAATGGCTTGACCTATAATTTGCTTCCAATTATTACCAAGATTTCCCAAAATCTATACATTTTTTTTTATTCATTTCGTTTATTTGATAGGCACAAATGCGTTAGCTTGGCGGTGCCAAATGCTTTTGTTTTTACATTTTGGATATCTTAAAACTAGGAGGTTACAATGTTGAAATATTTTTTTACAAAGGAAAAGAAAGTTTACAGCTATCTTAAGACTAGAAATAAGATTCAATATACAAAAGAGGGCCAAAAGATTTTTTTATGAAAAAATTTAAAACAAGGGATTCACTTTGATATACAAGAGGGGGAGTAATAGTATTTTACGAAATATTTTACGGTTATCTTAAAACTAACAATATAGTTTAGTACACAAAAGGGGGAACAAATATTTATGAGAAATTTCACAGAAATCTTAAAACTAGGGATTCAATTCTATTTACAAGATGGAGGACAAGAGTTTCAATAAAGAGTAAAAATTATAGCTATCTTAAAACTAGGAATACAGAATATTAATTTGATTTTTTTTAACTAAAACTTATGCTTGGTCAAGATATTCAGAGGGTGGCTTATTTCCGCATCAGTGTAGCAGCAGTTGTATCAAGGACAGGGGAGAGACAGGGAAAGAAGAGCAAACTTGCAACTTTCGCTCGAACGGCGGGGGGGGGGGGGAGGGTGATCAGCGTATCAAATTTGCGCCTCAGTATAGTAAGTCGTCGAGTACCGGATTGGCGGATAGTATTCTTCGGACCCGCGGGGAATCTTTCAAAAGTCATCGGACCTCGAGTCGCTCTCGCTTCAGTTTCCTTCTATGCAGGCGTAGTGGTAAGGGCGATGGCGGTTACATATTGGCACTCTGGAGCTGATCGGTTCCACAAGGCAGGAGGAAACTCTAAAAACGAGAAATAAAAGAGAGGGGCTAAATTGGGATATTTATCGTTTTTATGAAGGTATAAATAAGGGACATATAGGGGAAATCACGAGTTGCCAGCATATCTCGGACTGGTACATTGGGTGGTCTACCTCGGGCCCGAAGGGATTCCTTTAACTGAGACCTGGCGTCACAATACCTGGCGCACACCCAGACAACGTGTTCGATGTCGTGATAGCCCTCGTCACAAGCGCACAGACTACTCTCCGCAAGCCCAATACGCCGCAAATGCGCATCCATGGTGTAGTGATTGGACATAAGTCGGGACATTACACGAATAAAATCCCGACCCACATCCATCCCCCCGAACCTAGGCTTCGTTGATACCTTTGGGATAATCGAATGTAGCCATCGTCCAAGTTCCCCATTGCTCCACGAGGTTTGCCAACTGTTGAGCGTCCTCTGACGACAAATACTAAAAAATTCGTTGAAGCAGATTGGTCTTTCGTATATGTCACCATTTAATGCGCCCACCTTTGCTAATGAGTCGGCCTTTTCATTGCCCGGGATAGAACAATGAGAGGGGACCCAAACAAAGGTAATCTGATAAGATTTTTCAGATAACGTACACAAGGACTCCTGTATCTTCCCCAGAAAATACGGTAATTGCTTTTTAGGCTTCACCGCACGAAGAGCCTCGATAGAGCTGAGGCTGTCCGAAACGATGAAGTAGTGATCTGTGGGCAGAGTGTCGATGATCCCAAGGGTGTACTGAATTGCAGCTAACTCTGCGACGTAAACTGAAGCGGGATCATTGAGCTTGAATGAAGCGGTGATAGTATTGTTGAAGATACCGAAGCCAGTGGACCCATCGAGATTTGATCCGTCAGTGTAAAACATTTTGTCGCAGTCGACTTCTCGGAATTTATTATAAAATATATTGGGGATCACCTGCGGGCGTATATGGTCCGGGATTCCACGAATCTCTTCCTTCATGGATGTGTCGAAGAATACAGTAGAATCAGAAGTATCTAGGAAACGGACACGGTTGGGATTGTACGAAGAAGGATTGATGCTCTGTGCCATGTAGTCGAAGTACAAGGACATAAAACGGGTTTGAGAATTAAGCTCGACGAGCCTCTCGAAGTTTTCAATTACCAACGGGTTCAGAATGTCGCATCGGATGAGCAATCGATATGAGAGTTCCCAAAATCGATTTTTTAGCGGAAGAACGCCCGCCAGCACTTCGAGACTCATCGTATGGGTCGAGTGCATGCAACCCAAGGCAATGCGCAAACAACGATACTGGATTCTCTCCAGTTTGATGAAGTGTATGTTCGCAGCGGAGCGGAAACAGAAACACCCGTACTCCATCACCGACAATATCGTTGTTTGGTACAACCTGATCAGGTCTCCTGGGTGAGCACCCCACCATGTTCCAGTTATTGTTCGGAGAAAATTGATCCTTTGTTGGCATTTCTGTTTCAGATACCTAATGTGACATCCCCAGGTACCTTTAGAGTCGAACCAGACCCCGAGATATTTAAATGTGAAAACCTGGTTGATCGTTGCACCCATTAATAAAAGCTGGAGTTGCGCCGGCTCACGCTTCCTAGAAAAAACAACCAACTCAGTTTTCTCCATGGAGAACTCAATACCCAGCTGAAGAGCCCAAGCAGACAAATTGTCCAAGGTATTTTGTAATGGTCCTTGCAAGTCGGCAGCTTTGGGCCCTGTAACAGAGACCACCCCGTCGTCTGCAAGTTGCCTTAGCGTGCATGAATTGGCAAGACAATCGTCAATGTCATTCACGTAAAAATTGTAGAGCAGGGGACTTAGACATGAGCCCTGGGGAAGACCCATGTAGCTAAATCGCGATGTTGTTAAATCGCCATGCGAAAAATGCATGTGCTTTTCAGACAACAGATTTAGCAAAAAGTTATTTAAAATTGGTGAAAGACCATGCTGGTGCAGCTTCTCTGACAGAATGTTGATAGAAACTGAGTCAAAAGCCCCCTTAATATCCAAGAAGACTGATGCCATCTGCTCTTTGTTAGCATAGGCCATTTGGATTTCTGTAGAAAGCAACGCAAGGCAATCGTTCGTCCCTTTGCCTTTGCGGAAGCCAAATTGTGTATCTGACAGTAAGCCATTTGCTTCAACCCAATTGTCGAGGCGAAACATGATCATTTTCTCGAACAACTTCCGAATACAGGATAGCATTGCAATCGGCCGATACGAGTTGTGGTCGGAGGCTGGTTTTCCTGGTTTTTGGATGGCGATGACCTTCACTTGCCTCCATTCATAAGGGACAATGTTACCCTCAAGAAACTTGTTAAATAAATTCAACAGGCGCCTTTTTGCAGTGTCAGGCAGATTCTTCAGCAAGTTGAATTTGATTCTGTCTAACCCTGGGGCGTTATTGTTGCACGATAAGAGAGCAAGTGAGAACTCCACCATCGAAAACGGTGTTTCGTTCGCGGTATCGTGAGAAGACGCGGCGCGGTACGTTTTCTGTACCGGGACAGAGTCCGGACAGATCTTCTTGGCGAAAGCGAATATCCAACGGTTTGAATATTCCACGTTCTCGTTGGTACTATTATGATTACGCATACGTCGAGCCGTACCCCAAAGAGTGCTCATCGCTGTTTCTCTTGTTAACCCGTCGACGAACCGGCGCCAATAACTGCGTTTTTTGGCTTTCATTAGACTCTTCATTCGCCTTTCTAACGACGCGTACTGTTGATAGCTAGCGGGTAACCCGTCTTCCCGGAAGGCCTTATATGCAGTGGACTTTTCCGCGTACAGCTCTGAGCACTCTTTATCCCACCACAGGGTGGGAGACCGTCCATGGGTATTCGCGCTGGGTACTGGTTTAGTCTGAGCTTGATTCGCACTGTCGAGAATCAAGCCAGCCAAAAACCTGTACTCTTCCTCCGGAGGAAGTTCTTGAGTGGATTCGATTTTAACGGATATCGCGGTCGCGTAACTCTTCCAATCAATGTTCCGTGTGAGGTCATACGATACATTGATTGTTTCCGATGGTCTTGAACTGTTAGCAATTGAAATCACGATAGGCAAATGATCGCTACCGTGGGGATCAGGGATCACCTTCCACATGCAATCTAACTGTAGCGATGTCGAGCAAAGCGATAAATCCAACGCGCTTGCGCGTGCTGGTGGTGTAGGAATCCGCGTCATTTCTCCCGTGTTTAAGATGGTCATGTTGAAATTATCGCAAAGATCTTGGATTAATGTTGATCTATTATCATCATGAAGACAGCCCCATACCGTACCGTGCGAGTTAAAGTCTCCCAGAACTAGCCGCGGTGCCGGTAAGGATTCCGTGATATTACAAAGCGTTCGGTGCCCTACCGAGGCTCTAGGAGGAATGTAGATGGAAGCAATGCAAAGGTCTTTACCTTTGATTAAAACTTGACAAGCGACAATTTCAATGCCTGGTGTCGAAGGGAGGTTAATTCGGTTGAAAGAATAGCACTTTTTGATCCCCAAAAGTACTCCTCCATAGGGGTTTTCTCGATCCAGACGAATTATATTAAAGTCGTGGAAGTTGAGATTTATATCGGAAGTTAACCAAGTTTCACATAATGCGAAAGCATCACATTTTAAACTATTTAGTAAAAATTTAAAGGAATCGATTTTCGGAAGGATACTTCTGCTGTTCCACTGTAGAACAGTGATCGAATCGGTGACCTCGTTCGATGACTTAGCCATCGAAGGATACGATCGCTGCAAGGAGGGGCCATTTAGTAGTCAACTGCTTCAAAAATGTTTGCACTATAGGGAGAAAACGTATCAGAAGGCTTTTAAGAGGATCAGTAACATTGAAAGCTGTGAAAATTAAGTCCACTATGTCAGAAAATTTCATTAGTCCGCTACTGAACTGAGTATCTGTTTGAAAAAAGGGGACACTTGGGGTTTTGGATGTCCCTGGAAGTGGTGGGTACTCCTTGTTAGAATTAATATTTCCAAGTCCTGGAGCAAATTGCTTCGGCTTTTGTGCATCACTTCCGTTGGATTTATTGGTTGTAGATGGCGCACTCTGAGTGGACGACACCTTGGCACCCTTACGAGGCAATGTAGGGGAGGCTGGATTTCTCCTCTTCCTGGATTCCCCTGGGTTAACAAGAGATGTTCCCTCTCGTGGGTCGTCAGATTCTTGCTCAACGTTAGCCAAACCAGCATAGGGATTTTCGGACAGGACAGATGGCGAAGCATTCTTTAGCATTTCTGCATAAGAACGCCTTGAGCGTTCCTTAAGGGAGCGCTTAATTTTATCTCCGCGCTGCTTGTACGCAGGACATGATTTAAGAGCATGTGAAGGGCCCCCGCAGCAAATACACTTTTCAGTTTCTTTGTCGCAAGAGTCATCCTCATGCTCTCCTTCGCATTTGCCGCATCGTTTCTTATTTCCACAATATGTGGCTGTGTGGCCCAACTGCTTGCAATTGCTGCAGCTCATGACCCGCGGTACAAACAGGCGAACTGGTAGGCGAACCCTGTCAAGGAGGATGTAGTTGGGAAGAGAGGACCCGGCGAATGTCACCCGAAGCGAGCCTGATAGAGAGTAGGTAGTCTTACCTCCCTCGGTGTTTGCGGTATACAATTGTTTGCATTCTAAGATCTTAATCTGTTCAAGAGAGGGGTCCTTAAAGCAGCCAACCCCGTGCTCCAACAGTTCTTCGCATTTCAGGCCCGGTTCGGACACTACCCCATCGATTTCACAGGCCACACAAGGCACGTACGCTTTAAATTCCCGTGTAAAGCGCTCACAGCAAGCAATCGCGTTTGCCTGGCCGAGATCATTCACTAGAACACGTATCTTGTTTGCCCGAACACGTGTTATCTGAGCTACAGCCGCGTAATTAGCAGTCAGATCTCGAGAAAGTTTTAATATATTAACCGGTTTCTCTCCGGTCCGAAAATATACCACCCATGGCCCAGAGGAACCTTCTGGGTACTGCTTTATACGGGGAGCAATGCGAGTATTAGGGGGATCAGGGACTTCCATGATTACATCAGATGGTATTTCGCCCTCGGCCATTTAAGCACGAGGGCAGAGCGTTATATAAACGGGAATGTGTCTTATTATTTGATTACAAGGTAGAGTAAAAGTAGGGAAAAGGAATGAAAGCAAACGAGGAAAAAAAATAAAGCAAAACTTATCTGCAAACAACGTCGATTGTTCCGCACCAGCGAAAACAATGTACTGGATTTACTGTCGGCACCAGCAGAACGGCAGCTAACGAACGGACAAAGGATGACCTTGATTCACTAAAATTTACACACCGAACACCACTGTGAAATATAACGATCCGTTCCGTTCAAAGGTTGGGAGACGTATCAAAAAAAAAATCTACACATATTTACAATCGATTTCGTTCATTTGCAGGAACGGTTTTAGCAGGTAGCAGTATCAAGATCTGCAATCTACTAACCTCAAACCAAAAAACAAAATTGACCTTCATATAACATTATTGTTCAAGTAAAAAAAAATCTGATATCCTTCTGTTATATAAACGCAACAAATTATTCAACATAGTTTTTAATATTTTTAAATGAAATAAGAGAATCATTCAAGTACTTTAAAACGACTGTCGTAGATTTGGTAGACCACTCTGCAAAGCGTTTAATTGAGTACGTCAAGTGCAATACTGAAACCCAGAAACTAAGCATGATTTTGATTATCAAATGGGGAACTGATGAAAGTTCGACTCATTGCAGCTAAGATGTTTGGTAACGATTTCCAGTATTACACACAATAGCAGTAATCTTTAAAAGACGCGCTTATTGTGGGTTTTAAATCATCAAACTAATCTTCTACTACAAACATTAATGGGTATGATCAAAGATTCATCAACGAAGATGAAAACAGAGAATTGCGCGAATGCAACAATTCCTATTTACAGTATGTAAAAAATTAAAATGGTCATAGGAAAGGTTAGTTGTATTGTACGCTGAGCGTTCTTTTAAAAAATTTGATGTACCGTTTCACAGCCAACAAATAAAAAACTGAATAAGTTAGACGTCGTAATAAAGTGTGGCAGTCTAGTACTGGTAATGGGATTAAATAGAAAAGAACGAGGATGTCTTTAATTATTTTACATACTGTACACATAGGCTTCTTTATGTAGGGGATGCGCGCATAAAAACCGCCTAAAAAGACTTCAGTGTATATTTGCATTTTCGATAGCTCCATTATGTTTGTTGGTGGTATTGTAGGGTGGAAGTAAGAGGAAAGCGATTCTAGTTTCTATTGCACTCGTAAACAAGTTATTTAATATACTGGTTCTCAGGAATAAAGCAAATATATTGACCCTAACGCATTGATCATAATTTATATGCATTTCAACGATTGTACATAGGTCGAGCAATTAATGATAGAGTGCGCCACCCTAACGAGTGAGCCCAAAATAGGGTCATCACCCTATTTGCAATATGAAAATCCTACAAATGTATGTGATCCTTGAAAAGTCTTGACAAGAATTCACAGAATCCGCGTAAAACAAATATTTTTTAATATGAGCGCTGTAGGATTATACGCAAAAATGCTTTTACTTAAATTTGATTTATTTGAGAAAGACAAAAAAGCGTTCTCCAATTTTTCAATATGTTGTAGACAAAAGTACAGCCTTTGAAATGCAATCAAAATTATCAATTTTCGTTTGCCCCCTTTTGAGATATCGACATTTGATAAGGGCGTATTTTTAGTGAAAATTAAGTATAAATTTTGAACCAGACAAGATAAAATTTTTCTTTCTTCAGCAAAAGTTGCCTCTAATCATGCTCTAAAAGTACACTGAAGGATACTTTCGTGAGAAAAATCATATTAAAAAACTGTACGGAGAAAACTGCTTTTTTGAGAGACACCCTAAGTTATGATATGGAACTCACTATAAAATGAAAACGGTTTGAGATACAAAATTAGTATCTTCAACAAAGTTGCTCAAAATTGATTGTTCTAGAATATTGCAGAAGAAAGTATCATTCTCTCTGAACTATAATTTGAAATAATGTCTACAACTTTGACATTCTAAGGGCCACCCTAAAACCGTTTCAGCCAAAAGATGTAGTTTGTCACGCACAATAAATGTTTCTAAGACACCAAATCTCTAAACCTAAAGATGAATGCGTTAACAATTCTTTCCCGCTAATTTCGCTTCCTGGACCACTGTGCATTGCTAATGGATTTTTATTTTCAGCCTGGAATCCGTCTGGCTCTTAGGAGTAATATATATATATATATATATATATATATATATATATATATATATATATATATATATATATATATATATATATATATATATATATATATATATATATATATATATATATATATATATATATATATATATATATATATATATATATATATATATATATATATATATATATATATATATATATATATATATATATATATATATATATATATATATATATATATATATATATATATATATATATATATATATATATATATATATATATATATATATATATATATATATATATATATATATATATATATATATATACGGGCCATGTAGCGAAAAATGTTGATCTGCTACTGCTCTGATGCTGGTATTCGTAGTATGACGACGGTCAAACGAATGACGAAAGACCCTACCGGCCGATTTTTAATGAAGAATTAATTAGAAGTCTTTCCTTTTCCGAAAAATCCCGTTGTTTACCTATATATTCATATAAATAATTGTATTCTACTTCACTCCGGTTATGTCTCTGACATTACCCACCCATATTTTTTTAATTTACACGTATGTCCTCGGTTCGACGTCGAAAGAAGAGCAATGCTTGACGTCTGTGGCTGGGACACAACCCCTGATACCCTTATTCAGCGGATGTGTCAATCGGTGGAGAAGTGGAACGCAGTCTCGGCTGCTATCACCCAGATTTCCTGTAGGCTACAGGTAATCTGGCGAACTGAGCAACAGACGACGGGCACGGCTAACTAGTAATTGGTTAGTTGGAGCGAAAAAGGCCAAGCGCAAAAAAGGGAGTGAATGGTCTGTTCATGCTGAGGCAGGTTTGGCGCAGCGACTGGCAACCGCGTAAGGGGTAAACCCAGCCACCCCGAAGCAAGACAGAAGAGTGAGTGTATGGGCGTATAAGTGGACCGCCTCATGCCAAGCCGGGAGGATCGTAGCGTAGTATGTTGGGACTTAGCTATCGATGCCTCATGGCGTGGCAGAGGAGTGAAAGGGTGAGCATCCAACTCAGTCTCACACGGCATGTTAAGGGTGAGCACAAAAGTCAGCCTCACATGGTATGGTAGAGGCTAGCACAAAAGTAAGCCTGGCAAGGAATGAAAAAGGTGAGCACACAAGTCAGCCTCGCATGGTATGTCAGAAGTGGGGCCTAAGAAAAATGTCCCACATGGGATGCCAGGGGGAGTGACAGAGGTATAATAGAGAGGCATGATTGAGAGTGAATCAGGTGATAGGGTGAGCACCCAAGTCAGCCTCACATGGTATGGGTGAGGCGAGCACAAAAGTAAGCCTAGCAAGGAATGAGTAAGGTGAGCACACAAGTCAGCCTCGCAAGGAACGAAAAAGGTGAGCACAAAAGTCAGCCTCATGTGGAGTGTTCGAGAGTGAATCAAGGTGCGATAGAGAGAGCACCCAAGTAAGCCTCATACAGGACGTATGAACGCGTGAGTGAGAGTGAATGAGTACATTAAGTACAGCCATCCCCCCAAAAGTAATACCGAGAGGTAGTTCCTGGGAGAAACGATGACGGAGCCCAATGGAGTTTACTCGGTATTAATGGCAGCGTCACCATTCGAGCCCGACACGCCCCCAGTGCACCCCGTGCGGTAGCTTGGACCCTACCAATAGCACGTGTACTGGGCTAGCACGTAAAGGTCTTTTCCATTGTAAAAAAAATACGCGTCTCTGTTTTAAAGAAAAAACCTTACCATCATTCGTTTACGAGCGGTCTATCGAGAAGCAAGTGTTTTTTCCAGTCCGTCAGTGTTAGATAAAGAATCTTACTAATCCCCGTTCAAGGTTATCTTCCACAACCTTTTGTTCGCGTAGTGAGGATTGAACAATAGCCAGCTATATAAGCTGGACTGGTGCGTCGTGGGAAACAAATTTACAGATAAGTAAAATCTACCTCTTTATAAACAATTACGACTTTTTCCCGTCTGCACGGATGCTCCCTCCCCGGACGGCCAAATGGAGGTCGAATCGACTCCCAAGGCTCTCCCCCGACCCAAACAATATCCAGAGCTCTCAACCGGTCCCTTTGTGGTCTTCTTTCGGCCCAAAACACAATCGCTGAATCTATTCATAGAAGCGTAGTGTGCTGGGTGCTCAAATCAGTTTATTCCATAGCTCATCATCGTGGTACGTAGATTTTAAGCAGATAGCATATCTTTAAACCATCGTTGAGGCTGTCTATAAATACGGAATTTTTTTTTAAAATTACTCCTAAGGGCCAGACGGATTCCTGCCGAAAATAAAAATCCATTAGCTATGTATGATTTAGAAAACAGGTCCACCATTTTAGAGGATGAGGTTTCAACTGCCTCTAAGAGCGGGTCGGTTCATTTAATTGGGATAAGTTACCTTAGATAACCACCATTGCTTGGAAAAGTTGGGCGAGAAGCCGTCCTCGCACACAGTCTTACGCCGGATGCGGAGCTCAGTCCAGATAGGCTTGCTTGTTATTATAATTAAATCTACCCGGGTAGGGAGTTGAAAGGATGCGCGCCACGGTGTGTCTAAAACCATAATTAACAAAAAATCACCATAAATTTGACATACGGCATTCGAAAGATACAGTATCCAAGCATCTTCTCAGTGGATTTCAAAATGATCCATCGAGAGATTCGAGAGATATGGCGATGTGAAGTTTTATGACATGTTTCATAATGCTACCAGCAAACACCCACGGGTTTGGTTCTATCTTTATAAACAAAAAATATTTGCCTACTTATTTGGTAATTGGCATTCGAAAGATATAGTAATCAAGTATATCCCCTGAAAGTTTGAAAATATTTCAATCAAGTAGCAATCAGGCATGTTGACAATGCGCACAGTATTCCCCCCCTCGTCATAAATTTGCTACACCCCTCTATCCCCTAAAGTGCTACGTCATTATATATATAAATATATATATATATATATATATATATATATATATATATATATATATATATATATATATATATATATATATATATATATATATATATATATATATATATATATATATATATATATATATATATATATATATATATATATATATATATATATATATATATATATATATATATATATATATATATATATATATATATATATATATATATATATATATATATATATATATATATATATATATATATATATATATATATTAGGGTGGAGCAAAATGATCGTTTGCTCAGCACAGCGCTTTTTTGGTTCTTTTTGGGGTCCCAAAAAACTGTGCAAAATTTGGGGTCGATTGGTGTTGACCCGGCGTAGCGCATTGCGTTTGAAATTTGTATGGAGATTAGTATGGGAAAACCTACATTTTTGCATTTTTAATTCTACAGACTACAATTCTTCCTGTAGTATACCAACAAATAGATAGAAGTGTAGTCCAGGATATACTAAAAAACTTTTCCGAATGATATATAGTGTTTTTTTTTTTTTTTCATACGTTTATTTGACACGGCATTTGCAATAGCTTTTTACGCCAGTTTCTTTTTTTACATAGCACGTTACAAAAATCCTTAAGACTAATTTTAACTATACTAGTACTTTGTCTAAAACTAACACTGAAATCACTTTATTGTTTGCTTTTTTCCTTACATTGTTGTATTTCATACTGATCTAGTATTTTCGGGTGTATTTATTTACTTTTTTTTCTGTTATTGTCTAAATTTAAAAACTAAATATTCTAGGTTCCTTTAATTGGTGAATGATTAGCCTTGGATGAGAGTATGAGGAGATGAATTTAATTAAATTTTGACAGACGCTGTTTTTAGAAAATGATAGATAAGTTCCATGTATAGAGGATCGCGATACGCCAGGATGTCTCTAACAGGAACATGGATTGGTCTTCCTCGGACTTGTAAAGAATCTACTAATTGTGATCTGGCTTCACGATATTCAGTGCAGGACCAAACAACATGCTCAATGTCATGGTAACCTTCTCCACAAGCACAATGATTACCCTCAGCGAGCCCAATACGACGGAGATGCGCATCTAAAGTATAATGATTGGACATGAGCCTAGACATCACACGGATGAAGTCCCGACTTACATCCAATCCTTTGAACCATGCCTTCGTTGATACTTTAGGGGTAATTGAGTGTAGCCATCGTCCCATATCTCCATTGTCCCAAGATGTTTGCCAACTAGCAAGTGTCCTCTGTCGAGAAGCGCTATAAAATTCATTGTAAGCGATGGGTCTTTCATATATTTCACCATCTAGTGCACCAATCTTGGCTAAATTATCAGCTTTCTCATTGCCCGCAATAGAGCAATGGGCGGGGAGCCACACTAGGGTAAATTTATAACATTTTCTTGTCAGGTTACTCAGAGATTCTCGTATCTTCCCCAAAAAGAATGGATCGTGATTATCAATCCTCTTTGAGCGTAGAGCTGCAATTGTGCTGAGACTATCAGTGAGGATAAAGTAATGGTTCGGGGGTAAAGTATTAATTATTTGCAAACTATAGTGAACTGCTGCTAGTTCCGCTATATAAACAGAGGCGGGTTCTGCAAGTTTGAGAGAAATTGAAAAATTATTGTTGAAAATACCGAAACCAGTGGCCTCACTGATTCGTGACCCATCAGTGTAAAACATTTTAAGGCAGTCTATGTGTTGATATTTACTTGTGAATATTTTAGGGATCTCCCGCGAGCGTAGATGATCCGGAATTCCACGAATCTCTGCTTGCATGGACGTGTCGAAGAATAAAGTGGATTCAGGAATATCTAGTATATTGACGTATGTGGGAACATACCTAGCAGGCGTTATTTCTTGTGACATGTGATTGAAATACACTGTCATGAATCTGGTTTGGGGTTGAAGCTCGACAAGTCTTTCAAAATTTTCAATTACCAGTGGGTTCATAACCTCACATCGAATAAGTAAACGAGAAGAAAGATCCCAGAATCGGTCTTTTAAAGGAAGAACTCCCGCTAGTACTTCAAGACTCATCGTATGGGTCGACTGCATGCAACCTAAGGCAATTCGTAAACAGCGATACTGTATCCGTTCCAGTTTAATAATGTGAGTGTTCGCAGCTGAACGGAAACAGATGCACCCATATTCCATTACTGAAAGTATTGTTGTTTGATACAATCTTATCATGTCACTTGGATGAGAACCCCACCATGATCCAGTTATTGTTCGCAGAAAATTTATCCTTTGTTGGCATTTCGTTATTAGATACCTAATGTGGCCTCCCCATGTGCCTTTAGAATCGAACCAAATTCCAAGGTATTTAAAAGTCAGGACTTGGGCTATCGTTCTACCAACCAACTGAAGCTGAAGCTGAGCTGGATCACGCTTCCTTGAAAAAACAACCAACTCTGTTTTCTCCGTAGAGAAATCGATGCCTAACTTCAAAGCCCAACTTGATAAATTATCCAAACTATCTTGCAGTGGTTGTTGTAAATTTAAGGCTTTTGGTCCTGTAACAGAAACCACGCCATCATCTGCAAGTTGTCTTAGAGTGCATGGGCTGACAATACAATTATCAATATCATTCACGTAAAAATTGTAGAGAAGGGGGCTTAAACAAGAACCTTGTGGGAGGCCCATGTAACTTATTCTGAATGTTGCCAAATCGCCATATGAAAAATGCATGTGCTTTTCTGACAATAAGTTGTATAAATAATTATTTAATATTGGTGAAAGACCACATTGATGTAGTTTCTCTGAGAGAACATCAATGGAAACAGAGTCGAATGCTCCTTTTATGTCTAAGAACACAGACGCCATTTGTTCTTTTTTTGCATAAGCTAGTTGGATTTCTGACGAAAGTAGCGCCAGACAATCATTCGTTCCCTTTCCCCTCCGAAAACCAAACTGGGTATCTGATAGCAAGCCGTTCGCCTCAACCCAATTGTCGAGACGTCGTAGGATAATTTTTTCCAACAATTTCCTGATGCAGGATAACATTGCAATCGGTCGATACGAGTTATGATCGGAGGCTGGTTTTCCCGGTTTTGGAATAGCGATAACTCTCACTTGTCTCCAGTCGTGCGGGACAATGTTCTGCTCAAGAAGCTTATTGAATAAATTCAACAAGCGTCTTTTTGCTAGGTCAGGCAGATTCTTCACCAAGTTGAATTTAATTCTGTCTAGTCCCGGAGCATTATTGTTGCATGAGAGGAGTGCAATTGAGAATTCCATCATTGTCAAGGGCGAATCTATGAAATCGTTACTTGTGGGAGCATCGCGAGTGATTTTCTGCGCAGGAGCAGAATCGGGACAAATTTTCTTGGCAAAATTAAATATCCAACGATTCGAAAAATCTTCGCTTTCATTAGTCACGTTTCGATTCCTCATTCTTCTGGCTGTGTTCCAAAGAGTACTCATTGATGTTTCTCTTGACAAGCCATTAACGAAGTGTCTCCAATAACTAGATTTTTTGGCACGACGTATACTGTCAAATTTGTTTTGCAAAATGAAATAATTTTCAAAGTTCTCACGTATACCCCCTTTCTGTTTCATAATTTCTTTGTAGGCAACTTGTTTAGCTTCATATGCATCAGAGCACTCTTTGTCCCACCAAGGATTAGGGGGCCGTCTATTTATTGTCATTCCAGGATTGCATTTCGTTTGGGCTTGTTCTGCTGCTTCAATAATTAAACCCGCTAGGAATTCATATTCTTCGGTAGGGGGTAGCTCTTCTGTCGAAGCAAGAGAAGTGGAAATTAATGTTTCGTATGTTTTCCAATCAATATTTCGTGTTAAGTCATAAGGAACATTGATTGAATTCGTAAGGCCTAATTCACTGTTAATTGAAACAACGATTGGCAAATGATCGCTACCGTGAGGATCAGGTACAACCTTCCACGTGCAGTCTAACCGAAGTGATGTCGAGCACAGAGATAGATCTAATGCACTTGGACGTGCAGGAGGTCTGGGGATGCGTGTTGTTTCGCCAGTATTTAAAACTGTCATATTAAATTCGTCACAAACATTGTAAATCAAAGAGGATCGATTATCATTGTAGAGGGAACCCCACAATACTCCGTGCGAGTTAAAGTCTCCCAGTATCAGACGCGGAGCAGCCATGGATTCCACTACCTCAAAAATTTGACGTTGTCCAATTTGAACTTTGGGAGGTATATATATAGAAGCGATAGACATGTCTTTGCCTTTAATGTTCGTTTGGACAGCTACAGCCTCAATGCCCGCAAACAAGGGGATGTTAATTCTATAGAAAGAATAGCACTTTTTAATTCTGGTCTAGGCGAATAATGTTGAAATCATTTAAGTTGAAATTAATGTTTGAGGTAAGCCATGTTTCACATAGAGCAAAAGCATCGCATTTTAAATTATGCAGTAAAATTTTTAAGGAATCAATTTTAGGTATGATACTTCTGTAATTCCCACTGTAAAACAGTGATGGAATCTTTCATTGGAGGAGGTGAATTACCCATTGAAAGATACAATCGCTGCAAGGATGGGCCATTGAGCAATCAGCTGCTCTAAAAATGTTCTAATTGTTGGGAGGAAAGCTGAAAGTATACTCTTTAGTGGTTCAGAAATATTGAATGCTTTAAAAATCCAATCAACAATTTCAGAAAATTTCAATAATCCTACCCCCGGCTGAGGCTCAGAGGAAGTCGAAATTTTATTATTTCCAGTAATGGTGTTCTGTTTGGATTGTACGTTCCCAAAACCGGGCGGAATTGATTTCGGTTTTGAATCGGAATTTTTCGGTTTTGGGCGCAGTTTATCTATTGGTGGAGAAATTTTAAGGCCCTTGCTTGGCAGCTTGGGAAAAGAAGACTGTTTTCTTTTTCTGGAATTTCCGGGTAAAACAAATGATGTACCTTCGCACGCTCCGTCAGAGTCAGACTGTTCCGAAAATAGAGATGTGTAAGTGTTTTCTAAGAAGATGGGTTTAGGGGTAGCATTTTTCAACATTTCTGCATAGGAGCGCTTAGACCTCTCCTTCAAGGATCGTTTAATTTTATCCTCACGCAATTTATAAATGGGGCATGCAGGGACCTCATGTGAGTTTTCTCCGCACATTAAACATTTTTCTGAATTTTCATTACATGTATCCTCTTGATGAGAACCCCCACATTTGCCACACCGTGCCTTATTGGAACAGTAAGTGGCTGTGTGGCCAAGCTGTTTGCAATTAAGGCAATTCATTACACGAGGGATAAAAAGGCGAACAGGGAGACGAATCTTATCGATAATGACATAGTTGGGCAGCGCAGACCCAGCGAAAGTCACTCGAAATGAGTCAGACAGTCGATAAACTTTTTTATCTCCTTCGTGTGATACTGAATGCAATTGCTTGCATTCAAGTATTTTTACGTCTTTAAGTATGGTGTCTTTGAAACGACCAACCCCATGCTTAACTAAGTCATCAACAGTCAAACTCGATTCTGTGATGACCCCATCAATTTCAATTTCCTTTGAAGGAATATACGCTCTATACTCACGCGTAAAAAGCTCGCAAGAAGCAATTGCATTGGCTTGTTTGAAACTACCAACGACAATGCGTATTTTATCTTTATTGACTTTGACGATCTCTTTTACATCCGAGAATCGCGAAGTCAAATCTTTAGAAATTTGAATAATATTTAGCGCCTTTACTTTACGCCTAATAAATACAATCCATGGTCCCGTTGACGACTCTGGGTAAATTTTAATTCTAGTCGGATTTACATTTTCAGCATAAGGCTTAGGGGGAGGGTCTGTTACTCGTTCTCCCATCTCTTCATCCATTTTACCTAGCAAGAAAAACTATCACAAAAAGGAATGAAAAATATACCTGTTATACCTGTAGAACACACCTCATGTGTTACGTTGTAAACTCGGTGCCCGTTGTTTGACAATGTGACACCTGCTGTTCTTCTTCGTCGCGTTGCTTCTTCAGTAGAGAAATAGTCCTACCTGCAACACTTCAAAACTCTCTCCGATTAAGCTGCTCGTCGGTATCACCACCACAAGCGCGCTCTCTCCGTTTCCACCACCTCGGTAGACAAATGTGGCTACCTGTGGCTTGCTGCGAAAATCCCACTGTCGATGCGGCACTTTTCAGTGCCACTTGTTTTCCTTATTCGTCGTACCACTTCTGCGGTAGACAAATAGAGCAAATGGGTCTACCTGTGACGCTTCCCTCTCGTCGATTAGAATTGCCCGACGACACCAATACACTATATTTTTTTCTGTGTGTACAGGCACGATCACTGTCGATCTCTGCCACCGCGGTAGGCAAATTCGTCTACCCGCGGTTTGCTGTCAAAACACCACTTGTCGAGGATGCCGTTGACCACGCCTCCGACGTATCAACTGTCGACTCACACTTAACAAACTGGTCTCTCTCTCTCCCACAATAACGCATACAGCGTCTCGCACTCCGTCACTCTCTCGAGAACAAATCCTTCCACCTGGAGGCACAACCGTCTCGGTCGGTTGCAAAAACTGTTATGATATATGGTGTTAGAATGTCTCTAAGCCAAGTTATAGCTGTTCAAAGTTCAATACGTCAAATTAAATGCCAAAAATCATTTTTATTGCCAACACTGCGGGTGTACCAATGGAATTTCATATAGAATTCCAAAATAACATTATTTATATTAGATTTATCACATTGATATGTTTGGATGAATTATTCAAAAGCCTTAGCTCAATTTCATGAGGTAGTTGTGCAATAGGGCGTAGTGAGGGGTGAGGGGGGGGGGGGACTTTAATATGTAGAAATTCGAACTGAAATGTTGTCGAGATGGAATGTTCAGATGAATTATTTCAAAACATTTACACATTGTCGTACGCATAATAGTAACGATGAAATAAAACATTCTGTATCCATTTGCCTTGACTTTTATCAATAGAAGTTATGTTACAGACTGAATCAAATGATGTCGAGTTGATATGTCAGAGGATTATATTTCGGTATAATACGCATGATTTGATAGCATGCTCAATTCTATGGTGTTCGATCACGAGGCGTGAAGCTAATTTCTGGATTTCAACATGAAATCCACCAGTTTCCTACATCATTTTTGCTTCAGGTGATCGAACATCAGCGAAATGAGCATCCCATCAAATTATAGTGCGTATTAAACCTGAAATATAATCAATGCAATCCTCTGATATATCAACTCGACATCAGTTGATTCAGCCTGTAATGTAACTTCTATTGATAAAAGTCAAGGCAAAAGGATACAATATGTTTTATTTCAACGTTACTATTAAGGGGTACGATATTGTGTAAATGTTTTGAAATAATTCGTCTGAACATCCCAACTCGACAACATTTCAGTTCGAATTTCTACACATTAAAGTCCCCCCCCCCTCATCCCTCACTACGCCCTATTGCTCAACTACCTACGGTCATGAAATTGAGCTAAGGCTTTTGAATAATTCATCCAAACATACCAATGTGGTAAATCTAAAATATATAATGCTATTTTGGAATGCTATACGAAATACCATTGGTACACCCGCAGTGTTGGCAATAAAAATGATTTTTGGCATTTATTTCGATGTATCGAACTTTGAACGGCTATAACTAGGCTTAGAGACATTCTAATACCATACATCCTTCGGCAAAGTTGTTCAGCATATCCTGGACTATACTTCTATCTATTACTTCTATCTATTTGTTGACATACTACAAGAAAAATTGTAGTCTGTAGAATAAAAATGCAAAAATGAAGGTTTTCCCATACTAATCTCCATACAAATTTCAAATGCAATGCGCCACGACCGGGTCAACACCAATCGACCCCAAATTTTGCAGTTGTTTGGGACCCCAAAAGGTACCAAAAAAGTGCTGTGCTCGGTTGATGTGGCTATGATTACGTTTTTCCATATAACAATGCCCCACCCTAATATATATATATATATATATATATATATATATATATATATATATATATATATATATTATATATATATATATATATATATATATATATATATATATATATATATATATATATATATATATATATATATATATATATATATATATATATATATATATATATATATATATATATATATATATATATATATATATATATATGTATATATATATATATATATATATATATATATATATATATATATATATATATATATATATATATATATATATATATATATATATATATATATATATATATATATATATATATATATATATATATATATATATATTAGGGTGGGGCATTGTTATATGGAAAAACGTAATCATAGCCACATCAACCGAGCACAGCACTTTTTTGGTACCTTTTGGGGTCCCAAACAACTGTGCAAAATTTGGGGTCGATTGGTGTTGACCCGGCGTGGCGCATTGCGTTTGAAATTTGTATGGAGATTAGTATGGGAAAACCTTCATTTTTGCATTTTTTATTCTACAGACTACAATTTTTCTTGTAGTATGTCAACAAATAGATAGAAGTATAGTCCAGGATATGCTGAACAACTTTGCCGAAGGATGTATGGTATTAGAATGTCTCTAAGCCTAGTTATAGCCCTTCAAAGTTCGACACATCGAAATAAATGCCAAAAATCATTTTTATTGCCAACACTGCGGGTGTACCAATGGTATTTCATATAGCATTCCAAAATAGCATTATATATTTTAGATTTACCACATTGGTATGTTTGGATGAATTATTCAAAAGCCTTAGCTCAATTTCATGGCCGTAGGTAGTTGAGCAATAGGGCGTAGTGAGGGATGAGGGGGGGGGGGACTTTAATGTGTAGAAATTCGAACTGAAATGTTGTCGAGTTGGGATGTTCAGACGAATTATTTCAAAACATTTACACAATATCGTACCCTTAATAGTAACGTTGAAATAAAACATATTGTATCCTTTTGCCTTGACTTTTATCAATAGAAGTTACGTTACAGACTGAATCAACTGATGTCGAGTTGATATATCAGAGGATTGCATTGATTATATTTCAGTTTAATACGCACTATGATTTGATGGGATGCTCATTTCGCTGATGTTCGATCACCTGAAGCAAAAATGATGTAGGAAACTGGTGGATTTCATGTTGAAATCCAGAAATTAGCTTCACGCCTCGTGATCGAACACCATAGAATTGAGCATGCTATCAAATCATGCGTATTATACCGAAATATAATCCTCTGACATATCAACTCGACATCATTTGATTCAGTCTGTAACATAACTTCTATTGATAAAAGTCAAGGCAAATGGATACAGAATGTTTTATTTCATCGTTACTATTATGCGTACGACAATGTGTAAATGTTTTGAAATAATTCATCTGAACATTCCAACTCGACATTTCAGTTCGAATTTCTACATATTAAAGTCCCCCCCCCCCCCTCACCCCTCACTACGCCCTATTGCACAACTACCTCATGAAATTGAGCTAAGGCTTTTGAATAATTCATCCAAACATATCAATGTGATAAATCTAATATAAATAATGTTATTTTGGAATTCTATATGAAATTCCATTGGTACACCCGCAGTGTTGGCAATAAAAATGATTTTTGGCATTTAATTCGACGTATTGAACTTTGAACAGCTATAACTTGGCTTAGAGACATTCTAACACCATATATCATTCGGAAAAGTTGTTTAGTATATCCTGGACTACACTTCTATCTATTTGTTGGTATACTACAGGAAGAATTGTAGTCTGTAGAATAAAAAATGCAAAAATGTAGGTTTTCCCATACTAATCTCCATACAAATTTCAAACGCAATGCGCTACGCCGGGTCAACACCAATCGACGCCAAATTTTGCACAGTTTTTTGGGACCCCAAAAAGAACCAAAAAAGCGCTGTGCTGAGCAAACGATCATTTTGCTCCACCCTAATATATATATATATATATATATATATATATATATATATATATATATATATATATATATATATATATATATATATATATATATATATATATATATATATATATATATATATATATATATATATATATATATATATATATATATATATATATATATATATATATATATATATATATTAGGGTGGGGCATTGTTATATGGAAAAACGTAATCATAGCCGCATCAACCGAGCACAGCACTTTTTTGGTTCCTTTTGGGGTCCCAAACAACTGTGCAAAATTTGGGGTCGATTGGTGTTGACCCGGCGTAGCGCATTGCGTTTGAAATTTGTATGGAGATTAGTATGGGAAAACCTACATTTTTGCATTTTTAATTCTACAGACTACAATTCTTCTTGTAGTATGCCAACAAATAGATAGAAGTATAGTCCAGGATATGCTGAACAACTTTGCTGAAGGATGTATGGTGTTAGAATGTTTCTAAGCCAAGTTATAGCTGTTCAAAGTTCGATGCATCGAAATAAATGCCAAAAATCATTTTTATTGCCAACACTGCGGGTGTACCAATGATATTTCATATAGCATTCCAAAATAACATTATATATTTTAGATTTACCACATTGGTATGTTTGGATGAATTATTCAAAAGCCTTAACTCAATTTCATGAGCGTAGGTAGTTGAGCAATAGGGCGTAGTGAGGGGTGAGGGGGGGGGGGACTTTAATATGTAGAAATTCGAACTGAAATGTTGTCGAGTTGGAATGTTCAGACGAATTATTTCAAAACATTTACACAATATCCTACGCATAATAGTAACATTGAAATAAAACATACTGTATCCTTTTGCCTCGACTTTTATCAATAGAAGTTACGTTACAGACTGAATCAATTAATGTCGAGTTGATATGTCAGAGGATTGCATTGATTATATTTCAGTTTAATACGCACTATGATTTGATGGGATGAAAAAAAAAATTTCGATGCTGCTCGATCACCTGAAGCAAAAATTGATGTAGGGATCTGGTAGATTTTATGTTGAAGTCCAGAAATTAGCTTTACGCCTCGTGATCGAACAGCTTAGAAATGAGCATGCTATCAAATCATGCGTATTATACCGAAATATAATCCTCTGACATATCAACTCGACATCATTTGATTCAGTCTGTAACATAACTTCTATTGATAAAAGTCAAGGCAAATGGATACAGTATGTTTTATTTCATCATTACTATTATGCGTAGGACAATGTGTAAATGTTTTGAAATAATTCATCTGAACATTCCAACTCGACAACATTTCAGTTCGAATTTCTACATATTAAAGCCCCCCCCCCCCATCACCCCTCATTACGCCCTATTGCTCAACTACCTCATGAAATTGAGCTAAGGCTTTTGAATAATTCATCCAAACATACCAATGTGGTAAATCTAAAATAAATAATGTTATTTTGGAATGCTATATGAAATATCATTGGTACACCCGCAGTGTTGGCAATAAAAATGATTTTTGGCATTTAATTCGATGTATTGAACTTTGAACAGCTATAACTCGGCTTAGAGACATTCTAACACCATACATCCTTTGGCAAAGTTGTTCAGCATATCCTGGACTATACTTCAAATATTTTTTGTTTATAAAGATAGAACCAAACCCGTGGGTGTTTGCTGGTAGCCTTATGAAACGTGTCATAAAACTTCATATCGCCATATCTCTCGAATCTCTCGATGGATCATTTTGAAATCCACTGAGAAGATGCTTGGATACTGTATCTTTCGAATGCCGTATGTCAAATTTATGGTGATTTTTTGTTAATTATGGTTTTAGACACACCGTGGCGCGCACACTTTCAACTCCCTACCCGGGTAGATTTAATTATAATAACAAGCAAGCCTATCTGGACTGAGCTCCGCATCCGGCGTAAGACTGTGTGCGAGGACGGCTTCTCGCCCAACCTTTCCAAGCAATGGTGGTTATCTAAGGTAACTTATCCCAATTAAATGAACCGACCCGCTCTTAGAGGCAGTTGAAACCTCATCCTCTAAAATGGTGGACCTGTTTTCTAAATCATGCATAGCTAATGGATTTTTTTTCGGCAGGAATCCGTCTGGCCCTTAGGAGTAATTTTAAAAAAAATTCCGTATTTATAGACAGCCTCAACGATGGTTTAAAGATATGCTATCTGCTTAAAATCTACGTACCACGATGATGAGCTATGGAATAAACTGATTTGAGCACCCAGCACACTACGCTTCTATGAATAGATTCAGCGATTGTGTTTTGGGCCGAAAGAAGACCACAAAGGGACCGGTTGAGAGCTCTGGATATTGTTTGGGTCGGGGGAGAGCCTTGGGAGTCGATTCGACCTCCATTTGGCCGTCCGGGGAGGGAGCATCCGTGCAGACGGGAAAAAGTCGTAATTGTTTATAAAGAGGTAGATTTTACTTATCTGTAAATTTGTTTCCCACGACGCACCAGTCCAGCTTATATAGCTGGCTATTGTTCAATCCTCACTACGCGAACAAAAGGTTGTGGAAGATAACCTTGAACGGGGATTAGTAAGATTCTTTATCTAACACTGACGGACTGGAAAAAACACTTGCTTCTCGATAGACCGTTCGTAAACGAATGATGGTAAGGTTTTTCTTTAAAACAGAGACGCGTATTTTTTACAATGGAGAAGACCTTTACGTGCTAGCCCAGTACACGTGCTATTGGTAGGGTCCAAGCTACCGCACAGGGTGCACTGGGGGCGTGTCGGGCTCGAATGGTGACGCTGCCATTAATACCGAGTAAACTCCATTGGGCTCCGTCATCGTTTCTCCCAGGAACTACCTCTCGGTATTACTTTTGGGGGGATGGCTGTACTTAATGTACTCATTCACTCTCACTCACGCGTTCATACGTCCTGTATGAGGCTTACTTGGGTGCTCTCTCTATCGCACCTTGATTCACTCTCAAACACTCCACATGAGGCTGACTTTTGTGCTCACCTTTTTCGTTCCTTGCGAGGCTGACTTGTGTGCTCACCTTACTCATTCCTTGCTAGGCTTACTTTTGTGCTCGCCTCACCCATACCATGTGAGGCTGACTTGCGTGCTCACACTATCACCTGATTCACTCTCAATCATGCCACTCTATTATACCTCTGTCACTCCCCCTGGCATCCCATGTGGGACATTTTTCTTAGGCCCCACTTCTGACATACCATGCGAGGCTGACTTGTGTGCTCATCTTTTTCATTCCTTGCCAGGCTTACTTTTGTGCTAGCCTCTACCATACCATGTGAGGCTGACTTTTGTGCTCACCCTTAACATGCCGTGTGAGACTGAGTTGGATGCTCACCCTTTCACTCCTCTGCCACGCCATGAGGCATCGATAGCTAAGTCCCAACATACTACGCTACGACCCTCCCGTCTTGGCATGAGGCGGTCCACTTATACGCCTATACACTCACTCTTCTGTCTTGCTTCGGGGTGGCTGGGTTTACCCCTTACGCGGTTGCCAGTCGCTGCGCCAAACCTGCCTCAGCATGAACAGACCATTCACTCCCTTTTTTGCGCTTGGCCTTTTTCGCTCCAACTAACCAATTACTAGTTGGCCGTGCCCGTCGTCTGTTGCTCAGTTCGCCAGATTACCTGTAGCCTACAGGAAATCTGGGTGGTAGCAGCCGAGACTGCGTTCCACTTCTCCACCGATTGACACATCCGCTGAATAAGGGTATCAGGGGTTGTGTCCCAGCCACAGACGTCAAGCATTGCTCTTCTTTCGACGTCGAACCGAGGACATACGTGTAAATTAAAAAATATGGGTGGGTAATGTCAGAGACATACCGGAGTGAAGTAGAATACACTTATTTATATGAATATATAGGTAAACAACGGGATTTTTCGGAAAAGGAAAGACTTCTAATTAATTCTTCATTAAAAATCGGCCGGTAGGGTCTTTCGTCATTCGTTTGACCGTCGTCATACTACGAATACCAGCATCAGAGCAGTAGCAGATCAACATTTTTCGCTACATGGCCCGTACCAAACAGACCGCTCCTAAGTCCACCGGAGGAAAGGCTCCCCGAAAGCAGTTGGCAACGAAGGCCATGTAAAAGTACCCCAGTCACGGTTGGCGTTAAGAAGCCTCATCGCTACCGAACAGAAACTGTCGCCCTGCGAGAAATTCACAGCTATCAGCAATCGAGTGGGCCTAAATTGTGACCCAAAATAAACCACAAACCAACGGGTTCTTTTCAGGACCAGCCAATTATATTACAGTAAGATATAAATGAAATTTTCGTTTTCCTTTGCATTACCATTCCGGTTTGAATTACTATCAACCTTGATGGTGCTGTGCGGCGGGGGGCACTAGTTTTCATTATAATGGAAAATTTAGATTTGCGCGTTTTCCCACAAGTTTTTTAGCTGTGCTGTTTTCAAAGAAGTTGTAGTTGCATTCAAAATAATATTGTTTACTTCACTGATATTTACGGCTTTCTCAGTCTATTATACTTAAGCAAACGTTATATTTATAGATTGCCCGACGTTTCGGCCGTTTTTGATGGCCTTTTTCAAGGGAAAATCTAATTTACGCGTTTTTGTCGACAAAAACGCGTAAATTAGATTTTTCCTTGAAAAAGGCCATCAAAAACGGCCGAAACGTCGGGCAATCTATAAATATAACGTTTGCTTAAGTATAATAGACTGAGAAAGCCGTAAATATCAGTGAATATTCCGTAACCAGTCGTCAAACATCTTATTATAATTGTTTACTTCTATTGTCAGAGGTGGACGAACGGCTCGCTTGGAATCGAATTGTACGGACCAACCACTATTTTCACAAAATCCGTTATTTTCAGCAATTGTACATTCTTCAGAATTAGTCACAACTATTTCCAATCAGCGCAAAAATCGAAGGTTTTCATTCAGTACAACAGCAGATTTTCACTTTTAGAAAAACAGGCAATATTGTGGCCGAAAATTTTGAAACGGAGCACATATATCGAAACGTTAGAAAACGTTCGATTTTTGTAAATTGAATCATTACACTAAACTGTCTACAAATCACACAAATAACTTTTATTTTGTGCCATTCTACGTGAAAGCGATGATATTGTTCATAAGTGGCTCACTTACCATCCAACGCTCTTGGCAAGCCACTTTCTGATGCTTGTAATAACAAAACTTCAATTCGATTCTTTGTTGATAAATTGATGGCCCTGAAAAGGGCCTTTTGTTTGGGCAGTGTTCGAAATTTACTTGGAGCTGGTGCATATGGTAACAGTTTTGGTGCCATCTGAGACGGCGTGCTTGGCCAACTGTTCTGACAGCAGCAAACGGACGGCGGTTTGAATTTCGCAGGAAATGCTGCAAACGAACTACTGCATGCTGATGCTGCAAACGAACTGAGCGTGAGCAACGGCATGCTGAGTTTTTATACCTGACTACAGCACAATGTAAGCTCTTCCTTTTTTGTATTCTCCTCAATATGTGTTCTTCGTGGCTCCTCCTCTTCGTTGGTCGATACACAAGCAAATTGTTTTGAACGCATCGGATTGCCGTTTACTTAGTAGCTGTAATGAAATACCTTCCTGCTAAAATGTTTAAATTGGAAGGAAATGCTGCCCGTGACAATAAAAAGACGAATTATCCTACGTCTTCAGCAGCTGGTGATTCGTAACAACGAAAAGTTAAACAAACTGCTCTCCGGAGTGACAATTGCTCAGGGCGGTGTGTTGCCAAATATCCAAACCGTACTGCTTCCCAAGAACAAAATTGAAATTGTGTTTCCAATACGGAGATTATTGAACACTCAGGGTAAAGACAGTAATGTAATACGGCACCTTGGTAAAATGTTTGAGATTTGAAACCTTTTTTGAATGCGCCTAGTAAAAATGTTTTTCACTTCACTCCAGTTTGTTTCTGACCATATTCGCAATTTGCGTACTGAAATAAATCATAATTTGGGGTTTAACCCGAATTGCTCTCCAGGGAGAAACAGTCCACGAAACAGAAAATGCAAACTTATTCTTTGAAATGATTTTGGTGGCCTTGAAAAGGGCCTTTTTTATAATGATACAAGTGAGTTCTACCTTTTCAACTTCCAAATCCATACAAAGTGCGTCCCTGCCGCTTCAGAGTATAGATGACATTCATTGCGGTTTTGCGCTTGGCGTGTTCAGTGTAGGTCACGGCATCTCGGATGACATTTTCCTGCACACCATCAGCATTCGTAGATTAAATCGGAGATGCATTTTACACCACCACGACGAGCCAGACGCCGAATGATGGATTTGGTGATTCCCTGGATTTTATCACGAAGAACCTTGCGATGACGCTCGGTACGGGAACGCAAACATACCGCTCATTGTACCGTCCGGACGAGCATGTTGCTCGTGTGGTAAGCGAGCACCCACTGATACAAAACAAGTTCGCGTGACCTGTATATATAACATTCCCTTATGTAATGAAACGCTTACATGCTCCTTTTTGACGGCTCTGCGTGGGATATGCTTGCAAATTGCGCATTTTCCTCGCTGTTTTCGAAGGATGTTCTAAAAATCCTTGTTTTGGTTTATTTATAGTAGTCGCACTAATTCCGAAATTTAATACGAAATACGTGCACGAATTTCTGATCAGATAGTGCAAAAATATTGCGATTTCGATCAGTAGAACGGAAGATATTCGCATTTCAAACCTGGGAAATTTTCTCAACTGAAATTTTTGAAACGGACCCCATATTGAAACGTTAGAAGTATTCTACTTCAAAAATGGAATAAATGTTTGCATCTTTAATTAAAAAGGCCATATCTCAGTGGTTTGTTGACTGACTCTAATTGTTTGTTCATTACTTAACTGGTAGAAGTTTTATCAACAATTTTCTTTCAGAAGAATTTAAAATAGAGTTGTCTACCACAAATAATAGGCACCGTGTCATAACGTCCGAGGTCATAACGTCCGAAGGGTGGTGCGTCATACCGTCCGGGACATTATGCCGCACATATTGGGATATTATGACGCAGTGGTATTGCGTCCTAAAGTTCGGAATAATATGACGTACTCATACTTTCGGATATTATGACGCATAGGCACTGCATCACAACGTCCCGGGTCATAAGGTCCCAAAAGGGGGTGCGTCATAACGTCTGGGACATTGTGACGCAAAAGAGGTGCGTCATAGAATCCCAAAATAAATGTGCGTCATAAAGTCCGAGACCTTATGACGCATATCCGTTTTCGGATGTATTGGCGTACTCGATGAACGTCATAATGTCCCGGATGTTATGACGCACTGTTGTTTTCGCATCGTATGTCGCAATGGACATGTTGGACACTGTGATGCACTTATAGTGTCGGATATTATGACGCACAGGTACTGCGTCATAATGTCCCAAAACAGTGAGCGTCATACCGTCCGGGACATTATGACGTACGAGAGTGCGTCATAATATCCGAAAGCAAGAATGCGTCATAACATCCGAACTTATTCTTGTGTCACAACGTCCGATATAGTCCTGTGTCATGATGTCCGGGATCGTATGACGCACACTGATATTAAAGTCTGGGAGAATATGACGCACTCATTGATTCAGATATTTTGACGCACAGGTACTGCGTCATAACGTCATACAGCATTGGGACATTATGACGCAGTTCTTATGCGTCATAATATCCGAAACTATATGTGCGTCACAGTGTCCACAAAATCAACTGCGACATAAGATCCGAAAACGAACGTGTGTCATAACGTCTGGAACATTGTGACGCACAAGGCGTGCGTCATAAAATCCGAAAAGAAATATGCGTTATAGAGTGCGGGAACGCATGACGCACACCCGTTTCCGAATATTATGATGTAATTGTTTAGGTACTTCTTCCCTTGTAAGCGGAAAACATGTTTTTCTTTTAAAAATATGCTAGTTTAGTGTTTTAGATTCTTAATAAAAAAGGGGCGGAAAACGGAAATTTTAATAATTCATTAACAAGTTTAAAAAGAAGTTATACCTGCTAACCTTGCTCGTATGGTTATTGTGCTCATGAAAGTAAGGTATTTGGGGAAGCTAGTCTAATGCGGCTATGCCGCATAGCCGAGTCCAAGCATCCGACGCGGCGCAAAGCCGCTTAGGATCCGCCGGACGAGGTGGTCTTGCTACTTGTCATCGGAATCGCACACGAATAAAACGATGTGGCGTAGCCACATTAGGCAGCGACAATATTGTATTTTTCGTCAATGACTACTATCCTATTGTTATTAAATAAGACACTGTAAATGCCTAATGTGGCTACGCCACATCGATTTTTTTAGTTGCTGTCCGACTTCGCTGCCGCTCAGTCGGACTTAAACTAGGGATAGCCCCTATGTTTGAGTATACCGGGAAAACGAGTGGATCACAGGTTTGCTTGCGCTTCCGATGACAAGTAACAAGGCCACCTCGTCCAGCTGCTTTGCGCCGCTTCAGATCCTTGGACTCGGCTATGCGACATAACCGCCAACAGCCTTACTTTCGGGAGCACAATAACCATACCGAAAAGGTTTTTAAACTTGTTAATGAATTATTAAAATTTTCACTTTCCGCCTATTTTTTATGAATCTACAACACTAAACTAGCATATTCACGAAAGAAAAACCTATTTTAATCCACCCACTAGGTGCAATTGTGCCTTTTTCATTTGTCCAAACTACAATTCCATGGTTGGTTATGTTCAATACAACGGTGGAAATGACTATTACATATTCAGTGCGATTTGCACATACATACAATGGATCGACAGCCACGATCTTGAGATGCTATATGTCGACACTGAAACATCGCTTGAAACCAGCGGTGGATCAAGGAAGAGGATCCGGGGGATCCGGACCCTGCGAAAATTTTCAACTTGATAAGAAATTTTAAACTAGTTTCAATTTTAAAGTAGCAACCCCTCATTACATACTCCGGGATTAAGTTGACGATTTTTAGAGTGATTGCCTAACCTTTCTATATGAGAAAGGCAAAAAGGTGCCAAGTCCAAAAAAGTCAATACTAGTCAAAATTTTTTTTCGAGATTTCATCAAATCTCAACGTTTCATGCATTTTAAAGTCATTTGGCATCAAAAATGCCGATTTGATTTTGAAATTTTCCCTTACTCCCCCCTTTGAGAATTTTGCATTTTAGTTTATATGGGAATTTGCTGTGTGGACGCACTCTTCAACCTGTAACTCTGGAAGTCCAATCAATATAAAATTCAATAGCGGGATGGTTGGATGGGTGGGTTGTACCTTTCATTTGAGACTAAGTTTGTGCAAATCGGTCCAGCCATCTCTGAGAAACAGAGGTGACATTTTGAAGTAGAATACTTCTAACGTTTCAATATGGGGGCCCGTTTCAAAATATCGGCTGTGGCAGTCGCGTCAGATTTTGAACGTTAATAGCTTCCATCATACTTTAAGGTTTAAGGTAATTTTATCGAAAATATGTTCCGCAATATAGTATTAAAATTTGGAGTATGTATAACATACATTAATACCGAAAATACTGTGTTTTAAAAAAATCCTTCAAAAACTGCCGAAAATGGTGAAAATTTTCAGCTAATCTCAGCCAGCGCCGTCAATATGGTGCACCAACCGAACACTTAAATGATGAAAAGTTTTAAATATAGGTCCGCTGCAGATTTGTTTCTATCAACATTCGTATTTGGTTGCTTGGCGCGAATGGATGGCTGTATAATACCGAGAAATATTTGTGAGTTGTTCACGACTGGTGGATGAATCAGTTTGTGTTGAAACGTGCTACTAGCAGAAGCTATCATTTTTATTTCTGATGGACGTAAGATAGCATACACACACGAAAAAAACCGATTTCAAATCATCTGACTGAAGCTCGTTCCTGATTGCTTCCCGCTAATTTCATGAACCAAGCCGCAAATCTGGTCAGAAAGAATTGTCATTTCAGTCGGTTTCAGCAAGTCCACTTGTCAGATGCCCATACCGGGAGAGGATTCATCTCCGTGGATTAATTTGTGCAGCTCCGTATTAGAAAGCAGGAACAATTGGAAGAAAAATCCCACCCGGAAAATATTTTCTTCGGCAAACAAATTAGCCCTTATCAGCGCTATCATTCCATTAGAAAGAATTAAATTTGAAAATCTTTTCTTTCGTCAACCGCGCAAATAATTGACGTTGGAAAACAAATCGGCAACTTCAATTGCCAAACACTTCGAAACGATCGAATCAATTTCCCGTCAATGTCACTTTTCTGATTCAAATTTGTATAGGTATGTTCAGGGGCGGCGAAACACTTTACGCCCGAGTGGGTAGAAAGCATAGGGCGAGGGGTCCTTTAGTAATGATTTTTTCCCTTTTCGAAATGCACACGCTTACATTACATTTACATTAAGTCACGTTCGTTTATGCAATTAGAATTGTGGTACATCGATGTTTTCAAATGTGTGTAGTTCGAGATACACGTGTTTCACATCTAATTTTTTTGAAAGGGTTCGAAATTTCGAGTGGGTAATTGCCCACTCGGATATTTTCGAGTGGGTAGTACTACCCATACTACCCACGCTTTCCGCCGGCCCTGGGTATTTTCATGCTTCCGTCAAATTGATCAGTTCATTTGTTTTATTATTAAACATTTTTGGATATTATTATAGAAAATAGCTAACCCGATGGAAGTTATTTTCCAAAGCACGAAATTTCATTTGTAATTCTTCTGAGAACGATTTTGTGGTCCTAATAAGGACCGTTTGTTGTGATTATATCGCCGATTCCTTGCAAAAACAATGCGACTTCTGTACACGTCTAGTGATGGAGGCAATTTTGAGAGCGCCATTTATTTATTTTACATTTATTTAGGCCCAAATGCTGTAGCTTAACGAGGCCGATAATTCATTTTTTTTTTTATATTACATGTCACATGTTAGTGGGGGAAGGGAAAGCCGTATTTAGGGGCGGCTTGCTCCCCTCTTATGTAAGTAAAGAAAAAAGGTAGGAAGTGGGATACATATTGTGTAATTGACATCGTCGTTTGCTGATTGATCATTGTGGCTGATATGCACACTTTGTTGTAGTGTTGTAGTTTCCAGCCTGTAATCGCAGGGGCGAGGGGAGGGTCGATATTTCGGATAATTATTGGCACTCTATATCATCTGCATGTGCGGTATGTCATGATGTTCTGGATAGACGGTTATCAAGAAGAGTATGCACCGAAGACTCGTGAAGCAATGCCATATTGTAGATACAGGGATAGGTTGGTGACATTGTACTGTGAATGAGAGAGGGGAAAATGTATTAAACTTGGACATCAATGGTTTTCAAAAAGATATAGATAAGAAAAATATAGGGGTGGTCACGGCTTGCCAGGACGTCCCGGACTGGCACATAGGGTGATCTACCTCGGGCCCGAAGGGAATCTATTAGTTGGGACCTGGCAACACAGTACTCTGCGCACAGCCAAACAACATGCTCGATGTCGTGATAGCCGTTCTCACAAACACAATGATTACTTTCAGCAAGCCCTATACGACGGAGATGCGCGTCAAACGAGTAATGGTTGGACATGATCCTTGACATCGTACGAATAAAGTCCCGGTTCACATCCAACCCCTTAAACCAAGCATTCGTTGATACCTTCGGGATAATGGAATGTAGCCACCGTCCCAGATGCCCATTGCTCCATGAGGTTTGCCAACTATCGAGCGTCCTCTGACGAGAGATACTGAAAAATTCGTTGAAGCAAATTGGTCTTTCGTAAGTGTCGCCTTCTAATGCGCCCACCTTGGCTAAAGAGTCCGCCTTCTCATTGCCCGCAATAGAACAATGTGACGGGACCCAAACCAAGGTCATGATATGAGAGGTCCCAAAATCGATTTTTCAGCGGAAGAACGCCCGCCAGCACTTCGAGACTCATCGTATGGGGCGAGTGCATGCAACCCAAGGCAAAACGCAAGCAACGATACTGGATTCGCTCCAGTTTGATGAAGTGTATGTTCGCAGCGGAGCGAAAGCAGAAACATCCGTACTCCAACACTGATAATATCGTTGTTTGGTACAACCTGATTAGGTCTCCTGGATGGGCACCCCACCATGTTCCAGTTATTGTACGGAAAAAGTTGATCCTTTGTTGGCACTTCTGTTTCAGATACCTAATGTGACATCCCCAGGTACCTTTAGAGTCGAACCATACCCCGAGATATTTGAATGTTGAAGCCTGAGCAATAGTTTGATCCATTAATTGAAGCTGTAGTTGCGCTGGTTCACGCTTTCTAGAAAATACGACTAGCTCAGTTTTCTCCGTGGAGAACTCGACACCCAGTTGGAGGGCCCATGAAGACAAATTGTCCAAGGTATCTTGCAGTGGTCCTTGCAAGTCGACGGCTTTAGGACCTGTAATAGAGACCACACCGTCATCTGCAAGCTGCCTTAGCGTGCAGGAATTGACAAGACATTCGTCAATGTCATTCACGTAAAAATTGTAGAGGAGAGGGCTTAGACATGAGCCCTGGGGAAGGCCCATGTAGCTAAATCGTGATGTCGATAAATCGCCATGCGAGAAATGCATTTGTTTTTCAGACAACAGGTTTAGCAAAAAGTTATTTAAAATTGGCGAAAGACCATGCTGGTGCAACTTCTCATAAAGAATGTTGATCGAAACTGAATCGAAAGCCCCCTTAATATCCAAGAATACTGATGCCATCTGCTCTTTGTTAGCATATGCCATTTGAATTTCTGTTGAGAGCAACGCAAGGCAATCGTTCGTCCCTTTGCCTTTGCGGAAGCCAAATTGTGTATCTGACAGTAAGCCATTTGTTTCGACCCAATTGTCGAGCCGAAACAAGATCATTTTCTCGAACAACTTCCGGATACAGGACAGCGTTGCAATCGGACGATACGAATTGTGGTCGGAGGCTGGTTTTCCTGGTTTTTGGATGGCGATGAACTTCACCTGTCTCCAGTCATGTGGGACAATGTTACCTTCAAGAAACCTATTAAATAAATTCAACAAGCGTCTTTTGGCAGAGTCTGACAGATTCTTCAATAAGTTGAATTTGATTCTATCTGGCCCCGGGGCTTTATTGTTACATGATAAGAGAGCAAGTGAGAACTCCACCATCGTAAACGGTGGTTCGTTCGCGGTATTGTAAGGCGACGCGGCGCGGTAGATTTTCTGTGCCGGGGCGGAATCCGGACAAACCTTCTTGGCGAAATCGAATATCCAACGGTTTGAATATTCCACGCTCTCGTTAGTACTGTTTCGGTTTCGCATACGTCGGGCCGTGCCCCAAAGAGTGCTCATCGATGTTTCTCTTGTTAACCCGTCGACAAACCGGCGCCAGTAACTGCGTTTCTTAGCTTTCATTAAATTTTTCATTCGCTTTTTTAATATCGCGTACACTCGATAACTAGCAACTAACCCGTCGTTCCGGAAGGTTTTATACGCGGCAGCTTTCTCCGCGTACACGTCTGAGCACTCTTTGTCCCACCACGGGTTGGGAGAACGTTTTTGGGTGTTCACGTCGGGTACTCGTTTCGTCTGAGTTTGAATCGCGCTATCGAGAATCGAGTTGGACAAAAACTTATATTCTTCCTCCGGGGGAAGTACCTGTGTTGAATCGATAGTTTTGGATATCTCAGCAGCGTAGCTCTTCAAATCAATGTTTCGTGTGAGGTCATAGGGAACATTGATTGGTGTCGATGGTCTTGAACCAGTGGTGATTGCAATTACAATTGGTAAGTGGTCACTACCGTGGGGATCAGATATTACCTTCCACTTGCAATCTAACCGTAGTGATGTCGAGCATAAAGATATGTCCAGTGCACTTGCTTGCGCAGGTGGTCTAGGAATTCGTGTCATTTCCCCTGTGTTCGTGTCATTTCCCCTGTGTTCAGAATTGTCATATTGAAGTTGTCACAAAGGTCTTGAATTGTCGAAGATCGATTATCGTCGTATAGACAGCCCCACCCCGTACCGTAAGAGTTAAAGTCTCCAAGAAGCAGGCGGGGCGAGGGAAGGTGTTCAATCACGTTGGAGAATCTTCGATATCCCATCATGGCCCTAGGAGGAATGTAAATAGGAGCAATGCAAAGATCTTTGCCTTTGATTGTTGTTTGTCAAGCGACAACTTCAATGCCTGGCGTCGAAGGGAGGTTGATTCGATTGAAGGAGTAGCACTTTTTGATCCCTAAAAGTACCCCCCATATGAGTCTTCTCGATCCAAGCGGATAATGTTAAAATCGTGGAAGTTGAGGTTTATATTAGAAGTTAGCCATGTTTCACATAGGGAAAATGCATCACAATGATTGTAATTTAGCAAGTGTTTTAATGAATCAATTTTGGGGATAATACTTCTGCAGTTCCACTGTAAAACAGTGATCAGATCCCTGATTCCGTCTAATAAGTTAGCCATCGAAGGATACGATCGCTGTAAGGAGGGGCCATTGTTCAGTCAACTGTTTTAAAAATGTTCTTACTGTTGGTAGAATAGCAACCAGCAAGCTTTTCATAGGATCGGTAATGTTGAAAGCTGTGAATATCCAGTCCACAATGTCAGAGAATTTAAGGAATCCCGTTTTAGGTTGAGTTTCTGACTGTAAAATTGGAGCACTTGGGATTTTTGGTGCCCCGGGGAGTGCTGGAAACTCCTGGTTGTATCTCAATTTCCCAAAACCAGGAGGTATTATCTTCGGATTTGTACCAGCACTTCCAGTTGATGAATTATTTTTATTTTGTACCCTTGTTTGGGACAACCTAGGACCCTTACGAGGAAGTTCAGGTGAGTTTTGATTAGGTCTTTTCCTAGAGTTTCCAAGCGGAGCCAAAGAATGCCCCTCGCAAGGGTCGTTAGAGGCGTTATCGTCAGTTGGCAAGAGAGCGAATGGGTTTTCGGAGATAAGTGGAACAGCTCTTTTAAGCATTTCTGCGTAAGAGCGTCTGGAGCGATCTTTGGCGGATCGCTTCAGTTTATCCGCGCGAAGTTTGTACGTTGGGCATGTCAAAAGTGCATGCGGATTCTCCACACAGTAAACACACTTCTCAGCGGGGCTACTGCAAGTATCATCCGCATGGCGTTCCCCACATTTACCGCACCGTTGCTTGTTGCTACAGTAGGTGGCCGTGTGACCTAGATGCTTGCAATTGGAACAATTCATGACCCGCGGTACAAACAGGCGTACAGGTAGACGAGCTCCTCCCACTTCGACGTAGCTCGGAAGTGCAGATCCGACGAAGGTTACGCGAAACGAGTCTGATGGATAGTAATTACCATCTTCGATGGACTTTGAGTGCAATTGCTTGCACTCCAAAATCTTAACTGATTGAAGGTTAGGGTCCTTAAAGCGGCCAGCCCCATCATTCATCAGATCATCGACAGTTAGACCCGCATCACTTACCACACCGTCGATCTCCACATCACGAGAAGGGATGTAGACGCGATACTCCAGCGTAAAGAGGCTATTGCTAACGATATCATTGGCCTGTTTCAAGTCAGTAACGACTACGCGCAGTTTATCTGACTGAACCTTTTTAATCTCGGTTACGGCCGAGTAACGTTTTGTCAGCTCCCGTGCAAAAGTTATGCTGTTTAACGGTTTATTTTTGGGCCGAAAGTATACCACCCAAGGACCAGCGGATCCTTCCTGGTAAACCTTGACTCGGGGGGGCTGTGAGACATTGGGGGAAAGTGGGGGAAGTGGATCGACCATAACATTATCTGTCTCAGTATCAGATATATGTTCTTCTTCCCCATAATATTCGTCATCGGAGGGTGATCCTTCTGTTTGTTCCATTTTGTTGCGGGAGCAACACGCTCGACCGCACTATTTAATTTAAATCAAAATAAAAAATCAAAAACAATAACAAAAAAAATCGATAAGAAAAGTAAAAAACGAAACACTTCACCAGTTGGTTCCTGACGAGCTGGTAGGTGAATTGATCCTTCGTTTGTTTTATCCGTCACCCGCGTGACCTTCACACAGTAGAGCTGATATAGCTCGTCTAAACAAAGCCGTCTTTCAGGCAAGAAAAATGTTTAGTAACGCACTTCACTGCACTACTCTAACTGATATCGCAGGTAACAATTATCACTCGCGGGACTGTTTATTAGTAATGCTTCACTGCAGCCTCTGCCACAGCAAGCACCTTCGTACCACCGAAAAAACTAAACCACACCGGAGAGAACAAAAGCACTTGTTTCCCGGTACAAAGTTGGGTTACGAATGAGAGAGCGCCTTTGTTTGCTGCTGCTAACGGTGAGTATTCCTTCCAGGAACTAACGAAGCGGGTGGCCGGAGACAAGCGAACTGATTTCAACGATGATCAGTAATTCAAATTGTGATAATTATCGGATTTTTCTCATCGACAAACAGATTATGCACTTTTCAGTTCCAATAAAAAAGACGAGCATGTAAAGTCTGACAACCGAAGTGATATGGAGTTTCAATTAAAAATTCCTGCAATATAATTTGTTGGTCCTGAATAGGACCATTGGTTTGTTTTATCGTGGGAGGAAAATACCGTTCACTTCCAGTAGCGGCGAATTTCTCACAGGGTGACAGTTCCTGTTCCGTAGCATTTGGCTCCTCAACGTCACCAGCGGTTGAGGTACTTTCGCGGATGGTTTTCGTTGCTGTCTGCTTGCGGACGGTCTGTTTGGTACGGGTTATGTAAATTACTGCTATTCTGGTGTACAACGAATGATGAGAAAACCGACCGACCAATATTAACGCGCGAATACGCACTACTATCACTCTCTTGCTCGCTCATTTTCATTTCTTTATGTTACTAACACTAGCATAACCTAAACGAATACGCGTCTTTTCCCCACCATCCATTTAGTGGGCAGTGTTTCCAAACGCATTTTCAGCGGTTCATCAATAAAATTTCTGCAATATTTTCAAAGAATGTTGCAGATTTGAAAAGAAGAAAACTAGTTGACGATGGGAAATAATTCCCAATTTTAATTTTTTAATTTTAATTTCTTAACCATAATCATTTGAATCATTTGAAATAAATATATATATATATATATATATATATATATATATATATATATATATATATATATATATATATATATATATATATATATATATATATATATATATATATATATATATATATATATATATATATATATATATATATATATATATATATATATATATATATATATATATATATATATATATATATATATATATATATATATATATATATATATATATATATATATATATATATATATATATATATATATATATATATATATATATATATATATATATATATATATATATATATATATATATATATATATATTTATTTATTTATTTCAAATGATTCGTTATAATAATTATGGTTAAGAAATTAAAATTAAAAAATTAAAATTGGGAATTATTTCCCATCGTCAACTAGTTTTCTTTTTTTCAAATCTGCAACATTCTTTGAAAATATTGCAGAAATTTTATTGATGAACCGCTGAAAATGCGTTTGGCAACACTGCCCACTAAATGGATGGTGGGGAAAAGACGCGTATTCGTTTAGGTTATGCTAGTGTTAGTAACATAAAGAAATGAAAATGAGCGAGCAAGAGAGTGATAGTAGTGCGTATTCGCGCGTTAATATTGGTCGGTCGGTTTTCTCATCATTCGTTGTACACCAGAATAGCAGTAATTTACATAACCCGTACCAAACAGACCGTCCGCAAGCAGACAGCAACGAAAACCATCCGCGAAAGTACCTCAACCGCTGGTGACGTTGAGGAGCCAAATGCTACGGAACAGGAACTGTCACCCTGTGAGAAATTCGCCGCTACTGGAAGTGAACGGTATTTTCCTCCCACGATAAAACAAACCAATGGTCCTATTCAGGACCAACAAATTATATTGCAGGAATTTTTAATTGAAACTCCATATCACTTCGGTTGTCAGACTTTACATGCTCGTCTTTTTTATTGGAACTGAAAAGTGCATAATCTGTTTGTCGATGAGAAAAATCCGATAATTATCACAATTTGAATTATTGATCATCGTTGAAATCAGTTCGCTTGTCGCCGGCGACCCGATTCGTTAGTTCCTGGAAGGAATACTCCCCGTTAGCAGCAGCAAACAAAGGCGCTCTCAAAATTGCCTCCATCACTAGACGTGTACAGAATTCGCATTGTTTTTGCAAGGAATCGGCGATATAATCACAACAAACGGTCCTTATTAGGACCACAAAATCGTTCTCAGAAGAATTACAAATGAAATTTCGTGCTTTGGAAAATAACTTCCATCGGGTTAGCTATTTTCTATAATAATATCCAAAAATGTTTAATAATAAAACAAATGAACTGATCAATTTGACGGAAGCATGAAAATACCCAGGGCCGGCGGAAAGCGTGGGTAGTATGGGTAGTACTACCCACTCGAAAATATCCGAGTGGGCAATTACCCACTCGAAATTTCGAACCCTTTCAAAAAAATTAGATGTGAAACACGTGTATCTCGAACTACACACATTTGAAAACATCGATGTACCACAATTCTAATTGCATAAACGAACGTGACTTAATGTGAATGTAATGTAAGCGTGTGCATTGCGAAAAGGGAAAAAAATCATTACTAAAGGACCCCTCGCCCTATGCTTTCTACCCACTCGGGCGTAAAGTGTTTCGCCGCCCCTGAAAATACCTATACAAATTTGAATCAGAAAAGTGACATTGACGGGAAATTGATTCGATCGTTTCGAAGTGTTTGGCAATTGAAGTTGCCGATTTGTTTTCCAACCTCAATTATTTGCGCGGTTGACGAAAGAAAAGATTTTCAAATTTAATTCTTTCTAATGGAATGATAGCGCTGAGGTCATAGGGAACATTGATTGGTGTCGATGGTCTTGAACCAGTGGTGATTGCAATTACAATTGGTAAGTGGTCACTACCGTGGGGATCAGATATTACCTTCCACTTGCAATCTAACCGTAGTGATGTCGAGCATAAAGATATGTCCAGTGCACTTGCTTGCGCAGGTGGTCTAGGAATTCGTGTCATTTCCCCTGTGTTCAGAATTGTCATATTGAAGTTGTCACAAAGGTCTTGAATTGTCGAAGATCGATTATCGTCGTATAGACAGCCCCACCCCGTACCGTAAGAGTTAAAGTCTCCAAGAAGCAGGCGGGGCGAGGGAAGGTGTTCAATCACGTTGGAGAATCTTCGATATCCCATCATGGCCCTAGGAGGAATGTAAATAGGAGCAATGCAAAGATCTTTGCCTTTGATTGTTGTTTGTCAAGCGACAACTTCAATGCCTGGCGTCGAAGGGAGGTTGATTCGATTGAAGGAGTAGCACTTTTTGATCCCTAAAAGTACCCCCCATATGAGTCTTCTCGATCCAAGCGGATAATGTTAAAATCGTGGAAGTTGAGGTTTATATTAGAAGTTAGCCATGTTTCACATAGGGAAAATGCATCACAATGATTGTAATTTAGCAAGTGTTTTAATGAATCAATTTTGGGGATAATACTTCTGCAGTTCCACTGTAAAACAGTGATCAGATCCCTGATTCCGTCTAATAAGTTAGCCATCGAAGGATACGATCGCTGTAAGGAGGGGCCATTGTTCAGTCAACTGTTTTAAAAATGTTCTTACTGTTGGTAGAATAGCAACCAGCAAGCTTTTCATAGGATCGGTAATGTTGAAAGCTGTGAATATCCAGTCCACAATGTCAGAGAATTTAAGGAATCCCGTTTTAGGTTGAGTTTCTGACTGTAAAATTGGAGCACTTGGGATTTTTGGTGCCCCGGGGAGTGCTGGAAACTCCTGGTTGTATCTCAATTTCCCAAAACCAGGAGGTATTATCTTCGGATTTGTACCAGCACTTCCAGTTGATGAATTATTTTTATTTTGTACCCTTGTTTGGGACAACCTAGGACCCTTACGAGGAAGTTCAGGTGAGTTTTGATTAGGTCTTTTCCTAGAGTTTCCAAGCGGAGCCAAAGAATGCCCCTCGCAAGGGTCGTTAGAGGCGTTATCGTCAGTTGGCAAGAGAGCGAATGGGTTTTCGGAGATAAGTGGAACAGCTCTTTTAAGCATTTCTGCGTAAGAGCGTCTGGAGCGATCTTTGGCGGATCGCTTCAGTTTATCCGCGCGAAGTTTGTACGTTGGGCATGTCAAAAGTGCATGCGGATTCTCCACACAGTAAACACACTTCTCAGCGGGGCTACTGCAAGTATCATCCGCATGGCGTTCCCCACATTTACCGCACCGTTGCTTGTTGCTACAGTAGGTGGCCGTGTGACCTAGATGCTTGCAATTGGAACAATTCATGACCCGCGGTACAAACAGGCGTACAGGTAGACGAGCTCCTCCCACTTCGACGTAGCTCGGAAGTGCAGATCCGACGAAGGTTACGCGAAACGAGTCTGATGGATAGTAATTACCATCTTCGATGGACTTTGAGTGCAATTGCTTGCACTCCAAAATCTTAACTGATTGAAGGTTAGGGTCCTTAAAGCGGCCAGCCCCATCATTCATCAGATCATCGACAGTTAGACCCGCATCACTTACCACACCGTCGATCTCCACATCACGAGAAGGGATGTAGACGCGATACTCCAGCGTAAAGAGGCTATTGCTAACGATATCATTGGCCTGTTTCAAGTCAGTAACGACTACGCGCAGTTTATCTGACTGAACCTTTTTAATCTCGGTTACGGCCGAGTAACGTTTTGTCAGCTCCCGTGCAAAAGTTATGCTGTTTAACGGTTTATTTTTGGGCCGAAAGTATACCACCCAAGGACCAGCGGATCCTTCCTGGTAAACCTTGACTCGGGGGGGCTGTGAGACATTGGGGGAAAGTGGGGGAAGTGGATCGACCATAACATTATCTGTCTCAGTATCAGATATATGTTCTTCTTCCCCATAATATTCGTCATCGGAGGGTGATCCTTCTGTTTGTTCCATTTTGTTGCGGGAGCAACACGCTCGACCGCACTATTTAATTTAAATCAAAATAAAAAATCAAAAACAATAACAAAAAAAATCGATAAGAAAAGTAAAAAACGAAACACTTCACCAGTTGGTTCCTGACGAGCTGGTAGGTGAATTGATCCTTCGTTTGTTTTATCCGTCACCCGCGTGACCTTCACACAGTAGAGCTGATATAGCTCGTCTAAACAAAGCCGTCTTTCAGGCAAGAAAAATGTTTAGTAACGCACTTCACTGCACTACTCTAACTGATATCGCAGGTAACAATTATCACTCGCGGGACTGTTTATTAGTAATGCTTCACTGCAGCCTCTGCCACAGCAAGCACCTTCGTACCACCGAAAAAACTAAACCACACCGGAGAGAACAAAAGCACTTGTTTCCCGGTACAAAGTTGGGTTACGAATGAGAGAGCGCCTTTGTTTGCTGCTGCTAACGGTGAGTATTCCTTCCAGGAACTAACGAAGCGGGTGGCCGGAGACAAGCGAACTGATTTCAACGATGATCAGTAATTCAAATTGTGATAATTATCGGATTTTTCTCATCGACAAACAGATTATGCACTTTTCAGTTCCAATAAAAAAGACGAGCATGTAAAGTCTGACAACCGAAGTGATATGGAGTTTCAATTAAAAATTCCTGCAATATAATTTGTTGGTCCTGAATAGGACCATTGGTTTGTTTTATCGTGGGAGGAAAATACCGTTCACTTCCAGTAGCGGCGAATTTCTCACAGGGTGACAGTTCCTGTTCCGTAGCATTTGGCTCCTCAACGTCACCAGCGGTTGAGGTACTTTCGCGGATGGTTTTCGTTGCTGTCTGCTTGCGGACGGTCTGTTTGGTACGGGTTATGTAAATTACTGCTATTCTGGTGTACAACGAATGATGAGAAAACCGACCGACCAATATTAACGCGCGAATACGCACTACTATCACTCTCTTGCTCGCTCATTTTCATTTCTTTATGTTACTAACACTAGCATAACCTAAACGAATACGCGTCTTTTCCCCACCATCCATTTAGTGGGCAGTGTTTCCAAACGCATTTTCAGCGGTTCATCAATAAAATTTCTGCAATATTTTCAAAGAATGTTGCAGATTTGAAAAGAAGAAAACTAGTTGACGATGGGAAATAATTCCCAATTTTAATTTTTTAATTTTAATTTCTTAACCATAATCATTTGAATCATTTGAAATAAATATATATATATATATATATATATATATATATATATATATATATATATATATATATATATATATATATATATATATATATATATATATATATATATATATATATATATATATATATATATATATACATATATATATATATATATATATATATATATATATATATATATATATATATATATATATATATATATATATATATATATATATATATATATATATATATATATATATATATATATACATATATATATATATATATATATATATATATATATATATATATATATATATATATATATATATATATATATATATATATATATATATATATATATATATATATATATATATATATATATATATATATATTTATTTATTTCAAATGATTCGTTATAATAATTATGGTTAAGAAATTAAAATTAAAAAATTAAAATTGGGAATTATTTCCCATCGTCAACTAGTTTTCTTTTTTTCAAATCTGCAACATTCTTTGAAAATATTGCAGAAATTTTATTGATGAACCGCTGAAAATGCGTTTGGCAACACTGCCCACTAAATGGATGGTGGGGAAAAGACGCGTATTCGTTTAGGTTATGCTAGTGTTAGTAACATAAAGAAATGAAAATGAGCGAGCAAGAGAGTGATAGTAGTGCGTATTCGCGCGTTAATATTGGTCGGTCGGTTTTCTCATCATTCGTTGTACACCAGAATAGCAGTAATTTACATAACCCGTACCAAACAGACCGTCCGCAAGCAGACAGCAACGAAAACCATCCGCGAAAGTACCTCAACCGCTGGTGACGTTGAGGAGCCAAATGCTACGGAACAGGAACTGTCACCCTGTGAGAAATTCGCCGCTACTGGAAGTGAACGGTATTTTCCTCCCACGATAAAACAAACCAATGGTCCTATTCAGGACCAACAAATTATATTGCAGGAATTTTTAATTGAAACTCCATATCACTTCGGTTGTCAGACTTTACATGCTCGTCTTTTTTATTGGAACTGAAAAGTGCATAATCTGTTTGTCGATGAGAAAAATCCGATAATTATCACAATTTGAATTATTGATCATCGTTGAAATCAGTTCGCTTGTCGCCGGCGACCCGATTCGTTAGTTCCTGGAAGGAATACTCCCCGTTAGCAGCAGCAAACAAAGGCGCTCTCAAAATTGCCTCCATCACTAGACGTGTACAGAATTCGCATTGTTTTTGCAAGGAATCGGCGATATAATCACAACAAACGGTCCTTATTAGGACCACAAAATCGTTCTCAGAAGAATTACAAATGAAATTTCGTGCTTTGGAAAATAACTTCCATCGGGTTAGCTATTTTCTATAATAATATCCAAAAATGTTTAATAATAAAACAAATGAACTGATCAATTTGACGGAAGCATGAAAATACCCAGGGCCGGCGGAAAGCGTGGGTAGTATGGGTAGTACTACCCACTCGAAAATATCCGAGTGGGCAATTACCCACTCGAAATTTCGAACCCTTTCAAAAAAATTAGATGTGAAACACGTGTATCTCGAACTACACACATTTGAAAACATCGATGTACCACAATTCTAATTGCATAAACGAACGTGACTTAATGTGAATGTAATGTAAGCGTGTGCATTGCGAAAAGGGAAAAAAATCATTACTAAAGGACCCCTCGCCCTATGCTTTCTACCCACTCGGGCGTAAAGTGTTTCGCCGCCCCTGAAAATACCTATACAAATTTGAATCAGAAAAGTGACATTGACGGGAAATTGATTCGATCGTTTCGAAGTGTTTGGCAATTGAAGTTGCCGATTTGTTTTCCAACCTCAATTATTTGCGCGGTTGACGAAAGAAAAGATTTTCAAATTTAATTCTTTCTAATGGAATGATAGCGCTGATAAGGGCTAATTTGTTTGCCGAAGAAAATATTTTCCGGGTGGGATTTTTCTTCCAATTGTTCCTGCTTTCTAATACGGAGCTGCACAAATTAATCCACGGAGATGAATCCTCTCCCGGTATGGGCATCTGACAAGTGGACTTGCTGAAACCGACTGAAATGACAATTCTTTCTGACCAGATTTGCGGCTTGGTTCATGAAATTAGCGGGAAGCAATCAGGAACGAGCTTCAGTCAGATGATTTGAAATCGGTTTTTTCGTGTGTGTGTGTGTATGCTATCTTACGTCCATCAGAAATAAAAATGATAGCTTCTGCTAGTAGCACGTTTCAACACAAACTGATTCATCCACCAGTCGTGTACAACTCACAAATATTTCTCGGTATTGTACAGCCATCCATTCGCGCCAAGCAACCAAATACGAATGTTGATAGAAACAAATCTGCAGCGGACCTATATTTAAAACTTTTCATCATTTAAGTGTTCGGTTGGTGCACCATATTGACGGCGCTGGCTGAGATTAGCTGAAAATTTTCACCATTTTCGGCAGTTTTTGAAGGATTTTTTTAAAACACAGTATTTTCGGTATTAATGTATGTTATACATACTCCAAATTTTAATACTATATTGCGGAACATATTTTCGATAAAATTACCTTAAACCTTAAAGTATGATGGAAGCTATTAACGTTCAAAATCTGACGCGACTGCCACAGCCGATATTTTAAAACGGGCCCCCATATTGAAACGTTAGAAGTATTCTACTTCAAAATGTCACCTCTGTTTCTCAGAGATGGCTGGACCGATTTGCACAAACTTAGTCTCAAATGAAAGGTACAACCCACCCATCCAACCATCCCGCTATTGAATTTTATATTGATTGGACTTCCAGAGTTACAGGTTGAAGAGTGCGTCCACACAGCAAATTCCCATATAAACTAAAATGCAAAATTCTCAAAGGGGGGAGTAAGGGAAAATTTCAAAATCAAATCGGCATTTTTGATGCCAAATGACTTTAAAATGCATGAAACGTTGAGATTTGATGAAATCTCGAAAAAAATTTTGACTAGTATTGACTTTTTTGGACTTGGCACCTTTTTGCCTTTCTCATATAGAAAGGTTAGGCAATCACTCTAAAAATCGTCAACTTAATCCCGGAGTATGCAATGAGGGGTTGCTACTTTAAAATTGAAACTAGTTTAAAATTTCTTATCAAGTTGAAAATTTTCGCATGGTTCGGATCCCCCGGATCCTCTTCCTTGATCCACCGCTGGTTTCAAGCGATGTTTCAGTGTCGACATATAGCATCTCAAGATCGTGGCTGTCGATCCATTGTATGTATGTGCAAATCGTACTGAATATGTAATAGTCATTTCCACCGTTGTATTGAACATAACCAACCATGGAATTGTAGTTTGGACAAATGAAAAAGGCACAATTGCACCTAGTGGGTGGATTAAAATAGGTTTTTCTTTCGTGAATATGCTAGTTTAGTGTTGTAGATTCATAAAAAATAGGCGGAAAGTGAAAATTTTAATAATTCATTAGCAAGTTTAAAAACCTTTTCGGTATGGTTATTGTGTTCCCGAAAGTAAGGCTTTTGGCGGTTATGTCGCATAGCCGAGTCCAAGGATCTGAAGCGGCGCAAAGCAGCTGGACGAGGTGGCCTTGTTACTTGTCATCGGAAGCGCCAGCAAACCTGTGATCCACTCGTTTTCCCGGTATACTCAAACATAGGGGCTATCCCTAGTTTAAGTCCGACTGAGCGGCAGCGAAGTCGGACAGCAACTAAAAAAATCGATGTGGCGTAGCCACATTAGGCATTTACAGTGTCTTATTTAATAACAATAGGATAGTAGCCGCATTAGACTAGCTTCCCCAAATACCTTACTTTCATGAGCACAATAACCATACGAGCAAGGTTAGCAGGTATAACTTCTTTTTAAACTTGTTAATGAATTATTAAAATTTCCGTTTTCCGCCCCTTTTTTATTAAGAATCTAAAACACTAAACTAGCATATTTTTAAAAGAAAAACATGTTTTCCGCTTACAAGGGAAGAAGTACCTAAACAATTACATCATAATATTCGGAAACGGGTGTGCGTCATGCGTTCCCGCACTCTATAACGCATATTTCTTTTCGGATTTTATGACGCACGCCTTGTGCGTCACAATGTTCCAGACGTTATGACACACGTTCGTTTTCGGATCTTATGTCGCAGTTGATTTTGTGGACACTGTGACGCACATATAGTTTCGGATATTATGACGCATAAGAACTGCGTCATAATGTCCCAATGCTGTATGACGTTATGACGCAGTACCTGTGCGTCAAAATATCTGAAACAATGAGTGCGTCATATTCTCCTAGACTTTAATATCAGTGTGCGTCATACGATCCCGGACATCATGACACAGGACTATATCGGACGTTGTGACACAAAGAATAAGTTCGGATGTTATGACGCATTCTTGCTTTCGGATATTATGACGCACTCTCGTACGTCATAATGTCCCGGACGGTATGACGCTCACTGTTTTGGGACATTATGACGCAGTACCTGTGCGTCATAATATCCGACACTATAAGTGCATCACAGTGTCCAACATGTCCATTGCGACATACGATGCGAAAACAACAGTGCGTCATAACATCCGGGACATTATGACGTTCATCGAGTACGCCATAACATCCGAAAACGGATATGCGTCATAAGGTCTCGGACTTTATGACGCACATTTATTTTGGGATTCTATGACGCACCTCTTTTGCGTCACAATGTCCCAGACGTTATGACGCACCCCCTTTTGGGACCTTATGACCCGGGACGTTGTGATGCAGTGCCTATGCGTCATAATATCCGAAAGTATGAGTACGTCATATTATTCCGAACTTTAGGACGCAATACCACTGCGTCATAATATCCCAATATGTGCGGCATAATGTCCCGGACGGTATGACGCACCACCCTTCGGACGTTATGACCTCGGACGTTATGACACGGTGCCTATTATTTGTGGTAGACAACTCTATTTTAAATTCTTCTGAAAGAAAATTGTTGATAAAACTTCTACCAGTTAAGTAATGAACAAACAATTAGAGTCAGTCAACAAACCACTGAGATATGGCCTTTTTAATTAAAGATTCAAACATTTATTCCATTGCGTTCCCGTACCGAGCGTCATCGCAAGGTTCTTCGTGATAAAATCCAGGGAATCACCAAATCCGTCATTCGGCGTCTGGCTCGTCGTGGTGGTGTAAAATGCATCTCCGATTTAATCTACGAATGCTGATGGTGTGCAGGAAAATGTCATCCGAGATGCCGTGACCTACACTGAACACGCCAAGCGCAAAACCGCAATGAATGTCATCTATACTCTGAAGCGGCAGGGACGCACTTTGTATGGGATTTGGAAGTTGAAAAGGTAGAACTCACTTGTATCATTATAAAAAAGGCCCTTTTCAAGGCCACCAAAATCATTTCATTAATTTTTAATTTTAATTTCTTAACCATAATTATTATAACGAATCATTTGAAATAAATAAATATATATATATATATATATATATATATATATATATATATATATATATATATTATATATATATATATATATATATATATATATATATATATTATATATATATATATATATATATATATATATATATATATATATATATATATATATATATATATATATATATATTATATATATATATATATATATATATATATATATGATATTATATATATATATATATATATATATATATATATCGTACTCCGGAAACAACGAAAGTGATATTTACATCATAGACCGACGACAACAAAACTATTCTTCGTGAACTGCAATATAAAACAGCCCGAAACAGTGCATACGAATATCTGAACCATGTTCAGCGCAGCCTTCGAAATAATGGTTCGACATTCTGGACATTTATAAACAGCAGAAAACGTTCCGTGGGTGTACCAGAAAATGTCTATCTTCGAGACCAAAATTCACAGTCCGCTACCAAGTCGGCGAACCTTTTTGCAGATCATTTCCGAGATGTATTTACCAGCCCTCCTGTCTATCCATCGCAATAGTACATCGAAACATTGCCAACGCATAATATCAACCTTCCTCTTCCTTACGTAAATGATTCTGATGTAGCGAGCGCTCTGTCTAGCGTTGATCCTTTGAAAGGGCCTGGTCCGGATTGCTTGCCTCCTGTGTTTATAAAGCATTGTGCCCGAGCACTTTCTGCACCAATAAGTATTATTTTTCAGCGTTCAATCTCGGAAAATATTTTCCCAATGGCTTGGAAAGAACGCTGCTATAGTTCCTATTCATAAGGCAGGAGATAGGCACAATGTTGAAAACTACAGAGGAATCTCGCTGCTGAACTGCCTTGCTAAAGTTCTGGTAAAGTTTGTGTACAATGCAATGTACGCTGCTTCTTCCAACATAATCGACGAACGACAACACGGATTTATGAAAAAACGCTCCGCTACTTCTAACTTGATGACGTAAACGAGCTTTCTAGTTCCAGCTGTAGAGAAGCGTCAACAAGTGGACGCTATATATTTTGATGTCGCAAAAGCATTCGACAAGGTGCCCCACAACATTGCTGTTTTGAAGCTGGAGCGACTAGGCTTTCCTGAGTGGGTTACCAGATGGCTGCATTCCTACCTCTCACAACTATCTGCCTTCGTTAGAATTGGCACTACATGCTCAAGCGCATTCGTAACGCCAACCGGTGTGCCTCAAGGAAGTCACCTACTAGGGCCACTGATCTTTCTTTTATTCATCAACGACCTCTGCACCCGCATCAACTCTGAAAAACTGCTCTATGCTGATGATCTGAAAATCTTTCGTTCAATTGCTTCAGCACTCGACTCTGCTGTGCTCCAAGACGATATAGCCAATATAGAGGAATGGTGTTTGCTGAACGGTATGCAGATCAACATTGATAAATGTAAGATGATAAGTTTCGGACGCTCGGCAAATATAAGGCGTTGCGAATATACTCTTCAAGCCTGTGTCATCGAGCGGATGGATTCTAACCGTGACCTGGGAGTGTTATTCGACAGAAAACTTCGTTTCGCCGACCACATCACTGCAACAACGGCGAAGGCTTTTGCGACATTGGGTTTTCTAAAACGGAACGCTCTCGATTTTGTGGATTTCTACGCACTGAAATCTTTATACTGCGCACTGGTCCGGAGCACTTTGGAGTATGCTGTACAAGTATGGGCGCCATACAACGCCGTTCAAAGTAGCCGACTAGAGCGCGTTCAGAGAAGTTTTGTACGATTAGCTCTCAGAAAATTGCCTTGGAACGACCCTATCCGTCTTCCGCCGTATAATAATAGATCCATGTTGCTAGATTTGCCAACGCTGGAGTCTCGCCGCACGTTCTTGCAAAGAATGTTAATTTTCGATATGTTGTCGAACAATATTGACTGTCCCGACATTCTCTCAGGGATTCATTTATTTGTACCCCCTGGTGATATAAGGAATCATGCGCTTCTGTGGATTCCCAGGCACTGAACAGCATATGGCCAGAACAATCCGCCGCCGACAGATGTTGTAGCAGATGCAACGAAACTGTTTTAGTTTATGACTTCCATACCACTAAATCGAATTCTAAGATAGCAATTAGAAATTTTTAACATTGACACTAGCAATAGCATTAAGTGTAATCTGTACGATATATATCGAAGATGTAATGAATAATATATATATATATATATATATATATATATATATATATATATATATATATATATATATATATATATATATATATATATATATATATATATATATATATATATATATATATATATATATATATATATATATATATATATATATATATATATATATATATATATATATATATATAATATATATATAGTATATGTACAATATGCATTTATTTAAATAAATAATATATACTGTGACAAAATGCTACGAATTGGAGGGAGGAGTCGAAATTCGCCGAAAAAAAAGCGTTTTTTGTGTACGGTCCCAATGGGTAGGGTTACGATATGGGTCGAGCTAGCTAGGGCTCAGGGCTGAAGTAAGCGGTCTCTAAAACGGCCAACCCCGTACTCCAGAAGATCCTCGCATGTCAAACTCTCATCGGTGACAACGCCTTCACTTTTACAGCTGGAATATACACGTAGTAGTCCTTCGTAAAGTGCTCGCAGCAAGCAATATCGTTTACCTGCTTTGAATTAGCCAACACGACCCTGACCCTGTCTGAGCGGACCTTTCTTATTTCGGTCACAGCCGAGAACCGTTCCGTCAGGTCTTTTGAAATCTGTAATAGATTCAGCGAATTTGTTTTGTGCCGAAAGAAGACCACAAAGGGACCGGTCGAGAGCTCTCTATTGTTCAATCCTCACCATCTATATCGACGAGGTCATACGATGATGTGCCAATCTTTGCCTTGACCTTGCATGGTAAGTATTGGGACCCGTATTTAGCGTTGTAGTTATCTATGGCGCTTGAAAGGCGCATATTTTTGAGGCTAATTAATTGACAAATCTGAAAAGTTTTGGAAACCCCTGATGTGGCAGATTGTACTGTTTCCGACAAGTGTCATTGGCTTTAACTAGATTGGCCTTTACTTGATCGTAAATATTACCGAAATGAGTGGATTTTTGACATTGAAAATGTCTTACTGCACTATCTGGGGTAGGATGTCATTCTAAAATCTAAAATCAAACAATGTCACGTTTTTTCGTCACTATTTTGAACGCTAATAACTTTGTTATTTATGAACGGATTTCCGTCTGGTTATCACCAAACAATTAAGAGTTAACTGAAATTATGTTTTAATGCTATAGTGCTCTTGTATTTCAATAGCACACTATTGAAAAACAAGCAAAAACGAATAGTTCTCGGAAAACTCCCATACATCAGTCAATCTATCCCCGGCAGAGCCGTCAATAGGGAGCATCTTAGTGACTCAAACGAACACGAAAAGTTATAAATAAATGTGCCGCGTAACTGTTTGAATCAGTTGTTGGTCTTTTGCCAGACAAGTAACATCGTGCCTATAGCGCTCGTACGTATATATATATGATATTCTTTAAATAGTCGAGGCTGACCTCATTCATAGAAGCGTAGTGTGCTGGGTGCTCAAATCTGTCGTACGAGCGCTATAGGCACGATGTAACTTGTCTGGAAAAAGACCAGATCTACCCGGGTAGGGAGTTGAAAGTATGCGCGCCACGGTTTGTCTAAAACCATTATTAACGAAAATTGACCATAAATTTGACATACGGCATTCGAAGGATACAGTATCCAAGCATCTTCTCAGTGGATTTCAAAATGATCCATCGAGAGATTCGAGAGATATGGCGATGTGAAGTTTTATGACACGTTTCATAAGGCTACTAGCAAACACCCACGGGTTTGGTCCTATCTTTATAAACAAAAAAATATTTGTCTACTTATTTGGTAATTGGTATTCGAAAGATATAGTAATCAAGTATATCCCCTGAATGTTTCAAAATATTTCATTGACGGAATTGAAAGTTATAACGATGTGAATGTGGTATGCGGCCATAGATGGGTTATCTACCAGCCTTCAAGCATAAAGCCATGTTTCCATTGACTATTTAGATTGTTTATACGTGTCTCTGTTTTAAAGAAAAACCTTACCATTTAATTACACAAATATAATATACAAAAAGTGTATTTTGTCATATTATGTTTGTCCATTGACTATTTAGATCGTTTATACGTGTCTCTGTTTTAAAGAAAAACCTTACCATCATTCGTTTACGAGCGGTCTATCGAGAAGCAAGTGTTTTTTTCCAGTCCGTCAGTGTTAGATAAAGAATCGTAATAATCTCCGTTCAGGGTTATCTTCCACATTCTCCACCTCTCGAGGTTTTGGACTTTTTTCTTCTTTTGTGCGCGTGTTAACCGTTAGGCCGTCCTCAGCCTTTTGTTCGCGTAGTGAGGATTGAACAATAGAGAGCTCTCGACCGGTCCCTTTGTGGTCTTCTTTTGGCCCAAAACAAATTCGCTGAATCTATTACAGATTTCCAAAGACCTGACGGAACGGTTCTGGGCTGTGACCGAAATAAGAAAGGTTCGCTCAGACAGGGTCAGGGTCGTGTTGGCTAATTCAAAGCAGGCAAACGATATTGCTTGCTGCGAGCACTTTACGAAGGACTACTATGTGTATATTCCAGCTGTAAAAGTGAAGGCGTTGTCACCGATGAGAGTTTGACATGCGAGGATCTTCTGGAGTACGGGGTTGGCCGTTTTAGAGACCGCTTACTTCAGCCCTGAGCCCTAGCTAGCTCGACCCATATCTTAACCCTACCCATTGGGACCGTACACAAAAGACGTATCTTTTTTCGGCGAATTTCGACCCTTCCCTCCAATTCGTAGCATTTTGTCACAGTATTTCCCCCCGTCACAAATTTGCTACACCCCTCTACCCCCTAAAGTGCTACGTCATTTATACATGGCCCCTGGCACCGTACTGGTTGTTGTTTAAAACGGTATGCATTGATCGAAATGTTAAAGCGAAAATCGAAGCGTGACTAAAATATTCGCTATTTAGTCATTTAAACAAAACGAAAGAAATATATTGTAATTTAACACGAAGTTAAATTTTATCGACTCAACAAAAGTAGGTTTCAAAGAAATTGTTTCAATACACAATAAAATTTTATTTAAATAAATGCATATTGTACATATACACACACACACACACACACATATATATATATATATATATATATATATATATATATATATATATATATATATATATATATATATATATATATATATATATATATATATATATATATATATATATATATATATATATATATATATATTATTCATTACATCTTCGATATATATCGTACAGATTACACTTAATGCTATTGCTAGTGTCAATGTTAAAAATTTCTAATTGCTATCTTAGAATTCGATTTAGTGGTATGGAAGTCATAAACTAAAACAGTTTCGTTGCATCTGCTACAACATCTGTCGGCGGCGGATTGTTCTGGCCATATGCTGTTCGGTGCCTGGGAATCCACAGAAGCGCATGATTCCTTATATCACCAGGGGGTACAAATAAATGAATCCCTGAGAGAATGTCGGGACAGTCAATATTGTTCGACAACATATCGAAAATTAACATTCTTTGCAAGAACGTGCGGCGAGACTCCAGCGTTGGCAAATCTAGCAACATGGATCTATTATTATACGGCGGAAGACGGATAGGGTCGTTCCAAGGCAATTTTCTGAGAGCTAATCGTACAAAACTTCTCTGAACGCGCTCTAGTCGGCTACTTTGAACGGCGTTGTATGGCGCCCATACTTGTACAGCATACTCCAAAGTGCTCCGGACCAGTGCGCAGTATAAAGATTTCAGTGCGTAGAAATCCACAAAATCGAGAGCGTTCCGTTTTAGAAAACCCAATGTCGCAAAAGCCTTCGCCGTTGTTGCAGTGATGTGGTCGGCGAAACGAAGTTTTCTGTCGAATAACACTCCCAGGTCACGGTTAGAATCCATCCGCTCGATGACACAGGCTTGAAGAGTATATTCGCAACGCCTTATATTTGCCGAGCGTCCGAAACTTATCATCTTACATTTATCAATGTTGATCTGCATACCGTTCAGCAAACACCATTCCTCTATATTGGCTATATCGTCTTGGAGCACAGCAGAGTCGAGTGCTGAAGCAATTGAACGAAAGATTTTCAGATCATCAGCATAGAGCAGTTTTTCAGAGTTGATGCGGGTGCAGAGGTCGTTGATGAATAAAAGAAAGATCAGTGGCCCTAGTAGGTGACTTCCTTGAGGCACACCGGTTGGCGTTACGAATGCGCTTGAGCATGTAGTGCCAATTCTAACGAAGGCAGATAGTTGTGAGAGGTAGGAATGCAGCCATCTGGTAACCCACTCAGGAAAGTCTAGTCGCTCCAGCTTCAAAATATATATATATATAGCGTCCACTTGTTGACGCTTCTCTACAGCTGGAACTAGAAAGCTCGTTTACGTCATCAAGTTCGAAGTAGCGGAGCGTTTTTTCATAAATCCGTGTTGTCGTTCGTCGATTATGTTGGAAGAAGCAGCGTACATCGCATTGTACACAAACTTTTCCAAAACTTTAGCTAGGCAGTTCAGCAGCGAGATTCCTCTGTAGTTTTCAACATTGTGCCTATCTCCTGCCTTATGAATAGGAACTATAGCAGCTTCTTTCCATGCCGTTGGGAAAATATTTTCCGAGATTGAACGCTGAAAAATAATACTTATTGGTGCAGAAAGTGCTCGGGCACAATGCTTTATAAACACAGGAGGCAAGCAATCCGGACCAGGCCCTTTCAAAGGATCAACGCTAGACAGAGCGCTCGCTACATCAGAATCATTTACGTTAGGAAGAGGAAGGTTGATATTATGCGTTGGCAATGTTTCGATGTACTATTGCGATGGATAGACAGGAGGGCTGGTAAATACATCTCGGAAGTGATCTGCAAAAAGGTTCGCCGACTCGGCAGCGGACCGTGAATTTTGGTCTCGAAGATAGACATTTTCTGGTACACCCACGGAACGTTTTCTGCTGTTTATAAAAGTCCAGAAGGTCGAACCGTTATTTCGAAGGCTGCGCTGAACATGGTTCAGATATTCACCGAATGCACTGTTCTTCCGGGCTGTTTTATATTGCAGTTCAGTTTGACGAAGAATAGTTTTGTTGTCGTCGGTCCTATGATGTAAATATCACTTTCGTTGTTTCCGGAGTACGATATATATATATATATATATATATATATATATATATATATATATATATATATATATATATATATATATATATATATATATATATATATATATATATATATATATATATATATATATACCTACTTTTGTTGAGTCGATAAAATTTAACTTCGTGTTAAATTACAATATATTTCTTTCGTTTTGTTTAAATGACTTTAAATTAGCGAATATTTCAGTCACGCTTCGATTTTCGCTTTAACATTTCGATCAATGCATACCGTTTTAAACAACAACCAGTACGGTGCCAGGGGCCATGTACAAATGATGTAGCACTTTAGAGGGGTGTAGCAAATTTGTGACGAGGGGGAATACTGTGAAAAAAAGATACGTCTTTTGTGTACGGTCCCAATGGGTAGGGTTACGATATGGGTCGAGCTAGCTAGGGCTCAGGGCTGAAGTAAGCGGTGTCTAAAACGGCCAGCCCCGTACTCCAGAAGATCCTCGCATGTCAAACTTTCATCGGTGACAACGTCTTCACTTTTACAGCTGGAATATACACAAAATAGTCCTTCGTAAAGTGCTAGCAGCAAGCAATATCATTTACCTGCTTTGAATTAGCCAACACGACCCTGACCCTGTCTGAGCGGACCTTTCTTATTTCGGTCACAGCCGAGAACCGTTCCGTCAGGTCTTTTGAAATCTGTAATAGATTCAGCGAATTTGTTTTGGGCCGAAAGAAGACCACAAAGGGACCGGTCGAGAGCTCTGGATATTGTTTGGGTCGGGGGAGATCCTTGGGAGTTGATTCGACCTCCATTTAGCCGTCCGGGGAGGGAGCCATCGTCACCGTCGGCGCACGGAGTTAGCACTCGTGCAGACGGGAATAAGCCGTAAACATGTCAAAAGAGGCAGATTTTACTTATCAGTAAACTTGTTTCCCACGACGCACCAGTCCAGCTTATATAGCTGGTTATTGTTCAATCCTCACTACGCGAACCAAATGCTGAGGACGGCCTAACGGTTAACACACGCACAAAAGAAGAAAAAAGTCCAAAGCCTCGAGAGGTAGAGAATGTGGAAGATAACCTTGAACGGGGATTAGTACGATTCTTAATCTAACACTGACGGACTGAAAAAAACACTTGCCTCTCGATAGACCGCTCGTAAACGAATGATGGTAAGATTTTTCTTTAAAACAGAGACACGTATAAACGATCTAAATAGTCAATGGAAACATGGCTTTATGCTTGAAGTCTGGTAGAAAACCCATCTATGGCCGCATACCACATTCAAATCGTTATAACTTTCGATTCCATCAATGAACTATTTTCAAACTTTCAGGGGATATACTTGATTACTATATCTTTCGAATGCCAGTTACCAAATAAGTGGACAAATATTTTTTTGTTTATAAAGATAGGACCAAACCCGTGGGTGTTTGCTGGTAGCCTTATGAAACGTGTCATAAAAATTCACATCGCCATATCTCTCGAATCTCTTGATGGATCATTTTGAAATTCACTGAGAAGATGCTTGGATACTGTATCTTTCAAATGCTTATGGTCATTTTTTGTTAATAATGGTTTTCCATAAATGGAAAATTTATGGTCATTTTTTGTTAATAATGGTTTTAGACACACCGGTGCGAGCATACTTTCAACTTCCTACCCGGGTAGATTTAATTATAATAACAAGCAAGCCTATCTGGACTGAGCTCCGCATCCGGAGTGAGACTGTGTGCGAGGACGGCTTCTCGCCCAACCTTTCCAAGAAATGGTGGTTACCTAAGGTAACTTATCCCAATTAAATGAACCGACCCGCTCTTAGACGCAATTGAAACCTCATCCTCTAAAATGGGGACCTGTTTTCTAAATCATACCTAGCTAATGGATTATTATTTTCGGCCTGGAATCCGTCTGGGCCTTAGGAGTAATTTTAAAAAATTTCCGTATTTATAGACAGCCTCAACGATGTTTTAAAGATATGATATCTGCTTAAAACCTACGTACCACGATGATGAGCTATGGAATAAACTGACTATAAGCTATATAACTTTCTCTACATGTCCTTGTTTGACCTTTCAGATATCAGCTTAAGTATTATAGGAGTAGTGAGACAAATTCAATCGGCAAGCAACGAATTTTCTGATGTATCAACTGGTCAGCCCGGCTCAAGGTGAACAGCCGGCCAGATGCCCAAAGGTTTACCATCTATATCGACGAGGTCATACGATGATGTGCCAATCTTTGCCTTGATCTTGCATGGTAAGTATTGGGACCCGTATTTAGCGTTGTAACTATTTATGGCGAGAGAAAGGCGCATATTTTTGAGGCAAATTAATTGACAAGTCTGAAAAGTTTTGAAAACCCCTGATCTAGCAGATTGTACTGTTTCCGACAAGTGTCATTGGCTTTAACTAGATTGGCCTTTACTTGATCGTAAATATTACCGAAATGAGTGGATTTTTGACATTGAAAATATCTTACTGCACTATCTGGGGCAGGGTCATTCTAAAATCTAAAATCAAACGTCACGTTTTTGAAACGTCCGTGAGCTCGCCCGAGCAATGCTGAAAGTTAGGATAACGTCATCGGCAAAATCAATACAGCCAATCAAAGCCACCCCAGCTGTAGCAGTGATCAAATGCAGCATTTATCGCAGCACATTGTCAACATGCCTGATTGCTACTGCTGTTCTTTACGACCCGACGTTGGACGGGATAAGGAACTCACTCGAGGAATGATATTCTTTAAATAGTCGAGGGTGACGTCATTCATAGCAGCGTAGTGTGCTGGGTGCTCAAATCTGTCGTACGAGCGCTATAGGCACGATGTTACCTTTCTGGCAAAAGACCAACAACTGATTCAAACAGTTACGCGGCACATTTATTTATAACTTTTCGTGTTCGTTTGAGTCACTAAGGTGCTCCCTATTGACGGCTCTGTCGGGGATAGATTGACTGATGTATGGGAGTTTTCACGTTTTCCGAGATCTATTCGTTTTTGCTTGTTTTTCAATAGAGTGCTATTGAATATATTTAATGCTATAAAACATAATTTCAGTTAATTCCGAATTGTTTGGTGATAACCAGACGGAAATCCGTTCATAAATAGCAAAGTTATTAGCGTTCAAAATAGTGACGCAAAAACGTGACATCGTTTGATTTTAGATTTTAGAATGACCCTGCCCCAGATAGTGCAGTAAGACATTTTCAATGTCAAAAATCCACTCATTTCGGTAATATTTACGATCAAGTAAAGGCCAATCTAGTTAAAGCCAATGACACTTGTCGGAAACAGTACAATCTGCTACATCAGGGGTTTCCAAAACTTTTCAGACTTGTCAATTAATTTGCCGCAAAAATATGCGCCTTTCTTTCGCCATAAATAGTTACAACGCTAAATACGGGTCCCAATACTTACCATGCAAGGTCAAGGCAAAGATTGGCACATCATCGTATGACCTCGTCGATATAGATGGTAAACCTTTGGGCATCTGGCCGGCTGTTCACCTTGAGCCGGGCTGACCAGTTGATACATCAGAAAATTCGTTGCTTGCCGATTGAATTTGTCTCACTACTCCTATAATACTTAAGCTGATATCTGAAAGGTCAAACAAGGACATGTAGAGAAAATTATATAGCTTATAGTCAGTTTATTCCATAGCTCATCATCGTGGTACGTAGGTTTTAAGCAGATATCATATCTTTAAACCATCGTTGAGGCTGTCTATAAATACGGAATTTTTTTAAAATTACTCCTAAGGGCCAGACGGATTCCAGGCCGAAAATAATAATCCATTAGCTAGGTATGATTTAGAAAACAGGTCCACCATTTTAGAGGATGAGGTTTCAACTGCCTCTAAGAGTGGGTCGGTTCATTTAATTGGGATAGGTTACCTTAGATAACCACCATTGCTTGGAAAGGTTGGGCGAGAAACCGTCCTCGCACACAGTCTTACTCCGGATGCGGAGCTCAGTCCAGATAGGCTTGCTTGTATGCGCGCCACGGTGTGTCTAAAACCATTATTAACAAAAAATGACCATAAATTTGACATACGGTATTCGAAAGATACAGCATCCAAGCATCTTCTCAGTGAATTTCAAAATGATCCATCGAGAGATTCGAGAGATATGGCGATGTGAAGTTTTATGACACGTTTCATAAGGCTACCAGCAAAACCCCACGTAATTGGCATTCGAAAGATATAGTAATCAAGTATATCCCCTGAAAGTTTGAAAATATTTCATTGATGGAATCGAAAGTTATAACGATTTGAATGTGCCATGTTTCCATTGACTATTTAGATCGTTTATACGTGACGTGACAATCGAGCGGGCCTCTGTGCGTTTTAGAGAGGGACCCGCTGGCACCCAAGTAGCCTACTTCGGGCTACTGAAGGCGGATGCCAAAAAGGTAACCGAGAAAGGTAAGCTGAAGATCGGCTGGTCGGCATGCCTAATTAGCATACCCCAGCCGCCTTCAGTGGATAGGTGCTATCGGTGCCTTGAGTCCGGCCACAAATCCTACGAGTGCAAGGGCATAGACAGGAGCAAACTATGTCGTCGCTGCGGCGAGGAGGGGCATAAGGAGCGGGGTTGCACTTAGGCGCACAAGTGCCTTATCTGCACCGCTAAGAGCAAGACCATAAACATGCTATGGGCGGATCTTCGTGTCCATTCGGTGAGATAAATAAGAAAAAGCCATGAACGTCACACAGCTAAATCTTAACCATTGTGCAGCAGCCCAACAGCTGCTGTGGCAGTCGTTCTCAGAGTCGAGGACAGATGTCTCCCTCCTCTCAAACCCGTACAACATTCCTGCCGGCAACGGCAATCGGGTGTCGGACGGGTCTGGAATGGTGGTAATCTCTACAACGGGACGGTTCCCGGTTCAAGAGGTAATACACTCCTCCGCCGAGGGTGTTGCGATGGCCAAGATCAATGGTGTGTTCTACTGCAGCTGCTACGCTCCACCAAGGTGGCCCATAGAATAGTTCAACCAGATGATCGACAGGCTCTCGTCAGACCTAGTGGGCCGGAAACCGGTAGTAATAGCGGGAGACTTTAACGCTTGAGCAGTGGAGTGGGGCAGCCGCTGTACAAATAGCAGGGGTCAAGCGCTAATGGAGGCGCTTGCGAAACTCGATACTGTGCTAGCTAATAATGGCTCCGCTAGTACATTCCGTAGAAACGGGGTGGAGGCGTGGATTGACGTAGCATTTGCCAGCCCGAGTCTGGTTCCAGGCATGAAATGGAGGGTAGACGAAGACTACACCCATAGCGATCACTTAGCAATCCGCTTTAGGATCAACTATAGTGTGCAGCATCCGAGGGCGGGAGATCCCTGTCAGGTACGCGGGTGGAAGTCCAATCACTTCGACAGCGAAGCTTTCACCGCGGGCCTGGGACTGGAGGCCAACACCGACAGTCTAAGCGGGGATGCGCTGGTAGCTGTTCTATCACGCGCGTGCGACGCCACTATGCCGAGAAAAACCCTGCCAAGAAACGGCAGATGCCCGGTATACTGGTGGAGTGCCGAGATTGCAGCTCTACGATCAGCCTGCCTCAGAGCTAGACGTAGAATGCAAAGAGCTCGCACCGAGGATGCAAGAGAGAACCGCCGTGAAGTGATTCGAGCTGCGAAATTGGCCCTTAACAAGGCCATTAATAGCAGCAAGAGAGCGTGTTTCGACAACCTGTGTGAGAGTGCTAACGCGAATCCGTGGAGTGACGCCTACAGGATTGTGATGGCCAAGACCAAAGGGGGCTCTTCACCCCCAGAACGGTCTCCGGACCGGTTGGCAACGATTATCGAAGTACTCTTCCCGTCTCGAGCCACAAGCCCCTGGCTACCTGCACTACGAGACAGTGCGGGCACGGCCAAAATGGTGGCTCCAGTGACGAATGAAGAATTACTCGCCGTGGCTAAATCCCTAGCAATAAACAAAGCTCCAAGGCCGGATGGAGTTCCAAACAACGCTCTCAAGGCAGCGATCATAGCGAACCCGAACATGTTCAGGCTAGCTATGCAGAGATGCCTTGACGAGTGCCGTTTCCCCGATAGATGGAAAGGCAGAAATTGGTGCTGTTACCGAAGCCCGGGAAACCGCCAGGCGACCCATCGGCGTACAGACCAATCTGTCTGATCGACACGACTGCAAACTGCTTGAGAGGATTATCCTCAACAGGCTAACCCCGTACGCGGAAGGTACGGACGGCCTGTCAAGCAACCAGTTTGGCTTTCGGAAGGGTAAGTCCACAGTGGACGCTCTCAACTCAGTGATAAATACTGCCGAGATAGCGATCCAACGAAAAAGGCGAGGCATTCGATACTGTGCGTTAGTGACACTTGACGTGAAGAACGCATTCAACAGCGCAAGCTGGGATGCCATCGCGCTCTCGTTACACCGGCTTAGCCTACCGGTGGGTCTGTACCGGATCCTGGAAAGTTACTTCCAGAACCGCGTACTGCTATACGAGACCGATGCCGGTCAGAAAAGGTTTCCGATTACCGCCGGAGTCCCACAGGGCTCGATCCTAAGCCCGGTGCTATGGAACCTCATGTATGACGGGGTTCTGAGACTGAAGTTCCCTCCTGGGGTCAAGATCGTCGGCTTTGCTGACGACGTAACCTTGGAGGTCTACGGGAAGTCAATCCATGAGGTAGAACTAACCGGAACACGCGATCAACACGGTGGAGGAATGGATGAGCGCGAGAGGCCTGGAGCTCGCTCATCATAAGACGGAGGTAGTTATCGTCAACAACCGCAAGTCGGCACAACATGCAGTTGTCCATGTGGGAGAAGTCGCGATCACTTCACAGCGAAGTCTGAAGTCTCTCGGAGTCATTATAGACGACAAGCTGACCTTCGGTAGCCATGTCGACTATACATGCAAGAGAGCGTCGACTGCTGTTGCGGCACTATCGAGGATGATGTCCAACAGCTCAAAGGTGTGCGCCAGTAGACGTAGGTTACTGGCAGGCGTTGCCGTATCTATCCTCAGGTACGGCGGCCCGTCATGGTCAAGAGTACTGAGGGTAACCAGTTACCTACAGAAACTGGAGAGCACCTACCGCGTGATGTGCCTCAGAGTGATATCTGCCTACCGCACGGTATCACACAATGCATCCTGCGTGATGGCAAGCATGATGCCAGTCGGGCTCGTCATTTGGGAAGATGAGGAGTGTAGAGGAGCCCGCGAGCGCACCAGGGTGACCTCGGTCGCCAGATGGCAGCGTGAGTGGGACAACTCCTCGAAAGGTAGGTGGACCCTCCGGCTGATACCTAGCATATCGAGCTGGGTGGGAAGACCCCATGGGGAAGTTCACTTCCACCTGACACAATTCCTGTCAGGCCGTGGCTGTTTCCGATAATACCTTCACAGGTTCGGGCACGCGGAGGTCTCAGTCTGCCCGGACTGCCCAGGTGTAGACGAAACTGCCGAACACATACTGTTCGTATGTCATCGATTCGACGTCGAAAGAAGAGCAATGCTTGACGTCTGTGGCTGGGACACAACCCCTGATACTCTTATTCAGCGGATGTGTCAATCGGTGGAGAAGTGGAACGCAGTCTCGGCTGCTACCATCCAGATTACCTGTAGGCTACAGGTAATCTGGCGAACCGAGCAACAGACGACGGGCACGGCTAACTAGTGATTGGTTAGCTGGAGCGAAAAAGACCAAGCGCAAAAAAAGGGAGTGAATGGTCTGTTCATGCCGAGGCAGGTTTGGCGCAGCGAATGGCAACCGCGTAAGGGGTAAACCCAGCCACCCCGAAGCAAGACAGAAGAGTGAGTGTATAGGCGTATAAGTGGACTGCCTCATGCCAAGACGGGAGGGTCGTAGCGTAGTATGTTGGAACTTAGCTATCGATGCCTCATGGCGTGGCAGGGGAGTGAAAGGGTGAGCATCCAAGTCAGTCTCACACGGCATGTTAAGGGTGAGCATAAAAGTCAGCTTCACAGGTTGGTAGAGGTTAGCACAAAAGTCAGCCTAGCAAGGAATGAAAAAGGTGAGCACACAAGTCAGCCTCGCATGGTATGTCAGAAGTGGGGCCTAAGAAAAATGTCCCAAATGGGATGCCAGGGGGAGTGACAAAGGTACAATAGAGTGGCACGATTGAGAGTGAATCAGGTGATAGGGTGAGCACCCAAGTCAGCCTCACATGGTATGGGTGAGGCGAGCACAAAAATAAGCCTAGCAAGGAATGAGTAAGGTGAGCACACAAGTCAGCCTCGCAAGGAACGAAAAAGGTGAGCACAAAAGTCAGCCTCATGTGGGAGTGTTTGAGAGTGAATCAAGGTGCGATAGAGAGAGCACCCAAATAAGCCTCATACAGGACGTATGAACGCGTGAGTGAGAGTGAATGACTACACTAAGTACAGCCATCCCCCAGAAGTAATACCGAGAGGTAGTTCCTGGGAGGAACGATGGCGGAGCCCAATGGAGTTTAGTCGGTATTAATGGCAGCGTCACCATTCGAGCCCGACACGCCCCGTGCGGTAGCTTGGACCCTACCAATAGCACGTGTACTGGGCTGGGACGTAAAGGTCTTCTCCATTGTAAAAAAAACTCACACACACACTTTTTTTTATTAACAGATTAAGGCCGAAGTGGCCTGTGCCGTATACAAAAGATTCCTCCATTCCACTCGGTCCATGGCCGCGCGTCGCCAGCCACGCAGTCTGCGAAGGGTCCGCAAATCGTCTTCCACATGGTCGATCCATCGTGCTCGCTGCGCGCCACGTCTTCTTGTACCGGTCGGATTGCAATTGAGAACCGTTTTCACCGGGCTATTGTCCGACATTCTGGCTACATGCCCGGCCCACCGTAGTCGTCCGATTTTCGCTGTATGACAGATGGGCGGCTCCCCCAACAGCTGATGCAACTCATGGTCTCCATGTGCCGTCTTCCATTTGCACTCCACCGTAGATGGTACGCAGCACTTTCCGTTCGAAGACACCAAGTGCGCGTTGGTCCTCCACGAGCATGGTCCAGGTCTCGTGCCCGTAGAGAACTACCGGTCTAATCAGCCGAAGTGTCTTGCGGAGGCCAAAGTAAGCACGATTTCCTGCCACGATGCGTCTACGAATCTCTCTGCTGGTATCATTGTCGGCGGTCACCAGTGAGCCCAAGTACACGAACTCTTCAACCACCTCGATTTCGTCGCCACCGATGCAAACTCGAAGCGGGCGGTTCTCATTCTCTTCTCGTGAACCTCTTCCTATCATGTACTTTGTCTTCGACGTGTTGATGGCAAGTCCGACGCGCTTGGCTTCTCTTTTCAGTCTGATGTAGGCTTTCTCCATCTTCTCAAAGTTTCGTGCAATAATATCAACGTCATCGGCGAAGCCAAGTAGCTGAACGGACTTTGTGAAAATCGTACCACTCGTGTCGATCCCTGCTCTTCTTATTACACCTTCCAGCGCGATGTTGAATAACAGACACGAGAGACCATCACCTTGCCGTAACCCTCTGCGTGATTCGAAGGGACTCGAGAGCGTCCCTGAGACACGTACTACGCACATCACCCGATCCATCGTCGCCTTCACTAATCGCGTCAGTTTGTCCGGGAATCCCTACTCGTGCATAATCTGCCATAGCTGATCTCGATCGATAGTGTCGTATGCGGCTTTGAAGTCGATGAACAAATGATGTGTGGGCACATTGTACTTGCGGCATTTCTGCAGTACTTGACGAAGAGCGAACACCTGGTCCGTGGTAGATCGTTCGCTCATGAAACCCGCCTGGTACTGCCCCACGAACTCTCTTGCAATTGGTGATAGTCGACGGCATAGTATTTGGGAGAGTACCTTGTAGGTGGCGTTCAGCAGGGTGATTGCTCGGTAATTACAGCAATCCAGCTTGTCGCCCTTTTTGTAGATAGGACACACGACACCTTCCATCCACTCCTCCGGTAAAATCTCCTCCTCCCAAATTTTGGTACACATCACACACACACTGCTCCACCGGAATAGCCGAACAGATCTCGACACCTGGCTGGTTGGCTCGGCCTGAACCTTAAGCCAGGTTTAAACGTACTGGTGAACCTGGTTTAAAAGTTAAGCGAGGGTGAAGAAATCGGCCCTTAATCTGTTAATTGGTGCAGTTGTGGAAACAAAACCAATATACAGTAAACGCTCTATATTGTATTCTAACATTTGACTATTTGATATTTCGAGGAATCTTTAATTTAGTAATTTTAGATAACCGATCAAATTAAAGTTTTCCCCAGTCTAGTATTTTATAACACCTCTGACAAGCTTCTTAACCCTCCCGGTTTAAACGTGTCCGTGATCTTCGATTTTGATAATACTTTCAATATTTCATCAGTATAGGGGACTAAGGCATTTTACACAGGCAATCAAATCATTTTGAATCAAAATGTTTTTTTAAAGGGTGTGGAACAAAATCTATCCCAAAATAAGTTGCAGCGAATTAATTCTTCTTTACGTAAAAATATAAACTGCTTAAAATATTCTTTGCCAGCGAATGCCTAAATAGTAAGGAAACATTGTAATTGTAATAGTATCTTGGAGAAGCTACCAGTAAAAAAAACAATAGCAACAATTTTTGGTCTATTATTCGGAAAGATGAATATGAAAACAATGCGCTGAGCATCTTTCGAAATGGAAGAAAACCTTTGAAACATTAACTTTCTGTGTTCCATTACGGTCCTAGCATGACTGCAAATTTTAAGCTCGATCGGTGAAACTATATTTTTGCGCCCATGGCTTAAAGTTTACATGGGATTTCGCGTGGGAAAATCGACTTTTACAAAATAATTTTTCCAAGAGTCGCCCATTGCATTCTAAAAATAAATCGATGCAAAAGGAAAGAAAGTTCTGAAGATCGCGAAACGATCTAACGCTTGTGGAAAAGTTTTTAAGCGAAAACCGAGTGATGTTATAAAGATTGATGAAAATTTCAATTTTCATATGTGCTTATGTGCATTTTACAAGTTTAAATTTACGAGATATTTGATTTAGAAAGATTTTACTAGACAGCATATAAGGATGATATAAGCATCAGTTTTGTAATACAAATGCTCATTGTTTCATAAACAATCATAATTTTAAAGATAGATCTTTCAAAATCATATTCGTACGGTACACATTTTCTTGAAAATTAATTAAAGTTTCCATAATAGATCATCAGTGTAATAACTTTTATTTGTAAATGCAGCTTTCAACCGTTTTTGCATTGAATTTACAATAAGCGTTTTAGTACGTCTCATTCTCCTGATATAATTTTTTATATTCACCATTTCAAAATAAAAGTACCATTTTACGAGAACTTTGTTTTAAAAGTTATTTTAAGATATTCATATTGAAATGAACATTCTGAACCATTCTAGTGGATATATAATACCACATATAACTAATCCACCATCTCTGCCCGTATCTGCTGCTTTAAGGCATTTCACGTTCAGATCTAAATTCGGTTTTTGTTCACTAGAAACAACGAGACCTTTTCATTCGTTATCGAGCACTCAGTCGAGATAGAAGTCTTTTGTCATCGGTCCGTACACTCTATAGCGACAAATAGTGTTAATCCGCGTTCAAGGTTATTGGCACACTCTACGCCTAGTTGAGGTTTCATTATTTTTCCCTTCTTTTGTGTTTCTGTTTCTGAGTACCGTTAGCCGGTCAGTGAAGTGAAGCAGTGTTCTTTTAGTAAGCCGTCTGGATACCGTTACCTACACAAGCTAAGTATTAGTTTTCGTTTCCCCTTCTTGGCTGTCTTAATAACGTGCACTGGGCAATAGGCCCGTGCAAAAATGACTTCCCCTGACGGCGGTTCATCTCAAGGTGAGATGGACGTCGAAATAAAATCGGCTCCCCGACTCAAGGTATATCCGAGCTCGGCCACCGGGCCATTTGTGATCTTCTTCCGGACCAAAGAAAAAAAGTGTTTGAATCTGTTGCAGATTTCTCGAGTTCTGACGGATCGGTATTCGGCCGTGACAGAAATATCGAAAATTCGCCCTGATAAGCTTCGGGTGGTGGTTAACAGTTCTGCTCAGGCAAACGATATTGCTGGCTACGAGCCCTTTACGAAGGAGTACAGGGTTTATATTCCAGCTAGCAGGGTTGAAGTCAGTGGGGTCGTTTCCGATTCGAGTCTGAATTGCGAGGACCTGCTGAAATATGGGACTGGCTGTTTCAAAGACCCCATGCTTAAGCCAGTGAAGATACTGGAATGCAAACGTTTGCATTCAGCATCAGTCGCAGCTGACGGTAAGAAAATATACGTCAACTCAGACTCTTATCGGGTGACCTTCGCCGGCTCTGCCCTGCCCAATTACCTCCTCTTTGACAAGGTTCGTCTACCTATTTGCCTCTTTGTGCCGCGGGTCATGAACTGTACTAATTGCAAACAATTGGGACACACAGCCTCCCATTGTATCAATAAAGCCCGCTGTGGGAAATGCGGTGGGAATCATGCGGATGATTCCTGTGGTAGAGATGTCGAAAAGTGTCTCTACTGTGGGGGAAACCCACATGATCTCCCTTCATGTCCCGCGTACAAACAGCGCGAGGAAAATCTTAAGCGTTCCCTTCAGGGACGCTCTAAGCGATCTTTTGCAGAAATGCTTAAGATAGCTACGCCACCTGTCTCTACGAACATCTTTACCAACTTGTCTACTGACGAAGGCGACTGTGATGAACCCCAGGAGGGAACATCTTCTGCTGTGCCTAGAAGTAGTAGAAAAAGGAAGAACATTTCTTCTTCCAAGCTTCGTCGTAAAGGCCAGAAGGTGTCTCTTCATGGTCCCCCTAAAATAACTACTCAAGGAAGTACTGGTGCAAAACCGAAGCAAGTCGCTCCCGGTCTCAGTAATCTGAGCTCAGAAAAGGAGTTCCCAGCACTTCCAGGAACATCAAAAACCCCAAGTGTTCCCATATCTCAGCCAGAGAAAGAAAACAGTGCTGGCTTAATAAATTTCTCTGACATTGTGGACCGTTTTCTTACAGCGTTAAACATTTCTGACCCCCTTAAAAGTATCTTGATAAGCTTTCTCCCCGCAGTAAAAACATTTTTGATGCAGTTCACTGCGAAATGGCCCCTTCTTTCAGCGATTGTATCCTTCGATGGCTAATTCATCGAACGAGGTCAAGGATTTAATCACTGTTCTACAGTGGAATTGCAGAAGCATTGTCCCGAAAATCGATTCGTTTAAAATCTTACTAAATAATTTGAAATGCGATGCATTTGCCCTATGCGAGACATGGCTCACTTCAGAAATAACCCTACACTTCCACGATTTTAATATTATTCGCTTGGATCGAGAAGACTCTTACGGAGGAGTACTTTTGGGGATCAAAAAGTGCTATTCTTTCAATCGAATCGACCTCCCCTCGACACCAGGCATTGAAGTTGTCGCTTGCCAAACCAGAATTAAAGGCAAAGACCTTTGTATTGCTTCCACCTACATCCCCCCTAGAGCCTCAGTTAGCCAGCGACGGCTTTGCGATATTGCGGAACTCCTCCCCGCACCGAGGCTAGTTTTAGGTGACTTCAACTCCCACGGCACGGCATGGGGTTGCCTTCATGACGATAATCGATCTACCCTACACCATGAGCTTTGCGATAACTTCAATATGACTATTTTGAATACGGGTGAAATGACACGGATTCCTGCCCCTCCAGCGCGACCGAGCGCCTTAGATCTGTCCCTCTGCTCGACATCGCTGCGGTTAGATTGCATGTGGAAGGTAGTCTCTGATCCCCACGGCAGCGACCATCTGCCAATCGTAATTACTATTGCTAATGGTTCAGGGCCACCGAATACAATCAATGTTTCGTATGACCTCACACGAAATATTGATTGGAAGAGCTACGCGTCCGCGATATCCGACAAAATCGAATGCACTCAAGAGCTTCCTCCGGAGGAAGAGTACGGGTTCCTGGCTGGCTTGATTCTCGATACCGCGATTCAAGCTCAGACTAAACGCGTACCAGACGCGAACTCACGCGGGCGTCCTCCCAATCCATGGTGGGACAAAGAGTGCTCAGACGTTTACGCGGAGAAGGCTGCTGCGTATAAGACCTTCCGAGACGACGGGCTGCCAGCTAGCTACCGACAGTACGCGATGGCGGAAACGCGCATGAAGAGTTTGATAAAAGTCAAAAAACGTAGCTACTGGCGCCGGTTCGTCGACGGACTAACGAGAGAAACATCGATGAGCACTCTGTGGAGTACGGCCCGGCGCTTACGAAACCGAAACAGTACTAATGAGAGCGTGGAATATTCAAACCGTTGGATATTCGATTTTGCCAAGAAGGTTTGTCCGGATTCCGCTCCGGCACAGAAGATCTACCGCGCCGCGTCCCCTCACAGTAACGCGAACGAAACACCGTTTTCGATGGTGGAGTTCTCACTTGCTCTCTTATCATGTAACAATAAAGCCCCAGGGCCAGACAGAATCAAATTTAACTTGTTAAAGAATCTGCCAGACTCTGCCAAGAGACGCTTGTTGAATTTATTTAATAAGTTTCTTGAGGGTAATATTGTCCCTCATGCCTGGAGGCAAGTTAAGGTCATCGCCATTCAAAAACCAGGAAAACCAGCCTCCGACCACAACTCGTATCGACCGATTGCGATGCTGTCCTGTATCCGAAAGTTGTTCGAGAAAATGATCTTGTTTCGCCTCGATAATTGGGTTGAAGCAAATGGCTTACTGTCAGTTACACAATTTGGTTTCCGCAAAGGCAAAGGGACGAACGATTGTCTTGCGTTGCTCTCAACAGAAATTCAAATGGCTTATGCTAGCAAAGAGCAGATGGCATCAGTTTTCCTAGATATAAAGGGGGCTTTTGATTCAGTTTCTATCAAAATTCTTTCTGAGAAGCTGCACCAGCATGGTCTTTCACCGACTCTAAACAACTTTTTGCTAAACTAGCTGTCTGAAAAACATATGCATTTTTGGCATGGTGATTTATCAACATCACGAATTTGCTACATGGGTCTTCCCCAGGGCTCATGTCTAAGCCCCCTTCTCTATAACTTTTACGTGAATGACATTGACGAATGTCTTGTCAATTCCTGCACGCTAAGGCAGCTTGCAGATGACGGTGTGGTCTCTATTACAGGTCCCAAAGCCGTCGATCTGCAAGGACCATTGCAAGATACCTTGGACAATTTGTCTGCTTGGGCCCTTCAGCTAGGTATCGAGTTCTCCACGGAGAAAACTGAGCTAGTCGTATTTTCAAGGAAGCGTGAACCAGCGCAACTACAGCTTCAATTAATGGGTCAAACTATTGCTCAGGTTTCAACTTTCAAATATCTCGGGGTCTGGTTCGACTCTAAAGGAACCTGGGGATGTCACATTAGGTATCTGAAACAGAAGTGCCAGCAAAGGATCAACTTTCTCCGTACAATAATCGGAACATGGTGGGGTGCCCACCCAGGAGACCTGATCAGGCTGTACCAAACAACAATATTGTCGGTGATGGAGTACGGGAGTTTCTGTTTCCGCTCCGCTGCGAACATACATTTTATCAAACTAGAACGAATCCAATATTGTTGTTTGCGTATTGCTTTGGGTTGCATGTACTCGACACATACGATGAGTTTAGAAGTGCTGGCGGGCGTCCTTCCACTGAAAAATCGATTTTGGGAACTCTCATATCGATTGCTCATCCGATGCGATATCTTGAACCCGTTAGTAATTGCAAATTTCGAAAGGCTTGTCGAGCTCAATTCTCAAACCCGATTTATGTCCTTGTACTTCGATTACATGGCACAAAATATCAATCCTTCTTCATACTATCCCAACCGTGTCAATCTCTTTCATGCTTCTGATTCAACTGTATTCTTCGACACATCCATGAAAGACGAGATTCGTGGAATCCCGGATCACATACGTCCGCAAGTGATCCCAAGCATCTTTCATAGTAAATTTCGAGAAGTCGACTGCAACAAGATGTTTTACACCGACGGGTCAAGCCTCGACGGCTCCACTGGCTTCGGTATATTCAATCAAAACCTCACCGCCTCATTCAAACTCAATGATCCTGCTTCAGTTTACGTCGCAGAACTTGCTGCAATTCAGTATACCCTTGGGATCATTGATACTTTGCCCACCGATCATTACTTTATTGTCTCGGATAGCCTCAGCTCAATCGAGGCTCTCCGTTCAATGAAACCTAGAAAGCACATTCCATATTTTCTGGGGAAAATCTGGGAGCGCCTGCGTGCTTTGTCTGTAAGATCGTACAAGATTACCTTAGTTTGGGTTCCCTCGCATTGCTCCATTCCAGGTAATGAAGAAGCGGACTCTTTAGCTAAGGCGGGCGCTTTACAAGGTGACATATATGAAAGACCAATTAGCTTCAGCGAATTTTTCATTATCACTCATCAGAGAACCCTCGAAAGTTGGCAAACTTCATGGAGCAATGGTGAACTGGGAAGGTGGCTACATTCGATAATCCCTAAGGTATCGACGAAACCTTGGTTCAGGGGGATGGATGTGGGTCGGGATTTCATTCGCGTGATGTCTCGGCTCATGTCCAATCACTACACGCTGGACGCACATCTCCGGCGTATTGGGCTCGTGGATAGCGGTATCTGCGCTTGTGGCAACGGTTATCACGAAATCGAACATGTTGTCTGGGCATGCGCCGAGTACTGTTCTGCCAGATCTCAACTATTCGATTCCCTTCGGGCCCGAGGAAGATCACCCAATGTCCCGGTTCGAGATGTACTAGCAAGCCGCGATATTCTCTACATGTCCCTTATATACACGTTCCTCAAAACCATCAATATCCAAATTTAAATGCCCCTATCTTTTCTCTTATCATTCCCAGAAGTGCCCTCTTCCGCCTACCGTCCCCAACGATGGTTTGATACGACTCCAAGACGAGACAAAGCATCTGGCGAATGAACCAACAACACGAGATCTACAGTACAACATCACACGCGCAGCGCGGTGTGTTCCCGATCCGTATCTGAGCCGTACTACGAAATCGTCTGGAGGAACCCCTACCGGCTCGAGGAAAACCGCCCGGCGTCCCAATACTTGATACATCCGTTCGAATCTGTAATCCTGGCCGTTGATTCCTGATGCCGGAAACTGAAAGTTTATATCCCCCCCCCGTTCAGCCTTGTCCACCCTCTCTCCCATGTCTCTGATACACAGATGTATGACTTCACCCCCTTCTCCCCTTGAATATCTTCCCACAACTTATGTACCCCCTAACTTCTAGTTTTAGTTGATCAATAGTTAATCTCGTTAAGAGATGCACAACAGTACCACTACTTTAAAATAGCCCTAATTAATTCCCCCTAATCTTGAACCACTCTCTCTAGTTATTTCTAGTTAATAAGCTTGTAAAATGTTCCGCTTAGTTAATAATTAATTTCTCCTACAATCTCCCTTCTAAAAATCATAAAGTGAATTACTATAAAAAGAACACACAAAATGACCCGTCTCCCAAATTTTACGAATATTATATTATACCCTCTTTTATATGTATAAGTTAGTTGTAATTTTTTTTTTTTAGTTCCATCATATAAAACAAAATAATATTGAAATGTGTAACCCCCTAGTTTTAAGAAATTCAAAATGTAAAACAATGAAAAAATGGCACCTTTAAGCTAACGCATACGTGCCTTATCAAATAAACAAATTGAAAAAAAAAAAAACGAGACCTTTTGAATTAAAGATGTTGAATTTGGACTCGTCGACAAAGATTGCAATTTTTTAAATATTCCGATAGATTATTTCAATGTAAACTAAAAACTAATTGTTTGTTGTTCGCATTGATGAACGGTTTCTTGTCTAGAACACATAATTGTCCATTCTCTATACATTACGAACCGTTCCGTAAACTCTAGGTAAACCATGAGCTATCAAGTTTTATGACCCGATAGAACGATGGTTCAAGCCGGACTATTATGTACTTAGATTCTGTAATGTGGATAGGGATTAAGTATCACCAATGATTAAGTATCGTCCCTCTTCCTTATTTTTATATAAAGTTTAGGGTTGATTATCCGTGATTCTATTAGTTATCCGCGAAAAAATATTCGATTATCTGGGTATGACGGTAAGGCTTAACGGAAGGTTAATTTTTTACTTGAACAATGCTGGACTTGTTCTTATTTTTCAGTTAGTCGTTCCGGTTCAATGCTGTATACGGGTAGAAGCAATTTTGGTTTCATCGTTTTGTGCTCATGCTTAGGTACATTAACGAGCGCAGTTTACTAAACTGAATCAAGTATGTAACAGGTACAATATTTGGTATAGATTTTCAGCTTTCGGTGTTGCTTTATGCGTTATGCCAAAGCTGTTTTGCTTTGCTAGGTTGATAGGTGCACCACACTTTGTAGTTGGACTAGTCGACAAAAATTACAATCTTTCCAATATTCCGATGAAATGTTCCAATGTTGTTTAGTAAATTACCCCTTGAAGCCGCAAATATTGCCCCATAGCTTCAATACGTTACTGTGATAAATTTGAGATGATTTTCACAATGTTGTTTTAAAAACAACATTGCGCATTTAAGGGTTAAATATCAATTCTTTGCTCTTCATTGATGAACGGCTTCCTGTTCAGAACACAGGCATTGTAGTTGTCTGTTCATTATACATTACGAGCCGTGCCAATCTATATTTATGCATTAATGCTCTGATCCAGTTTGCTTAACATGTATATAACATTAAATTTAAAATTTTCTCAAATTTCTGTAACCCTTTCTTTAAAGACTTTTTGATGTAATGGATCACCATTTTTTCTCAAATTTTGACAAGACTTCAGTCTCTGAGACAAATAACTGCACATGTTTCCATCAGGTATCGTCTGCTATACCTACATATTATATCGTATGGTCAAGGGATCCCAAATTTTCTTTTTCAGATAAAAGTTTTTTTTCATTACTCTAATTTGCATAAATTAAAACACTTTCCATTGAAACAAAAGCGATAAAAACTTTCTGACACCTGTATTGTTTATCAGGGTGATCCAATTATTTACCATTAAAAATCGATCAATAAGTTAATTTGAGCGGAATCAAATCGGTTATCTCAAACTGAATTTGCTAGAGCTACAAATTTATTGTAATTAATTGTAGGATGTATTTCTGTTCAAATAGACATTTATTCCTTTAGAATAAAATAGGTTCCGAGTTTTCGATCTAATTTCTCTTATTCGATATACTAATCAGTGTTGTCCGTTATACCTAAGCTGACTAACTCTGACGAAAAAATCCGTACACCATACCGCAACGAAGCGAAATCGTTCATCACGCTCAGGCAAACGGTTTTCATAGTGTACGGATTTTTTCGTCAGAGTTGGTCAGCTTAGTTATACCCATACTAGTCTTACCCGTACTGTTAACAGCATGCAGGACTTTGAGTCAAGTTGAGAGAATTTATACTCATTTTTAGGTAACACTATACTAGAACTATTATTTTGATGGGACAGAGGTTCTAAATAATCTTGAAATACCTAGAAAAAGGTTCCAAAAAGTCGGTGATCGTTGAATTTTTTTATTCAAAAGTACATAGAATATCGTTCATAACGCCATAACTGCGAAAAAACGCCCAAAAAGTAATTTGTACTTTTTCGCGTCTTCGGTATCCTACTTAATTCCGAACAAAAAATTTTTCCGTGTTTTAGTTTCATTTTTATTCGCTAAAAACTGATTGACATTTTTCCTCAATTTTTTTTGAGTTTCGTTTTATTTCGGGAAACTCTGATCGACATTTTTGTTCAGAACTTTCTCAGCCATTATTTTCCGCGCAACCTTTTTACTATCAATTTTCTTAGAATTTTTTTGAGTCACATTTTTCCTCGGGAGAATCTGATCGACAGTTTTCTTCGAACCTTTCTCAATAACAATTTCCGTCGCGACTTTTTGTTTATCGTTTTTGTCTAAACATTTTTGAGTTTCATTTTTCCTCGGATGAAATTACTTGTCATTTTTCGACGGAGATTTCTCAGTTGCTTTTTTCGGCGCGACTTTTTGTTTATCGTTTCTCTCTACCTATTTTTTGACTTTCATTTTTCGTCTGGGCGTGTCATTTGGAGCATGAATATAAATGTAAAAGTAAGTTCCACCACAAATCCACACGACTTGTCGTGCTTTCTTCAACGAACTTTATTATAATTCTACACGTGGATTTAAAATTACAGTTTCTTCAAACGGAAAACCAATGCACTTCAATGTATTTTTTACACGCTTATTCCTGTAAAATGAATGACATGTAATATTACACTAACGAAAGTGTCAAATTGTATGCTTCTTGATGCTCTAATTGAGTGCATTGATTTTAACGTAATTTTCAATCAAAGTTTTTATTCAATCTTTGTATGTTTACATTCGTATTGATTTACATGTCGTTTAAATTTCATTATTGTTTTTGTTCGCGCGATTTTCACTTTCCTGGGCAGCCGCAGAGTTATGCCCCATCGTACATACCGTTCCAAAGAGTTGGACCAAGAATGGAGCCTTGAGGAACGCACGCTGTGACTAACATTGACTTCTGCCCCTCGCTCGTCTCGCACAGCAGCACCCTGCTCTAGAAGTAGCTCTTCAGGATCTGTCATAGATAGTTGAAAACCCTCATTCTGTGCAGCGCTGCAGCAATGGCTGTTCAGTTGGCGCTGTTAAATGCATTCTTAACATCTATCACGACCACAGCCCAGTATCGATATCCTCTTCACTTCTGTTTAGATGCCTCTCAGCACTCTTAAACATTGTCAGCATTGCATCCACTGTTGACGTTTCTTGCGCAATCCGAGCAGCCACTTAGTTAGTCCGCGCTCCCCCTCCGTGCATTTCATCAACCTGTTAAGGATGATTCTTTCCAGGAATTTTCCGAGTATATCCAGCAGACATAAAAGGCCGGATCGTCTGGTGGCTTCCCTGGCTTCGGCTGCAGTACCAGCTTCTATACCTTCCAAATTTCGGGGAATCTTTATTTAAACACTTCTGCAGCACCATCCTGAACACGTCCGGATATGCCAGGATCGCAGCTTTCAGCGCCACATTTGGTGTTCTATCCGGACCGGGGGCTTTCTTTGATTTCAGACACTTCGATGCTATGTCGAGCTCATCGCTACTTACCGATCGACCGTGTGTGCTCCTTCTTCTTCGCCGTACGGTGTTGGTGTCTAGATAGTTGGATCGTGCTTCGAGAAAAGACCCTCGATAATTATATTCAGCTTACTCGGGCACATTTTGGCTGGCGTCGTCGAACCCTTCATTTTCGCCATCACGACTAGGTACGCGTCGCCCCAGGGATAAGCGTCTACTTCTCGTCACAGCTCTTTGGGGCAATCTGATTTTTAAGTCTCTCAGGTTACTCTCCAAGCCCCAGGCGTTGAAGTAATCATCAATGACTACCGGCTTCCGACCGATCAACTACTCGGTTAACTGCTCCAGCATTAGGCTGAACTGCTTTACTGTCCACCTTGGAGGAGCGTAATATCAATACACGAAGACGCCGTTGATTTTGGCGATCACGAAGCCCTCATATGAGCGTTCTACCAATTCTTGAATGGGGAATCTGCCCATAACTTTTATCACAGCCGTTCAATCGATATGAGAGTTCCCAAAATCGATCTTCCAGCGGGAGAACGCCCTCCAGCACTACGAGACTCATCGTATTGGTCGAGTGCATGCAACCCAAGGGAATGCGCAAGCAGCGATACTGGATTCTCTCCAGTTTGATGTTGTGTATGTTCGAGGGTACTTTTTAAGGTTTTAGCCCCCCCCCGCCTAAAAGGACGACCGATTGCCTTGCGATGGCTTCAGTCTTCTTGGATATTAAGGGGGCTTTTGACTCAGTTTCTTTCTGAGAAGCTGCATCAGAATGGTCTTTCACCGATTTTAAATAACTTTTTGCTAAACCCTGTTCTTCAATTTTTACGTAAATGACATTGACGATTGTCGATTCATGCACGCTAGGGAAAATTGCAGACGACGCGCAGTGTCGCCTAGCCGGACAAAACCTCTAAATTTTATTTTGGATTTTTCATGATTTAACATTTTCTTTGTTTGTAAAGAGGTGTAATTGAGTTTTCTCAAAATATTAGGTCTTGAAGACGAAAGATAATTTTTTTACAGAACTTCAAAGGTGAAATAGATGATCAATTCTGCAAAAAAATGTATTCAAACCTATGTTATTCAAATGAATATATCTTTTTAATTAAGATTCAGATTAGGGTCGATCTGGTTTCATTTGAAAGGTTATTCGCTGGACTTATACTTTTTTCTCACACAGGCATGAATCACAAATAATAAATCGTGCATTAAATTAAAACTATAATAATCAAAGCGGCAGTACTTTATTTTGAAACAGTTCGGAAAGATCACTTGTAGTTAATAATACTTGAAAATTGGTGTACGTTCCGAAAATGAATGTGCTGTTTTGCCCCGAAGTATGACAAAATGTGATTTTTGATTATATGTCTGAAGGAGGCGCATGATTGTGTTTGATTCCCCACGGTACGAAATATAATTTATGAATGTCTACCAGCATTATCAACAATTGAAAAAAAAATGTGTATTCTGCTAAAAATTCATCACACCAATTTTTTTGAAAATGAATTCATATATTGTGCACCACCATATTCGTTAATGTTGAATTTTCGAACCAACCTAATTACCAAAATTTTGAGGTAAAAATAAAAATAAAAAACCTGTTTTAATCCACCTATCGGTGCAATTGTGCCTTTCTCAATCATGAACACGAGAATGTTTGCGTTGTTTATATTCATTAAAAACTTTCAAATGCAAATATTACATTTTATTATTATACATGATATGACAAACATACAAGAAAAGAAATCATTATTCGAGTTCTAAAATTTTGGAAAAGAAAAAACAGCCACGGTAATATTGAACTGAAAAAGGTGCGAAATCGGCAAAGTCCAAAAAACTCGATCTTATAAAAACAAATTTCGTTATAAGCATAAGCATAAGAGATCGCTCGTAGTTGCTACTCTGTTATTGACCAGAACCAAATTAGGTTGCAAAATGTTCATTGGAACAACATGCTTGGGAATAACATGATGAGCCACATTGTACAATCTATTCTGATCCCTGCATGCTGATCAATACCGACGCCGGCCACGTCCGAATGCAGATCTTCTGGGAAAGGAAGGAATGTTAGTCCGATACATGTTGCTACTAGAGACCGAGGAATCCTCTGCATCTCCACATGTATCGCGGGAAGGGGAGAGTTGTTAGTAAGTGTGCCAATAGCGTTATCATGTGATAATTGCTCTGGGCAGCCGGCTGCCGAGAATTTGGGAAATTTATCATTTGATGTATTAATACGATAACCAAAATAAGCAACTTGAACTCCGTATAGCCGGCTATAAGGAGCACTGCTTATATTAAAAAAAAACTCAATCACGCGACGATTTTTTTTTCGTGATTTCTATCATGTCGGTGCTGATTTTACCCAGCGATCGTTTGAATAAAATGAGGAATCTTATACAAAAGGTTCATCAGACTCTTCCATAGGTGTCGCGGAGTTGGTGGTTTAGAAGCGAATAGGGTCTAGGATTCGCTCCAAGCAAGCGATGCGATCTGTAAAGCATAGTTTATTAGGTAGTAGTTTAGTTAGTTTTCGAGAACACGATCGCTCGAAAAAGAAGATCTTGTTTAGTTTTTGGTTCTTTTTAAACTTTGTGTAGCCGGCTACCGAGAGTATCCTACGTTTTCTAAACAAAAGCAATTTCAACTCCACACAGCCGACCGTGGGAGTATTGCCTAGAAAAGCTAATCTTATCTGCGTAATGGGCCGGATAACTATTTTTTGCGACATTATTTAGACTAATTTCGCTATTCCTTCTCTATGATATATTTTTGGGTTGCAAACTACCGAGTGATAACACGTTATACAGACAAAGAGTTATGATAGCTCGAGATTTTATAAATCAACGAAAGTTTTTCCTATTTTCCATATCGGTCTTATAAAAAAAATAAAAAAAAATTTCGTTATAACATAAAATCTCGACGTTTCATGCAGTGTAAAGATGTTTGGCATTAAAAATACGAATTCGATTTCCGAAATTTTATGGGGTCCCCCCCTTGAAAAAAAAATTGAGTTCCGGCTTACATGGGAATTTCATATGTGACCGGACGGTTCAGTCTATATTTCCGGAATCATATAAGCGATCCGTAACTTTATAGACATCTGTGGGGATATATAGCTATCATTTGGGACTAAGCTTGTGAAAATCGGCCCAACCATTTCCGAGAAACTGATATGAGTTTGCTAGTTTTGAAAGATGGTCGCTTTTCCCGGGCACTTCCGGCACCGTCTATGATGGCTAATGTAGTCAACGAAAGTTTGGTTGGCTGTCAGTTACCTTGAACCGCAAATATAAGTTGTTTGAGAGACATTTTAGCGAAATTTTTACCTTTTTCGCTTTCATCGGAGTATCGGTTTGAATCGCAATTTGCCATGTGATTGCTCTCCACAACCCGTAACTCCGGAACCGGAAGTCAGATCGGGATGAAATTTAATAGCCATTTACGGGGGCGCACCTTTCATTTGAGACTAAGTTTGGTTGAATATGTCTAGCCATCTCCGAGGAACCGATGTGACTGTTATTCTGAATTTGGATACTTCCGCCGGGGCTTCCGGAAACGATGATGGTGGCTAATGTGGCCAAAGAGACTTTGCATAGATGTTAGTGACCTAATACTACAAATCGAAGCAGTTGTGATCATGTTTTGGAAAAATTCTCACCATTATACATTCATTGCAGAATTTACTAAAATCGACATTTTCTGCGTGATCGTACTCACCACCCTGTAATTCCGGAACCGGAAGTCGGATCCATTAGAAATTCAATAGCAGCCTATGGGAACGCACCTTTCATTTGAGACTAAGTTTGTCAAAATCGGTTCAGCCATCTCTGAGAAAAATGAGTGACATTTTTGGTCACACGCACAGACATTTGCCGAACACGACGAACTGAATCGAATGGTATATGTCACTCGGCCCTCCGGGTCTCCGTTAAGAAGTCTGTTTTCAGAGCAATTGCAATACCTTTCTATTGAGAAAGGCAAAAATAACATCAAATATGAATTCAGTGCGACAAAATTACCCCAATGTGAAGTTTTCATCAAATTCGGGCCACTTTTGAGATTTTGTCCGGCTTTTGTATGGAAGATGATCACTGTGCGACGGGGTGGTCTCTGTTACAGCGCCCAAGGCGACCGATTTGGGAGTGTTTCTGTTTCCGCTCTGCCTCGAACATACACTTCATCAAACTGGAGAGAATCCAGTATCGTTGCTTGCGCATTGCCTTGAAGGGCGTTCTCCCGCTGGAAAATCGATTTTGGAAACTCTTATATCGATTGCTCATTCGATGCGACATTTTGAACTCGTTGGTGATTGGAAATTTCAAGAGGCTCGTCGAGCTTAATTCTCAAACCCGAATTATGTCCTTGTACTTCGACTACATGGCACAGCGCATCAATACTTCTTCGTATAATCCCAACCGCGTCCGTCTCTAAAATATTTCTGATTCTACTGTATTCTTCGAAACATCCACGAAGGATCGTGGAATCCCGGACCATATACGCCCGTAAGTGATCCCCAATATATTTTATAATAAATTCCGAGAAGTCGTCTGTTACTGACGGATCAAATCTCGATGGGTCCACTGGCTTCGGTATCTTCAATAATACTATCACCGCTTCATTCAAGCTCAATGATCCCGCTTCAGTTTACGTCGCAGAGTTAGCTGCAATTCAGTACACCCTTGGGATCATCGACACTCTGCCCACAGCTCACTACTTCATCATTTCGGAAAGCCTCAGCTCTTTCGAGGCTCTTCGTGCGATGAAGCCCAAAAAGCAATTCTCGTATTTTCTGGGGAAGAAACGGGAGTCCTTGTATACGTTATCTAAAAAATCTTACCAGATTACCTTTGTTTGGGTCCCATCTCATTGCTCTATCCCGGGCAATGAAACGGCCGACTCTTTAGTAAAGAGGGAGCATTAGATGGATACATATACGAAAGATCAATCTGCTTCAACGATTTTTTTAGTATTTATCATCAAAGGACACTCAACAGTTGGCAAACCTTGTGGAGCAATGGTGAACTTGGACGGTGTCTACATTCCATTATACCAAAGGTATCAACGAAGTCTTGGTTCAGGGGGATTGATGTGGATCGGGATTTCATTCGTGTTGTGTCCCGGCTTATGTCCAACCACTACACCTTGGATGCGCATTTGCGGCGTATTGGGCTTGGTCGCTGATCTCCCGTTTGCCTGAAAGTGGCAAGTTTGGTCTTCTTACCTGTCAACATATCCGCCTACTCTCTTCTGTCCCTGATATAACTGCTGCAAAACCGATTTTGGAAATAATCCACATCTGCATTCTGTATTCCTAGTTTTAAGATAGCTGTATTTTTGTCATAAAAATATTCTTTCCCACCTTGTATATCGAACTGCATTCCTAGTTTTAAGATAGCTGTTCAATTTCTCATAAAAACTTATTCCCCTTTCAAACTGTATTCTTAATTTAAAAATAGCTGTTAATTTATTTTCTGAAAACCTATTGTATCCTACTTTTGTATATAACATTGCATTTCTAGCTTTAAGATTGCTGTAAAAATCCCCCTTGTTATAAAAAAATATTTCAAATTTGTAACCTTCTAGTTTTAAGAAATCCAAAATGTAAAAAATGACTTTGGCACCGCTAAGCTAACGCATTAGTGCCTATCGAATAAACGAACCGAGTTAAAAAAAAAACCTGTTTTAATCCACCTAGTGCTATTGTGCCTTTCTCAGTTGTCTACGATTTCATGGCTGATTATGTTCAATACAATGCTGTAAATGTATATTATATATTCAGTACGATTTGCACACACATACAATGGATCGACAGCCAAGATCTTTAGCTGCTATGTGTCGACACTGAAACATCGCTTGAAACTATCGGCGGATCAAGGAGGAAGATCCGAGGTGTCTGGTTCCTGCCAAAAATTTTCAACCTGTTAAGAAATTTTAAACTAGTTTTAATTTTAAAGTAGCAACCCCTCATTGCATACTCCTACCTAAGCCTATATAGATCAAAAAATTTAGGCCGGGATTAGGTCGACGATTTTTATAGTGATTGTATAACATTTCTATATGAGAAAGGCAAATACAGTTATTTAATTTTGTTATTGAAGTTTACGTTGTTTCGTTTATTTCCTAAATCTAGAAACTGGTTTTTCAAAAAAATGGCACAAAGGAGAAGCGCGGACTGTCCAAGATGCAGCTCGGATTGCGCCAAGGAGCATTGGCAGTGGATGCAATTCAGACAGTGCTCAAGAGTTCTGAGAAGGTATCTAAACAGAAGTGAAGAGGAGATTGCTGTAGTCACGATAGATGTTAAGAATGCATTTACCAGCGCTAGCTGGGAAGCCATCGCTGCAGCGCACAGAGGAGTAACTAGAATAAATTCTTGGCGTGCAAAATTAGGAGTATATCAAAAAATTTTAAAGAATTTTTCCATGGATGCCCAATAGTGATATTTTAAGGGATATTTTAATCATTTTCATTATATATTCAGCAAAATCGCTTTCTAGTTATGATGACAGTATTAAATAAGACTATATTATTGCAAACAAAGTTCAACACAACCGTTTGTTTAACTTCAGTTTAAAACTAACTGAAAATAGTAGACTTGCTGTGTATTGCACCAACTTTAAAAAATACTTTTTTTGAACATTTTATTCCGAATTTGAGAGATAAAAAAGTTACATTATGTGGCTAGATCCGGCAAAGTTGCTGAAGCAGTTTTACAAAGCAAGATTTCAGCTATGCAAAAAATATTTGAACTTCCGATCTTGTCCGATCCACCAAGCAATTTGAAAATATTGAAATTTTTACTAATTTGTTGTACACCGAAATGCTGAAGGGCAAAATACTATGTTTGCCAAAATGTATATCTATGGAAATATGCACAGGCGTCCCTTTTCTTCTCCCTTTCCCACTGATCAACTGTTTATGCAACTGGAAAAACAAATGTATTCACAAAATATCACCTAGAAATTACTAGTATTCGAAGGGATATAAAAATTGGCCTCTGCACTGGTAGGTGGGTAGATGCCAAATTGTTCCAAAAACTAGTAACTGTCTATTTTTAGTTCATATCAAGTCATAATAACAACAATTGCAGCAGCAAATAGTTTTGGCCAGGATTCGACCCCAATTACTCCTCTGTGCAGCGCTGCTCAGAATGAGGGTTTCCGACCATCTACGCCAAATCCTGAAGAGCTACTTCTAGAGCAGAGAGCTGCTATAAGAAACTAGCGAAGTGCAGAAGTCAATGTGAGTTACAGCGGGCGTTCCTCAAGGCTCCATTCTTGGTCCAACTCTTTGGAACGGGATGTACGATGGGGTCATAACTCTGCGGCTGCCCAGGAAAGTGAAAATCTTGGATTTCGCGGAAGACATGTAACTAACGGTGGTGGGTGAGACACTTGAAGAAGTGGAGTTGTTGGTGACGGAGACAATAAACGCGATCGAGAGCTGGATGAACGGGATCAAGCTGCAAATAGCTCACCAAAAGTTGTTGGTCAGCAACTACAAAGTAGTTCAGCGGATGCAGATCACCATTGAGGGTGATTGCATCGAAGCGTGCACTGCACAGTGCACTATGGTCCCAAAGCTGTATTTAGGAAGACAAAACTGTTTGCACCAAAACCGTTGGTTTTAGATATATAGTATCTTCGGCAAACTTTGTTAGTATTTTCTTGCCGATATTTTTATATTAGTTGAATTAGGGTGGTCCTTGTGGTTAGGGTGTTCAAAGTATCAACTTCTTAGATATGTAAAATTCAGCTAAATAATATTCTACAAAGTTATAAATCAATCAAATTGAAGCAACTTTTCTAAAGAAACTATGTGGCTATCTTAAATGGTTCATATGCTATGTTTTTTGCAATATTTAAGGTGGGGTGGCTTTTTAAAAATTGGTTTTCTATTAATATCTTTTTATGTGTTAATTTCTCGCTAATATTTTGTTCTAGAAGTTTTTAGAACTTTAGTAAATACACATTTTTGCCGAAGCAATGAAGTTTCTATCTCTTTTGTTTGCATAGTTACAGGCGATTTTCAAGACAAAAATGGTTTTTTTTTTCAAAGCTATATATCTTCCAACATTGCAAATGGATTTTCAATCTTTTAATTTCATTTGAAAGATCGGAACTTTTGTAGTTTTTGGTGAAAAAACTGCGGGAGCGTTATTTCTGTAAAATAAATAATTTTTGAAAATGGTGTATTTTTCAACAGAAATCGTTCATAACTTTTCAAATAGACGAGATAATAACTTTGTTACTTCAGCAAAAATCTTCGCCATGCAAGGTTGTAAAAGTGCTGCAAAGTATTTACGATAAATCAATGTATGAAGTGACAAATGAAAAATAGTGATTTTAAGAGGTCACGTTTTCATCGCTCAATCTCTTATGGTAAAATCAACTGAGAAATAGTCAATGTGTGTTATAATGAAAATCTATTGAATATATGACACTGTTTGAAAACACAACATTTTACCGTATAACTACATGTTAGCATGAATTCACAATAGTGTTAATAGCGTACTATAGTATACTCTAAATAAAAGTTATCTATTACGAGGCCAATAAAGCAAGTACCGTCATCATGCATTATATAGATGCTAAGGAATTATGCTTTATGAGTTATTTTACCAGTTCGCGGTTAGCGATTTTCAGACCTCTTACTTTTATTGGTTTTGAAGTAACAAAAATTGAGAATCTTTCCTTGACTTAACCACAGCCGTCATTATAGTAGATAATTAATTTATACTTTCAAACATTGCATAAATGTTGGAAAAGCATACAATAATTTCCGCTGCTATGAATAACAAACTCGTTTAAAGAATTTATTTTAAGATAAGATGTGAACTAAAACATTTTCTTTCTAGCACTCGTTTTGAGCACTAGTCCAAACCAAAAAGGATTTACTTAAGTGAGCATAGATAACTTTTATTGGTCGATTTAGAATTAACGATAGTTTGCAGCTAACACTACTGTAAATCCACTGTATTATTTAGATGTACGGTAGATTGTTCTTTCAAAAACGTTTACAAACCCAATAGAATTGCCATGACATTCGGTATTATCACACTCAATGACTAGGTCTCAGTTGATTTTTCCATAAGAGATTGAACGTTGAAAACGTGACCCCCTAAAATCACTATTTCTCATTTGACACTTCATACATTAATTTATCGTAAATAGTTTGTTTGCAGCACTTTTAGAACTTTGTATGGCGAATACTTTTGCTGAAGAAACAAAGTTATTATCTCGTCTATTTCAAAAGTTATAAATGATTTTAATGTAGAATACATTTAAGCTTTCAATATAGGGGTCCCGTTTCAAAATATCGGCTGCGGCGCCGCGTCAGATTTTGAACGTTAATAACTTTTATCATACTTAACAGAATGATTTGATTTTTAGGCTAATTTGTTGAAAATATGTTCCTCTATGCTGTATTAAAATTTGAAGTATGTATAACATGCACTAATAACAAAAATTGTGTTTTGAAAAATCTTTCGAAAACGACTCGGAAAAGTGAAAATTTTCAGCCCATCCCGCACAGGGCCGTCACTTTGGTAGACCAACCGAACAATAAAATAATGAAAAGTTTATATATAGGTGTTCGCGCCTCTGTTCAGCGCTAATCACTGCCAAGTAAAATTGTCCATACCATTTCATTATAATCGAGCAACATCTCCAACTAGCAAGAACATTCCAGAATAAACTGTCAGATATTTGACTCGCATACAACAGCAAGCTGCAAATTTCCCACACCAAGGGCCACCCCTAGGCCCAAACATTGGTCCTTCGAGCCGGATATTAGGTCCATCGTTCCTATTGCCACCGTGATTTCTGGTGTGATTACTGAGTGATTAGTGATAATCAGTGATAAACAGCCAAAATGCCGCCCAAAAGAACCCCAGTGAAAAATGCTGATGTTGATAGTGATGAAGATGTCAGTGCGCTCATTCACTTCCGCGAAATGGCGCAAGCAAAAGTGGTCAGGATTGAATCCATATTGCAGAATGCCAGAGTGGAGCAAACCGAGCTCACTCTGCAACAAATAAAAACATTTGTGAAGAAGTTAGAAGCAGCCTACGCCGAGTTCATTAGCAATCATCAGCGAATCATTGAAAGTATTCCTGCAGCCAAAAGAAACGAACACAGTCAGTGCTATCTGCAATTTGAGGATCTACACGACAGTGTATCCATTTTGCTAGAAACATGGCTCGAGGAAATTTCCAAGACACCAGTAATTCCGCCACCCTCACAGTCCATCGTCAATCAGCAGCCGGTGATTGTCCAACAGCCCACGTGCTATACCTACATTCGATGGAAAATATGAGCACTGGGAGAGATTCAAGATGATGTTCCGAGATGTGGTGGACCAATCCAACGAATTCAACCGTATCAAACTGTATCATCTTGAAAAAGCACTCATCGGAGATGCTGCAGGTATAATAGACGCAAAAACTATCAGCGATGGAAACTATGAACGGGCATGGCAGCTGCTCGAGGAACGCTTCGAAGATAAAAGACGCATAATTCATATACACATTGGAGGTCTCATTAACACGAAAAAATTGTCCAAGGGGAGCTACGATGAATTACGAACGCTCGTCGAGTCTTTTGTCAGCCATGTGGAGAACCTCAAATTTCTTGGCCAGGATTTCTTTGGAGTTTCAGAGCAGATTCTGATATACATACTGGCTAGAGCGCTGGATGGCGAAACTAAGATGCTTTGGGAGTCCACAATCAAGCGAGGAGATATGCCCAGCTACGACAAAACCATTGCTTTCCTGAAACACCGTGTCTACGTACTAGAGCGATGCCAAAACCAACCACAACGCAACGAATTTTCCATCAAGCCACAGCATGTCAATCCCGTACCACAAACCACCAAGACATCATTCCATAGAGCCTACACAGCTACAACACAGCCAAAACAAGGACCTCGGTGTGACTTCTGTGAGTGCAATCATTTTAACTTCAAGTGTCCGTCATTCAGAAAGTTATCGATCAGCCAGCGTTTCGCAATGGTGACGAAGAAAAATATTTGTTTTAACTGCCTCCGAGTTGGACACCGATCGATACAATGCCACTCCACTAAGTCATGTTTCAAATGCCATAAGAAACACCATACCATGTTGCACTATGAAACTCCGTTGCAGAATGTTGCGTCACAGGGAAGTTTTGTAAGTCAAACAACAAGCTCGTCGATAGTATTCGAATCAACCCGCAGTGAACGATTTGGTAATGAGCCATCTTCGCACAACCACTCCCAGTTGCACAAAACTCCTATGCTTCTGACGGCCGTCGTCAATGTGCGAGATCGCAAAGGAGGAGTTATTTCTTGCCGCACCTTGCTGGACAACGGTTCCACGGTAAATCTAATTTCTGAATCAATGGCGAACCGTTTAGGTATGGAAAGAAAACCAGTATGCATCCCTATTACTGGTATAGGAGAATCAAAAACGTACGCTAAAGACATCATCCTCGCAGAAGTTCGATCCAGAATCAGCAATTTTAGCATGGAGATAGAATGCTTGGTCGTTCCCAAAGTAACTGGAGAGATTCCCTCAACGAAGATCGATATATCCAATTGGCCGATACCAGTAGGTTTTCAAATGGCGGATCCGCTGTTCCATGCGCCCAACCATGTTGACATGCTCATCGGTGTATCCAAGTTTTTCCGTTTGCTAAAATCGGGATTTTTCCAAATGGCCGATGACCTTCCGGATCTTCGAGAGACCCATTTCGGATGGGTAGTCGCTGGAGATGTAGGAAATTCCTATTTGAGACGCCCCACATCAAAGCTATCCATTCTTCCGATTGAGGACAACCAGTTTCGTAAGCATAAACATCCTAATAATTCTGGGAATCCATCCCAGCCCGGGGGAGTATGTTCGCGCCTCTGTTCAGCGCTAATCACTGCCAAGTAAAATTGTCCATACCATTTCATTATAATCGAGCAACATCTCCAACTAGCAAGAACATTCTCGAATGAACGCCAAATGTTCCATTCGCGCACGATCATCACACACATAGCAGCAACAACAACAATAGCAGCAGCAGCGATACGTGCGGCAATGCATCATTCTCAGCAAGCATGAATGAGCCAAATATACAATCGCCCGATGCGGAAAGGAGACGAAAAACAATTGATGTGTGACATGGCATCGACAAGCATCGCGGATGAGCCACGCGTTTCTAGAACGTGTGGCGTGTAATATAAGTACGCGCAGTCTGCGCATCGCAGCAACCAGTATTATTCCAACAAGTGAAGTGTAAAGTACAAGTGACAGAGTGAAATTCCAAATAAAGTGTAAAGTGTAAAAAAGTGTTTTTACTTCCAATTAATCACATCCAGTTGCAAGTGGTTTTCCAAAATACAGTCCACATAAGTTGTTTGCAGATTGTTTTAAGTGGTCCATCCCAAGAGTTTTATTTGTCTGCGGAGATTTATAAACATTGCCAGCCACCAACAGCAAACTGCAAATTTCCCACACCAAGGGCCACCCCTAGGCCCAAACAATAGGTCCACTACATGTTTGTTCCTATGATTATTCGCATTGGGTTGCTTGACGAGAGCAGTTGGTGGGGGAAAGACGGCATATTCCTTTGGTTAGGCCATTAGAAGCCGGACGGAAAGGAAAGGCTCATGCACGGCACGAGAACGAGCGAGAAAGCGATAGTAGTGCATATTAGCGCGATTATAAAAATATCTGTCGGTCGGTTTTTCTCATCATTCGTATTCGTTCAAGTTCAAGCACTAGCAAGCAGCCAGTCCACCGAAGGAAAGCAGTTGGCGATGAAATGGTCGGAAAAAGTGCCCCAGCTACTGGTGACTCATCGCAACCCGATCAGGAACTGTCGCCCTGCAAGAATTTCGCCCCAACTAAAGGGCAACAGAGAAACTAATCTGTGTTCTAATAAGAGTTAAACTGGCTCACCGTGTCCGCGGGGAGTGCGTCTGAATTATTCTCCCGCAATAAAACAATAAACGGTTCTTTACAGGACCAATTAATTGTGTTCTAATAAGTATTAAACTGAAATTTACATTTTATGGTGTATAACAAATAATTTTCAGAAAGTTATATAAGAAATACGATGTGTGGTAAGAAAGAGAATTTAAATTATCCTCTCTCGCTCGTTTTCGTGCACTGCATTTCCATTCCTTTCTGCTGCTAATACCATCATAACGAAAACGAATGTGCGTATTCTCCCACCATCCCATGGCCAGTGTTGCCACAATCGCATGTCGCTATTACAATTTGAATTATTTTATTGAACTGTTTGGCAGCTTCCGTTGATTAACTGCATAAATCGATTTGTTTGTGCAGCTCCTTGCTAGTAGCAAACTAAATATCGTTTATCAGCGCTAACAAATAACACAAAAGAATTTAAATTTGTGAAAATCTTTTCCTTCCTTCTTTTCAAATCTGCAACATTCTTTGAAAATATTGTTGGAATGTTGTTATTGAAAAACTGAACATGCAAGTTTGCTAGCACTGGCCACTAGATTGAAGGCGATGGAAAGACAGAATATTCGTTTTGGTTATGCTAGTATTGGTAGCCGAACGGAAAGGAAAGGCACAGGAATGGCACGAAAACGAGCGAGAGAGCGATAGTAGTGCTTTCTCGTGTGTTCATATATGAATATATATTATCCTCTCTCGCTCGTTTTCGTGCACTGCTTTTCCATTCCTTTCTGTTGCTAATACCATCATAACAAACGAATGTGGGTGTTCCCCCACCATCCCATGGCCAGTATCACCGCTAACAAATAAGACAAAAGAATTTAAATTTTTGAAAATCTTTTCCTTCTTTTCAAATCTGCAACATTCTTTGAAAATATTGTTGGAATGTTGTTATTGAAAAACTGAACATGCAAGTTTGCTAGCACTGTCCACTAGATTGAAGGCGATGGAAAGACAGAATATTCGTTTTGGTTATGCTAGTATTGGTAGCCGAACGGAAAGGAAAGGCACAGGAATGGCACGAAAACGAGCGAGAGAGCGATAGTAGTGCTTTCTCGTGTTTTCATATATGAATATTGGTCGGTCGGTTTTTCTCATCATTCGTATTCGTTCCAGAGATGCCATTATGCCAGATTTATCTGGCACAGCCAGAGTTTTTGGCAGCTTCCAGACAAAAAGACGAACCTCTCATTCTGCCAGATTTTTAAGTTTTAGAAGCTGCTACATACACATTCTGGAAATTTGGGTAATAATGTCCCAAATTTAACAAAAATCCATTGACCCAGGGTCGATGAATTTGAGGTCGCTGTCAAGTGCCAGATTTTGCAAGACATTTTTAGTTGAACTGCCAGATTTTCTTTGATAAAATAGTGGCAACTCTGATTCGTTCAAGCACTAGCAAGCAGCCAGTCCACCGGAGGAAAGCAGTTGGCAATGATGACGGTCCGCAAAAGTGCCCCAGCTACTGGTGGCCCATCGCAACCAACTACCGATCAGGAACTGTTGCCATGCCAGTATTTCGCCCCAAATAAAGGGCAACGGAGAAACTAATCCGCTGGCTAACATTCCAGCGTCTAGTTCGTAAGGTTGTGTATTACTTCAAAGTCGAGCTACGCTTACAACACTCAGCCGTAATGAAGCCAGTGATGCCTACTTGGTCGGTTTGTTTGAGGATACAAAATAGTGCGCCAAGTACGTAACTTTCTCGCAAAATAAATCAAACTGGCTCACAGTGTCCGCTGGGAGTGGGCGTAAATTACAATAAAAGCAACGGTTCTTTTCAGGACCAATCAATTGTGTTCTAGTGAGAGTTAAACTGAAACTTTCATTTTAAGGTGTGTAACAAATTTTCAACAATCAACATAATACGTTGTGTGGAAAGAAGTAGCTTGCATACGGAACAAAAATTTAAATTATCCTCTCGCTCGTTTCGTGCACTGCTTTTCCATTCCTTTCTACTGTTATTATCAGTATTACCAAAACGAATGTGTTGTTGCATGTGTTTAAGAGAAATGTTGAAGTCGCATGCTTCTATTCGAGCTTTTTGGCAACCTCTGTGAACTAACTGCATTAAATGATTTTTTTGTGCAGCTCCGTGCTAGTAGCAAACAAAATGTCCCTACCAGTGTCTGATTCGTGAGATAGTGCAGGATTTCAAAGTCGAGCTAAGCTTATAAAGTTCAGCCGTAATGGTACCCGAAGAAGCCAGTATTGTCGTTTTGTTCGAGGCTACAAAACAGTTCGCCAGGCACGTAACTATCATGCCAAAAATATTCAACGATCCAGCGTATCACCATCAACACCAACGCCGATACCAAAGGTTCTTTTCAGAACCACCATTATTACCATAGAGAATTATTTGAAAATTTCCCATTCTGTGATTCTGTTGAATATTATTAGATTTAAATTAACGTCTCGAATTGAAATCACGACGCTCCGGTTATGTGACAGACATTACCCACCAATCTTTTTTTATTGTGACCACGACTAACGGTTTAATATAGACACCCCATTTCAATATTTCTGAAGGAACAGAAGGTCGAGTTTGGAAAGTTTGTAACTTTCATTGTACTTAACCAAATTACACAATGTTCGCACTAATGATTCAGAAATATGACCAGGAATTTTCTATTAGATTTGTAAGTATGTATAATTTACATGAATAAAGAAAAATTGATTTTCAGGAATCAATTATTATCTGTTCTTCCATTGGCCAGTACTACGCGACTTCCTCATGCTAACAATTAATTTCATCGTTAGCCATCTCCCTCACCAAGGCCAACAACGCCAACAAAACCGGTCCTTTTTAGGACCACCATCATTTTTGTAAAGAATAATTTGAAATATTCCTCGCCCAAAAAAAATTCCAATGAGTATCAACATATTTGAAGAACGTGTTCCTTATGTATTCTACATCTCTCCGGTTATGTCGCAGACATTACCCACCCATCTTATTGTTAAAAAATACACCATTTTCAAAAATGAATTATTTATTTTACAGAAATAACGCTTAATAAGTTTTTTCACCAAAAACTACAAAAGTTCCGATCTTTCAAATGAAATTAAAAGGTTGAAAATCCATTTGCAATGTTGGAAGATATATAGCTTTGAAAAAAACCATTTTTGTTTTGAAATCGCCTGTAACTATGCAAACAAAAGAGATAGAAACTTCATTGCTTCGGCAAAAATGTGTATTTACTAAAGTTCTAAAAACCTCTAGAACAATGTATTAGCGAAAAATTAACACATAAAAAGATGTTAATAGAAAACCAATTTTTAAAGAGCCACCCTACCTTAAATATTGCAAAAATCATAGCACATGAACCATTAGAGATAGCCAGTGTGACGACGGTGCGCTGAACCGGGGATATTTTTCGATCCGTAAAAAACCGTGAAAAGTTTTGAAAAAAATAAAAAAAAAAATTGACTTGCGATTTGGTGGTGCTTTAGTATAGTACAGTGCGTATCAACAAATTTTGACGTTACAGTGTGTGCCAAAAGTGTTGGAACGGTCAAATTGGTGAAATCGGAAAAAGTTAGTTTTTCTTGGCGAATTTGAAAAATTGCACTTCTGTTGGCTACGTAGAAGCGGAAAAAGGGTAGTTGTGATTCTGCTTGCCTACAGTGTGTCCCAAAATTGTGGGAACACCGAAAAATTCGACGTTGAAGGGGCAAATAAGGTAAGATCTTTCCTTTCTTCACCTTTTTTGTCCATTTGGGGTTGGTATCGGGTGACCGTGCCACAGCGTCTTTACCAACGTCCAGTGGTGTAATCCAAGATGGCGGCCGCTAGTAGCGGTGACCCGGGAGGGTCAAGTAAAAGAAGATTACCGGAATACATGGACCCGACGAACAAATTCGGTGAATTAACGTTCCTGCAGTTGACAGGTAAAGACGGTGTACCATTACCAAGAAACCCGTTTATCATTGGCAAATCGGTTGAGGTTGCCGCTGGAGGTCCAATCGAAGGTGCGAATACCGAAGCTCAAGGGACACGTTATACCCTTCGAGTTCGGAACCCTGCCCAAGTAGTTAAATTGCAGAAAATGAACCAGCTCATCGACGGCACTGAAGTAGTGGTTGAAGCCCATCCGAATTTGAACGTAAGCAGATGCGTAATTTCCTGCTACGATTTGATTCAGATGGAAGAAAAAGATGTTCTAGCAGAAATTTCAAACCAGGGAGTGACTCGTGTACAGCGAATTACACGTAAAGAAGCCGAAAAGAGAGTGAATACGCCAGCACTCATCTTGACCTTCTGTAAGACCACATACCCGGAATACGTGAAGATCGGTTTGCTTCACGTTCCTACTCGTCCATATTTCCCGAACCCGATGCTCTGCTACGGGTGCTTCAACTACGGCCATACACGCGTTCGCTGTCCTGGTCCTCAGCGATGCTTTAACTGCTCGAAAGAACAACACGGCGAAGACAAATGTAAAGAAACTGCATACTGTCGGAATTGTGAAGGCGATCACCAACCAACGAGCCGCGAATGTCCTGTTTATAAAAAAGAAATGGAGGTCATAAAAATAAAAGTCCGCGACAATCTAACATTCCCGGAAGCACGTAAACGAGCTGAAAATCTGAGTAAAGGCAGCTATGCTCAGGCCACAGCACAACCGAATGAGATCCTTAGCAAGCTGAAAGAGTTAGAGCTAACAATGAAGAGGAAAGATGAGCAGATAGCAAAACTTCTGGCGGAGACCAAACGCAAGGACGAGAAAATTGAGCAAATGATGATGTACATCCATCAGATAAAGCAACAGTTCACCAACCAAGAAAAACCACAGCACTGCAAAGAACAGAAGCAAACGAACCAGCCAATAGGATCAGTGACGAGATCCAGGAATAACTCACCAGCGGTTAATACGGATTCGAAACGAGGAAGACCGCAGAAACAACATACCCCGTTCAGCAAACCCACGACAACCTCACCGAGCCCACCACCAAAAAGAACCGCTACCACTACCACCAACGAAACCATGGATTGTTCAGACGATGAAATTGAGTTTACCGAGACGCGTCCTAACCAGCCTCTTCGATAATTCTCAGTTTCATCACCGTTTGGATACAGAAGACAACCCACGCATGAATTTTGACAACGAGATAGATCGGTTTGGAAGTGAGGAATGTGCAGTACTCCTTCCAAAGCAAGCACAGCAGGATGAAGGAACTATCCGGGCCGTCATACCCCAACCCGTTGATTGTGAACTCACCTCTGTGGCCGATAAGGACACTGATATCACCGCTCCAACCAGAAAATCAGTAAATCAGAAGACCCCGATCAACAAACAAAAGGAAACCAGCAGACCTACACAAAGCCTCTCCCCAGTGTCGACCGCAGTCGATGATTTTGGACAAAATAGTGTAGTTTGTACGACAGCGGTTGACACTGTGGGGCTGGACCTTCGTCAGGTCAGTTCCAAAAATATCAACCCCCGTGCAGATACTGCTGTGCTTAACGTTTTCACAGGTTCGACTGACGTAATCGATCATTCACCTCATCCCATGACCTCACCCGGAGAAGGTCCATCGAGATACCCGTACCGAGACGGAACAACACTAGCTTCAAAAAGGCAATCAAGGAAAACTACACTAAGTCTTTCCCCAGTGCCGGTTGATGTCGGTAATTCTGGTAGTAATCGTGTAGTAGTTTCGACATCGGCTGGCACTGTGGGGCAAGACGTCTCACAGGTCAGTCAATACACCGAGAACCGTTCAGCAGGTACTGCTCCGCCCACTATATTTGCAGGTTTTCCGCTAACCACCAAAGTCCATCCATCATCCAATCGCTCATCTCTTTCACCTGATGTTGGTACATCAAAACAAACGCGTGGTTTGATGACTCGACAGCAGCAGATCCATAAACATCATACTACACAAAGCCTTTCCCCAGTACCGGTCATTGTCGGTAGTTCCAACGATAGTAGTGTAGTAGTCTCGACAGTGGCTGGTACTGTGGGGCAAGACGTCTCACAGGTCAGTCCTACTCTCCAACATTCGATAATGGAAAGTACTGCGGAATTATTCTCCGTTCCAGATGCGACGGCTGCACCATCCCGGTTTGGGGAAGAAGAGATGAAAGTAGCTTCCCCACTTCCAATCATGGAAGGGACTGATCGGGGGGAAAAGGACTGTCCCTACCTCTCAGATACACAGTCTTTGCAATTCTCCTCCCGACTTTCCGCCGGTGAACCATCATCGAGTGAAAGAGCACCAACACGTAGCAAATCAGTAGAATCGGCATCATCATCCGCTTCAAACGACTCCTCCTGTTTCGCGCTGCAATGGAATCTGCGTGGACTACGAGCAAATATCGATGAATTAAAACAGCTGGTTGCGGAACATAATCCGTGCATAGTTGCGCTGCAAGAGACCAAAGCCAACAAAGCAGTTGTAGCACCGGACTTCTTGGGCAGAAAATACAGTTTGCTCTTGGAGTCCAAAAGTGATCATTACTGGCAACACGGCGTTGGACTAGCAATACGAGAGGGGATACCGTTTGAACGAGTGCAAATTACCACCAGTTTGCATCTTATCGCTGTACGAATTCACAAACCGATCCTGGCAACAATTGTGTGTATATACGTCCCCCCAAGTGCCCAACAATGCCAATCTGCGTTACACGACCTCTTCGAAGAGCTGGATGGACCAATAATATTCCTAGGCGATTTCAATGCCCACCACTTAGCGTGGGGGTCAAAATCAACTAACGCGCTCGGTCGGTTCATCGCAGAGACCACTCTGACAAGAAAACTTGTTATTCTAAACAATGGTTCACCCACTCGTCTCGATCCGGTCTCAGGCAATACGTCAGCCATCGATATCTCATTCTGCTCTGAAAATCTGGCCAGAAGGCTTACTTGGCGAACACTACCGGATACATGTAACAGTGATCATTTTCCGATAACAATCTCCATACCAGGGTGGTCATTACTCACAACAACACGACGCAAGTGGCTTTTTGACCAAGCAGACTGGCCTCTATACGAACAAACCACGATCAACTCAATCCGCTCAGATGTCGAGTGGGATATTGAAAAGTTCACGGAGAAAATAGTTGAAGCAGCCATCAAGTGTATACCACGATCCAGCGGTCGCGTTGGTCCCAAAGCGGTTCCATGGTGGTGTCCCGAGGTGAAAGAAACTATCAAACAGCGACGCAAACATCTTCGAGCCCTACGTCGTATGCAGACCAGCGATCCTGAAAAGCCCGCAGCCTTGAGAAGGTTCCAGGAAGCGAAAGCAGCAGCACGGAAAGCGGTTAAAACAGCCAAACAACAGTCCTGGGAGGATTTCGTGGAGAAAATCTCACCGAACAGCACGACTGCTGAGCTATGGCGCACAGTGAATACCTTACGTGGCGGCCGACATCAGCACATGTTGACACTCAGGCGAGCGGACGGTTTTACAGACAATCCCGAAGAAGTAGCGGAGGAATTGGCGAGACACTACAGCGAAAGATCTTTGACATCCAGCTACCCACCACTTTTTCAAAAGAAGAAGCAGAAGGCTGAACGACAGCGCATGGAATTTTCACCCAACTCCAACGACGTCTACAACAACGACATCACCATCGACGAACTCTTATGGGCGCTCGATAAAGGGAGGAGTGTATCTACAGGTCCCGATATGATAGGGTATCCGATGCTTCAACGACTTCCGTTATCCGTGAAATTGATCCTACTCGAACTACTAAACAAAATATGGCGGAACGGCGAATTTCCTGATTTGTGGCGAAATGCAGTTGTCGTGCCTATCCCGAAACCGAACTGTAATGATACCGGACCAGCTGCCTTTCGGCCGATATCGCTAACAAGCTGCATGGCAAAGCTGTTTGAACGGATCATCAACCGACGTCTGATCACCGAGCTAGAATCAAGTGGGCGACTTGATAAACGACAACACGCTTTTCGTTCCGGATGTGGTACGGATACGTATTTAGCTGAGCTGGAAAGATCGCTTCCATCAGTAGACGAACATAGTCTAATAGCTACCTTGGACCTCTCAAAGGCGTACGACACGACATGGCGACATGGGATTCTGCTTACATTGAAAAAATGGCGTATACGTAGCCGAATGATGAGAATGCTGCAAAGCTTTCTATCTGAGCGGATGTTTCAAGTATCGGTAGGAGGAAAATTGTCATGCACCCATCGCCTGGAAAATGGAGTACCGCAAGGCTCCGTTTTATCAGTAACACTGTTCCTTGTCGCAATGCAGCCAATCTTTAGAGTTGTACCAAACGGAGTAGAAATACTATTGTACGCGGACGATATTCTTCTCATCGTGCGAGGCCGGAAAACGTAAGCGTTACATCGAAAACTACAGGCCGCTGTCAAGGCTGCCGATAAGTGGGCAAAAAATGTTGGTTTCGCGATTTCGGCCGCAAAATCATTCATTTTTTATTGCAGTCCCAATGCGCGACGTAGCCCTTCACGCAACATCACCATCGATCGGGTCGTCGTGCCATACACAAACCGACTGAGAATTCTCGGTGTTACACTGGATCGCACACTGAACTTCAAGGCACACTGCAAGATGGTGAAGGAGGCATGTGCATCGAGACTACGAGTTATGAAAGCGATTGGCGCCCATCTTCCGCGTGGTAAACGGGTAACTCTGCTACAAGTTGGCTCTGCAATTGTAACTTCGAAGCTACTGTATGGAATAGGTCTGGTAAGCCGGGGAGGCGAAGCTACCCTCCACACACTTGCGCCTACATATAATAAGATGATCCGTTTCGCTTCTGGTGCCTTTGTGACTAGCCCCATACAGTCAATTATGGCTGAGATTGGTGCTCTGCCATTCGAGCTACTGGCGGTACAATCCATTGCGCGAGTGGCTATACGCCTATTAGAAAAAAACGGAAACAATTCGAGCCTCCCCCTTGTTATTCGAGCATCTACTCGTATCCAGGAACTGACCGGTAACACCCTACCAACTGTAGAACAACTACCCAGGCGAAGTAATCGTGTGTGGCATGCACCAAAACCGTCAATTGTCTGGGATGTGAAGAAAGCAGTACGCGCCGGCGATCCTCCTGAGAAAGTTCGGCCCATTATCCAGAACATTCTATCCAGCCGATTCCACCAATCATCCGTGTTATACACTGATGGATCCAAATGCGAGAACACAGTGGGTGCCGGTCTTTATAGAGAAGGAATGGGACGGATGCGCAGCCTTCCACAACACTGCAGTGTCTTTTCGGCAGAAGCTTTTGCTATCCGTATGGCACTAACAGTCCCAAACATCAAGGATTTGGTAATCCTCACGGATTCAGCGAGTTGCCTGTTGGCCATAGAGACTGGTAAATCTAAGCACCCTTGGATACAAGAGATAGAAAATATATCACGCGGTAGATCTGTCCGGTTTTGCTGGATCCCTGGTCATGCCGGCATTCAAGGCAACAACGAAGCCGATCGACTGGCCAACGAGGCGAGGAGTCAAGCAATTGTCGACATACCGATCCCAGCGGAGGATGCCTTAAGAGCTGTGCGATCATCCATACGACAACATTGGGATGAACAATGGTTTGCTTCCCGAGACCCAAAACTCAGGGAAGTCAAATTTGATACGTACCGTTGGAAAGATCGCGATAATGGGACAGACCAGCGTGTGCTAACACGGCTGAGGATCGGCCATACACGATTAACACACGATTTTTTGCTCAATAAAACGCCTCCTCCTATGTGCGACTGCTGTGGAGTGATAGTCGACGTCCGTCACGTGATTCTTCGGTGTAGAAAATACGACGATGCTAGAAGGATGCATGACATAAATTCGACGAGTCTGGGAGCTGCTTTAGGCAACGACGCAGACAGCGAGAAGAAATTGCTAAACTTCCTTAAGGAAGCGAATTTATACAAACAATTGTAAAGTATAGAAATTAACATTATTTGTGAACTGAATTGTACATTAAATTAGAAGCAAAAACTGACCTTCGACACGAATGCACCGCTCTTCGGTGTAAAGTGTCATAAATAAATAACAACAACAACAACACCCTTAAATATTGCAAAAATCATAGCACATGAACCATTAGAGATAGCCACATAGTTTCTTCAGAAAAGTTGCTTCAATTTGATTGATTTATAACTTTGTAGAACACTATGTAGTTTAGGCGCAAACAGTTTTGTCTTCCTAAATACAGCTTTGGGACCATAGTGCAGTGGTCCCAAAGAGCAAAAAAGGGTTTTTTTAGATTGCATCAAAAGTGTTGACTTTAGCATTGTGGTGTCTTCAATAAAAAATTCCCCTTCTTTCTGTCTTATCGGATTGATGGTTAATCCCCCTAGTAGTGAGTTCCGAAATTTATTTACCTGAAGACTTAGCTCTAGCTTTTATGCTTTTTCAAATATAGGGGATTAATTGTGAAAGGCCCCTTAAAAGCAGTTTTTTCATCATAAGTTTTCTTCTAGATTTTTTCCACTATAAAAATGTTCTCGAACATTGTATCGATTTTGTTGGCTGGAGGCTGGCCAAAACCTCAAAAATTTATTGTTGAAATATTGATATTTTATATTTTTCCCAAATTTCTCATGTATTGAATGATGTATATTCAAAATTGTATGATCATTGGATAAGAACACGATTTTTAACATGAGTTGAAACGTAGCAAAGTCTGGACTTTTTAATGATTTTTATTTCCGAATCCACCATTGCTCTGTTCACTTCAAATGCATGTTGCTCTTTTGATTTTGGTCCGATTTTAGCACAATTAGTTTCATTGTGTAGAGGAACGAAAGAACTTGGTTAGTAAATAAAATACATTTGGCAAATTTGCTTGGAACTATGACTTTTTAGTTTAAATATTTTTGAGGTGGCCAGATCAAAAATACTTTTTTCGCTAATGTTTTCTGTACAAATTTCGGAATCATTTCGGAACGGTCACATAGTATACATTCTATGGGAAATAACCTCTACTTTTCGAATATCATGATCTCGTTCTGCGCCTAGGTGCGCAAAAAGTTTTAAGGAGATTTTGAAGCTTTGTTGCTGATATGGAGGCGCATGGTGTTTTGTTTAAAATAGTTAGACATTCTACAGTAAACCAACACGTTATACAATGGATTTAAAGAAGTGTTCTTCATTTTTTATGATATTGCTGACAGTAACGGTAAATCTATAATGAAAACGGGATCATAGTTATAAGAAAGGTTCAATGACACTGTATGGAAAAATGCATTTAATATTTTACGACTTTTGACATCAAAAATGAGCTCAGCACCTCAAAATTAGCTTAAATTGTGATTTTCAGCCAAATTAGGTAACATTTGAGGTTTTGTCCGACTTTTGTTTGAAGACCCGCCACTGTGCGCCGGTCTCAAATTTGCCGAAAATAGCCAACAAAATCGATACAGTAGAACCTTGCGGCAATTAAAACATAGTAACGTTCTAGAACATTGTTTAGACTGTTAAACTGCATTACTTTGCCAAAGACGGAAACTTGCTATCGCTAGTATATGTGGAGATATTCACGTTTCTTGATTGAAAATAGCTCTTTTTCCAAAACCGATAACTTTTAAATGGGCAAACCACTCGGTAAACAAATTAAACTGCAAGAATAGCACAACAAATATTGAAAAAATCAGATCTCCCCAAGGCGGCCCTCTATGGAAATACTCGAGTTAAACTTTGTCTCATTCCGTCATCAAATGCATATTCCCCTATTTGTCATTTTGTTGCACTTGCGCCATTGTTATGAAGTAGGCGCAACGGAATTGAGAGTTTCTAATGTCAACCGTATGTATTATTATGTAAGAAAGGCTAATTATTGCGACTTTAACCCTTCATTTCAGAACTAATAGTAATACAGAGTAATATAATTGATGACGGAATGAGACAAACTTCAAGTCGAGTATTTCCCTAGAGGGGCGCCTATTGCTTTCCTTGCACTTTAATTTGTTTATCGAGTGGTTTGCTTAAAAGTTATCCGCATTGGAAAAAGAGCTATTTTCAATCAAGAAACGTGAATATCTCCACACATACTAGCGATATCAAGTTTCCGTCTTTGGCAAAGTAATGCAGTTTAACAGTCTAAACTATGTTCTAGAACATTTATATGGTGGAAAAAATCTAGAAGAAAACTTATGATTTAAAAACTGCTTTTAAGGGGCCTTTCACAAATAATGCCCTATATCTCAAAAAGCATAAAAGCTAGAGTTCAAGTCTTCAGGTAAAATGTTTGCAATGAGTGTCTCCACTAATTTGCTAAAGTAAGTGTTTACCTATTGTCGTGATGTTCCATTTTTCCAAGCTAGCGAGCGTCCAAAATCAGCGAGCGACCAAAATCAGCGAGCGTCCAAAACCAGCTAGCATCTGTTTGTCTTAACGGTCGTCAATCGAATAAACTATTCTCTTTCGACTGCTCCCGCTCAGGGAACTTTTACCCAAACAACTACCATTGAATTGCCCACTTTGCAATGAAACAGTATCGTATATACTCATACATTCATCCATCGTAGATATGGTAACCAGTTGTTGATTAGACGGAGATAGAGAAAGCAAGAGCAAGGGTCGCGCGATAGATCTCAAGGGAAAACTCACTTACACATCTCACTTTGACCCGCGAGAAATATACAGAAAAGGAGATCAAGAGTATTATGAGAGCGATTCAATTTAAAGTATCTGTTCCCATTCTAGAACCGTTTATTAATCAGGGAAGAACAATTATTAATATAATTTATATATTTTTTATTATACAATGCCTATACACTACAGGTCTTCTCCTCTCTACTCTAATGGATAACGGTGTACACGAATTTGTCGTTAAATCTAGAGGGTTTTCTAATAGTATCTCTGTTCCGTAAAGATTTAGGTACACCATGAGGTGGGCTTCCCATTTGTGTTCGATCTATTTCAGATGTGGATGGCAGTAACAGGAATCCTTCCTCAATGTTGCTTTCAGTAGAGTTCCTAACATCATGACATTCTGTATTATTGGACTTTTTCCGCTGATCAGTGGTCATTGGAGCAAGCTTCACCTTTTGCGTTGTGGGTATACTGAATACCGTTCTTACTCATCACAACTATTTTCGCACCCTCAGTTGCGATGACACTGAAGCGTTCTCCTCCGAAGGTAGGGTCAGTTTTTCTATTTTTATATTGTGCCAACAATACCTTTTCACCAACTAAAAATTGTGTTTCCTTGGCACCTCGAGCCATATCCGCATGTTTTTTACTTGTCAGCTTTGCAACAGCATCTCTTTCCCGTATATCTGATCTGTCTAATTCTTTCCGACACCGTAGGCTTGGAAAAGTGCCGCGATACTTCCATCCTACAAGTAACTCGAACGGAGTTACTCCCAGGCGAGAATGTGGTATTAAGGTGTTATGGTTATGTACGTATTGCTGCATGGCCAACCTCCAGTTGTTACCGTCCAATTTGGCCGCTGCAACAGCTTTAATCACCCCTTGGTTCTACCTCTCCACTGCTCCGTTCGATTGAGGACTGAGTGGAATTGCTTTGCGTACTTTAACTCCCTTTTCATTCCAAAACTGAACAAATGCTGAACTTTGAAAAGGTGGCCCGTTGTCGCTCTGGATTATATGCGGGGAACCCCAAATCAAAAAAACTCCGCAAAGGGCAGCATTGGTACTTTCTGCATCTATACGTCTCATTTCAACAACGGACACATAACGGGAATACGTGTCAACAACCATTAGAAATTCTCCCGAACCACATCCTGGGATCGATAGGAAATCTATTTGTATTATTTCCCATGGCCCATCCGGTAAATTTCTGGAAGCTAGTGGTAATGAAGGATTTTGCCTAGATAACCTAACACATGTTTCGCAGTTTTTCACAAAATTCTCAAAGTCTACAGACATACCCGGCCACCAAAAAAACTCTCTCATTATACGCTGCATAGATACTTCACCGGAATATCCTCCGTGTGCTGATGATGGTTTCCTCCTATATTGGAACGATGCACAAATTTCCGTTGAATACTTCGGCGTGGGAAATCGGCGGAAACCGGTGCTAAGACGGCTTGTTCTGAATTTCCATGTTTACGCTTAAAACATTCTTCATTGCTTCTATCTCGCGTACTTTGTCTACCAAATCGGTAAATGTTCCTTTTCTGCTGAGCATCTTTAGAGCGGTAGCACGAACTTCCTTATTGTGGGCATGTTCTGCGATGATGCCGACAATTTGCTCGAATTCCTTGTGCTCATCAAAGTCACACATTCGCGCCGTTGCTCCTACTCGGTTTATGAATGTTAAATCTGTTTCCTCAGCTTTCTGTAACATTAAAGCGAGTTTCCGTCTTTGTAACATTACATCTGGCCCTGAGCCGAAATATGATTTCAGTCTGTACAAGGCACTGGAGAACGGCCTTTCCAATTGGTCTGGGGCACTAGGGTCAGATTTTGTACTCTTGAAAATCTCCAACAATCTTGGTCCTGCTTTCACTTTGAAAACGGTAAATTTTGTTGTTTCATCTTCTATCCCAGCTAACTTCATTGAATCCATCAGAAGATCTCTCCACATCTCGAATGAGTGTCGATGAATATCATCCTCCTCAGCTGGTTTGCACTCCGGAACGTTTATCGATGTGATGGACAACTGATGTACGCTAGACATAAATCACGACCCGGTTGACTGCTTACGCATTGCGTACTAGAAGGACCAACACCTCCCTCAAAATTGGAAGTGTTCTGTACACCATCTGCTTCAATTGAAAGAGTAGAGGTATTTAGAATAGCTGGGAGCGATGCCTCCTTTTCTGTTCTCATCCTATTTAGTTCTTCCATCAGTTGCGTGCTTTCTGTTCTTCTAATTTTTTCGCCAGCGACTCCTTTTGCATCTTTTTCCGTTTTTTTCTGCAAATATTAAAACAAACTATAAAAAAAATTCCCTTGTATAATGGAACAAATTGCAATCAATGAATGCTGCCAGCTCAGAAAATATTTGCATTGCAAGCATATTTAATATATCTGAACATAACCACAACTAATAGGTTACAAACTATTCATTTTATTATTAATTTTTTTTTTGCCCGCAAAAACACACATGTAATACATCAATTACTGCGTTGTTGGCATTTTACAAACGACGTACACTCGGAATGTGACAGTAGTTTTCATTTCAACAAACTATTTGTTTTGGTTGATTTGTTTCGCTAGTGTTACACACTAACACTCACTTGAATTAACCTACAAAGGCTACTAGTTTGCAATGTCTTACGTTCCACGTATTTTTGTAGTACTTAATCTTTCCACTAGCGTTACACGCCAAAGTTCGATATATCGATTATCAAAGTTATCTAAAATTGTGCGTACCACGCATCTCAAGTAATTGCAGGATTTCTGATTGGTTATCAAATTTTCGGATCACATAATGCTATTTTTGCGTTCCACTTTTCGTTTTAGTGTAATTTAAAACCAAAATTTCGGGTCGCACTTTTCCATTTCTCACTGCTTTCGGATTTCAACTGCCTTTCCACCGTACGCATTCTGGTTTCCTTCTTTCTTTAATCTCACTTTGACACAAATAATATGCCTTTCCCACTTTGACACGCTCCAATTCAACTTATGGCGGGTAACAGGAATTATAATTTCGGATTGCATGACCTGTTCACATTTCGAACGCGTTGCTCTCTCCCACATCTGGTACGCTATACGCCAACTCAATTGAACATCTCATTTTTATATGTAAATAAAAACATTGATTACCCTTTTCCGGACTATCACCACTCTGTCCATCTCTTACGCATTTCGGATCGCAACACACTTTTCCTAATTGCAAAATTTCTGATTAGTTTCCGAACCCTCGGATTACACAACGCTCCTTTTGTATTACATTTCATTTCCGTGAAATTGGAGCTCACTTTCCCATTCCTCGCCTCTTTCGGATCGCAGCATCCCTTCCACCCCACAAGGATTATATAAGATTTCCTTTTTTTCAATCTCAGTACACTCTTATTTTGTTATTATTGCAAGCTTTTCGGGTCACTCTTTTTTTACCTGTTTCAGATTCACATTTTTCGGATGATACGAGTTATAATTTCGGATTGCATAACTAATTCACACTAGTACACGCGCATTAAAAAAACCTTGCTTTCACCTGATAAAAAGCTACACCATTGATCATCGCTATTCGCCCTCTGTGACGTCGATCAAATTCACACTTTTCGGATAGTAGGACATGCAGTTTTTTTCGGATCACCTCCCCCTTGATGTACTTCTTATGCAAATTTTTCTATTACGTAACAGCATGAAAAAAAAATTCGGATCGCTTCTTCCACATTTTTCGGATTACGTAACATCCAGAATTTTCCATTAGCACCCCTTCAACGCATTTTGTTATTTAATATTCAGATTACGTGTGAACTCATACTCCGATACTTCTTACGGGATGTTAAATATTTCAGATTTAGCATAATTCGGATTCACATTCTCCCTTCCTTGAAATTTGTCGATTTTTTTTGTACTTACGGGCAGCTACCAACTGCGCCATTGTCGTGACGTTCCATTTTTCCAAGCTAGCGAGTGTCCAAAATCAGCGAGCGTCCAAAACCAGCTAGCATCTGTTCGTCTTAACGGTCGTCAATCGAATAAACTATTCTTTTTCGACTGCTCCCGCTCAGGGAACTTTTACCCAAACAAATACCATTGAATTGCCCAGTTTGCAATGAAACAGTATCGTATATACTCATACATTCATCCATCGTAGATATGGTAACCAGTTGTTGATTAGACGGAGATAGAGAAAGCAAGAGCAAGGGTCGCGCGATAGATCTCAAGGGAAAACTCACTTACACATCTCACTTTTACCCGCGAGAAATATACAGAAAAGGAGAGCAAGAGTATTAAGAGAGCGATTCAATTTAAAGTATCTGTTCCCATTCTAGAACCGTTTATTAATCAGGGAAGAACAATACCATTATTAATATAATTTATATTTTTTTATTATACAATGCCTATACACTACACCTATCTGAATTATTGAAGAAAATAAATTTCGTAACTCACTACTACTGGGATTAATCATCGCTTCGATAAGACATAAAAAAGGGGAGCTCCATTCCAAGAAACTTTCTCAAAAACACCACATTGTATTGTCAACAGTTTTGATGCAATCTAAAAGCCCCGTTTTTGCTCGTTGGGACCACTGTGCACTGTAGCAATTTGGAGTGATAACCAATGACTGGTTGCGAAAATTCGGCGAGGGCAACAAAAGCAATAGCGAGAATCATGCCAAACATCGGCTGTCCGAGAAGCAGCACGGGTCATCTGCTATCTACCGTTTCGTCATCGATACTTCGATATGGGGTTCCCTGGGGTGCCGCGCTGCAAACCAAACGGAGCCGTGAAAAGCTGAACAGGACATTCCGGCTGATGCCCGTACGAGTCGCGAGTGGTTACAGAACAATATCGTCGGAGGCAGTATGCGTTATCGCCGGCATGATCCCGCAAATGCATCACTATGGCTGAGGACTAATCCCACATGTGACAGCTTGGGTGCACACGAAGCATGGAGATGTGAACTTACATTTGATGCAGATTTTGTACGGGCACGGATGCTTCCGGAAGTACTTGCACCGGTTTGGACATGCTTCGTCACTCCTTTGCCCGGACTGTGTAAACGTGCAAAGACACCGGAACACGTGGTCTAGGTTCGGAGAAGTTTTCGTAGGGTGGTATAGTTGACGGTATCGTCGAAGAGATGTGCCACGACGAGCATACCTGGGACACTGTCAACAGAGGGTTACGAGTATACTCTCCGAGGTGCAGAGGAAGTGGCGAAGGGACCAACAAAGTACGCCCTTGGCTAGAAAGTCGCCGTGAAATCACAAATTGGGATTCGAGAGAAATTCTGCCGCCGGGGAACTCTCCATTGGTTGAGTAGTACGCGACGTAGAATCGGGTTCTAGTCATCTGGGCGCCAGTGATACGGACGTCAGACTTAACCCGAATCGCCGGACCGACCTTAACACCCTACCGGATAGCTCGTGAGTAGGGTAGATACACAGCTGGGGATCAGACCGCGTCGAATAGCTAGCAATGGATCATTGGGGCGCCAGTGAACCGGAAGCTAAGCTCCACCCGGAATCGCTGGATGGACCTTAGCACCTACTGGCTGGTCCGTAGAGTAGGCTAGGTCCATCGCCGGGGCTACATCGGAACAAAGCGGGGAGCTAATTGTCTCACGGAAACGAACATCGGCATCGAGAGAAATCTACCGCTCGGTATCGGGAGAACCTGTCTCGCCTAGGAATTCTCCTTCTGAGTAGGCCAGATCCATCGTTGGGGACTGGACCGAGTAGTTTGCAAACAAGTCCGGAGCTGAACGAGTAAGTGGCGCTGAATGGTACGAGAAGAAAGTTTCGCGCAAAGTGGTACAAGGGAAGGGCTAGGTAAATTAGACACTCTGAAGTTTGCCGCCCAGATTGTCTTCGCTGGGGAAGAGCACTAAGTTTCGACCCACAGCTAGCTTTCCGACTTATGCAAAAATTGCCAGCCTGTGTGGATGGTGAAGAACACACCGCCGTCGAGGAGTAGTGCTGTAACCCTCCTGAAGGAACCAACTGCTAAATAGTGGAATTAGAGTGGGTGTTATGCTCATAAAACTCTCTTCCCGAAGTAATGCCGTAAGGTAGTGCCGGGGAGGACTCAAGTTTTGGGCAAGAGTAGTGGTTTTTGGCGATTCGGGTTGCTACACAAACCAGTTCCCTGAGACGTTAGAGTTTTGTATATTTTTTTCTTGCAGTCTCATGGCTTTTTTGGAAGTTTTTGCTATCCTCTAAAAACAAAAACAAAAACCGGTTTTAATCCACCTAGCGGTGCAATTGTGCCTTTCTCAATCATGAACACGAGAATGTTTGCGTTGTTTATATTCATTAAAAGCTTTCAAATGCATATATGTATTACATTTTATTATTATACATGACATGACAAATATACAAGAAAAGAAATCATCATTCAAGTTCTAAAATTGCGTTAAAGATAAAACAGCCACGGTAATATTGAACTGAAAAAAGGTGCGAAATTAACAAAGTCCCAAAAAATCGATTTTTATAAAAAAAAATTTCGTGATAACAAAATCTCGACGTTTCATGCATTTTAAGGATGTTTGGCATCAAAAATACGAATTCGATTATTGAAATTTCATGGGGCCCCCCTTAGAAATTTTTTTTTGAGTTCTGGCTTATATGGGAATTTCATATGTGACCGGACGGTTCAGTCTATATTTCCGGAACCATATAAGCGATGCGTACGAAATTTTATAGACATCTGTGATGATATTATAGCTATCATTTTAGACTAAGCTTATGAAAATTGGCCCAACCATTTCCGAGAAATTGATATGAGTTTGTTAGTTTTGAAAGATGACCGCTTTTCCCGGGCACTTCCGGAACCGTCTACGATGGTCAATGTAGTCAACGAAAGTTTGGTTGGCCGTCAGTGACCTTGAACTGCAAATTTAAGTTGTTTGAGAGACATTTTTACCTTTTTTGCCATAACCCGTAACTCCAGAAGTCGGATCGGGATAAAATTTAATAGCAATTTATGGGGACGCAACATCTTTCGTTTGAGACTAAGTTTGGTTGAATATGTCTATCTCCGAGAAACCGATGTGACTGTTATTCTGAATTTGAATACTTCCGCCGGGACTTTCGGAACCGATGATGGTTGCCAATGTGACCAAAGAGACTTTGAATGGCTGTTAGTGGCCTAGTACTACAAATCGAAGCAGTTGTAGTCACATTTTGGAAAAATTTTCACCATTATACATTCATTGCAGAATTTATTAAAATCGACATTTTCTGCGTGATCGTACTCATCACCCTGTAATTCCGGAATCGGAAGTCGGATCCATTAGAGATTCAGCAGCAGCCTATGGGAACGCACCTTTCATTTGGGACTAAGTTTGTGAAAATCGGTTCAGCCATCTCTGAGAAAAGTGAGTGAGATTGTTTTCGCGTACACACACAGACGCACATACACACATACATACACACATACATACACACACATACATACGCACATACATAATTCCGCTAGCGAATGACGGATCTCAATAGTGGCATGTTCGTAATAATATACGTACATGGAACTATTGAGAACCAGAGCTACAGGTCCAAAGCCCTGGTAAAGGAGGATGGTTGTGATGATCTGGGCCGAGGTCACCACGTAAAGCAAGGTAGGTCATAACCCCAATTCCAATGCGTGAAGCGACCCGTGCCGAGGGATGAGTGATCGAGGGGGTGAAAAAGATGCTCGATCGTTAACGGAGCCTGTGGGGTACCTGGGCAACCCCCACAGTAAGCGTCCCTTACCACGCTAATGCGGAGCTCTGGCGTGGCGGACATTTATTCTCGCGCGACTCGTGGGATTTGATATGGAGAGCAAAAATAAAAACAACAAACAATCGGAGGTGCCAAACCCCTTCGCTAGAGGTGGTTTGGCGAGGTCTCCCCCGTGGGGAGAGTAGTGGAGCGATGAGTGCTGCATCTGAAAGCACCAGTGACCCCCCAGCAGTGGTAGGAAATAGCCCTACCAACGCACCGGACGGGCCATTATCGGCTATGCGCAAAGTGGTGGAGCAGCTCGATGCAATAATCGAGTACACTAGCGCAAAGCAAAACATAGGCAAGGAGTTAAAACAGAGTCTCCTGGAACTCCGAAAAACTGTTCGTGTCGCAAGACAGAAACAGCAGGCTTATGCCAAGAGGGTGGAATGTCGGGAGAAGTCCGTCAGAGAAACCCAGACAGTGGCCTCCAAGAGGGAGGGAAAAGAGAAGGTCGATACGGGCACTCAGACAGTGGCCTTCACCTTCTATGGAGCAGCCACGTCGCTCGAAGCGGCGGCCGAGTTCCCCTCGAAGGGAAAAGGCAAGAGTAAGGGCAATCGCAAGACGTCTTCGAACGCGAAGCGCCCTGGGAAGTCGCCAGGTGAAGGTGCAAAAACCGACACCACACGGCTTGCAACCGTTAAGGCCAAACGCCGTCTGGCTGAGGTAAGCGAGGGCGAGAGTGACCTCGCTGAGCAGAGCGTTGGTACCAGCAACCCGGCACGATCGGGGCAGGGGGACCCAAACCCCTGGACGCTGGTCACCAAGAAAAAGCCGGCACCGACACCGGAGGTACCGCGGCCCGCGAAGAAGGCCAAGGACAGAGGCGAGGCCTTGTGGTTGAAAACCGACAAAGACAAATACGCCGATGTCCTAAAGTCGATGAAGGCGGCCGAAAGCCTTTCGGCCCTTGGGCAAGATGTGCGTAGCGTGAGACGCACCAACACGGGGGAAATGCTTCTGGTGCTGAAGCGAGGCGCACAATCTAGTGCGGTATACAAGACCTTGGCCCAAGAGGTCCTTGGAGAAGGCGCCCAAGTCAGGTCGCTAGGAGCGGAAATGACTCTCCAGTGCAAGCACCTGGACGAGTTCACGACCGCAGAAGACATCGTCGCAGCCGTTAAGGAACATTGCGACGTCACAATCGAGCGGGCCTCTGTGCGATTGAGAGATGGACCCTCTGGCACCCAAGTAGCCTACCTCAGGCTACTGAAGGCGGATGCCAAAAAGGTAACCGAGAAAGGGAAGCTGAAGATCGGCTGGTCGGTATGCCCTATTAGCATACCCCAGCCGCCTTCAGTGGAGAGGTGCTATCGGTGCCTTGAGTCCGGCCACAAAGACTACGAGTGCAAGGGCATAGATAGGAGCAAACTATGTCGTCGCTGCGGCGAGGAGGGACATAAAGAGCGGGGTTGCACTAAGGCATATAAGTGCCTTATCTGCACCGCTAAGAAGCAAGCCCATAAACATGCTATGGGCGGACCTTCGTGTCCCTTCGGTGAGTTAAATAAGAAGAAGCCGTGAACGTCACACAGCTAAATCTTAACCATTGTGCAGCAGCCCAACAGCTGCTTTGGCAGTCGTTCTCGGAGTCGAGGACAGATGTCGCCCTCTTATCAGACCCGTACCGCATCCCTGCCGGCAACGGCAATTGGGTGTCGGATGGGTCTGGAATGGTGGCAATCTGTACAACGGGACGGTTCCCGGTTCAAGAGGTAATACACCCCTCCGCCGAGGGTGTGGCGATTGCCAAGATCAATGGTGTGTTCTATTGCAGCTGCTACGCCCCACCAAGGTGGCCAATAGAACAGTTCTACCAGATGATCGACAGGCTCTCGTCGGACCTAGTGGGCCGGAAACCGGTAATCATAGCGGGAGACTTTAACGCTTGGGCAGTGGAGTGGGGCAGCCGCTGTACAAATAGCAGGGGTCAAGCGCTAATGGAAGCGCTTGCGGAACTCGATACTGTGCTAGCTAATAATGGCTCTGCTAGTACATTCCGTAGAAACGGGGTGGAGGCGTGGATTGACCTAACATTTGCCAGCCCGAGTCTGGCTCCAGGCATGGAATGGAGGGTAGACGAAGGCTGTCTGATCGACACGACTGGCAAACTGCTTGAGAGGATCATCCTCAACAGGCTCACCCCGTACGCGGAAGGTACGGACGGTCTGTCAAGCAACCAGTTTGGCTTTCGGAAGGGTAAGTCCACAGTGGACGCTCTCAACTCAGTGATAAATAATGCCGAGATAGCGATCCAACGAAAAAGGCGAGGTATTCGATACTGTGCGTTAGTGACACTCGACGTGAAGAACGCATTCAACAGCGCAAGCTGGGATGCCATCGCGCTCTCGTTACACCGGCTTAGCCTACCGGTGGGTCTGTACCGGATCCTGGAAAGTTACTTCCAAAACCGCGTACTGCTATACGAGACCGATGCCGGTCAGAAAAGGGTTCCGATTACCGCCGGAATCCCGCAGGGCTCGATCCTAGGCCCGGTGCTATGGAACGTCATGTATGACGTGGTTCTGAGACTGAAGTTCCCTCCTGGGGTCAAGATCGTGGAGGTCTACGGGGAGTCAATTCCTGAGGTAGAACTAACCGCAGAACACGCGATCAGCACGGTGGAGGAATGGATGAGCGCGAGAGGCCTGGAGCTCGCTCATCATAAGACGGAGGTAGTTATCGTCAACAACCGCAAGTCGGCACAACATGCAGTTATCCATGTGGGAGAAGTCGCGATCACTTCACAGCGAAGTCTGAAGTCTCTCGGAGTCATTATAGACGACAAGCTGACCTTCGGCAGCCATGTCGACTATACATGCAAGAGAGCGTCGACTGCTGTTGCGGCTCTATCGAGAATGATGTCCAACAGCTCAAAGGTGTGCGCCAGTAGACGTAGGTTACTGGCAGGCGTTGCCGTATCTATCCTCAGGTACGGCGGCCCGTCACGGTCAAGAGCACTGAGGGTAACCAGTTACCTACAGAAACTGGAGAGCACCTACCGCGTGATGTGCCTCAGAGTGATATCTGCCTACCGCACGGTATCACACGATGCATCCTGCGTGATAGCGAGCATGATGCCAGTCGGGCTGGTCATTCGGGAAGATGAGGAGTGCTTTGAGCTATGTGGAAATAGGGGAGCCCGCGAGCGCACCAGGGTGACCTCGGTCGCCAGATGGCAGCGTGAGTGGGACAACTCCTCGAAAGGTAGGTGGACCCATCGGCTGATACCTAGCATATCGAGCTGGGTGGGAAGACCCCATGGGGAAGTTCACTTCCACCTGACACAATTCCTGTCAGGCCGTGGCTGTTTCCGACAGTACCTCCACAGGTTTGGGCACGCGGAGGTCCCAGTCTGCCCGGACTGCCCAGGTGTAGACGAAACTTGTGAACACATACTGTTCGTATGTCATCGGCTCGACATCGAAAGAAGAGCAATGCTTGACGTCTGTGGCTGGGACACAACCCCTGATACCCTTATTCAGCGGATGTGTCAATCGGTGGAGAAGTGGAACGCAGTCTCGGCTGCTACCATCCAGATTGCCAGTAGGCTACAGGTAATGTGGCGAACCGAGCAACAGACGACGGACACGGCTAACTAGTGATTGGTTAGCTGGAGCGAAAAAGGCCAAGCGCAAAAAAGGGAGAGAATGGTCTGTTCATGCCGAGGCAGGTTTGGCGCAGCGAATGGCAACCGCGTAAGGAGTAAACCCAGCCACCCCGAAGCAAGACAGAAGAATGAGTGTATAGGCGTATAAGTGGACTGCCTCATGCCAAGACGGGAGGGTCGTAGCGTAGTATGTTGGGACTTAGCTATCGATACCTCATGGCGTGGCAGAGGAGTGAAAGGGTGAGCATCCAAGTCAGTCTCACACGGCATGTTAAGGGTGAGCACAAAAGTTAGCCTCACATGGTATGGTAGAGGTCAGCCTAGCAAGGAATGAAAAAGGTGAGCACACAAGTCAGCCTCGCATGGTATGTCAGAAGTGGGGCCTAAGAAAAATGTCCCACATGGGATGCCAGAGGGAGTGACAAAGGTACAATAGAAGGGCACGATTGAGAGTGAATCAGGTGATAGGGTGAGCACCCAAGTCAGCCTCACATGGTATGGGTGGGGCGAGCACAAAAGTATGCCTAGCAAGGAATGAGTAAGGTGAGCACACAAGTCAGCCTCGCATGGAACGTAAAAGGTGAGCACAAAAGTCAGCCTCATGTGGGAGTGTTTGAGAGTGAATCAAAGTGCGATTGAGAGAGCACCCAAGTAAGCCTCATACAGGATGTATGAACGCGTGAGTGAGAGTGAATGAGTACATTTAGTACAGCCATCCCCCCAGAAGTAATACCGAGAGGTAGTTCCTGAGAGGAATGATGGCGGAGCCCAATGGAGTTTAGTCGGTATTAATGGCTGGTCACCATTCGAGCCCGACACGTCCCCAGCGCACCCCGTGTGGTAGATTGGACCCTACCAATAGCACGTGTACTGGGCTAGGATGTAAAGGTCTTCTCCATTGTAAAAAAAAACACATACATACACACAGACATTTGCCGAACTCGACGAGCTGAATCGAATGGTATATGTCACTCGGCCCTCCGGGCCTCCGTTAAAAAGTCGGGTTTCAGAGCAATTGCAATACCTTTCTATTGAGAAAGGCAAAAAACACGTACAGTCGATTGGTATATGAGACTCGGCCAAACAACAAATCTGAATTGAAAATAAGAAAATTTTCTGAACTATATATGAAGATATAATAGCTCATTGAGCTAAAACTATCAGCAATAGTCTAGAAATGTCTCACTCATATACATACTAGTTTCATAATAAGTCCAGTGAAGATAAATTTTCTGTATTGTATTGTGAAGATATTTTTGTTCCTTACATGAGAAACTATCAACGGTCTTCTAGAAATGTTTCGCTCACATACAAATAATTTAAGGTTATATCATTCATGGTTATTCACGATAGATTTAAATTCTTCCACATAATTGTAATTTTCAGTGTTTTGTAGTACTTGCACCGACTCTTTTAGTCGTAGAAAATTCAACCTTGGTGGAATATAAATGCATTAGTAGTAATATAGTAGTCTAGATAGCCAAAAAATAGTAGTTTGTAATATTTTCTAAACTGCCGGGATATAACGAGATGGAAAATCTGCTTTCGAGGTCTGGTTATTAGAGTGTTAAAATGATGACTGACATGATCCTATATCACACCTCTGTGCGGGATGGGCTGAAAATTTTCACTTTTCCGAGTCGTTTTCGAAAGATTTTTCAAAACACTTTGTCCGTTGATAATGAATGTCCTACATATTCCAAAATTTAATACTAAATTGGTACAAATATTTTCGAAATGCCGAAGAAATTGATTAAATCCATTCAGTACAACAAAAGATATAAGCGTTCAAAACCATCATTTTTCTTCCGAAATTTTGAAATGGGGCCCCTATGTTGAAAGGTAAGTCGTTAGTCAGGACAAAAATTTCGCCAACTAGCCCCAAACTCCCCTAAATATGACTAAATGATAAGAACATCTATATTCTAACAGCAGCATTCACCCAAAGTTTTTAAGACATACTACTTTTCAGCTAAAATTGCACATAATGCTAGTTTCGGTATGATAAGTAATCAATAAAGACTGAAAGTTTTTTTTTCGCTTAGGTGTCTAACACAGCCTCTAGGCGGGCAAAGTATTTTACCAAAAAACACTTATTCCACTAAAACCAATTCACATCTACAGTCAAATGCTAGTAACAGGCTACTCAAAAATATTTTTTTTAGTTATTGAAATTTCCAAAATAGCTAAAATTTGTTTAATGAAGATTACCACTGAACAAAAAATAGTTTTTTTCCTCGTTTTTCTCGAATTTGCAACATTGAGCTTCAATTGCAATTGACAGAATGCTACGAATATTAAATGTGTGTATATTAAAGGTGTGAGTGTTGAGAAGAAATGCTAGTACGGATGACAACATACATTCATGTTTTAGTAGTTTTATTTAGATTTTTATAGAGACCGCCTAGAGGCGGTTGTGGGAAATAGAGCTAAAGCTCTCTGCATCCTACCGGGTGCCCAATAGATCACAAAAATACAATGACTTGCAGCAGCTGCTACCATACGTACCATATACGTTATGCACAGTTTCTACGAAAATTTGAGAACATCTACTACGGTGGAAGATAACGATGTTGATATGTTCCTCAATCATAATTAGTGACCTAAGTTCATATTTTGGAAATTTCTTTTTTTTTGTCTACGCTAGACAAAAGCCCAAGTGATTTTAACTTTTTATAAACAAAACTAAAAACATTGAATTTATAAAAATATAAAAAGAAGTTTTCTTTTCAATTCCACCAAGTAGGTAGGTATACCTGGTGGAATTGAACGGGAAACATTTCTTCTTTTTATATTTTTATTTTTCAGCATTCCACCAAGACGCTCAAAGACATAACAGTTTTTGCAACCGACCGAGACTGTTGTGCCTCCAGGTGGAAGGTTTTGTTCTCGAGAGAGTGACGGAGTGCGAGACGCTGTATGCGTTATTGTGGGAGAGAGAGAGAGAGAGAGAGAGAGAGAGAGAGAGAGAGACGAGTTTGTTAAGTGTGAGTCGACAGTTGATACGTCGGAGGCGTGGTCAACGGCATCCTCGACAAGTGGTGTTTTGACAGCAAACCGCGGGTAGACGAATTTGCCTACCCCGGTGGCAGAAATCGACAGTGATCGTGCCTGTACACGCAGAAAAAAATATAGTGTATTGGTGTCGTCGGGCAATTCTTATCGACGAGAGGGAAGCGTCACAGGTAGACCCATTTGCTCTATTTGTCTACCGCAGAAGTGGTGCGACGAATAAGGAAAACAAGTGGCACCGAAAAGTGCCGCATCGACAGTGGGATTTTCGCAGCAAGCCACAGGTAGCCACATTTGTCTACCGAGGTGGTGGAAACGGAGAGAGCGCGCTTGTGGTGGTGCTACCGACGAGCAGCTTAATCGTAGAGAGTTTTGAAGTGTTGCAGGTAGGACTATTTCTCTACTGAAGAAGCAACGCGACGAAGAAGGACAGCAAGTGTCACATTGTCAAACAACGGGCACCGAGTTTACAACGTAACACATGAGGTGTGTTCTACCGGTATCTTCGTCACCTAATAGAGAGCAGATAACAGGTATATTTTTCATTCCTTTTTGTGATAGTTTTTCTTACTAGGTAAAATGGATGAAGAGATGGGAGAACGAGTAACAGACCCTCCCCCTAAGCCTTATGCTGAAAATGTAAATCCGACTAGAATTAAAATTTACCCAGAGTCATCAACGGGACCATGGATTGTATTTATTAGGCGTAAAGCAAAGGCGCTAAATATCATTCAAATTTCTAAAGATTTGACTTCGCGATTCTCGGATGTAAAAGAGATCGTCAAAGTTAATAAAGATAAAATACGCATTGTCGTTGGTAGTCTCAAACAAGCCAATGCAATTGCTTCTTGCGAGCTTTTTACGCGTGAATATAGAGCGTATATTCCTTCAAAGGAAATTGAAATTGATGGGGTCATCACAGAATCGAGTTTGACTGTTGATGAGTTAGTTAAGCATGGAGTTGGTCGTTTCAAAGACACCATACTTAAAGACGTAAAAATACTTGAATGCAAGCAATTGCATTCAGTATCACACGAAGGAGATAAAAAAGTTTATCGACTGTCTGACTCATTTCGAGTGACTTTCGCTGGGTCTGCGCTGCCCAACTATGTCATTATCGATAAGATTCGTCTCCCTGTTCGCCTTTTTATCCCTCGTGTAATGAATTGCCTTAATTGCAAACAGCTTGGCCACACAGCCACTTACTGTTCCAATAAGGCACGGTGTGGCAAATGTGGGGGTTCTCATCAAGAGGATACATGCAATGAAAATTCAGAAAAATGTTTAATGTGCGGAGAAAACTCGCATGAGCTCCCTGCATGCCCCATTTATAAATTGCGTGAGGATAAAATTAAACGATCCTTGAAGGAGAGGTCTAAGCGCTCCTATGCAGAAATATTGAAAAATGCTACCCCTAAACCCATCTTCTTAGAAAACACTTACACATCCTTATTTTCGGAACAGTCTGACTCTGACGGAGCGTGTGAAGGTACATCATTTGTTTTACCCGGAAATTCCAGAAAAAGAAAACAGTCTTCGTTTCCCAAGCTGCCAAGAAAGGGCCTTAAAATTTCTCCACCAATAGATAAACTGCGCCCAAAACCGAAAAATTCCGATTCAAAACCGAAATCAATTCCGCCCGGTTTTGGGAACGTACAATCCAAACAGAACACCATTACTGGTAATAATAAAATTTCGACTTCCTCTGAGCCTCAGCCAGGGGTAGGATTATTGAAATTTTCTGAAATTGTTGATTGGATTTTTAAAGCATTCAATATTTCTGAACCACTAAAGAGTATACTTTCAGCTTTCCTCCCAACAATTAGAACATTTTTAGAGCAGCTGATTGCTCAATGGCCCATCCTTGCAGCGATTGTATCTTTCAATGGGTAATTCACCTCCTCCAATGAAAGATTCCATCACTGTTTTACAGTGGAATTGCAGAAGTATCATACCTAAAATTGATTCCTTAAAAATTTTACTGCATAATTTAAAATGCGATGCTTTTGCTCTATGTGAAACATGGCTTACCTCAAACATTAATTTCAACTTAAATGATTTCAACATTATTCGCCTAGACCGAGACACCCCGTATGGAGGAGTGCTTCTAGGAATTAAAAAGTGCTATTCTTTCTATAGAATTAACATCCCCTTGTTTGCGGGCATCGAGGCTGTAGCTGTCCAAACGAACATTAAAGGCAAAGACATGTCTATCGCTTCTATATATATACCTCCCAAAGTTCAAATTGGACAACGTCAAATTTTTGAGGTAGTGGAATCCATGGCTGCTCCGCGTCTGATACTGGGAGACTTCAACTCGCACGGAGTATTGTGGGGTTCCCTCTACAATGATAATCGATCCTCTTTGATATACAATGTTTGTGACGAATTTAATATGACAGTTTTAAATACTGGCGAAACAACACGCATCCCCAGACCTCCTGCACGTCCAAGTGCATTAGATCTATCTCTGTGCTCGACATCACTTCGGTTAGATTGCACGTGGAAGGTTGTACCTGATCCTCACGGTAGCGATCATTTGCCAATCGTTGTTTCAATTAACAGTGAATTAGGCCTTACGAATTCAATCAATGTTCCTTATGACTTAACACGAAATATTGATTGGAAAACATACGAAACATTAATTTCCACTTCTCTTGCTTCGACAGAAGAGCTACCCCCTACCGAAGAATATGAATTCTTAGCGGGTTTAATTATTGAAGCAGCAGAACAAGCCCAAACGAAATGCAATCCTGGAATGACAATAAATAAACGGCCCCCTAATCCTTGGTGGGACAAAGAGTGCTCTGATGCATATGAAGCTAAACAAGTTGCCTACAAAGAAATTATGAAACAGAAAGGGGGTATACGTGAGAACTTTGAAAATTATTTTATTTTGCAAAACAAATTTGACAGTATACGTCGTGCCAAAAAATCTAGTTATTGGAGACACTTCGTTAATGGCTTGTCAAGAGAAACATCAATGAGTACTCTTTGGAACACAGCCAGAAGAATGAGGAATCGAAACGTGACTAATGAAAGCGAAGATTTTTCGAATCGTTGGATATTTAATTTTGCCAAGAAAATTTGTCCCGATTCTGCTGCTGCGCAGAAAATCACTCGCGATGCTCCCACAAGTAACGATTTCATAGATTCGCCTTTGACAATGATGGAATTCTCAATTGCACTCCTCTCATGCAACAATAATGCTCCGGGACTAGACAGAATTAAATTCAACTTGGTGAAGAATCTGCCTGACCTAGCAAAAAGACGCTTGTTGAATTTATTCAATAAGCTTCTTGAGCAGAACATTGTCCCGCACGACTGGAGACAAGTGAGAGTTATCGCTATTCCAAAAACGGGAAAACCAGCCTCCGATCATAACTCGTATCGACCGATTGCAATGTTATCCTGCATCAGGAAATTGTTGGAAAAAATTATCCTACGACGTCTAGACAATTGGGTTGAGGCGAACGGCTTGCTATCAGATACCCAGTTTGGTTTTCGGAGGGGAAAGGGAACGAATGATTGTCTGGCGCTACTTTCGTCAGAAATCCAACTCGCTTACGCAAAAAAAGAACAAATGGCGTCTGTGTTCTTAGACATAAAAGGAGCATTCGACGCAGTCTCCATTGATGTTCTCTCGGAGAAGCTACATCAATGTGGTCTTTCACCGATATTAAATAATTATTTATACAATTTATTGTCAGAAAAGCACATGCATTTTTCATATGGCGATTTGGCGACATTCAGAATAAGTTACATGGGCCTCCCACAAGGCTCTTGTCTAAGCCCCCTTCTCTATAATTTTTACGTGAATGACATTGATAATTGTATTGTCAGCCCATGCACTTTAAGACAACTTGCAGATGATGGGGTGGTTTCTGTTACAGGATTAAAAGCTATAAATTTACAACAACCATTGCAAGATAGCTTGGATAATTTATCAATTTGGGCTTTAAAGCTGGGCATCGATTTCTCTACGGAGAAAACAGAGTTGGTCGTTTTCTCAAGGAAGCGTGATCCAGCTCAGCTTCAGCTTCAGTTGGTTGGTAGAACGATAGCCCAAGCCCTGACTTTTAAATACCTTGGAATTTGGTTCGATTCTAAAGGCACATGGTGAGGCCACATTAGGTATCTAATAACGAAATGCCAACAAAGGATAAATTTTCTGCGAACAATAACTGGATCATGGTGGGGTTCTCATCCAAGTGACATGATAGGATTGTATCAAACAACAATACTTTCAGTAATGGAATATGGGTGCATCTGTTTCCGTTCAGCTGCGAACACTCACATTATTAAACTGGAACGGATACAGTATCGTTGTTTACGAATTGCCTTAGGTTGCATGCAGTCGACCCATACGATGAGTCTTGAAGTACTAGCGGGAGTTCCTTTAAAAGACCGATTCTGGGATCTCTCTTCTCGTTTACTTATTCGATGTGAGGTTATGAACCCACTGGTAATTGAAAATTTTGAAAGACTTGTCGAGCTTCAACCCCAAACCAGATTCATGACAGTGTATTTCAATCACATGTCACAAGAAATAACGCCTACTAGGTATGTTCCCACATACGTCAATATACTAGATACTCCTGAATCCACTTTATTCTTCGACACGTCCATGCAAGCTGAGATTCGTGGAATTCCGGATCATCTACGCTCGCGGGAGATCCCTAAAATATTCACAAGTAAATATCAACACATAGACTGCCTTAAAATGTTTTACACTGATGGGTCACGAATCAGTGAGGCCACTGGTTTCGGTATTTTCAACAATAATTTTTCAATTTCTCTCAAACTTGCAGAACCCGCCTCTGTTTATATAGCGGAACTAGCAGCAGTTCACTATAGTTTTCAAATAATTAATACTTTACCCCCGAACCATTACTTTATCCTCATTGATAGTCTCAGCACAATTGCAGCTCTACGCTCAAAGAGGATTGATAATCACGATCCATTCTTTTTTGGGGAAGATACGAGAATCTCTGAGTAACTTGACAAGAAAATGTTATAAATTTACCCTAGTGTGGCTTCCCGCCCATTGCTCTATTGCGGGCAATGAGAAAGCTGATAATTTAGCCAAGATTGGTGCACTAGATGGTGAAATATATGAAAGACCCATCGCTTACAATGAATTTTATAGCGCTTCTCGACAGAGGACACTTGCTAGTTGGCAAACATCTTGGGACAATGGAGATATGGGACGATGGCTACACTCAATTATCCCTAAAGTATCAACGAAGGCATGGTTCAAAGGATTGAATGTAAGTCGGGACTTCATCCGTGTGATGTCTAGGCTCATGTCCAATCATTATACTTTAGATGCGCATCTCCGTCGTATTGGGCTCGCTGAGGGTAATCATTGTGCTTGTGGAGAGGGTTACCATGACATTGAGCATGTTGTTTGGTCCTGCACTGAATATCGTGAAGCCAGATCACAATTAGTAGATTCTTTACAAGTCCAAGGAAGACCAATCCATGTTCCTGTTAGAGACATCCTGGCGTATCGCGATCCTCTATACATGGAACTTATCTATCATTTTTTAAAAACAGCGTCTGTCAAAATTTAATTAAATTCATCTCCTGATACTCTCATCCAAGGCTAATCATTCACCAATTAAAGTGTCCTAGAATATTTAGTTTTTAAATTTAGACAATAACAGAAAAAAAGTAAATAAATACACCCGAAAATACTAGATCATTATGAAATACAACAATGTAAGGAAAAAAGCAAACAATAAAGTGATTTCAGTGTTAGTTTTAGACAAAGTACTAGTATAGTTAAAATTAGTCTTAAGGATTTTTGTAACGTGCTATGTAAAAAAAGAAACTGGCGTAAAAAGCTTTTGCAAATGCCGTGTCAAATAAACGTATGGAAAAAAAAGACGCTCAAAGAGAAACTATTAAATTTAATTTAACAGTCACAAATAAAACGTAAAAACAAATTCTTTTATTTTCATTTTCAGATATATCCTTGAACAAGTATTTTGCAAATGGGCCGTTGTTACAGTGAGCCCTTATGAAGAGTTTTGCATTTTTTGGGTATCGTAGAAGTTTCTAGTTATCAGTTCCGAGATATATTTCGCAATTCAAGTAAATTCTTTGGTTTTATATGTGGTTGATATGAAAAACATCAAATACCTATCGTAATAATACTACATTATAAAGATGCAAAATAAATATTCCAATATTATAATTTATTTAAACCTTTCAGGTATCATCCATGCCACTGTACAAATTAAAGTGGAATAATTAATATTGTTGTGCATAGTTTCGTTGTTCGGAGATTGTGAAGATGTTCCTTCCTGTTCGATGTATGAGTGACGGTACTTACTAGAATATCTACTGGATAGAACCGTACATACTAAGCGAAAATGCTAACCAACAGGGAAAGCGTGTCATCGGAATGCAAGAAGATGATGCATTCGCTGAACAGCTATGAAGAAACTCGGAGCACTGCTAATAAACCGGTAAGGCATATTACATATAACATACCGTCACCGGGGGTTACATTACGCCAAAATTGGAGAAATATATTTAAGCTCATAGTTCAATTTTAAGGTTATTTTTTGACAAAAGCAACGCAGTATTTTATTCGTTGGTTTATCGCGAATATACAAATTAGATATAGTTTTAAAAGAATGCTTGTAAATAATCGTAGCATGCTATGAAACTAAACATAAAATATACACAAAAGCATTGCAACTTGGATTCTCTTGGAAAATTGTAATAAACAAATCAAATGATTAGATAATAGGATAGAGATCACGTTAAATTAATCTGGCAATGTAATGCAATTATTTGTGTTATTGGTTTTTGCCCGCTTTCTGTGATTATTTGGTAATAGAGTACTATATGTTAGAGATGGTCGGGTTTCAATTTTTTCGAACCCGAACACGAGAGCTTGAAAATTTATAAACCCGTACCCGACCCGAGCCTAAAATTATAAAATTTTAAAAACCCGAACCCGACCCGAACCCGATCGTTTTAAAATTGAAAAACCCGAGCCCGATATGAACCCGAGAATTTCAAAATTCGAAAAACCCGACCCGGACCAAAAAAATTTAAAATTTTGAGTGATCCTATCCGAACCCAATTTGTTAATACGGAGAATCAACCGAAGATCTCGAATATTTGAAATTTTAAGCACCCGAGCTGGATCCTAGGCTCATCTATGAATTGTAGAATCACTTGAACTTGAAGTAGCACCATACACGTATAGTTATATCTGCATATAGCAAAACGAATTACTGGCGAGTGGAATTCGCATTTATATTTACTATTACGGAACGTCGAATTTGTAATGTTCTAAGAAATTTATCATGGGGAAACAAAAAGCTTAATGATGTTAGTTACAAACAACCTTGCCCATCGTATTTAACCAAAATTTCTTTTTTTTTCGAATGCCAATCCTGCAAGAGTAATTTTGTATAATTTATTGCATGTTATTTAATACATGCAGCCTTGATAATTGGGTCAATAAATGAGGAATAGAATTCTCTTTTTATTACAACATAAAACCCTTAAAACTTCTGAATAATTTTTAATTATTTTTTTACGGAAATGTCCTCGTTTGACACTATCGGTCTTCCTTGACGGTGAATTTGCACACGGTACAGTGGTCCCAAAGAGCAAAAAAGGGTTTTTTTTAGATTGCGTCAAAACTGTTGACTTTAGCAATATGATGTCTTTGAGAAAGTTTCTTTGAGTAGAGCGCCCCTTCTTTCTGTCTTATCGGATTGATGATTAATCCCCCTAATAGTGAGTTACGAAATTTATTTTCTTCAATGATTCAGATAGACAAATACTTATTTCAGCAAAGTCGTAGAGAAACTCGTTACAAACATTTTACTTGAAGACTTCAACTCTGTATCTTTTAAGCTTTTTGAGATATGGGACATTATTTGTAAAAGGCCCCTTAAAAACAGTTTTTTCATCATAATTTTTCTTCTAAATTTTTCCATTATATAAATGTTCTAGAACATTGTTTGGACTATTAAACTGCAATACTTTGCCGAAGACGGAAACTTGCTATCGCTAGTATATGTGGAGATATTCACGTTTTTCGATTGAAAATTGCTCTTTTTCCAATGCCGATAACTTTTAAACGGGCAAAAACGTCATCAAATGCAGTTGATTACTCGCCGTTTGGTTGCACTTGTGCCTTTGTTATGAAGTAGGCGCAAGGTAATTGTCAGTTTCCGGCGTATGCATTGAGTTTATGAACAACTGTAACTTTTGACACAAGCTAACAGAAGTTCGGATAATACTTAAAAAGCACACTTTAAAGTTCACATAAAGTTCTTAGCGAACTTTCAAGCTGCTCAAGCTTTAATAGAACTGCTTAAGCCGCTATTAGAACACAAAACGTATTGCAAAAATACTTAAAACAAGAAGCTTATGCAGCTCCTTTATATCAGCTTTTGCTTGGGTTTTTACTCAAGACGTGCTTCCAAACGTTAGAAAGGCTAATTATTGCGACTGTAACCCTTTATTTCAGAACTAATAGTAATATATACTGATGTATTTAATGCCGGAACAGCTCTAGTATGGACAAACTTCAGCTCTAGTATTTCCATAGAGGGCCGCCTTGGGGAGATCTGATTTTTCCAGCATTTGTTGTGCTTTTCTTGCACCTTAATTTGTTTACAAAGTGGTTTGCCCGTTTAAAAGTTATCGGTTTTGGAAAAAGAGCTGTTTACAATCAAGAAACGTGAATATCTCCACACATACTAGCGATAGCATTTTTCCGTCTTCGCAAAGTAATGCAGTTTAATAGTCCAAACAATGTTCTAGAACATTCATATAATGGAAAAAATCTAGAAGAAAACTTATGATGAAAAAACTGTTTTAAGGGGCCTTTTACAAATAATGTCCCATATCTCAAAAAGCTTAAAAGATACAGAGTTGAAGTCTTCAGGTAAAATGTTTGTAACGAGTTTCTCTACAACTTTGCTGAAATAAGTATTTGTCTATCTGAATCATTGAAGAAAATAAATTTCGTACCTTACTATAAGGAGGATTAATCATCAATCCAATAAGACAGAAAGTTCTACTTTCTTTTCTCAAAGACACCATACTGCTAAAGTCGACAGTTTTGACGCAATCTAAAAAAACCCCTTTCTTGCTCTTTTGGACCACCCGTGCACGGGTTAGAATTTTTGACAGTTATCCTAGAAAAAAAGATAGGGATCAAGGTAGTTCAATTGAAGGTAATTTTTAATAATTTTTATTTGCTTTTTGTGTATGAAGAAATGAAACAAAAAATTCGACTACGTATCTTTAAGGTTGGACAGAGAAAGGGTAAAATTCGCAAACGAAAAAAGCAGTTTTTATCCACACAGTATGTCAGTTCTTCATAAAAATCAATCAGCAGTACTGTAACAACATTCTACATACGCTGATTGATTTTTATGAAGATCTGACATACGGTGTGGAAAAAACTGCTTTTTTCGTTTGCGAATTTTGCACATTCTCTGTCCAACCTTAACGTCATCTGCATCAGAAAAAAATCAAAAACAGCCCACGGTGTCTCTGGTAGAACAATATTTAATCAAAAAATCAATATCGCTGGAGTACTCACTAATCGAAAGCTTAGATATTCCTCTTTCATCTGAGACCAAATTTGGAATGTTCTATCGGGGGATTTAGAACATTTATTTTTTTTTAATTTTAATGATTATTTCTGAAGTTTGCGTTTCAATGAATAGTTCTCAAAAGATATCTAACTTTAAAAGGGATAAATTTTTGGACATACAGGAAGTGCTTGTTACGTTAATAAGTACCTCCGACGACAGCAATGGCCAACATTTAGCCAATTTCGCGTTCATATTTTATATTTGAAAAATATTTTCACTCGGGTTTTTTGACACTGGTAGAACAATATTACCACAAACAAATCAATATCATTGATGTACTCACCATCTGGAAACCTGCTCCTCTTTTGAAAGAGACGAGTTTTGAATTGTTCTTTCTAATGGTATAATAATAAATAAATATTCAAGTTTCTATACATATGGATAACTCATTCCTCGTTTGTACGTCGATCTAAAAATCTAACTTTTTTAAATTGATGAATAATTGTTATCAGAATACTAACTTTCAGTGCATGATGTATTTGCGTTATTTGAATTTTCTTAGTGTATGTATTGTTAAATAGGGGAGCCCGGGGCTAGTTGGCGGTTGGGGTAAGTTGGCGGAATCCCCTTTTCTCCATTTCTATTAGTCAAAAAGCGCTGTCTCTCGTTGTGAACCTGAAGTAATATGAAACGCATTATCCAATGTGTTTTTGTTTCAAAACATTTAGTTTTGTAGAAGATGTGGGCGATATTGTGTTTTTGAGCATACTTTGTAAATTTTCTCAATTTTAAACATTTTGTGTTATTTAAGGTAGTTTTCAATCTATTCCCCAAATGATTACATTTTTCGATAGTGCGTGAAAAGAACTTTCAGTATCCGTATAGATATAACACCTATTCATACACAAAAGTAATTTTTTAGATCCTTTTTATAAAATGTACTGTTGGGGTAAGTTGGTGGTGACGTACACGGGGCAAGTTGGCGGTACTGTTTAAAGTGCAAAAATAGTTACCAAATATTTTCATTTCTGGAATTCACCCCAAAGCAAAAGAAACTTTTTCTTGTGTCTCTCGTTAATGCAGGGTACAATTATTTCGGCCAATCGCCTGAAGAATTTCGAAAATTTGCTTTTGAATATGGAGTACACGTCGAAGTCAAATTGACGGGGTATTGAGAGTGAAATATAATGATAAGCGTCGAATACTATACAGTTTTATTGAAAAGACAATTGGCACATTTCATAAGGACCACTGATTTAATCGAATTTCTATTTGATTGCTTATTTTCGTGTATTCCGCCAACTTACCCCTTACCTACCACCAACTTACCCCGGGGCTGGGGTAAGTTGGCGGCTTTTCCGCGTTACATATTTTTGTCTCTAGAAATGAAGACAACGTATCAACCATTTTCATAAAATTCAGAGATGTTGCCAACAGTCTGCCCTTTCATGCAACGTGTTCTATTTTGCAAGATCTACCAAAATCAAAGGGCTTGAAAATGAAAACTGAAAACACCGCCAACTAGCTCCGGTCTTCCCTACTTATTTTTTGGGTTTTTTCGCAAAGGAACATCATTGAAATTGATACATATTTAAACGACTTCTCTTTTCTTTATATTTTATGTTATTGGAGATATTCTTTGCTCGACATTCTTCTCCGACCCTTTCCTTTTTCAAAATTATATCAATTTCGGATTTGTGTGTGCAAAATTATATCAATTTCGGATTTGCCGCCTTGGGGAGATCTGATTTTTCCAGCATTTGTTGTGCTTTTCTTGCACCTTAATTTGTTTACAAAGTGGTTTGCCCGTTTAAAAGTTATCGGCATTGGAAAAAGAGCTGTTTACAATCAAGAAACGTGAATATCTCCACACATACTAGCGATAGAATTTTTCCGTCTTCGCAAAGTAATGCAGTTTAATAGTCCAAACAATGTTCTAGAACATTCATATAATGGTAAAAATCTAGAAGAAAACTTATGATGAAAAAACTGTTTTAAGGGGCCTTTTACAAATAATGTCCCATATCTCAAAAAGCTTAAAAAATACAGAGTTGAAGTCTTCAGGTAAAATGTTTGTAACGAGTTTCTCTACAACTTTGCTGAAATAAGTATTTGTCTATCTGAATCATTGAAGAAAATAAATTTCGTAACTCACTATAAGGAGGATTAATCATCAATCCAATAAGACAGAAAGTTCTACTTTCTTTTCTCAAAGACACCATACTGCTAAAGTCGACAGTTTTGACGCAATCTAAAAAAACCCCTTTCTTGCTCTATGGGACCACCCGTGCACGGGTTAGAATTTTTGACAGTTATCCTAGAAAAAAAGATAGGGATCAAGGTAGTTCAATTGAAGGTAATTTTTAATAATTTTTATTTGCTTTTTGTGTATGAAGAAATGAAACAAAAAATTCGACTACGTATCTTTAAGGTTGGACAGAGAAAGGGTAAAATTCGCAAACGAAAAAAGCTGTTTTTATCCACCAGTATGTCAGTTCTTCATAAAAATCAATCAGCAGTACTGTAACAACATTCTACATACGCTGATTGATTTTTATGAAGATCTGACATACGGTGTGGAAAAAACTGCTTTTTTCGTTTGCGAATTTTGCACATTCTCTGTCCAACCTTAACGTCATCTGCATCAGAAAAAAATCAAAAACAGCCCACGGTGTCTCTGGTAGAACAATATTTAATCAAAAAATCAATATCGCTGGAGTACTCACTAATCGAAAGCTTAGATATTCCTCTTTCATCTGAGACCAAATTTGGAATGTTCTATCGGGGGATTTAGAACATTTATTTTTTTTAAATTTTAATGATTATTTCTGAAGTTTGCGTTTCAATGAATAGTTCTCAAAAGATATCTAACTTTAAAAGGGATAAATTTTTGGACATACAGGAAGTGCTTGTTACGTTAATAAGTACCTCTGACGACAGCAATGGCCAACATTTAGCCAATTTCGCGTTCATATTTTATATTTGAAAAATATTTTCACTCGGGTTTTTTGACACTGGTAGAACAATATTACCACAAACAAATCAATATCATTGATGTACTCACCATCTGGAAACCTGCTCCTCTTTTGAAAGAGACGAGTTTTGAATTGTTCTTTCTAATGGTATAATAATAAATAAATATCCAAGTTTCTATACATATGGATAACTCATTCCTCGTTTGTACGTCGATCTAAAAATCTAACTTTTTTAAATTGATGAATAATTGTTATCAGAATACTAACTTTCAGTGCATGATGTATTTGCGTTATTTGAATTTTCTTAGTGTATGTATTGTTTAATAGGGGAGCCCGGGGCTAGTTGGCGGTTGGGGTAAGTTGGCGGAATCCCCTTTTCTCCATTTTTATTAGTCAAAAAGCGCTGTCTCTCGTTGTGAACCTGAAGTAATATGAAACGCATTATCCAATGTGTTTTTGTTTCAAAACATTTGGTTTTGTAGAAGATGTGGGCGATATTGTGTTTTTGAGCATACTTTGTAAATTTTCTCAATTTTAAACATTTTGTGTTATTTAAGGTAGTTTTCAATCTATTCCCCAAATGATTACATTTTTCGATAGTGCGTGAAAAGAACTTTCAGTATCCGTATAGATATAACACCTATTCATACACAAAAGTAATTTTTTAGATCCTTTTTATAAAATGTACTGTTGGGGTAAGTTGGTGGTGACGTACACGGGGCAAGTTGGCGGTACTGTTTAAAGTGCAAAAATAGTTACCAAATATTTTCATTTCTGGAATTCACCCCAAAGCAAAAGAAACTTTTTCTTGTGTCTCTCGTTAATGCAGGGTACAATTATTTCGGCCAATCGCCTGAAGAATTTCGAAAATTTGCTTTTGAATATGGAGTACACGTCGAAGTCAAATTGACGGGGTATTGAGAGTGAAATATAATGATAAGCGTCGAATACTATACAGTTTTATTGAAAAGACAATTGGCACATTTCATAAGGACCACTGATTTAATCGAATTTCTATTTGATTGCTTATTTTCGTGTATTCCGCCAACTTACCCCTTACCTACCACCAACTTACCCCGGGGCTGGGGTAAGTTGGCGGCTTTTCCGCGTTACATATTTTTGTCTCTAGAAATGAAGACAACGTATCAACCATTTTCATAAAATTCAGAGATGTTGCCAACAGTCTGCCCTTTCATGCAACGTGTTCTATTTTGCAAGATCTACCAAAATCAAAGGGCTTGAAAATGAAAACTAAAAACACCGCCAACTAGCCCCGGTCTTCCCTACTTATTTTTTGGGTTTTTTCGCAAAGGAACATCATTGAAATTGATACATATTTAAAAGACTTCTCTTTTCTTTATATTTTATGTTATTGGAGATATTCTTTGCTCGACATTCTTCTCCGATCCTTTCCTTTTTCAAAATTATATCAATTTCGGATTTGTCAGACCATTTTACTTTTATTTCGTGTATTTATATCCTTTGTATCGTGGGCTAATAAAACCGAAATGCTTCTTTTTGATAAAGCCAACTTTAAAATTTCATCTTTCCTATATTTGCTATAATAAAATTGCTACTTTGAACAAATAAACGAACCCTAAAACAGATAACAGCTTGCTACTTCCATTCATTTACCACAGACTATAAAACATTGGTATCTAATAATTCAACCTCCCAAAGGTATCTGTTTAAAGCTACTTATTGAAAAACTACCTAAAAATTGATCATCATAAAAATGTATTTAAATTTTTTTTTAACGTTTTAAAGTTATGCTCAGATGAAAGAGGCGCATCTAAGCTTTCAATTAGTTAGTACTTTAGTGATACTTATTTTTTTGTCTAAATATTTTCTCACAGAGACACCGTGAGCCTTATGACCCTATTGACAATTCGTATTCGACAGTTTACATAACGTCGCCCTCGTTACTGGTTGGTCCCCGAGCTGCAACGGCATTCAAAGTATGTCGAAATTTATATTCCGTAGTGGAAAGTTGAACCAATATTATCTGACAAATTTCCTTTGACTTGGTTTAATGGTGATTGTCATGAAAAATAAATTGTATAGAGATTTTATATGTCACTTATTGTTGAATTGAATGCTCTCATATGAGTGCTCGCTTAAAAAAATAAAATATGTCGCGTAGTTTGCGGATCTGAAGAGAAGAAATTTTGTACATGAATATAAAAATACAATATTTGAGCACCAGAAAATATGACGAATTCTAGCGATTCAAAAGTGGTAATATTTAGTACGGCCCTATGTGTCATCCATTCATATCATGAAGAAAAGTTAATTACTACAAAACGACACTGAGTGTTGTGTATAGACGTAAACAGCGTCAAGAAATGGTTGGGTGTCATTTGTTAAAAGGACGAACCCGAAAATTCCAAATTTGAAAAACCCGAACCCGACCCGAACCCGAGAATTTCAAATTTGAAAACCCGACCCGAACCCGAGAAATTTAAATTTATAGTACTCGAAACACGTCGGGTTCGGGTCGGGTCCGGGTTTCAGGTTCAAAACCCCGAACCCGACCATCTCTACTATATGTCCATTTTTTCGAAAAACTACTTTACGCTAAGATTCACTAAAGAATATAAAACGCAATATGTGGGCGAACATGGGGAGACTTGACCAGGTTTACAGCTAAACCTGCATACATAAATCTCTAAAAAGGCCTTCAATCCCTCAAAGGTCATTGAGATATAATGTGCAAAGTTATTGTGCGACTTCATGATTTTTTAATCAAATTTTTGAAAAGTTACAAGTTTTTCTCAGATCGTTTTTTTGGTCAAGTCACCCCACTGCGGGGGGAGTTGACCAAGGCGTGGGGAGACTTGACCAAGAGAATTTTAAAAAACCGTGCCAAAAAATAATGACATAAAACATACTGTAATTATTTTTTTCCATATTGTCGAGATCTTTAGGTAGCAGTAAAAAATATAAAAGGGTTTCATTTGACAAATTTCGAATTTGCGCATAAGAGCACAGGACCTAACTTCCAAACGAACGCCTAAAACAACTAGCTGGTACATGTGTGAACGCCTAAAGCAACTGGCTGATACCGAGTGATGTCTCGTTTAACCAAGCTTAGAAGGGACCATTCATAAACCACGCAGACTGAAATTTGAGATTTTTTTGACATTAAAAATGTCTTACTCCACTATCTGGGGCTAGGTGTCATTCTAAAATCTAAACTATCTCCCATGTAACGAAACTATGTAAGGTTTGCACGCTTATAATTCCGATATTACTAGATGGATTTTAATCATTCATACACCAACCGATTCAGAAACACCTAACTTAAATATTGGTAATAATTTAATATCTCCCCAATAAAAGTAGACTTGGAAATTGGTAAAATTAAAAAGTTCACGAAAAACGGGAAAATTACCATTCGTGAGGCAGATTTCTCAGACACAGCCGTCAAGAGAGGGAAGCTTAGTTGCTCAATGAAACATGAAAAGTCATAAATAGAAGCAACGCATGTCCGTTTAAATCAGTTGTTGCTCTTATCCCATACGAGCAACATCGTCTCCGGGCGATGCAATAAGCGCTATCGATTTTCGGCAACGTTGGCATTTGCACACACTCGCACCTAAGTGACTAAACCATATACTGTTAGTTTATAAATAGAGGTGACGCATACCCGTTTGAATCAGTTTTTGTTCTTATGTCGAACGGGTAAGATCATGGCTGCAGCGTCTGGGCACTACAATAAGCGGTAGACGCTATGCATTTTCGGCAGTGGTGGCCGTGTGCGGAGTTTTCGGGTACCAGCACGGTGTCACAGAATGATTTGCAAAGTGGGTGGGCGGGGTGGTTTTGATTTAATTCAATACGGTGTGTGCTGCTTAAGAGTGTTGCGTTTGAAAAAAATATATTTATTTTTATGCATGCGTGTGCGTTGTAACTTGTTAATCCATGTTTACGGCGCTTTGTAGCTGCGTAGGGTAAAGAGCCTATTGGTTTTCATGTTTCATATTTCGGTGATATGTTTTTTATCAGTAAGGCATCTGACAACGTGCTTCTGTAGCTATTGCACTGTTCAGCAGCGTAGTATTTTATATAGGAGAGTACACTCAGGTTTCTTTATGCGGATTTTGAAATTTACGCGGTTTTCATTAACGCGTTTTTTTTACATTTACGCGGTTTTCATTTACACGGCCTGTATCCCCTGCGTGAAAAATCTGAGTGTAATTGCATCGGAAACAATCACATTCCCAGCAGAACTTTTTGTTTTCTAATTTCAAACACTATTGATTCGTACTGCACACAACGGAAAATTTTAAAACAGAACTTACCGTCCCATGCAGCAGTTGAAGCGGGTGTTCTTTTTCAATTCAAATTCAAGCCATGTCTTAAGCGTCACTGGACTTAAAATTGTTTTCCCAGTTTATCCAGTCAGAATATCTGTCCTACCCTATGTAATTTAAAACACAGTTCTAATTGCGTTTTAAAGTATACAACAAATAGAACGGTTGGGTATACTAATTTAAATTTTAAAATAAATCTTTTAAATTATGAAACAAACCGCTGTACTGAAGATATAATTATGTCAGTCCTATTACCACATAAAACACCTATATAACATAAAACGCTGCAGAATTGGTTTAATAATACAATGTTTACACTACAGAGTTATAACACGTTTTAAGGTTCAAGTTACCTTTTTTAAGCATGTGTTAGAATTGAACGCTTGGTAGTGTGCGTAGGAAAATTTGTGTTCAGCTTTGCCACCGGATTATCCATTTAAACCTTTTTAAAACTCTAAAAGAAGAATATCAGTCGATTTATTAGATCATCACGATTCAATTCATGCAAAATACCTGCTGAAAAAACCATCGGCTTAGCTAAATGGTGCTTTTGAAAAAGTGGCTGTGGTTTTTTCATTGCGCAGTTGTGTTGCGTACCCCAGCTCGGTGTGGTAGTGTGATAAAAAATCACAGCCACTTTTTCAAAAGCACCATCCAGCTATGCCGATGGTTTTTCCAGCAGGTATTTTGCATGAATTGAATCGTGATGATCTAATAAATCGACTGATATTCTTCTTTTAGAGTTTTGAAAAGGTTTAAATGGATAATCTGGTGGCAAAGCTGAACACAATTTTTCTTACGCATACTACCAAGCCTTGAGGTAACTTGAGCCTTAATAATTAGCAACAAGAAAAATGTCACCAAGATAGCATAAAAACCCGTTTTAACTGGTAGTGCGAACGTTGCATAACAATGTAATTTATCAAATAATTTCATTTTTTCCACCACTAATCGATCAAGAAATACTTAAACTTAAGATTGTTTACTTAAGTTCATTAGTACATTATTGAAAATTTAAATGGAAAATGAAATTTCATATTTCATGGAGAATCTGTATATTTCCGTTGGCGGGCGTGGGCTTCCTCATCGCAGCTCTCAATATGAAACTTTTCTTTTGAATATATTTTCTGGACAGACCAACCTATTTTTACTAGATGGATCAGCCAAATAATGCCAATCACCTAGTGAGATACTTGATTAATTAATAGATTACCGTTAAAAGACCTTCAATAAATTATGTTTTGTTGGGGAGGGTATATAGCAAATTGTAACATATGAAACGAGTGAACAAGAACGTGAGTCGATATGTGTGATAGATGAAATTCATTTGCACGCTCTTGAAAAACGCTACATTTTTAATGTCACCGTGGTCGTGTCCTGTACACAACCCTTTAATTTTTTAAACTCCCTCCTCTCTCTAGTAGACTTCAGTAGACTTTTACCAACCCCTCTCCACAAAAATTATACGAAGACTTTTCGATTTTTTTATTTGTGGATAATGTGAAATTAGAAAGAAGCACATTATAACGATAAAGTGAAAATTAAACTGAGGCGTTCAGATTTGTTTCAAGCTTTTTAATTATAAAGGACAAAAAGAAACATCGATCGATACTGTTTTTCACATTGATTTCTTGTCTACGACTACTCAAATCAATTAGTACCAATTCAAGGTAATCAAAAATGTTTTTCTTCGAAATACAAAACTCGTATTTCGAATATTAAAAATTACAACTTTGAGAAAGGTTTCCGTTTTAATTTCACTATACCATCAGTTGGACTTATACGAACACCGTGTAGTATGTAATATAATACAAGTATAAAATTAAAAGTGCTTTTAAATGTTTATATAGCAGAATACTTCTTTTCAAAGCTGTTTATTCGAATAAATTTAAAAAGATATATTGCTATAACTAGTCCATGTTGGTCGAAGTGCACCCTAAACCAACAGCAAGCACTTTTTGAGCCTTGCTGATGCATTCAAAATTGATAATTATAAGAAACAACTTGAAATTTTGCTGTCGATGTGTAGGGGAGACCGAGGAGGGTTGACAGTTTTTGGTTTTTATAAGATAAATCGACAAAAACTGTCATTCGATGATTGCTTATTTAAAATTTCTTACTTCTGTTTACGCTTTATCAAATTACGTCAGAATAACTGGTACAAATCAATAACAAAGCATCAATACACTGATTTTTGTAACAGTGTTCCTTTTGTTTCAACTCTCCTCCTACCGAGATAAGTTCACACAGCAATCAATGTGAGTGGAAACAAGTAACCAATTATTTTAAATATTATCACAACGTTTTCTAAAGCGCTGGTAGTTTTATGCATTCACACTATAATTTCTTAAAATGACATGCATTTTTATTAATATTTTTCACAGTGTACGTAGATCTATACTGACCCTTGTTTTCAAAATTAGTGTTAGATTTTGGCCACAAATGCAGAAATTTCTGCACTGATTTTAATAGTAATAGTAGTAATATACTTTACCTAACTAGTAGTAGACTAGTAATTCTGTAGAATAAAGAAATTTTATACCTATTTTCCATTCATTTGGTTATGCAGTATTTTCCAACCACTTCCCCTAGGATATTCTGCATTCATTCAAATGGTTGATATTACCAGTGATACTATTTATAACTACTAGTGGCACAAGTTTATGAAAACAGGTAATTTGGTATGCATAGCAGTAGTATTTGATATATTTTGAATTATTGACTCATCCATGTGTAGTTGTGTTAGTGCGAGATTGAGGTTAAAGGACGACTCAGACGATACATCAGCTTCCGTCAACGTCAACGGAACGTCACCGTTCCGTCAGGATAAGTTACATGCAGTTAAATGGAGGCATTCACACACAACATCAACGGCACGGAACGTTTTGACGTACGGCACGTGTGAACGGGCGCAAGAGAAACGTATTTAACTTATCCTGACGGAACGGTGACGTTCCGTTGACGTTGACGGAAGCTGCTGTATCGTCTGAATCGCGCTTAAATCGGGTGAAATTTTTGCCAAATGAGGTATTGTGGTTATCACTGGAAATTAGCAAAAATAGCGAAAAAACAAGATAGCGACAAGATTGCGAAACCGCCATTTTTAAGATTTAACCTTTTTAATTCCGCAAGGCTACAAAAATGTAATTTGAATTGATTTTTATATGAAGTGTTCGAGCGACTATTGCTCTTGAACCAAGGAAAAACTTAAGAGGATGCAAAAGAATCGAGTTAGGCATCAAAAAGGCACACTAAACAATAAATTAAATGGGTACCAAAAATAGTAACAAATAATTTCCGATTTTCGCTCAACAGGTAGTGAAGAGGTGAATAAATCCATGAACTGTCAATTCATGACCGTCCGATACCTGACCAACAGGGCCTATATATTGCTAGATATTTGTTTTAAACTGGGCAGATGGAGGTAACAGGGTATATTTTCAATTCTTTCGCTATTTTGAATTGATTCCGTCGCATGCTAATCTTCGATGAAAAGCACAATAAAATCAGACGGTGAATTGAAAACATTGACCTTTCTACTCCCGTTAAAAAAGAAACGGCGCCGAATATTTCGTGAGGACAACAAAAAAAATTGCACTGCAAAAACCGGTTGAGGTTAGGTATTTCGTGAGGCAACCAAACCAAACTCCTTTGGTTTGACTTTGCATCTGTGGTTGTAAATGAGCTGTCGGAAATCTTAATAGCGTTGGTCAAAAAAATGCGGACGAACATGAGATTTGTTCCAGTACCAGGAGAAACTGGAAGTACTCCGGAGCAAACAGGGAGAAAATCGTTCCCGTACTATCTCCTTATCTTTTTTCTTCTTCTGGTGGCAAACCGGAGTGAAAAGGAGCAAGAATTTTTTGCTCCGGAGCAACAGGGAGTAACTTCATTCGTTATCGAGCACTCAGTCGAGATAGAAGTCTTTTGTCATCGGTCCGTACACTCTATAGCGACAAATAGTGTTAATCCGCGTTCAAGGTTATTTGCACACTCTGCGCCTAGTTGAGGTTTTAGTATTTTTTCCCTTCTTTTGTGTTTCTGTTTCGAGTACCGTTAGCCGGTCAGTGAAGTGAAGCAGTGTTCTTCTAGTAAGCCGTCTGGATACCGTTACCTACACAAGCTAAGTATTAGTTTTCTTTTCCCCTTCTTGTTTGTCTTAATAACGTGCACTGGGCAATAGGCCCGTGCAAAAATGACTTCCCCTGACGGCGGTTCATCTCAAGGTGAGATGGACGTCGAAATAAAATCGGCTCCCCGGCTCAAGGTATATCCGAGCTCGGCCACCGGGCCATTTGTGATCTTCTTTCGGACCAAAGAAAAAAAGTGTTTGAATCTGTTGCAGATTTCTCGAGTTCTGACGGATCGGTATTCGGCCGTGACAGAAATATCGAAAATTCGTCCTGATAAGCTTCGGGTGGTTGTTAACAGTTCAGCTCAGGCAAACGATATTGCTGGCTACGAGCCCTTTACGAAGGAGTACAGAGTGTATATTCCAGCTAGCAGGGTTGAAGTCAGTGGGGTCGTTTCCGATTCGAGTCTGAATTGCGAGGACCTGCTAAAATATGGGACTGGCTGTTTCAAAGACCCCATGCTTAAGCCTTGATACATCACCACTTGATACATCACCATATCCCTATATTTTTCGGGTTTCCGAATTTCTCTGGTGGGTCTTGATGCTTTTTTTTATATCTTCTGTTGGTATTGTTGTTAAGGTATGGGGATGAGCTCCGGAATGTCCTATAAGCCGGGTGTCGACGCTATCTTCCATTGATTGATCTGGAATAAAAATGTATTTTTACTGAAATATAGATTTAGTATAAAAAGATATTAAGATTTTATACTTGAACTACTTTGGAAATTGTCGATGGCTGATGCCACGTTGTTATCTGAGTTAGATTGATCTGGAACACGTTTCACGTCTTGAATATTCCGGGTCAATTTGATGCCATTTTCTCCACAGATGACTACTTTTGCTCCTTCTCTAGTCAGAACTGTATACTTATCCTTGGAAAAAGTTGGGTCAGTCTTGGTTCGTTGCGCAACAGCGACTATGACCATATCGCCTGCAGCTATGTTGCTTTCTTTTGCCCCTCGATGTTTGTCAGCATATTTCTTGCTCGATAGCTTATCCACCGCATCATTTTCTTGAACAGCATTTCTGTCTAGGATCCTCTCTGAACTCCATAGGCTTGGGAATGCCCCGCGATAGCGCCATCCCACTAACAATTCAAACGGCGTGATACCCAATCGAGAGTGATGCTTTCTAGTGTTGTGAGTGTGCACATATTCATCCAAAGCCTCCTTCCAGTTCCTTTGCTCACTTTTTGCACGCCTTGATTTTGTCGTTCGATGGCCCCGTTCGATTGAGCACTTAAAGGAATCGATTTGCGAACTCGCACACCTTTCGCTTCCCAATAATCAATAAACTCATTGCTTTGAAAAGGAGGACCGTTATCACTCTGAATTATCAGCGGTAGTCCCCAAACAACAAAGATTTTACATAAGGCAGCATTTGTACTACGGGCGTCCGTGTGTTTCATTTCAACGATGTGCAGGTAACGAGAATACGTATCAACACTCACCAGAAATTGTCCAGATCCGCATCCATGTATAGACAAAAAGTCTACCTGCAGTATCTCCCAAGGACCGTTTGGAAGCACACGGCTAGAAAGGGGAATCGGTGGATTTTTTTTGGAAATCATTAGACACGTCTCGCATTTTGACACAAAATCCCCCGCTTCTTTAGCCATATTAGGCCACCAGAAAAACTCGCGGAGAATCCGCTTTGTTGCTCCACAGCCGAGGTGCCCTTAATGTGCAGCCTCCAAAGCTCTTTTCCGTAGTTCCTTGGGTAGAACTACCAAATCTCCTTTGAAAACAAGCGGATCCAACATTCTCAAGCTTTTTGCCTGGGATTCGTACCGTCCAAGATTTTCCGCCCATGTGCCAGTCTGAATTCCTAATCTTACTTCCTTTAATTCTTCGTCCGCTTCCGAAACCGTTTGAATTTCCATCCATGAAATGCTCATATTTCCTACGTCCAGAGAATACAGCAAATGCTTATCATTATCCTCGTCGAATGGTTCGTCGACTTGCGACTTGCTTATCAACCGAGATAGAGCATCCGCAATATTGAGATGACCAGGAATTCTTTCTACTCGAAAATTGTAAGGGAGAAGACGTAAAGCCCAAGCCTCCGCGCGGGTTGTTGCTCACCTACTTGTCCGATGCAATCCACCGAAAATGAATTCGTTTGCTTCCGAATCGGTCCTTATAGTGAATTGTGTACTTGTTAGATAATATGCAAATCTCTCAACACTCCAAACGATCGCAAGCGCCTCTTTCTGAGTTTGAGGATACCGTTGCTCAGTAATGGTTAAAGCTTTCGACGCACAAGCAATTATACGGGGAATCCTTTTTAAGTCAAATTGCACGAGAACCGCTCCGAGGCCAATAGGCGATGCATCAACGAAAAGTTCTGTTGTGTCGTTGTGATCGAAATATCCAAGTCTAGCAATTGACTTAAGCGCTTCATGTTTCAGAAAAACGAACTCTATTTCCTCTTCTTCCGTCCAATAAAAGTTATCCGATTTCGTCAGCGCTCTGAGCTTTTCGGTCTTCTCAGCTCTTTGAAATATAAAACGTTCTGTAAAATTCATGAGTCCGAGGAAGCTTTTTACTTCCGATAACGATTCCGGCCGACGGAAGCTCTCAATAGCTTTTATTTTATCGTCCTCTACTCTCCATCCATCGTGCGACAACTTGATACCGATGAACTTGACAGATTGTTTGCAAAATACGCATTTATTAGTGTTCAACTGAACATTGTGCTCGCGCAATCGTTGAAGTACTATTTCCAAGTTTTTATCGTGATCCTCCTTAGATTTTCCATACACTAGGATGTCGTCTACATAGTTCACCACACCAGGACAGTCTGCCAAAACTATAGTTTGTAATAGTTCTTGAAAAATATCGGGGGCGTTGCAGAGACCGAAGGGAAGCCTTTTGAATCTGTACGTCCCGTTTCCTGCAAAAAAATTTGTCAGGTGTCTGCAGTCTTCATGTAACACAACATGAAAAAAAGCGCTTGAGAGATCGATCGTCGAAAACCACGACGCTTCATTAAGGTTCGAGAGAATTGCTTCTAAAGTTGGCATTCTGAATGGGGACCTGATAATACATTTGTTTGGCCCTCTAAGGTCAACGACTAATCGAATGTCGTTCTTGCCTTTGGGGACAATTAAAAGTGACGAACAGAAGGACTTATCCATATTCTCCGTAACGCGTTCGATTATACCAGAAGTTAGCAGGTCGTCCAATCTTCTCTTGGTTTCCTCTTTAAAAGCTGGTGGGATACTGGTGAAAACGTGTCTGGCTGGAGGCATGGTTTTATCATAAGCTAGCATGACAGGTGGCACATCAAATTTCGGAAACTCATCTCGGGCTGATATCACGAAAATTTCACCTGGTAACAAATGCATTCCTCTGAGTCCCTGAAATTCCTTAACTGGTACATCCATTCCCAATTGAAGTACACTATACCTCATTGCAGTGCTTCTGCTCAACAAAGCTCTCTCATTCCTAACAACATAGAATGTTTCCATAAATTTTGGACGTTCCTCGGATATGTACAATTCAGCGACGAAAGATGCGATTACTGGTATGTCATTTGGAGAAGCATAGGCCTTTAAAGACACGTCCGTACCATTTCTTAGGCTAAACACTGAACTTTCTATTGGGTTATTGTTCATTAAACGATCAAGAACATCTTCACCGACTGTGTTGACATCCGCTCCAGAGTCAATCAAAAACGTTACGGAGACTCCTGCCACGTAACCAACGACTGTACCCTTGCCAAGTTTTGTGTTGAGAAAGGAATTCAAAGAGCATACCTCCCTTCCTGATTTGGTCCTAACTTGGACTCCATCATCAGAATTGAGATGGAAAGCCTGCGCGACAGAGCTGGCAGAATCTACTCGCTTGAGCATAGTTTCATCATCATACTGTAAATCATTACAAATTGTAAGTAGTCTGAATGACTAAACTATTTCTTTATATTTATCATAAATATTGTAGAAGAGCCATACAGCAACGAGATATGCAAAACTTCTTTTATTTTTATCGTGTAGAGGTGAAAATTAGACCTAAACTAAATGAGAACAGACCAATAAGATAATCAATTACATATTTAAATTGATTTGTCTTCAGTTTCGCTTTTGACAGGGAAGCCGCCAAAATTTATTGCAATACCAAACCAAGTTTATAAATTTTCTTTTTTTTTTAAAAAAAAAAGGAAGATTTTTTATTTTTATTTATTAATATTGTTTTTTTTTAATTATTTGAAATAGTTGTATCGTAAGGCTCAACTGATAAATTAAAAATTGTTTTCTGATAGGTCACTTACATTCACGGGTTTCTTCTCCTCGAACAAAACGTGATCCTTTGGCCCCTCGGTAGTCATAATCGCGGCGATCTTCTTCGTTTTTGGAACTGATATTGGCTCGCTTTCTTCAGCATTGAGACGATTAGCTTGGTTTGGCATCATCCGACGACAGGCTCGTTCAATATGTCCTTTAGCTTTACAGTTACGACAAATTTTGTCGATTGCATAACATTCGTGTGGTAAATGAAAGTTACCAGTACATCTCCAGCACGGATTACGGATTTTGCGGACCGATCCTCCTCGTGAAAATCCAGCTCTGCTTCGATATGCACCCGAATTCGTCTGTTGGTTACCGAATCCACTAAAGTGGTGCATCGACGGTTTGTGCTCGTAACCTTCACGATAACGGAACTCGTTGTTTGAAGATGGACCACGAGTAACGGCAGCCACTTCCGCAGCAGGTTTGATCTGCTGATGATTTTTGGCAAAAATTTGTTCGTTCAACATTTCAATCTCACCTGCCCGTACTTTGTCCAGCAGTTCCGCGATTGTTCCTCCTTTTCTCAAAATTTTCCGACACGCTTCACGTACTTTAATATTGGCCGCATGGGACTGGACGACGTCAGCAATCATCTCTATCATTTGTTCGTTGTTGTAATTACACAGTTTGCCCACTGCTACAACCCGTTTCACATACTTCAGGTCGGTTTCACCGGTATTCTGAGCCATCGAGCGAAGTTTCTGTCGTTGCATGAGCACATAATCGCGGGAATTGTAGTAGTCGTTCAATCTTTGCATTACGTTGGAGAAGGGGAACAACTGCTCATTCGGAGAGACGTTCGTAGAGGTTGTGCTTTCTAAAACATCAAGTAGCTTATGTCCCGCTTTCATCCTAAATGCGCGCATCTTCATTATTTCGTCATTTATTCCTGCAAATTGCATTGCAGCTTCGAATTGATCCTTCCATTGTTCGAAGGATTTCTTATCAATTTCATCTTCTCCTTCCATTGGCTTACAATTTGCGATTTGCAGTGAAGCAAATGACATAGAAGTCATAAACGAAGTATCATCTGAAGGACGATGAAATTCGTGCATTGTAGAGTTTCTCGGGAACACTTCCATAAGTTGATCTTCGCAGTCTATTGGTTCTTCAATCCACTCGTTAATTTGTTTTGTACTACTGGAAACATTCCTAAGCTTGGCTGCTAATAATGCATTTCGACGCCTTTCAGATACTAGAGCCTTAGTCAATACACTAACATTAGCCTTCGATGCTTTTGGTTTTCTAAAATGATACGATTGAAAATTTTAATTACATAATGACATGCATATTCAATCCGATACGATGTTATCACATCACAGAATAACTATAGCTATATATAGTGAGAAAAATAAATAGAATAAAATAAATCACTATGGATTCATATCTTTTTTTTCTTCTTTTTTTTTTTAAAAATATTCTCCTTTCTAAACTTTCGAGCAACACAGGATAAAACAATTTATACTTTGCGCGAGGCCGAGAAACATTAAACATAACAAAACGTTTTAACCTGGTGATATAGAATGTATATGGATAAATATTGTTTATTCAAAGATACATTTGATTATCTGATTGTCTGTGACCAAAAATATGCTCCCAACACGCATACGTTAATCGTTTACTTCTTCTTTTTTTAACTATATACCAGCGTCACCATATAGATATTGATTCTCTTTTGCGGCATAAGTTCGTTCCAGTCCAAAGAGAAACAGAAAAAATATTTCTATTCGGGGAACACTGTACCATACCACACAGGGAAATTTGATGCGTCTTGATTCCCAATCCGTCGACTACGATTGTCCTCTCAGGTAATTCCCAGGATGACCAGATTGTAAAATTCATTCACTTACCAAAAGTTTATCGGTTGACGTATTAGTTTACAATATTTGAACCGATCACTACTGATCTCACCACAATGAAACTGAAAAAATATGACAATATCGCGTTGAATTGGTAGGCAAGTCAAGATCGATAAAACTACCAATAAATTATTTAATCTAGTTAGCCAGGATTTCTTCTCGGAGTGAAATAAAACGCATGTGGATTTCCTCTCGTGGAACCCAATTTCGGTTTCTTCTCAGAGAAATGTGATACCCTCTCAGGGGAGATAACCATCTCGATTTCCTCTCGGGGAACACTATTGCACTCTCAGGTATCTTCTCGGAGAAAAACAGAGCCCTCTCAGGGAAATAAAGTACATGTCGGTTTCCTCTACTGAAACACGATTTCTTTTTTTTCAGAGAATACAGTACCCTCTCAGGGGAGATAACTATATCGATTTCCTCTCGGGGAACACTATTGAACTTTCAGGTGTTTCTTCTCAGAGAAACGCAGCGCCCTCTCAGGGGAATAAAAACGCATACTAATTGCCTTTCGCGGTCTACGATTTCGGTTTCTTCTCAGAGAAACAAGATACCCTCTCAGGGAAGACAACTATATCGATTTCCTCTCGGGGAACACTATTGAACTGTCAGTGGTTTCTCCTCGGAGAAATGCACCCTCTCAGGGAAATAAAACACATGTTAAATTTCCCTTTGTGGAACACGATCGCAGCTTTTTTCTTGGAGAAACACGGTACCCTCTCAGGGAAAATAACTATATCGATTTCACTTCGAGAAACAGCATTATCCTCTCAGGGTTACTTCTGAGAAAATACGGAACCGTCGCAAAGAAACGAACTACATGTCGATTTCCTCTCGGGGAGTACTTAAGAGAAAAATAACTATTATCAAGAAACACGGTATCCTCTCGGGGAAACAAAATATTAGGTAACTTTCGCAAAACACTATTTCTTTTCACCTTCGCGAAGGAATATAAATCTCGCATACATAATGAAATTATCTATCTTCTCAAATTTTCCTCTATAAACGCATTCCTCTACCGCCATTGCAGCATCGTGCAGTCTTAAATTGACAATCCTAGCCGCAGAACCAACAAACACTACGAATTGTTCGCGGAAATCCAATTACTGCAATTTTTCGTAATGATGAACACTTTCACACTTGGACACTCGGAAATGAGAGTAGCACAAACTATTCATTAATTCATTGTACTTTGAAACACCTAAACAAAATATCAGTTTGGCAGTGAATGAAAAACTGCTTTCAATACACATGGTGGCGTTGTTATGGAGACGCTACTCTCTAATTTCAAATTCTCTCGGCGGAATCAAAAGTGGTTTCTTCTCCGGAGATTCAGAGACGTAAAAACGGATACGTAACCATCGGAACCTTTTTTTTTACTAAATGCAGTTACCGTTTCTGCCGCTGTAGTCTACGGACAACGTTTCAAGAAGAAAAACGGTTTCCTCTCGGTGGATGAAAAATTCCTCCGGATGACGTAATCGTCTTTTTTCTTGTACTTTAAAGTAATTATGTAACAAATTTTCGAAATCACACATGTCCAGGTACCGAAACTCCTCTCCCTATCTAGCAATACATGGAATTACACCACACAAATAAATTTAAAATAAAATAGATCAATTGATTTCCTCAAATGAATCAACTCTTCGTACTAACTTACCGACATGCGCCATTGTCGTGACTTCTGCTTCGAGCGGACGCCATTTTTTGCCGTTAAATAAAAACGCGTATGTCCTTCCTTTCCGCAATCAATCACAAGACTGAATTTATTTTACAGACTATCAAATGTATATTGCTCTATCTTATTTCTCTCGTACTCTCTTAAATCCTTTTCTACTCTCCTACTTGCCCCTCTCAATCCCTACACCGCGTACAAACAGCGCGAGGAAAATCTTAAGCGTTCCCTTCAGGGACGCTCTAAGCGATCTTTTGCAGAAATGCTTAAGATAGCTACGCCACCTGTCTCTACGAACATCTTTACCCACTTGTCTACTGACGAAGGCGACTGTGATGAACCCCAGGAGGGAAAATCTTCTGCTGTGCCTAGAAGTAGTAGAAAAAGGAAGAACATTTCCTCTTCCAAGCTTCGTCGTAAAGGCCAGAAGGTGTCTCTTCATGGTCCCCCTAAAATAACTATTCAAGGAAGTACTGGTGCAAAACCGAAGCAAGTCGCTCCCGGTCTCAGTAACCTGAGCTCAGAAAAGGAGTTCCCAGCACTTCCAGGAACATCAAAAACCCCAAGTGTTCCCATATCTCAGCCAGAGAAAGAAAACAGTGCTGGCTTAATAAATTTCTCTGACATTGTGGACCGTATTCTTACAGCGTTAAACATTTCTGACCCCCTTAAAAGTATCTTGATAAGCTTTCTCCCCGCAGTAAAAACATTTTTGATGCAGTTCACTGCGAAATGGCCCCTTCTTTCAGCGATTGTATCCTTCGATGGCTAATTCATCGAACGAGGTCAAGGATTTAATCACTGTTCTACAGTGGAATTGCAGAAGCATTATCCCGAAAATCGATTCGTTTAAAATCTTACTAAATAATTTGAAATGCGATGCATTTGCCCTATGCGAGACATGGCTCACTTCAGAAATAACCCTACACTTTCACGATTTTAATATTATTCGCTTGGATCGAGAAGACTCTTACGGAGGAGTACTTTTGGGGATCAAAAAGTGCTATTCTTTCAATCGGATCGACCTCCCCTCGACACCAGGCATTGAAGTTGTCGCTTGCCAAACCAGAATTAAAGGCAAAGACCTTTGCATTGCTTCCACCTACATCCCCCCTAGAGCCTCAGTTAGCCACCGACGGCTTTGCGATATTGCGGAACTCCTCCCCGCACCGAGGCTAGCTTTAGGTGACTTCAACTCCCACGGCACGGCATGGGGTTGCCTTCATGACGATTATCGATCTACCCTACTCCATGAGCTTTGCGACAACTTCAATATGACTATTTTGAATACGGGTGAAATGACACGGATTCCTGCCCCTCCAGCGCGACCGAGCGCCTTAGATCTGTCCCTCTACTCGACATCGCTGCGGTTAGATTGCATGTGGAAGGTAGTCTCTGATCCCCACGGCAGCGACCATCTGCCAATCGTAATTAATATTGCTAACGGTTCAGAGCCACCGAATCAATCTACAACATTGATTGGAAGAGCTACGCGTCCGCGATATCCGACAAAATCGAGTGCACTCAAGAGCTTCTTCCGGAGGAAGAGTACGGGTTCCTGGCTGGCTTGATTCTCGATACCGCGATTCAAGCTCAGACTAAACGCGTACCAGACGCGAACTCACGCGGGCGTCCTCCCAATCCATGGTGGGACAAAGAGTGCTCAGACGTGTACGCGGAGAAGGCCGCTGCGTATAAGACCTTCCGGGACGACGGGCTGCCAGCTAGCTACCGACAGTACGCGATGGTGGAAACGCGCATGAAGAGTTTTATAAAAAGCCAAAAAACGTAGCTACTGGCGCCGGTTCGTCGACGGACTAACGAGAGAAACATCGATGAGCACTCTTTGGAGTACGGCCCGGCGCTTACGAAACCGAAACAGTACTAATGAGAGCGTGGAATATTCAAACCTTTGGATATTCGATTTTGCCAAGAAGGTTTGTCCGGATTCCGCCCCGGCACAGAAGATCTACCGCGCCGCGTCCCCTCACAATAACGCGAACGAAACACCGTTTTCGATGGTGGAGTTCTCACTTTCTCTCTTATCATGTAACAATAAAGCCCCAGGGCCAGACAGAATCAAATTTAACTTGTTAAAGAATCTGCCAGACTCTGCCAAGAGACGCTTGTTGAATTTATTTAATAAGTTTCTTGAGGGTAATATTGTCCCTCATGACTGGAGGCAAGTGAAGGTCATCGCCATTCAAAAACCAGGAAAACCAGCCTCCGACCACAACTCGTATCGACCGATTGCGATGCTGTCCTGTATCCGAAAGTTGTTCGAGAAAATGATCTTGTTTCGCCTCGATAATTGGGTTGAAGCAAATGGCTTACTGTCAGTTACACAATTTGGTTTCCGCAAAGGCAAAGGGACGAACGATTGTCTTGCGTTGCTCTCAACTGAAATTCAAATGGCTTATGCTAGCAAAGAGCAGATGGCATCAGTTTTCCTAGATATAAAAAGGGCTTTTGATTCAGTTTCTATCACAATTCTTTCTGAGAAGCTGCACCAGCATGGTCTTTCACCGACTCTAAACAACTTTTTGCTAAACTTGCTGTCTGAAAAACATATGCATTTTTGGCATGGTGATTTATCGACATCACGATTTAGCTACATGGGTCTTCCCCAGGGCTCATGTCTAAGCCCCCTTCTCTATAAAGTTTACGTGAATGACATTGACGAATGTCTTGTCAATTCCTGCACGCTAAGGCAGCTTGCAGATGACGGTGTGGTCTCTATTACAGGTCTCAAAGCCGTCGATCTGCAAGGACCATTGCAAGATACCTTGGACAATTTGTCTGCTTGGGCCCTCCAGCTAGGTATCGAGTTCTCCACGGAGAAAACTGAGCTAGTCGTATTTTCAAGGAAGCGTGAACCAGCGCAACTACAGCTTCAATTAATGGGTCAAACTATTGCTCAGGTTTCAACTTTCAAATATCTCGGGGTCTGGTTCGACTCTAAAGGAACCTGGGGTTGTCACATTAGGTATCTGAAACAGAAGTGCCAGCAAAGGATCAACTTTCTCCGTAAAATAACCGGAACATGGTGGGGTGCCCACCCAGGAGACCTGATCAGGCTGTACCAAACAACAATATTGTCGGTGATGGAGTGCGGGAGTTTCTGTTTCCGCACCGCTGCGACCATACATTTCATCAAACTAGAGCGAATCCAATATTGTTGTTTGCGTATTGCTTTGGGTTGCATGCACTCGACACATACGATGAGTTTAGAAGTGCTGGCGGGCGTCCCTCCGCTGAAAAATCGATTTTGGGACTTCTCATATCGATTGCTCATCCGATGCGATATCTTGAACCCGTTAGTAATTGCAAATTTCGAAAGGCTTATCGAGCTCAATTCTCAAACCCGATTTATGTCCTTGTACTTCGATTACATGGCACAAAATATCAATCCTTCTTCATACTATCCCAACCGTGTCAATCTCTTTCATGCTTCTGATTCAACTGTATTCTTCGACACATCCATGAAAGACGAGATTCGTGGAATCCCGGATCACATACGTCCGCAAGTGATCCCAAGCATCTTTCATAGTAAATTTCGAGAAGTCGACTGCAACAAGATGTTTTACACCGACGGATCAAGCCTCGACGGCTCCACTGGCTTCGGTATATTCAATCAAAACCTCACCGCCTCATTCAAACTCAATGATTCTGCTTCAGTTTACGTCGCAGAACATGCTGCTATTCAGTATACCCTTGGGATCATTGATACTTTGCCCACCGATCACTACTTTATTGTCTCGGATAGCCTCAGCTCAATCGAGGCTCTCCGTTCAATGAAACCTAGAAAGCACATTCCATATTTTCTGGGGAAAATCTGGGAGCGCCTGCGTGCTTTGTCTGTAAGATCGTACAAGATTTCCTTAGTTTGGGTTCCCTCGCATTGCTCGATTCCAGGTAATGAAGAAGCGGACTCTTTAGCTAAGGCGGGCGCTTTACAAGGTGACATATATGAAAGACCAATTAGCTTCAGCGAATTTTTCAGTATTACTCATCAGAGAACCCTCGAAAGTTGGCAAACTTCATGGAGCAATGGTGAACTGGGAAGGTGGCTACATTCGATAATCCCTAAGGTATCGACGAAACCTTGGTTCAGGGGGATGGATGTGGGTCGGGATTTCATTCGCGTGATGTCTCGGCTCATGTCCAATCACTACACGCTGGACGCACATCTCCGGCGTATTGGGCTCGTGGATAGCGGTATCTGCGCTTGTGGCGACGGTTATCACGAAATCGAACATGTTGTCTGGGCATGCGCCGAGTATTGTTCTGCCAGATCTCAACTATTCGATTCCCTTCGGGCCCGAGGAAGATCACCCAATGTCCCGGTCCGAGATGTACTAGCAAGCCGCGATATTCTCTACATGTCCCTTATATACACGTTCCTCAAAACCATCAATATCCAAATTTAAATGCCCCTATCTTTTCTCTTATCATTCCCAGAAGTGCCTTCTTCCGCCTACCGTACCCCAACGATGGTTTGATACGACTCCAAGACGAGACAAACATCTGTCGAATGAACCAACAACACGAGATCTACAGTACAACATCACACGCGCAACGCGGTGTGTTTCCGATCCGTATCTGAGCCGTACTACGAAATCGTCTGGAGGAACCCCTGCCGGCTCGAGGAAAACCGCCCGGCGTCCCAATACTTGATGCATCCGTTCGAATCTGTAATCCTGGCCGTTGATTCCTGATGCCGGAAACAGAAAGTTTATATCCCCCCCCCCCCGTTCAGCCTTGTCCACCCTCTCTCCCATGTCTCTGATACACAGATGTATGACTTCACCCGCTTCTCCCCTTGAATATCTTCCCAAAACTTATGTGCCCCCCCTATCTTCTAGTTTTAGTTGATCAATCCGTTCGAATCTGTAATCCTAGCCGTTAATTCCTGATGCCGGAAACTGAAAGTTTATATCCCCCCCCCCGTTCAGCCTTGTCCACCCTCCCTCCCATGTCACTGATACACAGATGTATGACTTCACCCCCTTCTCCCCTTGAATATCTTCCCAAAACTTATGTGCCCCCCTATCTTCTAGTTTTAGTTGATCAATGTTTAATCTCGTTAAGAGATGCACAACAGTACCACTACTTTAAAATAGCCCTAATTATTTCCCCTAATCTTGAACCACTCTCTCTAGTTATTTCTAGTTAATAAGCTTGTAAAATGTTCCGTTTAGTTAATAATTAGTTTCTCCTACAATCCCCCTTCTAAAAATCATAAAGTGAATTACTATAAAAAGAACACACAAAATGACCCGTCCCCCAAATCTTACGAATATTATATTATACCCTCTTTTATATGTATAAGTTAGCTGTAATGTTTTTTTTTTTAGTTTCATTATATAAAACAAAATAATATTGAAATGTGTAACCCCCTAGTTTTAAGAAATTTAAAATGTAAAACAATGAAAAAATGGCACCTTTAAGCTAACGCATACGTGCCTTATCAAATAAACAAATTGAAAAAAAACAGGGAGTAACTTCCATGTACTGGAACAAACCTATGGTCAGGCGAGTTAAACCGTTTGACGTTTAACTCAACTCGCCTGTGCTAATTGCCTCTAGGAACAAATGCAATTTGTGAATGCGATTTAAAGTCACAGCTTAGACTATCAGCACCGGTGCGTAAGCAAATGCGTGTGTATTTCCAGTCAAAAAGGGCAAGTTGCTGGCTAACGGGGGGCTATTTACCAACTCGGACGCGCTAAATGCCCTTCAATTTGCCAGCAAATAGATATTTTAAATGCAACATTTGGGCGATTTGCCGCCGTCATTTTTTAGCTGGTCTACCCGCCCTTGAATCGCCCCCAAATCGCCCACAGAACGCGCCATTTAATTGTCCTTAATTGCCTAATATGAACATTACAAATATTACTTATTTTTGGATTCATTATCTACTCACATAAACTTATCACTACACTAGGTAATCACCACCAAACTATAGGACGAATCAATGGTGAAATTGGCATTGCACACCAAAACTTACCACAATCTGACTTTTATTAAGAGTTTAGGTCAGATATCTTGTTCCACTCTACACACGATTCCACAATTTCCCACAATTGTTGGTTAAATGAAGTGCACTAGACAAACAAACTACAAGCGATAACACGCCAATCGTTAAAAAAATATTTTATGCTTAAGCCAAACATGAACCGCCATGTTTGAAAAACGCAAAAAAGTCCTTTTCAGCCGCCAGAAAATTTCTCTAAGTGTTGAAATTGCCTTTAAATCGCATTCGCAAATTGCGAGTTGAGTTAAACGTCTAACTGTTTGAATCGCCTGACACGCTAAGATTCAGTAACCTTTTTTTGAGGAAAAAATACCCATTTCGGACTAAACTTCATCCCATCAAAATCAGGTAAAATGCCCATTTGCCAATCTGGCCATGGCACGCCAGTCCTGAGCATGCGCTCTTATGCTATCAAAGATCATCTGGTGGCTATAGTGTGATCTTTAGGAGTTTTGACTTGCGTCGCTCTAATTTAAGGAAGGGGGGGGGGGTTAAGGACTTTCCATACAACAAGGCAACATTTGAACAACATTTTTCTGCATCTTGTTGTTTATGTTCCTATCAGTGTGCAATAAGGCTGTTTCAGCAACCTTTTTCTACAACCTATGTGCATTAACTGTATGTGCAGATGCTTTATGGCCACACACATGACCGCGCACCCGGTTGTGTTATGGCGGCTCAGAGGCTATCCTACCATATTGCTCAGGGATACATTCATACATACGAACGTACTTTCATACATACATACTAATGGCAGCAGGGACAGGAGTTCACGGACTAGACAAACTCCCCCCCCCCCCCCCCCGCGGACCTTCTGCTTCCTCTATAAAAATCCATATAAATCCGAAGGCAGCTGAATCGAAACGAGTCGGTGCCGCTTCCACTCAAAATTCAGTAACCTTACCCAACTGGAGTGCAAACCGGCTCATTAGGATCGATAGCAGTAAGATCTTATATATTGGATTTTAACGAATTCGAACCACGGACCGACAGCCACGCCATTCCACTACCCTATAAGAATGGGCGACACCTCACCGAAACGCCGAGTGGGCTAATGGTACTGGCTGCCCCCTCCCGTTAAAACTTTGGTAGGTCTCCAAGTACGTTCGAAACCCGGCACATAGTCGGTGGAAGTAGGCTCAGTTGAACGTTTTTCAATTGCGCCGATCCGGCTCTAAACGCAATATCCCTGAAGGACTGGTCAACTCTTACGTGCGACCTCACTGCTTGCTAAGGTAACCATGGGATTATATAAAGGCGACTACTTACTACGGGCGTAAATAGATGCTTGGAGTTGGGACCCAAAAAGCATTGAAGAAGACGAAACCACTGTAAATAAAATAACTACAAGGCGCAGCCCTATGGGGTTGCACGAGCTGTAGACGTAGGACTATACTACTTAATGTAAAATATTTATTTTCTTATTGCATTTATAGTAATAATAAATCAAAAAAAAATTTCTTACGTATGGTTTAATCACAACCAATCAACATCGAGTATTACACATTGAACCAAACCTTCTTGGTTATCAGGTCATTTCATTTGTAGTAGGTGATCGAATCCGATTGAACTTATTTAAGAAGATCTGAAGAAAGAAAACAGAAAACTGTAACCGAACTAATATCTGGAACTAAATCTTTATAGCATAAGAGCTAGCTAGCTCGTAAAAACTTTTCGATTGTGTGTGGTAAAAAACCCGGACCAGCGAAAAAAATCAAATTTTAGACAATATAATCACATTTCATGTATAGACCAGAATGCTTGGTCTAGTTATATTTTGCCATTATTGTAACTTTCCTAAAGTACGCATACAAATATAGCGAATGCAGTGGTCTTAATCATATATCGAAACTATAAATATACAAGAATCGAAAACAATTCTATATATGGACAAGATGCGTTTTTGCAACGGTTTTTCAAGTGGCAGTGTATTCATTCATAAATAGGCTTTGTAGTATGTACCTATTAGTAGAATTAAAATACTATAGGCTGAGTGGAAATGAATCACGTGAAGGGGAAATGAATCAATGATGATGGGTAGAGCGAAAAAGACAACTAATACCACGACACTATGTTAACCGTGTTTGCAAATGGAGCTCGTCACAGTCGCATTCACTGGGTAGCGTACCTCCACAGGCAGTGTAACGGACTTCTAACTCAGCTACACTGGCTGTGAAAATACACAACGCAGTAACCTGCTTCATCTGCCGCTCAACAGGCAACTGAGCTGAACTGGCGAAATCCGTCCGTTTAAATAGTCGATGATGACGTCATTCATAGAAGCGTAGCGCGCTAGGTACACAAATTTGTCGTGCTGGACTAGGGAAGCGCTATCTTCTGTGTGTAAATGCGATATTTTGACTAGGTTGTTCATTATTTAAATTTTTAATGCCATGATATCAAAAATCTTTGGGTTTATCTATTGGATTCTATTCTTAGAAGTATTTCGGGGCGATAGGGTGACGAGCCCATTTTCGCCATGTTTCTATTATCACGCTACCCATTTGAAACCTTTGGTTAGAGCAGTATCTGCCATCTTTGTTCAACGCAGTGAGTCAAATGGTAGCGCAACAATAGGGGCACTCGATTCGAGTTTTCGTTGCGCTCAAACACGAGAATTTCACTGTTTTCAGCGCATTTGTGTTATTATCTTGGTTCTTAACAGCGAAGCAAAGCTGTTGATGTCAATTTTACGCGTTCCATTGATTGTAGGCCAAGAAATTCATGAATTAGTGAGACACCCTGCTTAGTATGGTGAAAATAGGCACTTTACCCTATGTGCAAAAAAATTGAAAACTTATCGTGAGATGGCTGAATTATATGCGTTTAAAATTGGACCACTTTTCGTTACATACCATTTTTGTAGAATTTGCAACGTGCACCCCTATATCGAAAACAAAGACGTAGTCCTACGTCAAAAAATCTTTGTGACGAGCCCGTTTGCCAGAGACTGGCTAGCGAGGTCGGCGAACCAGTAAAACGATCAAATTCAACAACAAATGCACCGCAATAGCAGCAGCAGCAAGAGCAGCCTAGAGTGGCCATACCGAGCACGAGCGGCGACAACACAATAGAGCGCCAATGAAAGCTAGGGTTTCAGGTGAGCACGCCGAAATCAAGCATTACCGAAGAAGACCAGCAATCTGGATTGCATAAAGTGAGGAAGTTAAGGCGAAAAATTGAAGAGCTCGACGAAATCGTGAAAAGCAAGGGCAACGTGCACGGATAGATCAGGGATCTAGTGGTTAGCATCTAGTCTGCCGCAGCAGCAGCCGAATGGGCACAGATGGCGTTACTGGGGAGAGCTCAGTGCAAACACAGAAAAGGCACTGAATAGACAGATAGCGAAAGCAGAAGCCTTTAAGACTTGGAAGGGTGACCGGTATTCCCGGTACACTAGAAGAGGAGGAAGAACCGAAGGAGCCCAAGAAGGACAGCGTAAGACAGCGAAACAGCCGACAAATGGAGAGTGCATGGCGACCGGTAGAATCTATGGTTTCTACCGTGAAGGAAAAACCAGAAAGAAATGGAGAAAAAAGGCCTTCGGCCGCACCAGGGAGATGATCTTGTCGTCAAAGCAAACGACGGCGTGACGTACGCTGCGATCTTTAAACCGATGAGAGAGGATCCTAAGCTGAAGGAGCTGGGGGAGGGCGTACTAAGAACCAAGCGCACTCAGAAAGAAGAGATAACTTTTAGTATTTGTTTAGTACGTCCACCTGCTACAAGGAGCTGTGCAGAGAAGTAAAGGGCTAAGAGCGAAGAAAGCTTCCGGTCAGGACGGTATCCCCAACGTGACATTGAAGAACGCGATCCTGGCGTTTCCGGACATGTTCAGGATGGTCTACAGAAATGCCTGGACGAAGGCTACGTCCCGGATAGATATGAAAAATCTAAAATCTAGTGATGCTGCTAAAACCAGGGCAGCCACCAGAAGATCCACCATTGTAATGGCCTGTACGCCTGCTGGATACTTTTAGTAAACTTTAGTAAACGCCTTAAAGGATCATCCTTAACAGGCTAAAAGTGGGAACGAACTATCGCAGAGGCACGACGGCCGACACCATCCGCAGTCATCGCGAGCGCGGCGGAAGCATAGAAGCAGAGGTCGATTAGGGTCACAACGGGAGTACCTAAGGACTCCATACTCGGCTCAATGCTCTGGAATATACTGTACGACGGAGCAAGGGGTGACTCACTCTAGTATTTTCGATTCAGACTAACGTATTGAGAGACGTATTTGTGCATTGTTCACGAAATGGCATGCATTTTGTGTATTGATTATTTCTTTAATAATTCTTACGTATTAGAGCATAAAAAACGTATTTGTGTATTGTTCACGAAATGCAATGTATTATGCGTATTGGTGAATTATTTCATAATTCTTATGCATTAGTGTACTAAAACGTACAATTGTATGCACGCATTGTATTTTTGTTGAATAATCAATTGAAACCTAGATTGAAACCGAATATTACTGAATTTTGACGTTTAAATGTTATTGTAGAATGCAAGTAGAATAATTTCATAAACCCAAATAATAAAATTAGTACAAATGGAATTACCAGTGATTTTTCAAGATTAACGAACAATTCAGCATTATGCCAAATTTTATTATTTAGAGAATTAGTGACTTCTTCAGTTTGCTTCTACTGGCGAGAATCAGGAAGCGGGGAGATGTACCAGATATGCTGCTATTGTTTAATTAAGGCTGATGAACATGTAATTGAAGTAATCTTTATCTTTAGTTTGGTGAAAATTAATTAGGCTTGCTGAATTCTAATTAGGCTTACCCAATGGTACTTTTTGAGCAACGCGGTATTATATTTTATCACTGCAGTATTATTATAAATTTATTATTTAAAAAATTGAGATGCTTCTCAGTAAAATTGAGATGCTGCTAAGTAAAATCAGCCGAAATTCCTACTGGTTGTACTAGACATGTTCGGTTTCAGAAGCAAAGTGAATTTTATTTCTATGCTGGCTCTGAGAGGGGTTATCGATTAAAAGTCCACCAGATATAGATTACGCAGTTCACTTATGTTCGAAAATGTAAAAGATGCTAACTTCTGCCTTCAAACTGTCGACATAATAACAAATGAATGCTTTGGTTGGTGAATGAATTTATATTTCCTCTACACTCTGTAACCAAAAGTTTACAGATGGAATACTTGTTGGCTCCACCACAAGTCCACTACACCCACATGTACCCTAACATACTTGAGTGCGAGTGTCTCTCTCTGTCGCGCTCTCTCATGATACATTAACTGAGCGAACTGACAGCATCTAGTGAGTGCAGGGTGTATTGGATACACTCAGAGTCGTATCCACAGATAGCTAGATCAGTGCGTCCACACTCTAAATATTATGCTCGATTATAGCAGTTTGACAATTGAGTTGCTGCCATCGCTTCATCGATGGAGCCACTAGCATCAGTGTTGCCAAACCTTATGGACATGTCAAATCTATGTTATTTTCGTAGATTATCGGATGTTTTCGTCCTTTCTCGTGAAATCTTAGACGTATAAATAGCTTGGCTCGGGAATAATCGTCCTCTTTCTGTCCGTGACTAGTAACCAGCTTAGTAGTGCGCGACGGGTTCAATATCGGTAAAGTTAGGTTAGAAAAAATAGTAACATGTGGTGTAAATTGTGATTTAATTCCTTGTTTAATTCCAGTGAAAAGTTTATTTAAAACCCTATGAAAAGGGAACTTAAAAGTATTTGACCTACTATTTAGTAGTACGGTTAGTTAACAGTAAAATATTATAGTGCTAAATAAGATTGGTTAAAATGTTAAAATTTATAAATCTACAGATACAAGACACGTTAAAAATAATAGTACAATTTATTAGAAAGGACGCGCATTAAGTGTAAAAGAAAGCTAGCAAGAAAAAGGTAAAAATATATTAATTACAATAATGGGATAGTTAGGGTAGGGTGACGTTACATGTATATGTACTGATATCCTTTGGGATAGGTCCATCTAGGGCCTTTTTCTTTTTGTTCTTAGGAACACGGTTCCAAATTATCTCCCACAGAAGACTACACGGAACCAAAACCACCGATCGTTATCCGTCACTGGGTCGAGTGGACACGGACAGGAAGCCCAGCCGCGTGCCGGAAGAATCGTCGCCATCGCTAGTTCGACATTCACACCGGCCATTGTTAATTGCCGAGCGGGACAGGATTGTCGCCATTGTTATTTCGACATACTCGCCGGCCATTGTTAACGGCCTAGCAAGGCAGGATCGCCGCCAACACTGATTCCCTATTGTCGTCCTCCTTTGTATCCATCCGGGCAACGCACCGTGTTGGACAGTTGCAAGTTCCGGACAGGAATAGGAAGCAGCGATCGTCATCTTGGTCTTCATATGCTGCCGCTAAAATTACCGTTCGGGAGTGGGCAATTGTGAATGATCAGTCCACACCAATTGAACGACCACGTCATCGTCGAGTTATCATCGTTACGAAGTCAAAACCACCAGGACATATCGAACGTCAACGGGGACAATTCACCTGGTCGACCGGGTTCAACACATCATCATCAGGAAGCATCGCCGGATACCTCAGGTACATGTGTGACGTCACAGTTAGGAAGTAGGAAGAAATAGTATAGTTTAGGTATAAGTGATGATGTTTTAGGATTAAGGTATAGGAGAATAAGGATAGGGATTAAATTAATTTACATCAGATTTGCTTTGTTTTCTATATTTCCGTTTGCGGGCTTTAAAGTGCTTCCATCCCTCGGTTGTTTAATAGTCCACTGCAAAGAAGACGATTAATTGAGCTTTTGAGCACCCCTCATTTACGAGAAACTGTTTTCAGCCTGAGTAGTGAAACATTGTCGGAGTTGGTGAGCATCTTCTCTACCGGTCATGCTCATTGATTGAGAACCTTTTAGGTGTGTGCGTTAACTCGGTCTACGTAGCGGTAAACGACCCTGTAAATCATTGCTAGGGGGTGGTTTCCACCCACTACATAGTGAGAGATAAATTGTATCAATTGGCGCCCAACTAAAATGCTTACGCAACCGAGTTTTTTTTTTAATTTTCTTTGTGCACCCGATAGGGGGAAGAAAAATCATTTTCGATTTTATGAATTTATCCTCGTTCTTCTAACGAACGCAGTTTGCTTAAGTTAATCCTAGTTGGAATTACATAATGGATTTGGAATTTAATTTATTATACAAAAACCTTCTGGTCCACCATCTGGAACGATCAGAAATCGAGCACGAACTATGCATACGTGCGGTGCAATTTGAACAGACAGATAGTAGATCGGCCTTGCAGAGAAGGTTGAGGGAGCGTATAAGAGAAGAAAGGGAACAGCAAACAGTAGATATAGATTTTATAAGACAAGATAGAAGCGTGGGTGATGAAATTAAAATTATCGATGAAAATTTGGAATCTATTAGAAACTATTTGGAAGGTAGTGTTCGTTATGAAGGCATAAAGGATAGTTTGAAAACTCGTTTAGTCCACTATTTTGCTAGGGCTGGGCGAGCCCAGGAATTTGCAGATCGAGAGGAAGATTTGCTGGATTTAGACAATATAATGGGGATTACACGAAAATTGATGAATATCTATTTTTCACCATTTTCTCCTGTAGACTCTATTCGCGAGGAAGTAGTCCAGCAAATTGCTAAGACTTTATCGAATCTGAACGTTACCTCTTCCTCCCATTCGAAGTCTAACATGACGAAAAATACTGCTGGTCATAATTCTCGTTCAGAAAATGTTGATTCTGAGAGTGAACCGGGGGAGTCGGAAGGGGATGGACAGCAGGCAAGATCTTCAGAACCTTCGGGTCGGAGGAAATTAAAATCGATTCGCATTCGCAATTTAGATAGTAAACGCTTAAATCGCCCTCTCGCGAATTGGTATCCCTACGCGTGTCCATTTCCACCGTTCCCGTACGGGTGGCATCCACAATACCCTACCGCGAATGATCAATGCGAAGAAAAAGTTATCAGAAAATTTTCGTTAGAATCGAAGAAAGGTGGTAAGCCAGTTTTGCAATATGAATCGTCGGACACGGTTACAAACGAAGAGCTTAGTAAGTCAGAGTCAGATTCGGGTCGATCGGTTTTAAGAAACCATTCGAGAGCACGTCGCCGTCTTTATCATAGAAGAAGACCTGTTTTCGAATGGAATCTAAAATACGACGGGAAAGATAACGGGCAAGGTCTTATGAAATTTATTAAAGAAATCGAATTTTTCGCGAAATCAGAAAAAGTCCCCGATAAAGAACTTTTCCGTTCCGCGATCTATCTCTTTAAAGACCAAGCCAAGTCCTGGTACATGGCAGGGGTCGAAAATGAAGACTTCACGAACTGGAACGAACTCGTACGCGAATTAAAACGCGAATTTCTTAGCCCCAATCATGACCATGTGAACGAAATCCGCGCAATATCGAGAAAACAAGGTCCAAAAGAACGGTTTCAAGATTACTTGTTGGAAATTCAAAAGATTTTTAACTCGTTAACCAAACCGATTTCGGAGAGTAAGAAATTTGAAATAGTGTATCGAAACCTACGGTCCGATTATAAAGGACATGCGGTCGCGTCCAACATTGACAATCTCGCGGATCTCAAAAGGTTTGGGAGGCAACTCGATGCCACATTCTGGTATAAATACGCAGGTAATACAAACGAGCCCAACTCCGCGCGTAATCGATCTCAGGTTAGCGAGGTAGCCCACACAGGCAAAAACCTCTCGCGGAAGACGAGAAGAAAACTTTTAAGTCCCGAAACTTTTTTCGATCCCAGAAAATGGAAGCTTCTGACGAGGAGCCGTCCAGTAAGAAAACACAGCGCGAATCCTCCAAAACCGAGAAACAGAATATCGAACTAAACGACGACCCAAAGGGGACGAAGATCTTGCTACAGAATTATGTTCCTCCGAAAGACGGCATTTGCTTCAATTGTCGTCTTAAAGGCCATCATCAATCGGAATGTAGAAGGCCTAAACACAAGTTTTGCTATAGGTGTGGTTTCCACGATGTGGAGACAAAAACCTGTCCTTGGTGTGAAAAAAACTCACGAGAGACGGCTTGAAGGGGCAAGTCTGTCCAAAAGATTTCCAAAAGCCCCAACCTGTTAATTTGTCTCAATGTGGTTACCGTCAGTTCCACGTTTCAGAATATATCCAATTATCTCAGATGAATTTAGAAGAACTCTTCCTTTGTCTTAATGAAGATGAACGCCCTTTTGTAAAAGTAACGGTTTTTGATACCCCAATAATTGGTTTATTGGATAGCGGAGCTCATCGCAGCATATTAGGTGTTGGTGCCAAAACCTTACTTCAACAATTTAAATTAAAAATCCACCATACGGATGTAGAATTAACAACAGCCAGTGGGCAAAAACTACACACGGCGGGATGTGTCGATCTCCCAATGACTTTTAATGGGACGATCAAATTGATTTCTACTTTAGTAGTCCCAGAACTAAAGCGACGGTTAATTTTGGGCACCGATTTTTGGAAGTCATTCCATATTGTGCCTTCCATTCAATCTGAGTGAAATGAGTGAGATGAAATAGAAGTTGTTGCAGAGCCCGATAAGTTATCTGAATTCCAATTGCACGAATTGGAAAAAGTAAAGCAGCAATTTAAAGCTGCTGAGGATGGAAAGTTAGATACGACGCCCCTTATTAACCACCGCATTGAACTGACGGAAGAAGCAAAAAAGAACCCACCAGTACGTATAAACCCCTTTCCAACTTCACCCAAACGTCAGCAACAGATTAACAGAGAGCTCGATAATATGCTTGAAGCAGGAATTATTGAACGATCATACAGTGATTGGGCTCTTCGCTTAGTTCCAGTCGATAAGCCTGATAATACCGTTCGTCTGTGTCTAGATGCTCGCAAATTAAACGAGCGGACCATCCGAGACTGCTACCCTCTACCCCATGCCGATCGTATATTAAGCCGCCTGGGTCCGTGCAAATATATCTCGACAATTGATTTATCTAAAGCCTTTCTTCAAATACCCCTTCACCCTAAGTCGAAAAAGTATACGGCGTTCTCAGTACTAGGCAGGGGCTTGTTCCAGTTCACTCGGATGCCCTTCGGCTTGGTCAACAGTCCGGCAACTTTATCCAGGCTGATGGACCGAGTATTGGGCGCGGGGGAATTGGAACCGAGAGTATTTGTATATCTCGATGATATTATCGTCATAAGCGACTCGTTTGAGGAGCACATGAGCTTACTGCGCGAGGTGGCCTCCCGATTGTACAGGGCAAACTTGTCAATCAATATACAAAAATCCAAGTTTTGTGTACAGGAAGTACCCTATTTGGGATATATCCTATCGCAGAACGGTCTTCGACCAAACCCTGATCGCGTAGAAGCAATTATTAATTTTGAACGCCCACGAACGCTTCGAGCCGTACGCAGGTTTTTAGGGATGTGCAACTATTACCGTCGGTTCATATCCAACTATAGCCAGGTAGTTCTTCCTCTTACAGACCTGCTGAAGGATAAACCCAAAAACTTACAATGGAACAATCTTGCGGAAAAGGCTTTTGTCAGCATTAAGGAACTGCTTATCAGTGCTCCAATATTAACGAACCCAGATTTCAGCAAATCGTTCGACGTCCATTGTGATGCGAGTGACACAGCTATTGCCGGCGTACTAACCCAGAATTACGATGGGGTAGATAAACCCATCGCTTACTATTCGCAAAAATTAAGCGGAGCACAACAGCGGTACTTTGCGACGGAAAAGGAGGCCTTAGCGGTCTTGAATTCCATTCAAAAATTTCGTGGGTACTTAGAAGGTACACCATTTACTGTGTTTACAGATGCCTCTGCTCTCACGTACATTCTTCGTAGCAGCTGGCGAACTTCCTCGAGACTGTGCCGATGGAGTATAGAACTCCAAAGGCATGACATGGTCATCAAACATCGTCGGGGAGTAGACAATGTGATACCTGATACCTTGTCCCGTGCTGTGGAAGCCCTATCACTTGAACCGAGCAGTCGAGATTGGTACAGTAATATGGTAACACGCGTTAAAGAAGATCCAGAGAGATACAAAGATTTCCGTATCGATAAAGAAATCCTTAAGAAATTTGTGTCTACTCAAGGAGACACCCTAGATTACCGGTTCGAGTGGAAGACGTGCATTCCATCGGACGTTGTTGAAAAACTTCTGGTCGAAGAGCACGATCATGCACTTCATCTAGGAGCAGATAAAACCCTGGCTCGTATTAGAAAAAAATATTACCGGCCTAAAATGTCGGAGGATGTCCGGTCTTATGTTAGAAAATGTTCTATCTGCAAACAAAATAAACCCTCCAATCGGTCCCAGCAGCTCGATATGGGTTTGCAAAGGATAACTAGTAAACCATTCCAGATAATCGCTCTTGACTTTATTCAATCCCTCCCAAGAAGCAAGAACGGCAATTCGCATTTGTTAGTAATGATGGATTTATTTTCCAAATATTGCCTATTATTTCCCCTTCGTAGGATTTTTGCACCACAAGTATGCCAAATCCTGGAAGTCAACTGGTTTCGTAGATATTCCACCCCCGAATATATCATTACGGACAACGCGACCACTTTTCTCTCTAATCCGTTCAAACAACTGTTAGAAAAATATCATGTTCAGCATTGGACCAACTCCCGCCATCACTCCCAATCTAATCCCGTCGAACGCCTAAATCGTACCATAAATGCCTGTATAAGGACATACGTCCGTAATGATCAAAAGTTATGGGACACACGTGTGTCAGAAATAGAATACGTACTGAATAATTCACCGCACGGGGTCACGGGATTTAGTCCTTACAGGGTACTTTTCGGACATGAAATAGTAGGAAAGGGGGATGAACACAAAATGGATAGAGATGAAGAAGAAGTTTCTGAGGAAGAGAGGCTGGGAAGGAAATTGGAAATTGATCAAACTATTTATGATATTGTTTACAAAAACCTGCGAAAAAATCACGAGAAAAACACAAAATACTACAACTTAAGGAGCAAAATCAAGACTCCAACATATAAAGTGGGTCAAAACGTTCTAAAACGGAACTTCCGTCAATCGTCCGCTCCTGAGAATTACAATGCCAAATTAGGGCCATTGTACATTCCATGCACCATACGAGCCCGTGTTGGTACGAGTTCGTACGAGCTGGCCGACAAAACTGGGAAATTAATCGGGGTATTCTCAGCAACCGATCTGAAACCCGATGCACCCTAAAAAAAAAAAAGCAAGAAAACAGAATAGTTAATAAAAAATAGAAGAAAAGGTAATCAAATACTTATCTTTGGTTAGCCAGGCAGTATAGCTGCGGCCGAAGCTATACAAAGCAGAACGACTGTAAAAGTAAACTAACATCGAATGAGTCTTACAACCAATCTCCTAATGATTACCGTCAGTAGGTTTACTTCTCTTCCATATACTGAAACGGCTCGATTCTCCAAAAGTTTTCCTGCAAATTCCTTTCCAACCGTCCAATGGCACAACACCGATCCATGATCCAGGAAATTTGCGAAAAAGCGCGCACTTTCCACTTAAACTTTTGGAAAAGGGACCCAGTTTCTATTAAATCCATCCAAACGACATTTTACTAGATAAAAAAACTTTGACAGATAAGCATAGGAGTAATATGGGTTGATGAGTGACTTCACATGTCTTTCACGGGTGAGTGAACGAGTAACTAGTGAACATCATTGAGTGCTTGAGTGAGTGGGTTATGCAGCTCAGTTAATTTTTTGTTCAGTTAAAATTAATCTGATGTTGATGAATCCAATTACAAATTAGAAAGTATTCTCGTCATTTAAAATTATTTCGAGTCATTTTGAACTCGGACGGTGGGGTAATGTAACCAAAAGTTTACAGATGGAATACTTGTTGGCTCCACCACAAGTCCACTACACCCACATGTACCCTAACATACTTGAGTGCGAGTGTCTCTCTCTGTCGCGCTCTCTCATGATACATTAACTGAGCGAACTGACAGCATCTAGTGAGTGCAGGGTGTATTGGATACACTCAGAGTCGTATCCACAGATAGCTAGATCAGTGCGTCCACACTCTAAATATTATGCTCGATTATAGCAGTTTGACAATTGAGTTGCTGCCATCGCTTCATCGATGGAGCCACTAGCATCAGTGTTGCCAAACCTTATGGACATGTCAAATCTATGTTATTTTCGTAGATTATCGGATGTTTTCGTCCTTTCTCGTGAAATCTTAGACGTATAAATAGCTTGGCTCGGGAATAATCGTCCTCTTTCTGTCCGTGACTAGTAACCAGCTTAGTAGTGCGCGACGGGTTCAATATCGGTAAAGTTAGGTTAGAAAAAATAGTAACATGTGGTGTAAATTGTGATTTAATTCCTTGTTTAATTCCAGTGAAAAGTTTATTTAAAACCCTATGAAAAGGGAACTTAAAAGTATTTGACCTACTATTTAGTAGTACGGTTAGTTAACAGTAAAATATTATAGTGCTAAATAAGATTGGTTAAAATGTTAAAATTTATAAATCTACAGATACAAGACACGTTAAAAATAATAGTACAATTTATTAGAAAGGACGCGCATTAAGTGTAAAAGAAAGCTAGCAAGAAAAAGGTAAAAATATATTAATTACAATAATGGGATAGTTAGGGTAGGGTGACGTTACATGTATATGTACTGATATCCTTTGGGATAGGTCCATCTAGGGCCTTTTTCTTTTTGTTCTTAGGAACACGGTTCCAAATTATCTCCCACAGAAGACTACACGGAACCAAAACCACCGATCGTTATCCGTCACTGGGTCGAGTGGACACGGACAGGAAGCCCAGCCGCGTGCCGGAAGAATCGTCGCCATCGCTAGTTCGACATTCACACCGGCCATTGTTAATTGCCGAGCGGGACAGGATTGTCGCCATTGTTATTTCGACATACTCGCCGGCCATTGTTAACGGCCTAGCAAGGCAGGATAGCCGCCAACACTGATTCCCTATTGTCGTCCTCCTTTGTATCCATCCGGGCAACGCACCGTGTTGGACAGTTGCAAGTTCCGGACAGGAATAGGAAGCAGCGATCGTCATCTTGGTCTTCATATGCTGCCGCTAAAATTACCGTTCGGGAGTGGGCAATTGTGAATGATCAGTCCACACCAATTGAACGACCACGTCATCGTCGAGTTATCATCGTTACGAAGTCAAAACCACCAGGACATATCGAACGTCAACGGGGACAATTCACCTGGTCGACCGGGTTCAACACATCATCATCAGGAAGCATCGCCGGATACCTCAGGTACATGTGTGACGTCACAGTTAGGAAGTAGGAAGAAATAGTATAGTTTAGGTATAAGTGATGATGTTTTAGGATTAAGGTATAGGAGAATAAGGATAGGGATTAAATTAATTTACATCAGATTTGCTTTGTTTTCTATATTTCCGTTTGCGGGCTTTAAAGTGCTTCCATCCCTCGGTTGTTTAATAGTCCACTGCAAAGAAGACGATTAATTGAGCTTTTGAGCACCCCTCATTTACGAGAAACTGTTTTCAGCCTGAGTAGTGAAACATTGTCGGAGTTGGTGAGCATCTTCTCTACCGGTCATGCTCATTGATTGAGAACCTTTTAGGTGTGTGCGTTAACTCGGTCTACGTAGCGGTAAACGACCCTGTAAATCATTGCTAGGGGGTAGTTTCCACCCACCACATAGTGAGAGACGAAGTGTATCAACTCAAGCATTCGATTCTGCATGAAATTTCAGTCAGTTGGAATGTGAATGAATGAGAGAGGCGTTGAATCTGAATGTCGGTTTCGGTAAATGCAAGCAGAAATAGGTAACTGATTTTGAAATTTCGTAACACTGAGTCGTAATTCGGATTCTTGGGTTTTGTATATTTTTTTTTATTATTTTGATTATAGAGGTTTTAACCTTAGGGTCATTCGCCTCATTTCTGGTTAGAGTAATCTCTTGTGGAAAAATCTCTAACCCTATGTGCGGGGTTGGGAATCAAACCCAGGTGAGCTGCGTACTATCTTGTGTTTTGCATTCTCAATCCATCCAGCGTTGGTTTCGATTATATTCCCCCAACGAGTGTTGATTTATAATGCAGCCTATATATCTAAACAAAATGATCCATTGCAATGGAAACTTTTAGAGCTTCACTATTTAGGGTAAACATTAAACCATTGTTTATGTCGATAAAACGAGCAAATTCTTGATCAAAAATTTCCTTCTGATGCTGGCAGGAAGTTTCGGATTTACCTATGTTCACGTCCCCTGGGAGTATTTTCAAATGTACGGGATGTTTATTTTCTTTAAAGATTATGGGATTGTTTCTCTGAATCAAACTAATAAGAATTCTGATTGATTTCTGCCTACTTGTCATTCTAATGATTAACCGATTCTGAATCCGTTTGCTGGGAGTCCCAATTCCGAGAAAAGTAAACAATATAGCTTGAAAAAAACATACGCTATGTCATAATAAGAAATATACTGAATTAGTTTCATTTGGCATGCAAGTGATGTAACATTTGTATGGCTTGTATCAACAGTGTATTACTTGAGGAATTGTATTGTTATCGACGCATTGAAAAATATTTCCGGTACTAACGTATTTTTTTGTATTAGCGTATTTTCGACGTATTATCGACGTATTGAAAAAATCTTCCGGAAGTAACGTATTTTTAGTGCATTAGTGTATTTTCGGCGTATTAAATGTATTAAGGTGTATTGAAGCATTTATCGTGTATTTTTTCAATTGGGTATTTTCAATTGGGTCATTAAGCTGTATCCCAGTTAAACTCATTCCGGAATCGATTCGGATTTCTGAATTGAGTCATTATGGATTCCAAATCAAATGCAACAACCGATTCCGACTCAGAATCGGTTGTGGCATTTGATTTGGAATCCATACTGACTTCATTCAGGATTCCGAATCATTCCCATTCCATTCGATAAATTTTAGGTCCAATATACATAATAAAACATCATTTCAAAAAAAATTCGTTATAATACGTAAAAACGATTTTTTTGTTTTTTAAAATAAATCTTATATAAACTTGGCAACCATACATAGGAAAACTGCGGTTTTTTACATCTGGCCCATCAAGACAACACCCAAAATGAAAAAAAAAACTATATTTATTGTCAAAGAGAATAGGGAAAGAGACGAATAGTGTGAAGCCAAAAATACCTTATTGAGCAGACCAATCGTGCAATGTAAATAAACATTACTCATGCCTGAGTTGGAGGAGATAAGTATTGTAAATCTATCAAAAAAGAAATTTGAATTTTCGTCAGAATTTAGTGCAATCGTGATTGTAAGGTGCATTCTAGAGTATATGTATGAGTAAAAACAAGCTTTAGAATTATTTCATCTCTTTGTTTCAAAATGCACATCGTTTGATAAACAAATCCAACGATCAACAAAAGGTTTGTTTTCAAAATATAATAGGAGTCATTTAAAGTGCTGCCTTTGGAAACGGTTGCCAAATTCTAGTGTTGAAATCATCGTAAAGGGAGTGTTGCCGTTTTGACTGATTTTCACTCTGCGTCTCTTTCACTATTCTCTTTGTTTATTGTATGGTGTTTATGTCAAATAAAAATAACCCTGCGGGAAAACCGGGAAAACATGTGTTCATTTTTTTCTGACAGGGCATCATTTGTCGTGAAATTCGAAATGTCAAATCCTTCTGATAGTGTCAAAGCCGGACTGTCAACATATTTCTTTATTTTAAATTTAAATTTTATTTTCGCGTTTCCTGAGTTGGGAAAATACATTGTTGCAATCACGAAAATCAGCTCTATCGATGTATGTAATAAAAAAATAGTTTTTTTTCTCATTTAATGACCCAATTCACTTTGAATGGGGAGTGAACTGCCCCACGGAGTATAGCACTGCAACCTGAGCTTCTGTATTTGCTTCCCAAGACACTCGGGAAAAGTCAGTTGCTTTGAACGTTCTCATGTGTCGTGTGAACTGTTTGGAATTTTTGTGTGTCTAACTAGTGCTAATTTGGGTACTAGTTTAGATACATCGTCTAACTAGACACCCAGTTGGTGCTTGTTACTGACGGGATGAATTCGAACCACAAAACATAAAACCTATTTAATTTTTTTCTATTGGTTCAGAGTTTGGGCTGCTATGATCGAGGGTAGTGTTCCGGACGTGATCGATTCATGATTTTTCGATAGGTCAATGCTTGAGACCGACGAGTGTAAATGCTAAAACGTTTACTTAATTACTGGAGTGTTTGAATGTTGGCGAGATCGCGGGCGTTCGCGTTTGTGGCCAGATTTGTGTTATTGCGAAGGCCACGTTTGTACGTTTGAAATGAGAGAGGGAGATTGTGAGTGTGTATGAGAGAATAAGCAATTTATTGTGTTAGTGAGTGTTATAATGGATATAATTTAAGATATAGCAATAAAAGAAAAAATAATATACGGTATGATTCCGTTTTTGGCACGTTCCGTTTTTGGCATGCTCCCAATTTGGCACACTCCGATTTTGGCAACAAATGGGTTCATTTTTTGGCAACATTCTTATTGTACATAATAATAAAATATGTGTAGTAGATATTTTTTCGTATCATATTCGTATCACAGTTATCATATTCGTATCACAGTTGACTTTTTTCCAAATATTGTCTCATAGTTTCAATCCATTACTGTGATAATTTTGAGATGTTTTTCGCAATGTTGTTTCAAAACAGCGTTATGCATTTAAGGGTTACCTATATTTTACATTATACGTGTCGTATTTAATGATTACAATAAGTATAGAAATGTATTATTTATGTAAAATATAACTGGTAACAGTGTAACTAGTGTCTGATGGAATCACTTTTTATAGTAAGACCCATTACCGATTATTACGACGTCACTACAAAACTTGGCACTAAATTTTCAGTACATATCGAAAGCCCGTATTTAGGAATACAAAACTGAAAGCTCCCAAATAGTTTGTTTTAGCTTCATGATGTCTTTGGCAAATTTGTTGTTTTTTTGGCGATTTTTTTAAATGAATGGAATTAGGGTGGTCCTTGTGGTTAGGGTGTTCAGAATATCGACTGTTTAGATGTGTGAAGTTTACCTGCGCAATGCCTTACAATATAATAACACAAATAAATAGAAGCAAGTTTGCTGATTAAACAAGGCTATCTTTAATTGTTAATTTCTTACGATTTTTTTAAAGGTTTGGGGTAGGGTGGCTCTTGAATAGTTGTTCATTAATTTTTAGAAAGAAGGATAACAGCTCCAGTAGCGAAATCAACACCACCATGCAATGAATTGTTTGAGTTTTATTATTATTATTATTATTATTATTATTATTATTATTATTATTATTATTATTATTATTATTATTATTATTATTATTATTATTATTATTATTATTATTATTATTATTATTATTATTATTATTATTATTATTATTATTATTATTATTATTATTATTATTATTATTATTATTATTATTATTATTATTATTATTATTATTATTATTATTATTATTATTATTATTATTATTATTATTATTATCTTTATTCTTTCATCTGACTATTATCTACATGAAATAAAACTTAAACCTATATCCTGCAACTATTCCGAATCCGTCCGATGAAGCGGGAGCACGACTCACCAAATTCTTGCATCTCCTCAACAGTCGTAAAGGTGCGAATCATTGCCGTTATCGGTTCGTGATAACCAAAGGTTGTCCGGTGAAACCGGGGCTCGAGAAGAGAACCATTACGTAAAGGTCTTGGTAGCACTCGAATGTTTAGCAACGATAGAAGTTTCGAGCAGTCGACTTCGCCATTCAGCAGCTTGGAAACAAATCCCGCTTGTTGAATTCTCCGCCGACGTTCTAGAGTGTCCATGTTCAGCAATTTACAGCGATCAGAATATGGTGGAAGATTATGAGGATCGCGCCACGTTAGATTTCGCAGAGCCAATCTAATAAATTTACGCTGCACACTTTCAATCCTTAAGATCGAATTCAACTGAAAAGGAATCCAAACTACTGAGGCACTTTCTAAAATTGGCCGGACGAGCGAGCAGTAGAGAGCTTTCAGGCAGTACGGGTCAGTGAAGTCCTTCGCTATTTTCGAGATGAACCCCAATTGCCTGTTTGCTTTTGCGATGACAGCTGTACGGTGTGGGCTAAAAGTAAGTTTATGGTCGAGCAACACTCCCAGATCAATTAATCGATCAGTTCTTTGCAGAACCTCGCCATTGATAGTGTAGTCGAAATTTAGTGGTTGCCTGAGACGGTAGTAGGACATAACCATACACTTTGGAACGCTTATGGTCAGTTTATTCCGTTCACACCAATCAACGAACAGATTCAATATTGATTGGAGGCGAACGCAATCGTCGATGTTACGCACAATAAAATACAGCTTTAGATCATCTGCGTATGCAAGTCTAAACCCTGGTGCAAGTAACAGCATTACATCATTGAAGTATAACACGAACAGTAGTGGGCCGAGATTACTGCCCTATGGTACTCCAGATGGTTTGGTGAAACACGACGAAGTTCTCGATTCGAGCTTGACACGAAGAGACCTACCAGTCAGATAAGATTTCAGCCATAGAACAAAGCGCTCCGATGCACCTAGCTTGTATAACTTAGCTAAAAGAATATCATGATTAATCGAATCAAACGCTTTTAGATCGGTGTAAATAACGTCAACTTGTGTCCCGCGCTCCAAATGTTCAAAACAGGTAGTAGTGAAATCGAGAAGATTCGTTGTGACGGATCGTCCAGGTATGAATCCATGTTGGTCGCTAGAAATGTAGCTTTTGGCACTCTCGAGAATAATGCCACTCACAATAATCTCGAAGATTTTTGATGCCGCAGATAAACTGGTGATCCCTCTATAGTTCGTGACATTACGCCTGTCTCCTTTTTTATGGACAGGAACCATGAACGACTGCTTCCAAATTGCAGGAAATTTCGAATCAGCGAACGATTGATTGAATATTCTGCATTGCGGTTCTGCAAGGGCACCAATGTTACGGCATAGCACCACAGAAGGAATGCCGTCAGGGCCAGGCGAGAATGTACTTTTTGATTTCTTAACGGCTTTTGTAACCATTGCAGGTGTAACCTCAAAGCTATTAAAATCTTATAAGTTACCTGGAACATTTAATAGTGCTAAATCCAATTCTGATGACGTAACCGATTGCGCAGCAAATATCGACGCATTTCTCATCGCTTATTGATGACTCCACATTGGGGAGAAAAATATTAGATGGAATTGAGGAAAGCTTTCTCTTCGAGTTCACATAGTTCCAATTTTTTTTTTGATTTCGTTTCAACCCTGATTGCACCCGCAAAACGTACGATTTATACAGCGAGGAATTCAGCTGACGATAGTCATTACATGCAAGATGAAAGTTACGTTTGTTTTCAAGGGAGCGGTGATTTCGTAACCTACGCTGGGAAGCGTTACGTTTCCGTTTTAATTTTATAGAAGAAACGTGCTCCATACGGGGAAAATAGCGGGGCGACGGACCGGTACATTCGCATCCATCCAATTGTTTAACACAGCAGCCATATCGTCAGAATTCTGTCCATCCAAAAGAACTTTTTTATTTATTAACAGATTAAGGCCGAAGTGGCCTGTGCCGTATACAAAAGATTCCTCCATTCCACTCGGTCCATGGCCGCGCGTCGCCAGCCACGCAGTCTGCGAAGGGTCCGCAAATCGTCTTCCACCTGGTCGATCCATCGTGCTCGCTGCGCGCCACGCCTTCTTGCACCGGTCGGATTGCAATTGAGAACCGTTTTCACCGGGCTATTGTCCGACATTCTGGCTACGTGCCCGGCCCACCGTAGTCGTCCGATTTTCGCGGTATGAATATGGGCGGCTCCCCCAACAGCTGATGCAACTCATGGTTCATTCGCCGTCTCCATGTGCCGTCTTCCATCTGCACTCCACCGTAGATGGTACGCAGCACTTTCCGTTCGAAGACACCAAGTGCGCGTTGGTCCTCCACGAGTATGGTCCAGGTCTCGTGCCCGTAGAGAACTACCGGTCTAGTCAGCGTCTTGTAGATGGTCAATCTTTCTGCTGGTATCATTGTCGGCGGTCACCAGTGCGCCCAGGTACACGAACTCTTTAACCACCTCGATTTCGTCGCGACCAATGCAAACTCGAAGCGGGCGGTTCTCATTTTCTTCTCGTGAACCTCTTCCTATCATGTACTTTGTCTTCGACGTGTTGATGGCAAGTCCGATGCGCTTGGCTTCTCTTTTCAGTCTGATGTAGGCTTCCTCCATCTTCTCAAAGTTTCGTGCAATAATATCAACGTCATCGGCGAAGCCAAGTAGCTGCACGGACTTTGTGAAAATCGTACCACTCGTGTCGATCCCTGCTCTTCTTATTGCACCTTCCAGCGCGATGTTGAATAGCAGACACGAGAGACCATCACCTTGCCGTAACCTTCTGCGTGATTCGAAGGGACTCGAGAGCGTTCCTGAGACACGTACTACGCACATCACCCGATCCATCGTCGCCTTCACTAATCGCGTCAGTTTGCCCGGGAATCCGTACTCGTGCATAATCTGCCATAGCTGATCTCGATCGATAGTGTCGTATGCGGCTTTGAAGTCGATGAACAAATGATGTGTGGGCACATTGTACTCGCGGCATTTCTGCAGTACTTGACGAAGAGCGAACACCTGGTCCGTGGTAGATCGTTCGCTCATGAAACCCGCCTGGTACTGCCCCACGAACTCTCTTGCAATTGGTGATAGTCGACGGCATAGTATTTGGGAGAGTACCTTGTAGGCGGCGTTCAGCAGGATGATTGCTCGGTAATTACAGCAATCCAGCTTGTCGCCCTTTTTGTAGATAGGACACACGACACCTTCCATCCACTCCTCCGGTAAAATCTCCTCCTCCCAAATCTTGGTAATCACTAAGTACAGCGCTTTAGCCAGTGGCTCGCCACCGTGTTTTAGTAGCTCGCTTGGTATTTGGTCAACCCCAGCGGCTTTATTATTTTTGAGCCGGCTAATCTCCTCCTGGATTTCTTGGAGATCCGGTGCCGGTAGTGTAATGTTTTCCGCGCGTGCTCCCATGTGCGTTACCGTGCCATCCTCGTTGTCTGCTACATCGCCGTTCAGGTGTTCTTCGTAGTGCTGCCGCCACCTCTGGATCACCTCACACTGGTCCGTGAGAAGATTCCCGTTTGTATCTCTGCACATGTCGGCCTGTGGTACGTGGCCCCTGCGCGAGTGGTTCAACTTCTCGTAGAATTTCCGTGTGTCTTTAGCTGTCTTCAGCTGCTCCATCGCTTCGCGATCTCGGTCTTCCTGCTGGCGCTTTTTGGTCCGGAAAACCGAGTTCTCCCTGTTCCGTGCCTGTTTATATCGCGCCTCGTTCGCCCTCGTGCGGTGTTGCAGCATTCTCGCCCATGCTGCATTCTTCTCTTCGACTAACTGCTCGCATTCGCCGTCGTACCAGTCGCTTCTTCGGTCCGGGCCTACCGTACCTAGTGCAGTGGCTGCGGTGCTACCTATGGCGGATCGGATATCTCTCCAGCCATCTTCAAGGGCAACTGCGCCTAGCTGCTCTTCCGTTGGTAGTGCCACTTCCAACTGCTGCGTGTATTCTTGAGCCACTCTGCCATCTTGTAGCCGCTCGATGTTTAGCCGCGGCGTTCGGCTTCGACGAGAGCTATGCACTGTCGAAAGTTTTGAGCGCAAGCATACTGCAACCAGGTGGTGGTCCGAATCTATATTCGCACTGCGAACGCTTCTTTCTCGTCGTCGGGTCTCCTTTCGTGTGGGCAGTGCACGTTGATGATGCTGTAGTTGAAGAAACGGCCTTTGATCCTCAACTTGCACATCCTTGCGTTGATCGGCTGCCACCCGATCACACGTTGGCGCATCTTGCCCAGCACTATGAAGCCGGTTCCCAGCTACCAGAGCTGGTTGTACCACAGCTCTGGTAGAAGGTAGCCGCTCGATGCCCGCTTTTCCACACCTTCTGTCCCGTCCAGCAAAGTTCCTGCAGCGCCACGATATCGAAGTTGCGGGGGTGTAGCTCGTCGTATATTATCCTGTCACATCCTGCGAAGCCGAGCGATCTGCAGTTCCATGTTCCGAGTTTCCAATCGTGATCCTTTATTCGTCGCCTGGGTCGTTGCCGATTGTTCTGGGTCGTATTCTCTTCTGTATTGTTCGTTATGTGGGTTTTTAAGGGGCGGCTTATAGGGCCTACGCCAACCACCTGTCTCGCCGGTGGGCCATCGTGCCAGGACTGCTTAAGGTCCCACCTGGGCACCAGGACAGGTTTACACCTTCCGAAGAAGGGTAACCCCCCCTTCCCTGCCAGCATACGACCAAAGTTCCCACCGGGGTTGGTTACCCGATCTTCACTAAGGTTACTCGTATCCCAGTCGACGCCACGAGGAGGCCAGGGCTAGGAGTTACTGGGCAGGAAGCTAAGGACCGCAAGTGGGGTCTATTTTATGCCTTCAGGTACAAGAGGCTTACGCACTGCTGTCATTGTCGACCAAAAGAACTGCCCAATCGATTACTGACAGAGTATTCAAAAGTGCATCGAAATCGATTTTATAATAGTCCAACGGCAACAACTCGCATTCAGTATTATCATAGGATGATTCAAGCATATCAGCTAATCACCAACGGCGGATGATGAAGATCAACGGGCAGCAGCGGTGAAATAGAACACATTACATCAATCGGCATATCCAGTGAGCAAAAGATAAAGTCAAGATTGCGCATGAGATTGGTCTGATGCAAGTTAAGAAAGTCCATACCATCAACCAATAAGGAGCCTGCAGCAGATAGGACCACTGAGTCATTTCCGGGATAGTAAAGTAAAGGGATGACGTCAGAGTGAAAGCGGGCAGTCGGCGCCGATCCGCTCGGCTTTCACTCTGACATCACCCATTTGGTTTGCAGCAAGCAGTTTTCTCGCATCTCGCATTCTAATGTCAATTCCAGCGCCAGCTTAGCTTCTCGGCGCCACTCTGTAAGCGGCCTTAGAGTGATCTGCCCCTAGGGTCAAATACTGTGTTTGGAAAAATGAATCTTTATGAATATGTACAAAGGTATCCCTTTTCTTCTTCCTTTTTCACTGACCTGTCTATATATTTAACTGAAAGTCAGTACTTATCGGAAAGAATACTGTATAATGTTGTTATCGCTGCTGATCTGATCAGCTAACTGATATATACTCAGCATTTCCAAAATAATCGGTTTTATTACGGACTCTTCGGCAAGCTCTTTATTTTTGCTGAGTGTTCGTATATATTTTACCGAATACCTGTAACATGTTTCCGACATCACGCGAAGGTGTAGTCAAAACCTTAGAAAACGCCATTTTGTTTTATGCGCTAAATAAATTGTGAGGAATAGTTTTCACCAAAAAAGTAAAAATGGATGATATTTTAAATAAAATTGGTGACTGTGATGTAGGAGCGAAGCAAATACTTAGTGAGTATATAAAAGTTTATATAATTCATCATTTCAGAAAGGCATTTCAGACGACAGCATAATTTGCTTTTTCTGTCGCCGATCCGTTCCTGGATATGTGGAAGGTTTAGGGCACCACTTAGCATGGCATATTAAGACGGGAGATTTTCAAAAAGATGCATCTTTCTATGATTGCACTTTTCAACGGTGTCATATGCGCTACACCAATCAAAAAACCTTGATACGCCATATCAAAAAGAAGCATCCTGTACAACGGGAACTTTCACCTCCTGCTTTACACTCTTTTGAGTCCGGACATTATAACCACGATACTAAAATCAAACAAAATATGAATTTTTCTAAGACTGAAAAAAATAATACCGACTACTGTGACGAATTGCTTTCATTCGATGAAATTAAGAGGATAGCTTGTTTAAGCATCTGTCGCTTGACCGGCGATGTTGGACTTCCACAGTCAAAGATTTCTGAGGCTATTAACATTTGCGAAAATGTGGTTCGGAACGTCGTGGAATACTTGGAGAAAAACTGTGTCTTTCCTTTCTTCCATGGCGTTAGACACCAACACTGACGCAGTCCAGCATTTCCTTGATGACTTTCGAAGTATGGAACTATTCGCAGATGTCAAAACGTTTCATCTTCAGAAAAGTTTCTTGAAAAAAATAGCTACTGACATACCAACGCCTGTTCCCAAATGTGTAGGGCAAAGAATCGTAATAAGTCATAAAGAAGATATGCAAAGAGAAGTTTATCGTAACGAAACATTTTCAAACATTCCCATAATTGACACATTGAAACTGATCTTTCGAAACCCTCGAAATCGAGACTTGCTCAATGAAAGGCAGCACCAGACAGACCAGATTGAGAATACGGCTCATTCAGGACAGGCTCCTTATTTCGTAACAATGACTATTTCAAGAAACATCCTTATGCAGTTCGTCTGACCTTGTATCAGGATGATGTTGAACTGGGCAACGCATTTAGTTCTCGAGCTAGGAAGAACAAAATTTCAAACGTCTGCGTGAAAATTCAAAACTTCCCCGAGAAGTGGAATTGTTCACCCAAAATTATTTTCCCTGTGCTATTCGTGGAATCGAATGTCGTTAAAAAACACGGTTATAACAAAATATTGGAACCATTAATATCGGACCTTAAAAAGCTTGAACAAGGCGTAACTCTTTACTATGGCGAAGAAAAGTTTGAGTTCAGAGCCACTGTGAAAATATTTTGTGGTGATTCTCTAGCTCTACACGACGTGTTTGGTTTACTTGAACCAAGTGCGAAATATTTCTGTCGAGTGTGTAGAATTTCTCGACTCGAGTTTCACCAGAAACCTTCAAAAGAATATCCTCTACGTGACGTTCCGTGGTACGAAGCTAATCTGAAAGCTGTACAGGATGGTGAGTCTACACCTACCGATTGTGGGCTGAAGACTTGTGGAAGTATTCTCAATGAGTTACAGAATTTTCACGTCTCAGAGAACTGGTCACTTGATGCCATGCATGACCTTGCTGAAGGCGTTATTCCATTAACCCTACAATTGGTGATGAGCCGTTATGTTAAACGGAAAGACTTAGGAATCACAAAATCGTTCATTAATCTGTAAGCGTCGGCAGCTTCCTCCAAGAAGGTTACTGGGAATTACGCGTATTTTATTTCGTTTTTATATTTTATACTTATAATTTGTAAAATGTTGAGTGGGCAAATGTTTGTGTCGTGTTTGGTGTTAACCGTCCTCCAACCCTCCTCGAGTAGGCAACAATTAGGCAGCTTACCACAAGAACGCAGCCAACCACCCAACAGGCTTTCACCTTTGCGCCAAAGAAAACCGACATCGCGGGCGGCCATTGAGGGTGGCGATAAGCGCGAATAGGATGACTAATGTCATAAACCAGCGATGGAAATACTCGTATGCACTGGGCGAGGGCAATGACCTACGGGATAGGGGAATGACCTCTTGGTAAGATCGAAGTGATATATTCGATCACTTACTCGGAAAAACTCAAACCAATCAGTCGCAAAATTATTATAAATCAAAAAAAAATATTGAACGATATATTGTGTCCTATAAAGTGTGTGCTGATACCGTGGACAACAGGTAAGGTCATTCTCCATCCTCCATTGTGCCCAAATGTGCCCTCGCCAGATAACTTATGCACCATTGAAAACCCCCAGGACCCCGTTATTCTGGTTAAACAAAACCCAACAAAACCATCCATCGCACGGGACCGCCATTGTTGGACGCGCGCATTATTGCCGGAAATCGCTGGCGTACGACGGCCGGATCGAACATCGGCGTACGCTTGGAAGGCCACCCTCGAACCACATTGCGAGAGGAACCACCGACCCGACGAACGAAAGCGGAAGCAGACAGTGAAGCAGAAGGTGGAAAGCGGAAGGTGCACTGCAGAATACGACGGGCCCGTCGAGAAAAGGTTAGATAGATATAAGAAAGTGGGAGGATCAGTGAAAGCGAATAAAATTTGTAAAAGTGAAAGACGAGTGTTTTAACATCGACAGAAATAGGCATTTCCCTGCTACCCGCGAAAATTAAGGATAAGCGTGCCGACCCTGAGGTTATTGTTTCAGGGAGTCTCAGTAGCGCTCGTGGCTGGGGCTGACCGGTAACTTACACTTTGGCGCCCAACAAAAATTGACTTACCATCGTTTTTAAGGGTTCAGCTTGTAAAATTGCTTGACTTACAGTCGATTGCTACGTACGTCTCTGGGAAAACATCCAGGCTTTCACTGACTAATAAACATATATAAGTGGCGAAATTATTGTATTTTACACAGCAGGTGGAATTTGATTTTGTACCAAAGGGGTTCTGATGTCCAAAATAACTGGAAACTAAGATAGTTTGAACAGACAGTGGTTTTTTTACATTAACGAAAGCGTTGTGTTTTATCAAAGCGTGATTGGAAGTCGGAGGGAGAAGTAAAAACACCGAGAGAAAGTTTATTTATTTCGCAATTTGACATTAATTGATTTGAAGTACTGATTTTCTTCGATATATTTAAGTTCCGATATCGTGATTATAAAATGGAACAACAACAACTGTTTGCACAATACTATAAAATGGACGTAGCACATCTGTCCGATAGTGAACTTGATCACGAACTGCAAATTCGTGGCGTAGATATGATGAGCGAGTCCCGTAGCAAACAAGAACGCACGCTGCGTGGATTCCTGAAAACAGAGAAAGAAAAACCGAATATGGTTCTTAGGAAATGTTGGACCTCGCTAAGAGGAGAATTGAAATGTTGTGATGAGAAGTTAGTGGAAATAAAAGCATGTCTAGAGAGCAGGAAATCAAAAAAGGTCCCAGACCGAGTGTTCAAGACTAAACTCATCCACATTTTCTTTCGCATGGAGCGTCTACAGCGATATGCTAGGGAAGAGGGTGATTTGAATAACATAGCTTTAGTGGCAGGAGAGTGTATAAGGCTCTTGAATTTATTCTTCTCAATCACCTCCCCTTTACAGGAAGTGAGAGAAGCGGAATTGGCAGTTGTGAATGAAAGCATAAGGTTACTTCGTGACGAGAGCGATGATAGATCAGGAAGAGAATCTGAAGGAGAGGGAGAAGAGCTGGATGATCGAGAGAGAGTGAGACAGATCGGTGAGCAGCTAGAGCTAACCAGTGAGAATGGTAGAGAGTTGGTATCGAGTGGGGTGGCACAGCATAATGTTGAACATGAAGGTGGTGCTGTTAGTGAGATGATAATTGGTGAAGAGAATAGCAAGAACAGAGTAGATCAGCTTGCGTCGGAAAACGACCAGTTGAAAGAGGTGGTTATGCAATTGTTTCGTCGAATTGAAATGCTAGAAAAAGCGAAGAGTTCACAAAAAGCCAGAGAAGAGAAAGAATTGGTTAAAATATCGAATAGCACACGATTGGAGGACAAAGTTATACGTAGAGACAGTGAAACAGATTCGCAGCGTGAGTCGAACAATTTTGTAGACTGGATAAAGAAAAGGTGTAATTCGCTAGAAAGTATGGAAGGGAATAAACAGGGATTGATGGTGAATGATAGGGTAGAGGAAAATAAAAAGGAACGTTGCTTCGAAATACGGCAAAACAGTAATCGGTTGCCAGTGTACAAATGGTCTATCAGGTACGATGGTATGGATAACGGGAGGAGATTGAATGAATTTTTAAAAGAGGTATATTTTAATGCTAGGTCGGAAGGGTTTACCAACGAAGAACTTTTTATGTCGGCACACCATTTGTTTACGCGAAAAGCAAGAAGTTGGTTCATGGAAGTTAATGGGAGTAATGAGTTAGGAACTTGGGAGAACTTGGAAAATGAACTGAAAAGCGAATTCTTACCTGTGGACATTGATTTCCAATATGAACGTCTTGTAAACGCGCGAAGACAAGGGTCGAGGGAAAAATTCCAAGATTATTATCTCGATATGGTGCGAAATTTCCGTAGTATGTCAAAACCTTGGGATGAGGATAGGAAGTTTGACGTGTTGTTTAGGAACACCAGAGAAGATTGCAGGACGGCAATGCTCGCTGCCAATGTGACGACAGTCGCTAAAATGAGAGAATTTGGTAAACGATTCGACTCAATAAATTGGCAAATTTATCAACGTAGAGATAACAGATTCGTACCGAGAGGAAATTCGCAGGTCGAAGAAATCGGTGAACAGCAAAGATCGTTCCAGCGTAATGGAAATAACCGGTTTCAAAGTGAGCATAAAGGGGGTGATTCTCAAAGACGGAACTTTAGGTCAAATTTCTATAGTAGCAATAAAAACAATCAGTCGGACGATCAGATCGGAAAGCAAGGTGTAGGTGGAGGGCAAACATTCTACAAAAAGCCGAACTCAAAGCAGGAGAATAGCCAGAGGTCAGGGAACACAGAGGAAGCCAAGCCAGGACCAAGTGGTACAAATGCGCTCCAGAGGATTGTAAATTCATACATTCCAATAAAGAAAGGGAATTGTTTCAATTGCCATGAAGAGGGACATAGCTGGCGTGAGTGTCCTCAGGAACGACACACATTTTGTGAATTCTGTGGTTTTCCAGGATTCTTTACTAAAGATTGCCCATATTGTCAATCAAAAAACTTAAAAAGGACTGTTCAATGAGGCAGAGCAGTCAGAATAATAGCTCCAGAAGACCTCATGCTGCGGTACAGGAAAACCCATCAACGATTCTTCAGCAGTTGGGTTACTCACGGATTGTTAGGCAAACCACTGAGCGAGAGGAGATTGCATCGTTGCTCGTCAAGCTAAGTGGAGATGCCAGGCCTTTTACGAGGGTAGATTTAATGGGAATTCAATTGATCGGGTTGTTAGACAGTGGAGCAGCACGAACGGTTCTAGGGATTGGAGCCAGAAAAATTATAAAATCGTTGAATTTGAAACTAGAACCAGCGTCAGTGAACTTAAAAACTGCCGCTGGGGACGACTTAGAAGTGTTAGGTTGTGCGGATATTCCAATTACGTTCAACGGAACCACGAAAATTTTACCAATTTTGATTGCTCCGAAACTCAACCGTAGATGCGTGTTAGGATATGATTTTTGGAAAAAGTTCGGTATCCGTCCGACAATAACTGATCTAGCAGTAGAGATTCTCGATGATGGAGTTCATGAGGGTTTGGAAGAGGAAGAAAATGTGCTCACGGAAGAGCAAAACAAGCAATTAGAAGAGGTGAAGAAATTGTTTCTTTTAGCCGAGCCGGGAAATTTTGGAATGACCCATATGATAGAGCATAAAATAGAGTTGCGAGAGGAGTTCACGGAGGCGGATCCAGTTAGGAAAAATCCCTATCCATGGAGTCCGGAAATTCAGAAAAAAATTCATCAATCGGTAGACAATTTGTTACGGGATGGAATAATAGAGCGGTCCGATTCAGACTGGGCACTTCCAGTTGTGCCAGTAGCAAAACGGGATAGTCAAGAAGTTAGGTTATGTTTAGACGCTAGAAAGCTTAATGAAAGAACCAGAAGGGACGCATATCCGTTGCCGCACCAAAATCGAATACTTAGCCATCTTGGGCCAGTAAAATATCTTTCGACAATTGATCTGTCACAAGCCTTTTTGCAGATCCCATTGAACGTTAGATCAAGAAAATTCACAGCTTTTTCGATACCAGGTAGGGGACTGTTCCAATTCACCAGACTTCCGTTCGGGTTAGTGAACAGCCCCGCCACACTAAGCAAATTGATGGATCGAGTTTTGGGGTATGGTGCGCTAGAGCCGGCAATATTCGTTTATCTAGATGATATTGTTGTGGCGAGTAAAACATTCGAAGAACACATTGCAAAGTTAAGAGAACTAGCGAAGCGTTTACGTGAAGCTAATCTATGCATCAATATAGGGAAGTCGAAATTCTGCTGCCATGAATTGCCGTATCTTGGGTACATTTTGTCTCAAGAAGGATTAAGACCTAATCCTGATCGCATCCAGGCGATCATTGGATATCAGGTTCCGAAATCGGTAAGACAACTTCGTCGATTCCTCGGTATGGTAAACTATTACCGACGGTTTATCGCAAATTTCAGCGAAATCACAGCACCTCTCACCGAGTTACTCAAAAATAAGCCAAAGAGGGTGCAGTGGAACTTAGCAGCAGAAAATTCATTCCAGATTATTAAGGAAAGGCTCATTTCCGCGCCGGTTATGGCCAATCCTAATTTTATGCTTCCATTTACGGTTCAAACAGATGCTAGTGATAACGCAATCGCTGGAATACTCACGCAGGTGCACAACGGGGAAGAAAAGGTCATAGCATATCATTCTGAGAAACTTAAAGGCGCGGAACTTAACTACCACGCAGCGGAGAAAGAAGGCTTGGCCGCTCTTCGCTGTATAGACAAGTTTAGGGGGTACATTGAAGGTACGAAATTTACTCTAGTGACAGATTCCGCGGCCTTGACTTTCATTATGCGATCCAAATGGCGGTCGTCGTCTAGATTGAGCCGTTGGAGCATTACGCTGCAGCAGTTCGAAATGGAAATCCGACACCGTAAAGGTAAGAACAATATTGTTCCGGATGCGCTGTCCCGGTCTATTGAATGTCTCGATGAAGAGCCGGAGGATGGTTGGTACAGAAAGCTCATGTCAGGAGTTGAGGAGGACCCCGAGAAATTCGTCGATTTCAAAATCGTGGACGGTAAACTGTACAAGTTCGTTGCATCGAAGGCCGACACTATGGACTACCACTTTGAGTGGAAGCAATGTGTTCCGACTTCGACAAGACCCATGATTTTGCAAAAGGAGCACAATGGTAACCTCCATATTGGTTTTGAGAAATGTGTGGAAAAAATCAAACGGTTATACTACTGGCCACGAATGGCAGCCGATATAAAAAAATATATTGCAACGTGTGAATCGTGCAAAGAGAACAAGCACTCTACGCTCTCTACTGCACCGGAGATGGGTAGACAACGTATCGCAACTAGACCATTCCAAATCATTTGCATGGACTACATACAATCTCTTCCACGCAGCAAGCACGGCAACGCTCACTTGTTAGTTGTCATGGACTTATTTTCTAAGTACTGCCTGCTTGCTCCCGTGAAAAAGATTTCGGCGTTGAGTCTACATAAAATTTTGGAAGAGCAATGGTTTCGAAAGCTGTCGACACCCCAAATTGTAATAACCGATAATGCGACGACTTTTATGTCAAAAGATTTCCAGCAGTTGATCGAAGCAAATGAGATTCAGCATTGGGCTAATGCTCGGCACAGAAGCCAAGCAAACCCTGCTGAACGTCTCAACCGTACGATCAACGCTATGATTCGAAGCTACGTTAAGCAAGATCAAAAGCTGTGGGACTCAAAGATATCTGAGATTGAATTTGTGCTAAACAACACGATTCACTCATCAACCAATTTCAGTCCCCATTGCGTTGTATATGGTCATGAAATAATCACTAAAGGAACACAACATAGCTTTGAAATGGGAGACTCTCTTTCAGAGGAGGAGAGAATGAATAGAATGAGAGGGGTAAACAGGAAAATTTATGACTTTGTGAGAGCGCAGCTGCAAAAGACCCACGAAGATACGAAACGACGATATGATCTTCGTCACAAACGCTACTCACCGACATACGATGTAGGTCAACGTGTGTATAAGCGAAGCTTCCGACAGTCATCGGCGGGAGCTCAGTTCAACGCGAAGCTTGGTCCGCAATACACGCCGTGCGTCATTGTAAGGAAGAAGGGCACTAGTTCCTATGAAGTCGCTGACTTAAACGGAAAATCATTGGGTATTTTCTCCGCCGCCGACTTGAAGGCTTAACATTCTAAAAATTAAAAAATATTAGTTGAACATTAAAACGATTTTGTTGCTTTCAAACGGGATACTTAAAATTAGAAGCAATAAGCATTTTTTATAAAAACTAGCATTTAAAAATACTTATCTCTACTAGTTTGTTGAAATCACCCGAGCAATTCAACATTATCAATTAAATGAAATATTGGATTTTGTCCTAAAATGGAAAAAAAAAACATGATTGGTACCAAAATAAACTAAAATAATGGTAAAATAGGAAGAGAAGGAGTTGAAAACTGCATAATTTACTTGTTTTCAAGAAATGCATTTTATGCTACCTTGAATACAAGATTGTAAACAAAATTGATCTGGAAAATAGGCAGAAAAAAAACAAGTCGAGATTACAGGAGTGAGGGAAAAGTACGATAGACCCGACAAGAAGTCCCATGATCCAAGGTCACAATCGGACAATAGTAGAACTCAATAGCACCAATTAGCAGAAATAGAATAAAACCATTGCCGCAATAAACAATGGGCATACTAACCTGTGTAATACATACTTACACCATAGAAAGCATTGATTGATGAGCTTCTACAAGGGAATTTAGAATGAGAGCTTTGCGAAAAATCGAAATTTTTAAGAGCAATAATTTGGCCAATTATTTTGCTTGCTTTTAAGCCATTATAAATAGATTTTCCGCCGCGCGCGCACTCAGGAATTCCGATGTAAAACCGCATCGCAACTCTCACGTGTTTTTCACCTTCAAGCTGTTAAACAAGTGACAAATGGACTTGACAGATTGGTCGGTCTCGCCGTATTTCTCTCACGCACACTGGTAAAACACTGATAACGCTATCACTAATGATGTACTAGAGCGCAACTCTGACAAGTCGCGTGAAATATTTCATGCCTAATCGCATGATTTTGATTTATATATATATATAGTTACTCCGGAGTACAAAATATATGATTAGATTTAAAAATATATATATATATATATTTATAAACATATTCATAAATTTTATTTGCATGTTTTAGTTGTGAGTTTTCGATTTCATAAGTGAATATATTAGTAATTGTTATATTTAAATATTCAAATTTTACAATCGTTTCCATGATTTTGGCTGTCTGAATCTATTACGTTGCAAATGAAAAAAATCATGTGCTACCGTTGGTTGATGTGATTTTGTCCGTGTGATTATTAGTTTGTGAATTAGCAGGTTCAGCAGGTATGTGTGATTAGTGTTGTGGTCAAGTAGATTGTTATGGAAAAAAATATTTACTTTGTAAATATTTTTTTACCCAAGCTGGGGGAGAGTGTAAGCGTCGGCAGCTTCCTCCAAGAAGGTTACTGGGAATTACGCGTATTTTATTTCGTTTTTATATTTTATACTTATAATTTGTAAAATGTTGAGTGGGCAAATGTTTGTGTCGTGTTTGGTGTTAACCGTCCTCCAACCCTCCTCGAGTAGGCAACAATTAGGCAGCTTACCACAAGAACGCAGCCAACCACCCAACAGGCTTTCACCTTTGCGCCAAAGAAAACCGACATCGCGGGCGGCCATTGAGGGTGGCGATAAGCGCGAATAGGATGACTAATGTCATAAACCAGCGATGGAAATACTCGTATGCACTGGGCGAGGGCAATGACCTACGGGATAGGGGAATGACCTCTTGGTAAGATCGAAGTGATATATTCGATCACTTACTCGGAAAAACTCAAACCAATCAGTCGCAAAATTATTATAAATCAAAAAAAAATATTGAACGATATATTGTGTCCTATAAAGTGTGTGCTGATACCGTGGACAACAGGTAAGGTCATTCTCCATCCTCCATTGTGCCCAAATGTGCCCTCGCCAGATAACTTATGCACCATTGAAAACCCCCAGGACCCCGTTATTCTGGTTAAACAAAACCCAACAAAACCATCCATCGCACGGGACCGCCATTGTTGGACGCGCGCATTATTGCCGGAAATCGCTGGCGTACGACGGCCGGATCGAACATCGGCGTACGCTTGGAAGGCCACCCTCGAACCACATTGCGAGAGGAACCACCGACCCGACGAACGAAAGCGGAAGCAGACAGTGAAGCAGAAGGTGGAAAGCGGAAGGTGCACTGCAGAATACGACGGGCCCGTCGAGAAAAGGTTAGATAGATATAAGAAAGTGGGAGGATCAGTGAAAGCGAATAAAATTTGTAAAAGTGAAAGACGAGTGTTTTAACATCGACAGAAATAGGCATTTCCCTGCTACCCGCGAAAATTAAGGATAAGCGTGCCGACCCTGAGGTTATTGTTTCAGGGAGTCTCAGTAGCGCTCGTGGCTGGGGCTGACCGGTAACTTACAAATCATCGAATTTCTACATTTAATTTTGGTTACGCTGATCGCAAAAACCGACCAATGGCCAACATGACAGATGAAATGCTCTCAACACCTGGAGCACATAAAATGAAACAGACAGCAACTCAAAACTTCTTGTTTCTCCGTGTGTTTCCTTTCTTGGTAGAGCACAAAATACCAAAGGATTGCATATTCATGAAAATGATTGGTCATCTAATTAACATCACCAGAATCTTACTTTCACCTACCGTGTCCACTGATATGCTATCATGGTTAGATGAGCACGAGCGTTTATACAGTGAAGCGTTTTATGAACATTTTAAACGACGTATTAACAAGTCATCATTTGCGACATTATTCAGAACTCATACGGCGAAACGGAAGCGCCAAACAGTTCAACTGTCTGCCTTTTGAACAAAAAAAAAACAAACCATTAAAAACTCAAGCATCAACGTGTCGTAACTTCAAAAATATTGTTAAAAGTATAGCCGAAAGACAATGCTTGCATTCTGTGATTGACATTCTTGAGAATCCTTTTCGTGAAAAGATTGAGTTCAAACCAAGTTCAAGGACGCACAGGGAAGACACGCTCAGTCAATCGTATCTAAGCGATCAATATCAGTACATTTCTTGGCCAAAAGGCGTACTAGTAAATGGCATAGATTTCAGAAGAAACTCCATCGTTGCTCTCAGAAACCACTCTAATCTATTATATCCTTCATATGGAATAATACGTGAGATCGTGGAACTGGATGGCCACAGACACTTCCTGCTACGATTATGTGATACCAAATGGTACGATGAGTTCCTGCAGGCTTACGAGGTGCAAGTATTAAAAGATGATACTTTTATCAGTATCGAAGAAGTTTTTCAACATACGACATTTTCATTCTGGGTCCCGTACAACAGCACCTCTAAATACATCTCAAGACGATTCTACAATCAAGACTATTAGATAAAACCCATTTGTTGATATCAACATAATTTACTGTTAAACTTTACTCATATAAAACACTGCGTAGAAACAAATTGATTTCTCTGGCTTCTGTAAATACATGTTTCGTTAATATTTCAATGCGGTTTTTTCCGAATCACTCGCAAATCTTCAATCAGCTGACATTTTATCTCCATTGGCTAGAATTTGAAAGTTCTTCCAATTTAGATAAACTAAACAATCAACCTAATAAAACAACGTCCTGATACATTAGTAACAAAAAATAAAAATAAAACAGTCCGTTGCTTTGATTTGACAGCTATACGTACACCGAGATAAAATAACTAATGATTTCCATGAGAATCACTTATGATTCGGCGCCACAAGTATCCCATATGAAAATTATAGGTTTGACTTATGACTCGGAGGAAAAAATGGCCATCGAATCACTTAGAATTTTCATAAGTCATGCTAATGAAATTTTTAAGCCATCTTTATACCTTTCATGCGACTGTGCTTATGAAAATCATCATGCTTGAATATAAATTTAATAAATAAGATGTTATGAAATCCATAGATATATCATATGGCGCTAGTTCGAGAAAATATTAACTCAGCATCATGTTTTTCATTTTATAACATATATTTTTTATTTAAACGAATTAATTCACATGAATAAGGAGCACTTATCTCTAGTTTGATGTTTTGACGAGTTTGTGAAGTCTCATAATATTTCCAATAAGCTGTAAATGAATGAGAAAGAATTCTTGAAAGTTTAAGAAAATTCAATACATTTCTTATGAAAGTAATGTAAAATATGGAGCAATGAGTTACGAAGAATATTTACTTACATTTCATGTCCCCAAATTTGAAAAAAGAACATTAAATTCAATCCACTTCCAAAAATGCATAGTTTCCTATTTTCACTGATTTCATATGGTAAAATTATGATATTTGCACAATAATACGATTATGAACATCGTTATAAATTCCATAGGGCGAACTTATGAAATGCATGAGCGTTCAATGAAATCAAAATTATGTAGCTTCATCCCAGTAAAGTTCAGCCGGAAATGAACCGGAATTCTGGCTGGTCTCAGTTCGTATTCCGGCTCCAGTGACACAACCGATTCTAGTTAGAATCGGTTGTGTCACTGGAGCCCGTGGACGAACTGGAACCAGCCAGAATTCCAGTTCATTTCCGGCTGAACTTTACTGAGATAAGTTGCGACTTATGAAATTCTTAAGTAGATTTGCGTCAGTGTATGTCTTCGTTTTGAAGACACCCACACTCAAAATAATCCACACGTTAATGCTACGTGAAAACATATGTGATTTTCATCCATCGCACTTTTCACTTAACACTTACGTGGATCACAGGTAAACCAGAATGAACTCATGAACTTCATCGGATTTTTTCTCGTAATACTTACGTGACTTTTCACGTAGCCTTTACAAAATATTTCAATAGAACCTATGTGATGTGCCAGTAATCTTTATTAAAAAAAACTTTGAACATTTGTTCCACCGGAGTATCATGTAATACTTACGTGATTTCCACGTAAGTTTTACAAAGTATTTTTGTAGAAGTTATTTGATGTATTTGTAAATTTCATCAGAGAACATGTATGAAAAGTAAGTGATATTGCATTGAATTTTACCTTTTGTTTGGTAAGCAATATAGTTAACGATTTTTTATTCTGGTTGCAGCTGAAAATCGAAATAATGTGCTTACGCCTTTCATTCATCGCCTGTTTCCAGCGCCTATACTGAAAATGGGAGATGAATAACAGGCGCAAGTCTACATATTCCATTTTCAACTGCAACTAGAATAACTGCATTATTTTCCAATTATTTTACTAATTGGAATACATAATTAATATTACAACTACTGAAATAAATATAAACAAAAGAGACATTAAACTAGCATATAGAATTTGATTACAATAAATTGATATGTTGGCACGATCTGTAAATTTAGGTAAAATTATGTGATTGGATTTCTTTAGCAAATATAATACACAGAGATTATATGCTCTTGCGTAAGATGTTTATTTGTTTGACATTTATATTACTTATAATCACAAGCCAATGTCATGTGCATAAGGAATCCTTCTGATCATGGAACAAATATACGATATGGGTAGTATGATTCAGAATGCCTAAATGGTGGCATGTCAAAGTAATGAACTACTATGTGCTGGAGACAAAATGCTAAACCCATGAATGTAGCTCCAGTGTATTTGTAGTCCGGTATACTACCAATACCACCCCTTGCTTGACTTGTGTAACTACTAAATACCAATCGGATCCTAATGCAGTAAATCCAGTATCACTTACATTCTGGAGTCATCTAAGGTAGTTATCGGGATTACTGATATATTCCCTGATCGATGGCTGGGAATGCGTCGGTAGACAACAGTGGCTGATTCAAGTTATGTTACAGTATCCCGTTTAAATAGATCAATAATGTGTATCAAAGTGCTCTCTATTCCAAGTTGATGGATAGGCTATGCATCTGGAAGAATGAAAAGGCAATGCTGATTTTGGAAGTACAAAACAATAACAAATTATGTAACTAATCACTTACGTTTGCCCGGCGGGGGCAATTGGCTCCGGAAGAATTGCGAACTTGAAGAGAACGAATCCACTTAATTATTTGTGGGTTAACTCCAGCCTGATCGTTTGGTTCCGTATCCGAATTATCCTCAACTGTATCCAGTAGCTCGTCGTTATCTACTTGTTCTTGTTCCTCCTCAATAATGTCCTCGGTTGCAAAGAATTCTAACCTAATTTTGCCTACGATTTCAACAAACATTGCTTTCAATGTTTCCTCTTGCTCACAACTTTCACAAGCCTGAAGTAAAAGCTGGTAAACTTTGTGAGCGTAGTGCAATAATCTGGTCTTGCATCTACTCATCACATTTTGATCGTGCCGCTTAATCCCGCCACAAATTTCTTCGTATGTTTTTTTGCACGCTTCGATTGCTTCCCCCACATTAACAGATATCAGAGCATTGATTATTTTACCATCCTCCTTTTCTATTTTAAGGTGTTCACGCAAACTTCTTTTTCTTCGCGTGAAACTCGGGTCATCACGAATTACAATTGTGCGCATTGAAAGCTCAAACAAAAGTTCATCAGTGGTAAGATGGTCGACTCTCATCTCATGGTACCACCTTGACAGCAATTCAACAGCTTGGGTATAACTCAAACTCGAATCAGCCATTTTGGAATGGTCAAAGAAACAATTGATGTAACAAATAACACGTGTAAAAAAAAATAAAAAAAATTATGCTGAGCTTTGAAATTATTGAGTTGCGATATCCTCTATAAACCACACTCCCCGCATGTCTAGGCTAAACAACTGAATCATCTCTAAACCTTCGAACACTGGGTAGGCGATAGCTTGATCACTAAAGTAATTTTCATCATCCGGAATGAGAAAATATTCACACTTCTTTATATCACTCCAACCACAAAAAGTATAAATAAAAAATGATAGTAAATGAGAAATCTGTTTCATACAAATTGAAATTTAATTAATTGCAATTCCTCCCGGAGCTTACTTAAAAAGGTGTTCAAATTTGGCCAAAATTGAAAACCTTTTTTTAAATTCATTTAACGTTGGGCGCCATTTGTAACTAATCACTTACGTTTGCCCGGCGGGGGCAATTGGCTCCGGAAGAATTGCGAACTTGAAGAGAACGAATCCACTTAATTATTTGTGGGTTAACTCCAGCCTGATCGTTTGGTTCCGTATCCGAATTATCCTCAACTGTATCCAGTAGCTCGTCGTTATCTACTTGTTCTTGTTCCTCCTCAATAATGTCCTCGGTTGCAAAGAATTCTATCCTAATTAATCCTACGATTTCAACAAACATTGCTTTCAATGTTTCCTTTTCTTTTCCTTCCTAAAAAAACAAAATTTCTTATTAAAATATTAAATGAATAAAATGGCCTTGTCTTATTATGCATGCATGAAAATATTTTGTGAAAAAGGCTCTGGCAGTAAAGATTTTAAACAAATATGTTCATACATGCATAATAAGACAAGGCCATTTTATTCATTTAATATTTTAATAAGAAATTTTGTTTTTTTAGGAAGGAAAAGAATAAAAGGAAAAGATTTACACGCGCTTACGGTTTCTGTGCCATTACTTCCGGCCTCAATATTCCTCCAATGTCGGTGGAGTAGCAAACGGCGTCTCCATCTGCTTGTCACGACGATTGCTCGATTTGGCGCAACATAAATCAAACCGCCCTCCAGCGGCAGCAGCTACAGCAGCAGAAATCTTTCCTCGATGTTGGTCGCAGGATCGATTGTTTCGTCGTCGACGAAAGAAACCGGTCGGGCTAGGTCCACACCCGGATTGGGCCAACTGGTCGACTTTGTAAAGCTGGGGCCACCGTGCACACAATCGAACTCTCCCAGTGCAGGGTTGTCGGTCGGTCGGCTTCTGCTTTCACGTGTCACTTTTGTCACTGGAATGATTATTTTAATTTTAATATGCACACTTCATTTTTCGTAACAAAAGTTAAGAAATATAAAGTGTGCATATTAAAATTAAAATAATCATTCCAGTGACAAAAGTGACACGTGAAAGCAGAAGCCGACCGACCGACAACCCTGCACTGGGAGAGTTCGATTGTGTGCACGGTGGCCCCAGCTTTACAAAGTCGACCAGTTGGCCCAATCCGGGTGTGGACCTAGCCCGACCGGTTTCTTTCGTCGACGACGAAACAATCGATCCTGCGACCAACATCGAGGAAAGATTTCTGCTGCTGTAGCTGCTGCCGCTGGAGGGCGGTTTGATTTATGTTGCGCCAAATCGAGCAATCGTCGTGACAAGCAGATGGAGACGCCGTTTGCTACTCCACCGACATTGGAGGAATATTGAGGCCGGAAGTAATGGCACAGAAACCGTAAGCGCGTGTAAATCTTTTCCTTTTATTCTTTTCCTTCCTAAAAAAACAAAATTTCTTATTAAAATATTAAATGAATAAAATGGCCTTGTCTTATTATGCATGTATGAACATATTTGTTTAAAATCTTTACTGCCAGAGCCTTTTTCACAAAATATTTTCGGTTGGTTCTGCAGTTAGGGAAGACAGTCCGCAATTCTTCCGGAGCCAATTGCCCCCGCCGGGCAAACGTAAGTGATCAGTTACAATTATAATTACATCGGATAAAATCTTCGGTGTTCTTAAAGTTGTACCTACAGATCTTTATCGATTATTTTATTTTCAACTCATCGTTATCTGCTATGATCTCGTCAGTTTCGTTCAGTAGAATGTTGGCCTTCACTGCCGCTAGAAGCATAACTGTCCCATGTGATATGGGAATCCCTATACAAATGAGACAGTTATGCGTACAGCAGCAGTTTAGGCAGTTGTCTTTGAACGAAAAATCTCCTGAGCTTCGCGACTGGGACATGACCAACAATGGTTTCTTTTCCAGAATATTTTTCTTGACATTGGCCAACATAAGAAGCATGTTCAAAAAGTTAAGGATGACTGTTTCCTCATTGAATTGCCTGGAATTTGTGGAAAAAATAAGCGCAATTTTTGGAATCTCAGCATATGAAGAAAGCGATTCGGATCTTACGTCGCATACGATATCATGGACACTGACGCAGTGCAGTTTCGGATATTATGACGCCTAAGAACAGGGTCATAATGTCCCAGGGTAAATCATCCCAAAATAATGTGCATCATAATGTCCCATCGTAATATCCAAAATAAATATACGCCTTATGGCCGGAAGTTATGCTAGTTACACAACGTCCGAAAATCGTACTACGTCATAATGTCCAAGAAAAGTAAAACGCACATCATATTGAGATGCTAAGCGCAGAGGTACTGTCATAAAATTCTGGATTTAATGAAGCACTCATAGTTTCGGACATCACGACGCATGCAACTTTGCCATAAGATCATAAAGAGGGTTGCATCATAATGTCTGGGATATTATGACGCACAAGGCTACGTCATAATATCCGAAAACGCATGTGCCTCATAAGATATGGAACTATTTTTGACGCGTTTTTTCCGGATCTTATGACTCAGTTGAAATATTGAAGAACTGTAACAGTTTCTGAGATGATGCATAATTACCTAAAATCGCAAGTCAGTCCCATGTAGATAGGGAACCCCATAGAACTTGGGACTGACTTATGTTATGGGCAAATAAGTACTGGGTCATAATGTCCTAGGACTTTATAATGCAAATCCGCCGTTCGAAGCGCAAGCAGACTTGTGATCCACTAGTTTGCCTGGTATACTCAAACAAAGAGGCTATGGTTGGTTTATGTTCAGACAGCGATGTTGTACATCCACATTACTGCCGTGATCCGCATAACAGTCCCACATGCTATGGGTTTTCTATGCAGGTGGGACTGTTATGCGTATCACGGCAGATTAGGCATTGACCATATCGTCGATGTTATGCTATCTTATGACCAGCGCCATTTAGCACATTTCGAGAAAAACGATTTTTAAAGTTTGAAATTGAATATCTTGAAACTTATAAATAGTAGAAACTATCCAGAGAAGACAATTTATGCTTCTATCTATTCTGTTCTAAATTCTCAAATATTACGAAGATCGGTTGACTATATTGAGAGTTGTTTCTAAAAATGTGAACAAAAGTCACACTCAGACGTATCATAGGTGTGTATTGATGACAAAATTTGTATGGCGTGTCATAATCGTGCATGGAAAATTTTCCATTCAAATAAAGCATCAATTTTAAACAAATAAAGCAAGTTTTGCCAAACATGCAATATTTCCAGTTGAAAAGGAAAAATGCATTTTTCTCGCTATACATGTATTATTATGTCATTGTGTTCCTCAGGCATTTTTACACATAAAAACATATAAATCTTTAATATAACTTGAGAAACCTACACAGTTAATACCTTCAGAAGAGTTGCTCAGAATAGCATTGCCTAAAACTTCTCCGAAGATACCATCCTTTTACAATACCTCGTTAAATATTAGATGAAGCGCCGCCCAAGCGGTTGAGTTCCGAACTACTTTGATGCAACCAAATGAAGGCCAAGATACTAAGCATAAACTTTCCTCATAACATTATTCTTCTATAACGTAATAGCAGAGTTATTAATTTATTTTACGTTTTTGCCTTTCTGATATAGAAAAATTGTGTAAGCACTTTGAAAATTAGCAAAATAATTCCGGCCCACAGGGCCGAAAATCATATTCCATTCAATTCAAGTTGTAGAGTTTGGAAAATGTTGGTACGCATGTGTAAGTGTGTATGTGTCAAATAATGACTCATTTTTATCAAAGATGGCTGGCCCGATTTGAACAATATTAGACACAAAGGACAGCTCTAACATTGGCCACTTACGACGGTTCTTGATTCCATATAAGCAACAACTGAAAAATATTCACGGAAATTTTAGATATGGAATTTGTATTTTTGATGCCGATGTCTTTAAAATGCATGTAACGATTCATGCATGTCAAGATTTGATGCACCATCAAATTCTTTTTTTGTCCATTTGGCACATTTTTGCTTTCCTCATGTACTGCCTATAATCGTAAACCAGTCCCATGTATATAGGGAAACCCATAGAATGTCGGACTGACTTGCTATTATAGGCAGTATAGAAAGATTATGTAATCTGGATACCGAGACTAATCCCTAACTTTATTGACTATGTTTCCTGGTATTTCAGGGACTTAGCTTGGGGTGTGCTGCGAGGGGTTATTCCCCACCTTTCCCCCTCCCCCTCACACTCCCCTTAAACCATCTCCTCTTACACTCTCCTCAGACCATTCCCCCTCACGCTTCCCTCAGACCCGCTTTCATCTGGCTGATTTTGTAGGTTTATGTCGGTTGGTGTAAAACCTAATAGTAATGGTTGTTTACAACTTTTGCTTTGTGAATAATCGGTTTTGCCATCTCCCACTAACCAATGTGAAAATGGAACTTTGCCATACATACGCAACGCATACATATATACACAGTATCCCCAACTCACCTGCTTAGCCATCTTCATAAACTCCGTAGTCGGTTTTCTCCAATATCGAAAACAATTCGCGAGCCTGACGTCCATTTGAATGTTACGATCAATTCCGTAACTTTTGGTATTTTTCTTGAATATGGACATCACATCTGCCACGTTGACGATTTCATCACAGTCCCTCCAGCAGTCGCAATCAGTTGCCATAGCAATAGCCGGATAGCAAATTCCAGCTTCCTTTGCAAATACAAGTTCTGGAGTATGTCTTATTTACTAGATTGCCCGGCAGATGGAGCAGATTGCTTTCATCCTTTACACGAAAATCTGCGGTCATTCGATATTCATAGCACGACTACAAAACGCCGATTCCATCGAAATGTGACAAACGCCAACAAGCAGTTCATTTCGTCGTAAAATGTTAGAGTTGTCTTTGTTGTGCGGTCGATAAAATAATATACCGGATAATGGCTCCCGAGCGTATTTTTTCCTGCAATGATCCAGTTGCAGCAGACACGATTAAATGCATGCGTATAACCTAGTGACATCATAGCCCAAATATTCGCACGGTAGTTAATGTTTGAAGGCATGGTTCCGGCCATGACGTGCCAAGAGAACGCAGTCAACTCGCCTTCTTTCCTTCAATCAGGACATCTGTTGGGTTCCCAAAATATGCACTTACCGCTTTTTACGACAGAGCTTCGATTATCTGATTGTCATCCAATCTAGAACCAGCGATTATTCCGCTCTAAAAGGTAGGAAGGTTGTAGAACATCAACTAACTTAGCATTATTGGAGTACTCATTGCTTCTCAATATCCGCAAATTGATATTATAATGTATTATACGTTAAAAACACGATTAAAAAAACCCGATCAGTTGTTAGCTACAGTTACTGTCCGGCTATCAAAAATTAGGCAAATCATGAGACGTTTGTTGGATAATGAGACAGTGCACGCTGCGTTACATAGAGGTACTTTCCGAGCTCCTGCTCGACCGGAATGTCATTTGCTGCGCTCTTTGTTTACTTGGCTGATCAGCTGTTCTTTAGAAAATCTGTGAACAGCTGAACAGCCAAGTAGTAAACAAAGCGCGCAGCAAATATCATTCCGGTCGAGCTGGGCTCGGAAAGTACCGCTATGTAACACCGCGTGTTTTGCTTGATAGTTTGACTAGGTTTGATTAGAGCACTCTAGTTAGAGTGTGGCCAAGAGGCCATGACGTATCCAAACGAACATGAAATTTGACGTATTCACAATAGAAATACGTCAAATTTCTGCTCGTTTGGATACGTCAAACGCGTCTTGGCCGCACTCTAACTAGAGTGCTCTAGGTTTGACTGGGTGACGGCGCGCCGCGGTGAGGCCAAAGACGATGTTTTAAATGTAGACACCCGGAGAAAAAAAAAGTAAATTTGACTGTACGGTTTCCTCCAATACCGAATGCAATTCTCGAGTCTGATGTCCATTTCCAGGTGTAACGATCGTTTATGCCGTTCCGAATGAAAAACACCTTTTATTGCGCCCGGTTATGTGAATATAATTTTTCTAAAAGGCGAAATAGATCACGCATTCGACGTCTTCAACCACTAACCATCTCACTGCCACATATATGTCGCAACCAGAATGAAACTATTGGCATGTTGAAAGACTTGCAAAACAAAATCTTGCTCCGACTCAGATTTATGCCATAGCATCCCTGATCAGCATCCGTACCTCTGTCGATCATGACACATGACATAACACATCATAAATAAAACGATCCGATTGAATCTTACCATTTCAAGCGGAGTGTCCGTAATTTTTTCATCTACCACTCTATGTTCAATTTTCTCCTCTTGCATCCTTGACGTCTACGGATCATTGTTAACAAAACAGTTTACTATCCGAAGGCTGATTACTGATTGCAAGAAGTGAAATATGAATTCCGGAACGTTTTCGTTTGTTTGTTTTTTGATTGTAAATTTTACCAAGCTGGCACCGAATATTTCCAAGGCTAATCCGTATCTGCTCACTCAAGTTGATTCTATTTTAAAGAAAAAATGCATTTTAATATAAAAACAAGTTAACATTATAGTTTTTTACCATCAAATATCCCAATACATGTTGCGTTATAGAAGTTAAATCTGAGAGCAGCTCTTCCAGGTTATTTTGAATAGACGCCATCTTCCTTTCATACATCACAGAATGAACACAGAACTTGGTTGTCAAAATGAATTTAAGCGAGAACGTGACATTCACATAAAAGAGATGGGACAACTGCAATGAAAGTAATGTGCGCTTCATTTCATATTCATTAAGAATCCGGTGATTGTTACCAAGAGGGTGAATGTTTTGACGTTTCTTTGAAAAATGAGTGAAGCCAACATAAGCTGGCTTCCTGGCTCGGATAGTTGCCAAAAATGACAGCGAACGCACTTTAAGCAACGTTCACAATGCTAGGAGCCAATATTGTTAACACGACCTGAAACTTGTCGAATGCAAACTAACTTCATTTTGATGTGTGTAACTGGAACTCAGGCGATAAAAGTGCTCGGATTTTATGAAGAATAAGCAATGCAAGAAAAATCGTGTTTTCTCATATCGTGTTACTTATTTTGATTCCCACTTTCAAACAGTGTTGTACAGTTCATGTGAATAGACCTTAAACATTTGAAACGTAGCTAGCGCTACTGACATTTGGTGCCAGCTTCAGGCAACAAACAGTTTTCACGGGGCTGATTGTTACCTTTGTCAGATAAACTGAAGTGAAAAAGCATATTCTTGAAGTTATATGATGTTTCACGTAGCATTAACGTGTCGATTATTTTGAGTGCAGTTAAGTTTAGACGCAAAATGTGCCGGTATGCTGGCTGGTTCTAATTGGTATTTTGGCTCCAGTGAGTCTCTGTGAAGACATTTGTTACATTTTGAAAACAAATTTTCATGGAAATTTGCTCGATTTTTGGCAGAATTATGGCTCAAAATTGACAACCGTTTCCGAATCCTGGGCGTTGCAGTCAAATTAAGACATTTTTTAATAAATGAGAAGACATTTGAAAAACATACCTGGTATGCCTGTGCTGTACTCAAACCGGTTTAGAATTCGATTTATAATTCTGAATAGATTCTGTTTCGTTTCCAATTAAATGGTAATAAACGATTGAGATCGAGTTGGGTGTGGCATTTGAGCTGGAAATACCAGAAAAGTTCACCCAGAAATGAGCCGGAATTCTGGCTGCTTCTAGCTAGTATTGCGGCTCCAGTGACACAACTGATTCTAACTAGAATCGGTTGTGTCACTGGAGTCGGAATGCTAAATAGAACCCACCCCACATTACCTCATCGACGGAATGAGTAATGAAATCTTACTCGACTCGGTTCGACACTTCAGTGCTCGATCTGCTTGATTGACATTGACGTTTAGTTTTCGCTCGCAATACTGATGTGTGAGTGCGAAAACCATGCACTTTGTGCCATTTTGTTTTATCTTCTGCGTCGTCGTTCGTTATGGCTGTATTTTGTTAGTTTCGGTGTGATTTTCGTGTTTGATTCCAGAACCTGCCCGGGATTTATATCTTTAGAGTGCAACGTTTACTGTCCTCTCGCGGCAGTACAAGAAAATTATGCAGGTTCGACACGGTGACAGTGATCCGATAACTCTAATAATAAATAAAACGGAATTGGTACATACTGCGAGTTTTTCACCGGTCGGAGCGAACAACTACAGCGGATTATGCGGTAATGTGATGGAAAGCCACGTTCCAATATGTTGGATCTCTCGATTGCGATGGTTGTTGGGATGACAGGCAATTGCAACATTTATATGTAAACATCTTTGGCATCAACATTTACGGGTTAATATGCTTTGTATGCAAGGCACATTAAAGTTCTAGTTCGGAACTATCAATCAAATGAGAATATATAGATAGAATATATCGACACAGATCTTTCAATAGGGCCAAAGTCGCAATGTACTCAAATGGAGAAAAATCAGTTTCAATATACGGCGATGCTTTTCTAAATGTAGTTTTTATTGTAGGTATAAATTACTTTATGACCATGTTTTTCCGGAAGCATCTTTGGTTAAACCTTATGACAATATAACAAAGAATTTAATTCCTATGTGCTTTTAGTGGGTAGAAACTAAAAAAATGCTTACGCCCAATTTGCATCCCAGTCGTGATTTCGCCCTTCAGCAACCACCATTTGCGGAAGGGCTAAACGGTGTACATAATTTTCAGAAGGGCGCGGTAAAAGGGCTAAACTGACTCTGTCTTGCTGGGTAGGGCTGGGTAAATGGGCGAGCTTGACAGTATACTTTTTAATAGGGCTCAGCAAATGGGCGCATAGAAACCCAATGTAAATGATAGGGCGCGTGCATCTTTTCTTCGAATTTCATGAAAATATCGAAATATTCGAATGTTTATGTGCAACAAGTATCGAGTAGACATGATCCTAGTAGATATTGCTTATCATTTATATAATAGAACCGCCGTTTAAAGAATTTTGTGAATAATAACCGTACGCCCGGTTCTGTCAAAAAATGTAAGTTTAGCCTTTATATTCCATATGAGAAGAAGGGCCTAAGTCGAAATCTCGAAGAAAATGCATGTTTCGCCGTTTTGTTTTCTTTAATTATAAATCGAACTAAAAACCATTTTAACTAATTTTCACCTCAATCTTGTAGTATTTTTGTCGCATAATGTCATAATAGCGAAAACGCAGTTTGTTTACATTTGCGATTTAAGCCCTAATGAAAGATCTATGTCGATATAGTATATAATTACCGATGTTTTGAAAACAGGCCAAAAGTCGATACATGAAAAAATTGTAATTCCGGCAGTTTAATCTGAGAAAGCCTTCCGGCTTCACGCTCTAGACATCTAAACGCCACGATTTGTGCGGGTACTGAAATCTTTACGTAAATGCAACCACCGCTTACAGAAAATTAGTAAGGCTTGACCTTGACTTGAAATAAATCTGATCGGACTGGAAGAATCTAACGAAAAAAAATTGATGCTTAACATATTAAATTATCTACATCTGCTGGATATTCTAAAATAACTTCTTCATTCGGAAACAATGTGCTCTTGCTATTTGGATGCCAAACATTTCAAGCTGCCCGAGCCACGAATGTTGGAGCACTGCACTTCTCGAAATAGAGTATGGCAAAAGTAAGATCTGTTTTTTTGTGTTCCGTATCGTCAATAATTTCTAGTTATCTTCATTTCAGTCAGGAGGAAAACGTCGTTCGCAAGATCTCGAAGAAATTCTCGTGCAAAATTCTCTAATGGATTCTGTTTGCGAGTATGGTCAAAAATCACCATGTTGAAAAAAGCATGCTAGCGATCACAATTGGTGTCGGAACATCAAGAATCCGCAAGTATCGGTGCTGCTAAAACTTCCGTCTTATATTGGTCGCATGAATAAGTAACATATGGGGCGTATGAGTAATCGATTATTATTCAAATCTTCGCGGCATAAAAATGCGAATGCAACCGTGAACATGCTATCGTTACCATATAAAAACTATCAAGGTTGCTCCACGCATGTGATTTTCCAGTGCTTTTTGGGTGCACCTTTTTGTCTCAAAAAGCTACAAATTTTTGGTAGCAGTTGGTTACTTCTCGGCTCTATGCAACGTCTTTCAAGTTTGTATGACTTTATAAACTTTTTACACTTGGATATAGCTATTTTACTCATATCAAAAAAAGCAACACTAACATATGCTTGTTATAGAATTATTCGTAAACAAGGTATTATTGGTTTTACATTTTACATTAAAATCTAAAAATGCTTTTTTTTTCATCTGACGGTTCTGAGGGTATTGTCGTGAGCCACTCGTATGCTCGAACCTCGGCCAAGAAGGATTATTAACGATCAATAGAATCGTAGCACTGGCCCTACAATTGTTTTTTACACTAAGAAAAGTGTCTAAACAGAAGCTCAAGCTCCGCAACGGAATGTAGTAAGCACCAAGGTTTTGCTTTTACTGAATGGAACAAACTTTCGCAATCTAGTTAATCAAAACAGCGATATTAATACGATTTTCGATTGATTGACACCGGTGTAGTGGAGTGCACTGCAACTGCACCATTTTTGCACTTTCTAGCAGAAGTGCAGAAAACTGGGTATGTTCCATTGACACTTTTGCCAGAAAGTGCAAAACCAGTGCACTACACTACACCGGTGTCAATCAATCGAAAATCCTAAAAGTGAAATCTAAGTTCAATCTTGTAGTTTCGTCCTTTTGCAGCGTTTTTTACCAGTTGCGACACGGATGTAGTGTAAAAGGGAGATGGAGTGATTACAACCCAAGTTTGAATGACTATAGCACCGACTACACCAGTGCTTAACTTAGCTGAGTTGACCGCCCGTGAGATTCCCATGATTGATCAAAGCTTTTTTTTTCATCTGACGGTTCTGAGGGTATTGTCGTGAGCCACTCGTATGCTCGAACCTCGGCCAAGAAGGATTATTAACGATCAATAGAATCGTAGCACTGGCCCTACAATTGTTTTTTACACTAAGAAAAGTGTCTAAACAGAAGCTCAAGCTCCGCAACGGAATGTAGTAAGCACCAAGGTTTTGCTTTTACTGAATGGAACAAACTTTCGCAATCTAGTTAATCAAAACAGCGATATTAATACGATTTTCGATTGATTGACACCGGTGTAGTGGAGTGCACTGCAACTGCACCATTTTTGCACTTTCTAGCAGAAGTGCAGAAAACTGGGTATGTTCCATTGACACTTCTGCCAGAAAGTGCAAAACCAGTGCACTACACTACACCGGTGTCAATCAATCGAAAATCCTAAAAGTGAAATCTAAGTTCAATCTTGTAGTTTCGTCCTTTTGCAGCGTTTTTTACCAGTTGCGACACGGATGTAGTGTAAAAGGGAGATGGAGTGATTACAACCCAAGTTTGAATGACTATAGCACCGACTACACCAGTGCTTAACTTAGCTGAGTTGACCGCCCGTGAGATTCCCATGATTGATCAAAGCTTGTTGAAATTGCATATTGAACTAATTGTATTGATAAAGATATTGTGATTTAGCTTTAGCTACTCACGCGTTTCGTCTTTTCATTTTAGATCAAAGATTTCAGGAGTGCGACCTCCAGTAGAAATATGAATACCGAATAGGCATTTTAAGAATTATTATTCCGCGGGGCGTTACTTAATAAGATAAAGCCGCGTGGAATATAATAGAGGTGTCTACAAGGCGGAATATTAAGCCGGAAGAGCCGGTATATTAATACATGCTGTTACCTGGTGTAGAATTAGATTTCATCCTTTATAGCTATTGTACAACCGCAAGAAGAAACCTAAAAGGTTGGTACACAATCGGGAATAGCGAATCAGAAAACATGACTATATTTCAATGATTTACTCAATATAGACTGGGTAAAGGCTATGATGCAAAAACTTAAAGTCCGTCCAGGTTAAATCTTCGGTATGGATCAATACCTCGACCTAGAAACTCCTACCATGTTTTTAGTTGTTTCTTACGACATGGGAGCAGGTTTCCAGGGGTTCTATTTTTGGATGAAACAGCGCAAAAAATTACACTAGTGTCTCGAATAGAGCAATGGCGAAAACGGAAATTATAGTTTCGTTAGATTTTCTTTAAGGCACTTTGTTATTTTAGTTTCACCGATTTTGGTACCTAATCTTATGATATGTAAATCAATGCTTTAACTAAATTACTCAGCAGAGGCACTATTTCGACGAGAACAAAGATTTAAAGTTTCGTAATTTTAAACAGTGTATTAAAGATAAAAATTTTAATTCACCTAGCAGTGCGATGTGCGATTTCTTACATCATTCATTAGTTTGCGGAACTCATACAAAGTACTAGAGGTAGGTTTTGAACCCTGCACGAATAAAACCTCGAATAAACTGAATAAATTATAGAAAAACAGTCGGTGTTAAGTCAGACCGGACTAAGTGACATTGCATTGATTTCGAGAAAAACGCATTTAAAGTTCGAATCGCAACGTTATTATTCGAAATGAAATTTTGCCATAATTCTCGCTAATTGTAATATATTTTAAATATTGAAAAAGTCGAATAAACTTCTATTGAAGTTTTTACTTTATCGGATAATTTTGTGTCGATTTGCAATAGTTGTAGATAATGAAATTTCTCATCAGTATCTCATGTTTAGTAATATTTAAAAGTCTATAGTACCACCTAGTGGCAATAATGTGCACTAGTTTCATAGTAAAACCTAAGTTTTCAAACAAAAAACTTCAAAATAAAACGTTGTTCTAGACCTTTCGACCGACTATTTTTCTTTTGTTTGCGAATGAAAGGGAAAAGTCCATTTTTTGATATACTCGAATCGAAAATCCCATATGTATGTTATGGTTATTTATTAATTTTGGTGAACATTTTTTAAATGATAAGAATAGTTCTAATTAAAACTCTTATGCTTCCTTACATACTTTGATTATAAAAAAATCCTTGATTCCATAGCAGCATATGATCGTGAATAATACGTTGTTTGCAATTTCATGTACCTCTCCTTTGAAAAATTTTCTATTTTTGCATTTGACATCAGGAATCCTTATACAATCGTGATTCGCTGGTTGGACACTTTTTAACTGGAGCGCTTTTTAGTTGAACCTCCGCTAGTTGGACCATTGTCCAACTAAAAAGCATCTGAACGCCAAGAACTCAAATTTACTTTGACAAACAATCTGACAATATTTAGAGATGTGAACAGATACATTTACACTGTCAACATCTCCTTTGGAGAGTTTTTAACATTTATCAGTCAGTCCAACTAGCGAATCAAATTCGTTAGTTGGACAAGGCTGTGGCCCAACCAGCGAATCACGACTGTGGTTAAAGCGGGTTAAACTGCTCATTATTTGGGAATTTCCGCACTTTTCGATCTGTATCTCTGGTACCGAAAAATAGTCAACAGCGGCTTATGTCATACCATTAGTTTCAAACTCAGTTTGATCAAATTGGTTCAGCCATCTTTGAGAACATTGAGTGATATTATCTGACACACACAAACCGAGATATTTTTTGGACTATAATTTTAATGCTAATTACCTCTTAGAGCGAAAGTGCTAAAACGTGGCTTTTTCCATACAAACTTTGAACACGATGCGCAGATTCGAAGAAGAACCGATTGATTTCAAAAAGTACAGTCATGGGAAAGAAAAGAGAAAAGCCGTGTGGTAGCTGAAATCTCTCGCAGTATTTCAGCAAATAATTGACCCACTGGGTTTCTGTTCCCCACGTGACAGTTGTGCTATCAAATGGTGAGATAACATCGTACTCACAAGTTTCCTATCTCATGCCTTCACGTCTTTCGATAACATTTGGTCGTTCGGCTGGGTACTATCAGCCTTCTGTTACGGCTTTGGAATGAGATGGTGCCATCGGGCGGGCCTCAAAACCCGAACCGTAAAATTTATGGCCCAATCCAAGGTGTGACGCGACCCGTGCCGTGGCATGAATGGCGGGGGGAGGGGGCATCAAGCTTCGACAAATACCAAGTCGCGCACGGAGCCTGTGGGGCACCAGGGCGCACCCCACAGTATTTTGCCCTTACCCTGTCAAGCGGGGCTATGACCGGGTTGACTTTCTTTCCCTAGCTATTAGTGGGAACAAAACCGGAAAACACTAAGAACACTGTAAACATGGAGGAGATTGCGGCGATGGAGGTGGAAGAGGAGAAGGATTGCGTGGAAAGCGAACTTGGAGAGCTGCTGAATAGCGGTTCATTGGAGGATGATGTGTCCTGCACTTCGTTCATTCTCAACTCTCGAAATAGAGACGAGGATCGGACAGTAACCAGGGAGGACACAGACCAGTTCGGCGGAGTAACCGGTGGGTCGGAGGGCTCCGAAAATGAAACAAGCGGAACAGGAAGAACTCGTCATCTAAGCGGAGAGGCGAAGAAACGCTATGGGTGGCTGCTGAGAAACGGCCACAATCCCGCTGAATCACTAGAGTTGGCAAAAATCCCAATAAGGAAGGCATCATTCAAGCGACAGCATTCGATGGACATTGAGTCGCCGAACAATAATGGGTGCAGGAAAGGAAGGAACCGCAACGGAAAAAGATCAAGGGTCAGGATGACAGACACTAAGAAATGAGCAGCGCCCAACCTTCAACGAAATGTCAAGTCGCACGCGATGGCCATCATCCCGGTTGGTTACCCTGCGAATACCCTCAGCCACGAACAGCTGAATGCTACTCAATGCGCGCTGATTAATAATGTCATGGAGCAGAGCTTAAACAATACGACCCCCATGTTTAGGAAGTGCACCTACAAAAAAGGGTACCTCGAAATCGCGTGTGTAGACAAAGATACATCTATGTGGCTGTAGGATGCCACAGCTGCAATCAGGCCCTGGGAAGGCGCTTAATTGGAAGCCGTTGAAACGTCGCAGATTTCAGAACAAGCGGGGATGGGAGCATCCTCCGCCTAGTGCAGAATCAGAACGGCAATTTCAGCACAGAATGCTGGAGGGTCGTGAAGAGAATTATGGTCCTCAAAACGGTAGAGCGGTAGATAAGGCTTCAGTGAAATTGATAACCTCCCAACACAACCAGCTAAACTACGTATTCGGAAAGGCTAGAATGCGCCAGTTGAAGGGGGCCCCGGTCTTCGCCGAACGTGGAAGTTCTAGGCATGCATGGACTGTAAAAACGCCAGTGGGTGACTCAGCGCGGAGCACCTCACGACGGACTTCTGATCATAGCAAGCCTGCAGCAACGGTAACGAGTGCATCGGTGGCAGCCCGTCATGCGAGTAAAACACAAAAGCACCCTACTGTATGCGGCTCACGAACTGATACACAAGGAGAGGATCGAAACCCCCCTGCAGGCGAAGGTGCGCAAACGACATGAGCCGAAGCAAATACTGGACCAGGAACTGACTAGCCGTCAGCACAATAAAGAGGACGAAGCATTGGCCCCAAAAATCGACGGTAAACAAACACCGAAAATATGAGCAGCATTCGCTGCATTCAAGAGAACCTCCACCATGCAAAAGGTGTTACAATCTAGGGGCAGATCACTTGTGATGCATTTTTAAAAATTAGCAAAATTAAATGCATTTCTTTCCATCAAAATAGCAATTCATAATGTATTTTGGGTTGCGTGTAAGACGTCAAAACCCTACAAAAAATTAGCCCTACATTCAACAAAACCTCGAACAAAGTGAATCAGCAGTGCAAAGTTGATGCAAAAATGGAAATTAAATGCATTTTTTCTAATTTGATGCAAATTTGTTATACATTTCTAGAGTGATCTGCCCCTAGGTTACAATCGTCCTTGTCCGGAGGTTCACCAAAGAGCGACTAGAGATCGCTCTTCTACAGGAGCCGTGGGCGAATGAACACAAAATCTTTGGCTTAAATTCCTCAGCTCACAAGATAGTATAGTGTAACGGCCAGCCAACACCAAGAGCTGCAGTTTTGATAAACAGAATTGACACTATCCAAGACCTTTAGACCTATTAGTTTGACATCAATACTTCTGAAACTGATAGTAAAACTGCTGGACCACTATATCCAAACGGAGCACTTATCGAAAGTTCCGCTAAACAAGTACCAGTTTGCGTATCTACGGAAACAGCCCTACATACCTTAGTGTCACTTATTGAGAAATCCCTCGATTTCAAGGAAATAGCAATTCGCGCTTTTCTTGACGTCGAGGGTGCTTTTGATTATACGACTACACATCAATTTACAAGGCCCTGGCAAAAAAGGAATGGAAAAATCGATAGGGGACTGGATTCTTACAATGCTCAGAAGTCGAGAAATCACAGCAACGATGAGAGACGCGAAAGCAACTATAACGGCCAATGTCCCCAGGGAGGCGTGCTATCACTTCTGCTCTGGTCGCTAGTGGTGGACGATCTTCTCAATGATCTGACTGAAATGGGTTTCGATATTATTGGATATGCAGATGACATTGTCCTAATTGTGAGGGAAAAACATGAATCTGTGCTATGCGATCGGATTCAATTAGCCTTGAACTTCATCATGACATGTTTCAAAGAGGGACTCAACGTGAGCTCTGCAAAAACGGTCATTGTACCGTTTTCCAATCGGAAAAAGTTGGTGAAGTTGGTTCTTCCAACGCTCAATAGAACTACAATCAACTACGCAGAAGAAGCGAAACACTTAGGTATTGTCCTAGACAAAAAACTGAGATGGAACTCGCACCTGACATAAGCCGTTAATAAAGGAACAACAGCACTGGGGGCGTGCAATAAACTCTTCGGGAAAACTTAGGGTCTAAAACCGAGATTGGCTTACTGGTCCTACGCGACCATCGCCAGACCACGAATAAATGAGTATAATAAATGAACTCAAACTAAACCCTGTCTTAACTACAGTTCAAGATGAAATGGAGGCTAAACCGATCTTCGATATCTCATATGAACTCCACATAGTGGATCGTCAGATATGACATGTAGGAGGTCCCATACTACCTCAAGGTACAATATCATTCTATACAGATGGTTCTAAAATGAGTGAGCTGACTGGCTGGAAAATTGGCCTACAGTTTTCCAGGCAGAGATATACTGCCCATAATCGCAAGACAGTCCCATGTTCTACGAGATTTCCTATCTACATGGGACTGACATGCGATTATAGGCAGTATATGAAATATACCTGCTCGGAGGTCTGTAAGGAAATGAAACTATAGACATGGCAATCTTCTCGGATAGTCAATCAGCACTGTTGGCATTAAGGTCGTCGAAAAGTGAGTCCAAACCGGTTTGGGAGTGCATCACATCTTTACAACAACTGGCAGCTCGGAATAAAGCAATGATACTCTGGGTACCTGGCCAACAAGGAATCGATGGTAACGAAGTGACCAAGCTTGGTTCATCAAACATGCTTGTTGGACCAGAACCATTTCTAGGTATATCTACCTGTACAATCAAACTAGAACTTTCGGCTTGGGTAAGAGACCAACTACTAAACGACAGGCGTAACGTAGAAGGCGCTCGACAAGCTTAAAAAATCATACTTCCAGATGCAACGAGAGCCAAAAAAACGAATAGATCCTAAACGAAAAGATTTACGTGTAATCACAGGTTTATTTACGGGACATTGGTCTGTTAAGTATCATCTGAAAAAAATGGCGAAAGTCAATATGACAATTGTCGATTCTGTAACTACGAGCCCGAGAGCTCGTAACATATTCTCTGTCATTGTGCAGTACAATTTCTTCGAAGGGATCGATACTTTGGAAGGTGTTTCCGCGCGAAGGAAACGGAAACGAAACGATTGGCAGCTGGCACCTAGAGACGTCATTTCGTGGAATTGGTTCTTTTACTGAGATAAACTTCTTCAGACTTTTGGTTAAGGCTCTACGATATGAGAGCCGGCTTTTCTAAAGCGGAATTGTTTTATATCAATATAAGAACAGTCCTTTTAGCGCTGAGATAGAACTTGAAATCAAAATAGACTAGTATCCCACTGCAATTGGAGACCTGTATTGCTATAACGGATTTCAGAACGGTTTTTGCAGCGAAAGGACCTTCAAAACCCTATAGGGGAGAATTTCGGTGTGTGTAGCACGACGCATCGATCAAGACTAACCGAAAAGTTCTAACTTTATTAACAATTTTTGGCCTTATATACTAGTTCCTAGCCTAACCAAATAAACCTCTTGGATTGATTACATTATTTGATAAGCAAACATTTCCAGCATGCATCTCATGCTCTGATTCTATTTTTATTTCTGTTTTCTTCACCCACGCATGGCTGATGGCTAGCGCATGGTTTTTTGTTGTTTATACTTTTATTTGAGACGTTGCATATTGGAACGAACGTTGAATATTGGAACGACTCATCGCGCGATAACAGGAGGCATCTTATGATGCCTCACGAGGTATAGCATAGCTGTCCCAAACGGATCCTTAGCTACATTAACAGTTATGTGTCTAACAAAAAACACCTTTAACAAGCCAACAAGGATACCCGGGTACCCACAAACCATAACTATGGCTTCCTTTAACCGATTTAGATGTTTTGGATTTGGGAACTTTGGGAACCACTTTTCGGTTCTGTAAAATTGAACCGGATGAATGGATCTGGTTCTTGGTAATTCGAATTTTCCGGAGTAATGTTCCAGTACTAGGGTATGATTTGTAAATTTTAATAATGTCCTAGCAATATGAGTATCAAAACTCTTCAAAAAGTCTCGGAAGTCTGTTATTTGTTATTGCGGGACCCAATGGCAGTTTGAAAAGTAGAATTGGAATGGAATGGCCGCTCACAGCCCCACGGGAACCTGCTCTGGAATGTCCGTTCCGGGGTCAAATCTCCAAATGGTTCCAAAACCATGAAATATTGCCTACTGATGTAATTCCAACAAAAAATTCTGGAGCCCCTCCTCACTTCCTCTCTTACTATTTCAACAATATTATCGACCCAAAAGCTTCACTTAGCGAAGTTCTAAGATGTCACAATGTTTCAATTTCAAGCTATGGATAAAACATGGGAATTTCATTAATTGAAACCTAAAAAGGTACCCGGGTACCGCGTTGGACACATAACGGTTTATATTGAACTATCCGGTTGGGACGACACATGTGGACAAACAAACATCTTGCTTCTAACTACATTGGATTCGGGCAATTTATAACATGTAAAGCAAACATGTGACATAACAAATGCGTTCACAGTAAATACAAACCTACACCTACTTTCATACAAACGCTCACGCTTGCACACGAAAATAGACTTCCAAATCCAAAACAAGTTTGCATTCACGAGCATTCAAAAAATTCGTGCATGTGTAACCTCATTACTGCAAATTAGCTCACATAAATGATAATTTACACGGTTTCCACACGAGATACGCGGTGCTACAAACACATAGCCACATGACAAAATACAATCGCTTTTACGGTCTTCCAAAGGTGCTTGTATACTCGATTCGAATGTTCACGGTTATTTAATCAGGATCGCTCTCACAAACCTACAATAGCGCACACAAATGGACTAACGTTCACACATACGTTACATAGGTTACGTATGATCAAACACGCACACAAGGACGCATATACTGGCACGCAGAATCCAACGTTTCCATCTAAAATTAACCGTACGATCCTCATAATCATCCAGCGTAATGAACTTGGTGATGGCGGGCGGAGCCGGCGGAACAATCTATACACCCGATTTATCCGGAATACATAGGGTAAATGTCGCCAAAAAGATGTTATCGTTTTCACCGTAAGATCGAGTATGATTGTTCGTCAGATCACAATGAAAAATATTGCAGGTTTTACAGGAATTTATGTGCGAATGCTTGGACAAGATATGTAAACAAATAACACAAACTATTGAAATCGCATAGTGTATCAAGCTCTAGAAACTTAAGCATCTCGTCTGAAATGTCATCGACCGACCCGCAAGGTCAGATGGCGGAATTCTCGACACGTATAAGATTATTAAGATGATACCTAAGAGTCTTCACATGAGCTAAAAACCCGTTAGTAACTATTGTAGTCCAGCAGTGTAACACTAAGAAGCTCACCGGATTAATTCGAATCGCGAATCATTCAGACAATAGATCATAGGTAGATAGCAGAACTGTAGTACATAGAGACAATTATACATATAATTTATTGCTTTGTTTTGCTAGGTATTCATTTCCTGAACACGGACATAATCTATCTGCCAAATGACAACTGAAAAGGCAGCAACAACTTCGAACCCTCGCAGAAGAGTTCCGCTCACTAGACGTCGTCACCTACACCGAGGACGTGACTGGTATACAAGTTTAAACATACGTTGGCTGCCGCCTTAATGTAGACCATCGATGACCACTTGTGAAGAAATGAACAATTATGTCGGTTTTGCTTGATGTTAATTTGAGTCAGTTCTGAACCTTACCTGTGTTCAACCCATGCTTGAAGTGAAAATCCCAAGCAACCAATTGCAAGCGATTTCATAAGGCCACAGTTCTACCCAGTGTCGGACCACGTAATACCGGAATCAGTGTAATGTCAAGCTTTTCGACGATCCGTCCCAACACGTCTCATTGGTGTCGTTCATTCATCGTCAAGAGCAGCCTACAACAAAGCTTATTTAACTTCTTTTCGATTGTTGAGGAAGCAGCTGCGCGGCAAACAGTTGATGTATCCATTTCGTTCATCTAAAGGGTAAATTCTTCATCCAACCGACGAAATCGGTCCTACGCCTGTTTAAATTGGTCGATTCGTCACATAACTGCTTTTATCATCAGCATTATCGGCACTGTAACTTCAGTTATACCTAAGTTCATCGTCAAATCTGCTAATACTACACGTAAAGAAACTTTTCCACCACGAGAAGCGACGACACAAAATGTACCGCTGTCAATCCAAAACTGTCGGTAAGAGTAACAAGGAAGTTTGTGTTTCCAATATTAAATAAATTTTCGAATAAAGAATAATTATTTTATATTTTGTTTACTTTTTATTTGTTTTGAGAACAGCACAAAGTAAAAGAAAACAAAGAAAAAGAAGAAACCATTACGTCAACTCAGTCCGCATTTTCTTACTCGATTCCGAATGGATTCCGAATCAACCGATTGGCGGCGAAATTTCATTCGGAATCGGTTGTTGCACTGGATTCGGAATCCATAATGGATCCATTCAGGAATCCATATGGAATCCTTATTGATTTTTTTTCGCCCATTCGGAATCGATTCGGAATCCATTCGGATCTGACTATGTGGGACATAGTCAGATCCGAATGAATATACGTGTGCTGCCAACCTCGTACCGGATTATTCAATGTTGCTCATAATAATCAGTGCGATGACGCACTACTATAAATCCAATACCTGGTTATATTTTCATATTTTTAATTGATGCCCATGGGCTACCGTAAGATCATGCTGCAACTGAGCAATACATCTAGTTTAGAACATTTCTTCGTTGCGATTTGCAACGTCTCACTGGTTTGTAGAATACCAGTCGGAAATGCAACCCAGTCAAGGCAGCATAGCGAGATGAACGGACATCCATCGATTCGACTATTTGATCCTGAACCACCCGCCGCTTCAGGTATGCGCTTAGGAAAATAAAATGGTTGGGTTCAAGCTTCCGCAACAGAATCGAGAATTTGTTGAATTTTTATGTACTGATCCTGGTTTAGCAGATTTCAACTGAACGGAATTACGACTTCCGTTTCAACAGAATGTCATGATCGAACAGGACATATGATTACAATGCTGGAATGCGTTTAATAGCAGAAGTTGCTTCGTGTTTGCGACGATGACCTATACGGATGAAATGACTGTGAAATATAAATAGTATGTTACGAATGCACCAAGGTTACCTTTTGGTCTTTCCATATTTTTGCAATCCGTGGCTGGCCTGTATTGCCGAATAATTGTCTCATATAAAGGGAATTCTACAGAAGATGGGACAATTATGCGTATTAAGGCAGTATAGCTACGTATCTGTCAGTCGTTTCCAATCTTGGCTGGCGGGGGGTATCCTCTTTTTTGTTTCAGTTTTTATGACGCATCTCCAGGTTGTTCCAACTACGTTTGGTTTATATGGAGTCACTCCAGATTCGTGTGGTGCAGTAATACTGCATACTATTTAGCACTTGAATGATCTCTCGGCGGTGCAGCGTCAATCGAATCATGACAGCGTAGCTTTGCGGATGGACATCCATCGATCCTATAATAGCTGACTTCGGAGGTATCTTTTTGTCGTCATTGGTCGTTTGCATTTAGGAAAATGAATAAAAAGTATAGCAATTGTAGGAACAGAGTATATGTATTACAGTTCGGTCATTTATCTTAAGTCTGATTGATGATAATGAGAATCTAATAGAAATCACGTCTGTGTCAAAATGCGTGTCGAGCCGCTTCAGCATGTAGACAATTAATATCGTTTCATATGCGCTGAAGTAAAGCTCATTTATAGCAACCAATTCAGTTTCACGAGTCTATCATCTGCAAATAGTTTTTCATTCAACATGCAACAGAATCAAATTTATTGTGACACTGTCGTCTTCGGATTTTATGTCGCAATGAACATCTGAAACAGGTACTGTGTCATAACGTTCCACAACCATGATCAACATAACGTCCGGTACATTATGATCTGGCGCGGGACCTGTGGATAGATGTTTTCGTTTTCTTTTTTTTCTGTACATGTTATCGTTCGTCTCGCATTGCTTCTCTTCTACGCCACACATTTTAAAAATGCTGGCTGGTAGATTAGATTAGTTAGTTTTTTTTCGTATCCGCACATCCCGTCCCAGATTATGTACGTGAGTGCGTCCAAAATCAAGAATGCTTCAAAATACCCCAAATCATACTTGTGTCACAACGTCTGAAAGTAGTCCCTCATCATAACGTCTGGGATCTTATGACGCATACTGATATTGGGATTTTATGACGCCTTGCCTTATGAAGTACGGGATATTAATATGATGCACTCATTGATTTAGGATATTTTGACACAGGTATTGTGTCATAACAGATGAGTCATGACGTCCCAGTTCACCAGTAATGCGAATGTTACACTTTACAAAGTGCTGGGACATTATGATGCAGTTGCAGTAAATACGTCATAACATTCGAATCCAAAAGTGCGTCACGGTATCCATTATATCGAATGCGACATAAGATCTGAAAGGGAATATGCGTCATAATGTCCGCGACATAGCGCCACATTTCAAAACTATATCTCCCGCTCTTACTTGTTATAATTTTCTGTTATTTTAACTACTACTAACGAGACCAAATTTATAACACAGTATGTTACGAAAATTGCATTCTGTTATAATCTTGTTATTTCATTCTGATCGGGATTAGGTCACTAACATCCATTCAAAGTCTCTTTGGCCACATTGGCCACCATCATCGGTTCCGGAAGCCCTATTTAAATTTAGAATAACAGTCACATCGGTTTCTCGGAGATGGCTAGACCGATTCAACCAAACTTAATCTCAAATGAAAGGTATTGCGCCCCCGTAAATGGCTATTAAATTTCATTCCGATCCAACTTCCAGTTCTGGAGTTACGGGTTGTTGCGTGCGATCACATAGCAAATTGCGATTCAAACCGATACTTCGATGAAAGCAAAAAAGATAAAAATTTCGCTAAAATGTCTCTCAAACAACTTAAATTTGCAGTTCTAGGTCACCGACGGGCAATCAAACTTTCGTTGACTACATTGACCACCAAAGACGGTTCCGAAAGTGTCCGGGAAAAGCGGCCATCTTTCAAAATTAACGAACTCGCATCAGTTTCCCGGAAATGGTTGAGCCGATTTTCACAAACTTAGTCCCAAATGATAGCTATAATATCCCCACAGATGTCTATAAAATTTCGTATGGATCGCTTATATGGCTCCGGAAATATAGACTAAACCGTCCGGTCACATATGAAATACCCATATAAGCTGGAACTCAAAATGAAATCCCATGAAATTTCAGAAATCGTATTTTTGAAGCCAAACAACTTTAAAATGCATAATTCGTCGAGATTTTATATTATCTCGAAATTTTTTTTCATGAAGATTGACGTTTTGGGACTTTGCCGATTTCGCACCTTTTCTCAATGCAATATTACCGTGGCTGATTCTTCTTTTGCAAAATTTTAGAACTCGAATAATGATTTCTTTTCTTGAATATAGTTGTCATGTCGTGTATAATAAAAAAGTAATATATACATTTGAAAGCTTTTAATGAATATAAACAACGCAAAAACTCTCGTGTTCATGATTGAGAAAGGCACAATTGCACCGCTAGGTGGATTAAAACAGGTTTTTCGCGTTTTAAACCAATGTGGACTGTTGGCAGCATAGTCAGTTGGTCTCATTTCAGGAATAAGCATAACTCTTGGGCGAAGAGTACGAGATGATATATGAAAAGAATTTAATGGAGACCTTCTCATGACCGAGTGTGAGCTGATCGATAAGTATTATGACGAACATCGAAATAGCAGTAGATGACGAGAGTATAGCATGAATCAGCCTGGGGACATGCGCTGCCGACGGCAGATTCCCAGCGCCGAATCTACCTAATATTCATGAGGAGATCGCACGGTTGAGGACTGATAAAGCCGCTGACAATGATTAACTGCCATGTGAGCTGCTGAAACACGCAAGAGAGGGGTTGGTTAGAGCAAGCCACTGGGTGATTTTTAAGATCTGGAAGAAACAGATTTTACCGGAGGATTGGAAGGATCTATAAAAAGTCTGTAAAGCGGGACTGCTGCAACTAGTTACCGAGCAGTCACATTGCTGAAGGTGTTCTCCCAAATTCGTTGTCGCCGCCAAACACCGTTAGCAAGCGAGTTCGTTGAGAAAATTGGCATGTAATGCCCAAATACGGATTTCCGGACAAACGACAATAGATTGAGTGGTGTATGATGAGCACTAGAGATTCTGTCGAGTCCTTTTGATATTCGGTGGTACGGCAAGGTGTGATAATAAGAGCGAGGATTGACTCGAGTGGTACGGTTTTCCGAAAATCTGTTCAGATTTTTAGCTTCGCCGGTAACGTCAATATTGTGGCACAGAATCTTTAGACGATGGTGGGGACGTACATCCAACTGACGGTTGAAACAAAGCGAATTGAACTGGTCACAAATGCGTCAGATATGGTAAGAGTAAGAGAGTAAGACGTTACACCTCCCATCAAGTATATTATTTTATGGCGATGATATCGAGCTGGTTAAAAATTTTGTGTATTTGGGCTCACTAATGACCGCCAATAAAGACACCAACAGAGAAATTTGGAAACGTATTCTAGCAGGTGAACGTTGTTACTTTGGTTTTTTTCAAAATGGAACGTGTTGAGAACGATCTACGATGGGATGCATATGAAAGACGGAATGAGGAGACGGCGTATGAACAACGAATTGCAACAGTATCTTGGAGAACCACCCATTGTTCGCTCAGCGAATTTGGGCGGCTGCTATAAGATCCTCACTAAGAGATCAGTTTCCCATAATTTACCAAAAGTCCCCATGGTGTTTAAAACATTAAGTTCTCAATGTAATAATCAAATAATAAACTTCCAAAATTATTATTTCAATATTAAATATTAATTTTTTTGAAGTAGAATACTTCTAACGTTTCAATATGGGGTACCGTTTCAAAAATTTCAGTTCAGAAATTTATTTGCCAGCATATCCCACGCAGAGCCGTCAAAAAGGAGCATGTAAGCGTTTCATTACATACGGGAATGTTATATATACAGGTCACGCGAGCTTGTTTTGTATCAGTGGGTGCTCGCTTACCACACGAGCATCATACTCGTCCGGACGGTACAATGAGCGGCATCATGTTTGCGTTCCCGTACCAAGCGTCATCGCAAGGTTCTTCGTGATAAAATCCAGGAAATCACTAAATCTGTCATTCGGCGTCTGGCTCGTCGTGGTGGTGTAAAATGCATCTCCAATGCTGATGGTGTGCAGGAAAATGTCATCCGAGATACCGTGACCTACACTGAACACGCCAAGCGCAAAACGGCAATGAATGTCGTTTATACTCTGAAGCGGCAGGGACGCACTATGTATGGATTTGGAAGTTGAAAAGGTTGAACTCACTTGTATCATTATAAAAAAGGCCCTTTTCATGGCCACCAAAATCATTTCAAAGAATAAGTTTGCATTTTCTGTTTCATGGACTGTTTCTCCCTGGAGAGCAATTTGGGTTAAACCTTAAATTATGATTTATTTCAGTACGCAAATTGCAAATATGGTCAGAAACAAACTGGAGTGAAGTGGAAAACATTTTTACTAGGCGCATTCAAAAAAGGTTTCGATTCTCAAACATTTTACCAAGGTGCCGTTTTACATTACTCTCTTTAGCCTGAGTGTTCGATAATCTCCGTATTGGAAACACAATTTCAATTTTGTTCTTTATCAAAAATATGTGGTCGACCAACGAAGGGGTGGAGCTACGAAGAACACATATTGAGGACAACACAAAAAAGGACGAGCTTACATTGTGCTGTAGTCAGGTATAAAAACTCAGCATGCTGTTGCTCACGCTCAGTTCGTTTCCAGCATCAGCATGCAGCAGTTCGTTTGCAGCATCTCCCGCAAAATTCAAACCACAGTCCGTTTGCTGCTGTCAGAAGAGTTGGCCAAGCACGCCGTCTTCGATGGCACCAAAACTGTTACCATATACACCAGCTCCAAGTAAATTTCAAACACTGCCCAAACAAAAGGCCCTTTTCAGGGCCATCAATTTATCGACAAAGAATGAAAATTCTGAGCTACTGTGTGCAGATCAAGTCAAATACGTTGGAGTCATATTGGATCCCAAACTGAATTGGTCTGCTCACATTGAGTTCAGAGTCAAGAAAGCGTGCATGGCCTTCGGGCAGTGCAGACGAACTTTTGGAAAGACTTGGGGTCTCAAACCTAAATACATCTATCGGATTTACACGACAATTGTACGTCCAATACTGTCATACGGATGCCTTGTGTGGTGGCAGAGGGGAGAGGTGGTGACAGTCCAGTCAAAGCTAAACCATCTGCAAAGAATAGCGCTCTTGGCGTTGACTGGCGCTTTTTCCACGACTCCGACTGCTGCTCTTGAGGCACTTCTAAATATCAAACCATTACACATACACCTCAACCAAGAAGCACTATCATGTGCATACAGACTGCAGGTTACTGGGCTTTGGAACAATAACCATGTTGATCTTGCTACCAGTCATACACGATTGTGGTCACAAATGGTTACTCACAGTTTTCCTTACAGGACATTCCATGTGAAGATTCTCTCTCGAGAGGAGTGGTTGTCTGGCTTTATGGAAAGACAACAACAAACGCAAGTGGTCTGTTACACTGACGGTTCTCTGATGGAGGGACGTGCTGGTGTCTACTGTCGTGAAATGAAATTGGAACAATCTCACTCACTAGGTGGATACTGTACTGTATTCCAAGCAGAAATCTTTGCGATTATGTGCGAGGTACAATCGGCCTTTCAACTGAGTTTGTCCGCCAGAGTTATAAACTTCTGCTTTGATAGTCAGACTGCAATCAAGGCCCTTAGCTCAGACAAATCCCGGTCCAAGCTAGTGATCGCGAACCCAAAGAACTAAGCATTGTCAACACTATCTACCTTGTCTAGGTGCCTGGACATTCTGCTATTACTGGAAATGAATGGGCTGACGAATTGGCCAGCGTTCAGCGATTGATTTCGTTGGTCCTGAGTCCGCGCAGCCAATTTCGACAAGTTGGATAAGGGAGAAAATACGGTCCTGGGCTTTATCCGAGAACCGCAATTATTGGAGAAATCTACAAACGTGTCGCCAAACAAAGGCGTTTCTAGAAAAACCGTGCCCAGTGACATCGAAAAATCTCCTACATTTTTCGAAGCTCCACTGCGGCATGCTGACCAGGGCTTTAACCGGCCACTGCAAACTCAATTATCACATGGCAACTATTCAGCGCGCTGTCTTTTTCAGCTATCTTTTTGAATCCGACTACGGAACCTCATATCATCTGATATGCAACTGTCTAGCGGTAGCGCAATTGCGATTTCGAGTCTTCGGCCGTCCTTATATAGACGAAACCATGTTTGGACGACTGAAACTCAGAGACATACTAAAGTTTCTTATTCAATGTGGTAAAGAGCTTTAGGCTTATTCGCAGGCAAGTTGAACTACTTGTGAGTTTCACTTACCTGTTGTTTATTTTTGTTTTTGTGCTGTTATTTTTCCCACCCTTCCAATTCTACTTCCCCACACCTCCTTATCCTTTCCTTCCCCTCAGGAAATGACGAAAACACACGGCAAGGCACAAATCCCCGACTGCATACGGGGAACGTGCCATTTAAGCCAAAATATTCTGATTCCTGATTCTTGAAACATCGTGTCATCTAGTCTGTGTAATCCTATGGAAAATCATCCTACCACCGCCTTGGGGTCTACATCATATTGGCAAACTTCGCATTGAATCCGTTTCTGTATGTTCCTAATCTCCGTTTTGTCTCCTTAGGGATTCCATGAGAAACCGGCCGACCGCAAAATATGACCATCGTCGATTCGAACGAAACTTTGCAGGTGTGTTCGCTGTATAAATCTCCATGATATTCTCTGACAATTGGAATATTTTGATACAAGAGTAATTTTTCAAAAGGGCGTAAACGTTTCTACGTGCATGAATTTCAATTTTTTTTTGTTCGATTACTGTATTTTATACAGCAAAACTATCTGAGATTAAGTTACAGGGAATGAATACTTCTGTCCGAAAAAAATATACACTGAAAAAAATGTTGTGTCATTTTTAAAAAAAAACAAAAAATTATGATAAAAATTTAAATTGCGAAAAAAACCCATTTTTTAATTTTTTTTATATTTTGCTACCAAAAACCTAAAGAGAAAAGAAACATTTTGATTGTAAATGCATGATGGAGAAAAAATCGGTAAAAAAGTTTTTCTAACAATAACTTCGTACATGTTTTTAAATTTCATGCTGACATACAAAATTGTAATTTTATTACAGAATATAATTTTAAGCACCATTTAAAATCAAAATTCATTTAACAAAAATCTTCCAAAATGCGATAGTTTTCGAGATATTTGAAATTTTGCTCCATAAAAAACAATTAATTCGTGTAATTATGCTCTTTTTAAAAGTTATTATCATCAAAAAATGTCAAAAATTTAATGTTTATCGTTTTAAAGACGTAAAAGCAACTTTTTTAGTGTATTTGGATCCTGGGGAAGCTTTCAATAAAAAAGTTTTCCTAACAACAACTTCTGACATTTTTTTATAATTCTTACTATTTGCAGTAAAAAATACAATTTTCTTTTTGAATATGATTCTAAACGCCATTTTAAATCGAAATGCACTCAACAAAAATTTTCTAAAATGTAGTAGTTCTCGAGATATTTTCACTTTTGTTTTAACAACACAATTATTTTGTTTTATTACGACCTTTTCATAAGTTAGTCGCGTTTCTCCATCAACAATAATAGGTTTTTCAAAAGGCCCGTAAACTTTCCTGCAACTTTCTCTTTGACATCAAGGCGATATTGTAAACCATTTGAAAGTTACATGAAAGCAATTAAAATATATTTCAACTATAGGGTCTGTTGATTAAACTATATAGCTGAATCATATGTTGGTTGTTTTCATGTAACTTTAAAATGTTTCACAATATCGCCTTAATGTCAAAGAGAAAGTTTACGGGCCTTTTGAAAAACCTATTATTGTTGATGGGGAAACGCGACTAACTTATGAAAAGGTCGTAATAAAACAAAATAATTGTGTTGTTAAAACAAAAGTTAAAATATCTCGAGAACTACTACATTTTAGAAAATTTTTGTGAAGTGCATTTCGATTTAAAATGGCGTTTAGAATCATATTCAAAAAGAAAATTGTATTTTTTACTGCAAATAGTAAGAATTATAAAAAAATGTCAAAAGTTGTTGTTAGGAAAACTTTTTTATTGAAAGCTTCTCCAGGATCTAAATACACTGAAAAGGTTGCTTTTACGTCTTTAAAACGATAAACATTAAATTTTTGACATTTTTTGATGGGGTAACGCGAATAACTTTTAAAAAGAGCATAATTACACGAATTAATTGTTTTTTAAGGAGCAAAATTTCAAATATCTCGAAAACTATCGCATTTTGGAAGATTTTTGTTAAATGCATTTTGATTTTAAATGGTGCTTAGAATTATATTCTGTAATAGAATTACAATTTTGTATGTCTATTAGTACGACATTTAAAAACCTGTACGAAGTTATTGTTAGGAAAACTTTTTTACCGATTTTTTCTCCATCATGAAATCACATTCAAAATGTTTCTTTTCTCTTTAGGTTTTTGGTAACAAAATATAAAAAATTTAAAAAATGGGTTTTTTCGCAAATTAAATTTTTATCATAAATTTTTGTTTTTTTGAAAAATGACACATTTTTTCAGTGTATTTTTTTCAGACATAGGTATTCATTCCCTGTAACTCTTTCTCAGATAGTTTTGCTGTATAAAATATAGTAATCGAACAAAAAAAATTGAAATTCATACACGTAGAAACGTTTACGCCCTTTTGAAAAGTTGCTCTTGAGTCAAAATAATCTTATTACCTGTGGAAAATATTTACTTGCATGACGGTGAAACGTGTAAAGTTTCATTGGAATCTAAGATGGTCGGTCACGATTTTAAAGATTTTCGGACGGATCTTCGTGGAATTCCTCTCCTAGGTCCGAAGCGGATCAATGGACTATTAATTGATAAGGTAAACATACTAGTAGTATTAGTCCTTACTCGCGAATACTTTAATTTTGAGGCCATGGCCAGTGTAACATAAATCTTGCAAACAAAGTAACATTTTCACTAGAATTTTGGGATTCAAATATACAGTTGTTCTCGTTGATGCTACGCGTAGTATATGAATATGAATTATATTAGAAATCTATTTTCTCACTACTAGGTGGATTACTTGCTGATCTATGTATTCATGTAACACCCGACATCTACTTCACGACTTAGCGTAATGCTTAATCCAGCGGATAAATACATCAGCTCTGGACAAATTTTCGCTTTGAACTTACACATTATTTACATTTTCGAAATCTAATTCCTTGAATCTCGAAGATGTGTTTTCATACTTCGATATTCAAAATCGGTTTAGTTTTGCCCCTAAAACACCGGTAAAACAATACTCTTTATGTAACGGTCTCATTTTAAGATATTGAAAATCGGTAGGAATAAAAATATGAAATGTTTAATATCACCATCGCTCGTGAACGGATATAGACGACCTGACTTTTTAGAAAGGTATTCTTCGTATATGCATTCAACGTGATTAAATTGCTTTGATCAAAAGTTATTTGCTTAAAACATGTCATGTTTTGACAAAATCATCCATATCTCAGAAAGTAAACAACATATTCAAGAACAATAATGGCGTCAAATGATCGCATTAGGCCTTTCGTTTGAAACCAGTTTGTTAAGCTGAGTCGATCGGTATATGAAACTCGGCCCTCCGGGCCTCGATAGTTTTCAAAATTTGAGCGAATCCTACATTTCTTTTAGATAAAATGTAAAAATCATAAAAATATTTCAATATCACATGAAATTCATTATAACAATCAATTGTGTTCATAATGATTGCCCTTGAAATCCACTACCCAAAGCCAATAGCACTGAACAATTCATATATAATAAACGTGATTGTTCTAATGCATGTAATCAACATAATATCTCGAATATTTATGTATTTGTATATAAAAGTTGTGTGAAAAACGACATCGAAAATAAATATTTTCAAATAATTTTAACGTAATTTTTAGGTCCAGTGTAGAATTTTCATACCTCCATCCACTGTTCGTATATTGATGTACAAACTTTGCCTTTCGTATATTAGAATATGGATGAAGCGGTCATTCCGATCAGGCATGGTAAAAGCACCGAACGGTGCTGCATGGTGGGCACTTCTACCAATAAACACGCCACCAAGAGCATTGAAGTTGGCACGCCGTACCGGTGCTCAACAGCAGACACCGGTCGGCGATACCAAGGCACCGGTGTCAGTGCCAGCGCATTATATTTAACCACCGTGCTCGTTGCTTCGGCAAAGCACCGACCCGAGTGTTTCTGACTTCGGCAGGCACCGCAACCGAGGTGTTTCTGACATCGGCAGGCACCGTACCGAGTGTTTTTAAATTCGTAAAACACGGCAGCTTATATTTCGGTAGCGATTATCGCCGCGCTATTGCTGTCGCTTGGTAAGTGGCTCAAAGCAATTTGGTGCGTTCATATGCATGAACGAGCTTGGTACTTTGAAGAATCTGTAATGCACTTTACAACAAGGAAGGATTAAGTAGGTATGCAAGTAGGAATTATAAATGGATGAATGAATGGATTTAAATTGGCGTTGGTACTGGAGTCGAATTGTACATCCTAGTCAACTCTTACACCAAACAACTTTAGGCCGAGTATTACGTTTGAAAACCATAACTGACCTTTATTCAATATCAAAATTAAAGATTTTTCTGCACTTCGAAATTTAAATATCGTCCGGTCATTTGTATTCTTTAAAAATAAGAGAAAATTCTCTTCTAAAAACTAAAAAATTTAATATTGAGACTAACTATTTAACGATTAATAGCGATTGGATTGTAACCTCCACATTTTTATTACTAAAAGTATCATTGAAAGACTAAAGTGTCAAAGTTTTCCGCTACTTAGTACTAGATAGCTCAGTTTGAAAATTTTATTCAGGTATGGAAATACATATGCGCCTAAATTTAATTGAAAAGCAAATAGGAATGAGTTGTAGAAAAAATGTTGATTTTAAATATTTTTATTCGGTCAACACCTTTCATATGTTTTGTAGAATTTTAAGACTTTTGACTCCAAATTGTTAAAATTATTATTACCGTTGCCAAATTTACATTAATAGAGGAAGTCAGAAGTGTTGCAAGTTCCCAGTTTGACGGTTGTATTTTTCATTTGTCTCAATGTCTCAATTCAATGCTCAAAATAATGTTCCGTCATTATAAAATTAATAAAAATATGATTTCTGAAAAAGTAGTATAAGTCAAGATCGTTAAGTATCCTGTAAAGTATTCAGCTTTAGTCATAACTTCAAAAAGAAATTATGTTTCCAGCCATCAGTCTGGAAAGTGAATATGTCACTGATTGAGAAAACATTTTAGTTTTTAGCTCTAGGTAGCAAGATCATTATTTAAAATCTATGGAAATTCTCTTTTGTTTCCGCATAGGCAAAATCGAACATGAAATTGTAGTATTTTAGTAAAATTTCTAAAGTGGCGGCTTCAGCTAACATCAAATGACTTCATGAGTGCCGTGTATGAATTAAACAAAAACTTTAGGACCAATATTTTCAGCCTACCTTTCGAGAAAATGTGAGTGGATCCAATTAGATTGTATTGCAATTTTTAGAATTCAATACAAATCAGACCAACTCCCGGTTACATCTGATCCTATTTTGTCATTCTAATAAATTCATTCAAATATACTGTTCATTTGTTAAAATTTACAGTAAAAGTAAAAAGAAACAACTTATCATATGATAATATGCAAGCGAATAAAGTCAACTCGCGTGGGAACATATCATTTACATACGCGTTTAAATTTCTATGACTTACACAAACTCAACACAATTTATACCGATGGTCTATTGACGAACCAAGCCAAATTCAAGTATCATTTCTTAAGAATGTTGTTAGCTTTTAGTTTTCACAAACTCTTCAACTCATGTTTGCCATCTTCGACGGACTATAAAAAGTTATGTCGATGATAGATGCCCGACCGTATCAGCAAAAATCATCGCATATCCTTACATCGATCACTGTTTCCAGTACAGTTATACTCTCTATGACTGGTAAGTCTACTTATCCACTATACTGTGCAAGAATTGAAATCTCCTTAGACAGTCAAATGAAATTTTATGTATTTAAAATGCATGCAGAAATTAAATTTTGCCGATCAAATTGTGAAAAACCTATTTGAAGCTGGCTTTTTATACCTTAAAGCAGAATAGATATAAAAAGGACAAGGTATCGGATCAATTATTACAAATGCAGAATATAGCAAGACAAAAATCTAGTATTCAGATTTCATACTGCATCACCAGAATGTGGTTTGGGTGATCACTTACCATCTTGTCAACTAAATTTGTCTTTGTTTTGTTGAGTTTACATGCGGAATAATGAATATAGCTTATATAATATAACTATCGAAGAACTGATAAGGACTAGGACACTAGCTAGCGATATTTATGTGCCAGAAAAGTAATGAAGTCCGGCCAAAATTCATTTCTATTCATTGTGCTATGTTAGAAGTTTTGTAATGGCACTGGTAATGACGTATAATGCGGAAATAAATCGTATGGGCGCACCTCGATTGTGCCCTAACGCCTTTACATACGATAACGTGTTTCAAGTAATTTTGAAAATTGAAGTTCTCTGCAGTAGGTAACTTGCTACAAATGATATTAACAATTCCAGTTCCATTAGAGTAAAGCAAAGCCTCCCTCCTTGTTAACTTACCAGGCCGGAGTGATTGAAATGAATATAAAATATTTGAGAAACATGATCACCTTGTTTTAGCGAAGGGCCACAATTTTATGAGATTAGCTCCTCTGAAAATACATTTTATTGACCGCAATGATAAAATTAGTACTATAATTTGACATTCTAATTGAAATTAATTCATTTTTTCAAAACAACCTGGTAACCCATTCACTTTCCAAGAATAATCGACTTACAGGTAATAGCATCACCGGATAAACTGATTTTTTCAGTGTCTCCATTTTGTCAGCCTAAAAAGCACTATGAGGCAGTTCATCACTATTTTAGCTAAATATTGTAATAAAGTTTGCGACATGAAATGACTCAATACTTTATTATTACGACCAGCAATAGATAGATTATCTAAAAATTGGTACCAAAGTTTCGTATAATAAAAATTATCCAAATACTGTGAAATACTCGTGATTGATTGACCGAAAATTCGAAACGTGTGCTAGACAGACCAACTAAATGGCGGCAATAGGAATAGATTCAAATTGAAGTTAAGCACCATATGTGCGTTATCCGTATAGATTGGGATCATAAAAAAAATAAAAAGATGTTTATCGATGGCAAAGTTCATATCTTTTGCTTTCAATTAGAAATACATTTGCAAGAAGATAAAGAAATAAAATTTTCGTTGACTAGTATTTCCAAGACGCAAAATTAAAAAAATCCACTATCCACGATCTATAGTGGATGCAACCACTTTGGATATTTTATAATTACATATCTAACTAAAAATCAAACTGCCGTGATTATAGAAGTGTATTTGCTGTTCTCTTTTATTCCGTCGCACCGAAAAATCTTTCTTTCTTTTTGTGCATATGCTAGCGAGCTTAAACATTCTCGCTTTGATACGGGTGCAAAGTCAAAGAGTTTCCGAGGTGTTATCCGAAGTTGAAAGCGCTCGGCTCCGGTGCTTCAGAAATTTTAAAGCACCCGGCACGAGTGTTTTCCGAAGCATCGAAGCACCGGCTCGAAAGTATAACACCGCCACCGACACAGGTGCTTCGTTTATCGTGTATCGGTGCTTCTCATCGAGCACTGGCTTGGGGTGCTCATTTCAATACACTGCAGCACGCGGTGCCGTGGCGTGTTTGGACATGCCTGTTCCGATACTTCTGGAAGGCGAGTGCATTTCTGTAATACTTGTTTCTTGTACGAGTTTTGTTCGTACAGTTAGTATGTAGGAGAGAACGTCAAGTTGTACCAATCTCATGACCGACGTCTATTTTCTGTGCGGTGCGAACTTGATGAATCCGAAGACTTGTTCAACCGTCGCTCAACGTGCTTAGTTCTTCCAATCGAGAATGATTAGCGCTCACTTCAATAGAATAGAATTCACAGGAGTTAGCAGTACATTAGAAACTTCGTTGTAGTGGGTTTCATTTCCGGCTAGTTATAGATGTTCAGGTGTCCGTACAGATGTTCCTTTTTGACCAGTACCGGCTGGGCCACTGGCAAACACTGCCGTCATTTAAGCCGCCTAAAAATATGAGTCTTTGTAGAATCATGTTCACTTCTAGTATCAGATTCGCCGTTCATGCAGATTGATATGCATACTGCTTTCATTTTGGCTATAGGCAAAGAGCTACACCATTTGATAATTGTATTTCGAAAGCGCTTTCACACCTAATATATCAAAGCAAAACACCCTTCACAACCGTATACACTTCTTTTCTCTCTTGTAAACTTGCTTGTTTGGTGTACGTAGATACTTTTTCTGACGCGGAAAGCTAGATATCTAGAACGATCCGTCGAAGATCCACATTGATCGAATCCGAAATCAATTATAGATGAAGCTGTAGTTTCATCGTATCCTGATTTGTTATCGGCGTAGTTATGGCACTTTCAAACGGCCGGTATTAAAGAACAGTTGTGCTCTAGATAGAAAACGTAGCTTTGTATATATGCACAAAATATTTCTGGAGCGTTTTTTCAAAACGTCATATCTGCAATGAGTTACTCTCTTTGTTTACTTTCTCTTCTGTTAATAATTCGGTCACTTTAACATTTATCCCTCAACTTTTTGCATAGTATGCTAGTTAAAACCACCGCCTTTCGATCTGTACTGTAAAATAAGTGAAAAGTGTTATAGTGACGCCGTAAAAATCGAAAGAGAAAGTAAACAGAGTAACTCATTGCAGATATGACGTTTTGAAAAAACGCTCAGGATTTGTCCTTGCTGTTTAGTACCTACCTTCAAAAACGGTGATTTGAAGCGGTAACTCCCGGACAGAGCGTATACAAAATGTCCAATCTAGACCTATTTTAGAGGCACGGATGCCATTGGAAATTGATATTATTGCTGCTGCTGGTAATATTGTCGGAGACGGCGGTGGTTGTGGTGAGTGTTCGGACCGACAGGTTATACGAACTTTTGGAAGGAGTACAGTGATCCGAATTGGTTATATATCCTGAGCAGATCTTGTCAAAAAGGCGGCCTCGAGACAACAAAGTAGCCTGAGGTCGCAGTCTGTGGTTATTCTTTTCGTCGCCTGTGTGCTCTATTGCCATATTACAGTAATCTTTGGACACACATTCAACATAAAATAAAAAGACCTGCATCAATCGTGACGGCCATACTTTTGCCGTGAAAAGCAGCTTCTGCTCTGGCGAATGAGAAAACGAATTCTCGCTGCTTCCTTTCGTCGTAGCTCAACTGCTTTTAACAGATCCTGAAAAAAAGATGAAGCATACCTGTCCTAAAGAAAAATATGCACGTCCGTAGTCGATTCGTTCTTACGATGGTGAAGATTTCGAAATGGCGCATATCCTTTCAACATGACTCTCGCGCCGCACTCACACATTTATAGCGAATAGGCGAAAATTAAACGTCACATGAAACGTCAAAGCCAATCGGGCAAATCGAGCTGTTCGAGTTGCAATAAAATCGAGCATTCGAGTAAGAATTCATTACTCATTCCGTCAATTAGGTAATGTGGGAACCAGCCCATTTAAACTCATTCCGGAACCGGTTCGGATTTCTGAATGGAGTCAGTATGGTTTCCAACTCATGCAACAACCGATTCCGACTCAATCGGTTTCAGAATCGGGTGTCGCATTTGAGCTTGAATCCATACTGGTTCCATTCAGGATTCCGAAACAAATTCCGAATGGTTTGACAGGGAGCCTCCTCTTATTCCGGCTCCAGTGACAAAACCGATTCTAATTTGATCCATCGTTAAACCCGTGTTGGACGATTTTGAAACAATTTTTGGGGCTTCTCAGTGGATGGGATGGATTCAGCATAGATTCCAGCACAATCGCAACAACCGATCTTAACTCAATCGGTTTCGGAATCGGTTGTTGCATTTGAGCTGATATCCATACTGACTATTCAGGATTCCGAATCAAATTCCGAATGGTTTAATCGCAGGAATACCAGGAATATTTTTCAAATGTCTTCACTTTTCATGAAAAAATGTCTTCACCGACCAGGTTTCTAAATCGGTTTTAGATTTTGAGCCAGAACTTTGCCAGAAATCGGTCAGACAACCGAAACAAATTTGTTTTCAAAATGAAAAAACCGTCTTCACAGCCTTTCAAATGTCTTTAAAATGAAGACAAGTCTTCACATCTGGCGTCGCTGTTTGACCGGGAAAGTTTACAAAATCCATCATGTTTACTTACAGTGGAAGAAGGAATCGATGATATGCAAACGTTCGTTGAATTGGACAATTATGATTTTATGCGGCTAAAACTTCGAACCAAAGTGATTAAATTAATCCAACGCATGCAGAAGGAAATATTGGACGATACAGTTATTGAAGAAACATTGGAAAATGAAAGCGACGAACCGAACAATAACGGTGAGGATGACATTTTGAATGTTGATGGTGAAGTAGTGCATGAAGAAGAACTAGAAAACAATGACCGAAATAACGTATATCACGGAGTTGTGTTGGAAACTGTAAGTAATTATATTATTAAAAAGTGTATGATAAATTTATGTATTCTTTTCAGCTAATCAACATAAATATAATTTTTCAGCGCACTCCAAACGGCAAAGCGGTTATGGAAATTTTAAAAGAGGGGCAAAAACCAAATGACATATGTCTAACTGCCATTAAGCGCATCCTCTGCGAATATCTCAAATCTATGTATGGATTGTAAGTGATACTATAATTTTTTATGTCCTGTTATGATATATTTCAAATATTTGTTTCAGGCGCCCTTCCGCTTTTTACAAAAATCTCCTGGCACAAAGTCTTGTGAACACGTACCCTCAACTGACATCATCAACTCCAGACGTTCCACAGGCACTCTGGTTTCATCCCAACGGACGGGGACAACATCGTCACAGCGGACGTCTTCACTACCACATGGAGTATTTAGCACAGGTATCAGGAGTCAGAATCGTCAATCGTCAAAAAATGCAGATCACACAGGGTAAGGTGATATCTTCAGAGGGTAGTTCTACTGAAAATACAGAGCAGCCAGTTGATATGAATGCAGTGGTAAGATTTAAATGCTTTATTTTATAATTCTATAGCAAATATATGTTGTACATTTCAGATTAAAGAATTGAAGTTCTTGTGTCCTGGACCGAACACGAAACTTCGGGCAGAAGAGCTCTGGTCTATGACAATCGATGAACGCAACGAAATGCGTCGATTGTTACCTGCTAGATTACCCCGTATCAACCGCGTTCAATGGGTCTATGGTAAGTTGATTTTATGATTGATACAAGATTGATGAAACATTTGTAAAATACGGTAAAGCTTACTTAATGTATTTATATATTTATGTATGTATTCTCTCTAAAGATTTCAATGGAGTTTCGAGCGATGTATCCTAATGCACCGGATTTCGATGAGCGGCTTTTAAGTCTTCAATCGAAAGTTTTGACACGGTATCATGATCTACTTGGGCATATAAAGAATCGTAAATATTGTTTCAACTCGATCAACAGAATAATAGGTAACTCAATTATTGTTTCTGTTGTAGATTTTATGCGAACACTGTATTATACGTCAGAAAAGTCCAAGTCGAGGTTCTAAGCGGGCTCGTGATGCTGATCCAACGAAGGAAAACGCTTTAAAAGGAGTAATAGAATGGATAAAAGTATGTAGTTTTGTCTTCAAGAAAACTTCGTCCTATTTTAATATATTATTTGTTACAGCCGGAGGACCCATTCCCATCTTAACATGATTCTCCTATACTGTCCATTAAAGGAAACCTTTTTGAAGTTGGTTCATGTGCTGCAATCATATGGAAACAAAGTACCATTATGCTGAATCCGGATATGGAACACTGTTTTCGTATTTTATGTGAATCGTTTGTGGTCCTCAACGCTGTTTGTCAGTCGACTGATAAGCAGTTTTACACGTTTGTATCGTACGTTTTACTTGGTATTGGCCACCTAACTACAACTGGCGAGCGATTGATGCAGAGCATTGAATAACTCATTTCGTCCTCATCCATTTGTTGAATTTTAAGTCACTTTGAATCTGTTGAATTGGCAAAGAGAAAGTTAATGAAATGGCTGGCATAAATAGACCATCATAGAAGAGTAACAATATATTACAGCTTCTGAACACAAATAACACCTTTTTTATTATTTTTGTACTTAGTCTTATATTTGTCAATTTATTATATAATACCCTTTTTTGTAAATAATACTGAACGGTTAGTAATTTTTGTCTGACGTATTCGCATATGGTTTGCTGACAAATTTTGCACAAAAAGTGCTGATCAGTCGACATTTAAGCCAATCGGTCAGTAGTAATTGACAGCTCACATCTAATTGTGCATTGCCGAACATTCGTCACCTATTTCAATTGCGGAACTGATCACCGAGCACTCAGCTGTTCTAATTTCGTCAAAAATGTTACCGAGTTCGGTTAAAAATCTTAAGAGTGTATATTTTTCATTTTGTTCCATATTCATTGATAGCTCCTGACGGTATAAATATGGCCAACGAAAAATACACATTTCTCCATAACAAACTAATTGTATTGAGAGAAATTTTTACCATACCTTGGATACATATTCAATCTGTAAATAAAATTTTTAGCGAAAAGGAAAATTTTCAATTCTTTTTATCATTTTGAAAACTTATTTGTTTTTTGCTACACAAAAATGCGTCATGTTGAAGACGCAAAATAAACATGTTCTACGACATTTTTTACTCGATTTTTCACCAAATTAGCTCGTTTAACGATTTTTGTTTTGATTTGTACTAACAATTTCATATATTTATGAAAAAACCGTTGAAAATGGCACGTTTAAAATGATTCGTTTTACATCTTCCAATTGTTTACATGAACTTCACGCACACAAGCTGTCAAACTCAGCTTCGTTGTCGCGAATTGTAGCAAAGATTTAAGTGTGAACACTTGACAATAACGTGTGAATTATTATCAGTGCAATAATATATTTATGGCAATTTCGCTTGAACCTGAAACTGAGTCAGGTTCTAACCCCAACCGCTGCCAGTTCATACATTTTGACAGCAGTTGGGGTTATTGTGCTTTTCATCGAAGATTAGCATGCGACGGAATCAATTCAAAATAGCGAAAGAATTGAAAATATACCCTGTTAGCTCCATCTGCCCAGTTTAAAACAAACATCTAGCAATATATAGGCCCTGTTGGTCAGGTATCTGACGGTCATGAATTGACAGTTCATGGATTTATTCACCTCTTCACTACCTGTTGAGCGAAAATCGGAAATTATTTGTTACTATTTTTGGTACCCATTTAATTTATTGTTTAGTGTGCCTTTTTGATGCCTAATTCGATTCTTTTGCATCCTCCTAAGTTTTTCCTTGGTTCAAGAGCAATAGTCGCTCGAACACTTCATATAAAAATCAATTCAAATTACATTTTTGTAGCCTTGCGGAATTGAAAAGGTTAAATCTTAAAAATGGCGGGTTCGCAATCTTGTCGCTATCTTGTTTTACATTTCTTATAAAAGAAATGTATAGAATTCGCTCAAACTTTCAAGATTTTTTCCGAGGCCCGGAGGGCCGAGTCTTATATACCAATCGACTCAGCTCGACGATTTGGGACAATGTCTGTGTGTGTGTGTGTGTGTCTGTGTGTGTGTGTGTATGTAACGGACAAATTCTCATTCGTGTTTCTCAGCAATGGCTGAACCGATTTTATCCAAACCAATTTTAAATGAAAGAACTAAAAAACAGTATGAACGCTATTAATTTGTTTTTGATTCTGATGTTTAGTTTCCAAGATATGAATGTTTGAATGCGTAAAAATGGCGTTTTTTGCAGTTATTTTGAATTATCTGCCGAAATTGACAATATAGATTAACAATTTATATATTTTTAGACAGCTTAAACGAATACCTTTCGAACAAGCTATAGATTGTTGAAATCGGACTATTATCAAAAGAGATATTTATAATTAAATGCGGACGAAAGATTTTTATCATTTCCCATTGCCAGAAATATAACCAAAAACATGTAATCTATTATTAACGCTAAAACGGCTTATTTTAGGTCAATAGTATCTTCGGAGAATTTAATGGAGGAAATATGCCCTTTCTTTTGGTATTGTGCTTTTGCTGATTAATCCCCCTATGAGTGAGATATTTTATCAAATTTTCTTGGAAGTGATTATATCGAAATGATGCCTTCTACAAATTTGTAGCTCTTACTCTTGCGAATAATTTTACTGAAGACTTCAAATATCTATTTTGAATACTTTAAAAGTTATGGCTTGTTGTTTGTGGATTACTCTTTGTCGCCTATTTATTGTTGAATATAGTAATAATCCATTTAAATAAGCCAAACATTATTTCGATAAAACGAATTTTGTATTTCATTTTTCTACCTACAACCGCTAGAAATAATCACAGAACACTTCCAAGTTGTCTGGAAGGAACTTGATAACTTATCAGTGCAAAAATGTTCATTTGTGCGAACCTTCTGACTGCAATTTTTCTAACTAATGACCATCGGATCGATCTGAAACATATCGGAAAATGAAAAGCGAAATAAATAACTTCAAGCAACGGCGTAGCCCAGAGAAGGTTTTGGGGTTTAACACCATACAACGCTGGGCCCCCTCCCCACCACACCCAAAAAAAATATTGGATTGAAGTTGAAAATTTATTGATGCAGACTGATTTAATTCAATATTACAATAACAATTATCTGATCCGTAGATTGATAACCTGTTGTTGTAAACATCATGAGGACTTTTGATAAATTGTCGAAATGGGGTCCTGATATGTAACTGATCTTGATTTCACAGTTGTCTAATAGCATCAATATCAAATTCCTGCCTGAAAACATTCCAATAGAAAATTACAGAGTTCTGCAATCAATCATAGTCCTCAGATTTATTTTCAAATTGATCTCGTTTTTGTAGAGATGTACTGTAATAAGGGTCTTTATTAAATAGGAAGAGAAGTTAAAATTGATTTAATGTCTATGAAACATAGAACTGCTCACCAAAAAAATGCATAACTTTCAAAATTTGCTAAAAATGTTCTTGCCTTTCTCATTCACTCTAAAATTCGTCAATCTAATCCCGACCCGGAGGGCCGAGTGTCATATGCCAATCGACTGAGTTCGTCGAGATCGGAAAATGTCTGTGTGTGTATGTATGTGTGTATGTGGAAAAAATGTGACCTCTGTTTCTCAGAGATGGCTGGACCGATTTGCACAAAGTTAGTCTCAAATGAACAACCTTCCCATCGGCTGCTATTGAATTTTTTATTGATTGGACTTCCGGTTCCGGAGTTACGAGTTGAAGAGTGCAATCACACAGCAAATTCCCATATAAACTGAAATGAAAAATTTTCAAAATCAAATTTGTATTTTTGATGCCAAATGACTTTAAAATGCATGAAACATTGAGATGTTTGACAAAAATTGACTTTTTTTGGACTTTGGTACATTTTTGTCTTTCTCATATAGAAAGGTTATGCAATCACTCTAAAAATTGTCAATCATACCGGCCCGGAGGGAGTATGCAGTGAGGGGTTGCTACTTTAAAATTAAAACTAGTTTAACATTTCTTAACAAGTTGAAAATTTTCGGCCGGATCTGGACCTCCCGGACCTTTCTCCATGATCCGCCGCTGGTTTCAAGCGATGTTTCAGTATCACATAGTATCTCAAGATCGTGGCTGTCGATCCATTGTATGTATGTGCAAATCGTACTGAACATGTAATATTCATTTCCACCATTGTATTGAACATAACCAGCCATGGAATCGTTGTCGGAAAAAAGAGACAAGCAGAATTGCACCACTAGGTGGATTAAGACAGGTTTTTTTTGGGAATGCGTCGAGTTGAGACGAAAACGTAATATGATTAATAACGAGGATAACACTTTCCGAATGCAGAGAGAAATTTATGATAAATAACGATTTCCATTCGATTCTAGCAGGTTCTGATCGATTTTGATGAACATTTGATTTTTGTTGTATGACCAATTATATGTATAGGTCAAATGTTTAAAATCAGTAATTTAAGGTCAAGATAGCATCATTTTGAAACCGCCAACTTCGGAGGTTTAGTATCTTCGATGAGTTTTACAAACGTTAAACAGCGCATCATTTGATAAAATAATTTTGACGGTATATCGTCCAAGAAGTATTTATGGTGATTTTTCTCAGGTTAATATTCATGACTACAATAAAGTCTCAACAAATTCGCTAGACACGAACTCTGCTACTATTTTCTGAAAAATTAATTCTGCATAATTTTAAAACTTCAAAAATTACGGTTTCGGAATTATGCCGTTTGGACAGTATGATCGATTTTCACCAAACCCCCACCAAACCGAATTTCTGGCTACGCCGCCGACTTCAAGTAAGTAGAAACAAAGTCGTTCTACACTCGTTCACAAGAAACTTCTTCGAATGCTGAATATCTATTATAATACATTGAAACCCTGATTTTATCAGCCAAATATGAACATATGTTTGATGGGCTCTAGCATACGAACAAGACTGAATTCGAGTAAATCCTTTCTTGAGCATGTTTTCCTTATCATGAAGATGGAAATATGCAAAAATAAAAAGTTCATCATAATCAGAAATAGTTATCAGACTACATCAAGGGACGGGAAGAATATTTTAACAGCTTCAGTTTATTATAAAGAAAAAAAATTGCCCGATTTAGTCAATGTCCCCATTTTGTCAGCCTAAAATACACCATGAGACTGATAAAAATGGGTCTCTATTGTATGTATTATTCACTGTGTTTCACATTAATAGGTACATTTCATTTTTGGGGATTTTTGCCTTTCTCATATAGAAAGGTTATGCAATCACTCTGAAAAACGTCAACCTAATCCCGGCCCGGAGGGCCAAGTGTCATATCCCATTCGACTCAGTTCGTCGAGATCGGAAAAAGTCTGTATGTGTGTGTATGTGTGTATGTGTGTGTATGTATGTGCGTATGTGTCAAATAATGTCACTCATTTTTCTCAGAGATGGCTGGATCGATTTGCCCAAACTTAGTCTCAAATGAAAGGTGCAACCTTCCCATCGGCTGCTATTGAATTTTGAATCGATCGGAATTCTGGTTCCGGAATTACGGGTTTCAGAGTGCGGCCACACAGAAATTTCTCATAAAAACTATAGGAAAAATTAAAAATAGAATTTTTATTTTTGATGCTAAATGTATTCAAGGTGCATAAAATGTCGAGATTTGATGCAAACACGAAAAAAATTTGACGAAGATTCACTTTTTTGGATTTTGCACATTTTTGCCTTTCTTATATAGAAAGGTTATGCAATCACTCTGAAAAACGTCAACCTAATCCCGGCATAAGGTTTCTAGATTTTAACAGGGGCGTAGTTGATGGTTTACGGAGAGGGGTTACACCCCCCCTCTACTGTTCACACCCCTTCTTTAAAAATCTCCTTAAATCACCCCTCAGACCACCACCTCATACCCCTCCCTTTCAACATCATCATCTTTAAACCACCACTATATTACAAAGCATACCAATTTAAGCTGGGGAGTCGTTCGTTCATGGGACTTTCGCCCTCCTCACATACCCATCCCCGCATGACAAAATGAGTTAGCAAGCAGATAACATTGATCTAATGCTGATTAGGCTAATGGAGTATGATATTTTTTTGTTTCAAGTGTTTCACCGTCGACACGTAGCTCATCAAGTTCGTGTCTGGCATGCCATTGTGTATAAGTGCAAAGTGTACTAAGAATGTAATGGACATTTCCACAATTATGTTGAACATAAAAAGCCTCCGTGCCATAGTTTAGAGAAATGAGAAAGGCACAATTGCACCGCTAGGTGGATTAAAACAGGTTTTATTGTATCGAACTACAACAATTTTTAGGTAATTTTCAAGGGGTTTTTTATAGACTTCTTCCAAAATTTGGCGAACCTATTCCAATTCGTATACCAATTAATTGGTATACTTAAGGGTTTATATGTTGCAGATAGAGAAAATACTGCAATTTTCACCTTTTCCTACACAATATTACGAAAGCTTATTAAACAATTTTTCCTAATAAGTTTGTGAAAATTATAAACTATTTGAAATTTTTTAATAGTATAATTTTTTTTATTTAACCGTGATTTTTTAATAAATAGTAATCATCGCTTCACAACGTAGTCTATTTTTCATGGCTAGCGGTGAGCACGATCTCTCGAATTACTGAACTGAAAACTATGGAATAGAAATTAATTTTTAGTATTCTTTACTTTACACGCCGCGCAGATAGCTCTGAATTAGACCCGCTGGTGCCCTAAGACGATTTCGCTAGATTTTCAGAGCACTGTGCACACAGTGCATTAACGCAAGTGACGGAAGGTTATCGAAAAGTTTCGTGAAAATGAAAATTCCAGTAATGATGATGATTTTCCCAAACGGTTCGTTTTCGAGAGGTTTTTATTTGTTCTTTGGCATTAGGATTAGCGATAATAATTCAAATCAAGGATACTACTGGGAAGTCACCTTTAGAAAAAGTCGATGTCGAAGTAAAATTTGGAACTATGCACGCATGCATTTCAGAGATAGTGTGTTATCCGGACCTGCGATTTCATTTCAACCCTTTTTGTGAAAATGGCGATACTTACAAATGTAAACATAAGGCTTTTTTCATACATGCGAATGAGGGCTTTGAAACGCAACCAATTAACCTAAAAATTTTGATTCTACGATATTGCTTTCTTAAACTACAGAAAAAAATACAACGAGCGAAACAGTATTTTTGTTTGTTTATTTAAAGTTTCGCCCTCCACGCTCCATGCAAACAAACAGGGCGATACTTTTTTTGCTAGCAGTTTAGAAGCTAAACTGTTATTTTCGTATTTTTTTAGGATTATCAAGCTGATACCAGCTGTAAATAGTAACAATGATCGCTATTGAAAAAACACGGACGAAATCGGTGGTGTAGAACGGTAGTTATTGTAAAAAAACGTAAGAACGATACTTCAATGCTGATAGGTGGGACCGAAAAAGTAAACAATCGCCAAAGGGGCGATACTATCATTTTGTAAATTTCAATAGCAAAAACAAATTTTAATTTAATAATTTCAAATACTTTATGAAGTTTTGGGTTTCGATCACTGAATCATGCAATCTAGGATATAAAAAACACAATAGTTCTTAAATAGGAAATAAAAATTTGGAAATATTCACTGTTGATTTTCTTTGAATGGTGTCACTGCTAGTATCGCCCTTTTCAAGAAAAAGCGTTGATTTCTTAGTTCTCAGTCGCGTTGGTAATTTAAGTAAAGTATAAACTTCAAATCGATTAAAAAAATGCGATTTTTTTGGCTCAGTACTACATATAACCCCTTTAGGAAAATTCAGTTTTCCCACCACAATTTAGATATTTTATTAACAGAGCATTAACAATAATTCGTAGCTATGCCTATTTTATGGGCCATTTTTTCGCTTCCCATTGATTTAATTTGAGATTTCTAGCACTGATGTTGTCCTATGCTGATTTGAGCGATTCTCTGAGTCCTGCCACTTTCCCATGTAGTATGTGTTATCAAAAACATCGCGAAGCATCAAGTTCTAAATGTTCTCAAACGATATAATATCCAAGAGAGTGATAAGAGTTATAAGAAATGTCTCATCACACTGTTAGGTGGATTAAAAGCGTTTTTTTCGCTATTTTTGCTAATTTCCAGTGATAACCACAATAAATAGGTTGCCAAAATAATAATGTTTTCACATCGATAGTTGTTATTATAGTTACGGTGTCTTTTTTGCAATCATGCAATAAAATAATCATTTTATCAATTATATGGATTTAATTCAGTGAAAAAATATTGCTAGAGAGAAAATAAAGTTGTTTAATGAATTCACAAAATCGTTTCAGTAACAAATATCGTTCTCTTTTCCAAAAATTATTTTATTGAAATGATTGCAAAATTATTCAAACTGGAAATGTTTATTGAGATTAAAAGTTAATTCTAGAGAAAATTTTCAATAGGACGTAAGTAACAATGAGAGATTCTCTTTGGGGTCTTTCTCTTCTGTTCATTACTCGGCCATTTAAACATTTACTACTAAACTCTTTGCATAATATTCTAGTAAAAACCGTCGCCTTTCGATATGTACTGGAAAATTAGTGCAAAGTGTTGTAATGACGTCGTAATAAACGAAAGAGAAAGTAAACAAAGAGAGGCTCTCAATGTTACTTACGTCCTATTGAAAATTTTCTCTAGAATTATTGTATCAATGCAAAAAAATGTTCACGCCATTAATTTTGCCGTTTATAAACATTGTATAATTGAATTCAATAAGACATTTTTTGTTCAAATATGCAAAAAATTCTATGTAATAACAATTCTGAGAAATTTGATGGGTTCGGGACGGACGACGAATTCTATGAACTAATGTTTGCCGGCAGCTATTGTCTGAAGCACATACTACGACGGCTGTGACAGAACACGGAATCTTGCTTTCAAACAACGGTCCTGCGGGATAGTGCAAAACTCCTAGCCAGAGTTTCATATAGAGAACACTTGTGTTTTAACCAGGCTTGCAAAATGTACCGGAGAACGACACGGATGAGCAGACAGTCATACAACACAACTGGCGGTAACTGCCGACTGCCCAGTGACCAGTGCTGTAGCAGCAGTGACTGAAAATGTCATGCATCTCATAACATTTTCATTCTGGAATGTTATGTTCGTTCTGTTCTACAAGCTATCTTTTTCTCCCGAGTCCGAGATAGGCCCATTGTGGTAAACAGCTACCCTTTCCGCATACTGTCACCAATGAGCCCGACAGTTCAGTTTACCCTATGCGTTGGGATTAGTTTTGTCTATCGGCGCTCACCAAATAGTAACACATACATGCTACATACTCGCTTCGCTGTGCAGCGGAAATTTTCGGTATTGCAATTGCTCTGAAAACCAGGTTTTACGGAGGCCCGGAGGGCCGAGTGACTTATACCATTCGATTCAGTTCGTCGAGTTCGGCAAATGTCTGTGTGTGTATGTATGTGTGTATGTATGTATGTGTGTGTATGTGCGTATGTGTGTGTATGTGACCGAAAATGTCACTCATTTTTCTCAGAGATGGCTGAACCGATTTTCACAAACTTAGTCTCAAATGAAAGGTGCAACGTTCCCATAGGCTGCTATTGAATTTCTAATGGATCCGACTTCCGGTTTCGGAATTACAGGGTGATCAGTATGGACACGCAGAAAATGTCGATTTTAATAAATTCTGCAACGAATGTATAAAGGTGAAAATTTTCCCAAAATATGACCACAACTGCTTCGATTTGTAGTATTAGGTCACTAACATCCATTCAAAGTCTATTTGGCCACATTTGCCACCATCATCGGTTCCGGAAGCCCCGGCGGAAGTATCTAAATTCAGAATATCAGTCACATCGGTTTCTCGGAGATGGCTAGACCGACTTGGCTTCAAATGAAAGGTATTCCCGATCAGAACATCATAACAGAAAGCTATCAAATTTATATCTCATGTTGATATATATTACTCTCTTTGTTATCTTTATGATATACCGATCAGGAATGCAAGAAAGCTTATATCAAGATTATATCTTCTGGTGCTATCATTGTATTAATAATATAATATTAATGTACGCATACAACGATGATGTTACAGTAAGTTATATATTCTTTCACAATTATCTTTGAACGCTAACGGTTACAAAAATGACAGTATATTTGCTTATACACTGAAGTCTCTTTTTATGCGTCGTAATTCAACTTTTCAAAGGGAATTTTCGAAGTTTTTGATTTTTTTGATTTGGATTTTCAAAATTCCGCGTTTTGAGTATAGACAAGTTTTAGATGCAATTGGTCAGAGAACTCGGCAGTGAGGTGTTTGATTGACTAACTTGGATTAAGAGATGACATTGCCGCCCGACACATAACTGCGAGTAGGAGGCGTATGATTTAAATGTTAATGCTATTATCATAAAAAGCTTTGAAATCGTGAAGTTATCAAAGAACTTTTCTAAAGATTATCATTTTCCTATAAAACTTATTTCGAAGAATATGCAGGAAGTATCAAGCAGTCCAGATAAAATAAAGAAACGTGAATTGAAAGCAAAACGCATTTTAAAACTAGTTTTTGTGGCTTAGTCTAATAATAAATTTTCCTCTAATCTATGCTGCATATTGCGAAAACGAATTTTCAGGTCACAAAAAACTATCTGATATATTATACTGATCTCCAAAATATTCGTAGTGTATTTTGAGGATCTTGATAAGACTTTCAGTGCGATTTCTCCAATTTATGCAGGTTTTTATGAACACTTAAACCTTATCCAGTTTGTGGGTTTCTAGTTTGTGCGTTTTTGGAATTTCTAAACTATCGCGACTTTTTATTTTATCCTCCGCATAAAAAGTGTTTGAGTTTACTTGAGTATATTTAATGGTTGAACTGACAAGTGATTTGAATGCGTTTTTGATAATCCTTCAAATATCTAAAAACTTTAATGCAAAAATATTGTGAATTTCCTCCTTCAAATTTAATCAAATTTGGAAAAAAAATGTATAACAGAAAAAAAACATGAAATATTCAAGAATCCGTCCCATCGAAGTAACATCAACAATTTCTCGAATTTTCTCATAAATCTGTTATATTCGCAGTTGATAGATATAACTTCTGTGAAAGATTTGCATTTCTAGAAATTTATTAGGTGCGAGATAATTGTACTGGCATGTTTAGTATTCCCCATATCCAAAATGCCAATAACAAATCCCCAAAACTTATTTTGAAACTTCAAAACACATTTGTTGCTTTGAATCTATGCGGAATCCTAAATAAGATTTGTCGTATTCTCCGTAAAATAATGTTCGTAAAATATCCGTTCAATGTTACCATGTCGCATCGACATTATTTCTAAAAACCACGTAAAACACGTTAGCGTACAAGAGAAGCGCCAAAGCGCACTATTTAGAATCTAAAAATAGCCCCTCTTTCCTAATCTGAAAAGATATTATAAAGCTATTCAGTCTATCGTCATATAGACAGCTGTATTGGCGAGTTAAATTAAATAAAAACAAAGCGTATGACACCAGGAAAACAAAGAGAACTTAGGCTTGGGCAAAGTTCAATGTGTGCGTTCTGGAAACGTCTTCTGCATCTATAATCGTTTTGCCCTTGACGGAAGCGTGGAATATTATTCTAACAATAAACATCAGTCGAAAACAACGTCGTTGGTTCATGCAGGAAACTTCCCCATCAAACTCAGGATACCCAGGTTCAAAGCGGCAATATCGACAAATAATAATCTGCGTGTCAATTCAATTCACAATAACAATCAGCCAGCAGGTATGCAATCATTTGGCAATGCTATAAAAGCTTTTGATGCATGAAGCTTTTTGCTCCCAAAGCAAAAAGCGCCTTAATGTATGCTTTATTTTTCTCGTATTCTATTTTTAGACGTGCACGCTAAAATCGTTGATATTATACAATAAGTAATTCAAGCTAAGTTGGGGTCAATTATGGTATCTCATGTTGTTATGATCGTGTTATATTGCTATCAACGTGTGTTATAAATGTGATATTCGTAGAGAATTTTTTGTTAGAATTTTTGTTATTTTAACACCTAACGGTTTCTACTTTATAACAAAATTTGATAGGAAATTTTTCGTAACAAAATATCAGCATGAGTTATAATTGTGTTATTTCCTCCTGGTCGGGTTGCGTCCCCGTAAATGGCTATTTAATTTCATCCCGATCCGACTTCCGGTTCCAGAGTTACAGGTTGAGGCGTTCGATCACATAGCAAATTGCGATTCAAACCGATACTCCGATGAAAGCAAAAAAGGTAAAAATTTCGCTAAAATGTCGCTCAAACAACTTAAATTTGCTGTTCTAGGTCACCGACGGCCAACCAAACTTTCGTTGACTACATTGACCACCATAGACAGTTCCGGAAGTGCCCGGGAAAAGCGGCCATCTTTCAAAATTTACGAACTCACATCAGTTTCCCGGAAATGGTTGGGCCGAATCAAATTTTTTTTTTCAAATGGGGGACCTCATGAAATTTCAGAAATCGAATTCGTATTTTTGATGCCAAACATTTTTATAATGCATGAAACGTCGAGATTTTATGTTATCTCGAAAATTTTTTTTATAAAAATCGACTTTTTGGGACTTTGCTGATTTCGCACCTTTTTGATTTTCTCAATAGAAAGGTATTGCAATTGCTCTGAAAACCGACTTTTTAACGGAGGCCCGGAGGGCCGAGTGACATATACCATTCGATTCAGTTCGTCGAGTTCGGCAAATGTCTGTGTGTGTATGTATGTGTATATGTACGTATGTGTGTGTGTGTGTGTGTGTGTGTGTGTGTGTGTATGTGCGTATGGGTGTGTGTATGTGACCAAAAATGTCACTCATTTTTCTCAGAGATAGCTGAACCAATTTTGACAAACTTAGTCTCAAATCAAAGGTGCAACATTCCCATAGGCTGCTATTGAATTTCTAATGGATCCGACTTCTGGTTCCGGAATTACAGGGTGATGAGTACGAACACGTAGAAAATGTCGATTTTAATAAATACTGCAATTAATGTATAAAGGTGAAATTTTTTCCAAAATATGACCACAACTGCTTCGATTTGTAGTATTAGGTCACTAACATCCATTCAAAGTCTATTTGGCTACATTGGCCACCATCATCGGTTCCGGAAGCCCCGGCGGAAGTATCTAAATTCAGAATAACAGTCACATCGGATTCTCGGAGATGGCTAGACCGATTCGACTAAACTTGGCCTCAAATGAAAGGTATTGCGTCTTCGTAAATGTCTATTTAATTTCATTTCCGGAAACTCCGTTAACGATAATGTATCGTCGCCTTCATCGTCATCGTCGATAATTGTATCGTCGTTTTCATCGTCATCGTCGGTTCATCGGTTATCGCGATACATTTTGCGTTACTTTCCCATGTATTGGAGTTGAAGTTGATCCGGTTAACTTTCAATTGTTTAGAAATAAATACCTATTGAAGGACATGTTGTTGGCTGTTGAAAATCAATAGTTTTGGACATTTTATATGCACAGCGAGGTCCAACGATGCTCAAAATGAAATAATTTAAACTTTTCGGGAAAGTGTATTATATTGAAGGGAAAGTTGTTGGCAATTGAAAATCAATAATTTTGGACATTTCAATACGCAGAAGGGTCCGACGATGTGTCAAAATTGAATTTTTCAACTTTTTCAGTAAGTTTGTGCACAGAAGAGTCCAAGTGTTTGCAAGCGGCAAAAAGGTGATCAAAATTGTTTTGACCACGAAGAAAACAAATTTTGAGCTATTGTGTAATAAGTAATTTATAGCACGCAAAATTGTAGTGTATTGAAAAAAACTTCTAAACCACTATTAGTAGGCCATTCACAAATTACACTACACATTTTAGTGGTGTGGTGATCAACAGATTTTATTATAATTTTAATTTAAACTAGAATATTTCGGATTTTAATAAAGAGAATATACATACAAATTTCCAATGTTTGATTACATTTTCTAGTTAGGAAGCTTTTAGCCCCCTCCTCCGTTTCTTCTCTACACTATGTAACAAGATGCTTCATTCTGCCTTCTTTTACCCTTAAATATGTAGTGTAATTTATGAACGGCCTCATAATAGAGTTTTAGTCGGTTTTTTGAATACAGTGAAGACCCGTTTTTAACAGCCCCTTGGCGAATTTTAGGCTGATAAAACGATGACATTGGCAAAATCGGCACATATTTTTTCTGGTTCTGAAGAGACGAAGTCGAAACGCAAACACCTGGACTAACATATTTTTTCTTTCTTTTTAATAAATCGGAGCGGTTAAAATATTCTTCTTTAGTCCCTCGACAAAGCCTCATAACACGTTCTGATCATTTAGTAAAAATTTCCCTTAAGTAGGTCTTACAGTACAGTATTATTATTTTTGTATATTTTGCATCTCTAAGATAAGAAAAATATGCTAAAGAAGGAATTTACTCGAATTTGCCGTGAACGTAGGTTAGAGCCCACCAAACGATTTTGATAGTGTTTGTTTTGCTTTTTGGACACAACATTCGATAACTTCTAAGTTGTAAGAGATACAAATAAACTTACATTACAAAAATTCTGTATTTTCTTATGCTGAACAAAATCTTGGAACATTTTGAAATTCTACAAAATTACCAGGAAAAGTATTTTTAAAAAAGCAATTTTCAGGAGTATATCAAAGAAATCTCCACAAATGTAATTTAAAATCGACAGATAGACACATAGCCTCTTCAGCGAAGTTAATACTTAAGATATTGTCAACAACTTTTCCAAAGAAAGTTATTTTTTTATTTTCATAAATGATCAAACAAAAACTTGCTGCTCAGCTTTAGAGGGATTAATCACCCAACTAATACTTTTTAAATGCAAACAAATATAAATAAACTTTGCTGAAGACACTATAGCTAAAAATGTTTTTCGTGGTTCAAAGAATTTATTTCACCTTTTTGCCACTTTGGAAACACTGTGCACTGGTGGATTCTCCTGTGAATTGAAAATGTACGAAATTATCGATTTTCAACTGCCAACAACCTGCCCTTCAATATAAAAAGTTCGCGAAAAGTTGAAAAAATTTCTATTTTGACGCACCGACGGTACATTGAAAATGCCCAAAACTATTGATTTTCACTTACCAATAACTTCTTCAATATAATAAACTTTCCCCAAAAAGTTGAAAAAATCTATTTTGACACATCGTCGAACCCCCTGTGTATTGAAAATGTCCAAAACTATTGATTGTCAACTGCCAATAACTTTCCCTTCAATATAAAACTCTCCCGAAAAGTTGACAAAAAATTCCATTTTGACTTATCGTCGGACCCCCTGTGCATAGAAAATGTCCAAAAATATTGATTTTCAACTGCCAACAACATGTCCTCCAATAGTTATTCATTTCAAAACAATTGAAAGTTGACCGCATCAACTTCAACTCCAATAAACGGGAAAGTAACGCAAAATGTATCGCGATAACCACCGATGAATTATCGACGATGACGATGAATCCGACGATAAATTATCGTTAACGGAGTTTCCGATGACGTTGACGGGTGGTTAACGTTATCGACGATGACGATTAATTATCGATTAACAACCCTGCAACCCTGATACTATTGGAATCATTATCGCCACCCCCAATGGCTGCCCGTTTGTAGATCTTGGCTCCTGATGGTGGGTACTGGAAACTGTGGCGAGTTTTCCTGGCTGCGTTCATAGGCCTTCTGACGGTGTTCCACTTTTAGAACAATCACAGACACTTTCTTGACATATTTACATACGATAAACTAATCGCGACAATCTCACAAATCTTGAACAGAAACAAATACACTGGTTACTACTGCTTTCGAGGCACAAACATTCTTAAAATTACAAGTCGTATTTTTTCGGAAATAAATACACATTGATCATGAAAAATGTATATTGGAATTTTCAGTACAACTCATTATAAGTTGTAGTTACACAGTAATATGTATGACATAAATTCAGTGAGATCAGCTATCTGTCCAATGCTGCAATTGTAATCCTCGCTATATTACGTGTAGAATACGGAGCACTCAAACGTAACGTCTATTGAATTGTCCAATGCCTGTACTAATTCTGGCATTGAAGCTTCAATTGAAGCATTCTCAGCATAAGGTAAATTTGGGCGATTGAAACCATCGCTATAAGTTAAAAGCATCCTATTACTGGAATGCAAGTATAGTTCGATCGTTAAGGGGTCTTTGGACGCCATTTTCCCATATCTAATTTGTGGATATTTTTGGAATTTGATCCGTAATTTTTCATAAAAGTGCATTCCAATACAATAAATCTGCATTTTCGTTAATATGAACCCAAAACAAGTGTTCTCAATTTCACATTTAGGAAATATGTTTCATTCAAAATTCAGTAGAGACACGAAAAGTTTAAAAAAGCGCAAGTGTCTCTTTTCAACATTTTTGTCTTCAAACAACCATCCCAACAAACATTAGGAGCTGAACTATAAGACTACGTGTTGATTTAAAGCAGATTAAAGGTTATGTAAGCTGAATAAAACTTTCGCTGAACTATTTAAACATTAACGGTTTATTCAGCCTATTTAAAATCCAGTATTCGCCAGTTCCAACTAGGCTGAACTATACTCCTAATAAATGTAATAGCGACAATATTAAAGCTTTTATTCAACCATCTTAATTAGACTGAATTGCGAGTTGAATAAACGATGCTGTTACCAATAGTATTACCTTTAATCATTAAGCTGCACTACATGTCTTCAAAAGGTTGTTTCTACCTTTACATTTGCCGTTATACCACCTTTGACTTTTAGCTGAATTATGTGTTTAACAAAGGTAATTGTAACTACTACAAAAATTGGCGCGATTAGCAAATCATGAGGAATGGCAACCGACCTGGATTCGAGTCCCAACACACACACAATATTTTTTTACTATTAAGTGAAGGATTTTTTTTAATTATTTCGGTATATTTCAATTGAGATGTTTTGCATATATTACAGTTTAGGAGCTGTAGATCAATAAATGAATAAAGAAATAAAGAAAGTTTATTTAGTTTTTTTTATATCCACTGAGTTTTCACCACGGGAAATACACGATTTACAGTTTTTCAATGTACAAGCTTACCAAATCACACGCGCCCTCGTTTATGTAAATTTACCTTTTAATTCGAAACGGTCTGTTCACTTGTGAAACATGAATATTCTCATATTGAACACAAGAGAAACTTTTTGTTCCAACGTCGCAATAAATTTTTGACACCAGCATTGTCACCATGATTTTTTTCTATCCATCGACTTGCAAACAAAGGTACAATGAAATGATTATTCACGCTGGCGAACTTAGTTGATATAAATAAATAAACTATTGAATTCGAACAGCGACGTCCGCTTACCAAAAAAAATCACAATGGAAAGAAAATCATTTGGCAGGGAGTGGTAAATAAATTGAGGAGATTGCCACCTTAGAATTATAAATGACTTCAATCCATCATTCAGTTACCACCACTTTCATATAACACCCATTTTTACTTATCTAAATGTTTTGTGACAACCATAATTCCTCACCTTGGAAACAAAAACGACTATAATCATCATTTTTGAAATAAATAAATTATCTAATTTAAAATTCCCGAATGTTCTAAAAATTATTAATTAAAAAAAATGAAATAAAAATTTATCGTAGGTTGGGATTCGAACCCAAGCCAACAAGGTAATACAATTTTTCTCTAACTGTAACGTAACACTAATAAAAAAATATGGCTTCCAAAGAGATTGATGGCGTGTGTAACTTGAAATTAAATGTCTTTGTTAACAATTTTCCTATGATAATTCTCTCAGCTGAATAGCGGTAACGGAAAGGTTTATTGATAAAGCTGTACTGTGGTTTTCATCAGGCTGTATACGTGCTGAAGAATCGTTCTTTCATGTGTCTTAATCAGACAAGCTGAATAAATTCTCCAAATCCCGGATGTTTAAGGGTGGAATAAACGATATATGATTACACGTATACTTCCAATGTTCAGCTAGAGCTGAATAAAGCAACTGTTAAAACGTTTATAAAACCACGAAATGTTTGTTGGGATATTACCCTATTTTAAATACCCCAGTATTTCCGTAATTATAGTATATACAAACTCTAAGTATAGAATTTAATTAAATTGGAGTTGATGTAGTTTTCGGTTTTTGGTCACATGACTCTCCTTAGTGCAACGTGTCAAAAGAATTGCCCCTCATCTTCAGAGCAAATCAGGGTTTGAACATAAATTTCTCATAATGCAAATCTTTTGCAAATTTTGCCTGGAGTATATAGTGCTCCTTTTCAAGTAGAATGTAATATTTTGTTTGTTTCCGTAAGTGGCTCTGTTCTACACTAAAATGGAAAACTATTTATATGGATACAGAGGACAATAGGTTTGTTTTCTTTAACCTGAACAAATACATCGCAAGATTAAATTAGCTTGAATAATAACAAATATTTCAGATTAGTTAAAGATCTTATGACACATCTGAAAAATGGATTTTGAAATATCAGGATAGATCTGAGTCGTGATAGTTGCCACGAACACGATTGGGAAGAGATCGGTGGTGGGGAGGGGTGATAAGTGAGGCATGGTAAATGGTTAGTGCTGTGATATTATTTTTGTATATAGGGCGAAATTTTGATTCCTTGACTCTTTATTATACATAATGCATCCGATAATTTTACGCCATGTTTAGTATAACATAAATCTTGCAACAGAATATAATCTTTCACTATGATTTGGTTATTCAAAAACACAGTTGCTCTCGGTGATGCTACGAATATAATATTAATATGAATTATGTTAGAAATGTATTTTCTCACTACTAGGTGGATTACTTGGTGATCTGTGTATTCATATACCATCCAACGACTATCTCACGACTGAACGCAATGCTTAATCCAATGGATAAATACTTCACCTCTGGACAAATTTTCACTTTGAAGTGAATTTACATATTGTTTTGTTTTTGTGTATTAATTTTAAGAAATAGTTAATTCAAAATCGGTTTAGCTTTGCCCCTAAAATACCCGTAAAGCAATACTCTGTATGTAACCATCTCATTTTAGGTTAGTGGAAATTGGTAAACGAGGAATAGAAATTCAAAATGATTAATATCTCCGCCTTTTGTGAACGGATTTTGACAATCTATAGCTTACTTGAAAGGTTTTTACAAGCTTTCTAATTATGTGCACATAATACGACAGCATTGCTCTGTCCGAAAGTTATTTGCTTTAAACCCCATCCATATCCCAAAGTAGCACTTGTAACAAGCAACGACTGCGATGAATCGCATAAGCATAGGCTTTGACACGTGCGCTTTTTTGGTTGCTAAACCAGCTCAATAATCATTGCCATATAACTTTATGTAACGAATTATATTGCTGTAACTCCTAGTCAACAACCGGTGTTGCTCGGGATCTCTGCAAGTAAACGACATATCTAAAAACAAAAATAATAGTGTCAAATGGCAACGTTAGGCCTTTCATTTGAAATTAATTTCGTTAAGATCGGTTCAGCGGTTGCTGAGATAAATACATGGCATTGGTGCACATACATATACCCACCACACACACACACATAGTATATAGTACTTGCTTTGCACCCCAGCGGAAGGAAACGACCATCAGACGGGTGGCTTTAAATGCCTAGCATACAAGAAGGCGACTGCAGGCTAAAGGTGATGGAGATGACCCAGATAAACCTGAATCACTGTGATACCGCACAGCAACTGTTGTGGCAGTCTACGATAGAAACTATGTGCGATGTCGTTTTGATCGCAGAGCCTTATCAAGTCCCCCTAATATCGGTAACTGGGTGGCGGATAGATCAGGAACCGCTGTGATACAAGTAATGGGTAGATTCCCCATCCAAGAAGTGGTAGAACGTTCACACGAGGGTTTCGTGATAGCCAAAATCAAGGGCATCTTTGTATGTAGCTGCTACGCTCCTCCAAGGTGGACAGTAGAGCAGTTCAGCCTAATGCTGCGACAGTTAACCGAGCAGTTGATCGATTGGAAGCCGGTAGTCATTGGTGGTGACGTCAACGCCTGGGCTGTGGAATGGGGCAGTAGAGTAACCAACACAAGAGGGTGTATCCTGCAGGAAGCTCTAGCGAAGTTAGTGCAATGAAGGCTCTGTTAGCACATTTCGAAGAGACGGGAGGGAGTCTATCATCGACGTCACATTCTGTAGTCCCTCATTGACGGCGAACATGGATTGGAGAGTATGCGAAACGTATACGCATAGTGACCACCAGGAGATTCGCTACCGTATCAGTCAACGGAACCTCGCGGCAGTACAGAGAAGGGGGACTGGCGAACGAAAGTGGAAGACGAAAGCCTTCAACAAAGACCTCTTTGTTGAGGCACGTCGGCCGAACGGCGGGACCGAGAACGTGGATACGGCTGTCCTAACAAGAAGGATTGTGGCGGCTTGTGACGCCACAATGCCGCAAAAACTGGAACCACCCAACAAACGGCGTCCAGCTTACTGGTGGAACGAGACGCTTAGTACTTTACGCGCTGCTTGTCTCAGAGCCAGAAGGCGGTAGTTAGTAAACTCCGCTAGCGAATGACGGATCTCAATAGTGGCATGTCTGTAATAATATACGTACATGGAACTATTGAGAACCAGAGCTACAGGTCCCAAGCCCTGGTAAAGGAGGATGGTTGTGATGATCTGGGCCGAGGTCACCACGTAAAGCAAGATAGGTCATAACCCCAATTCCAATGCGTGAAGCGACCCGTGCCGAGGGATGAGTGATTGAGGGGGTGAAAAAGATGCTCGATCGTTAATGGAGCCTGTGGGGTACCTGGGCAACCCCCACAGTAAGCGTCCCTTACCACGTTAATGCGGAGCTCTGGCGTAGCGGACATTTATTCTCGCGCTACTCGTGGGATCAAACATGGAGTCAACTAAAAACAAAAACAAACAAACGGGGGTGCCAAACCCCTTTGCTAGAGGTGGTTTGGCGAGGTCTCCCCTCCCGTGGGGAGAGTAGTGGAGCGACGAGTGCTGAATCTGATAGCACCAGTGACCCCCCAGTAGTGGTAGGGAATAGCCCTACCAACGCACTGGACGGGCCACTATCCGCGATGCGCAAAGTGGTGGAGCAGCTCGATTCAATAATCGAGTTCACTAGCGCAAAGCAAAACATAAGCAACGAGTTAAATCAGAGTCTCACAGACAGAAACAGCAGGCTTATGCCAAGAGGGTGGAATGTCGGGAGAAGTCCGTCAGAGAAACCCAGACAGTGGCCTCCAAGAGGGAGGAAAGAGAGAAGGTCGATACAGGCACTCGGACAGTGGCCTTCACCTTCTATGGAGCAGCCACGTCGCTTGAAGCGGCGGCCGAGTTCCCCTCGAAGGGAAAAGGCCAGGGCAAGGGCAATTATAAGATGGCGTCGAACGCGAAGCGCCCTAGGAAGTCGCCAGGCGAGGGTGCAAAAACCGACACCACACGGCGTGCAACCGTTAAGGCCAAACGCCGTCTGCCCGAGGTAAGCGAGGGCGAGAGTGACCTCGCTGAGCAGAGCGTTGGTACCAGCAACCCGGCGCGACCGGGGCAGGGGGACCCAAATTCCTGGACGCTTGTCACCAGGAAGAAGCCGGCACCGACACCGGAGGTACCGCGGCCCGCGAAGAAGGCCAAGGACAGAGGCGAGGCCTTGTGTTTAAAAACCGACAAGGACAAATACGCCGACGTCATAAAGTCGATGAAGGCGGCCGAAAGCCTTTCGGCCCTTGGGCAAGATGTACGTAGCGTGAGACGCACCAACACGGGAGAAATGCTTCTGGTGCTGAAGCGAGGCGCACAATCTAGTGCGGTATACAAGGCCTTGGCCCAAGAGGTCCTTGGTGAAGGCGCCTAAGTCAGGTCGCTAGGGGCGGAAATGACTCTTCAGTGCAAGCATCTGGACGAGTTCACGACCGCAGAAGATGTCGTCGCAGCCGTTAAGGAACAATGCGACGTCACAATCGAGCGGGCCTCTGTGCGATTTAGAGAGGGCTACAGGCTACTGAAGGCGGATGCCAAAAAGGTAACCAAGAAAGGGAAGCTGAAGATCGGCTGGTCGGTATGCCCTATTAGCATACCCCAGCCGCCTTCAGTGGATAGGTGCTATCGGTGCCTTGAGTCCGGCCACAAAGACTACGAGTGCAAGAACATAGACAGGAGCAAACTATGTCGTCGCTGCGGCGAGAAGGGGCATAAGGAGCGGGGCTGCACTAAGGCGTACAAGTGCCTTATCTGCACCGCTAAGAAGCAAGCCCATAAACATGCTATGGGCGGACCTTCGTGTCCCTTCGGTGAGGCAAATAAGAAGAAGCCGTGAAGGTCACACAGCTAAATTTTAACCATTGTGCAGCAGCCCAACAGCTGCTGTGGCAGTCGGTCTCGGAGTCGAGGACAGATGTCGCCCTCTTATCAGACCCGTACCGCATCCCTGCCGGCAACGGCAATTGGGTGTCGGACGGGTCTGGAATGGTGGCAATCTGTACAACGGGACGGTTCCCGGTTCAAGAGGTAATACAACTGTACCTAATTGAGGTTGTCAATATTTTTCAATACAAAATTAAGGGATAAAGATGGGAACGATAACGTGTTGTGTTAAGATTTGTTTGGGTTATTTCATGATGTGGATGTTTACTTTTCGAGGCTATGACTGTCATACTTAATGTAATAAGAAAAAAACTAATTTTCAAAATATCGACAAATGTTCACACCTCTACCATCTTGTGGTTATCGCAGCTGTCAATTCTAAATAACTATCCATATGTCAACTTTTGAAATGGTTCGCTCTCTCGGTTAATTTTTTCCATTCAAGAGAAAATAACTTTCGAACTTTTAACTATAGGTTAAAAAAATCGCCAAATGGTTCACAGCCTAAATTGAACTGAAATTGTGCGGCAAAGTGAAACAAATATTTATCATGCATTTACCGTATACGTGGTTGATTAACTTCAAAAAAATAAGACAGAAACCACACTATAATATAAAATTTTTCAAAAAATTGCTTCATCAAACCTTACTATAAACCCATGACGTGCAAAAACGGTGCCCTTCATCAATATAGTGGATTCAAGATACAAAATATTGCCGGCATAAAAAAAATTAACAAGACCTCATTTTCATTAATAAAAATAGCAACACTGTTTGGAATATTTCGGCAGTGTGAAAATGTGCGAAAAGAAGAAAGCCGAAGGAAAAATAAGAAGCCGATTGTCACGTCTTGTCTTAGGTTAAACCCATTCCGGAACCCGTTCGAACTTCTGAATGGAATCAGTATGGATTCCAGCTCAAATGCCACAACCGATTTCGACTCAATCGGTTCTTGTATTTGAGCAGAATTCCATGCTGACTCCATTCAGGATTCCGAATAGTTTGACCGGGAACATGTTGACAAAACTCACCGCTGAATTGTCAAACAAACGTCTTATGGATTGCATAATAAAAAACAAAATACTTGTGAGAAGCAAATTAAATTTTCTAGCATAGGGAAAGTGATTCTTGCCTGTGGATCGGTTGTTGCTGCTGTCGCTTGTACTCGTAGGTGTAATAGTATTACAGGTATGGATTCATGTCAGCAAATGGCATGTCGTGGCGAAGCCATTACTTAGTTCCGATGACTGATAGGTTGGTTTTTTACAAAAAATTTTATGGTACACATACGAATGTGATAAGGTAGATGAATATTGACGAGTAGACGTGGTTTTCCCTTCAATTTGTGTCCCACTAACGCAATCAGAGGCCATCGTTACAGGAGTTGACGGTTTTTTGCGATTGTACATAGCCACCTACGCTTCAGCGGTTAGATTGCTTTGATCGTGTAGATGCACAGCAGATTTACTTGTTTCGCTGCTATTCAAGTAGGATATTGGGCTGTATGCTGAAGGTTTAGCACTGTGGAAGCAAAAAAGGTAAAGTTTGAATTGACATACGAATTGAACACCTATTTGAACAGCATTTACTGTTAGTTTTAAAAGAAGTAGTAACAAAACAATATTTTAAATTAGTAAACAAATCCAACATACCTGCCATTGCGACCGGCTTCCTCTAGCATTCGAGTCATTGTACTTTGACGTTGATGACGTCATAGCTCTTAAGCCCCGTTGTGCTCATGTTTACCACGGCGTTGAGACGGTGGATGAGCTTCGTGAATAAATTGGAGCATAGAAACATTCATAGAATTTCGAACATCGTATACCAAATTCTTTTTTGGCACGGGGGATGCGTTCCGTGCAAAAAAAACCGTGTAAAAAAAATCCGTGTTATTTCGAGAAACCGTGTAAAAAAATCCGTGCTATTTCGAGAAACCGTGTAAAAAAAAATCCGTGCTATTTCGAGAAACCGTGCAAAAAAAATCCGTGTTATTTCGAGAAACCGTGCAAAAAAAATCCGTGCTATTTTGAGAAACAGTGCAAAAAAAAATCCGTGTTATTTTGAGAAACCGTGTAAAAAATCCGTGCTATTTGAGAAACCGAATTTTTTTTATTAACAGCTATTTGGTAATGGTATTTAACAATGAATACTGTTGGACATTTTAAATGCATAAGGGGGCTGTCAATGTGCCCAGTAGAAGTTTTTCAATTTTTCGAGGAGTTTTTTTATTCGTTAGAAGAAGTTATTGTTCGTTGAAAAGCAATAGTTAAAATGGAAAAATGTTTCAACTATTTAGAGTTTGTCAACTTTTTGTAGATTACACTGTGCTACAGTGATTTTGAACTTTTAAAATGAACTAGTATAGCAAATGCGATACAAAATAATGCACACACGAAATTTTGAAGCAAAAAAAAAAAAACATTTTTTGAGACCTTCGCCACAACAAAATTAGCTATGTTGTCATTTTCAGCCGATTTTCGGTTTTGAAACATTTTTTGAACGAAGAAAACTAGACCTTTCGAACAGTATGCTGTCATATACAGTTTGGTAAGAAACATTGTTCGATTCTGGGACAACAATGTCAAAATTGTCATTTTTTGCCATTTTTTTATGTAAAGTGTTATCTTCTCATTAAAAGAATTTTCGTGAAAAGTAATAAAAAATTATTTTGATATAAAGATTCTCTTGCACAATTGAAATGTTAGAAGTTGTCAATTTTCAACGGCGTATTGATTGGCTTTTACTTAATTAAATACTCTTTCCTGAAAAGTGGCAGCATTTGCCATTTTGACAGACCCCTTCTTTGCATTTAAAATTTCCAAACACCGATCTTTAGGAGGACGATAAAGTTTTGTGCATGTGTGTCTCAAAAAGTGTGATGTCCTCTAATCTGTCTTCTTCTAAAAAATATTCTCTGCCAGCGCGTTTGAGTCGTCTATATCTATACTAAACCAATTTAGAATTAGAACCGCCTTTTGTCTTGTTCTTATTCTTCTCTTTCGTCTCATAGGTCTGAAGCGGATCAATCGACTATTAATAAATATGATAAAAGATGCCAGCTGTACTGGCCCTTATTCGCAAATACTTTATTCACTACAACTGTGCTATATTTCTTCTCGATCTTATAACAGAGTTTGAAAATCTCTGTTCTGAATAGACGATATTGGTAGTTGTTATGATGTACAATACATTAGGAAAATATGCTAGAGTAGTGACAATATTTTAAGTACCATAGATACAATCTCCCTTTATTGGATACTTCAGAGTTATTCGCATCTGCTCTCGGAGACCACCAATCCTCCAAACGACTCAATCTGCTCGAACCGAATGCAAATTTTAACCACTGAGCATTCAACTCGAACATATCACACCGAGGAAGCAATTTGTTATTTCCAAGAACCAAAGGTCGAGTGAAACAATCAACATTCTCGCAGGTGCCAGTCCTGCACACCTTCTTGGAACCAGCTAACATACCCAAGCTCGACAGCTAGCAGAAGCCACATATATCTCCACCCAAGCGAAGTGATCAATTCACTTGTAAGTAGGACCACTCAACTACAAACCAGTCATGAACACATCCGTACCTACGAGAATTGATCATGTCAGACAAAGGTGTTATTGTTGCCCTATTAGTATACCCCAGCCGCCTTCAGTGGATAGGTGCTATCGGTGCCTTGAATCCGGCCACAAAGCATACGAATACAAAGGCATAGATAGGAGCAAGCTATGTCGTCGCTGCGGCGAGGAGGGACATAAAGAGCGGGGGTGCACTAAGGCATATAAGTGCCTTATCTGCACCGCTAAGAAGCAAGCCCATAAACATGCTATGGGCGGACCTTCGTGTCCCTTCGGCGAGTTAAATAAGAAGAAGCCGTGAGAGTCACCCAGCTAAATCTTAACCATTGTGCAGCAGCCCAACAGCTGCTGTGGCAGTCGGTCTCGGAGTCGAGGACAGATGTCGCCCTCTTATCAGACCCGTACAGCATCCCTGCCGGCAACGGCAATTGGGTGTCGGACGGGTCTGGAATGGTGGCAATCTGTACAACGGGACGGTTCCCGGTTCAAGAGGTAATACACCCCTCCGCCGAGGGTGTGGCGATTGCCAAGATCAATGGTGTGTTCTATTGCAGCTGCTACGCCCCACCAAGGTGGCCAATAGAACAGTTCAACCAGATGATCGACAGGCTCTCGTCGGACCTCGTGGGCCGGAAACCGGTAGTAATAGCGGGAGACTTTAACGCTTGGGCAGTGGAGTGGGGCAGCCGCTGCACAAATAGCAGGGGTCAAGCGCTAATGGAAGCGCTTGCGAAACTCGATACTGTGCTAGCTAATGATGGCTCCGTTAGTACATTCCGTAGAAACGGAGTGGAGGCGTGGATTGATTTGACCTTTGCCAGCCCGAGTCTGGCTCCAGGCATGGAATGGAGGGTAGACGAAGGCTACACCCATAGCGATCATTTAGCAATCCGCTTTAAGATCAACTATGGTGTGCAGCATCCGAGGGCGGGAGATCCCTGTCAGGTACGCGGGTGGAAGTCCAATCACTTCGACAGCGAAGCTTTCACCGTGGCCCTGGGACTGGAGGCCAACACCGACAGTCTAAGCGGGGATGCGCTGGTAGCTGTTCTATCACGCGCGTGCGACGCCACTATGCCGAGAAAAACACTGCCAAGAAACGGTAGATGCCCGGTATACTGGTGGAGTGCCGAGATTGCAGCTCTACGGTCAGCCTGCCTCAGAGCTAGACGTAGGATGCAAAGAGCTCGCACCGAGGATGCAAGAGAGAACCGCCGTGAAGTGTTTCGAGCTGCGAAATTGGCCCTTAACAAGGCTATTAAGAGCAGCAAGAGAGCGTGTTTCGACAACCTGTGTGAGAGTGCCAACGCGAATCCGTGGGGTGACGCCTACCGGATTGTGATGGCCAAGACCAAAGGGGGCTCCTCACCCCCAGAACGGTCTCCGGACCGGTTGGCAACGATTATCGAAGTACTCTTCCCGTCTCGAGCCACGAGCCCCTGGCCACCTGCACTACGAGACAGTGCGGGCACGGTCGAAATGGTGGCTCCAGTGACGAATGAAGAACTACTCGCAGTGGCTAAATCCCTAGCAATGAACAAAGCTCCAGGGCCGGATGGAGTTCCAAACAACGCTCTCAAGGCAGCGATCATAGCGAACCCGAACATGTTCAGGCTAGCTATGCAGAGATGCCTTGACGAGTGCCGTTTCCCCGATAGATGGAAAAGGCAGAAACTGGTGCTGTTGCCGAAGCCCGGGAAGCCGCCAGGCGACCCATCGGCGTACAGACCAATCTGTCTGATAGACACGACTGGCAAACTGCTTGAGAGGATCATTCTCAACAGGCTCACCCCGTACGCGGAAGGTACGGACGGTCTGTCAAGCAACCAGTTTGGCTTTCGGAAGGGTAAGTCCACAGTGGACGCTCTCAACTCAGTGATAAATACTGCCGAGATAGCGATCCAACGAAAAAGGCGAGGCATTCGATACTGTGCGTTAGTGACACTTGACGTGAAGAACGCATTCAACAGCGCAAGCTGGGATGCCATCGCGCTCTCGTTACACCGGCTTAGCCTACCGGTGGGTCTGTACCGGATCCTGGAAAGTTACTTCCAAAACCGCGTACTGATATATGAGACCGATGCCGGTCAGAAAAGGGTTCCGATTACCGCCGGAGTCCCGCAGGGCTCGATCCTAGGCCCGGTGCTATGGAACCTCATGTATGACGGGGTTCTGAGACTGAAGTTCCCTCCTGGGGTCAAGATCGTCGGCTTTGCCGACGACGTAACCTCGGAGGTCTACGGGGAGTCAATTCCTGAGGTAGAACTAACCGCAGAACACGCGATTAGCACGGTGGAGGAATGGATGAGCGCGAGAGGCCTGGAGCTCGCTCATCATAAGACGGAGGTAGTTATCGTCAACAACCGCAAGTCGGCACAACATGCAGTTATCCATGTGGGAGAAGTCGCGATCACTTCACAGCGAAGTCTGAAGTCTCTCGGAGTCATTATAGACGACAAGCTGACCTTCGGCAGCCATGTCGACTATACGTGCAAGAGAGCGTCGACTGCTGTTGCGGCACTATCGAGAATGATGTCCAACAGCTCAAAGGTGTGCGCCAGTAGACGTAGGTTACTGGCAGGCGTTCCCGTATCTATCCTCAGGTACGGCGGCCCGTCATGGTCAAGAGCACTGAGGGTAACCAGTTACCTACAGAAACTGGAGAGCACCTACCGCGTGATGTGCCTCAGAGTGATATCTGCCTACCGCACGGTATCACACGATGCATCCTGCGTGATAGCGAGCATGATGCCAGTCGGGCTGGTCATTCGGGAAGATGAGGAGTGCTTTGAGCTACGTGGAAATAGGGGAGCCCGCGAGCGCACCAGGGCGACCTCGGTCGCCAGATGGCAGCGTGAGTGGGACAACTCCTCGAAAGGTAGGTGGACTCACCGGCTGATACCTAGCATATCGAGCTGGGTGGGAAGACCCCATGGGGAAGTTCACTTCCACCTGACACAATTCCTGTCAGACCATGGCTCTTTCCGTCAGTACCTCCACAGGTTCGGGCACGCGGAGGTCCCAGTCTGCCCGGACTGCCCAGGTGTAGATGAAACTGCCGAACACATACTGTTCGTATGTCATCGGTTCGACGTCGAAAGAAGAGCAATGCTTGACGTCTGTGGCTGGGACACAACCCCTGATACCCTTATTCAGCGGATGTGTCAATCGGTGGAGAAGTGGAACGCAGTCTCGGCTGCTACCATCCAGATTGCCAGTAGGCTACAGGTAATCTGGCGAACCGAGCAACAGACGACGGGCACGGCTAACTAGTGATTGGTTAGCTGGAGCGAAAAAGGCCAAGCGCAAAATAAGAGAGTGAATGGTCTGTTCATGCCGAGGCAGGTTGGCGCAGCGAATGGCAACCGCGTAAGGGGTAAACCCAGCCACCCCGAAGCAAGACAGAAGAGTGAGTGTATAGGCGTATAAGTGGACTGCCTCATGCCAAGACGGGAGGGTCGTAGCGTAGTATGTTGGAACTAAGCTATCGATGCCTCATGGCGTGGCAGAGGAGTGAAAGGGTGAGCATCCAAGTCAGTCTCACACTGCATGTTAAGGGTGAGCATAAAAGTCAGCCTCACAGGTTGGTAGAGGCTAGCACAAAAGTCAGCCTAGCAAGGAATGAAAAAGGTGAGCACACAAGTCAGCCTCGCATGGTATGTCAGAAGTGGGGCCTAAGAAAAATGTCCCACATGGGATGCCAGAGGGAGTGACAAAGGTACAATAGAGTGGCACGATTGAGAGTGAATCAGGTGATAGGGTGAGCACCCAAGTCAGCCTCACATGGTATGGGTAGGGCGAGCACAAAAGTAAGCCTAGCAAGGAATGAGTAAGGTGAGCACACAAGTCAGCCTCGCATGGAACGTAAAAGGTGAGCACAAAAGTCAGCCTCATGTGGGAGTGTTTGAGAGTGAATCAAAGTGCGATTGAGAGAGCACCCAAGTAAGCCTCATACAGGATGTATGAACGCGTGAGTGAGAGTGAATGAGTACATTTAGTACAGCCATCCCCCCAGAAGTAATACCGAGAGGTAGTTCCTGGGAGGAATGATGGCGGAGCCCAATGGAGTTTAGTCGGTATTAATGGCTGGTCACCATTCGAGTCCGACACGCCCCCAGTGCACCCCGTGCGGTAGACTGGACCCTACCAATAGCACGTGTACTGGGCTAGGACATAAAGATCTTCTCCATTGTAAAAAAAAGGGGGGGCTGTCAATGTGCCCAGTAGAAGTTTTTCAATTTTTCGAGGAGTTTTTTTATTCGTTAGAAGAAGTTATTGTTCGTTGAAAAGCAATAGTTAAAATGGAAAAATGTTTCAACTGTTTAGAGTTTGTCAACTTTTTGTAGATTACACTGTGCTACAGTGATTTTGAACTTTTTTTTTTAGTATAGCAAATGCGATACAAAATAATGCACACACGAAATTTTGAAGCAAAAAAAAAACATTTTTTGAGACCTTCGCCACAACAAAATTAGCTATGTTGTCATTTTCAGCCGATTTTCGATTTTGAAACATTTTTTGAACGAAGAAAACTAGACCTTTCGAACAGTATGCTGTCATATACAGTTTGGTAAGAAACATTGTTCGATTCTGGGACAACAATATCAAAATTGTCATTTTTTGCCATTTTTTCATGTAAATGGTTATCTTCTCATTAAAAGAATTTTCGTGAAAAGTAATAAAAAATTATTTTGATATAAAGATTCTCTTGCGCAATTGAAATGTCAGAAGTTGTCAATTTTCAACGGCCTATTGATTGGCTTTTACTTAATTAAATACTCTTTCCTGAAAAGTGGCAGCATTTGCCATTTTGACAGACCCCTTCTTTGCATTTAAAATTTCCAAACACCGATCTTTAGGAGGACGATAAATTTTTGTGCATGTGTGTCTCAAAAAGTGTGATGTCCTCTAATCTGTCTTCTTCTAAAAAATATTCTCTGCCAGCGCGTTTGAGTCGTCTATATCTATACTAAACCAATTTAGAATTAGAACCGCCTTTTGTCTTGTTCTTATTCTTCTCTTTCGTCTCATAGGTCTGAAGCGGATCAATCGACTATTAATAAATATGATAAAAGATGCCAGCTGTATTGGCCCTTATTCGCAAATACTTTATTCACTACAACTGTGCTATATTTCTTCTCGATCTTATAACAGAGTTTGAAAATCTCTGTTCTGAATAGACGATATTGGTAGTTGTTATGATGTACAATACATTAGGAAAATATGCTAGAGTAGTGACAATATTTTAAGTACCATAGATACAATCTCCCTTTATTGGATACTTCAGAGTTATTCGCATCTGCTCTCGGAGACCACCAATCCTCCAAACGACTCAATCTGCTCGAACCGAATGCAAATTTTAACCACCACGCGATTAGCACGGTGGAGGAATGGATGAGCGCGAGAGGCCTGGAGCTCGCTCATCATAAGACGGAGGTAGTTATCGTCAACAACCGCAAGTCGGCACAACATGCAGTTATCCATGTGGGAGAAGTCGCGATCACTTCACAGCGAAGTCTGAAGTCTCTCGGAGTCATTATAGACGACAAGCTGACCTTCGGCAGCCATGTCGACTATACGTGCAAGAGAGCGTCGACTGCTGTTGCGGCACTATCGAGAATGATGTCCAACAGCTCAAAGGTGTGCGCCAGTAGACGTAGGTTACTGGCAGGCGTTCCCGTATCTATCCTCAGGTACGGCGGCCCGTCATGGTCAAGAGCACTGAGGGTAACCAGTTACCTACAGAAACTGGAGAGCACCTACCGCGTGATGTGCCTCAGAGTGATATCTGCCTACCGCACGGTATCACACGATGCATCCTGCGTGATAGCGAGCATGATGCCAGTCGGGCTGGTCATTCGGGAAGATGAGGAGTGCTTTGAGCTACGTGGAAATAGGGGAGCCCGCGAGCGCACCAGGGCGACCTCGGTCGCCAGATGGCAGCGTGAGTGGGACAACTCCTCGAAAGGTAGGTGGACTCACCGGCTGATACCTAGCATATCGAGCTGGGTGGGAAGACCCCATGGGGAAGTTCACTTCCACCTGACACAATTCCTGTCAGACCATGGCTCTTTCCGTCAGTACCTCCACAGGTTCGGGCACGCGGAGGTCCCAGTCTGCCCGGACTGCCCAGGTGTAGATGAAACTGCCGAACACATACTGTTCGTATGTCATCGGTTCGACGTCGAAAGAAGAGCAATGCTTGACGTCTGTGGCTGGGACACAACCCCTGATACCCTTATTCAGCGGATGTGTCAATCGGTGGAGAAGTGGAACGCAGTCTCGGCTGCTACCATCCAGATTGCCAGTAGGCTACAGGTAATCTGGCGAACCGAGCAACAGACGACGGGCACGGCTAACTAGTGATTGGTTAGCTGGAGCGAAAAAGGCCAAGCGCAAAATAAGAGAGTGAATGGTCTGTTCATGCCGAGGCAGGTTGGCGCAGCGAATGGCAACCGCGTAAGGGGTAAACCCAGCCACCCCGAAGCAAGACAGAAGAGTGAGTGTATAGGCGTATAAGTGGACTGCCTCATGCCAAGACGGGAGGGTCGTAGCGTAGTATGTTGGAACTAAGCTATCGATGCCTCATGGCGTGGCAGAGGAGTGAAAGGGTGAGCATCCAAGTCAGTCTCACACTGCATGTTAAGGGTGAGCATAAAAGTCAGCCTCACAGGTTGGTAGAGGCTAGCACAAAAGTCAGCCTAGCAAGGAATGAAAAAGGTGAGCACACAAGTCAGCCTCGCATGGTATGTCAGAAGTGGGGCCTAAGAAAAATGTCCCACATGGGATGCCAGAGGGAGTGACAAAGGTACAATAGAGTGGCACGATTGAGAGTGAATCAGGTGATAGGGTGAGCACCCAAGTCAGCCTCACATGGTATGGGTAGGGCGAGCACAAAAGTAAGCCTAGCAAGGAATGAGTAAGGTGAGCACACAAGTCAGCCTCGCATGGAACGTAAAAGGTGAGCACAAAAGTCAGCCTCATGTGGGAGTGTTTGAGAGTGAATCAAAGTGCGATTGAGAGAGCACCCAAGTAAGCCTCATACAGGATGTATGAACGCGTGAGTGAGAGTGAATGAGTACATTTAGTACAGCCATCCCCCCAGAAGTAATACCGAGAGGTAGTTCCTGGGAGGAATGATGGCGGAGCCCAATGGAGTTTAGTCGGTATTAATGGCTGGTCACCATTCGAGTCCGACACGCCCCCAGTGCACCCCGTGCGGTAGACTGGACCCTACCAATAGCACGTGTACTGGGCTAGGACATAAAGATCTTCTCCATTGTAAAAAAAAGGGGGGGCTGTCAATGTGCCCAGTAGAAGTTTTTCAATTTTTCGAGGAGTTTTTTTATTCGTTAGAAGAAGTTATTGTTCGTTGAAAAGCAATAGTTAAAATGGAAAAATGTTTCAACTGTTTAGAGTTTGTCAACTTTTTGTAGATTACACTGTGCTACAGTGATTTTGAACTTTTTTTTTTAGTATAGCAAATGCGATACAAAATAATGCACACACGAAATTTTGAAGCAAAAAAAAACATTTTTTGAGACCTTCGCCACAACAAAATTAGCTATGTTGTCATTTTCAGCCGATTTTCGATTTTGAAACATTTTTTGAACGAAGAAAACTAGACCTTTCGAACAGTATGCTGTCATATACAGTTTGGTAAGAAACATTGTTCGATTCTGGGACAACAATATCAAAATTGTCATTTTTTGCCATTTTTTCATGTAAATGGTTATCTTCTCATTAAAAGAATTTTCGTGAAAAGTAATAAAAAATTATTTTGATATAAAGATTCTCTTGCGCAATTGAAATGTCAGAAGTTGTCAATTTTCAACGGCCTATTGATTGGCTTTTACTTAATTAAATACTCTTTCCTGAAAAGTGGCAGCATTTGCCATTTTGACAGACCCCTTCTTTGCATTTAAAATTTCCAAACACCGATCTTTAGGAGGACGATAAATTTTTGTGCATGTGTGTCTCAAAAAGTGTGATGTCCTCTAATCTGTCTTCTTCTAAAAAATATTCTCTGCCAGCGCGTTTGAGTCGTCTATATCTATACTAAACCAATTTAGAATTAGAACCGCCTTTTGTCTTGTTCTTATTCTTCTCTTTCGTCTCATAGGTCTGAAGCGGATCAATCGACTATTAATAAATATGATAAAAGATGCCAGCTGTATTGGCCCTTATTCGCAAATACTTTATTCACTACAACTGTGCTATATTTCTTCTCGATCTTATAACAGAGTTTGAAAATCTCTGTTCTGAATAGACGATATTGGTAGTTGTTATGATGTACAATACATTAGGAAAATATGCTAGAGTAGTGACAATATTTTAAGTACCATAGATACAATCTCCCTTTATTGGATACTTCAGAGTTATTCGCATCTGCTCTCGGAGACCACCAATCCTCCAAACGACTCAATCTGCTCGAACCGAATGCAAATTTTAACCACTGAGCATTCAACTCGAACATATCACACCGAGGAAGCGATTTGTTATTTCCAAGAACCAAAGGTCGAGTGAAACAATCAACATTCTCGCAGGTGCCAGTCCTGCACACCTTCTTGGAACCAGCTAACACACCCAAGCTCGACAGCTAGCAGAAGCCACATATATCTCCACCCAAGCGAAGTGATCAATTCACTTGTAAGTAGGACCACTCAACTACAAACCAGTCACGAACACATCCGTACCTACGAGAATGGATCATGCCAGGCAAAGGCCACAGGTCCAGCACCAACTTGTCCCATCTCAGTAAAGAGAGACTTGTGCCTGTCTCTAACTCTTTGAAAGCTCTATTTAATCAAAGATCAGTAATTGGTTGATAAAAAGAAACATCAGTCGTTATCTACTCAGACCAAACAATACGTATTGTGTATCCCTGCATATTAAAATCTCCGCTATTAGTTTCTAGCTTATCGCACTGAACAAGCAAAATTAATATACTTTGTGTAGTGGCACTACTCGGGGGAACTTGGCCATATACCAATTGCTCCATTGCCAATGCCATGTGATATATGAACCGGAATATTATTTGATGATATCTAAAAAGCATACAATCCTATAAAAACCATTGCCCAACATTATTGATTTTCAACTACCACAACTTGAATTTTGATTAACAACTCTTTTCCTAAAATTGAAAAATACGCGATTTTTACACATTGGCAGATCATCTCCATTTGCATTGCAAATATCCAATGCCATTTATTTTCAGCTGCCGTTACTAAATGCCTATTAAAAAAATATTTTTTTTGCACGGTTTCTCGAAATATCACGGATTTTTTTTGCACGGTTTCTCGAAATAACACGGATTTTTTTTGCACGGTTTCTCAAAATAACACGGATTTTTTTTGCACGGTTTCTCGAAGTAACACGGATTTTTTTTACACGGTTTCTTGAAATAGCACGGATTTTTTTTGTACGGTTTTTTTTTCACGGGATGATCAAATCATTAAACTGGTATATCTAAATAGGTATTTTATACATAAAAATCGTGTTATTTTGCAAAATCGTGGAAAAAAAGTCATGCAAAAAAAACCGTGCAAAAAAGTGCGTGCAAAAACAGAATCCGGTGTATATAAACTGTTTCGATGCTTTAAATTCCATCTCTTCTTCGACGGAAAAACGATCATAACCTGTATGAGATTGACTTGACCATCTAGTTTCGTCGAAGCTCACGTGCCTCGCGTTTCCGTTCTTGCTGCCGCTGAATCTGTTAGCGAGTACTGTTCTCCACCTGCGAGAGATGATTGATTGGCATACTTTTCTGATATTTAGAGTTTAGTGAAATTTTCGTACTTTGGCTAGCGCCATGTCCTTTATACGGCCAAATAGACACTTGTGAAGCGATCCGGACTGTCGCATGGCATTTGACGATAGATATGCCATTTTTTCCAAACGTAGATGATTTGCTCGGAGATATTTGTTCCCCGTTACCGAGCGGCTCTTGTTGCGAAATTTCTCTCGAAAACCTGATGTACCTGCGATAATGCTTTTTAGAGGCTTTGTAACATTGAAGTGATGATACTTTTCAGCTGATTTTTGAAAAGGACTACGCGAGGCTTGTAGCTTTGAACTTGCCATTGCTAAATTAGCTAAGCCGCTTAATTTATAGCTATGTTCTGTCAATAGAAGCTATTATGAATAGTAGAATAAATTTTAAAGGTTACCCTAAATACACTGAGACAAGAACAAGTAGAAAACAACTCGCCGTTCCGCCGCTAAAACCTCATCACTGCATGCCTTCAGTGTTTCTCTGCGTCTGCCATGAAAGTATTTCCAGTGGCAGTGGGCTATGTTCGTAGGCACGTCCACATCGATCCGATACCTGTCCGATGCTGTGACGCTGTATTTGACTTTTAGTATTCTTTAGTACATTTTCTCTGCTAGTTTTCTCGATAATTGCCAATGTTCAAGCCGCGGACATTTGATCATCTTTCCCTTTCACTCTGGTAGACCACCTGAAGCTCTGAATCTTCACATCCAATCGAGTGAGCAACATTCTCTGAAGTCATTCCGCATCCAAATCATTTTATAACTTGTCTATTTTTTTTCATTTGGTCTATCGTGAGTTATTTCTTGGAACAAACAGTGGACAGCTTGAACTTTCTCGCCAACAGTCGTCCAGGCAAACATCGATCTCCTCAAATAGTACTTTTGAGGGCTTATTATTATTCGGTGGCTTGCCCGATGCAAGCGTGATTTAAATGTTTTTAAGTGCAGCAGCCGCCGGTGATTCAAACAAAATAATGACGTTTGTTTTTTCTTTTGGTTTGAACGATTTTATCATCTTATATGCCATCAGCTCGGTTAAAAGGAACATAAACAGAACCATTTTTGAGCCGTAAGTTTGCAGACGATCGGAAACGTAGCCCGATGTAAGATTTGTATAGGAGGGTGTTCTTTTAGAAATGAAGAGCACGAGCCCAAACGTACTAGAATCTTCACTTTTCAATATTTTTTCCGATAATCCTGATTTGTTCCGTCAGCCAAATTACTAACTCTTGAATCTCGGAGCTAGATGAACCGGCAGTAATTGCTGTCGATATGTAGTTTTGATTCATCAATGGTCCGAGCTTTTACTCTCACATCATTCCTTTGGTTTACAGCAAGCAGTATTCTCATAGCTGAAGTTATTTTGCCAGATGTATATCTACCAACAAACCTCCTTTAATCAGTTCATAATCGCTATACCCATCAACATTTTGAAGGTGACAGATATTCATTGATTGTACATGTACATTCCGCGTATCATAAAGGAGCATCAGTTCTCTCTATTTCGTAGCAGAGCTCAACCGCTGTCAATGCAGCCACTTGGCCAACGCCAGAAATCAAATATACGAACACGTCCTGTTCAGTCATTTTGAGCTAATTGACCATCTAACAGATAAGATCGAGTGGTCATACTGGCTCAACTTTTCCGGAGCGATAGAGGCTTGATTATGTACCTGCTGTATTATGTATCGCAAACGACCGCGACAAGGGTAAGTAAATCGTTGAGTTGAAAGAGGCGTTTGCTTCTACAAATTAACTTTTTTTTCGAAAATGAAATGATAATTATAAGTTTAAACTTACCAATGCAGCCATACTACCGATGGAATCGATCACAAAGGTTTTTCATCGTATCGAATTCTCTAGTATTGAGGTCGTTGAGATTGATTTCCTGGATGGCCGATTTAATTTCCATCAAAGTCTCGCAAACCCATCACACATTCTCGATTCCGTGATCGTTTTTGCCAACGATGGAGAAAGGCCAATTGTTTTGCTCCAACTGGAGATTGCAGTTTTAAGCTCTTTGTAGTTTGGCGTGGCTATCTTACAAAACTTTCAACACTTGTCACTAGAAATATTCACTTTATTCTTTTCTCTAACTTAAAACGACTCCATATTCTATTTTAAAATTAAAAAAATACAATTTGTTTCTAGGAGACGCCATCTTGCCTTTCATACATCACAGAATGAACACGAAATTTTGCTGTCAAAATGAATTCAAATGAGTACGTGATTTCCACGTAAGAGAGATGGGCCAATAGCAATGAAAGTAACCTGCGCTTCATTTCATATTTATTCGTGGTCCGATGATTGTTACCTTTGTCAGGTAAACTGAGGTGAAAAAGCATTTTCTGGAATGTATGTGATGTTTCACGTAACATTAACGTGTGGATTATTTTGAGGTCAAAAATATAATCGACAACGATAAAACCATATGCAATTAAATATCACTTTCATGTGCGTTCTCATGTTAAAAAGTAAAAGAAATGATTTCCCTTTGAATTTCACATGAAAATCCATGTGGTGTCTCAAATTAAATTCAAACAAATTCCGCGTGAATACGACATATGTATCCTTTGAATGTTCATTGCCATGTTATTGAGTCGTAAAGTATGAACTTTACACATAACTTTCGCATGAAAAACATGTAGTGCATTTCTACACACTGAGCCAAATAATCACATATATTTCATGTGAAAAAGCTCGTAAATAATAAAATCGGCCAATCACATTAGATTCATGTGCAGCAGATAACATTCATACCTACATTGATGAATTTCAAATAAGATACCATTAATTTTCAAGTATATAATTTATATATTCTATGTGATTGTCACATACTTCAAATGTAACTTGCAAAAAACAAGTATTACTTGAATATACGATGTGAAAAAATCAACAGATTAATATGGCTTCCCGCATTCACAATGCTAGGCGAACGAATTACAGTCAAAAGAGTCGGAGATTCTAGAACAGTCAATAAAGGTATTTGAACGTAAATTATATTTTTTCAAGAAAAACAATACATTTAAATCAAATTAACATTTCAGAATACGGAACTGCAAGCACTATTGGAACGCAAAAAAAAAACTGCGAAAAAGTTCGGTGATGTTTTCAATATAATTGATTCATGGCGGAAGTAATATGCAACGGTTCTACTTCGTAATTGTTATGGTAAATAATAAAAAGTTATACTAATCCATAAATAGTGAATATATGATGTATGACAAATGAATTTAAAGCTTCATATTTATTCCCCGTCTTCCCTTTTCTTAGACACACGTGGAAAGCATTTGAATGCTATTTTAAATGCAGCTAATAATCACATGAGAATCACATAAAAATTATATGGATTTAATCTAGAAAGTATGTGACATTCCAATGGAAATTAAATGAACTTCATGTAACATGTATATACAGTCGACGCTGGTTTTAATCAGATTGTCAACAAAGCCTTCCGTGTGTGAAACATATAACATTTACGTGAAAAGTGTCATGGAAAATAATTATATGGTTTTGCATTTGATAAGTACGTGATAATTTGTTTGATTGCATGTAAAACAATTGATTTCACCGATTCTTCTGCCAATGAGCTCTATAAACAAAACAATGTGATATTCACGTGTACATTTGGAAATTTTAGTCAATGGTATTTCTTATGATTTTGATATGCTTTTCACACCAAGTTCGCATGAATTTCATTTGAAAACCATATTTCCCACGCTCGAATGGATATTGAAGTGGCAACTGTGCGCATTTCATGTGTTTGTGGATTGAAATAATTCAATAGATTTCCACATGATGTTAACGTGTTAAGTTTTTTCAGTGTACTTATAAACCGTCCTCAGACGAAACGGCTGATAACAATAATAATAGCACAGAGAACAGACGTCCATCTTCTGCATTCAACTTGTGTAAAATCTCTAACGGTTTCGAAGGTAGTTTGGATATCTAAACCAGGTGCGCTACTGTCGTCATGTTTTTTTGTGGCTGAGTGCGACAGAATTGACAGCGGTTATTCCTCTACCCAGTCAAACTAGTCCGGAACCGATTCGGACTTCCAGCATGAATTCCAGCTCAAATGCGTCAACCGATAGAGTCGGAATCGGTTGTTTTCTTTGAGCTAGATTCCATGCAGAATCCATCCAGGATTTCGAACCGGTTCCGAAATCGATTTGACGGATAGTTGGGATAGGTTGGTGTGGCGGCGCTAGTGTTTTTAGTATATTAATTCAAATGTTTACACACGTTTTTTAAAATATTTTTGTTCGATCATGGATGTCTGTTCTCTGTGATAATAGCGAGGACTTAAGTGAAAGTAACTAGTTTTAAAATTATTTCAGCGCAATTAAACAACATAAATAAAATCAATACACTTTGTTGAGAGTTTTATGTAGTGATGTATTTGATGACGGAATATGGCAAACTTCAACTGGAGGGTTCTGATATACACGGTGAAAAATCCTCACGTTGATGGAAAGTGATTTGCAGTTGATTTCGCACTACTTGCCCCACATTTCAATGCGATGTGTCAATCCGTTGGAATAGATCGTTTCAAAGCACTGCGAAATCAACAGTAAATCACTTCCATTTGAAATGTGTTGCCCATTGCTTCTAATAGATCTTGCATTTAACTATATACGTATTCCTTACGGTATATCCCATTATGGATTGCCTGAGAACAAATAATTACATAATAACTTAACCACAAGTAAAACATAGAATACTCACGTTCTACATTACTTGGGAAATGCAAGTTTTCCATTTTTGCTCCTATTTCCGAGCATACGTTTGTAGTCGATTGAAGACTTTAGTGTGTTGACACTTTTGACACTTGTTATTAATAATGGAACCACTCAAATTCAATAGATTAGTACAGTGGTGCGAATTCAACGGATATTCATTTCAATTTAAAGATAATTTCTGTTAAATAGCTTTCAAAGACCAGGTCATTCTGATACGAGTTATAAATCCTTAGAAAATCAATGCCAAATCACTTCAATTGTTAGTGATACATGATAAACTGATTCAAGTGCAACATCATTTGAATTCGACGTGACAATTTTTTACCGTGTAGGGCCGCCTCATGGAGATCGGATTTTTCCAGCATTTGTTGTGCTTTTATTAAAGCCGAATTTCGCGCCAAATCGTATTCAGAGTTGGCAGCACCCTCTCAGATTCTAATGAAACTTTCTGTACATGAAGACTTTTTTTTCATAAAACGTTTATTTGACACGGCATTTGCAAAAGATTTTCTACGCCGGGGTTTTTTTACATAACATGTTACAAAAGTTCTTAAGACTATCACGTTATAATAAAAATTCACTTTCTTATGCTAACACTGAGGATAATCATCATTTTGTAATCTTTGTTTATTTATTTTTTTTATTTATATCGTTTTATCTAACTTAACTAACTGCGAAGAAATCTAAATTGTTTGTGGGTAGCAAGGGAAAAACTAGAAACATTGTGGGGATAATTATATTTGAATATTTATTGTTTTCAGGAAACGATAAATATGGCCCATGTATGTAAGATCTCGTAAAGCGAGGATATCACGAACAGGAACATATGGTGGTTTTCTTCTGGTTCGTAAGGAGTCTATTAATTGGGATCTGGTTTCACGATATTCAGTGCAAGACCAAACAACACGCAAAAGAATTGTGCATGTTTGATTCTATAAATTATTTCTTCATTTTTAATCGATAAAAATTCTTTATTGTGAACCAAGGAATTTATTAAACCAAACTTAATTTTTTGGTTAGATCAACCAAAATATCTTTTGAATCAATCTTACAAGTTTTGTTATCTGTGCTTTTCGAAGATCGACAAAATTATTGTTTGTTCCAAACAAATCAGTGATTCTAACAAAAGCATGCAGCTAATTGATTCAAAAGGACTGAATGCATTACATCAACAGTCCTTGTTGAATTGAAACAAATAAAAAATAAAAGTTGCTACGAAGAAGAAAAAAAGCCACGTGCGTCAATGCTGGAGAAATTCGCTATTTTTGAATCAGGGAATTCAGATTTCGGTAAATTCTTATAGTGCTCAGATTTTCTGGAATCGAAGGGCGCAAGTGCAGCTTGAAAATAATCATGATGTTGCACAAAGGTTAGTGAATAAATTTAGTCGAATGCACACGGTGCGTTTTATGGTGCCTTCCTCTATTCTAGGACTCAAACAAAACACCCTGTTTGGCTTAAAAACGACAATCGCAGAACTGAAAACACGTCACCGCACCAGAGATAAATAATCCCCTTTCGAGAGGGCAGTTTCCTGTACTTCACCATCTCTGGTCCAACAGGAAGACACAGCGTATTCGTGCGCTTTCTGCATTATTTTTGGAAAAGCCGATACTCTGAAGCACTACATTATAGCGCATATATGGAATAAACCACGCGCACGGCCAAAGGTACTACATAAAGGGACAGTGATTGGAATCGTATGCGCTGCATGTAATAAAATTTCATTTCGTTCCAAGTAAACCTACTCCGGAACAGGTTTGGAATCCCTTATGGATTCTCGCTCAAATGCAACAAACGATTGAGTCGGAAACGGTTGTTGCTTTTGAGCTGGAACTCATAATGAATCCATTCAGAATTCCTAACCGATCCCGGAATGGGTTTGACTGGGCCATACTGCATTCATTCAGGATTCCGAAGCCTGTTTTTAGAGAAAGGTCAATAAGTCAATGGCAAGTATTTACTTTGTAAAGTTCATTTGTACTGAAATTATCTGTTGTCAGCGAGTAATGGTTTGTTCTAAATTTGTCACCATAACAGTTGGCCTTTGGTTCCTATTGAAGAATAGGCATATTTTATATACAATAAAATTGGTTTTGCTTCAATATATGCTATGCATTGATTCAAATATTTGTTATGTTTAAAACAATAAAAGATATTATTTGATTTAACAAAAATGTTTTTTGTATTGAACATTTGACATGCATTGATCCAAATATTTTATTAGCTTTATTCAACAAAATGAGCTCATTGATTCAACAAAGTTGTTTGTTGTTTCGATTGTTGTTATGATAAAATCAATAAAAAAATTTGTTGGTCCAACTATTTTCCATGTTTGATCCAATAAATTCTTCAGAATTATTTCAACAATTGTTTTATTTATATAAACATGTATTTTTTATTGAACACAGAACAACTTGGTAAATTTATTATTTCAACCTTCATATTATTTGACATTAAAAATTATTTTTTTGCGTGAACATGTTCAATATCTTCATAACCCTCTCCGCAAGCACATTGATTATCTTCTGCGATCCCAATACGGCGGAGATGCGCATTCAACGTATTATGGTTGGACATGAGTCTAGACATCACACGAATGAAGTTTCGACTTACATCCAACCCTTTGAACCATGCCTTCGTTGGTACTTTAGGGATAATTGAGTGCAACCACCGTCCCAGATCTCCATTGTCCCATGATATTTGCCAACTAGTAACCGTCCTTTGACGAGAAGCGCTATAAAATTCATTGAAGGCAATAGGTATTTCATAGATGTCACCGTCCAGTGCCCCTATTTTGGCTAAATTATCCGCTCTCTCATTACCCGGTATGGAGCAATGAGCGGGAAGCCACACTAAGGTAATTTGATAAGATATATTTGTTAATTTGGTGAAGTATTCTCGTATCTTCTTCAAAAAGAACGGAGCGTGATTATCAAGCTTTAATCAGTGTAGTGCCTTAATTGTGCTGAGGCTATCTGTAAGGATGAAATAATGGCTCGGAAGTAAAGTATCAATGATTTCCAGACTATAGTGAACTGCTGCTAGCTCGGCTGTGTAAACAGAAGCAGGTTCTGCAAGCTTGAAAGAGATCGAGGTGTTATGGTTGAAAATACCAAAGCCAGTGGCCTCATTGATTCGTGACCCATCAGTGTAGAACATTTTATGGCAGTCAATGTGTTGGTATTTACTTATGAATATTTTAGGGATCTCCAGAGAGCGCAGGTGATCCGGGATTCCGCGAATTTCCTCTTGCATGGACGTGTCGAAAAATAAAGTGGAATCGGGAGTATCTGGTATATTAACACATGTCATAACATAACTAGAAGGCGTTATTTCTTGTGACATGTGATTGAAGTACACTGTCATGAATCTGGTTTGGGATTGAAGCTCGACAAGTCTTTCGAAATTTTCAATTACCAGGGGATTCATAACCTCACATCGTATAAGTAAACGAGAGGAGAGATCCCAGAATCGATCTTTTAAGGGAAGAACTCCCGCTAGAACCTCAAGACTCATCGTATGTGTCGATTGCATGGAACCTAAGGCGATTCGTAAGCAACGGTACTGTATTCGTTCCAATTTAATAATGTGAGTGTTTGCAGCTGAACGGAAACAGAAGCACCCATATTCCATTACTGAAAGTATCGTTGTTTGATACAATCTTATCACGTCACTTGGATGAGCACCCCACCAAGATCCGGTTATTGTTCGGAGAAAATTTATCTTTTGTTGGCACTTCTTTATCAGATACCTAATGTGGCCTCCCCATGTACCTTTAGAATCGAACCAAATCCCGAGATATTTAAAGGTCATGACTTGGGCTATCGTTCTACCAACCAACTGAAGCTGAAGCTGAGCTGGATCACGCTTCCTTGAAAAAACAACCAACTCTGTTTTCTCCGTAGAGAAATCGATGCCTAACTTCAAAGCCCAACTTGATAAATTATCCAAACTATCTTGTAGTGGTTGTTGTAAATTTATGGCTTTTGGTCCTGTAACAGAAACCACGCCATCATATGCAAGTTACCTTAGAGTGCATGGACTGATAATACAATTATCAATTTCATTCACGTAAAAATTGTAGAGAAGGGGGCTTAAACAAGAACCTTGTGGGAGGCCCATGTAACTTATTCTGAATGTTTCCAAATCGCCATATGAAAAATGCATGTGCTTTTCTGACAATAAGTTGTATGAATAATTATTTAATATTGGTGAAAGACCACATTGATGTAGTTTCTCTGAGAGAACATCAATGGAAACAGAGTCGAATGCTCCTTTTATGTCTTAGAACACAGACGCCATTTGTTCTTTTTTTGCGTAAGCTAGTTGAATTTGTAATGAAAGTAGGGCCAGACAATCATTCGTTCCCTTTCCCCTCCGAAAACCAAACTGGGTATCTGATAGCAAGCCGTTCGCCTCAACCCAATTGTCGACACGTCGTTGGATAATTTTTTCCAACAATTTCCTGATGCAGGATAGCATTGCAATCGGTCAATACGAGTTATGGTCGGAGGCTGGTTTTCCCGGTTTTGCAATGGCGATAACTCTCACTTGTCTCCAGTCGTGCGGGACAATGTTCTGCTCAAGAAGCTTATTGAATAAATTCAACAAGCGTCTTTTTGCTAGGTCAGGTAGATTCTTCACCAAGTTGAATTTAATTCTGTCTGGACCCGGAGCATTATTGTTGCATGAGAGGAGTGCAATTGAAAATTCCATCATTGTCAAAGGCGAATCTATGGAATCGTTACTTGTGGGAGCATAGCGAATGATTTTCTGCGCAGGAGCAGAATCTGGTCAAACTTTCTTGGCAAAATTAAATATCCAGCGATTCGAAAAATCTTCGCTTTCATTAGTTGAGGAATTCCACAAAGATCCGTCCGAAAATCTTTAAAATCGTGACCGACCATCTTAGATTCCAATGAAACTTTACACGTTTCACCGTCATGCAAGACTAAATATTTTCCACAGGTAATAAGATTATTTTGACTCAAGAGCAACTTTTCAAAAGGGCGTAAACGTTTCTACGTGTATGAATTTCAATTTTTTTTGTTCGATTACTGTATTTTATACAGCAAAACTATCTGAGAACGAGTTACAGGGAATGAATACTTCTGTCTGAAAAAATATACACTGAAAAAATGTTGTCATTTTTTTAAAAAAAAACAAAAATTTATGATAAAAATTTAAATTGCGAAAAAACCCATTTTTTAAATTTTTTATATTTTGTTACCAAAAACCAAAAGAGAAAAGAAACATTTTGAATGTGATTGCATGATGGAGAAAAAATCGGTAAAAAAGTTTTCCTAACAATAACTTCGTACATGTTTTTAAATTTCATACTAATAGACATACAAAATTGTAATTCTATTACAGAATATAATTCTAAGCACCATTTAAAATCAAAATGCATTTAACAAAAATCTTGTTGGGAGGAACGCTGAAAGTATACTTTTTAGTGGTTCATAAATATTGAATGCTTTGAAAATCCAATCAACAATTTCAGAAAATTTCAATAAACCTATCCCCGGTTGAGGATCGGAGGAAGTTGAAGTTTCATTATTTCCAGTAATGGTGTTCTGTTTGGATTGTACATTACCAAAACCGGGAGGGGCTTCGGTATTGCATCGGAATTCTTTAGCTTTGGCCGCAATTTATTTATTGGAGGAGAAATTTTAAGGCCCTTGCTTGGCAGTTTGGAAAAAGAGGATTGTTTTCTTTTCCTGGATCCTCTATGTAAAACAAATGATGTACCTTCGGACGCTTCGTCAGAGTCAGACTCTTTCGGCAATAGAATAGCGTATCGGTTTTCTTGGACCGTGGGTTCAGGAGTAGCATTTTTCAGTATTTCTGCATAAGAGCGCTTGGACCTCTCCTTCAAGGATCGTTTAATTTTATCCTCCCGCAATTTATATATGGGACATGCAAGGAGCTCGTGTGAATTTTCTCCGCAATGTAAACATTTTTCTATGTTTTTATTGCATGTATCCTCTTGATGAGGCCCCCACATTTGCCACACCGTACCTTGGAACAGTAAGTGGCTGTGTGGCCAAGCTGTTTACAATTGAGGCAATTCATCACACGAGGGATGAAAAGGCGAACGGGGAGACGAATTATATTAATAAGAACATGGCTAGGCAAATCAGACCCAGTGAAAGTTATACGAAATGAATAGGATGGTCGGTAAACTTTTTTCTCTTCTTCAAGTGATATTGAGTACAATTGCTTGCAATCGAGTATTTTTACTTTATTAAGCAGGGTGTTCTTGAAACAACCAACGCCATGCTTAAGTATATCCTCGGCAGTGAGGCTGGGTTCGGAGATGACTCCATCGCATTCTATATCGCGCGAAAGTATATAAACCTTATATTCACGCGTGAAGAGTTCGCAGGCTACTATCTCGTTGGCGTGTCTAATGTTATCAATGCTAACTCGAAGTTTATCTTTATTTACTTTCACGATCTCTGTTACAGCAGAAAATCGTGAAGTCAGATCGTACAATTTGCACAAGGTTTAATGGCTTTTCTTTCCGCTTGAAGAAAACCTGCCAAGGTCCAGAAGACCCTTGAGGGTATAATTTTATTCTAGGGGGAGTTGAGGGAGGGGGATCAGAAAAATTTTGCTCTTGTGAAATGGAGGATTCCATCTCACTATCCTCCATCTCGCCTACCATACACAATAAGTTGATTAAATACTAACACTAGCAAAATTATACTAAAAATCTACCTGTCCTTCGAAGAGTTTTAGTTTCACGCTGTCTCCATCTGTCACACGCTCGGGTTGAACACGGCGCAACCACCACTACCAAGATGGAGCCGCTGTTTACCTGTGGGTCCAGGGGTATTTCCTTACTACGGAGCGTGGCTAGGTACACAAATACAGTACCACTACCACCACCAAGGTGGGGCGCCGCTTACCTGAGACTTCGTTGCCTTCGCACCAACACTCGTTTATCGCGTGGTACCACCACCAAACGACCGCTCTCGCAGCCAACAATCCTGCCTGTCTCCGCACCAACACAGCATGAAACACTGACACGGTACACAAACTTCTAGCCTATTCACGGCTTGCACAGCCCTGGTTGCTACAACCAATCAACAAACGCAACCTTTCAGGGCGAAGGCTAAAACTGTTATGTACATGAGGACTTTGTCACAAAAAGCCACTTGGCATATTTTTTTTGGCCCGAGGAACTTTGCCTCATAAACGCCAGTGGCTGTGACGATTAGTCGTTACACTTTTATTCTTGCCATTCGGACGACTTTCCGTAGGTTTTTCATTTCTTCATTATTTACTCCATTTTTGTCACGTACTATGTCTTGTTTACTTCTTTTATCATCCCAATAGAAGTGATTTCGAATGTGTGTGTATTTTATACAGTATAGCAGCATGTGTTCCGTTGTGTCTTTTTCATCACAAAGATCGCATTCTTCCGAATCTACTAGGCGCATTTTAGCCAACCAGTAGTTCGAGAAGTCGTGTCCAGCCAGTATCATATTTAGTGTTCGCACTTCCCCATTGAATGTTGAGTTCCAAAACCACGGTCTACTTGGAAAGCAGGTAAATAATTCATGGAATTTTCTCCTTTTATTTTCATTTAGTGCGATATTGTTGTACCACATATTCGTCGCTTCTGCTAGTTGGTTCTTATAGCGCCGTGTTACATCGTTCCAGAGGAGTTTGTTGACGATAATCGCATCATTATTCAATCCTTCTTTGGCCAGGGTATCTACTGCTTCGTTTCCCTCCAGACCCACATGGCCTGGAATCCATTGAAGTGCAGTGCCCGTTGTTTGCGGTTCTTTGCAAATTGTACCAGTCAGACTGTCGCATGATTTGGATTCTTGGTGTTTTTCCAAAAGTAGACATGCAGATTGGGAGTCGGTGAGTATCACTGTATTCTCTCTATCTAATTTTGATATTTCTTCCAGACCGACCCGTATAGCTAGGAGCTCGGCTGTCATTATGCTAGAGTGTTGCTCCAATTTAAGGCTGATGTTGATTTCATTCTTACTTTCCTGAACTCCTATACCGCAGGCTTCCACTGTTCTTGAGGCATCTGTATACACTTTACGCCACAGACAGTATTCTTTGTTTATCTATTCTAAGCTGATTTGTCGCATGGTAGTTGGGGTCATATTTGTTTTACTGCTAGTCATTTCCTTTATTTTGTGCCGAATAATAACGTCGTATGCATCCTCTACGGATATTTCCTCGTAGATTCTGCTAACTTCTTCCGCGTTTTCTTTGTACACTTTCTCGATGAATGTGTATCTTTTGCTTTCGTTTGAGTCATTGATATCGAGCTGTATCAACTGGTGATATACTGCGTCTTGTTTCTTGAAGTGAGGTGATATTCTTTTCTTTGCCCAATAGTACCGCTGCAGTTCTAGTGGCTCCTCGTTAGCTAGAGCAGCCAAGTTATTTATCGGTGTTGTCCTTGAGTATCCTGTAGCTATTCGTTGACATTGGCGGTGTGTTACATCCAAGTCATTCCGATAGGATTTGGTTGTGCTCCCGTAGATTGAGCTTCCATATCGCAGAAAGCTATCATATAGAGCTTTATGGAACAGTACCATTACTTTTGGCGTTGCTCCTTTCTTTATACTGCCGATAATCTTCAGCATATTTTGTCTGTCCTTTATTTTGTACTTCAATTCTCGTACGTGCGTTCCGTAATTTAGGTTGTTGTCTATATGCATTCCAAGTAGTTTATAATATCTAACGCATTCTATAAATGTATTGTTAATTTGAAGATCTATTTTCGTCTCTCTCGGTTGGAATATAATGGCTTCTGTTTTGCTGCCGTTGATTTACAGTTTCAAACGTTCACTACAATTCACGAAGTTATTTATTACTCGCTGCGCTGTGTCTTTGACTTCTTTTAGGTTTTTTCCCGCTGATTATTTTAACGAAATCGTCCGCGAATTGTACTGTAACCACATTATCCTCGTCCTGGTCGGTTTTGTGTAACTCCGTCGCATAAATATTAAAAAGCGTAGGCGATAATACATCACCCTGCGGTAACCCTCGCGAGATTATGGTTGATACCAATCCCTGTTCTTTTCGCATTACTAGCTGTCGATTTTTGAGAAAATTCTCGGTCCATACTCTGATGTCCTCTGCAAATTTCATTCTGGTCAAAGATGCAATAAGAATGTCTATGTCAACAGCATTGAAGGCGTTAGAAAAGTCGAAGAAAACTGCCACGCTGATCATATTGTTTCTTTTTGCTGCCATTTGGTGATTTGTAACGAACTCCAGACAGTTCTCCGTGGATTTTCCTTGTCTGAATCCGAACGACAATGCCGGTAGGAGCGGTTCGTTCTTCTCGTGTTGTTGTATTCGATGTAGTACTGCTGTGTTTGCTGATTTAACAACCGTCGACAGGCATGCTATTGGTCTGTATGATACTACTGTTGTATCCCGACCATGCTTTGCAATTGGTATTATTCTAATGTGTGTGTGTGTGTGTTAACCTCCCTATCTCCCACTAGCTGGTAGTGATTTACAGAAAAAAGATGTTTGCATGTATTTAAACATTCATGCAAATCCCAACAAACATTAGGAGCTGAACTATAAGACTACGTGTTGATTTAAAGCAGATTAAAGGTTATGTAAGCTGAATAAAACTTTCGCTGAACTATTTAAACATTAACAGTTTATTCAGCCTATTTAAAATCCAGTATTCGCCAGTTTCAACTAGGCTGAACTATACTGCTAATAAATGTAATAGCGACAATATTAAAGCTTTTATTCAACCATCTTAATTAGACTGAATTCCGAGTTGAATAAACGATGCTGTTACCAATAGTATACCTTTAATCATTAAGCTGCATTACATGTCTTCAACAGGTTGTTTCTACCTTTACATTTGCCGTTATACCACCTTTGACTTTTAGCTTTTATGTGTTTAACAAAGGTAATTGAAACTACTACAAAAATTGGCGCGATTAGCAAATCATGAGGAATGGCAACCGACCTGGGTTCGAGTCCCAATACACACACAATATTTTTTTTTACTATTAAGTGAAGGTTTTTTTTTTATTATTTCGGTATATTCCAATTGAAATGTTTTGCATATATTACAGTTAAGGAGCAATAGATCAATAAATGAATAAAGAAATAAAGAAAGTTTATTTACTATTTTTAAATCTACCAAGTTGTCACCACGGGAAATACACGATTTACAGTTTTTCAATGTACAAGCTTACCAAATCACACGCGCCCTCGTTTATATATATTTACCTTTTAATTCGAAACGGTCTGTTTACTTGTGAAACATGAATATTCTCATATTGAACACAAGAGAAACTTTTTGTTCCAACGTCGCTATAAATTTTTGACACCAGCATTGTCACCATGATTTTTTTCTATCCATCGACTTGCAAACAAAGGTACAATGAAATGATTATTCACGCTGGCGAACTTAGTTGATATCAATAAATAAACTATTGAATTCGAACAGCGACTTCCGCTTACCAAAAAAAAATCACAATGGAAAGAAAATCATTTGGCAGGGAGTGGTAATTGAGATTGCCACCTTAGAATTATAAATGACTTCAATCCATCATTCAGTTACCACCACTTTTATATAACACCCATTTTTACTTATCTAAATGTTTTGTGACTAACCTCCTCACCTTGGAAACAAAAACGACTATAATCATCATTTTTGAAATAAATAAATTATCTAATTTAAAATTCCCGAATGTTCTAAAAATTATTAATTAAAAAAAAAATTGAAATAAAAAAAATATCGTAGGTTGGGATTCGAACCCAAGCCAACTAGGTTCACTCAAATCTATAGAAGGCTACTGTAGCCTTTGTACAGACTCTATTGGGCAGCCTAGACTTGTCGGTACATCGGTGAAATCTTAAGCATTCGATGTATGCAAGATTGGTGCAGACAGTAAGGTAAGTGCATAGTATTCAACAGGTTGCTGGTTCGGATCCAGGTACGTGATATGATATCCAACAAGGCAATACAATTTTTCTCTAACTGTAACGTAACACTAATAAAAAAAATATGGCTTCCAAAGAGATTGATGGCGTGTGTAACTTGAAATAAATGTCTTTTTTAACAATTTTCCTATGATAATTCTCTCAGCTGAATAGCGGTAACGAAAAGGTTTATTGATAAAGCTGAACTGTGGTTTTCTTCAGGCTGTATACGTGCTGAAGAATTGTTCTTTCGTGTGTCTTAATCAGACAAGCTGAATAAATTCTCCAAATCCCGGATGTTTAAGGGTGGAATAAACGATATATGATTACACGTATACTTCTAATGTTCAGCTAGAGCTGAATAAAGCAACTGTTAAAACGTTTATAAAACCACGAAATGTTTGTTGGGGTGTTAATGGACGGGAGTTGAGGATTACCTCTATTTGAATTACAACGGTCAGGTGCTGGTCCATGGTGAACGCATTGCATCCCATGATGCGTCGAAAATGGTATTTGAATGACTTGATTCCCGCCTCCCATAATCCACCGAAGTGGGGCGATCTGGCTGGGATGAAGCGGAACACAATTTCACTGTTGATGTAGTAGTTGTCCCAATCCTTGGTCTGGAACTGTTCACGGAAAGCCTGGCGCGCAACCTTGAGCTCACGATCTGTCCCAACGAAAGCAGTTGCATTATCGCAGAGCAGTTCGAGCACTCGGCTGATACGTGCCACGAATCGTTTAACGGCGTTAATACACGTAACCGACGTCAGATCGGCGACGACCTCGAGGTGCACTGCCTTCACCATTAGACACGCGAATAATGCGACGTAGATTTTTACCGAAGCTCCGGCCCACAGTAATCCATTCCCGAGTAAGCGAATGCTCGAGCAGGTGTTATGCGTACTGATGGAAGGGGTGCCATTTGCTGGAATGTTAGGATTGCTCCGATGTTATGCATTTACGAACAATCTGGCGAATGAGACGTCGACCCCGGAGCGGCCAAAAGCGTTGTCGAATAGTTGCCAGTAGAAGAGTTGGTCCAGAGTGAAGAGTTTGATATGCAACGAACGAGCAATCAACCAGCTAAGTTTTTGATCCGCTGGTAATATCATTGGACAAAGAGTGTCGTACCGCGTACGGTGCTGTTTTGTATTTTATTCGTCCTTCAATCCGAAACAATCCAAATGAGTTCACTAGATAGGTTATATATTTTAGCGGTGATTTCGAGCCAAGTTCCGTCGAATCAACTGGGCTCCCTCGTCGTTCTTGAGCCGTACTTCAGCTGGTAGAGCTGTTACCTGTGCTAAACGAACAAGTTTTCAAAGTGAACTGCCAATCGCTAGGCTCTAAAGGCCCTGTGTGGCAACTTGCAGTTGTTGAAGAAGCGATAATAAAATGAAACAGTCTTAATTAATTTAGCGAGTTCCTGTCGAACAACGATGAGTCAGCTTGGCTGATAAGAAGGGCGACGACGAAGTGCGATTCGTCTTGGATTGTCTGTGTAGAGGGCTGAGAAATAATACATGGTGACCATTGTACAGGAGTAGTGACGTAGATCGGTTCATGCCACCATAATTTGTCTTCATGAAGTTGACTTGCTAGGGCACCACGAGAAATTCGATCGGCAGGATTTAATTCGGTGGGAAAGTGCCTCCACTGCATGTAGTCAAAGTTGAATTTCCGCCACACGATTTGAGACAAAAACCTCCCAGGCGTTGAATGACGACTTGATCCAGTGAAGCACGATCACATAATCAGTCCAGTATGTGACTGAAATCGAATATTCGGTTGTTCTGCGATGATGGTCGATCAGTTGACTTCCCAAGACCGCAAGGCAAAGTTCCAGTCTAGGAATGGTCTGTCCTCGAAGTGGAGCGACACGAGCTTTGGAAGTAAGTAATCGGGAGTGAAGCCTTCCAGTGTCATCTGGTGAAACAACGTAGATGCAGCATCCGTACCCTCGCTTGGACGCGTCGCAAAAGCAGTGTAAACTATATTCACGTCTGGCGTTGAATATTACCGTACGTGGAATTTCTATTGAACGAAGTAGGTGTATATCTGAGCGCTAGTTCGTCCACCAAACGCTGTGTTCCTCTGACAGCTCCTCATCCTACGTTAACGTTTCCTTCCAGAGTTCCAGTTTGTTCGAACATTTTTGCATTCACTACTGTAATTCCGAGAAGGCCAAGTGGATCAAAAAGACTGGCCATTTCAGCGACGACAACTCTTTTGGTGACTACATCCAGTTCTTGCATTGCTGGTATTTTGAATTTGAACGTATCCGACTTAGGGAACTACAATAGGCTTTTTACCGTTGTTACCGCAGCTGACGAATCGATTTCCAATTCGGGAGCAGATTCCCGCAATTCCGGTGGAACATTTGAGAGTACGGATGGGTCATTGTATGCCTACTTCCGGAGCACGAAACCGGCTGATTTCAGCATCTCCATTAGTAATTGACACGCATTGGAAAGCACATGATGGTCATCATGCTCTGAGAGCACATCGTCAACATAAGTCCCCTTCCAAATGATCGGGACTGTAAGAGGGAAACGTTCTCCCTCATCGGTGGCCAACTGGTTCAGAATTCGCGTAACATGATACGGTCAACAGGCGAGACCATAAGTAACGGTCTTCAATTGATAGGTATGGATTCTGAGGGATTTTTTCTCCAAAGAATTTGTTGATAACGGCGGTCTTGCGGATTGACCCAGGTCTTCCTAATCATTTTCTCCACATCAGCAGTAATTGCGTTGTGTGGTAACCGAAAGTTAACGACAGTTGGGCATAGAGTTGTCTGCACGATGGGACCAGAAAATAAAACGTCGTTGAGCGATAACTTGGTCGATCCACTGCAGGATTCATCGAATACCACTCTCATTTTCGTAGTTGTACTGTCTGGACGGTGGATGGCATCGTGGGTCTGGTTCGGTAAAGGTACCTGGGGATGTCACATTAGGTATCTGAAACAGAAATTCCAACAAAGGATCAGTTTTCTTCGTACAATAACTGTAACTTGGGGGTGTGCCCACCCAGGAGACCTGAACAGGTTATACCAAATAACGATATTGTCGGTGATGGAGTACGGGAGCTTTTGTTTTCGCTCCGCTCCGAACATACACAGAAAAAAATATTTTGTAATTTTAAGTTTATTTTCATGCACATATTTGGAGCATGAATGTAAATGTGAAATTAAGTTCCACCAAAAATCCACACGACTTGTCGTGCTTTCTTCAACGAATTTTATTATAATTCTACACGTGGATTGAAAATTACAGTTTCTTCAAACAGAAAACCAATGCACTTTAATGTATTGTAATGAATGACATGTAATATTACACGGATGAAAGTGTAAAATTGTATGCTTTTTGATGCTCCAATTGAGTGCATTGATTTTAACGTAATTTTCAATCAAAGTTTTGATTCAATCATTGTATGTTTACATTCGTATTGATTTACATGTCGTTTAAATTTCATTATTTTTGTGTGTGTACACTTCATCAAACTAGAGAGAATCGAGTATCGTTACATGCGCATTGCCTTAGGTTGCATGCACTCGACTCATACGATGAGTCTCGAAGTGATGGCGGGTGTTTCCATGCTGAAAAATCTATTTTGGGAACTCTCATATCGATTGCTCATCCGATGCGACATTCTGAACCCGTTGGTGATTGAAAAACTCGAGAGGCTCGTCGAGCTTAATTCTCAAACCCGATTTATGTCCTTGTACTTCGACGATATTGCACAGAGCATCAATCCTTCTTTGTATAATCCCAACTATGTCTGTTTCCTAGATACTTCTGTATTCTTTGACACATCCATGAAGGAAGAGATTCGTGGAATCCCGGATCACATATACGTCCGCAAGTGATCCCCAATATATTTTATAAAAAATTCCGTGAAGTCGACTATGACAAAATGTTCTACGCTGATGGATCAAATCTCGATGAGTCCACTGGCTTTGGTGTCTTCAATAATACTGCCACCGCTTCATTCAAGCATTCAATTATCCCGTCGCAGAATTAGCTGCAATCATCGACACTCTGTCTACAGATCACCACTTCATCATTTCGGGCAGCCTCAGCTCTATCAAGGCTCTTCGTGCGATGAAGCCCAAAAAGCAATTCCTATGTTTTCTGGGGAAGATACGGGAGTCCCTGTGTACGTGATCTGAAAAATCTTACCAGATTACCTTTGTTTGGATCCTCTGTCATTGGTTAAGGGGAATAAATGTGGGTCGGGATTTTATTCGTGTAATGTCCCGGCTTATATCCAACCACTATATGTTGGCTGCGCATTTGCGGCGTATTAGGCTTGCGGAGAGTAGTCTGTGCGCTTGTGACGAGGGCTATCACGACATCGGGCACGTTGTCTGGGCATGCGCAGGGTATTGTGCCGCCAGGTCTCAGTTAAAGGATTCCCTTCGGGCCCGAGGTGGACCACCCAATGTCCCAGTTCGGGATATGCTGGGAAATTGCGATCTCCCCTCCCTTATTCATATTTTCAATAAAAACGATATCCTAGTTTAGCCCCTCTCTTTTATTTCTCGTTATTAGACGTTCCCTGTCCTGTCTTGTGGTGCCGATCAGCACCAGAGTGCCACCATTTGACCGCCGTCGCGCTTACCACGTAATTTGAAGCGAGAGCGACCCGATTCTGCGCAGGTCTGATGAATCAACCCGGCTCTTGACGTCTGGGTAGCCCGAGGCGTAGTCTTCTTTACTTGTCCCCATGTCCGCCTACTTTCTTCTGTCCATGATATAACTGTTGTAACACCTATGTTGGAAATAAACTAAATTTGCATTATGTATTCCTAGTTTTAAGATGTATTTTTGTTATAAAAACTATTATTTCCCACCTTGTATATCGAATTATATTCCTAGTTTTAAGATTGCTGTTAAATTTCCCATAACAACTTGTTCCCTTTCTCGTATATCAAACTGTATTCTTTGATAGTTGTAAAATTAGGCCATTACAGATCTTTTTTAAAAATTATGTCACCCCCCCCCCCCTTCAAAATCGCTGAAAAAAATCAGGGGGCAAATAATTTTTTTTATAATAACCAAAATTCAAAAAATTGTCACGTTTTACAATAGCAAGAGCTATTCATGGAGTTTTGCTTTTCGTCACTGAAAACTATTATGGTAGTTTTAGAAATTACCATCCCATGATAATTTTTATTTTGACCATTCTCGGCTAAACATGACGTCCAAATGAAATCGTCGATTCAGTCAAACATCAAATGAAACGTTTGCTGGTCGCGGAAGGAAGAACCGGCCAGTGTATTATTAAACAAATATCTCATGGAAAGGCTAATACTGACCGACTTCTGAATCGATTCCATTTTAAACCAAACAGTCGATAGAGACAGAATCGATCGTTGCATTCGAAAATAATTTCGATAAGGAGACAATCTGAATTCAACTCCTGTCGATTTATATGTGGTTCAATATTCAATATACATGAGCTTTACCGAAAGGTTTTTGACATTTAAAGATTTCATATGGGATCGTAGTGTTCATACCGTATTTCCGCAGCCATATGTGCGATTCGTATGAACTTGACCAGATCAAAATCTGCTATTAAACCTTCCATTTAAGACTAAGCTTGTGAAAATCGAATAAGCCGTTTTCCAAAAAGCCGAAGAGACTTTAATTCTGAAATATTCCACCAGAACCAGAAACATCTGGTACAGCATTGATAACAGGACACGGTTTGAATATGTGAGAGATCTATAAACAAGTGAAGATGGCAAACAGCAATCTTTCACAAGAACGTGTCCGTCGAAGAACTTGAATTTGAAGGTATCCTCTTCAAACTCTTCAAAACGAGTTCACGGCACTACTAACAAGGGCGTGTAATGCTATGGGAAATCGAGAAACGGTCGCCGGGTGCAATACAACGATTATCGATCTACGTTTAAGTCGCCTCCGGGCTTGGAGAAGAAGTCGGAGATCAGTTCGGTTTCTCATCTCGCTCAGTTCAGAAGCTAGAAATCGCTCCGCTGCTATAGCAGGGCAAGTAGTCAAACCTACTCGCGTGCCGCTTGGTCTATTTGTAAAGGCAAAAATTGATTTCTTTTACCTAGTGTGTGAAACGTGAACAAACAATGAGTGACAATATAAAGCAAGAGTATGTCTCGTTGCGGGCAAACTGTGTTGCTGTTGACTACTCGAAATATCCGGTAAGACCATCAATTCGTGAAATGGAGCAAATGTTGAAGGTAAACTTGAAGTTCAACGTAGCTTGCGGTACCGTAAACCGGGGTGACATTGATCACTTTTCGAAGTAATCATTGCATATTTCTGACGCAATGCATTTTTTTCAAGTTTAATATTTTTAAACCATGTACTGATGTAAGGAGAACAAGACTGGATGGTTTTACCTAAAATTGTCCTCTTACAGCTATTTTTCCAAAAATGATTTCAAGTTGATGTCCGTTTTCGTATTCCGGGGTGACTTTGATAACCTGCATGTTCACCCACATTAAGTTCTTGATGTCAATGTTTTTCATTCAAATCTTTGTTTAAACTAATTCTGGAAAGATACTTATTGTTAAGTAGATGTTAATTGGTATTATACAAAGTATTCAATGTACTGTAAAATTCGATTAACCAAAATTCGTATAATTTGTGTCCAACTAGAATAAAAGATTCTGAAAACCTTTAAAACTGCTAAAATTGTTTTTATTTCAGTGCTTTATCAATGTACAAAATGTTTCATCCATTTTAACACGTTGGAATATTGAACAATAAAAAAAAGTTGGGAGTTTTAGCTTAAAAAAATTTGAAACAATTGCCAACTAGTTTCACAAAAAATTGCATTTAAAATAAACAAACTCTTAAAAGTAAATTTGGTACATCCCACTCTAAAGGAAAATAAAATCTCGCTTGTAATTTATTACTGTTGCTCAAATCTGAGATTTATATGTTTTATAAAAAATAGACACTTTATGAAGCTTCGTAAAAATAAGGTAAAGTCAAATTTCGTTTTTTTTTGTAGTTTTTGTACCCAAAAACCGAACAGTATACTCAAAAAGTATAACAAACCAAAATTTCATAAGTTTAGAGTGAAAATCATTTCAAACTAAAATGATTTGGTAGACTATTCTGGTTTAATAAACGATCTACGAAAAAAGTTTCGAGTGATCAAACTCACCCCGATGATCAAAGTCACTCCGGTTTAGGTACTTAATGCGTTGCAATTCCACGTCATGCGGTACTGATTATGTTAAAAAACATTAGTCCAGCAGAATCATTCGCTTCCCAGAACAATATGAAACACGTCATCGAATGTAATGACATTTTATACAGTATTCCAACGTATATAGATGTTGACAGTATTGAAACAAAGATACATGACCTGGCACCACGTAGTAGTTTCTCCGCTATCAAACAAATCATGTCAAAATACGGAGAGGTGAATAGTGTTAAGGGAGATACTTGGAGGAACTTCTTCCCAAGACTCCGCAACGGCGTTCGTGTGGTGAGAATGCGTCCGACAAAACCTTTTCCCTATTACTTGACTTTCACATGCAAATCACCTCGTGGTGTTGAATATTCTCAACGAACACTAGTCACGCACCCAGGACAGATTCGCATCTGCCAATATTTTGATCATCCGCTACACCACGGAAAACCTTGTGCAGAGACTGCTAAGGAAATTCCACCTGATACGACCAAAGCCGGTAAACAATCATCGTATGTTAAACCACAACCAGTTAGTAAACCAACGACTGTAGACTGGGCATTCACAAACACCAGCTCAACAACGATCGGTCCTAGTACCACTAAACCAACTGCTATTACCAACATCGAAGTAACAACGATTACAGCAAATGTTTCCAAACCAACAACCAACACCACCAATAAGGAATCTAATGACGATGAAAAAGGATTTACAATAGCAACCCGTAAGCGCAAACAACAAATAAGAACATCCGGCCATGAGCAACATGAATGCAGTACCGATGACGACATGGACGTAAACGAAAACGCGAGAGAAGAGGGACCAAATGACCCCCAAGGTACGCTCTACGGCTCAGTTGTGCTAACGCATTGAGCTGTGTCAAATATATTTAAAATAAAAAAGAAGTCAGAGGGCTCGAGCCACAAAACCAACGCGAATTTCTGTTGGAGACACCTACAAAGTTGGCATGACAAAGATAAAAGGCTCAGCTGCACCACCTGAAAGGTGCCCGAAGAAGATGGAGGTCACCATCGAAAGGTTTTCCTCACAACATGAATCTTTTTTCGCCGTACAGTGAGGAGGATGATCACAAAGATAAAGACCGATTTACCGACAAACAGCTGATCGAGATGGCGAAAACCATAAAAGTGAAGCGATACATGAGAGCCCGGATATGTTCAGAACGATACGATAACTGGAATCGACAAAAGCTGATGTTGCTTCCGATGCCGGGAAAACATGGAGATTTTTAAGCGTAATCAATATATCCCTTGGTAATGTTAAAGAGAGAGAGAGAGAGAGAGAGAGAGAGTAATCCTGAACAAGCTAACGAAGTACGCGGACCGTGAGAACGGCATGTCATGCAATTCGGTTTCCTTATAGGCAGGTCTACAGTGAATTCCATCCAAATGGTTGTGGGAGCTGTGGAGACAGCAGAGATAAGGATATCGTTATTGCGTTGTGGTTACCTTAGGCGTGAAGAATGGTTCAATAGTACTAGCTGGGAAGCACTCGCCCATTCGCTGTACAGCATGAGTAACTCTGCAGGATATTATAGAGCTACTTTCAGTACCGTACCCTGATCTACGAGACTGACAAGGAAGAATCACAACTACAACTGACGTTCCTCGACTCGACGCTGTGGAACGCAGTGTACAATGGAGTATTGAAGCTGAATCTTCCCAGAGATATAACGATTTTCGGCTTCACGGATGATGTGGTGTTCCAAGTAATCGGACAATCACTAGAAGAGGTGGGGACACTCGCCACGGAGACGATTGCCCATCATAAAACAGAGTTGGTGATGACTAGCAGCCGAAAGACAGCAACAAGCGAAAATCGAGGTCGAAGAATATATCATCGACTTAAACTTTTAAAGTCACGACGATTATGCTAAGGGGAAGCCCGTGAGAGCAACCACAGCTTTGCTTGAGGCGCCAGTGTACTGGGCACCACGAACCAGCTGGAATCGCCAGACCGAAGCATGTGAGCAGACTAGTTTCACCGTCAGGGACAAGATCGAGTAGGTCGAGTGAAGCACCAGCGGTGGGTCGTCGAGCTTTCAACGAACCGGAAGCAGCGAACCAGAAGCTACGCTCCATCCGGTATCGCCGAACCGTCCTCGTCAAGTACTGGTTGGCCTCTGAGTCGGATTTATGGACTATGAGAGAAGATTGCGACAAAACTGGGAGCTAAATGACTCACGCAACGGGCATCGGTATCGGGAGATATTCCGTCGAGGAATTGAGATGGCTCGCGAAAACAGGAACTAAATGGTTCACTGAAACGGGAGCCAAATGGCTAACGGAAGTTCACCACTGCGATTAGCCGAATAGGTGTTCGGAGCTAAACCGCTCTAATGTATAATTTTGTCTTAAGACTGAATCAGCCTCCCCACGATATAACGCTTCGATGCAGTCTCATGGAACAAAAGGAAGGAAGAAAAGTAAGGATTGTCAGTAGTGGTTAGGCACAAAAGTGAGTCCCACCTAGTTCCAATGCACTTATGAAGCTATTTAACTATACTATAAAACATACAGACATTTTCAGATATCGACGAACTGAATCTAGTGGTATATGACACTCGACACTCCGGGTGTATCTTACAAAGTCGAGTTTCAGAGTGATTGCATAGCCTTCCTTATATGAAAAAGGCAAAAATGAACATTTCATAAATCCGTACGACTATCAAACGATTTTTTACTGCGCAACAAGATAGAGAAAAATCCAAAAGTCCATAAGTAAAATGTTGCAATCCTGTTTCTGTACATTGTTATCAAGCTGGGTCATCTTTGACCGATTTTCATGCTTTTTGTGTAAAGTCGGTCCATGTGCCGCCACGACGGAACGAAAACTATTCAAGCAACCAAAAGTTATTACCTTAAAGTACTTTTAAATGTTTACATTAAGTTCTTAGAAAACTTTCAAGCTTTTATTGGGAATTTATAAACAGATTAAACCGCCATGAGAAATTGCACTGTTCGGAAAATTATTTAAAACGAAAACTTTAGCATCCCTTTCTTATATGAACTTTTGATTGATTCAGTAATGTTTGCTTGAATTTTTCAAAAACAAATAGCTCAACCCCGTTATACGAAATCACCCTGCGGAAAAGTCCACGATAACAATCGAAAGAAAATGCAAAAAAGAAAAAAAAAATTTGGTTTTAATTAAAATAAATATTTATGTTTTGTTTGCCCCCCCCCCCTTCAGGAAAAAAATTGTGCTTGGACATAATTTTAAAAAGATAGTTAATGGCCTAAATATGCTTTTAGTCACATTGATCATGAAAAATGCATATTGGGGATTTCAGTACAACTCAGTATCAGTTGTAGTTACACAGTAATATGTATGGCATAAATTCAGTGAGATCAACTATCTGTCCAATGCATAAACTGTGATTGTAATCCTCGCTAATTTACGTGTAGAATACGGAGCAATCAAACGCAAAGTCTATTGAATTTTACAATGCCTGTATTGTCTATCCCGAGATAAACTAGCGTTTCGTCGATTTGTTGCTATATGTGACACAAATGAGTACGAACGAAACAAAAATAAACGTCAAACCGTTTTTTCGCTTGCACTAATGCAAAGTGAACATGCGCGTAATTCGGCGCACGGCTTGGTGGCGCATGGCTGAAACGTCACGATGTGGATTTTCAAAAAGATTCGCAATACCAATTTTGGCATTGAAGCTTCAATTTAAGCGTTTTCAGTATAAGGCAAATTTGGGCAATTGAAACCATCGCTATGAGTTGAAAGCATCCTTTTACTGGGATGCTAGTATAGTTCGATAGTTCAGGGGCTGTTGGACGCCATTGTTCCCGGATATAATTGGTGGATATTTTTCATAAAAGTGCATTCCAATACAATGAATCTGCATTTTCGTTAATATCAAACCAAATCAGGTGTTCTCTATTTTCAAATGACACATTTGTACATATGTTTCGTTCAAAATTCAGTAGAGATAAGAAAAGTTTAAAAAAGTTTACGTGGGATGTCTTTTTTCAACATTTTTGTCTTCAAACAACCATATTACCCAATTTGAAATACCCAAGGATTTCCGTAATTATAGTATATTCAATCGCTCAGTATAGAATTGAATTAAATTGGAGTTGATGTAGTTTTCGGTGTTGTGCAGAAATTATAAGACGTGCCCATGATTAATAAATTAGTGTACGGTGGTCACAGAACTATATGCTGACACAAACGATTAAACTTCATCAAGGTTCCATGCTTGCTCTGTTTACAGCTCGATCGTTTGCGACGTGCAAACGGACCGATTGATTTTGTCACGTGCTGACCTAGCATAAGTCGCTCCAGGAGTCTTCCATAAGACCCTGTATGTAATAATTGATGTATAACATATTTGGTGGGGGGGGGGGGGGGGGGGTATAAATAACGGCTTGTCCGGAGCAGGGCTGGAAACGTGACTTTTTTATGAACGTCATAAGCTTACAAACTTTCACGCTGCTGCCCGAGCAGGAAAGTCATAGACGAATTTCATGGTTGGTGTACGTATGAATGTCGTTCAATGAATGTAATCTCTTTGGTGTGCGTGAATGCCGCCACACAGCAGTTTTGTTTCCCACCACCAAGGCTGGAAGAAGTCATTTCGAATTTCATTTTAATGCGAAAGTTCGGGAAAAAACCAATACGACAGCACCGCGCTAGTTTGACTTCGGCTGCTGTGCATGTAAACGGACGAGAGAAAAGCAAAAACGTTCGTGCTGCTGATCGTGCCTGTTACATGTTCGTGAAAGTTCGGTTATTCGGCTTGCTGCCGCAGTTGGGTTTCGTTCGCTAGCTGTTGCGAATGTATGTGAATGGCCCGTGTGTTTTACTTGCATCATCCGTTGCGTTGGAACTGTTGCAAATAAATTTCATAGCAGCGGCTCAAAATGAATGTAGTGAACGACATTCATGGCTCATATTTGCAAGATTGGAATGTGCGGCAGTTCGTTTTTCGCTTGCTATAGGAAAGGACTGCACGCAAAATGTTAGCGGTCACATAGTATCGTTGAAAGGAAAGTTGTTGGCTATTGAAAATCTATAGTTTTGTATATTTACAATTCGCTGATGCGTCAAAATAGAAATATTTTCAACTTTTTAGTAATGAGTTTTATATTGAAGGAGAAGTTGTTGGCCGTTGAAAATCAGTAGTTTTGTACATTTACAATGCGCAGGGGGTCTGCCGATGCGTGAAAATGGAAATGTTTTCAGCTTTTTGGTAATGAGTTTTATATTGAAGGGGAATTCGTTGGCCGTTGAAAATCAATAGTTTTGAACATTTACAATGCGCAGGGGGGTCCGCCGATGCGTCAAAATGTAAATGTTTTCAGCTTTTTGGTAATGAGTTTTATATTGAAGGAGAAATTGTTGGCCGTTGAAAATCAATAGTTTTGTACATTTCCAATGCGCATGGGAGCTCGCCGATGCGTCAAAATGTAAATGTTTTCAGCTTTTTGGTAATGAGTTTTATATTGAAGGAGAAATTGTTGGCCGTTGAAAATCAATAGTTTTGTACATTTCCAATGCGCATGGGAGTTTGCCGATGCGTCAAAATGGAGAAGTTTTAAACTTTTTAGTAATGAGTTTTATATTGAAAGGGAAATTGTTGGCCATTCAAAATCAATAGTTAAGTAATAATAGTTAAATTATGCGTAAATAACCACAAAACTGCTTTTTAGTTGAACAACAGTCTAACTAGTGGAGGTCTAACTAAAACACGGTCCAGTCAAAGAGTTACGAACCAGAGAATAAACCCCAATAAAAAAAAATATACACAAACTAACCCAGTCCAACGATTCCACATATTGTTTGGATGATACCCTGAACAGGTCGTTAGGCTCTTGGATCATTAGATGTTTATTAGGGAAGACTGTACAGATTTTTTTTTATTAGGATGCACATTTCCAACAAAGCTATTTGACAGCTCTGGAAAATTTTAATATGGAATCAAGATGTAAATGTTAGAAAGGTGTGAACATTGTCGCGTCTGGGTCAGGGTTACCATATTCACAGATTTTTCTGTAATGTCACAGATTTTTTTCTCACAATTTTTGATCACAGATTCTTTTTCACAGATGACAGATTTTTTGCATTTTGTCATCACAGATGGTAAAAAGATTTTTTTCGCCGAAACACAGATGTCAATGTGGCATCCCTGGTCTGGGTGTGTTTCTTGATAGCCAAATTGTTCGATGTTAGGTCAACACTAAGACAAGACGTGACAATCGGCTTCTTATTTTTCCTTCGATATTCTTCTTTTCGCGCATTTTCTTCCTGCCATCTTCCGAACAGTGTTGCTATTTTTATTAATGAAAATGAAGGCTTGTTAATTTATTTTATGCCGGCAATATTTTGTATCTTGAATCCACTATATTGGTGAATGGCACAGGTTTTCTATATCATGGGTGTTTAGTAAGGTTTGATGAAGCCATTTTCTGAAAAATTTTAGATTATATTGTGGTTTCTGTCTTATTTTTGTTAAAGATAATCAACCACGTATACGGTAAATGCATGATAAATACTTGTTTCACTTTGCCGTACAATTTCTTTTCAATTTAGTCATTTTTTCTTTTTTAACGATAATAATTTTATTTGTCAAAAGTAATGACAATCTTTTCTATAAATATTGCAACACTGCCAAACATCATTTCGCTATCTCTGCAGTAACATTGCGTACGGTAAAAAAGTCAGAATCAACCAATCAGGAGCTGGACCATTCTGACGTAAAATTGGAACAAAACGCCCCCCTATTGTCATGTCACGTGTTATTGAATCGTGTGAACGCAGTGACATCGAGATATTACAAATTTACATATATTCAGTTTTAAATTTTAGCGAACTCTGTGTTCACGAAGGACTACCCTCCAATGATCATTCTCTTGCATAGACCGTTTACAATATTAAATTATAGTCTCGTCAAACAGCAAGTGGCATAAACCCCAATATGATAACGGATAAGATTTTTACATATGTGACGCCAGTGTTTTGATTTTACATCCGACAGGATTGGGATGGCGTAAATACTACATCATTCTAAAAAACAAATCATTAATTGGAACAAATTGATTTGAATATAACAATTTAGCATTTTCAAGTTTTCTGAGTTTTTCAGAGTTTGCCACCAATAATCTTATTATACACATGCCTACACCTTATGATGATTACCTTGAAACGACTTTGTGTTTGTCAAATTGGTCACTCTTTGCATTTTTATTTTGATACGCAATTCTCACTTCGACATAGATCTTTCATGAGGGCCTAAATCAGTGATGCCGCAAGTCCAGATTTATGTAGAAAGGTACAGATTTCTGAAGCATTTTTGGCACAGATTCTGTACGGTACCCGAATAAACATCTAATGATCCAAGAGCCTAACGACCTGTTCACGGTATCATTCATACATTATGTGGAATCGTTGGACTATGTGGGTGGGACATTATAATGCAATATGCGAGAAACATGCTTCTAGCAAATCAAAGGGATGATGTCTAATAAAAGCTGAGCGAATCTGCATACGTTTACTCTGACGTACTCCATTTGAATTCCTGCAAGCCGGTTTCTCGCATCTTATTGATATTTCCAACCCCATCTCAGCTTCTCGCCGCTACTCTGTTGGCCACCATTGGTTGGCAAACAAAGTGGCAGTGAAAATTTGAGCTGGAGCTGATATTGACATTACCCAGTCAAACTCATCCAGAATTCTAACTGGTTTCCCACACTACTTTTAAAGTGAACGGCAAGTTACGGCGCCGCCTTTTAGCCTTTTAGAAGAGTGCAGATAGAAAGGATCCCGGTACAGATTTAATTGTGGCAATACTGGCCTAAATCGCTAATGTAAGAAAACCGAGTTTTCGCTACTATGATATTATGCGACTAAAATACTGCAAGGTAGCGGTCAAAATGATCGAAAACATTTCCCTTTTGAGATTTCCACTATGGAAATATGCCAAAATGTAATGGTGGATTATGAAAAAAGAATATTTTTGTTCATTTAATTGTTTCTTATGTATTGGCACAAAATTATTAATGAAACGATTTATTTTCCTGATGAAAGGAGAAAAATAATGAAAACTTTGTCTTGCAATACCATCATTCTGTAACTTGATTATGATACTACCGCATAAAAAAGTTTCCATTATGTCACATTGGCGGTTGCCCGTGTGTATTGTAAATATCCAAAACTATTAATTTTTAACGGCCAACAACTTCTATTCATTTTCAATGGCCAACAATTTCCCCTTCACTATAAAACTCATTACTAAAAAGTTGAAAACATTTCCATTTTGACGCATCGGCGGACCCCCTGCGCATTATAAATGTCTAAACTATTGATTTTCAACGGTCAACAATTTTCCCTTCAGTTCAGTAATGAGTTTTATATAACTCATTACTGAAAACTTGAAAACATTTCCATTTTGACGCATCGGCGGACCCCCCTGCGCATTGGAAATGTACAAAACTAGTGATTTTCAACGGCCAACAATTTCTCCTTCAATATAAAACTCATTACCAAAAAGCTGAAAACATTTCCATTTTAACGCATCGGTGGACCCCCCTGCGCATTGTAAATGTACAAAACTATTGATTTTCAGCGGCCAACGAATTCCCCTTCAATATAAAACTCATTACTGAAAACTTGAAAACATTTCCATTTTGACGCATCGGCGGATCCCCTGCGCATATTAAATGTCAAAACTATTGATTTTCAACGGCCAACGAATTCCCCTTCAATATAAAACTCATTACCAAAAAGCTGAAAACATCTCCATTTTAACGCATCGGTGGACCCCCCCCTGCGCATTGAAAATGTACAAAACTATTGATTTTCAGCGGCCAACGAATTCCCCTCAATATAAAACTCATTACTAAAAAGTTTAAAACATTTCCATTTTCACGCATCGGCGGACTCTCCTGCGCATTTTAAATGTCAAAACTATTGATTTTCAACGGTCAACAATTTTCCCTTCAATGTAAAACTCATTACTGAAAACTTGAAAACATTTCCATTTTGACGCATCGGCAGAGCCCCCTGCGCATTGTAAATGTTCAAAACTATTGATTTTCAACAGTCAACAATTTTCCCTTCAATGTAAAACTCATTACTGAAAACTTGAAAACATTTCCATTTTGACGCATCGGCGGACCCCCCTGGGCATTGGAAATGTTCAAAACTATTGATTTTCAACGGCCAACGAATTTCCCTTCAATATAAAACTCATTACTAAAAAGTTTAAAACATTTCCATTTTCACGCATCGGCAGACCCCCTGAGCATTGTAAATGTACAAAACTACTGATTTTCAACGGCCAACAACTTCTCCTTCAATATAAAACTCATTACTAAAAAGTTGAAAATATTTTAATTTTGACGCATCAGCGAATTGTAAATATACAAAACTATAGATTTTCAATGGCCAACAACTTTCCTTTCAACGATACTATGTGACCGCTAACATTTTGCTTGCAGTCCTTTCCTATAGCAAGCGAAAAACGAACTGCCGCACATTCCAATCTTGCAAATATGAGCCATGAATGTCGTTCACTACATTCATTTTGAGCCGCTGCTATGAAATTTATTTGCAACAGTTCCAACGCAACGGATGATGCAAGTAAAACACACGGGCCATTCACATACATTCGCAACAGCTAGCGAACGAAACCCAACTACGGCAGCAAGCCGAATAACCGAACTTTCACGAACATGTAACAGGCACGATCAGCAGCACGAACGTTTTTGCTTTTCTCTCGTCCGTTTAAATGCACAGCAGCCGAAGTCAAACTAGCAGCGGTGCTGTCGTATTGGTTTTTTCCCGAACTTTCGCTTAAAAATGTCATTTGAAATGACTTCTTCCAGCCTTGGTCCGGAGAATACAATCAGTTTCAATTCGACAATCATCGAGTGTTTTTTAAATAACTATAACCACCAATCGGGACTACGTCATGGCGACCGGATGTATTGAGCCAAGTGAAATCGGATTTGTTGAGCGGATTCAGTAGTTGCAACAGTGGAGTTAGTAACTTTCGTATTGTGGTGGAACTGGATCCATACATATTACACACAAGAAAGTATTTAAATCTTAAAACGATGGGAACCACGGAATCGAAAAAGGAGAAAATCATCGTATAGCTGCAACAACAGGAACAACAACAGGAAACACCAGGAGGTATCAATATCGGACCAGCGCATGTTATGGCAAAATGCATGGTAATAATCATCGCCGCTTATGGACTACGATTAGTGTGGAGTGCCATAATGAAAGAGATCGAAACTCGACCTCGCCGAGCCATCAGTTCAGCTACAATAGTGTAATATGAAGAAGCAAAGAGTATCTAATGTACAGGCATACCATACCCTCATTCAAGAAGCGGTGAATTCCAGAAGAGAACAATTGAAAAAAAAACCTGTTTTAATCCACCTAGAGGTGCAATTGTGCCTTTCTCATTTCTCCAAACTATGATTTAATAGCTGGCTCGTACAATATAACATTATGGAAATGTCTTTCATTCTTATTATACTTGGTAAGTATATATAAGAGCACCTTTTTGCATTCATCGCGGTATCGGTTTGAATCGGAGTTTTCTATGTGATCGCACTCCACAACCCGTAACTCCGGAGCCGGAAGTCGGATGGAGATGGAATTTAATATCAGTTTTCGGGGACGCAACACCTTTCATTTGAGACTAAGTTGATCAAATCGGTCTAGTCATTTTCGAGAAACCAATATAATCGATTTGGATGGTTCCGGATCCGTCGATGGTGACCAGTGTGGCCAAAGAGACTTTGAATGACTGTTGGTGACCTAGAACTACAAATTCAACAGTTGTGTTAACATTTTGGAAAAAATTTCACCTTTTTACATTCATCGCAGAATTCGTTAGAATCGGGATTTGCTGCGTGATCGTACGTATCACCCTGTAATTCAGGAACCAGAACTGGGATCCACACAAAATTCAACAGCAGCTGATGGACCTTTCATTTAAAATAAAGTTTGTCAAAATCAGTTCCGAAAATTCCGAGAAACCGATGTGGACAAATCAACAAATTTAGTTTTGTAACCATACTCTTCAACTCGTAATACGGAACAAGATGTCGGTTGAAAATGAAATTCAATAGCAACCTATGGGAATATTATACCTTTCATTTGAATGTTAGTTTGTAAAAATCGGTTCAGCCATCACCGAGAAACCGATGTGGGCATTTTGTGAACAAATCCGCACACATACATACATACAAACATACGTACATACATACATACATACATACATACATACATATATACATACATACATACATAAATACATACATACATACATACATACATACATACATACATACATACATACATACATACATACATACATACATACATACATACATACATACATACATACATACATACATACATACATACATACATACATACATACATACATACATACATACATACATACATACATACATACATACATACATACATACATACATACATACATACATACATACATACATACATACATACATACATACATACATACATACATACATACATACATACATACATACATACATACATACATACATACATACATACATACATACATACATACATACATACATACATACATACATACATACATACATACATACATACATACATACATACACACATAGATACACACATAGATACACACATACATACACACACGCACACATACGCACAAATATTTTGCGATCTCGGCGAACTGAGTCGAATGTAATATGGGACTCGGCCCTCCGGGCCTCGGTTAGAAAGTCAGTTTTTGGAGCAATTGCATAACCTTTCTATATGAGAAAGGCAAAAGAATAATATTTAATTAGCTTAATCAGCATGAGTTCAATGTTATCTTCATGTGATTATATTTTGAAATGTTGGTGGAATGGGATTGAAAGTGGAGGGAATGGGGGGTTAGTAGAGTGGGAGTGGAGGATGCGTCAGAAATCCTTCATCTTATTTCGGTATACGGGGTGGATGAAGGAAATGCGGACGTGAGGGTGGTGCAAGGGGAGGGGAGTGATGAAGAAGGGAGGTGTAAGGGAAAGGCGGGGGGAGGGGCGGCAATGCAATACTCTACTGCATATTTTGCATTCCATTTAAGACTTGGTTTGAGAAAATCGGTTCAGTCATCACCGAAGAACCGAAGTGACTTTAATTGTGGAATATGCCCGGAATTCCGGACTTCCGGAATCGTCGATGGTGGACAATATATTCAAAGAATGTTTGATTGGCAATCAGTGATCTAGATCTGCGATTAGAAGTAATTTGGTGACCATTTCAATAATTTTTAGCCTCTGAGGTATTACGATTGTACCGATTTATATGGGAAATTCCAGTGTATACTTACTAACACCCCTGTAACTCCGGAAGCAAGAGTCAGAACCGTATGAAATTTAGCAGCAGTCAATGGTATTACTGTATCTTTCATTTGAAATCAAGTTTGTGAAAATCGGTAGAGAATTCGTTGGGGAATATTAGCTTAGGAACTTGGCGGGTTCCCCGGGGGCGTCAGGAACCGTCATAGGTGGCCAATGTGGTCAAAACTTTGATTGATCATTAGTGATCCAGACCCGCGTACTAGAGTAATGTTTCATCAGTTTTAATATGTTTTACATCATTTGAACATCATGGTGGTACCAGTTTATATGGGAATGTGCTGTGTGACCGCACTCTTCAACCCGTAACTCCGGAACCGGAAGTCGAATCAACTAAAAATTCAATAGCTTATGGGAGCGTTATACCTTTCAGATGAAACTAAGTTTGCGAAAATCGGTTCAGCCATCTCTGAGAAAATTGTGTGAGTTTAAATGACACACACACATACACTCACATGCACACACATACACACACATACATACACACACAGACATTTGCCGATCTCGACGAACTGAATGGAATGGTGTATGACATTCGGCCCTCCGGGCCTCGGTTAAAAAGTCGATTTTTACAGTGATTGCATAGCCTTTCTTTATATGAGAGAACATTTTAGTCAAGTGAGTAAAGTGCAAACTGCGAAAACTAAACGAGAGTGCAATACCAAAGACAAACAGTGTATCCAAAATACGAAAGTGAAGAAACCGGCTTCAAGCCAACATACATATCTAAAGGAGCGTGCTCAAGAAGATATCCGCCATTGGGGAGAAAGAGCAAAAATCGATGTGGAAAAGATAAAAGCACTAGCTATCAAGCTCAAGGCTAGTGCAAGGAAAATAACAACATGGATTCGTTATCAGAAGCAGAAAACAACGTGTGTTGAGGAGAGCGCCTCCACCGTTGAAAGCGGAAACACCAACAGCAGGAAAAAACTAGGAGTGTCAAAATGGTAATGTAAAAATATTCAAATGCTCAATCTTTTATGTATAAGGTATTACAAGTTGAAACGGGTAACAATTTAACGATGTACAAGTAGAATCTTAAATGGAAAATGAAATAGATAACTTAGTAAGGAAATTAACAAATATCCTACGAAATCTTAAAAAATCTCCAAACAGGAGATTTCTTAAGAAAACTTTAATATCAAGGGCACAGGAAATTTATAATAGCAGCGAAATTTATAATAGACTACTTGAACTTTTGGAAGACCACTCCGATAAACAACTATTTTTATCAGCAGTTCGCAACACGTTTAGCGAAATTAAAATATTTATAGACAGTCGTTTAGAAGTAATACCACACCTATTTAAGTTTAAAAATATTGCCTTAACAGTTTTAGCTGCAGTAAAAATCAAAAATAGTAATAAAATGGCCAACATAGTGGAAATAATCAAAGTGAATTCTAACCTGATTCCAACATATGATGGGAATGCAGGAAAATTGTCATCATTTACCGCAGCCCTCAGAGCATTAGATACGGTAATAAATGATGCGACTAGAGCTTCAGCAATTAATGTCGTTCTATCAAAGCTTGAAGGAAAAGCACGTTCAGCAGTGGGCGATGCTCGTGCTACGATTAACGCAATCATTCGTGGTCTCGAAGATAGATGTCGAAGCACCGATTGTCTCGACGTTATACTTGCAAAATTACAAACAATACGCCAAACTGGAACATTGAAAAATTTTACCGATGAGGTTGAAAGATTAACTACCCAGCTAGAAACATTGTATATTGCAGAAAATATTCCGATTGATATGGCAAAAAGGTGGGCAACCAAAGCCGCGTTAAGTCACTCACAAATGGTATCAAAAATTCAGAAACAAAACTTATTCTCAAAGCGGGACAATTTCAAACCATATCAGCCGCTATCACTAAAGCAGCTGAGAACGATTCAAATGAAGTACCAAACAATCATAATATTTTTTACCTTTCTCAATAGAAAGGTATTTCAATTGCTCTGTAAACCGACTTTTTAACGGAGGGCCGGAGTACCGAGTGACATATACCATTCGAATCAGCTCGTCGAGTTCGGCAAATGTCTGTGTGTGTATGTATGTGTGTATGTGCGTCTGTGTGTGTACGCGAACACAATCTCACTCACTTTTCTCAGAGATGGCTGAATTGATTTTCACAAGCTTAGTCTCAAATGAAAGGTGCAACGTTCCCATAGGCTGCTATTGAATTTCTAATGGATCCGATTTCCGGTTCCGGAATTACAGGGTGATGAGTACGATCACGTAGAAAATGTCGATTTTAATAAATTCTTCATTGAATGAATAACGGTGAAAATTTTTCCAAAATGTGACCACAACTGCTTCGATTTGTAGTACTAGGTCACTAACAGCCATTCACAGTCTTTTTGGTCACATTGGCCACCATCATCGGTTCCGGAAGACCCGACGGAAGTATCCAAATTAAGAATAACAGTCACATCGGTTTCTCGGAGATGGCCAGACCGAATCAACCAAACTGAGTCTCAAATGGAAGATGTTGCGTCTCCGTAAATGGCTATTAAATTTTATCCCGAACCGACTTCCGGTTCCGGAGTTACGGGTTGTGGTGTGCGACCACATAGCAAATTGTGATTCAAACAGATACTCCGATGAAAGCAAAAAAGGTAAAAATTTCACTAAAATGTATCTCAAACAACTTAAATTTGCAGTTCTTAGTCACCGACGGTCAAACAAACTTTCGTTGACTACATTGACCACCGTAGACGGTTCCGGAAGTGCCCGAGAAAAGCGGCCATCTTTCAAAACTAGCAAACTCATATCAGTTTCTCGGAAATTGTTTGGCCGATTTTCACAAACTTAGTCCCAAATGATAGTTATATTATCCCCACAGATGTCAATAAAATTTCGCACTGATCGCTTATATGGTTCCGGAAATATAGACTGAATCGTCCGGTGATATATGAAATTCCCATATAAGCCGGAACTCAAAATTTTTTTCAATAGGGGGACCTATTGACATATACCATTCGAATCAGCTCGTCGAGTTCGGCAAATGTCTGTGTGTGTATGTATGTGTGTGTATGTGCGTCTGTGTGTGTACGCGAACACAATCTCACTCACTTTTCTCGGAGATGGCTGAACCGATTTTGACAAACTTAGTCCCAAATGAAAGGTGCAACGTTCCCATAGGCTGCTATTGAATTTCTAATGGATCCGACTTCCGGTTCCGGAATTACAGAGTGATGAGTACGATCACGTAGAAAATGTCGATTTTAATAAATTCTGCAATGAACGTATAATGGTGAAATTTTTTCCAAAATTTGACCACAACTGCTTCGATTTGTAATACTAGGTCACTAACAGCCACTCAAAGTCTTTTTGGTCATATTGGCCACCATCATCGGTTCCGGAAGCCCCGGCGGAAGTATCCAAATACAGAATAACAGTCACATCGGTTTCTCGGAGATGGCTAGACCGAATCAACCAAACTTAGTCTCAAATAAAAGATGTTGCGTCCCCGTAAATGACTATTAAATTTTTTCCCGAACCGACTTCCGGTTCCGGAGTTACGGGTTGTGGCGTGCGATCACATAGCAAATTGTGATTCAAACCGATACTCCAATGAAAGCAAAAAAGGTAAAAATTTCGCTAAAATGTCTCTCAAACTACTTAAATTTGCAGTTCTAGGTCACCGACGGCCAAACAAACTTTCGTTGACTATATTGACCACCATAGACGGTTCCGGAAGTGCCCGGGAAAAGCGACCATCTTTCAAAACTAGCAAACTCATATCAGTTTCTAGGCAATGGTTTGGCCGATTTTCACAAACTTAGTCCCAAATGATAGCTATATTATCCTCACAGATATCTATAAAATTCCGCATAGATCGCTTATATGGTTCCGGAAATATAGACTGAACATATTTATGACATATGAAATTCCCATATAAGCCGGATCTCAAAATTTTGTTCAATGGGGGGACCCCATAAAATTTCAGAAATCGAATTCGTGTTTTTGATGCCAATCATCTTTAAAATGCATGAAACGTCGAGATTTTATGCTATCCCGAAAATTTTTTTTTATGAAAATCAACTTTTTGGGACTTTGCCGATTTCGCACCTTTTTGCCTTTCTCATATAAATTAAGGCTTTGGAAATACTGTAAAAATCGACTTTTTAACAGAGGCCCGGAGGGCCGAGTGTCATATACCATTCCATTCAGTTCGTCGAGATCGGCAAATGTCTGTGTGTGTATGTATATGTGTGTATGTGTGTGTCATTTAAACTCACACAATTTTCTCAGAGATGGCTGAACCGATTTTCGCAAACTTAGTTTCATCTGAAAGGTATAACGCTCCCATAAGCTGCTATTGAATTTTTAGTTGATCCGACTTCCGGTTCCGGAGTTACGGGTTGAAGAGATCGGTCACACAGCAAATTCATATATAAACTGGTACCACCATGATGTTCAAATGATGTAAAACATTAAAATTGATGTAACATTACTCTAGTTTGCGGGTCTGGATCACTAATGATCAATCAAAGTTTTGACCACATTGGCCACCTACGACGATTCGTGACGCCCCCGAGGAACCCGCCAAGTTCCTAAGCTAATATTGCACCCATTCCCCAACGAATTCTCTACCGATTTTCACAAACTTGATTTCAAATGAAAGATACAGTAATGCCATTGACTGCTGAATTTCATTCGGTTCTGACTCTTGCTGCCGGAGTTACAGGGGTGTTAGTAAGGATACACTGGAATTTTCCATATAAATCGCTACAATCGTAATACCTCAGAGGCTAAAAACTATTGAAATGGTCACCAAATTACTTCTAATCGCAGATCTAGATCAGTGATTGCTAATCAAACATTCTTTGAATATATTGTCCGCTATCGGCGATTCCGGAAGTCCGGAATTCCGGGCATATTCTTCAATTGCCAATTTCAAAAAATCCACGCTTCAAATATAACAAATACATTATAATTGAAGTTGATAAGGACACTTATAGCAGCCTGATGTCAGCTCGTGCGGTAAACATTGGTTGGGATAGGTGTTCTGTTTTTGAGGCCTTTAACGTGCTGCGCTGCTTCAACTGTGGAGAATATGGTCATAAGAGCACGGGATGCGTGAATAAAGAAACATGCTCCAGATGTAATGGAACACATAGAACATCTGAATGCTCAGCAACGGATTTTAAATGCGTTAATTATATTAAAAAGAATAATGAACGTAAAATAAATTTGGACGTAAATCATGCGGCATTTAGTACGCAGTGTTCAGTATATCGGAGACCGCTAGAATTGAAAAAAGCAACGTTTTGTCAAGTTAATAGCAGCTAACAAACGAGAGGTTGTCTGAAACATTGTATTTAAATATAGCTGGGTTATCTACAAACTTTGTCGAAATGCGATATCTTATAGAAAACAAACGTCCATTGTTGGTTTTAATATCAGAAACACATATTGTTGATGCTGATGCATTTGATCAGTATAGCATTCTGGGTTATAAAGTTGTTTTTTGCCTATCTCATTCCAGACATACCGGTGGAGTTGCTATTTACGCCAAAGAATCTATTTATTTATTTATTTCGTCAATCAAGTGTAGACTACATTATACAATTATTAATTGCTTATATACTATCCTGTAAACTATTTCTATGTACTATGATGCCGTAAAGAGTTGAAAAACTGTTTTAAACTTGTTCGGGGCATGGTAAGGTCAATACTTTCACAATGCTCGTTATACACAGCCATCATCTGGTTTAGTGGTCAGAATTTAGCATAGTCTGTACGGTGATGACCTATCGCGAACAAATTTTTATTGCGTAATTGACGAGTAGGAGCATATAAATTTAATTTTGACAATATGTAAGATGAGTTAATACGCTGCATGACGATATCGTTTAGAAACGAGATCATAGCATAGTCCCGACGTTCTTTCAATGTTTGAATATCTATCAACATACAACGTGCTTCATAAGATGGAAGAGGGAATACTGTCCATCTTAACTTGCGTAGTGCATATAATAGAAACTGTTTTTGGATTGACTCAATTCTCACTTCGTGTTTTTTTATGAATGGTGACCAAACAATACTACAATATTCTAAAATAGACCGAACATATGCTACGTAAAGAGTTTTAATTGTGTAAGGATCTTGAAAGTGATATCCGAAGCGTTTTATAAAATTAAGCATATTACTAGCTCTATGAACAATTGTGTTGTAATGTTCCACAAATTTTAATTTTTTATCTAAGATAACTCCTAAATCTCTTATTTTATCGCATTTCTGAACGGTTTGATTACCTAATGTAATTGACACGGAAGCCGTGATTTGTTTTCTGCTAAAAGTTATGAGATTACATTTTTTAACATTTAACTCCAGTAAACATTTACAATACCATGTATAAAAGATTTGTGTTTCATTGTGAAAAACATTATAGTCATTATTATTTCTAATTTCTAAAAATAGCTTCATATCATCCGCATATATGAGAATCTTAATGTTTTTTAAAATAAGAGAGATGTCGTTGACATATAAAATAAAAAGAAGAGGTCCTAAGTGTGAACCTTGAGGAACCCCCGAAGTAACTTTAATTATATCAGATTTCATCTCTTAGAATTTTACTATTTGCTGACGATCTGTTAAATACGACTTAATCCAATTGAGGAGTCTCATCTCGATTCCCAATTTTTCAAGTTTGAATATTAATATGGGAATGTCCAGCTTATCGAAAGCTTTGCTGAAGTCAGTGTAAAGAGCTTCTATATGATTTCCTTTATCCATGGCATTTAACGAGTAATCAACAAATTCTAAAAGGTTTGTGCTAGTTGAACGGCCTTTAAAAACCCATGTTGTGAATTTGTTATTTTATGCTTGACTTGGTTGAAAATGGTTTTATTTATGATGTATTCGAAAAGTTTGGGAAAGCAAGACAGAATGGCAATTCCACGATAATTGCGAATATCAGATTTTTTACCCGATTTATAAATAGGTATTAAGAAAGATTTTTTCCAATCTTCTGGGAAAATACCAGATTCTAGTGACTTATTGAACAGCCAGAATAAAGGTGACGTATTTTTCCAAATTATCCTGATTATTGTGTTTTCTGTAAATTTTGTGAGCTTTTTGCTTCCGATTTTTCAAATTAATAATTTCCTTGTTGAACCAAACTGGATTTTTAGAAGCATGATTTCGTCGTTTTTTCGTGAGTGGAACTTCCTCCTGTATTATTTGCCATAAAATATTATAAAAGATCTCCACTGCACATTTAACGTTCACTTGATTCTTTAAGAGGGACTGTCAATTAGCACTGCTTAATTTATATTTAATATTTTCATAATTTGCTTTTCTATAATCGAAAACGTCCTCGAAGTCACAATCAATGAAATTATGATTCTTGTGCACAAAAATAGAGAATTCTATTGCTGTGTGAAACGTTTCATTTTTCCATAAGGAAGAATGAGATTCATCAACACAGAAATCTTCATTAATGTTTGTTAATAGCAGATCTAAATAACGATTGTGTTGATTTTTTATATGGTTTATTTGATTGAGTCCTAGCAATGCAATTTTCTCAAACATATATTGTAATGTTTCGTTTTCACCAACGACAGGAAGTAGAATGCCCTCATTTTCAGAGTCAGGAATAAAATCTAAGTTGCGCTGATTAAAATCACCATAAATATGAACTTTAAATTCTGGAGGAAAATTAGAGATTATTTCTTCAGCTGCTTGAAAGAAACTCTCATATGTTGATTTGCAAGCTAGGTCCGGTGGAAAGTACACTGAGACAAAAATGTGGATTTCATCAGCGATATGTGCTTTAACCCATACATGTTCAAATTCTTTGAATTTTGGTGAGACAATAAGATCGGAATCAAATATAGATGAAACTGCGATGAGAACTCCTCCGCCTGACATTCTTTGGGTTAGCCGTAAATCACGATCATCTCTAAAAACATTATAGTCACTACCAAAAACCTCTTCACTTTTTACATCCTCATTCCAACTTGTTTCGGTACCTAGAATTATCGAAAATGAGGAGCCTAATATATTCTTATGGATTTCGTTCATCTTTACGGCGCTCCTCATTCTATTAAAATTTTGACAGTAAACCAAAATTTCAGTGGCTTTCGAAGAAGTTGGTTGTGATTCGTTATTCGTAAAAATATTGTTTAAAATTATTGTACTGTTACCAGCTGCGTCATGCTTGTCCTGGTCTGCCTCTGAGAAGTGCGTTAAAATTGGCGAAAACACGAACGTTCACAGGAGCAGGATGAACAATGATGTTGATTGTTATGGTTGTTGTTTATTTATGACACTTTACACCGAAGAGCGGTGCATTCGTGTCGAAGGTCTGTTTTTGCTTCTAATTTAATGTACAATTCAGTTCACAAATAATGTTAATTTCTATACTTTACAATTGTTTGTATAAATTCGATTCCTTAAGGAAGTTTAGCAATTTCTTCTCGCTGTCTGCGTCGTTGCCTAAAGCAGCTCCCAGACTCGTCGAATCTATGTCTAGCATCGTCGTATTTTCTGCTCCGAAGAATCACGTGATGGACGTCGACTATCACTCCACAGCAGTCGCACATAGGAGGAGGCGTTTTGTTGAGCAAAAAATCGTGTGTTAATCGTGTATGGCCGATCCTCAGCCGTGTTCGCACACGCTGGTCTGCCCCATTATCGCGATCTTTCCAACGGTACGTATCAAATTTGACTACCCTGAGTTTTGGGTCTCGGGAAGCAAACCATTGTTCATCCCAATGTTGTCGTATGGATGATCGCACAGCTCTTAAGGCATGTCGACAACTGCTTGACTCCTCGCCTCGTTGGCCAGTCGATCGGCTTCGTTGTTGCCTAGAATGCCGACATGACCAGGGATCCAGCAAAACCGGACAGATCTACCGCGTGATATATTTTCTATCTCTTGTATCCAAGGGTGCTTAGATTTACCAGTCTCTATGGCCAACAGGCAACTCGCTGAATCCGTGAGGATTACCAAATCCGTGATGTTTGGGACTGTTAGTGCCATACGGATAGCAAAAGCTTCTGCCGAAAAGACACTGCAGTGTTGTGGAAGGCTGCGCATCCGTCCCATTCCTTCTCTATAAAGACCGGCACCCACTGTGTTCTCGCATTTGGATCCATCAGTGTATAACACGGATGATTGGTGGAATCGGCTGGATAGAATGTTCTGGATAATGGGCCGAACTTTTTCAGGAGGATCGCCGGCGCGTACTGCTTTCTTCACATCCCAGACAATTGACGGTTTTGGTGCATGCCACACACGATTTCTTCGCCTGGGTAGTTGTTCTACAGTTGCTAGGGTGTTACCCGTCAGTTCCTGGATACGAGTAGATGCTCGAATAACAAGGGGGAGGCTCGAATTGTTTCCGTTTTTTTCTAATGGGCGTATAGCCACTCGCGCAATGGATTGCACCACCAGTAGCTCAAATGGCAGAGCACCAATCTCAGCCATAATTGACTGTATGGGGCTAGTCACAAAGGCACCAGAAGCGAAACGGATAATCTTATTATATGTAGGCGCAAGTGTTTGGAGGGTAGCTTCGCCTCCCCGACTTACCAGACCTATTTCATACAGTAGCTTCGAAGTTACAATTGCAGAGCCAACTGTAGCAGAGTTACCCGTTTACCACGCGGAAGATGGGCGCCAATCGCTTGCATAACTCGTAGTCTCGATGCACATGCCTCCTTCACCATCTTGCAGTGTGCCTTGAAGTTCAGTGTGCGGTCAAGTGTAACACCGAGAATTCTCAGTCGGTTTGTGTATGGCACGACGACCCGATCGATGGTGATGTTGCGTGAAGGGCTACGTCGCGCATTGGGACTGCAATAAAAAATGAATGATTTTGCGGCCGAAATCGCGAAACCAACATTTTTTGCCCACTTATCGGCAGCCTTGACAGCGGCCTGTAGTTTTCGATGTAACGCTGCCGTTTTCCGGCCTCGCACGATGAGAAGAATATCGTCCGCGTACAATAGTATTTCTACTCCGTTTGGTACAACCAAATACAAATATGTTAATACGGAATGCTCTGACGATTTTTCGACAAAAGTGACAGTCTTCGTTGAAAAAATATATAGCAAACCAGCACCACTGTTTCTACATAAACAATTTATATTTATGTTACCATAGATACTTTTATGTCTATAAGGAATAAGAATTGTTCGGTGAAAATTGGAGAATAAATACGACGACAGTCGAAAAGCCGATTTTTAAAAATTGTGGTGAATCTATCAGTAGTACAAGGAATCTAATGGCAACCAGGAAGTCATTGAAAGCAAAAATCACCTATGAAACCCGTCGACGTTGAAATGACTTGCGTCACAATTTGTGTATAATATGGAGCGACAAATTTAACTCTAGAATTCTCCCAGAGACTTTAACGATAATTTATGTCCAAACACTCCACGTTTTATTCTGTTGTCGACATGGAAAAACCTGAGCAACTCTCGTATTTTACAGGATCCCGGCTGTCCTTGAAGGCCTTGTGCTACTGGTAGATTTGAGTCCTGGACAGAACTTATTCTCCGCTCCTCCCTATGAAGTTCCTGAGTTGCGGTGAAAGTCTGTTTGAGATACACACAAAACTTGTTTCAGTAGCGCTGTTCGATCAAGTATGATATTTTCTCAACTCCATATATGTAACCGAGCGTAAAATACTCCCTTCACAGTAAACGATGCTGCACCACGACTTGCGCTGTTGCGTTTGAAAGTGGAAGCTCCTGCGAACATTTTCCTCCACTTTTGAGCGTCCTAATACCTCGATATGTCACAAGTTCCGTTTGTTTCTGATCACTCCCTGAATAGTGGAAGAGCGATGCTTCAAGATGCAGATCACCTGAGGTAGTTTTCGTTTGCATTCAAAGTCTCCTGTAATGCAATAGAAAAATTTCTCTATTAGACCACAGAATATGAGAAAAGCTATCACTTTTATAGGGTAATTTGGGGAGAGATGCCACGCATTTCTAAAGATCGATTCTGCATCAAATTAAACCATTTAATAATTGATAAAATGATTTTTGTAAATTGCGACAAGTTTCTAAAATACCGTTAAATTGTTTTTGTCATGAAAAAAATTCATCAAATTTCCACGAACATTTTACAAAAAAGGTCATTGCGGGAGAGATGCATGTGCGGGTGAGACGCCGCACCGTGGTGTGACCACGGAAAAATTAAAAAATAAATTAAAATGGACTAACATATAAAATTCTTGTAAGCATTAGTACCGAGACTAGACTATTTATATGAAGTTGCCATACTATTGAGAATATTTAAAAAACATGGATAGAGGACGAACATGTTCATTTTTTTCAACGCAATTTGACCACTAAGGTTGTCCTCTATGCATATCTATATTTTTGAGCAGAGCACGTGTGTTGAAGCGCTGTAAATTTTAACAATAAATGCTGGCAAACATAATCGTGTGATGTTCCCCAATAAAAATCTTATGGTTAAATAGCTTAACGACGTGTCTATCCAAACTATAGATGGAATGGAATGTGGGTTATAGTACGTGTATAGTTTGGTTTTATTAGGGTTGCGCTTTATCTTTCTATAACATGTGTGCATACAAAAGAATTATCACTTCCAGTAATCCTACAGTACATCTGCTGAGCCCTTCCGAATGCATGAGATGTGTTTCTGCTGAACATTGCATGCAGGTCAGAAATCAACAAAACCCAATATCTGACTGGCGCCCTCAAAGTCTGAATTTAGACAGTAGTTTTGTTCCACGCCACATTTGACGTGCTCGATACCATGCTGTGGGCAGGAAACGATCTCCCGCATTCGGCGGCATAATCGTTCGAGTAGGTAGAGTATATCGATTCGTTTATCTAGGGATTGGAGAGAAAAAATTTACATATGTAGATGAGAATAAACCAAAAAGGTTTTAGTTAGGCAGGCATTGACACAAAACAAGCAAATATCATTAAAAGATTCAGCAGGGTTGATTATTTTTCAGTTGCATTATTTTAGTTACTGAGTGTTACTGTAGCTCGACACTGCACGCCCTTGTTCTTTAATTGTACCGATTGAATCCGTTATGTTGTTCGCAAGAGCATGCATCTCAAAGGGTGTAACGTGCAGCTGAAATCACCATAAAACGCTCGAATAAACTTTGTGAGTTTTGCCTTACATACCTTCTTACACATCTCAGCTGATCCTATCTGCCGATGGTCCAACCAGGATCAATTGTTTGGTTACATCTCCATTATCCAATTTAATTATCCAGAACCGACCGCGGCACCCGATATGGAGGTTGTCGGTGACGAAAACAACACAATGAATGTATTTTAATGAGTTTATATACATTATTTATTAAAACAACAATCACCGTTTACTTTCGCCCAACGCTTCCTACCACTGTTTGAAGGACAGTCTTCAATTTATCGATATCTGCAAGATGTTTGAAATGCAGTTGTAGCTGAGGATATTGTGCGACACAGCGTTATCATCAGAAATAAATTAATTCGAAGTTGAGCAGTATACCCTGAAAAGAATTTGGCTTTTCCCGCATTGTCGATCGCGTCATCGTTTTGCTCCTGCTTCCCGACAGCGAAGTGCATCATTGGTTACTTTTTAAAAATGATTCCATTCACTGAAAATTGGGAATGCCCATTAGTTGAAAGATCGATGAATCGTCATAGTATTCAGCTTACTTGAATTCTCGATGAATCTTGTGTCCAGTTTTCCGACTGCGGCAACAGAAGTGGATGATATGAACAACGGAATAAAGCGAGGAATAAAATGTACGGACTATGTTGTAAGTTGTTTGTGTAACTAGCGAAAACAACATCACCATGGGCACGATAAACAGATTGCGTTGCCAGTTGTATTTATTTCCATAAACTTGAACCTGTCAAGACGGAGCTAAGCAATTGGGTTGTGTAATTTGATTGTTCGATGAACCAAAATATGGTTTTGCTTTTGTATGGGACCTTGGCGTATTTAATTTGTATTTGGTACAACTCTAAAGATTGGCTGCATTGCGACAAGGAACAGTGTTACTGATAAAACGGAGCATTGCGGTACTCCATTTTCCAGGCGATGGGTGCATGACAATTTTCCTCCTACCGATACTTGAAACATCCGCTCAGATAGAAAGCTTTGCATCATTCTCATCATTCGGCCACGTATCCGCCATTTTTTCAATGTAAGCAGAATCCCATGTCGCCATGTCGTGTCGTACGCCTTTGAGAGGTCCAATTAGACTATGTTCGTCTACTATTAGACTATGTTCGTCTACTGATGGAAGCGATCTTTCCAGCTCAGCTAAATACGTATCCGTACCACATCCGGAACGAAAAGCGTGTTGTCGTTTATCAAGTCGCCCACTTGATTCTAGCTCGGTGATCAGACGTCGGTTGATGATCCGTACAAACAGCTTTGCCATGCAGCTTGTTAGCGATATCGGCCGAAAGGCAGCTGGTCCGCCACCAATCAGGAAATTCGCCGTTCCGCCATATTTTGTTTAGTAGATCAAGTAGGATCAATTTCACGGATAACGGAAGTCGTTGAAGCATCGGATACCCTATCATATCGGGACCTGTAGATACACTCCTTCCTTTATCGAGCGCCCATAAGAGTTCGTCGATGGTTCGTGATGTCGTTGTTGTAGACATCGTTGGAGTTGGGTGAAAATTCCATGCGCTGTCGTTCGGTCTTCTGCTTCTTCTTTTGAAAAAGTGGTGGGTAGCTGGATGTCAAAGATCTTTCGCTGTAGTGTCTCGCCAATTCCTCCGCTACTTCTTCGGGATTGTCTGTAAAACCGTCCGCTCGCCTGAGTGTCAACATGTGCTGATGTCGGCCGCCACGTAAGGTATTCACTGTGCGCCATAGCTCAGCAGTCGTGCTGTTCGGTGAGATTTTCTCCACGAAATCCTCCCAGGAATTTTGTTTGGCTGTTTTAACCGCTTTCCGTGCTGCTGCTTTCGCTTCCTGAAACCTTCACAAGGCTGCGGGCTTTTCAGGATCGCTGGTGTGCATACGACGTAGGGCTCGAAGATGTTTGCGTCGCTGTTTGATAGTTTCTTTCACCTCGGGACACCACCATGGAACCGTTTTGGGACCAACGCGACCGCTGGATCGTGGTATACACTTGATAGGCTGCTTCAATTATTTTCTCCGTGATCTTTTCAATATCCCACTCGACATCTGAGCGGATTGAGTTGATCGTGGTTTGTTCGTATAGAGGCCAGTCTGCTTGGTCAAAAAGCCACTTGCGTCGTGTTGTTGTGAGTAATGACCACCCTGGTATGGAGATTGTTATCGGAAAATGATCACTGTTACATGTATCCGGTAGTGTTCGCCAAATAAGCCTTCTGGCCAGATTTTCAGAGTAGAATGAGATATCGATGGCTGACGTATTGCCTGAGACCGGATCGAGACGAGTGGGTGATGCATTGTTTAGAATAACAAGTTTTCTTGTCAGAGTGGTCTCTGCGATGAACCGACCGAGCGCGTTAGTTGATTTTGACCCCCACGCTAAGTGGTGGGCATTGAAATCGCCTAGGAATATTATTGGTCCGCCCAGCTCTTCGAAGAGGTCGTGCAACGCAGATTGGCATTGTTGGGCACTTGGGGGGACGTATATACACACAACCGTTGCCAGGATCGGTTTGTGAATTCGTACAGCGATAAGATGCAAACTGGTGGCAATTTGCACTCGTTCAAGCGGTATCTCCTCTCGTATTGCTAGTTCAACGCCGTGTTGCCAGTAATGATCACTTTTGGACTCCAAGAGCAAACTGTATTTTCTGCCTAAGAAGTCCGGTGCTACAACTGCTTTGTTGGCTTTGGTCTCTTGGAGCGCAACTATGCACGGATTATGTTCCGCAACCAGCTGCTTTAATTCATCGATATTTGCTCGCAGTCCACGCAGATTCCATCTCAAACATATATTGTAATGTTTCGTTTACACCAACGACAGGAAGTAGAATGCTCTCATTTTCAGAGTCAGGAATAAAATCTAAGTTGCGCTGATTAAAATCACCATAAATATGAACTTTAAATTCTGGAGGAAAATTAGAGATTATTTCTTCAGCTGCTTGAAAGAAAATCTCATATGTTGATTTGCAAACTAGATCCGGTGGAAAGTTTACTGAGACAAAAATGTGGATTTCATCAGCGATATGTGCTTTAACCCATACATGTTCAAATTCTTTGAATTTTGGTGAGACAATAAGATCGGGATTACATATAGATGAAACTGCGATGAGAACTCCTCCGCCTGACATTCTTTGGGTTAGTCGTAAATCACGATCATCTCTAAAAACATTATAGTCACTACCAAAAACCTCTTCACTTTTTACATCCTCATTCCAACTTGTTTCGGTACCTAGAATTATCGAAAATGAGGAGCCTAATATATTCTTATGGATTTCGTTCATCTTTACGGCGCTCCTCATTCTATTAAAATTTTGACAGTAAACCAAAATTTCAGTGGCTTTCGAAGAAGTTGGTTGTGATTCGTTATTCGTATAAATATTGTTTAAAACTATTGTACTGTTACCAGCTGCGTCATGCTTGTCCTAGTCTGCCTCTGAGAAGTGCGTTAAAATTGGCGAAAACACGAACGTTCACAGGAGCAAGATGAACAATGATGTTGATTGTTATGGTGATTGTTGTTAAGACCATTGTTGTTTCTATTGCAAATGCTGTTTCTGTTGTTGTTGTTGTTGTTGCTGTAACTGCTGTTTCTGTTTTCGTTGTGGTTGTTGTTATTTCTGTTGTAGTTGTTGCTGCTGTTGTAGTTGCTGTTTCTGTTGTAGTTGCTTATTCTGTGATTATTGTTGTTGTTGCTGTTGTTGTTACTGCTGTTAATGTTGTTGTTTCTGTTTTCGTTGTGGTCGTTATTGTTTATGTTGTGCCTGTTTCTATTGAAGTTTTTGGTGGTATTATTGGACTTGTAGCTGTTGTTTTTGTTGCTATTGTTGTTGTTTCTATTTTGGTTATAGTTGTGATTATTGTTATTGTTGTACTTATTGCGGTTCCTGTTCTTATTGCACTTGCTATCTTTGTTGTTGTAGTTGTTATTGTTATTACTGTTGCTATTGCTGTATCTTGTACCCTGTTTTCTTCTCGATTTTTTACTCTTTGCTGCTTTATCTTTCTCTTTTTGTTGTTTAATACGACGCTGTTTACGTAAGTCATATTCTGACCAGTCGGAGCGCCACACTCTTTTCGAACCAAGTGTGCGCCATCACTTTTATAGGGTAATTTGGGGAGAGATGCCACGCATTTCTAAAGATCGATTCTGCATCAAATTAAACCATTTAATAATTGATAAAATGATTTTTGTAAATTGCGACAAGTTTCTAAAATACCGTTAAATTGTTTTTGTCATGAAAAAAATTCATCAAATTTCCACGAACATTTTACAAAAAAGGTCATTGCGGGAGAGATGCATGTGCGGGTGAGACGCCGCACCGTGGTGTGACCACGGAAAAATTAAAAAATAAATTAAAATGGACTAACATATAAAATTCTTGTAAGCATTAGTACCGAGACTAGACTATTTATATGAAGTTGCCATACTATTGAGAAAATTTAAAAAACATGGATAGAGGACGAACATGTTCATTTTTTTCAACGCAATTTGACCACTAAGGTTGTCCTCTATGCATATCTATATTTTTGAGCAGAGCACGTGTGTTGAAGCGCTGTAAATTTTAACAATAAATGCTGGCAAACATAATCGTGTGATGTTCCCCAATAAAAATCTTATGGTTAAATAGCTTAACGACGTGTCTATCCAAACTATAGATGGAATGGAATGTGGGTTATAGTACGTGTATAGTTTGGTTTTATTAGGGTTGCGCTTTATCTTTCTATAACATGTGTGCATACAAAAGTATTATCACTTCCAGTAATCCTACAGTACATCTGCTGAGCCCTTCCGAATGCATGAGATGTGTTTCTGCTGAACATTGCATGCAGGTCAGAAATCAACAAAACCCAATATCTGACTGGCGCCCTCAAAGTCTGAATTTAGACAGTAGTTTTGTTCCACGCCACATTTGACGTGCTCGATACCATGCTGTGGGCAGGAAACGATCTCCCGAATTCGGCGGCATAATCGTTCGAGTAGGTAGAGTATATTGATTCGTTTATCTAGGGATTGGAGAGAAAAATTTTACATATGTAGATGAGAATAAACCAAAAAGGTTTTAGTTAGGCAGGCATTGACGCAAAACAAGCAAATATCATTAAAAGATTCAGCAGGGTTGATTATTTTTCAGTTGCATTATTTTAGTTACTGAGTGTTACTGTAGCTCGACACTGCACGCACTTGTTCTTTAATTGTACCGATTGAATCCGTTATGTTGTTCGCAAGAGCATGCATCTCAAAGGGTGTAACGTGCAGCTGAAATCACCATAAAACGCTCGAATAAACTTTGTGAGTTTTGCCTTACATACCTTCTTACACATCTCAGCTGATCCTATCTGCCGATGGTCCAACCAGGATCAATTGTTTGGTTACATCTCCATTATCCAATTTAATTATCCAGAACCGACCGCGGCACCCGATATGGAGGTTGTCGGTGACGAAAACAACACAATGAATGTATTTTAATGAGTTTATATACATTATTTATTAAAACAACAATCACCGTTTACTTTCGCCCAACGCTTCCTACCACTGTTTGAAGGACAGTCTTCAATTTATCGATATCTGCAAGATGTTTGAAATGCAGTTGTAGCTGAGGATATTGTGCGACACAGCGTTATCATCAGAAATAAATTAATTCGAAGTTGAGCAGTATACCCTGAAAAGAATTTGGCTTTTCCCGCATTGTCGATCGCGTCATCGTTTTGCTCCTGCTTCCCGACAGCGAAGTGCATCATTGGTTACTTTTTAAAAATGATTCCATTCACTGAAAATTGGGAATGCCCATTAGTTGAAAGATCGATGAATCGTCATAGTATTCAGCTTACTTGAATTCTCGATGAATCTTGTGTCCAGTTTTCCGACTGCGGCAACAGAAGTGGATGATATGAACAACGGAATAAAGCGAGGAATAAAATGTACGGACTATGTTGTAAGTTGTTTGTGTAACTAGCGAAAACAACATCACCATGGGCACGATAAACAGATTGCGTTGCCAGTTGTATTTATTTCCATAAACTTGAACCTGTCAAGACGGAGCTAAGCAATTGGGTTGTGTAATTTGATTGTTCGATGAACCAAAATATGGTTTTGCTTTTGTATGGGACCTTGGCGTATTTGATTTGTATTTGGTACAACTCTAAAGATTGGCTGCATTGCGACAAGGAACAGTGTTACTGATAAAACGGAGCATTGCGGTACTCCATTTTCCAGGCGATGGGTGCATGACAATTTTCCTCCTACCGATACTTGAAACATCCGCTCAGATAGAAAGCTTTGCATCATTCTCATCATTCGGCCACGTATCCGCCATTTTTTCAATGTAAGCAGAATCCCATGTCGCCATGTCGTGTCGTACGCCTTTGAGAGGTCCAATTAGACTATGTTCGTCTACTATTAGACTATGTTCGTCTACTGATGGAAGCGATCTTTCCAGCTCAGCTAAATACGTATCCGTACCACATCCGGAACGAAAAGCGTGTTGTCGTTTATCAAGTCGCCCACTTGATTCTAGCTCGGTGATCAGACGTCGGTTGATGATCCGTACAAACTTGCTTTGCCATGCAGCTTGTTAGCGATATCGGCCGAAAGGCAGCTGGTCCGGTATCATTACAGTTCGGTTTCGGGATTGGCACGACAACTGCATTTCGCCACCAATCAGGAAATTCGCCGTTCCGCCATATTTTGTTTAGTAGATCAAGTAGGATCAATTTCACGGATAACGGAAGTCGTTGAAGCATCGGATACCCTATCATATCGGGACCTGTAGATACACTCCTTCCTTTATCGAGCGCCCATAAGAGTTCGTCGATGGTTCGTGATGTCGTTGTTGTAGACGTCGTTGGAGTTGGGTGAAAATTCCATGCGCTGTCGTTCGGCCTTCTGCTTCTTCTTTTGAAAAAGTGGTGGGTAGCTGGATGTCAAAGATCTTTCGCTGTAGTGTCTCGCCAATTCCTCCGCTACTTCTTCGGGATTGTCTGTAAAACCGTCCGCTCGCCTGAGTGTCAACATGTGCTGATGTCGGCCGCCACGTAAGGTATTCACTGTGCGCCATAGCTCAGCAGTCGTGCTGTTCGGTGAGATTTTCTCCACGAAATCCTCCCAGGAATTTTGTTTGGCTGTTTTAACCGCTTTCCGTGCTGCTGCTTTCGCTTCCTGAAACCTTCACAAGGCTGCGGGCTTTTCAGGATCGCTGGTGTGCATACGACGTAGGGCTCGAAGATGTTTGCGTCGCTGTTTGATAGTTTCTTTCACCTCGGGACACCACCATGGAACCGTTTTGGGACCAACGCGACCGCTGGATCGTGGTATACACTTGATAGGCTGCTTCAATTATTTTCTCCGTGAACTTTTCAATATCCCACTCGACATCTGAGCGGATTGAGTTGATCGTGGTTTGTTCGTATAGAGGCCAGTCTGCTTGGTCAAAAAGCCACTTGCGTCGTGTTGTTGTGAGTAATGACCACCCTGGTATGGAGATTGTTATCGGAAAATGATCACTGTTACATGTATCCGGTAGTGTTCGCCAAATAAGCCTTCTGGCCAGATTTTCAGAGTAGAATGAGATATCGATGGCTGACGTATTGCCTGAGACCGGATCGAGACGAGTGGGTGATGCATTGTTTAGAATAACAAGTTTTCTTGTCAGAGTGGTCTCTGCGATGAACCGACCGAGCGCGTTAGTTGATTTTGACCCCCACGCTAAGTGGTGGGCATTGAAATCGCCTAGGAATATTATTGGTCCGCCCAGCTCTTCGAAGAGGTCGTGCAACGCAGATTGGCATTGTTGGGCACTTGGGGGGACGTATATACACACAACCGTTGCCAGGATCGGTTTGTGAATTCGTACAGCGATAAGATGCAAACTGGTGGCAATTTGCACTCGTTCATGCGGTATCTCCTCTCGTATTGCTAGTTCAACGCCGTGTTGCCAGTAATGATCACTTTTGGACTCCAAGAGCAAACTGTATTTTCTGCCTAAGAAGTCCGGTGCTACAACTGCTTTGTTGGCTTTGGTCTCTTGGAGCGCAACTATGCACGGATTATGTTCCGCAACCAGCTGCTTTAATTCATCGATATTTGCTCGCAGTCCACGCAGATTCCATCTCAAACATATATTGTAATGTTTCGTTTACACCAACGACAGGAAGTAGAATGCTCTCATTTTCAGAGTCAGGAATAAAATCTAAGTTGCGCTGATTAAAATCACCATAAATATGAACTTTAAATTCTGGAGGAAAATTAGAGATTATTTCTTCAGCTGCTTGAAAGAAGATCTCATATGTTGATTTGCAAACTAGATCCGGTGGAAAGTTTACTGAGACAAAAATGTGGATTTCATCAGCGATATGTGCTTTAACCCATACATGTTCAAATTCTTTGAATTTTGGTGAGACAATAAGATCGGGATTACATATAGATGAAACTGCGATGAGAACTCCTCCGCCTGACATTCTTTGGGTTAGTCGTAAATCACGATCATCTCTAAAAACATTATAGTCACTACCAAAAACCTCTTCACTTTTTACATCCTCATTCCAACTTGTTTCGGTACCTAGAATTATCGAAAATGAGGAGCCTAATATATTCTTATGGATTTCGTTCATCTTTACGGCGCTCCTCATTCTATTAAAATTTTGACAGTAAACCAAAATTTCAGTGGCTTTCGAAGAAGTTGGTTGTGATTCGTTATTCGTATAAATATTGTTTAAAACTATTGTACTGTTACCAGCTGCGTCATGCTTGTCCTAGTCTGCCTCTGAGAAGTGCGTTAAAATTGGCGAAAACACGAACGTTCACAGGAGCAAGATGAACAATGATGTTGATTGTTATGGTGATTGTTGTTAAGACCATTGTTGTTTCTATTGCAAATGCTGTTTCTGTTGTTGTTGTTGCTGTAACTGCTGTTTCTGTTTTCGTTGTGGTTGTTGTTATTTCTGTTGTAGTTGTTGCTGCTGTTGTAGTTGCTGTTTCTGTTGTAGTTGCTTATTCTGTGATTATTGTTGTTGTTGTTGCTGTTGTTGTTACTGCTGTTAATGTTGTTGTTTCTGTTTCCGTTGTGGTCGTTATTGTTTATGTTGTGCCTGTTTCTATTGAAGTTTTTGGTGGTATTATTGGACTTGTAGCTGTTGTTTTTGTTGCTATTGTTGTTGTTTCTATTTTGGTTATAGTTTTGATTATTGTTATTGTTGTACTTATTGCGGTTCCTGTTCTTATTGCACTTGCTATCTTTGTTGTTGTAGTTGTTATTGTTATTACTGTTGATATTGCTGTATCTTGTACCCTGTTTTCTTCTCGATTTTTTACTCTTTGCTGCTTTATCTTTCTCTTTTTGTTGTTTAATACGACGCTGTTTACGTAAGTCATATTCTGACCAGTCGGAGCGCCACACTCTTTTCGAACCAAGTGTGCGCCATCCATCTTTTGCCACTTGATTATGCTGCGAACCTGAGATAGCAGTTTTATTTGAAACGACGGTCAATTCGTCCATCAGACTGGGGGGAGACACCGCAGGTGTCAAACGAACATTATTAACACTGGTTTCCAGGGTACTAATTGTACCGGTATGTTCGTTGCATTGAGACGCCATGTCAATGGTTATTACGCTTAAATTTTGAACTTCGCAGCATATTTTTTTAGCTCGCGAGTCAGGTCAGTTGTGAGCTCCACCACGTACTCCTCAATGCGCTTCCTTGTGGATTCCATAGATATGTTGAATAATGACGTTATATGATTTTTTAAAACAACGAGCTCATCGGCCTTATTGACCGCGTTGTTTTCCATAGTGCGCGATAATGTTGACACCGCCTAATCAACTTTCGCGCAGGTGATATTATTTACATTAGTCACCGCTTCTTTTAGCTGGTGATCAATGTTGTCGAACAGTTCACCAAATGCGTTCAACTTTTTGATGTCAGCAGCCATTCAAAGATTGGAATCCGTTTGCGTCTTCATTAAATTAAACAGCTGCTCCTGTTGGAAAAGCACTTTACGTGTGTCAATCCCCGTTTTAAGATTATGCTGACAATCCGAGCTGGTGCCGTTGCACTCCTACACAGGCCGCGTGATACGATTTGTTGCAAAATTCGCACTTCCATAAGAAACGATCATCACTAATTGAACACGATCGAGCACTGCACGACATAATGCTGACTATTTTTTTTCGAAAATCGCGCGCGGCTTGAATAAAATTAATCAAATAAATACTTGTAGCGTAGCGCCGCTCAACTACGTCTACTACCGGTAACGGTCGACTAAGAACTGCGATTAAATTCAACGTTCAGTTAAACGAAGCAGTTGATAATAATTGGTTCTTGGGTATATCAGTTGAAAGAGGCATGCAGATGGGAAATTTTGTAGTAGTATACCATTCTTCTAGTTCAAGCGATCGACGGTTTTTGGAAATTTTAGAAAACTGGTGGGAGAATTTCGTTGACTTAAGTAAACTTAATGTAATTTCGGGCGATTTCAATATTGATTGGCTCAATGATCAAAATTCGAATCAGTTGAAGCAGTTGGCACAGTTTTTCAATTTCAAGCAAACGGTTAGTGAGTTTACAAGAATTTCCAGACACAGTAGAACATTGATAGATCACGTGTATTCCAATTTTGATGGGGTTCATTCGTATGTAGAGGCTGATTGTAAAATTTCAGACCATGAGACAATTTCAATTTTACTGGAGAATGAACCTAACCGTGGAGAGGATAAAGTTAAAATCAAATGCTGTAATATATGATTATCTCTTCGGCTAATACTAGGCCTGACGTTAACGTTGAAATAAATGGTGAGACTATTGATCGCGTTAGTGAATTAAAATATCTTGGAATAATCATTGATGATAAGTTAACCTTTAAGTCTCACATCGACAATGTCATCAAAAAGATTGCTAAAAAGTATGGTATATTGTGTCGTCTGAAAAATGATTTAACAATTAGTAGTAAAATTTTATTATATAAATCTATTGTTTCACCACATATTGACTTCTGCCAGGCCATTTTGTTTCTTTCCAATCAAACATAAATATTGAGGTTACAGCGATTGCAAAATAGAATCATGCGGTTAATTTTAAAATGTAACAGATACACTTCCTCTAGTTTCATGCTAAGCTCATTACAATGGCTCTCTGTGAAGCAAAGAATTTATTACTTAACAATGGTGTTCATTTTTAAAATTATTAATGGAATGCTGCCTCGATATTTGTGTGATCGAATTGAAAGAGGAAGTGATGTGCATAGGTACAACACTAGAAACGCGTCTGATGCAAGAACACCTAACTTTTTATTTAGTAGAACTCCTTGTTGTACAAAGGAATAAGTTTTTTCAATTCGATGCCTAGACATATTAAACGTGCGGCAACATTAGCGGAGTTCAAAACACTATGTATTTCACACGTAAAATCTGCTTTGTAGACAGATTTTTTGAATTTTTATATTTTGGAGTTATTTGAATAACTACACACCAAAAAAATCTGAATTTTATCGTTGACGTAATTGCAAACATGACACAATTCAACAACTCGTTATTCACGAAATGTCGGAACATTACCGTTTTCCGTTAATTTTACATGATACATTTACTTTACATGCGCAATGACATAAAATTACACTTCCTACCATTCAGAACAAACGCTATATGTGGAGTCTGAGCCACGCGCGCGATAAACAGATAGAGACTAACTTGAAATCGAACATGGTGACCAGTACTAAGATCTCATCGGGTTGAATTGAAGCTTTTAGACTTTTGTTGTGATCAGGGTCTGATTTGATGATGGATTTGCTTTGCTGGCTTTGCTCGACAATAGAGTTAATCTCGGCTATTGCTGCCATAGCGGCAATAACGGAGTTGGTTCGTTGAGTGGGGGGCTTGGTGACTTCTTCTGATAAAACAAGACATCGGGTTCAATTCCTGATCAATCCAGGGTATTCCCGGAAAGGAATATCCCTGGATTGCCTTGGGTTAGTGGTATGCAACTTTCAATAAAGGGGCCTGATGTGGATGATATAACTCGATTAGACTCTGCACTGCCACTAGGCTCGTCACTTCTCACCTTAGCAGGTGGTAGTACCGATGTCTTGGTCAGGCGGGAGGAGTCTTACAGAGAATTATCAGAAATGGAAGCTATTGGGTTCAATTCCCGATTCTATCAAGTATCTTCCCGGAATGGAAATTTTCTTGATGGACCCTGGTTGTTGATGGAATATTCGAAATATATCTGGTTACGTTCTTTTGAAGGAAAGGCTATGTCTGTAAATTGAACCAGTCCGTTTTTTTTTTGTTAACTGGTCTTGTCATGATTTAAAATATTAATTATCTTCTAGATAAATCGTTCAGCTCACACCTTTGTGGGGGTATGAGGTGGGACCATCATCATCAAAAAAAAAAAAACAATTATAGTCACATCGGTTCTTCGGACTGAACCGATTTTCTCAAACCAAGTCTCAAATGGAAGACAAAATATGCAGTTGAGTATTGCGTCGCCGCACCTCCCCCCGCTTTGCCCTTACACTTCCCTCCTTCATCACTCCCCTCCCTTGGATCACCCTCACGCCCGCATTTCCTTCATCCACCCCGTATAACGAAATAAGATGAAGGATTTCTGACGCATCCTCCACTCCCACTCTACTAACCCCCATTCCCTCCACTTTCACATGAAGATAACATTGAACTCATTAAATATTAAACTAATTAAATATTATTCTTTTGCCTTTCTCATATAGAAAGGTTATGCAATTGCTCCAAAAACCGACTTTCTAACCGAGGGCCGAGTCTCATATATCTGCGTTGTTCTACGTTAACTGTGTCTTGTATTTATTTACGTAAAGCTTATATATACTACATTGTTACCTGGTTGCCCAAAGCTAAAGCATGATGCGAAGGCGCGGGTTATTTGTAAATATCAACGGTAGAACATATGTGCTGGTTTTACCCAGGCAGTGAAAGTTATATCATCATGACACTGCTAGCGGCTGCGCTGGCGCAGGCAGTTTATTGAAGGTTACATAGTGGTATTGTTTTGGAAGTTGGGTTTTTCTTGGTAATCGCTTTTATGAGGGTTGCTGAGTTAAGGTTTAGGATGGGCGAGGTACGTTATTGTTTGGGAAAACCAAGATAGGATAACTATTAGCATTTTCATGTAATGGAAGGATGTGCATTATTATTACATCACATATCATTCGACTCAGTTCGCCGAGATCGCAAAATATCTGTGTGTATGTATGTATGTATGTATGTATGTATGTATGTATGTATGTATGTATGTATGTATGTATATATGTATGTATGTATGTATGTATGTATGTATGTATGTATGTATGTTTTTTTTATAGTAAGGTTAAAAAAGCTTCAAAAGCCTGGCCTGTAGTGAATTGGCACTGTGTGGGACTCACGACTCACGTTCGTGCCTAACTACTAAAAACATTCCTTACTTTTTACGCCCTTCTTCCACACGGAACTACGTCATCGTATTACTTCGTGGGGGGGGGGGGTTCGTTGCGCTTTCGTCGCACCTCTTTCTGCTGCTCTATCTCGGAGCCTCGCTTGGTTCATGGAGTGACACGACCTATGAGCTTTGATTTAACTCTCGGTTCCTCTCCTGCTTCTTGTCTCCATCCATTACGTCGCCGTTTATTTCTCGTCCCTGTGGTGAGCCGTTTAGGTGCTGATTCCCTGAGCCATTCAGCTCATGTTTCCGTGAGTCATTCAGCTCCCGGCCTCATCACGATCCGCTTGGATAGTGCTCAACGGTGAACTCATCCTACTCCGACCTATGGTTCCCCGACGGAGGAATTTCCCCCGACACCGATACCCGCTTTCTTGAGCCATTTAGCTCTACTAAAATCTTCCAGCTTTACTGCTTATCCTGCTCCGATTGAGAGTTCCCCGACAACGGAATTTCTTTCGTTACCGGTGTTTGTTTCGTGAGCCAATTAGCTCCCCTTTTCGTCACGATTCTGTCGGGTAGTCCACGGCGCCGAATCAGCCCTATCGTGAATTCCCCGGCGGCAGACCGCTCCCGATACCGACGTACGTTTCTGTGAGCCATTAAGCTCCCCGCCTCGTCTACTCGGTCTAGTCCCCGGCGGTGGACCTAGCCTACTCAACGGCCAGCCAGCAGATGCTGAGGTCCATCCAGCGATTCCGGGTAGAGCGTAGCTTCCGGTTCACTGGCGCCCCAACGACCCACTTCTGGCTATTCGACGCGGTCTACTCGGTCTAATCCCCGACGGTGGATCTAGCCTACTCACGAGCTACCCGGTAGAGTGTCGAGGTCGGTCCGGCGATTCCGGTGGAGCCTGACGTCCGGTTCGCTGGCGCCCCGACGACCCGAGCCCGGTGCTACATCGCGTACTACTCAACCGGTCCCCGGCGGTGGACCCAGTCTACACCGTCGGTGAGTTTCCCGGCGGCGGAATTTCTCCCGAAACCCTATTTGTGGTTCCACTGCGGCGTTCTAACCAATGTCGTTACTTTGTTGGTCCCTTCGCCACTTCCTTTGCAGCTCGGAGAGTATACTCGTAACAACTCTGTTGACAGCGTCCCAGATATGCTCGTTGCGGCACATCTCTTCGACGATATTATCCATTGTTATATCAGGGATACCCCTTCGGACTTCTTCGAATCTGGAGCATTCGAAGACCACGTTTTCCGGTGTCTTTTGCACGTTCACACACTCCGGGCAAAGGGGTGACGAAGCGTGCACAAACCGATGTAGGTATTTCCGGAAGCATCCATGCCCGGACAAAAACTGCGTCAGATGGAAGTTCACCTCTCCATGCTTCCTATGTACCCAAGTAGACACATTTGGGATGAGTCGGTGGGTCTATCTTCTTTTGTCCGCGTAATCCCACTCTTGCTGCCACTTAGCCAACGAGTCCGCTCGAACCAGTCTCCATGCATTACGTTCATTTCTCCGCGGGTAGCATTCTACGTCCTCAGCCAGAGTGATGCAGATGGGAATCATCCCGGCAATTACGCATACCGCCTCCGACGATATCGTTCTGTTCGCACTTGCGACACGAACAGCCATTAGGCGAAAAGTGCTTGTCAACTTCGTCCGGTTCCGCTTTGAGTTCAGCGCAGCAGCCCAGGCCGGTACGCCATATCTCAGGATTCGCCAGGAGACGTTTCGTGCTGCCTCTTGCCCCTCCGTGGTTCGGCATGATCCTTGCCAATGCGCTAGTTGTCCTCGCAGCCTTCTGACATACATAGTCGACATGGCAGTTGTAATTCATCTGATCGTCAACCATCACACCCAGGTGCTTCAGCGCGCGCATCGATGGAATGGATTGTCCTCCGACGCTGATCTCGAGACGCTGGATTTGCTTACGATTGCTAACCAGCACTACCTCAGTCTTGTGGTGAGCCAGCTGCAACCTGACGTTAACCATCCAGGTTTCCACGATACCTATTGTCTCTGCCGTCAACAACTCTTCAAGGGTCTCGCCCGTTATCGTCAGGACAACATCATCTGCAAAGCCGACGATCTCCACTCCCCTGGGCAGTTCCAGTGTTAACACTCCGTTGTACATAATATTCCAGAGCGTTGGACCAAGTATGGAGCCCTGAGGTACTCCTGCCGTTACCCTAATCGACCTCTGCCCCGTGTTCGTTTCGTAGACCAGTACTCGGTTCTGAAAGTAACTTTTCAGAACCTTGCACAGATAGTTCGGAACCCGCATTCTATGCAGCGCTACGGCGATGGCTCCCCAGCTAGCACTGTTGAACGCGTTCTTCACGTCTATCGTTACCACGGCGCAGTAGCGATTACCCCTTCTCTTTTGCTTCAATGCTTTCTCCGCGTTCGCGATGACGATGTGGATGGCGTCCACCGTCGATATTCCTTTCCGGAACCCGAACTGTCTCTGCGATAGTCCGTTCTCACTTTCAGCGTAGGTCGTCAGCCTGTTGAGGATGACTCTTTCCAGGAGTTTACCGAGAGTATCCAGCAGGCATATAGGCTGATACGATGCTGGATCTCCTGGTGGTTTCCCTGGTTTTGGCAGTAACACCAGCTTCTGGATCTTCCATCTATTCGGGAAGTAGCCATCGTCCAGGCATTTCTGTAGGACTATCCTGAACATGTCCGGAAACGCCAGGATCGCAGTCTTCAGTGCCACGTTGGGGATACCATACGGTCCGGGAGATTTCTTCGCTTGCAGCCCTTTTGCCACTATAAGGAGCTCGTCGTTGGAAACCCGATTGTCACCTGCATTTCCACCATCTGCATAAGCGTACGGTGTAGGCGGCCATGCGGTTGGGTCGTGCTTCGGGAAAAGGTCCTCCACGATAATTTTCAGCTTGTCGCCGCACATTTCAACTGGCGTCATTGGGCCCTTGATCCTGGCCATAACGACACGGTAAGCATTGCCCCAGGGGTTAGCGTCTACTTCTCTGCACAACTCCTTGTAGCAGGTGGACTTGCTTAGCACTATCTCACGTTTAAAAGCGGCCCTAGCCGCCCGGAATATTAGCTTACGCTCTTCTCTGACTGACTCAGATCTTGCTCTCTGAACGCGTCTTCTGGCTTTTAAGCAAGTAGCCCGGAGGATGCTTAGCCTTTCGTTCCACCAGTACGCCGGACGCCGGTAGTTCCTCGGCTCCATTTTCCTAGGCATTGTTATATCGGATGCCCTAGCTATTGTTTCCGACAGCTCATCGGCACTCGGAATTGGAGTGGCGCTGTCAGCACGAAGTGCTTCCACAAAAAGGTCCTTGTCGAATTCCTTTATTTTCCACTTCCGCTCGCCAGTCCTCATTCTCTGCGTCACCGTACGAATTCGCCGACCAATGTTGTAATGGATGGCTTGGTGATCACTATGTGTGTACTGCTCACTAACTTGCCAATTCATGTCATCCATCAGTGACGCGCTGCAGAATGTTACGTCGATGACCGTCTTTACGGAATGTGCTAGCGGAACCTTCATTTCACAGCTTTACGTCCAGCTTCGCCAGTGCTTCCAATAGGCTGTAACCTCGTGCGTTGGTCAGCCTGCTACCTCACTCCACGGCCCAAGCGTTGAAATCTCCTCCTATAACAACCGGCATTCGCCCGACTAACGAGTCGGTTAATGCGTCCAGCATCCGGTTGTATTGCTCTGTGGAGGAGCATAACAGCTACACACGAATACGCCGTTTATCCTGGCGATTACGAAACCTTCGTGTGTTCTATCCACCACTTCTTGAACAGGGAAACCGCCCATCACTTGGATTGCCGCCATCCATGCACTATCCACCACCCAGTTACCGTTATCGGGAGGGACATGATACAGCTCTGCAATAATTGCAACGTCGCACTTCATTTCTGTTGTTGACTGCCACAACAGCTGCTGTGCAATGTCACAATGATTGAGATTGAGCTGGGTAACCTTCATCGTTATTGGCCTGCCTTCGCCTTTTTGTTCTCTGGGCATAAGAAGCCTCCCGTCATGTGGTCTTTGTCGACCTCATTTGTGCAGAGAAAGCACTTCGGTTGCTTTGTGCAGTCTCTAGCAATGTGTCCCTTCTCCCCACATTTTTTGCACATATCAGATCTGTCGGGGCCTCTACAGTTTCTTGCCTGATGGCCAAAACCCAGGCATCTGAAACACCTCTCCATTTGTTTAGTGGCTCTAGGGATCAATCGCAACGAGCACACCGACCACCCGATTTTGATCTTACCGGTCGACATAAGCTTGTTGGCTGTGGTTGGCGATAAGCGTATCACTGCTGTCTGTGTGCCACTGTACGCCTTCCTCAATCTTATTGATATCTGCTCCCTCTCCAGGTTTCCTTGCTCTATTAGCGCGCCTCTCACTTCGTCTTCCGTTGTGATCTCGTCCAGATTCCTGCACTCGACCACTGCTTCCTGAACTAATGCTCTCACATTCGCTTCTCCTCCCACCGCTTCTGCCACAAGTTCCCGGTAGGCCGAGCTCTTGATCAATGGATCTTTCTTCAGCTCGAACAGCATTTTGCCTTTCTGAGTACGCCTGGTTCTTATAACTTTCTCCCCCAGCTCTTTCAACTTGGGATCCTCTCGCACCCTTTTGAGGATCGCAGCGTACGTCACGCCTTCGTTTACTTTGACGACTAGAGCGTCTCCCCTCTGCTTCTGCTAGCGTGACCGAAGGTCTTCTTTCTTCTTTTTCTTCTTTTCCTCCTTTTCTTTCTGTTTTTTCTTACTCTCTTCTGCGGTTTCTACGGTACGCCATTCATTCTGCGATTTTCGGCTTTTTCGCTGTCCTTCACCGACCTTGCTGGGCTTCTTCGGTTCCTCCTCCTCTCCTGGCGTTTCCCTTATTCTTTTCACAGAACGAGAATCCCGGCCGCCCTTCGGTGTCTCATAGGCTTCTGCTTCTTCTATCGCTGTGGACTTCAGCGCATTTTCGGCGTTTTCAGCTCGCTCTAGTAACGCCATTTGTTCGCATTCGGCTGCTGCTACGGCGGATTTGATGGTAATCACTAGATCCTTAATATGTCCGTGCACGTTGCCCTTGGTTTTGACGAATTCGTAGAGTCCATCAATAGTTTGCCTCAAGTTCTTCACTTTAGGTAACCCAGACTGCTGGTCTTCTTGGGTAACGCTTGATTTCGGTGTGCGCACCTAAAATCCTAGCTTTCCTTGGCGTCCAGTTGTTTTGTTGCCGCTCGTGCTCTGTGTGGACTCGCTAGGTTGCTCTCGCTGCTGCTGCTGTTGTGGTTGCACTTGCTGTTGCACTTGTTCGTTATGCTGGGTCGGTGACCTCGTTAGCCCACCTTTGGCGAACGGGTTCACCACAGTTGCTCCGTTAGAATTTTTGTTGTTTTTGTTGATTTTGTCTTCTTGTATGCTTTTTGGGTCCCAACTCCAAGCCGCTATCTACGCCCGTAATAAGTAGTCGCCCCACATGATCCCATGGTTACCTTTGCGAGCAGTGAGGTCGCATGCAAGGGTTGACGCGGTCCTTCATGGGGTACCGCGTTCAGAGCCGGATCGGCGCTAGTCAGGAGCCTTCAACTGAGCCTACTTACACCAGCTAAGGTGGCGGGTTTCGAACGTACTTGGAGACCTACCAAAGTTTTACTGGGACGAGGGGCAGCCAGCACCATTAGCCCACTCGCCGTTTTGGGGAAGTGTCACCCATCCTTACTAGGGTAGTGGAATGGCGTGGCTGTCGGTCCGTAGATAATTTCGATGAAATCCTTATTCACATCCGTGTTCTGCCGCCAGTATGCCGTAATTAGGATCTTACTGGTGTCGATCCCAATGTGCCGGTTGGCACTCCCGTTGGGTAAGGGTGCTTTATGCTAAAGTCTTGTGTAAAACCTTAGCGGAAGCGGCACCGACTCGCTTCGTCGGAGCTGCATTCGGATTTACATGGCTTTTTCTAGTGGTTTGGCAGAGCCCAACATTGCCTAGCCCCACCATATCCTAGCAAGACTCCCCAACTCGCAGTAGCTCCGGAGGGGGGTCCGTTAAGCCCCTGAACTTCTGTCCTCCTGTCCCTGCTGCCCCCGTGTATGTATGTATGTATGTATGTATGTATGTATGTATGTATGTATGTATGTATGTATGTATGTATGTATGTATGTATGTATGTATGTATGTATGTATGTATGTATGTATGTATGTATGTATGTATGTATGTATGTATGTATGTATGTATGTATGTATGTATGTATGTATGTATGTATGTATGTATGTATGTATGTATGTATGTATGTATGTATGTATGTATGTATGTATGTATGTATGTATGTATGTATGTATGTATGTATGTATGTATGTATGTATGTATGTATGTATGTATGTATGTATGTATGTATGTATGTATGTATGTATGTATGTATGTATGTATGTATGTATGTATGTATGTATGTATGTATGTATGTATGTATGTATGTATGTATGTATGTATATATGTTTGTATGTATGTATGTATGTATGTGTGTGTATATGCGGATTTGTTAACAAAATGTCCACATCGGTTTCTCGGAGATGGCTGAACCGATTTTTACAAACTAAGATTGAAATGAAAGGTATAATATTCCCATAGGTTGCAATTGAATTTCATTTTCAACCAACATCTTGTTCCGGATTACAAGTTGAAGAGTATGGTTACAAAACAAAATTTGTTGATTTGTCCACATCGATTTCTCGGAATTTTCTGAACCGATTTTGAAAAACTTGATTTTAAATGAAAAGTCCATCAGCTGCTGTTGAATTTTGTGTGGATCCGAGTTCTGGTTCCTGAATTACAGGGTGATACGTACGATTACGCAGCAAATCCCGATTCTAACGAATTCTGGGATGAATGTAAAAAGGTGAATTTTTTTTCCAAAATGTAAACACAACTGTTGAATTTGTAGATCTAGGTCACCAACAGTCATTCAAAGTCTCTTTGGCCACACTGGTCACCATCGACGGATCCGGAAGCATCCAAATTCAGAATAACGGTTATATTGGTTTCTCGAAAGTGGCTAGACCGATTTGATCAACTTAGTGTTGCGTCCCCGGAAACTGATACTAAATTCCATCTCCATCCGACTTCCGGCTCCGGAGTTACGTTTTGTGGAGTGCGATCACATAGAAAACTCCGATTCAAACCGATACCGCGATGAATGCGAAAAAGGTGCTCTTATATATACTTACTAAGTGTAATAAGAATGAAAGACATTTCCATAATGTTATATTGTACGAACCAGCTATTAAATCATAGTATGGAGAAATGAGAAAGGCACAATTGCACCTCTAGGTGTATTAAAACAGGTTTTTCAGTTCAATATTACCGTGGCTGTTTTTTCTTTTACAAAATTTTAGAACTCGAATAATGATTTCTTTTCTTGTATATAGTTGTCATGTCATGTATAATAATAAAATGTAATATATCCATTTGAAAGCTTTAATGAATATAAACAACGCAAACATTCTCGTATTCATGATTGAGAAAGGCGCAATTGCACCGCTAGGTGGATTAAAACAGGTTTTTACATTTCTTATAACAGAAATGTATAGAATCCGCTCAAACTTTCAAGATTTTTTCCGAGGCCCGGAGGGCCGAGTCTTATATACCAATCGACTCAGCTCGACGATTTGGGACAATGTCTGTGTGTGTATGTAACGGACAAACTCTCATTCGTGTTTCTCAGCAATGGCTGAACCGAGCTTATCCAAACCAGTTTTAAATGAGAGAACTAAAAAACAGTAAGAACGCTATTATTTTGTTTTCGATTCTGATGTTAAGTTTCCAAGATATGAATGTTTGAATGCGTAAAAATGGCGTTTTTGCAATTTTTTTGAATTATCTGCCGAAATTGACAATATAGATTAACAATTTATTTGTTTTTAGACAGCTTTAATGAATACCTTTCGAACAAGCTATAGATTGTTGCAATCGGACTATTGTCAAAAGAAATATTTAACATTAAATGCGGACGAAAGATTTTTATCATTTCCCATAGCCAGAAATATGACCAAAACATGTAATCTATTATTAACGCCAAAACGGCTTAGTTTAGGTCAATAGTATCTTCGGAGAATTTAATGGAGGTAATATGCCCTTTCTTTTGGTATTGTGCTTTTGCTGATTAATCCTCCTATGAGTGAGATATTTTCACAAATTTTCTTGGAAGTGATTATATCGAAATGATGCCTTCAGCAAATTTGTAGCTCTTACTTTTGCGAATAACTTTACTGAAGACTTCAAATATCTATTTTGAATACTTTAAAAGTTATGGCTTGTTGTTTGTGGATTACTCTATGTCGCCTATTTATTGTTCAATATAGTAATAATCCATTGAAATAAGCCAAACATTATTTCGATAAAACGAATTTTGTATTTCATTTTTCTATCTACAACCGCTAGAAATAATCACCGAACACTTTCAAGTTGTCTGGAAGAAACTTGATAACTTATCAGTGCAAAAATGTTCATTTGTGCGAACCTTCTGACTGCAATTTTTCTAACTTATGACCATCGGATCGATCTGAAACATATCGGAAAATGAAAAGCGAAATAAATACCTCCAAGCAAAGGCGTAGCCAAGAGAAGGTTTTGGGGTTTAACACAATACAACGCCCCCCCACCACACCCAAAAAAAATATTGGATTGAAGTTGAAAATTTATTGATGCAGACTGATTTAATTCAATATTACAATAACAATTATCTGATCCGTAGATTGATAACCTGTTGTTGTAAACATCATGAGGACTTTTGATAAATTGTCGGAATGGGGTCCTGATATGTAACTGATCTATTGGTCTTGATTTCACAGTTGTCTAATTGCATCAATATCAAATTCCTGCCTGAAAACATTCCAATAGAAAATTTCACAGTTCTGTAATCAATCATAATCCTCAGATTTATTTTCAAATTGAGCTCGTTTTTGTAGAGATGTACTGTAATAAGGGTCTTTATTTAATAGGAAGCGAAGTTAAAATTGATTTAATGTCTATGAAACATAGAACTGCTTCCGGAGTTACGAGTTGAAGAGTTCAGTCACACAGCAAATTCCCATATAAACTGAAATGAAAAATTTCAAAATCAAATTTGTATTTTTGATGCCAAATGACCTTAAAATGCATGAAACATTGAGATGTTTGACAAAAGTTGACTTTTTTGGACTTTAGTACATTTTTGCCTTTCTCATACAGGAAAGTTATGCAATCACTCTAAAAATCGTCAATCATACCGGACCGGAGGGAGTATGCAGTGAGGAGTTGCTACTTTAAAATTAAAACTAGTTTAAAATTTCTTAACAAGTTGAAAATTTTCGGCAAGACCTGGACCTCCCGGATCTTTCTCCATGATCCGCCGCTGGTTTCAAGCGATGTTTCAGTATCACATAGTATCTCAAGATCGTGGCTGTCGATCCATTGTATGTATGTGCAAATCCTACTGAACACGTAATATTCATTTCCACCATTGTATTGAACATAACCAGCCATGGAATCGCAGTCTGGGCAAATGAGACAAGCACAATTGCACCAATAGGTGGATTAAAACAGGTTTTTATTTTGGGAATGCGTCGAGTTGAGACGAAAACGTAATATGATTAATAACGAGGATAACACTTTCCGAATGTAGAGAGAAATTTATGAAAAATGACGATTTACATTCGACTCTAGCAGGTTCTGATCGATTTTGATGAGCATTTGATTTTTGTTGTATGACCAAATGTATAGGTCAAATGTTTAAAAACAGTAATTTAAGGTCAAGATAGCATCATTTTGAAACCGCCAATTTTGGAAGTTTAGTATCTTCGATGAATTTTACAAACGTTAAACAGCGCATTATTTGATAAAATAATTTTTACGGTATATAGTCCAAGAAATATTTATGGTGAATTTTCTCAGATTAATATTCATGACTACAATAACGTCTCAACAAATTCGCTAAAGACACGAACTCTGTTACTATTTTCTGAAAAATTAATTCTGCATAATTTTAAAACTTCAAAAATTACGGTTTCGGAATTATCCCGTTTGGACAGTAAGATCGTTTTTCACCAAACCCCCACCAAACCGAATTTCTGGCTACGCCGCTGACTTCAAGTAAGTAGAAACAAAGTCGATCTACACTCGTTCACAAGAAACTTCTTCGAATGCTGAATATCTATTATAATTATAATGAAACCCCGATTTTATCAGCCAAATATGAACATATGTTTGATGGGCAGACGAACAAGACTGAATTCAAGTAAATCCTTTCTTGAGCATGTTTTCCTTATCATGAAGATGGAAATATGCAAAAATAAAAAGTTCATCATAATCAGAAATAGTTATCAGACTACATCAAGGGACGGTAAGAATATTTTAACAGCTTCAGTTTATTATAAAGAAAAAAAAGCCCGATTTAGTCAATGTCTCCATTTTGTCAGCCTAAAATACGCCATGAGATTGATAAAAATGGGTCTTTATTGTATGTACTGTGTTTCACATTAATAGGTACATTACATTTTTGGGGATTTTTTTTTTATTGCATCGAACTACAACAATTTTTAGGTAGTATTCAAGGGGTTATTTTATCGACTTCTTCCAAAATTTGGCGAACCTATTCCAATTAACCCATATATCCTAGCGTATGAAATTTCATAAGCAGAACTATCCGTCGTTTAACGCGTATTTACTGCAGAATTTCGGCATCTGTTTTATTATTGCACTAATGGGATCATTGCACCTCATATTTCATTGTGAAACAAGGCAACTGCCATTTTTTATAATTTTGTTTACATTTTTGAACCGTGTATAGCTGGGCCAAATGGCGGCTGAAAAGTAAGCAATACATTTAATTGAATTTTATTGTTGGAATTCCTGCTAATAATTCCATTATGTGACAAAACGTTCCCACAGATGTAAAAGAAGTGTTGTCTATTAGAAAATCCGAAGAAATATGTCAAACAACTTAAAATTTGTCGTTTTTATTTAAGCGCACGAAATTTTTTGCACGAGAAATTTTCATTCTCAAAACCATTTTAAGCGGTGATTTTATTTTTCCCATAATCTATGATACATTTTTTGGTGGAATTGAAGATATCGCTGCATTTGGCTCACTTTTTGAAACCCCTGGGTTATAATGGGTTAATTGGTATACTTAAGTGTTTATATGTTGCAGATAGAGAAAATACTGAAATTTTCAGCTTTTTTCCTACACAATATTACGAAAGCTTATTAAAAAAATTTTCCTAATAAGTTTGTGAAAATTATTAACTATTTGAAATTTTTCAATAGTTTAATTTTTTATTTAACCATGATGTTTTAATAAATAGTGACCATCGCTTCACAACGTAGTCTATTTTTCATGCCTTGCGGTGAGCACCCTCGAATTGCTGAACTGAAAATTATGGCATAGAAATTTTTAGTATTATTTACAGAGTTAACTTGCCGCGCAGATAGCTCTGAATTAGACCCGCTGGTACCCTAAGACGATTTCGATAGATGTTCAGAGCACTGTGCACCCAGTGCATTAACGCAAGTGACGGAAGGTTATCGAAAAGTTTCGTGAAAATGAAAATTCTAGTAATGATGATGATTTTCCAAAACGGTTCGGTTTTCGAGAGGTTTTTATTTGTTCTTTGGCATTAGGATTAGCGATAATAATTCAAATCAAGGATACTACACCTTTAGAAAAAGTCGATGTCGAAGTAAAATTTGGAACTATGCACGCATGCACTTCAGAGATAGCGTGATATCAGGAGCTGCGATTTCATTTCAACGCTTTTTTGTGAAAAGGGCGATACTTACAAATGTAAACATAACGTTTTTTTCATACATGCGAATGAGGGCTTTGAAACACAACAAATTTACCTAAAAATTTGGATTATACGATATTTGCTACAGCAAAAAATACAAGGGCGAAACTGTATTTTAACAAACAGGGCGATACTTTTTTTGCTAGCAGTTTAGATGCGAAACTGTTTTTTTCGTATTTTTTTAGGATTATCAAGCTGATACCAGCTGTAAATAATAACAATGATCGCTATTGAAAAAACACGGACGAAATCGGTGGTGTAGAATGGTAGTTATTGTAAAAAAACGTAAGGGCGATACTTCAATGCTGATAGGTGGGACCGAAAAAGTAAACAATCGCCAAAGGGGCGATACTATCATTTTGTCAATTTCAATAGCAAAAACAAATTTTAATTTAATAATTTCAAATACTTTATGAAGTATTGGGTTTCGATCACTGAATCATGCAATCTAGGATGTAAAAAACACAATAGTTCTTAAATAGGAAATAAAACCAAGTCTGGAAATATTCACTGTTGATTTTCTTTAAAAGGTATCACTGTTAGTATCGCCCTTTTCAAGGAAAAGCATCGATTTTTTAGTTCTCAGTCGCGTTGGAAATTTGAGTAAATAATAAACTTCAAATCGATTCAAAAAAAATCGATTTTTTTGTCTCAGTACAATATATAACCAATTTAGGAAAATTCAGTTTTCCCACCACAATTCAGATATTTTATTAACAGAGCATTAACAATAATTCGTTGGTATGTCTATGTTATGGGCCATTTGTTCGCTTTCCCATTGATTTGGTTTGAGATTTCTAGCACTGATGTTGTCCTATGCTAATTTGAGCGATTCTCTGAGTCCTGCCACTATCCCATGTAGTATGTGTTATCAAAAACATCGCGAAGCATCAAGTTCTAAATGTTCTCAAACGATATAATATCCGAAGAGAGTGATAAGAGTTATAAGAAATCTCTCATCACACTTTTAGGTGGATTAAAAGCGTTTTTCATATTCGCTCACACGCTAATATGAGAGGTCGTAGACGCGGATCATATGAGCAACGTGGCAATTACTCAAGCAGGGGTAATAACCACCACCGTGGTAGCAACCGCTATCATAGCGATGCCAACAGGCAACCACATGAAACACGATACCGAGGTAACTCAAATTTCGGTCGAGGATTCCCTTCTTTTCCTCGACACGACAATAGAAATATTTATTCGTTGAGAATAACTTTCCAATTCCGACTGATGGAATTTTGGGAAGAGATTTCTTAACGCTGCATAAATGTAAAAATTTAAAAATTGAAGATAATTTGAATGGAGGATTTATTCTTCCACAAAGATGAGAAGTGGTTAGAAAAATATGTCAGCTAACTACATGCACTGAAGATATGCTTTTATGTTCGAAAGAATTGTATCCTGGCGTCTTCATAGGCAATACAATTGTAAATAGTTTGAGTCCTTATGGTAAGTTTATAAATGTAGCGTACTGCGTTTTAATCGATATTTATATGACGCGTTCGGTAAAAAGGTTAAACCCTCTCGTTATACGGTCAAACGACCGATCGAAGATACGATCGAAGACACGATCGAATAAATAGAACCAGCAGCAGTTTATCCAGTGATCTGGTAGAAGTCACACGTAAAATTGTTTGTGCTTTAATAAAAGAAAATTCCTTGATAGTACTTAAAAGCTGGCGACGAGGATAAAAAGTGTTAAGTGATTCTCATACGGAATAATTCCTGTAGCAAGGAAATTTCAGAGTGAGCTGAGTAAGTATATAGCAGAGTTTTTGTAGAGCGTTAAGCTCGAGAAAACTTGTGCCAAGACAACGTGCTTGGGTTTAATTTGAAGAGGCCATAAAACACCTTGAGCAGAGCCGTTGTTGAAAAAGGAAAAATAAGCTATCGTCTCTTGTGACGTGAAATTTCAAAAAAAAAAAAGGAACATTTATAAGAATATATAAAACCTGTGAAACAAAAGTTTCGTGTTATTCAGCATTTCACTAATTGGCAACGGCCATTTTATTACTTTCTACTATTCGCAGATCTTCCCGCCATTTTTTAATTCTGCCGCGCAACTTTTGTTCGATCGTCCAGAGAGTCGGCATATCATCAACCCGCTCACAACAACGGGTGAGATATCATCTTCTAGTGATCGATAGTGAGAGTCCGAACGATCGTGTAGTCGAGCAGTACGTGAGAGTGAGTTTCACTTGTGTTGGGAGCAACCGTTCGGGTAGAGAAAGAGTTCTCGTTGTGAGTTGTGAGAAAGGTTTATCTCACAAACACAGTCAACGGAAGGTTGAACATTACTGCAGTTACTAGTGTTGTCCTATCGGTGAGGAAGAAGTGCGTCAAGTAAGTGAAATCAATTCCTGTTTCTTTTCTTGATTGCTGCTATAGCACCATGCCTTCGTTTGGCACGTTAGACCATTACGTGAAAGGCACTTCTTTCGCGAACTATATGGAACGTTTGGAGCATCTTAGCTCTTTCAATGGTTGGACTGAAGAGAACAAGAAATCAGTGCTAATCGCTCTTACAGGCCCGGTTGTTTATGATGAGTTGAAACTTATGTTTCCAACAGTTGAACTGGTTACATTAAAATATGCGGATATGGTTAAAAAAATTGAAGGAACGTTTCGACAAAGTTGATCCCGATATGATGCAACGTTTCTATTTCTACAATCGATTTCAAAAAGCAGACGAATCTGCAGAAAGCTTCATTTTGTCGGTAAAATTGCAAGCTGAACTTTGCAATTTTCAGCATTTTAAAGAAACTGCAATTAGGGATCGACTGATAATGGGACTGTACGATCGTGAGTTGCAAAAGGGTTTACTGATGTCAGAGACTCTGACACTGGAGGCAATAGAAAAAAAAGTGCTTAGTAGTGAGGTAGCCAATAAACAGACTAAGGCAATCGGTAATGAACTTAGAAGAGACTTAGACGTGCATTCAGTAAAGAGTAGGTTAGGAGAAAAAGTTGGTGAAAGTAGTCGAGACTATGGGCGTGATAAACCCCACAGAGGCAGAAGTGCGAATAGAAATGATAGGCGAGTTAGTTTCCGTAGTAGATCTCCGTCTGATGTTAGATATCGTGGTGCATATTCTAATGCAATTTGTAATTATTGCAAGAAACGTGGTCATCTGAGAAGAGACTGTTACAGTTTGAGGAATCGAAATTCGGTGCATCATGTAGAGAAGGATGATAAGGACACTAGCTATGATTTTAAAAGGTCAGGCGCGCTAAATAGTTCAGGTGAGGAAACAGATGGAATGGAGTGCTTAATGATTTCTGCTGTTAAGAAGCTGAATGAACCGTGCATGATTAAGGCAAAGGTGCAAAACTGTTTGTTGAAGATGGAAATTGATTCAGGGTCAGCTGTTTCTGTGATCAGCGAGGCCGATTTTAGAAAATTTTTCTATGCGATTCCAATATGTAGTTCCACTAGACAGCTTATTGTTGTTGACGGTGCACGATTGAGGATTCTGGGGGAAATTTATGTGCAAGTTGAATTAAATGGCTTAGTAGCACAACAGAAACTTGTGGTCTTAAAATGCAGCAATAGTTTTGTTCCTTTGCTCGGAAGATCATGGCTTGACTGTTTCTTCTCTGGTTGGAGATCTGGGTTTACCAATGCTGCTTTGGTGAATAACCTAAACGAGAAGAAAGGTATCGATGACATAATTGATAGTATGAAACTGAAGTACAGGAAAATTTTTGCCAAAGATTTTTCAGAACCTATCGTAGGCTATGAGGGGGAACTTCTCCTGAAGCATGAGCAGCCCATTTTCAAGAAGGCGTATACGGTACCTTACAAGTTGAAGGACAAACTGGCGGAGCATTTGGAGATGCTGGAACAACAGAAGGTAATTACACCCATAAAGGCTAGCGAATGGGCGTCACCTGTGATAGTGGTAGTGAAAAGGGACCAGGATATACGTTTGGTGATAGACTGTAAGGTCTCTATAAACAAAGCAATAGTACCTAATACGTATCCACTACCACTAGCACAGGACATATTTGCTTCTCTGGCAGGCTGTAGGGTATTCTGTTGTCTAGATTTAGCTGGGGCGTATACGCAAGTTCCTCTGTCTGACCGATCCAAAAAGTTCACCGTCATCAACACTATGAGAGGACTATTCACATACAATCGACTTCCGCAAGGGGCATCAAGTTCTGCGGCAATTTTTCAGCAAATCATGGACCAGGTCTTGCACGGGCTAGAAGGTGTTAGCTGCTATTTAGATGATGTCCTTATAGCGGCTGAAACATTAGAAAACCTATTTTAATCCACCTAGCGGTGCAATTGTGCCTTTCTCAATCATGAATCACGAGAATGTGTGCGTTGTTTATATTCATTAAAAGCTTTTAAATGCATATATTACATTTTATTATTATACATCACATGACAACTATATACAGGAAAATAAATCATTATTCGAGTTCTAAAATTTTGAAAAAGAAAAAACAGCCACGGTAATATTGATCTGAAAAAAGGTGCAAAATCGGCAAAGTCCCAAAAAGTCGATTTTTATAAAAAAATTTTTTTTCGAGATAACATAAAATCTCGACGTTTCATGCATTTTAAAGATGTTTGGCATCAAAAATACGAATTCGATTTCTGAAATTTCATGGGGTCCCCCCTTTGAAAAAAATTTTTGAGTTCCGGCTTATATGGGAATTTCATATGTGACCGGACGATTTAGTCTATATTTCCGGAACCATACAAGCGATCCGTGCATACATCTGTGGGGATAATATAGCTATCATTTGGGACTAAGTTTGTGAAAATCGGTCCAATCATTTCCGGGAAACTGATGTGAGTTCGTAAATTTTGAAAGATGGCCGCTTTTCCCGGGCACTTCCGGAACCGTCTATGGTGGTCAATGTAGTCAACGAAAGTTTGGTTGGCCGTCGGTGACCTAGAACAGCAAATTTAAGTTGTTTGAGAGACATTTTAGCGAAATTTTTACCTTTTTTGCTTTCATCGGAGTATCGGTTTGAATCACAATTTGCTATGTGATCGCACGCCACAACCTGTAACTCCGGAACCGGAAGTCGGGATGAAATTGAATAGCCATTTACGGGGACGCAATACCTTTCATTTGAGGCCAAGTTTAGTCGAATCGGTCTAGCCATCTCCGAGAAACCGATGTGACTGTTATTCTGAATTTAGATACTTCCGCCGGGGCTTCCGGAACCGAGGATGGTGGCCAATGTGGCCAAATAGACTTTGAATGGATGTTAGTGACCTAATACTACAAATCGAAGCAGTTGTGGTCATATTTTGGAAAAATTTTCACCTTTATACATTCATTGCAGAATTTATTAAAATCGACATTTTCTGCGTGTTCGTACTTATCACCCTGTAATTCCGGAACCGGAAGTCGGATCCATTAGAAATTCAATAGCAGCCTATGGGAACGTTGCACCTTTCATTTGAGACTAAGTTTGTCAAAATCGGTTCAGCCATCTCTGAGAAAAATGAGTGACATTTTTGGTCACATACACACACACATACACACACACACAGACATTTGCCGAACTCGACGAACTGAATCGAATGGTATATGTCACTCGGCCCTCCGGGCCTCCGTTAAAAAGTCGGTTTTCAGAGCAATTGCAATACCTTTCTATTGAGAAAGGCAAAAATGTGCAAAACTTCTAGATTTGGTTCTTGAACGACTTTATCAAGCAAATATCAAAGTAAATTTTAAAAAATGCAAGTTTTTCGTTACACAATTGCCATATTTGGGGCATCTTGTTACAGACAAGGGACTTTCGCCATCTCCTGAAAAAGTATCGACTATAAGCCAAGCTAAAGCGCCTACAAATGTAACAGAACTTAGAGCTTTTCTTGGATTGATAAATTTTTACAATAAATTTGTTCCTAACCTGTCTTCTCAGCTAAGAAGTTTGTATGCCCTGCTAACCAATGATGCAACTTTTAATTGGACGGATGATTGCGAGAAAGCTTTTCAGTTCAGTAAGAATGCCTTGTTGCATGCAGATTTATTGGAGTTCTACGATCCAAAAAAACCGCTAATTGTCGTCTCGGATGCTAGTTCATACGGATTGGGTGGTGTTCTTGCCCATGAGATCGATGGGTTAGAAAGACCCATATGCTTTACATCGTTTTCGCTGAATTCTGCACAAAAACGATACCCAATCCTTCATTTAGAAGCATTGGCGTTAGTTTGCACCGTGAAGAAATTTCACAAATTTCTTTTTGGCCAAAGGTTTAAAGTCTAAACAGACCACAAACCTTTGGTGGGAATATTCGGCAAATCCGGTAACAATTCGTTGTTTGTAACTAGAATCCATAGATATACCATGGAGTTGTCTATCTACGATTTTGAAATTGCATACAGAACATCGAGCAACATGGGAAACGCAGATTTTTGCTCGAGATTTCCGCTGGAGCAGTCTGTCCCCAAGAGCCTTGACATAGGTATTATAAACAGCTTAAACTTCTCGGAAGCTTTTCCTTTAGATTATACCTTGATCGCTAGAGAATCTGAAAAAGATTCTTGTTTGGCAGAGGTGATGCGATTTGTAGAAAGTGAATGTCCTGACAACGTGCAAGGTTTGTATAGAGATTTATATTCAGTACGGACGGATCTGGAGGTAATCCAAAAATGCCTTCTTTACCAGGACAGAATCATCATACCATCAAACTTAAAAGGAGACATTCTTAAACTATTACATGCAAACCATATTGGCATCGTGAAGATGAAGCAATTAGCACGTCAAACAGTATTTTGGTCAGGTATTACTTCGGACATCGAAAACTTCGTAAAGACTTGTGAGGCATGTATCAAAATGGGAACAGTTCCTGCCAAACCAGACCATAGCAATTGGATACCAACATCGAGGCCTTTCAGTCGTTTACACGCAGATTTTTTCTATTTCGAAGGAAAAACTTTTCTACTCATCGTTGATAGTTACTCGAAATGGGTGGAAGTAGAGGTTATGTTGTATGGAACAGACGCGAAACGGGTTATTAATTTGCTCATTACCCTGTTTGCTAGGTATGGCCTTCCCGATGTGATGGTAACGGATGGAGGTCCACCTTTCAACTCTAAAGAATTTTCATTATTCTTAGAAAAACATGGAGTGATGGTGATGAAAAGCCCTCCATATAACCCAAGTAGCAACGGTCAAGCAGAACGCTTAGTTTGGGTGGTCAAAGATGTATTTAAAAAATACTTACTGGACCCTCAATTGCGGCAGTTGGATTTGACTTGTAAAATCAACTATTTTCTTATCAACTACCGCTACCAAATTGCTACCAAAGAAGGGGTACCACCATCGCACAGAATTTTATCTTATAAACCAAAAATTTTACTTGATTTGATTCATCCAAGAAAGACATATAAACAATTTTTAGAAAAACCTATATATACTGACATTTCTACAGTACCTCCCCCTAAATCAGATCCATTTGACAAATTAGTAGCAGGAGAAGTAGTTTACTACAAAAATTTTAGAAAAACTGATCCTCAAAGAAGGATCGAGGCGAGATTTGTAAAACGAATTTCTAAAAACATCTTTCAAATCTCCCTACACTCATGGCCCACAGAAGTCAACTGAAGTTGGCCCATTCACCGGTTCGAGGCTCGATGTTACTACTTCCGGAAATCGCCCAAAGGAAACACGGTTGTGCGGAGTCGGAGGATTTCCAACCCAGAGCGGAATCTGAAGCCGAGGAAGAGCCGTTCCGAGAGATCCCAGAAGTTGGTGACCCAAATCCTACCAATGCGAAACAACAGGAACCGAGTGATAGCTTGATCATGACCAGGAGTCGAGCTCGAAAGATCAATAACAAAGTTTAGTCTAATATGCATGCAATGCGATCAATTTTCAATGGATTAGATGAAATTTAAAATAATCTGAATTATACTTTGTGTACGCAAAACCCGTACAACGAACATCAGTTAAAACTGTAATCCAATTATATTTAAAAAAAAATAGTATATAGCAAGGTTCTTGAGAAGGAAGGACTGTAGCGTACTGCGTTTTAATCGATATTTATATGACGCGTTCGGTAAAAAGGTTAAACCCTCTCGTTATACGGTCAAACGACCGATCGAAGATACGATCGAAGACACGATCGAATAAATAGAACCAGCAGCAGTTTATCCTGTGATCTGGTAGAAGTCACACGTAAAATTGTTTGTGCTTTAATAAAAGAAAATTCCTTGATAGTACTTAAAAATAAATACCACAGATAAGCCTATTCACATTTCCAACCGGATCTAATACCATTGAAAAACTTTAACATTTTTCAAATCGCACAAAATAACTCCAGTAATAAATGACAACAACACCAGGTAATTATTGATAGTTTGAAATTTAATCAACAATCACCTTAAATAAAATAAAAATTATCTCAACTTTTGAAAAATTATGATGATATATTTCATTTAACCGGAGATAAATTACAAACAAATAACTTTTACTCTCAATCAATCAATTTGGTAGATAACATTCTTGTGTACGTGCCAAATTATACACAAATTTATTCTCAACAACCAGAAATAAACTCTCAAATCACAAAAATGCTCAACGATGATATAATAGAACCAGCAGTTTCGCATTTCAACTCACCGATTTTACTTGTTCCAAAAAAATCGGAGGCAGACAAAAATGGAGGCTTGTCGTTGATTTCTGACAGCTCAATAAGAAACTAATGGGTGACAAATTTCCTTCACCTCGTATTGATTCAATATTCGATCAACTTGGTAGAGCGAAATACTTCACCACTTTAGTTCTTATGTCGGGATTTCATCAAATCCCTCTAGAACCAGAATCTAGGAAATATACTGCGTTTTCTAGTTCAACAGGCCATTATCAATTCACAAGACTGCCTTTCGGTCTCAATATATCACCCAACAGTTTCCAAAGGATGATGACAATAGCCTTGTCATAGTTTGCTCCTGTCTGTACCCTTGCATTCGTACGATTTATGGCCGGACTCAAGGCACTGATAGCACCTATCCACTGAAGGCGGCTGGGGTATGCATACTGACCAGCCGATCTTCAGTTTACCTATCACGGTAACCTTTTTGGCATCTGCTTTCAGTAGCCTGAGGTAGGCTACTTGGGTGCCACAACGCGTAACTCCGGAGCCGGAAGTCGGTTCGGGATAAAATTTAATAGACATTTACGGGGACGCAACACCTTTCATTCGAGACTAAGTTTGGTTGAATCGGTTTAGCCATCTCCGAGAAACCGATGTGACTGTTATTCTGAATTTAGATACTTCCGCCGGGGTTTCCGAAACCGATGATGCTGTTAGTGACTTAATACTGCAAATCGAAGTAAATTTTCACCTTTATACATTCATTGCAGAATTTATTAAAATCGACATTTTCTGTGTGATCGTACTCATCACCCCGTAATTCCGGAATCAGAAGTTAGATCCATTGGAAATTCAATAGCAGCCTATGGGAACATTGCACCTTTCATTTGGGACTAAGTTTGTGAAAATTGTACAATTCCCGAACCGTTTTACTCACTACTTCTTACTTTTACGGTATCATCTCATCGCTTGCTTGAAAATTCTATGAATCAAGTTACAATTTTTGAGAAAAAAACTAAATAAATGTATATTTAAAAAAACTGGATAAGACTGATTATTATATATTATTACAATATTACAATATTACGAAAGCTTATTAAACAATTTTTCCTAATAAGTTTGTGAAAATTATAAACTATTTGAAATTTTTCAATAGTTTAATTTTTTATTTAACCGTGATTTTTTAATAAATAGTGACCATCGCTTCACAACGTAGTCTATTTTTCATGGCTTGCGGTGAGCACTCTCGAATTGCTGAACTGAAAATTATGGCATAGAAATTTTTAGTATTATTTACAGAGTTAACTTGCCGCGCAGATAGCTCTGAATTAGACCCGCTGGTGCCCTAAAACGATTTCGATAGATTTTCAGAGCACTGTGCACCCAGTGCATTAACGCAAGCGACGGAAGGTTATCGAAAAGTTTCGTGAAAATGAAAATTCTAGTAATGATGATGATTTTCCAAAACGGTTCGGTTTCGAGAGGTTTTTATTTGTTCTTTGGCATTAGGATTAGCGATAATAATTCAAATCAAGGATACTACACCTTTAGAAAAAGTCGATGTCGAAGTAAAATTTGGAACTATGCACGCATGCACTTCAGAGATAGCGTGATATCAGTAGCTGCGATTTCATTTCAACGCTTTTTTGTGAAAAGGGCGATACTTACAAATGTAAACATAAGGTTTTTTCATACATGCGAATGAGGGCTTTGAAACACAACAAATTTACCTAAAAATTTGGATTATACGATATTTGCTACAGCAAAAAATACAAGGGCGAAACTGTATTTTAACGATACTTTTTTTGCTAGCAGTTTAGATGCAAAACTGTTTTTTTCGTATTTTTTTTTAGGATTATCAAGCTGATACCAGCTGTAAATAGTAACAATGATCGCTATTGAAAAAACACGGACGAAATCGGTGGTGTAGAATGGTAGTTATTGTAAAAAAAACGTAAGGGCGATACTTCAATGCTGATAGGTGGGACCGAAAAAGTAAACAATCGCCAAAGGGGCGATACTATCATTTTGTCAATTTCAATAGCAAAAACAAATTTTAATTTAATAATTTCAAATACTTTATGAAGTATTGGGTTTCGATCACTGAATCATGCAATCTAGGATGTAAAAAACACAATAGTTCTTAAATAGGAAATAAAACCAAGTCTGGAAATATTCACTGTTGATTTTCTTTAAAAGGTATCACTGTTAGTATCGCCCTTTTCAAGGAAAAGCATCGATTTCTTAGTTCTCAGTCGCCTTGGAAATTTGAGTAAAGTATAAACTTCAAATCGATTAAAAAAAATCGATTTTTTTGTCTCAGTACAATATATAACCCCTTTAAGAAAATTCAGTTTTCCCACCACAATTTAGATATTTTATTAACAGAGCATTAACAATAATTCGTTGGTATGTCTATGTTATGGGCCATTTGTTCGCTTTCCCATTGATTTGGTTTGAGATTTCTAGCACTGATGTTGTCCTATGCTAATTTGAGCGATTCTCTGAGTCCTGCCACTATCCCATGTAGTATGTCTTATCAAAAACATCGCGAAGCATCAAGTTCTAAATGTTCTCAAACGATATAATATCCGAAGAGAGTGATAAGAGTTATAAGAAATGTCTCATCACACTGTTAGGTGGATTAAAAGCGTTTTTCATATTCGCTCACACGCTAATATGAGATGTCGTAGACGCGGATCATATGAGCGACGTGGCAATTACTCAAGCAGGGGTAATAACCACCACCGTGGTAGCAACCGCTATCATAGCGATGCCAACAGGCAACCACATGAAACACGATACCGAGGTAACTCAAATTTCGGTCGAGGATTCCATTCTTTTCCTCGACACGACAATAGAAATATTTATTCGTTGAGAATAACTTTCCAATTCCGACTGATGGAATTTTGGGAAGAGATTTCTTAACGCTGCATAAATGTAAAAATTTAAAAATTGAAGATAATTTGAATGGAGGATTTATTCTTCCACATAGATGAGAAGTGGTTAGAAAAATATGTCAGCTAACTACATGCACTGAAGATATGCTTTTATGTTCGAAAGAATTGTATCCTGGCGTCTTCATAGGCAATACAATTGTAAATAGTTTGAGTCCTTATGGTAAGTTTATAAATACCACAGATAAGCCTATTCACATTTCCAACCGGATCTAATACCATTGAAAAATTTTAACATTTTTCAAATCGCACAAAATAACTCCAGTAATAAAGGACAACAACACCAGGTAATTATTGATAGTTTGAAATTAAATCAACAGTCACCTTAAATAAAATAAAAATTATCTCAACTTTTGAAAAATTATGATGATATATTTCATTTAACCGGAGATAAATTACAAACAAATAACTTTTACTCTCAATCAATCAATTGGTAGATAACATTCTTGTGTACGTACCAAATTATACACAAATTTATTCTCAACAACCAGAATTAAACTCTCAAATCACAAAAATGCTCAACGATGGTATAATAGAACCAGCAGTTTCGCATTTCAACTCACCGATTTTACTTGTTCCAAAAAAATTGGAGGCAGACAAAAATGGAGGCTTGTCGTTGATTTCTGACAGCTCAATAAGAAACTAATGGGTGACAAATTTCCTTTACCTTGTATTGATTCAATATTAGATCAACTTGGTAGAGCGAAACACTTCACCACTTTAGATCTTATGTCGGGATTTCATCAAATCCCTCTAGAACCAGAATCTAGGAAATATACTGCGTTTTCTAGTTCAACAGGCCATTATCAATTCACAAGACTGCCTTTCGGCCTCAGTTTCCAAAGGATGATGACAATAGCCTTGTCATAGTTTGCTCCTGTCTGTACCCTTACATTCGTACGATTTATGGCCGGACTCAAGGCACTGATAGCACCTATCCACTGAAGGCGGCTGCGGTATGCATACTGACCAGCCGATCTTCAGTTTACTTATCACGGTAACCTTTTTGGCATCTGCTTTCAGTAGCCTGAGGTAGGCTACTTAGGTGCCACAACGTGTAACTCCGGAGCCGGAAGTCGGTTCGGGATAAAATTTAATAGCCATTTACGGGGACGCAACACCTTTCATTTGAGACTAAGTTTGGTGGAATCGGTTTAGCCATCTCCGAGAAACCGATGTGACTGTTATTCTGAATTTAGATACTTCCGCCGGGGTTTCCGGAACCGATGATGCTGTTAGTGACTTAATACTGCAAATCTAAGTAAATTTTCACCTTTTATTCATTCATTGCAGAATTTTTTAAAATCGACATTTTCTGTGTGATCGTACTCATCACCCCGTAATTCCGGAACCAGAAGTTAGATCCATTGGAAATTCAATAGCAGCCTCACTACTTCTTACTTTTACGGTATCATCCCATCGCTTGCTTGAAAATTCTATGAATCAAGTTACAATTTTTGAGAAAAAAACTAAATAAATGTATATTTAAAAAAACTGGATAAGACTGGCTCAAATTTCAAAAAACTGGAAGATTTTTCCGATTATCTGTTTGACTGGATGTTGTAAAAAAACTGGAAGAATCCAGTTTAAACTGGAAGGTTGGCATCGCTGCTCGCAGGCTTGAAAGAGCCATACTTTGGATACACCCAGGCAGCGGGGCCCGAAGATATGGAAGCGGCATACGCTTTTGTTTGCAAATTTAGAAGTAAAGAAGGTACAACATCTAATATGGAAAACCTAAATTTCAGCACAAAAGAGACTATAAAGAAAACAGCAATTACGGAAACTGAGCAACTGAGAGATCGTATAACTTTTTTTTCATGGAATTGCTGATGGGCTGATAAAACGGATCTTATATATATATATATATATATATATATATATATATATATATATATATATATATATATATATATATATATATATATATATATATATATATATATATATATATATATATATATATATATATATATATATATATATATATATATATATATATATATATATATATATATATATATATATATATATATATATATATATATTTATTTTTATTTTATTTATTTATTTATTTCGTCAATCGATGTAGACTGGTATAGTTACAGTATTGTTTACATTTTTCTTATTTACTAAAATATATATATACGTAATTTTATTATAAATAAAACTATTTCAGCTTTTACAGAATCATTTTCTTATGCGTTAGAATTTCTTTTATGTATAAAATATTGTGTGAGTTTTAGTTTGGACATTGTAAAATCAATTGATTCGCAATAGCGGTTATAAACAGCCATCATTCGATTTATAGGGCCATATTTTGCATAATTTGTGCGATATGGAGTTATTGAGAATATGCTTCGGTTTCGTAGCTGTCGAGAAGGTGCATAAAAGTTCAATTTGGATAAAATTTCGGCTGAATCAATACGATGCGAGACGATATTATTAATGAACGAAAGCATTGCAAATTCACGACGTTCCTTCAATGTTTGTATATTGATAAGCATGCAGCGTGCTTCATAAGATGGCAAAGGAAATGCTATCCAACCTAGTTAACGAAGGGCAAATAATATGAATTGTTTTTGTACAGATTCTATTCTTTCTTCATGTGTGCTTGAAAAAGGGCACCAAACGATGCTGCAATATTCCAATATCGACCTAACATAAGCAATATATAATGTTTTGATTGTATACGGATCTACAAAATGATAACTAAAGCGTTTTATAAAACTGAGCATGTTGTTAGCTTTGTGAATAATTGTGTTATAATGATCAATAAAATTTAACTTGGAATCTAATATAACGCCTAAATCCCTAATTCTTTCACATTTTGCTACAGTCTGTCTTCCTAAGGTAATCACAACATTCGATGTTTGTCGTTTTCGACTAAAAGTGATTGAATTGCATTTTTTCACGTTTAGCTGTAGGAGGCTTTTTTGACACCACGTGTGGAAAACTAGAATTTCGTTTTGGAATGTATCAATATCCTCGGCATTTCTTATCTCCAAGTAAAGTTTCATGTCATCGGCATAGATTAGTACTTTCAGTTTTTTGAGAAGGAAGGAAATATCGTTCACATATAAAATAAACAATAGAGGTCCTAAATGAGAGCCTTGTGGAACTCCTGAGGTGACTTCAATTGGATTAGATTGCTTTCCTTTGAATTTGATTATTTGCTGGCGGTTGGATAGATATGATTCTAACCACGTACGCAGCTCAGGCTCAATTCCCATCTTTTTTAATTTATAAAGTAACATTGGGATGTCGATTCGATCAAATGCTTTACTAAAGTCTGTGTAAAGTGCTTCCACGTAGTTTCCATTGTCCATTGCAATCAGTGAATAGTTAATAAATTCTAGTAAATTTGTTGAGGTCGAACGACCTTTGAAGAAGCCATGTTGGAGGTTAGTAATTCTGTTTTTTATTTGAAGAAATATTTTTTCGTTAATGATTGATTCAAAAAGTTTCGGAATGCTGGAGATTATGGCTATTCCACGATAATTGCGAACGTCAGATTTTTTCCCAGATTTATATATAGGTACTAAGAAAGAACTCTTCCATGTTTTGGGAAACTCTCCAGATTGTAAAGACATATTAAAGAGCCAGAACAATGGAGTTGTAAGCTCGGTTGCTAGGTTTTTCATAAATAATGGTGGAATTCCATCAGGGCCAGCACCTTTTGATGAATCCAAATGGTTTAGAGCATTGAAAATGTCCTCCACTATGACATGACTGACGCCAATATCCATAGGAAAATCTGGAAGAAAAGCAAAATAATCGCGATCGCGGTCTTGTTCAGAAAAAGTTGTATATATTTCTTGGAAGAATGTTGCAAATAGGTTGCAGATTTCTTTCGGGCTATTATGTACGTTGTCATCCAAGTGCATTGTTGATGGGAAATTATCTGATTTTAATTTAGTTTTGACGTAGTTAAAAAAATTCTTTGGACTGGATTTAATCTGCTGTTCAGTTTTGGAGTTGTAATCCGCAAGTGCAGAATCTATGGCAATATTTAGTTTATCGCAAATGTCGAGATATTGTTCCAAGTGCTCGTTATTTTGATTTTTCTTGTATAGCTTGTGGGCTTTTTGTTTCCTATTTTTCAGATTTTTAATTTGCCTATTGTACCAAATAGGATGCTTCGAGCTACCGTGTCGTCTTTTCTTCTTAATGGGCACCTCTTCATGAATAATTTCGAAAATTATTTTGTAAAATACGTCCAGGGCGGTTTCAATATTCGCTTCATTCCTAAGAGTATTTTGCCAGTCGACATTACCTACCTTCCGTCTGATATTGTCATAATTAGCTTTATGGTATTCAAAGACTTCCTCAAAGTCATAGACGTTGGGTTCTTGATTTTTATGGATGAACAAAGAAAATTCAATAGCAGTATGAAAAGCTTCATTTTTCCACAAAGGAGCCAAAGATTCAGATACACAGAAATCATCCTGAGTGTTTGTAAATAAAAGGTCAAGATAGCAATTCTGTTGATTTTTTACATGATTAATTTGATTTAATCCTATGCTAGCAGTTTTGTCAAAGATGAAATTCAATGTTTCGTTTTCTCCTACGACTGGGATTAGAATATTTTCATTTTCAGAATCCGGAATAAAATCGGCATTGCGCTGGTTAAAGTCTCCGTAAATGTGAACTTTGACCTCGACCGGAAGTTCAAATAAAATTTGTTCAGCAATTTTGAAAAAGGCTTCATACGATGATATATTAGCATGCTCTGGTGGGAAATATACAGAGGCAAAAACATGTATTTCACCTGAAATGTTCGCTTTAACCCACACATGTTCAAATTCTTTAAACTTCACTGTGGGAAGAATTTCAGAATTAAATTGAGCCGAAACGCCTATAAGAACTCCTCCACCAGACTTCTTTTGAGATACTAAAAGATTTCGGTCGTCTCTGAATACGTTAAAGCCACTACCAAAAATTTCCTCACTTTTTATGCTATCGTTCCAACTTGTTTCAGTGCCTAAAATAACAGAATAAGAGGAGCTCAATACATTACTATAGATTTTGCTCATTTTAGATGCGCTCTGCATACGATTAAAATTTTGACAATATATCAAAATTTCTGAAAGCGTTTCTGATAAAGTTAATGGCAATTTGTCATACTTAGAAATATCATGCAAAACTATTGATCCGTTTTCATCCGTAACCGGTTCGTCATGGTCTGCCTCTGAAGAGTGCGTTAGGTTGGACGAAAACACGAATGCTCACAGGAACAAGCTGAACAGCGCTGAGAAAAGGAATTCGTCAGGACAGGGGTTACAAACCTATCTGGTGCGAAAGTTGAGTTAAATTGATGTACAACCGGGTATGGATTCAGTGTTTCACCACGTTGAAACCTGATACCACGCTGATTTTAAAACGGAGGCCTAGAGAATTGCACCCTTGCCGCCGCAAGTAGATCCTTATCCCGGGGAAGAGAGTTGCCAGCTGTTGGACGACCGCATTGCGTATTGTTGTTGTTGTTGCGATTATTGCTGCTATTGTTGTTGCGATTGTTGTTACGATTATTATTGCTATTGTTGTTGCTATTGTTGTTGTCATTGAGGTTATAGTTATAATAACTGCTTCTGGATATCTGATGTTTATTTGTCTCATTAGTATTACGGCTACGTTGGTGTCTGTTTTTATTGCGATCATTTATTACCCGATGCAACTGCTTTTTATTAGCTTTTCTTCGTGCCATCGCCCTATCTTTCATCTTTTGCTGTTGAATTCTATGCTGATTACGTGTGTCGTACTCCGTCCAGTCAGAGCGCCACACTTTCTTCGAACCCAAAAAGCGCCACCCTTCAGTGGCTTCGGCAGTGGAACGGTGACCTGAGTCACCCGATTTTGTTGATTGGGCATTTAATTCGTCCATCAAGCTGGGGCCCGCTGGTGGCAAACAAGCATCGCGTATACTGCTATCCAAAGTGTTAATTGAGCCGGCAAGAGATTGTACTTCTTTGAGAATGTCACTGCCAACTGAATTTGTTATAATTTTCACTTCGTCTAAAACTTCACGTGTAGGACGCGATTCACTCAGGTAGTGTTCATTACAATGAGCTGCCATATCTATGGTAAGGGTGCTCAAGTTCTGAACTTCGCTGCAGATTTTTTTCAATTCTCTGGTCAAATCGGCAGTGAGATCATTTACATACTCTTCAATGTGTTTTTTTGTGGATCCCATAGATATGTTGAATAGTGATGTGATATGGTTTTTCAGCGTGACCAGCTCATCGGCCTTATTAAAAGAATTACTGTCAATGGCCTGCGATAGTGCCGATACAGCATTTGCCACTTGCGACGATGTGTTTATGTTCACATTCGCCACTGATTCTTTAAGCTGCAGCTCAACATTTTCGAATAAGTCAACAATTGAATTGAACTTTTTTATGTCGGCTGCTATTTGTAAGTTGCAGTCCGTTTGCGTAGTTATAGATTCAAATAATTTTTCCTGTTGGTACAGCACTTTTCGTGTGTCTATGCCTACCTTTAGATTATGCTGGCAATCTGCACACAGGGGAATCATGAAGTGCGAGATAAATTCTTCTTGATTTCGCTGGACTCCTACACAAGCTATATATATATATATATATATATATATATATATATATATATATATATATATATATATATATATATATATATATATATATATATATATATATATATATATATATATATATATATATATATATATATATATATATATATATATATATATATATATATATATATATATATATATATATATATATATATATATATATATATATATATATATATATATATATATATATATATATATATATATATATATATATATATATATATATATATATATATATATATATATATATATATATATATATATATATATATATATATATATATATATATATATATATATATATATATATATATATATATATATATATATATATATATATATATATATATATATATATATATATATATATATATATATATATATATATATATATATATATATATATATATATATATATATATATATATATATATATATATATATATATATATATATATATATATATATATATATATATATATATATAACTTCTTTTCTTCCGGGACATCATTATGAGAAACATAACTATAGTATAGTTACGTGTGAATTACTGGCATTCCATCGTCGGTCGGTGAAATAAAACGTTTGAAATATCCTATGTTGTATTTTACTATGAAGACGTTTAATTCTACAATGAGATTAATCGAATTCCAGTCGTTTGTGTCTTGGCTGATTTGTTAGTGTATGCATTTGTGTCCGGACTAAAACGCTACAAGCTGAAACAACCGTTTCAAGCTTTAGCTCAGGTAGGCTTTTCAAGTTTTGTGCTAGGCTGAAAGGTTCGTGTCCAGACTGAAGCTGACAGCTTCAAACCAACAGCGTTTGATTATTGCTTTCAAGAAAAACTTAGTTCGCCCAAATATTAACTTAACGAAACCTAAAACTCAATTTTTTAGTTGAAATTGTGATGAATCGGTTTTCCGTGCTATGCTATATTTCTCCTTAGTGGAAAACAATTTTTGTAATAACTATGTTTTCTCCATTAAGGAGAAAATTGTTTAAAGCCATCTTTGCGCGTAAAGAGCACAAAAACCTATAACTAAATTAGTTATTGAATTTGCGTTTTGACTTCGTCTCATCAGAATCCGACACTAACTTAATTAACGGACTAAGCTAGCGCCGGATTGACGCTAGCTCCAAAAAACGATGTCTACTAAGAAAAGTTCATTTTGAGTTGATGAAAACTAATGAAATCGAAACATTTTGTTTGGCTTAGCAGACCAATGCAAGATGCACTATGCTATATTTCTCCTTAGTGGAGAAAGATTTTGGTAAAAACTATGTTTTCTCCATTAAGAAGAAAATTGTTTTAAACGATCTTTGCGCGTGTAGAGCACAGAACCTATAACTAAATTAGTTATTGAATTTGCATTTCGACTTCGTCTCATCAGAATCCGACATTAACTTAGTTAACGGACTAAGCTAGCACCAGATTGACGCTAGTTCCAAAAACCGGAGACACAATTTGTGTTCCTGAGCAAACCCCTAGTCAAGCGTGATGTCCCGCAAGAAAAGAAGGTACGTGGATCGCCTGTCTATAGTCAGAATATAATAATGTCTGCAGTAACTTCTTAATTCTTCGGCATTATTTTGTTATTCTAAGAATTCTTATCTGTCATGGTGCGGTAAGTTTGACGTACTCTTCTCTTATAAACCATCAGGTAGTGCCTTAACGAGTATTGCAAATGCTGCTATTCAAAGATCTCGATTTTATTGATGGAAGGAGATGGTATGTCCCTGTGGAGTGTGCATAAGAGCTTTTGCTTATGGATGATAAGTTGAAAGTCGTTTACTAGCAACATTTGGCTTTGCTGTTAAAAGCAACTGCAACCACTCGCGTAGCTCTTGGCGTAGTCTCTTGCCATATTTTTTGTACAAAGTTTCAGAATTTTTAGTTACAATTTTTTTGAGGATACAATTTGTATGTTTTTAGAATTCCCATGATCCAATTGAGTACATCCAAAAGGCTCGAGTGACACGGATTGCACCTCCGAAGCCAGCCTACGATCCTCTACAATTTGTGCAAATAAAACCATGCAGTTTAACCAAATCCGCACAGGACTTATTGAAGAAGGCCGACGAAGTGAAAAAAGCGAAGGAAGATAAGAGAGAAGAACCAGAAGAATGGCAATGCGTAAGTATAAGATGTGCAAGGAAAGTTATGTACATGGTGATTAAAAAAAAGTTCTATTTATGTTTTTAGAATTTGGACAACTGGAAATCGTCGAGAAGAAAGCGAGTTGAACATATTATTGACCGTGTTGTAAAAGTGAAAAAATATGAATCCGTAGAACATGATCATAACCGACGAAAATCGAAAACGTTCAATGAAATCATGGAAGAAAGGTTAGTGTGTCCTTTAAAACTGAAGCTGTAGGTGCATAAAATCTACACTGAGAAATTGATAACAGCTTATTATCTCTCTCTCCGGTCTAAACCAGCCTAGAAGCACGGTTTGACGCGAGCATTCGTTTTCTATGATGCTCACTAGCGTTATCGTTTACGTGTGGTGAGGATGAGAAATGTTGAAGGGACCGAGAAAAAACAATGAACCGCAAGTTTCAAAAATCTTTGTGAGCTTCAAATCTTTATTATTATGTCCATGGCACGACTACCATGAACCTGATGAGCAACGCACTTGAAACAAAAAAAAAAAGAAAACAATATAGAGGAAAAGGGCCAATTCGGAATCTCAGCTGTTTCTTAATTATGGCAATATTGTAACAAGTGGTTTAGTTTCGTCCAAGACTTGAGATTTTCGCGTTTCGTAATTTGTGTAGATATATGTGTAGTGAGTGCCCTTTCACAGGTTGATGGTTTTAAGTATTGCATACACATTCTGTATAAAAAGTACCTAACCCCTACGAGGAGTTTTTGAGATAAATTTTCAATTAAGGGGATTTTTTACTCATTTTAACCCTCTAAAACCCAATTTTTTTATGGGTTTAAAAAACTTTTGTATATGGGCTTCGTGATGAGAAAAACGAAAATAATGTTTATAATTCTTTTAAGTAATGGATTTTTCATTATAGGCTTAAAATAAGTAGGCCGCGTAGAGGCGGGGTTAGGCACCTGGGCGGAGTCCAGGGTCTGCTGACGATGGTTTCACTTATCATGTTTTATCTTTTTAATTTAAGATCTTGTAAAAGAGAATGCGTTGTATAAAAGAGCAGACTCGCCAACTTTCGACTTTACGCACAATGATGCCTCCTGGTCACTTTTGACGATGAATTATGGATTGCGTGAGTTGTCGATACTTGTTATTATTTTTTATCCTCAATGTTCCGGCAATGTTTAAATTTGGCGCACACTTCGTATTCAAAAGCGAGTTTTCGAAATTCTTCAGGTGAAATTCCGAAGTAAACAAACAAACACATTTTGTTTGTGGTTCCTTATATTATATATATAGCCACGGAAAGTTCTTTTCGCGCGCTATCGAAAAATATAGCTTTGAAGTCGCCCTAAATAACAAAAATACTAAAGCCTATTTTCTCCATAACCATGTGAAGCCGTAGCCATCTTTGTTCAAAGCATTGGTTCATTTTTGTTATCATAATGGTTCATAAGCAGATAGCAAAGATGTTAGTGGCAATTCATACGCATTGATAGGCTCTTCACTCTAAGACGCTCGAAAACTCAATATCGCTTACAACGTGTACGCAACAGAATGTAATGCAACATAAACACATTGGGGAATGTATTACACAGTACTTGAAGTTCAGAGCTAGAGACAGTGTTTAATACAAAAGGAGAAAAAAAAAAAGATTCCGCCAACTAGCCCCAGACTCTCCTAAATATTATTAAATGATAGGGACATTCATATTCTAACAACAGCATTCACCCAATCTTTTTTTCTTCTTTTCAGCTAAAATTTCACATAATGCTAGTTTCGGTACGATAAGTAATCACTAAAGACTATTTTTTTTTGCTCAGGCGCCCAACACCGCCTTTAGACGGGCAACGTATTTTACCAAAAAAGCTAAGCTTCCGAATTTTTCCACTAAACCAATTCACATCTACAGTGAAATGCTAGTAACAGGCTACCCAAAACAATTTTTTTTGGTTATTGAAATTTCCAAAAATAGTTAAAATTTGTTTAGTGAAGATTACCACTAGACACAAAATAGTTTTGTTCCACGTTTTCCTCGAATTTTCAACTTTGAGCTTGACTTGCCTTTGACAGAAAGGGCAAGAAATGCGTTGGGAAGAAATGCTAATGCGGATGGCAACATACAATCATGTTTTAGTAGTTTTGTTTTTAACGATGCCGCCAGTTACACTTTCGGGCCCAACGTTAAAGTAGATTCGCGTATATTATTCTATACAGAAACACTTGAAGACCAGGAACTTGGCTGCAGAAGTCTGTGGGAAAACTTCTAAGATTCTTTAGCAGGATTGATTGATGTCACTTAAAAAACTCTAGCACTGTTGAGTGAAACATTTTCAAAAACAAATCGTTGAATTTTGAAGGGGCTTGATTAAATGACAAGTTGTAATAAATTTAAAATATTTTATCGCCAAAACCTTTTCGTTTGTGAAATGAATTTATTTTGGATAGCGCAAATAAAAACACAAAGCAGAACCTATAGTTTATTGAAGATAACGGTGAAACCCAACCTAAGTTCTAGTGGTTTGTAAAGAGATCTACTTTTACAATGAATGTGTGAAAACTTATTTCGTTTTTAAGTTGAATATATTTTTCTTCGCGGACCCCCAGCGACGACTTCGCGGCTCTCCAGGGGTCCGCGGACCCCAGGTTGAGAATCACTGATTTAGAATATTCCTTTGGTTGAACGCGAGTCGTTGCGATAGAACGTTCTCATTTAGTAGCACAGTATCATGCGATGAATCGGTGAAACAAGAATTAGGATTGTGTGACGAAATAGTGAATGAGTTTAAAAGAGCAGTGGAAGGCCTAAAATCAAAAAAGCACCAGATCGTAGGTTTAAAACGAAGTTAATCCTTGTCCTTTTCAGAATAGAATGACTGACAGCTTATTTTGTTCAAGAAGTAGACTTGAATTGTTCAGCGATAATTGCTGGGAATCGTGTGAGAATATTGAATGAGTACTATTTAACTGCCCGTACACGTTCAAAATTTTTGTCAAAGGCCGCTTCCGAGAAGTGAAAGAGGCCGAACTCACCATCGCACAGTGTTTGAAAACGTCCTTTTCGTGCTCAAAATTGATAGCGTCTAAACCGTTAACTTTAGAAGAATAGTTTGTTGGGAGAACTTGTTGCCCTTATGATCGCGCATCCACAAGAGTATCATAAATCAGAAAATATTGGCATAAATGGCACTTTCCCCATGTTGTTCGTAGACATACATTGCACATTACCTCATAATACTTATTTTTTCATCATATTCCTGTGGGAAAGGATGGGTAAGGATAAGGGAAATCAGTGAATAGTGTCGAGGAATGGGAATATGACGCCACAGACATGTAAAACAGAAAGTATGTCAGTTTCCCACGATGGGTAAAGAATCTTTCTAAAAGAGACTGCTATCGTGATACGCATAACAGTCCAACTTAGGAAATCCATAATTAGGCGCGCCACAACAGACATGCTTTACCACAATTGGTTTGAAATCAGATTTAGAGTACGTTCATTCATGATAACGATGGAGATGTAATCATTCAAGAACTGATTATCAATGAGGAATATTTTACTGCCTATAATCGCAAGTCAGTCCAATGTAGATAGGCAATCCTATAGAACATAGGACTGACTGGCGATTATGGGCAGTATACTGCCTATGATCGCAAATCAGTCCCATAAGGTTCAAGTTACCTTTTTACATTTCTTACAAAAGAAATGTATAGGATTCGCTCAAACTTTGAAAACTTTTTCCGAGGCCCGGAGGGCCGAGTCTCATATACCAATCGACTCAGCTCGACAAATTGAGACAATGTCTGTATGTGTGTGTGTATGTGTGTATGTATGTATGTACAAAATGTCATGTAATTATCTCAGCAATGGCAATGGAACCGATCTTAATGAAATTAGTTTAAATGAAAGGCCTAACATTGCCTTTTGACACTATAATTTTTGATTTTCGATATGTTGTTTACTTTCTGAGATATGGGCGATTTTGTCAAAACACAGAAGGTTTTTTGCGAATAACTTTTGAACATAACAATGTTGTCCAACAAACTGCACATAAATAGAAAGCTTGTTAAAATACCTTTCTAACCAGCTATAGTTTGTCTAAATCCGTGCACGAGCGGCGGAGATATTAAACATTTTGTATTTTTAGTCCTCGCTTACCAATTTTCACTAATTAAAAATGAGATTGTTTCATACAGAGTATTGCATTACTGGTGTTTTAGGGGCAAAACTAAACCGATTTTGAATATCGGGGTATGAAAACACATCTACGTGATTCAAGGAATTCGATGTTGAGAACATTTTGTGAATTACCTTTATAATAAATTAACTATTTCTCAAAAATCAATACATAAGTTCACTTCAAAGACAAAATAATGTGTTGATAAAGAAACAGTGAGTTCTAGTATTTATCCCTTGAATTAGGCATTGCGTTCAATCATGAGGTAAATGTTGGATGGTACATCAATACACAGATCAACAAGTAATTCACCTAGTAGTGAGATGAAAGATTTCTCATATAATTATACTCGTGGCGTCACCGAAAGCAACTGTATGTTTGAAGCCCAAAAATCTAGCGAAAATTTAGCTCTTTTCCAAGATTTAGGTTATACTGGTTATGGCGCAAAAATTACTACTCACATTAATTATGACAAGAATGAAAAAATCGATATATCATAATAATATACCTATAAAAATAACGTCAGTGCATTAACCATCATTTGCCATTCCTCACACGCCCCCCATCTCTCTCTCGCTCTCTCGCTCTCTCTTTCTTTCTCTCTGTCTCTCTTCTATCGCATCTATCTAGCTATTTCTGTATCCATTTCTAAGTTGTGTGATAATCTGCCAATCTGAAACATTTATTAATTGTGGTTGCGAAGGTGTGAGAAAACAAAACTATTTTTTGTCTGCTGCTACATCAACTCCATTTTAATTCAATTGTATTCAAAGCCTGTATCCTGTATTAAGGAAATTCATGGCTATATCCGAAAAATATTTGGCTTAACTGGGTAACATGAAAGTTTGACGATTAAAATTTTCAAAAGAGACATTCCACGTGCGATATTTAAACTATTCGTATCTCTATTGAATTTTGAATGAAACATTTGCTTAAAGACTGAAAGCTGAAGCCAGCAGGATTGGACTTGCCATCAACGTTTCGAAGACAAAATACATGAGAGGAGGAGGTTTTGGAGACGACAATGTGAACCTCCAACCCGAGTTCGGAAATCGGAAATCGAGATGGTCGACGAATTCATGTATCTGGGCTCACTGGTAACCGACGACAATGATAACAGCAGAGAAATTTAGAGACGGATCTTGGCGGGAAATCGTGCCTACTTTGGACTCCGGAGAACGCTCCGGTCGAACAAAATTCGCCGCCGCACGAAGTTGATTATCTACAAGACGCTGATTAGATCGGTGGTCCTCTACGGACACGAGACCTGGACTATGCTCGTGGAAGACCAACGCGTGCTTGGAGTTTTCGAACGAAGGTATTGCAGATGGAAGACGGAACGTTGCGCAGGCGAATGAACCATGAGTTGTATCAGCTGCACATTCGTTGTATTGGTACGAGCTTTCATGAAAAAAACGGATCAAAGACCAAAAATATCCACAAATCAGATCCAGAAAAAGAAGTCTCCCACAGCACCCACTCTCGATGGGGGATGCAACTGCAATGTGTCTTCTAACTTATCGTCGTCCATATCTGGATATACTGAGTAGCTTGAACCATTTCTTTTATGCTATCGACATAGCCTAGACATTTCACACTATTTACTTCAATGCAAATAAAAATATCTACCTGTCTCATTCACGAATCGCATTCTCCCTGTCGTTCTCTGTTCAAGGGGCTTGAAAGCACATGTGACCTTGTCTCACTTTACTATATTCAATTGCGCGTTAAAATACTGGACCAGTAAATTCTATTCTGTACATAAATCTTTTTTTCGGGAATATGTGACCAAAAAGTAAACTTCGAATTCCAAAGCACATTGAACGTTCCAGGTTCCTGATAAATAATTAAGGTCCAACAATAAAGTAGAAACACCAGATAATCTGAAAACGACGCCGTCAAGTAAAGAAGCATGAAAACAAAAAGAATAAAACCAAAAAAAGATGGAAGCCCTAGAAAGTCCATTGCATATTTATTAGCCTTTTCTCAGAAGATGATATTTTCAAAACATTTCAAATTTCTTTGATGCAATGGTTCTCAAATTCGTACAATTCAGTTTATTCATTTTCTTAATTCAAAAATATTTTTAGCTTCATATATATGACCATTTCATTTTAATTAATTGTTTCATTCCGCATCTTTTTATTCGTTTTGTTCATCTGCGTTCATTTTACTTATTTTATTCGTTTCATTCTTTGGATTCACTCTGATCAGTATATTCTTTTTGTGCATTTTACTCATATCATTCATTTAACCTATTTTATTCATTGTTTTCATTGTATGCATTTTATTCATTTTGTTCAGTTTCTTCATTTTAATAATCTGACTATTTTTGAGTTTCAATCATTTCATCCAAAATAATTTATTTGATTCAAATTATTTCTTTATATTAATTTATAACCTTTTATCATTGTTAATTTTTTTATTTTAATCAATGCATTTAATTCTGCTTATTTTCTTCTTTTTATTCATTTTATCACTTCAGCTGATTTTGTTTATTTAATTCGTTTGTTTTATTTATGCATTTCATTTATTTTTTACTTTATTCATTTTGTTCATCCATTCTTTTTAATCATTTGATCCATTTCATTAATTTGATTTATTGTATTCACTGGATGAATTAAATCAATTTGATTCATTTCATTAATTTGATTCATTTGATTCTTGTCATTCATATGATTAATGTGATTTATGTGATTCATTTGATTCATTTGATTCGAATGATTCATTTAATTCATTTGAGTCATTTGATTCATTTGATTCATTTGATTCATTTGATTCATTTGATTCATTTGATTCATTTGATTCATTTGATTCATTTGATTCATTTGATTCATTTGATTCATTTGATTCATTTGATTCATTTGATTCATTTGATTCATTTGATTCATTTAATTCATTTAATTCATTTGATTCATTTGATTCATTTGATTCATTTGATTCATTTGATTCATTTGATTCATTTGATTCATTTGATTCATTTGATTCATTTGATTCATTTGATTCATTTGATTCATTTGATTCATTTGATTCATTTGATTCATTTGATTTATTTGATTCATTTGATTCATTTAATTCATTTGATTCATTTGATTCATTTGATTCATTTGATTCATTTGATTCATTTGATTCATTTGATTCATTTGATTCATTTGATTCATTTGATTCATTTGATTCATTTGATTCATTTGATTCATTTGATTCATTTGATTCATTTGATTTATTTGATTTATTTGATTTATTTGATTCATTTGATTCATTTAATTCATTTGATTCATTCGATTCATTCGATTCATTAGAATCATTTGATTCATTTGATTCATTTGATTCATTTGATTCATATGATTCATTTAATTCATTTAATTCATTCGATTCATTAGAATTATTTGATTCATTTGGTTCATTTGATTCATTTGATTCATTTGATTCATTTGATTCATTTGATTCATTTGATTCATTTGATTCATTTGATTCATTTGATTCATTTGATTCATTTGATTCATTTGATTCATTTGATTCATTTGATTCATTTGATTCATTTGATTCATTTGATTCATTTGATTCATTTGATTCTTTTGATTCATTTGATTCATTTGATTCATTTGATTCATTTGATTCATTTGATTCATTTGATTCATTTGATTCATTTGATTCATTTGATTCATTTGATTCATTTGATTCATTTGATTCATTTGATTCATTTGATTCATTTGATTCATTTGATTCATTTGATTCATTTGATTCATTTGATTCATTTGATTCATTTGATTCATTTGAGGGCCCATATTATTGGCTCGAATCAAATCTCGTCGAAATGTCAATTGACGATAGGTTCATCCGGAGTGTTCATTTGTGTTTACATTTTGCTAGCGTTGCCAATTTTATTTTGTGTCCAGCACCCAATGTGGCTACGCCACATCGCTTTTGCGCGTGCTGTCCGACTTCGCTACCGCTCAGTCGGACTTAAACTAGGGATAGCCCCTATGTTTGAGTAAGCCGGGCAAACGAGTGGATCACAGGTTCGCTTGCTTCCGACGGCGGGTTAGTGACCACCTCGCCCGGCGGATCCTCAGCGGTTTTGTGCCGCTTCGGTTCCTAGGCCTTGGTTATGCGGCTAAGCCGCATCGAAATGGTACCCCTTAAACATTCTAACTTGAATCGGTTGTGTCACCGGAGCCGGAATACGAATTAGAACCAGCCAGCATTCCGGCTGAGTTTAACTGGGAAGTTTAGTAAAATTTAATCTGGAAATGAAATTTGTTTGGCAACGCTCCAGCACCCCGTTGATTTCACTACCTGGGCGCCAGGTTGACGATATGAAATGAACTTTATTTACTTTCGACAAGTTTTGATTCGAGCCAACAACATCCAGCCTTCATTTGATTCATTTGATTCATTTGATTCATTTGATTCATTTGATTCATTTGATTCATTCGATTCATTTGATTCATTTGATTCATTTGATTCATTTGATTCATTTGATTCATTTGATTCATTTGATTCATTTGATTCATTTGATTCATTTGATTGATTTGATTCATTTGATTCATTTGATTCATTTGATTCATTTGATTCATTTGATTCATTTGATTCATTTGATTCAATTGATTCATTTGATTCATTTGATTCATTTGATTCATTTGATTCATTTGATTCATTTGATTCATTTGATTCATTTGATTCATTTGATTCATTTGATTCATTTGATTCATTTATTTCATTTAATTCATTTGATTCATTTGATTCATTTTATTCATATCTTTAATTTTATGCATTTCATGTTGTTATTCGTTTTATTTCATTCAATTTGTTAGTATGAGTCAATTTATTCTATTAATCTTATAACTATTTCTAAATATAATCTTAATTTTCATTTAATAACCTAATGTAATTTGATTCGTGTATATTATAATTTTGATTTACATAAATTTTTCTACTCGTTTCATGAATTTAAAAACCTATTATTTCATGTTTTGCTTTACTTTTTTATTTCGTTCGTTTTGTTGATTTCTATAATTTATTCAGTTTATTCGAGATTTTATTCGTGCAAGACTAGAAACTGTTTTCATCCCACCTCTAGTTGGGTGCCTACTTCTCGTGAGTTCTGCAAACTAATCCAATAGTTAAATGTGTAAGAAATGTCTCATCTCACTGCTAGGTGGATTAAATCGTTTTTGAGCATGTGTTAGATTTGAACGCTGGGTAGTATGGGTTGGAAAAAATGTGTTCAGCTTTGCCACCGGATTATCCATTTAAACCTTTTCAAAACTTTAAAAGAAGAATATCAGCCGATTTATTAGATCACAACGATTCAAATCATACAAAATAGCTGCTGGAAAAACTATCGGTTTCGCTAAATGGTGCTTTTGAAAAAGTGGCTGTGATTTTTTGTCGCACTACCACACCGTGCTGGGGTACGCTACACAACTGCGCAATGAAAAAACCACAGCCACTTTTTCAAAAGCACCATTCAGCTAAACCGATGGTTTTTCCAGCAGGTATTTTGCAAGAATGGAATCGTGATGATCTAATAAATCGACTCATCAACGATTCAAATCATACAAAATGGCTGCTGGAAAAACTATCGGTTTCGCTAAATGGTGCTTTTAAAAAAGTGGCTGTGATTTTTTGTCGCACTATCACACCGTGCTGAGGTACGCTACACAACTGCGCAATGAAAAAACCACAGCCACTTTTTTAAAAGCACCATTCAGCTAAGCCGATGGTTTTTCCAGCAGGTATTTTGCAAGAATGGAATCGTGATGATCTAATAAATCGACTCATATTCTATTTTTAGAGTTTTGAAAAGGTTTAAATGGATAATCTGGTTGCAAAGCTGAACACATTTTTTCTTACGCACACTACTAAGCCTTGAGGTAACTTGAGCCATAAAGATAGGAAATCCCATAGAAAATGGGACAAATATGCGACCATGGGCAGTATAAGTGGATTCACACACATCTTACACGATTTGGAGCAGATAAAACTGAAGCTGGAAAGTCTATATAAGGAGAAAAAAAATATTTCCAAATTTAAGCAATGTACTCATTCACGGCATTTTAATTCAATCATATGTTCGTTCAAAGAACTATTACAGTGGTAATGTGTAGTGAAACTTAGTTTCTTTCGAAAATTTTCACGCAAACTTGCGACAACGAATAGAATATGAGATTGTTTTTGTTAAAACTATAAACATTTTCTTTAGCGTTCTGAAAAAACACACGCGTTGCTGTTGAGTGGTAAACTAGAAAAGAGAGTGCTGACTTACAGTCAGCTAGTTTTATTGATATTCGTTTCTGAAGGCGCTAACGCTAAGGCACTGCTGCACACTGAAGGTGTACACTAGAGTGCCCAGAAAAATAACGAATTTTTGAAAACACAATCGGCCCACCCCTGAGTCGATTCCTAGTCCCACCAGGAGTACTTGCTCCAAATTTTAAGCAAATCGGACAAGTTTAGCTACCGGACCAACGTGCCTGAAGTTTGTATGGGATTTTTCGACAATTTACATGAAGAAAACCCACTAACTCGCATTTTCGCCGCTAGGTGGCACTATATGCATCGTATTATCACTGTGAGTGAAAATAAGAAAAATAATTTAATTGCCTACAACTTTGTCGAAGACTGTTAGTCAATCCGGCTTTGGTAAAAGAAGTTAATAAACTTTTAACGAAGTGATGTCTGAGTCAGTTTTGCATGGGGCCTAGCAGCGCATAGTTGTGGATCGGTACTCGATTACCACCAACTATACGTTTTTGTGAGATAATGGTTACATTTAGCTGATTAGTATATTCACAAGAATTGTAGTACATAATACGAGTTATGTTTTGGTTAGAAAATTTTAGTTCCGCCTGTAACCGCATAGAGGGCGCCAACGCTAACTTTTCATAGGAGTGAGATAGAATATCGAGATGTTCGGAAGAATTATTTAAAAATGCTTGCTCTACAACTTTGTGGAAGACACCTAATCTCTATCTCTTTTCGTTAAAAAGTTAGTGTTGGCGCCCTCTATGCGGTAAAATGTGGAACTAAAACTATCTAACCAAAACATGATTCGTATTACTTACTATAAATCTTCCGAACATACTATTGACCTAAACCTAACCATTATGTCACCAAAATGTTTTGTTCGTGCGAATCAAGTACCGATCCACAATCATGCACTGCTAGGCCCCATACAAAACTGACTCAGACATCACTTCGTTAAAAGTTTAATAACTTCTTTTACCAAAGCCGGATTGACTAGCAGTCTTCAACAAATTTGTAGGCAATTAAATTATCTTTCTTATTTTCACTTTCAGTGATAATATGATGCATATAGTGCCACTTAGCGGCAAAAAGGCGAGTTAGTGGGTTTTCTCCATGTAAATTGTCGAAGAATCCCATACAAACTTCAGGCACGTTGGTCCGGTAGCTAGACTTGTCCGATTTGCTTCAAATTTGGAGCAAGTACTCCTGGTGGGATTAGGAATCGACTCAGGCATGGGCCGATAGGGGTCATTTTTTTCCTGTCACTCTAGTGTACACATTCTTCGGGTCATAACATTTCTCAACCCTTTTAAGGATTTGATTTGATCTTAAAATTTTAAACAATATTTCATCCTAAATACAAACATTTCAAAAGAATTAATTCACTTTCGATAAGAAATAATCATTTTTTTTCTTTAATAAACGAAATTTCGCTCAATATTAGCTTTCCTCAAACGATTCGATCTCCTAACCGTACTCAACGTTGGAGTTTGAATTTCTGCTTCTTCTCTTCGATTACCACCAGATAATCCCGAAATTCTCCGGCATTTGATGACTGGTTCTGGAAACTATCTAAACACTTCTTCATCTTGACCCGATGAGGGAAATTTGCGCTTGTGACTGTTACTCTCTCGAATAGGATCTTCATCGTTGCCGCTAGCGGAAGGCAACAGAATTGCACACGCCTTAGTCGTTGAGCTCTTTGGGACTTTGAGCTTGTTACGATGATCTTTGGTTTTGGTTCCTCAGTGGGTTGAGGTGGTTCAGCTAATTGTTGTTTATAATTAGAATTGGGGTTCAATAAATCAATCAATATTTTTGGCTTGTAACTAAAAACTTTTTCTGAAGGGAAAAAGGGAGAATGGAACTTCTCACGCAGTGGAGCCAAATGCTTTGCGTGAACCAACATACTCGCCGCCTTGAACGAATATGTTCAACACAAAAGTAAACAAACAACATGAATCTTATAGCTAGTGTATAATAAATTAGTTGCTCTTAATTTTAACATTTTTAGTGATTTTTGCTTAAATTACATGTACTATCCGAACTCCGTTAGGTTGTTGGTGCGTCACTGATCGTTGCTGGATGTTTTTCTGCTTCGGATGCCACCGTAGAGTAAGGTGGTAGACAAATTTTAGCGATCGGATGAGTGATGATGCCACGAGATGTACTAAGATGACCATTTTCCCAGGAACAATTTCGTTGTTGCGTTTCCAACCGCGGGTATCTTTCAGCAGCTCTTGCAGGTACTCCTTCTTCCAGTGCGACCAAAATTGCTGCACATGAACTTGCAGCTGTTGATAGTGGTCGAGTCTGTTGGCAGGTACATTCATTAAATCTGGGTCGGGCAGGGCATGTAGTGATGAACCGACGAGAAAGTGCGCTGGTGTCAATGCAGCTAGGTCGTTGGGGTCCTCCGAAAGTGGAAGCAATGGTCGGCTATTCATGATCGCTTCGATTTGTGTTAGCACTGTACACATAGCCTCGAATGTAAGACGAGACGAACCGAGCTGTCGGTATAAATGTTATTTGGCATTCCCACAAGCCGCCAAAGTGAGGTGTTTTGGGTGGTGTCAAATGCCAGGTGATCCCTCCCTCGGCACAGACAGAAGCTATTTCAGTTTGTTCAGCATGGTTTTGAAATCTAGCAAACAGTTCAGTCAGCTCATTTTTTGCCCCCTCGAAATTCTTCCCGTTGTCTGAGTGGATGTGCGTGGGCCGCCCACGGCGAGCGATAAACCGTTGCAGGGCACACAAGAATGCTTGAGTGGACAAATCACTAACTAATTCCAAATGCACTGCTTTGGTTGAAAAACATACAAAAAGGCACAGGTAAGTTTTAGCACGTGCGGCACGTTTGTGTATCGGGCGAAGGTATAGTGGGCCAGAATAATCGACACCGGTTATGCTGAAGGGGCGACTTGGAATAACACGCTGTGCTGGTAGCTGACCGATTTGTTGTTGGGCAAGTATTGGATTGAGGCGAGTACAACGGAATTAATTTCGTACGACGCTTTGAACTAGTCTACGGCCGCGGGGTGGCCAGAATTCTTCGCGAATCGTAGTGAGCAGCAGGCGCCCGCCGCCGTGCAGCAGTTTGCCATGAAAATGTTCAGCGATTAGTCGAGTGAACGGGTGGTTGGTCGGAATAAGCGCAGGGTGCTTTGCTTGATGGGGTAACTGGGCAAGATATAAACGACCTCTCACTCTCAACACTCTCTCTGGGTCGAAAAATGGGCTCATTCGGCGAATGTGGGACTGCTTCGGCACGGTGTTTTCCTTCTCCAGTTGCTTTATTTCGGCGGCGTATCCATCCTGCTGGGCGAGTCGGACCAGAAACGTTTTGGCATTGGCTAGTTCTGCTACGGTAAGTTATTGGTCGACGGAAATGGCGGGGAGCGAAGGTTGGGTTCGTGCTTTTGAGCGGGTGCTGGTGACAAATCGCATACAATATCCGATGACGTGGAGTAATCGGCTGTAGGAAGACCAACGGAGAAACCAGGGATGAACGGTGCTTGGGTGAGTGCAACCTTTTTTAACTCCAACTCTTCTGCTGGCACGCCTGGGGGAATGAAGATTGGCCAATCTTGTGGTGACAGTGACAACCAGCTTGGGGCACAGCTCCACAAGTCGCTTTGTAGAAATTCGTCGACTGACATGCCGCGCGAGACCAGGTCGGCAGGATTTTCAGCTCCGGGAACGCGTTTCCACTGACATCCGTTCGTGTACTGCTGGATTTCCGAGACTCTGTTTGCGACGAAGGTCGGTCAGACGTTCGGAGGTGATCGTAACCACTGTGACGGCGGAATCTGACCAAAAGTACGATGCAAAAACGTTGACGTCGATGGCCTTTATGATTCGCGCGCGTAGATGAGCGGCTAGAACGGCTGCGCATAATTCCAAACGGGCGATGGTGATTCGATTCAGCGGGGCTACTCGGGATTTCGACGCTAGCAGTTGAATCCTCACCTTTCCTTGATCGTCTTCACATCGGGCGTACGTACAAGCTCCATATGCTGCCTGGAAAGCATCGGCAAAAGTGTGCAGCTGTATAACAGAACTCGGAAGAAATGCATATCTGTTGACATGGTGCTCAGATATTTTGACCAGCTCTTGGTGGTAGATTTCTCATCTCGATTTGATCGGTTCTGGAACAGGATCATTCCAACCGCAGGACAACAACCACAATTCCTGCATCAGGATTTTCGCACGTACGACGACGGGGGCAATGAGTCCAAGAGGGTCAAATAACTTGGCGATGTCGGAGAGGATAGACCGCTTCGTTGGAGGTTCATTGCTTGTTCGAATCTGCGAATGAAAACGGAGGTAATCTGCTTCAGGCTCCCAGCTGATTCCAAGTGCTTTGATGGTTTAGTGGGGATTAAAGTGCAACGCGGATTGCGTGCCGATCTGATCGTCAGAGAGTCCTTGGAGGACTTCGAGACAGTTCGACGTCCATTTTATGAGCTCGAATCCTCCCTTCTGCAGAAGTTCGCTCAGCTCTGCTCGCATACAGATAGCGTCTTCAATAGTTTCAGCTCCACCGATAAAATTGTCGACGTAGAAGCTCTTTTTCAATGCTGGACCGCCTTTTGGGCACGCATCACCTTCATCCACCGCTAGTTGCTGGAGAGTTCGTGTCGCTAAGAATGATGATGGACCTAAGCCGTAAGTAACGGTCAGTAGCTCGTAAGTCTGTACTGGAGCATGTTGGGAGAATCGCCACAGAATGTGTTGTAACGGTGTGTCGTCAGAGTGGACCTGTACCTGCCTGTACATTTTGGCAATATCTCCGACGAGAGCAACGGGAAAGGTTCGAAACCGCAAGGTGATGTTCGGCAGATCGTCCTGCACCACGGGACCTACACAAAGAGCTTCATTGAGCCGGAAGAAGTCTTCGCAGAGCCGTCAAACACGACCCGTACCTTAGTCGTTGTACTTGCTTCCTTAATTACGGGGTGGTGAGGTAGATAGTATGCTGGAGAGTTGTGTTCGTCGTCCGCTTCGACCAGACGCATGTGGCCGAGGGAGAGATACTCTCGCATGAACTGATGATATTCGTCCTTCGATTTTGAGTCTCGTTCCAGTCGTCTTTCCAGATATCCGAATCGTCGCTGTGCACTGCTTCTGGATTCGCCTAGCATCACATCAAAATCAGGTTTTCGGGGGTATCGTACAACATATCTGCCTTTGGAGTCCCTAGAAACGGTAGATTGGTACAGTGATTCGCAGCGCCGTTCTTCTATCGAATAATTATCGTTCGTTGTCAGCTCTTCGGTTTTCCAAAAACGCTCCAAGCAATCCTCTAGCGAAAGCATTGAAACAGTGACTACATCACAAGTGGTGGGCGTAGGATCAGTCTGCTCGTGGGGGTTTGTGCTAGCCAAACCTACGATAATCCAGCCGAAGACGATGTCGACCAGAATCGTAAGATTTCTGTCACTTTATCCATCACCAAAAAATTGACGCCACACGAAAAGTCACCCGTCCTTGAATGTACCTGTGCGAACACCGATTCACGTACCGGTTTAGATAGCTTGCCGGCTCCCTGTACCGTAACATTCACGGGTTGTCGCCACAAACGTAGAATTTGCGCCATGCGATCCGTGATGAGATTCGGCTGAGATGAACTGTCCAGAAGTGCACGAGCTAGATGTTCCACACCGTAGGTGTCGATGACCTTCACAATGACAGTGAGAAGAAAGCCGTCTTCGCGAGGATGTTGTAGAGCAGAACTAACTTCGACCACAGGACCATTCTCAGTAGCAGCCACCGTAGATTGCGTAGATGACTCGACCACAGAAGACCCATTAGATGGCGTAGTAGAGGCGGTTGCACCAGGACTAGAGGAAGCTCCTTCGCTAACGTCCTTTCGGGAACCATCGCTCTGCCCGGAATGAAGAAGCGTATGGTGACGTCGATTGCACTTCCGACAGCTGAAATTTGAAGGACAATTGCGGACAAAATGATCACCCTTCAAGCAGTTGTGACAAAGGCGTTTGGAATTCACAAGCTGCTGACGTTCACTCGGTGAAATCCGGTTGAATTTCTGACACTTCGTCACGGAATGCGACTGATTGCAGGCGATGCACTTTTCACCCAAACTTGCAGTCGATGCACACGAAGTAACGCGGAACTGAGAGTGGAGATGATTCTTCTGTGGTGGATGAGCTGAAATACCAGAAGTTGACGCTGATTCTACTGTAAGATGGTTCACAGAGATGGATTCTAGCACTCGTGTTCTCCGCTGCAGAAACTCGATGAGACAAGCGTAGTCCGAATTCGCTACCGTCGACGCATGCTTCGAAGAGTGCCTGCATATGCCGCTTCTTTAGCAAGTAGTCATTCGAATACCGGTTCTCCAGTGTCTGCCAAGCCAAAACGTAGTTAGCGGAACTGATACTAATCGACTCGATCAACTGAGCAGCTTCCCCCTTGACAGCTGCCCGCAAATAGTGCAATTTTTGAATATCCGGCACCTCCGGATTTAAATGAATGAGCGCCAAGAAAGTATCATGGAATGCAAGCCATTGCATGTAATCTCCATTAAATTCGGGCAAAGAAATCCTCGGCAACTTGATACCAGAGAGAGTGGAGGACACGTGTGGGGGAACAGGGTTCCGATTGTTAGGAATAGGAGGCAATTTTGAAATGAGACTGGCTTTTATTTCAAAGAGCCGAGGTTCGAAGGATGCACGAGTGGCAGCGTGCTCGGTCGTCTCGTTGTCCTCAAGCTGCGCCTGTACTGTCTCCAGGTTGTTCCACGCTCCATTCAGGTACTCGAGCCTCAATGTCACCTGCGTATGGTCCCGTTGAGCGTCGTATCCGGCAGCAAATGCCTCTGCCCGACCCAGAGCAGCAAGCAGTGTGTCCCGTCGTGCAAGCAGCTGACCTCGTGACTGCCCTTCCGCCATTTTGTAAAGCCGGAAAATGGATCAGGAGCGCATCGATGTCTGATGAACGACCAAAGGACCAAAAGTAGACCCACAAAACGTGGTAAAGAAACTTGGGAAGGTGCTCTCCTGTTCCAAGGCAAAAAGTGCCTTGTCTTCTATACAGCCAACAGGAACTCGTTGCAGTACCGACCGTACTGGATTACAATAAAACCTTCCGGAATTGCCAGACCACGCCAGTAAAAATCGCCGAAAAGCTCCCAAGAAGGTAGTTCAATGCGCGTATGGCAGGAACAGTTGGTAAAAGTGCACGGTACCACAGCAGGGATTTCCAAGGCTAGGGACGCCACAGCAACAGCAGAGTCCACGACACGTGTTGCCGCAGCTAGGGACGCGGTACAGCAAACAGCAAATGTCACGGCTAGGGACGCCACAGCTCCAAAAAACAGCAAAAAACTAGGCACGAGTTGTCACAGCTAGCAATTTTGTCGTAAAATTGTCGCAGAAGGATTTGCCACGATCCGGAATGCCACAGCAGGAACCAGCTAACAGTATACAACAATCAACGCAGCTAGGGACGCCACGAAGTACAATGGTCCAATTGTCCGATGGCAAAATGGCGCCTTTAAGCCAGCGACAATGCCACCAAGCCTTGCCGAATAGCAGCAATTGTCGACCAGGAACAAATGGAACCATCGAAGCATGCAAAGAAATGCGAAGAAAATCTAGAGGGCACCTGCGATACCCGCAAAACCATTTGGACAGGTAATTACCTTACGCCCGTTAAATCGAGCCTTGTAGTATTAATATGCAGCAAGCGAAGAATCCGAAACTTCCTTCGTAGAACCTCCTTTCGTGCTGGCTTCCAAAATGGCGATGCTCAATGGAAGGCGCTGCACGCGGTCCGGACAGAAATCCTGGTCAGGGCACCAAAAATTATGATGTCGCTTACCCCTACGTTGTGATTTTCTTCTGTCACCAGAATTTTCCGGTAGGATGAAGGCCACTATGGGTACACGTACCCTACTTGCAGCCAGGTATGGGAAAAATACATTCGAAATTCATTCATCTGTATTCATCTTCTGATACATCTCATGCTACCAACCGTTGTGTTTGTCTCACGAAGTAAACGCCAGGAAGTATACACTGAGCTTGTCGCAAAGCTCATTAGCGATAGCAGCTGTGCGGCACTCAATTGACTCCCGTTCGTTCTAAGTCGGAGAGCTTCTCATTCTCTCAATATTTTCTAAGAATGATGTTTGGATGTGAGTGAATCAGATTGGAATATTATTGTTTTGGTTTGCGAGCCACTCGATGAGTCTAATCTTGATTCAATCATCATATCCAATCATTGAATCGTTCAATCGGTTCTCTATCTTTTGTAGAGGTAATATATGGGTAGACGTGCAAAGGTACAATAGCTCTTGATGCAGGATTTTTAATTTTTACATACGCAAGCTTATCGTTTAACGGCTAGCGTGACCTACAAGTTACTGACTTTATTTCTTCTGTATCATGTTGAAGTACTTTTTACTATTTCAGTAGGGGAACCGGGGGTAAGTCCGACACCCTAAGCGCAATCATTTTTCTAAAATACCACGAAGCTCCAAAAATTGTATATTCTGTGCATAATCCTTGTTTAGATAGTTCTTAACAAGATATAATTTTTTCAGTGTTTCAAAAAATTGGATTCATTAAAAATTATTGGTTGCCAAAAGGAGAAAAATAACATTTTAAAAACGCTGCGGGTAAGACCGACACCCCGAAGTGGCAAGAGCGACACCCTTGTTAGCATTCTTTTTGTCCAATTTTTTCATTAAAAATGTGTTGTGTATGTGTGATAAAGTGTAATTATGTGTATATGAGTATGTGTGATGCAAATGCATGCTTTCTAGAATATCATCGCGTAGCAAGAGGAAAAGTATACGAATGTGTGGTGTGAATAAATAATGTTCAACACTTGGTTTTCCCCATTAATCTTTTCTAGCTTTATTACCGCTTGTGAAGCCATTCTAAGAAGTAAGATCCGTTCAGCAAGAAGAATATATCCCCTGTTACTAAGATTCATTCACTTAGAAGTAACATACCCTTTTGTAGTGAGCTATCCGGTTCGTGTTAGGATTTTTCGGAACTCTGTTGATCAACAATCCGGCAGAATAGATTAGAATGTGCGGCAAAATACTGGTAATTTTCAATGCTTTTGTGCTGTTAAAACCTTAAAATGTTTCAACTAAAAATAACATCCAAGTGCGCATCAACTTTGCTTTCGCATATTTTGTTTATTTTGTGACGTTGGATGAATCTATATGGCATATATGTGTCTCGAAATACTCAAAATAATCGTACTAATGATATCCTGTTATTATTGTATGATTTAAAATTTGATATCTGGAAAAAGTTATGGGGTGTCGGGCTTACCCACGGTGTCGGACTTGCCCCCGATTCCCCTATTCATTAATCTGTCTATCTTTTGTGCAGTTTAAATATTATCGTTACAGTTGAAAACTGGAAAATCCTATCAGCGTCAATTTTTTCTCTTTTTTCAATGCTAATTCATGACGTCGGGAGTAGTGTGTTCCATTGCTAAAAACAAAAGAAAATACGATTGTGTCTGGTTGGATTTTCCAATTTTCAACTACAACCACAATATTAAACAATGGCTTTGGATATCATGACGCACATGACATTAAAGGTTATAAAGTTCAAAAAAAGTGTACGAGGTGTTATAACGACCAAAGGGTAAATTTGAAAAAATGCATCAAAACATCTAAAATGATTCCAACGGAACATACCTGTAAATACTATAAAATCCTAGTAAAACTAGCCACAATCAGTTTTAAATGAAGCAATGAGCCACGATCGGTTGCTTTATTTGATTCGAAATTCTGACAGAAATTTCAAAAAATTAAATTCTGAATGTGCTTTACTGGAATGAAACCAGCTTCTTCGGTAACTACCGATCGAGCCAAGCCCATATAGTTTAAAAAACTTTTTAATCGTGTATAAACACCCTTAATTGCTAAATTGGACAATATCTTTTGACAAACTGAGTTTTATTGGATTCTGAAATGATTATGACTTTCATTCGTTTAGTTTTCGATAAATATACACTAAAAAAATAAGTTTGGACAAGCAAAAGTTTGTTTCAAATAACTTTCACTTTTTCTTGAAAGTGCCCAACTAATGACTAATTTTGCGAAAATAACTCCTACAACATTTTTTTGAAGGATTTATCATTTTTAGACAATAGCCATTTGAAAAAAATTGGTTAAAAAAGTTTAACCCCCTCAAAACCTTGTCTAGATCATCTTTGGAAAAACAAAGTATGCAAAGTGGCTTTTTGTGACAAATTTCTCATGTACAGAAACATTTGTTTGAGTTGGCGCGAAATTAGTCAAATTATAAATGGATATGTGATAAAAGATGGATGAACTGACTTGACCATTAAAACGTTTCTGTTGGAAAAGCCTTTGCACTCCGTAACACAATTAAAACTACTTTTAGAAAAATACTAAAACAAGGTGGTCTAATTCTTAAGGCTCAATAGCATCAATATCAAGTATATCATGTAGAGCTTTTTTCTCGGCTTGCTTTTTTCATTGTAGGACTTATCGACTCTCCAAAACAAGGTTATTGGATGCGTGGTACGCAGTTTTTGAACACACCCTTTTATTTTTACGAGCACTACATTCATTTGCTTTCACACATAAATAACGAGCATAATCAATAACAATAAATCAAGGAGTTAACATGATTCTGCGAAAAAAATTTGGCGTAAGGTAGCCCCCTTGTGGAGGTGTCTTTACGCCAATTTTAGCTCTTTAGATTTCACTTTCAATCTTGATTTTCCAAAAGTTCTTGTCAATGACTTTGGAGGTACTTGTGCCATATGTAAAACATCGAACAGTTTCAAATTTGAAGTCGCGTGATCGTAGTTCTTGAGTGTAATGAACAATACGTTCTATTTTTGGCGTAAAGTAATCACCGATGACGGTATTTCAAAACCCACTCGTCAAACTCGTTCCAAAAACAAAGATAATTGCAAAAATATTGATATCCGTCATTATCCCGACGAACTAGTTATGAAAAAAAAAGTTCAACAGACGTATTTTTGAGTCAATACGTTTTTATGTACAACGTATCCATCACTTAAATTTATTTAGCGCAGCTCTGTCTTCAAATCAATATAATCCTAACAATAGCAAAACAAACTTTAATTTCGTTTTTACTCTTAATTTACTATAATAAACAGCTGTGCGATTGCTGCTACGAAGGGTGCGGAAATTACGCTCCATAGCGGTATAATGAATTTGTTTATATAAACATCGCGTTAGCCTTTTAAAAAAATTAATTTTAAATTTAACAATTTCTATCGCTTTCCGAATGCGACGATACTATCTCAAATCATTCGCAAAAGCGACGTCGAGTCCTTGCCTATGAAGCAATGATTATTATAGAAGTCATATGTCACAGACACAGTATTCAAACTGTGCTATATTTTCATGTAATTTCCCGGCTTATAATCACCAAAAGGCTTCCGAGCCGAACAAGAAGTTTAAAGAAAAATCTAATTCCTACAGCTCTGCGTGAACGATATATACAGCGTTTCATACTTATTATTGGAATTACTTACAAGGAACCCTCTGAATAAGTCAACAAATGTATTCGATGAGTGAGCGAATTTTAATTCATCCAGAATTGAAGTCCTGCCTGTTTGCTGACGTTCGGTTCGTTTCAAGTATTTTTTTTAACCACTCACTTACATAGTAGGCACGTTCTTAAATCCACCAGCAACTCATCATTATTTTGATGACTTTTTGTTGCGGGAGAGTAAAGCGACGCGCTGTGACACCAGTGTGATACATAAACAAAGCTTGATTAAGTTGCGCGAGAGTGATGAGCGAGCTCAACAATCCACCGTAAGGTGCCGGCCGATGCGTTGCTCAACGAAAGAGAAGAGATCGAAGAGACCGATGGCATACCAATAAAGTATGAATTACACGATACGTCAGACTTCCGTTACTGGTACAGCACGTCAATGGAACGTCAAAATTAGTTATATACAACTACGTTGGGACATTCACACACAACATCAACGACACGGAGCATTTTGACGTAGGAACGTGTGAACGGGAACACGATAAAGCATTTAATTTATCTCGACGGAACGGTGACTTGACGTTAACGTTTTTTACTTGTTAAAGCGAGAAAAGAATTATAGGCAACCTAATTTTTCACAACCACCCTAAAACTCCGACAAAGCGAAGAATGCTCAGTCCCATTCTAGCGCATAGCGTTCTTCGGTCTATCACATCCATCTGATGCAGGTAGACACGAAGCAATAGGCCTTTTGGCACGATCGTTCGCCGGTCGCTGGTCAGCTGATCAAATGTAGGTCAGAGAAATATAGCTTAGTATCAAATATACAGTCCACGAAAATACATGGTTTTTACACAGAAACGGTTTTCTGTTCGCGCAGTGAATTTTTAGTTTTGTGTTAAGTCCAAGTATCCGAAGAACCAACAGTGCGCGCGAACATTTGGTCCTTCGAACCGGATCACGGTGACGGTTTTCGGATACTTGGCGGGACGTTGTCCCTTTGAAAAGTGACACTAAATGCCGGGCAAGTGATGAACAATTAAAAGCCCGTGAACAATAGTGAAGTGCTCCATTTTCGACGCCGGACAACGGAGTGGACGCCATCGTGAAGCAGTTTCGCGGCGCCATCGCTACTGGAGTGCGACGAAGACAATTGGACGGCGACGATTGCAGCAGGAAGACCCACGATCCGGACGGGATCTGGTCTAAAAATACCAGGGAAGTACAGTGTATGGTGGCTTGTTGCATGTGGCCACCGAAAGTTGTGACGGTTGCAAATAAAGTTATGAAATGCATGCGAGTTTTTCTTGGCGAGTGCATGAGTCGTGTCCACCATTAAATTTGGTCTCGGTATTTCGCTGGTTATCTTTGGCTGTCGTTTGCTCCTCTGTGCGATTATCCTTCGCTGCTGTCAATTGGGTTGATAAGTCTGTATTCTGTCTCGCGAGGTCGCGGTCGTGGAACGTCGAGTCGATCGGTGAGTTTTCGGAAACGGGAGTGCTAGTGAAGGTGATTAGTGCGTGATAGTTCCTGATTTCTACAGTGCAGTGAGTGAGAGGTGTAAAATTTGAAAATGGTTGGTGAAGTGAAGGCACTGTTGAAGCGTGAACGACAGTTGCAGAACAGTTTAACGTTCATTGACAAGTTTATTCAGAACTATGACGATGAACGGGATGCGCGACAATTAAGTGTGCGATTGAACGTGCTAGAGCAAGTGGGTGCAGAATATTATACGGTGCGTGCCAAACTGGAGCTTTTGCAGGAAGAAGAAGAGGAAAAGAAGCAGGCTGGTGCTGAACCTGCAGTGAAAGAGGAAGCACTGCACCACCTCGAAGAGACAAACTACCAGGCAATGCACGACTTCGACGATCGTTTTTGTACCCTGAAGGCTGAGCTACTAGAGCTGCAGTTGTGCAAGGACCCGTTGCATACCAGCCACAACGACTCCGATTCATCGGCGCATCGGACGTCTACGACTATCTCCCGAGTAAAACTTCCAGAGATACGACTTCCAAGTTTCGGTGGACGAATTCATGAGTGGGTAACATTCCGTGACACTTTTCGTAGTCTCATCGACCAAAGCGCGCAGCTGAACGAGATCGATAAATTCACATACCTGAGGGCGTCACTTTCTGGTGAAGCGCTCCAGGAAATTAACTCGGTCGAGATTTCTGCTGCAAACTATGATGTGGCTTGGAAGGCGTTGCAAGAACGGTACGAGAATAAAAAGCTGCTTGTGAAAGCGTACTTAGATGCTCTCTTTTTCATCGAGCCACTGAAGAAGGAGAGTTACGACGGGCTTAGTCAACTGATCGGCCAGTTTGAGAAAAACTTGCAGATGTTAGAGAAAATTGGTGAGTCTACAGAGAACTGGAGCACGATTCTTGCCTATATGGTATGCACGAGGTTGGATTCCTCGACACTTCGACAATGGGAGTCTCATCATAATTCCAAGGATGTCCCAAATTATCGAGATTTGATGGGATTTCTGCGTAGTCAGTGCTCCGTTCTGCAATCCATTTCCATCCCATCCAAGATGAACAGCGATCCACGTTCCCAGAAGGTAGCAGTTTGTCATACGCTTGTGAAGACATCTGGAAAGTGTCCATTCTGTGGCGAGTCGTGGCATTCAGCGTTTCAGTGTGCGAAGTTTCAGAAGCAGTCTGTTCCAGATCGCATCAGCGCTGTTATGAGGAGTAAGCTTTGTCGCAACTGTCTGCGTCCAGGACACGTTGCAAGAACCTGCGAGAGAGGAGCCTGTCATCACTGTCATCAGCGTCACCACTCGATGCTGCATACTGAAACACCGCAGACAGGATCCTCCGTTTCACTTCCGCAGTCAAGACCTCAGACAGTACCCCAGCAGCCACGACAGCCACAAACCAAGCAACACAGTCCGAACCAACAAATACACACGCATCCGACCAATGCACAGACGAACACCGCCAACTCGCATAACACAAACACATCACCGTCCAACACCAACACAGCCTCCACTAGCCAAACATGCATAGCACTCCCCAACGCACCTACACACAATATTGTTCTCTCGACGGCGCTTGTGACCGTTAAGGACCGTCACGGCAATTCGTTGCTTGCGCGAGCCTTGCTAGATTCTTGCTCGCAGCATTGCCTGATGACGGCTAGTTTTTCAAATAAGCTTAAGTTCCGTGAATCGCCAGCATTTTTGTGCATTCAGGGCATTGGTTCGTCGAGTGTAGCGTCAACAAGATCCGTCAGAGTAGCAGTTGCTGCACGGTCTAGTGAGATTTCGTCGTATGCCGAGGAGATGTGTTTCCATGTTTTGCCGAAGCTAACATTGGCGTTACCGACAGCAAGCTTCAATCCATCGCAGTTGTGTCTACCAGAAGCAGCAGCTCTTGCCGATCCCTGGTTTTATGAATCCGGTCCGATTGACATGATTATCGGGGCGGAGTATTACGTCGACCTGTTTGAAGAGGGTAGATACAAGGCAACTGAAGACGGGCCTACTCTGCAGAAAACTGTTTTTGGCTGGATAGTATCCGGTCGCGTTCCTAGTTCATCATCTAGCGGTGCAATTTCGACGACCAACGTTTGTTCAACAGCCGAGATTCAAATTCAATTAGCCAAGTTTTGGGAGTTAGAAACTTGTCGAACAACCAGCACGAATTCCACGGAAGAGTCGGCGTGCGAGAAAATCTTCAGCGAGACTACATTCAGAGATGAGACGGGAAGATTCGTAGTCACACTTCCAAAAAGGCAATCGATCATCAAGCAGCTCGGTGATTCTAAAGGTACAGCTGTTAAGCGGTTTATGAGTTTAGAGCGACGTCTGGCAGCGAACCCGGAGTTGAAAGCGCAGTACAGTGAATTTATACACGAGTATCAAGCTCTTGGTCATATGAGCGAAGTCGTCGAAGATACTTCAGACACCGTTTACCACCTGCCACATCACGCTGTTTTGAAACCTGACAGCACGACTACGAAGCTGCGCGTAGTGTTTGACGCTTCATGTCGAACTAGCTCAGGGTACTCTCTGAACGATGCTCTAATGGTCGGTCCTGTCGTACAAGACGATTTGTTGGATGTTATACTCAGATTCCGTCTACATCGTTACGCACTAGTCGCGGACATCGCAAAAATGTACCGCATGGTGCAAGTTCAGCCTGCCGATCAGCCTCTGCAAAAGATTCTATGGCGAGATTCATCAGCAGAACCCATCAAAATCTTCCAATTGACTACGGTCACGTATGGCACGGCTTCCGCGCCGTATTTGGCGACAAAATGTTTGCAGACATTAGCAGAAGATGGCCAACAGACACACCCTATTGCTGCGAAGGTGGTCCGGCAGGATTTTTATATAGACGATATGTTATCCGGAGTAGACGAACCTGAGGAAGGTAGAATGTTTGTCAACGAGATGATCAGCCTAATGGAATCAGCGGGATTCTCGTTACGAAAGTGGAACTCCAACTGCAGGGAGATTCTGTTAGAGGTACCAGAACATCTGAGAGATGATCGCACTATTCTCCAGCTTGATTCCCCAACATCCACCGTTAAAACGCTAGGTTTACTGTGGGAACCCAATACAGATCGATTCCAATTCAGCACCCCGCAGTGGAACTCATCGGCGGTCATCACCAAACGCACCGTTCTGTCGGATGTCTCTCGACTTTTCGATCCACTCGGACTGGTAGGGCCCGTGATCGTACAGGCCAAGATGTTCATTCAAGAATTGTGGAAGCTTGTCTGTGGTTGGGATGAATCACTTGCCGAAGGCATGCAGGATCGCTGGCATGAATATCGTCGAAACTTGACTGGCCTTGAGGGATTGTCTGTACCTCGCTGGGTTGAAATCAGATCCGATATCATCGACACACAGCTCCATGGGTTCTGTGATGCCTCTGAGAAGGCATATGGGGCCTGCATCTACGTGAGAAGTATCTCCAATAGCGGATCAGTTGCTGTACACCTACTGGCATCGAAGTCTCGTGTCGCCCCTCTCGAGAACCTGAAAAAGAAGAAGCAATGCCAAACGATTCCGCGCTTGGAGCTTTCTTCAGCTTTACTCCTTTCCCACCTCTACGAAAGAGTGGTCAGTAGCACACACATCACAGCCCCAGCTTTCTTTTGGACAGATTCGATGATTGTTAAGTGCTGGTTAGCATCATCACCGTCGCGATGGAAAGAATTCGTTGCGAACCGAGTTTCAGAAATCCAGCATATAACGAAAGGCAGCATCTGGAATCACGTATCAGGAGTTGAAAACCCAGCCGATATAGTTTCTCGCGGCATGACGCCTGCGCAGCTGCAGTACCAATCGCTATGGTTTGGTGGACCTCACTGGCTGCTTCCGGAGCAAGATAACTGGCCGGGAACACTGCAAGCTTGCGAAGACCGCATTGACAGATCAGTACTAGAGGAAAAAGGAGCCGTTGTTGCAGTTCTGAAATCTGTTTCTCCCGGTGAGCTGTTTAACCTGCGATCAACTTACACTGGATTGGTGCGACTCACAGCATACATTTGTCGGTTCCGTTTCAACGCTCAAGCTGCAAATCGGAATTGCCGAAACCTTGGAAGTTTAACCGTCAAGGTACTCGACGGCGCTGTACGGACACTTGTCTCTCTGTCTCAGCGAGAATGTTTCCCACAAGAGCTGGCAGATTTGACCAACAATCGTCCACTACGTAATTCATCGATCCTTTCGCTCGATCCTCAGCTAATTGAAGGCATACTCTGCGTTGGCGGCCGGCTACGGCACGCACATCTGTCTAACAGTCGAAAGCATCCGTTCATTTTGGATCGTCGTCACCCTCTAGCAAGGATCGTAATGGAGTACTATCATCAGAAGCTATTCCACTCGGGTCAACAGTTACTGATGTCGGCAGTTCGAGAACGATTCTGGCCGACATTCGCACGTGATTTAGCAAGAAGCGTAATCCATAAGTGCGTCGCATGCTTTCGGGTGAAACCGAGAGTCCAGGATCAACTGATGGCGGATCTACCGCCAGAAAGAGTCACACCCTGCTTACCGTTTCGTCGTGTTGGAGTTGACTACTGTGGACCGTTTTTAGTAGGCTACCCGTATCGCAAAAATCGCCCAGTGAAGTGCTTTGTAGCCATCTACGTTTGCCTGGTCACCAAAGCAGTGCACCTGGAATTAGCAGCAGATTTGACAACCCAGGCCTTCTTGGCCACACTGAAACGTTTTTCATCCCGGCGAGGCAAGCCGGAACTCATCATGTGCGACAATGCTCGAAATTTCGTCGGCGCAAAACGGGAGCTTGACGAGCTTCGTAAATTGTTCAACAATCAGCAGTTTCAAGAACAGGCGATAAGGGAAGCTTCAGAGGACAAAATAGACTTCAAATTTATACCAGCACGATCGCCGAACTTTGGCGGACTATGGGAGTCAGCAGTGAAGTCGTTCAAAACCCTATTCAAACGCACTATAGGAACACGAAGTTTGGTTCATGACGAAATGCTTACAGTACTAGTACAAATCGAAGCGATTTTAAACTCTCGTCCGCTTACACCTGTTAGCAACGATCCAGCAGATTTCGAAGCGTTAACTTCAGCACACTTTCTGATTCATCGGCCACTAACGGCAATACCAGAACCAAACCTGGACAGTATTCCTGAAGGTCGACTAGCAGCATGGCAACGAAATCAGCAGTTTCTTCAGCAATTGTGGAAAAGGTGGTCGGAACAGTATTTATCCGATCATCAAAACAGAACTAGATGGATGCGACGAAAGGAAAATTTAACGATCGGGACCATGGTTGTCCTGAAAGACGAAAATCAACCCCCACTGAAATGGCAGTTGGGGCGTATAACGGAAATTCATCCTGGACCGGATGGAAACATTCGTGTCGCAACAGTACAAACGAAGGATGGTAGCTACCGAAGAGGGATTTCCAAAATCTGTGTGCTACCCATCCGTGACAACTCCAACTCAACACCCGAAGAGACCTAGATGTCTCCAGTTGCCATCGTAACGTCAGGTTTCGGTCATCTCCCGGAATGCTCGACGACCCGCACTCAAGTTAAATGAGTATCCTTGTTTGATTCCCCACATTCGGAGGTAATCTGTTTTGTTTCGGTGATGGTCCATGTTTTTTGATGTTGCATGCTTGCATTATGTTCGAGTTTGTACTGTCCTCCGTGAAGAATCTTTTCTAAAACCACACATCACGCTTGGTTTATTCGAGGTACAACTACGTCTAGCCTGCAACGGAGGAAGAAGTGGTCAATTCATCCTCTTGATGTCCACGCCGGAGTCGTTGGCGAGCATGACCAGCTCGACTTGACGATTAAAGCAGCGTAGAGATCCATCGCAGTCACAGCACATTCGTAGCATACCAAAAATCACCAGCGTAACGTCGAAACTCACCGCACCCGAGCAACATCTATCAGCATACCATCATCGATGACGTCACCATCACTAAAACTATCCGATCACAGTAGCAGCAAACCAATGAATATTCGTTGGTACTTACACCGAAGTCCTGAGAGACGCACCCAGTCCGGCGGAATGTCCGTTGGAACCAACCAAGAAGTCACGAATCAACCGGCAACCAATCGTGATCGAGTCCACAGCGAGAAGGAAGAATGTCCTGCAAAATTTCCAGTTCAGTCAGCACTCCAGCTAATAAACAAACAGCAGAAAAACCAGCAAAATCACCACTTACCAGCAGCGCAGAAATGCATTCCACCGTAGCAGCAAAGGGCACCGACTGCCCACGAATAACAGCAGCAGCGAGATGGTTTCGGTAAACTATCTTCACACAGCAACAGCACCGACACAATATCAGCAAAACAACAAATACGTTGCATCTCGAATGCACTTTCGATCGACCCAACTACAGAAGAATGATCACCGCAAAGCAGAAATGGGTCAAGGTCAATTGATCATCTGTCGAACCAGTAACACCGAATGTTGGCAGTATACAAGCCGAAGAAATTTGATTTGTTTAAGTTGAATTGTTTACAGTAAACACAATTTGAAATGTAAAGATTAGCAGTAGTTAGAGTAGGAAGACAATATTTTGAAATTCGCCGAGATTTCAAGGCGGCCGGCGTATGTTAAAGCGAGAAAAGAATTATAGGCAACCTAATTTTTCACAACCACCCTAAAACTCCGACAAAGCGAAGAATGCTCAGTCCCATTCTAGCGCATAGCGTTCTTCGGTCTATCACATCCATCTGATGCAGGTAGACACGAAGCAATAGGCCTTTTGGCACGATCGTTCGCCGGTCGCTGGTCAGCTGATCAAATGTAGGTCAGAGAAATATAGCTTAGTATCAAATATACAGTCCACGAAAATACATGGTTTTTACACAGAAACGGTTTTCTGTTCGCGCAGTGAATTTTTAGTTTTGTGTTAAGTCCAAGTATCCGAAGAACCAACAGTGCGCGCGAACATTACTGTTAACGGAAGCTGACGTATCACCTGAATTGAGTTTAACGCACACACATGTCAGATTTTTCGCAGTCATTGGACGGTTTATTCGATAGTTTGTAATATATTTATTATTTGAAAACGCGTTTCGATTTAGTGTTGGCACTAATACGTTCGACAGTGGATTCAACCTATGCTATAATCTGGTTTACGTGCAATGAATTGAGACCAAGGGTGCCATTAAGCCGCAAGTTGTTTTAAGTGCTGCTGCCGATGAACGTCGCTACTACATTAATTTGACTTTATTTGATGCAATACCGCCAAGGGCTGTGGATCCTACAATGGATGAAGGAAACCCACGAGACCAAGTATGGGCTGTCCGCATGAAAGGATTGCTGAGTCAGAGAAAGCGTGCCGATTTGATTGATCGCTGTAAGTCTGAAGATTGCATAGAAACGGTTGAAAATTATCGTCGTTTATTCGGAAATAAAGGCAGCACGTTGAGTATTACGAGAAAGAAGATTTATTTGTGTAAGAAGTTGTCCAAAAATTGACGACATTTTTAAACTTTTTGCAGGACCTTGGCTCCTCACGGTTACGAATATGTGATATAAGTAATATTGTCTACTTTTGGATTGATTTGAGAAAAGTTTGGCAAATATAACAAAACTGAGATGATATTAACATTGTATTTATTGATGATCCGGATATGACCAAGTCTTAGTTCTTGCGTTAGGATTTGAATACGACTCCGCATGCGGCCACTAGAAGCTGGCGTGGTTCCAGTGATGTTGTTTTGACAGCTATTGTTACTATCAATCAGGAAACTGGCTGATGTCTATTGGAAGCAAGTGTAATAGTTCTGGTCGAAAAGGTGTCGAATATGTAGACGCGTTTTTTTGTATTCAGTTTGTTCATTTTATAAGACAAGTTGGTGTTAGCATGAAGGGGCCAATTTCTTTGCTCTACATTTTAAATTTCTTAAAACTAGGAGATTAAACATTGAAATGATTTTCATATACATATTGCTTTTTAAGGAGAAAAATTTTACAGCTTAAGTCGAGGAATACATTTGGATATATAAGAGGGGGGAGTATTGGATTTTATTGAGAGAAGGAGGAGGGGTAAATTAGAGCAATTTTTGATGAGTAGTGGTGCGGTTGGGCATTTTTACGAAATTATTGAACACAGGCAAGGCTATTATACATCGGGAAAATAATCAGGGGAGGTTCGATTGAATACACCGAAGCTAGTTGAGCCATTGAGACTTGACCCGTCAGTGTAATCTTGTTTCAGTCAATTTCCCGAAATTTATAATAAAAACCGATTTAATCCACCTAACAGTGAGATGAGATAGTTTTTTACACATATCACTGTGATATCATTCATTAGTTTGAAAAACTGATGCGGAGTAGGCACTCTACTTATGGTGGGATGAACACAGTTTTAAATTCAGCACAAATAATACCCCGAATAAACTGAATAAATTATAGATAAGCAATAAAACAAATTAAATTGAAAAATTATTAAATCAAAGATTGGATAAATGCTATCCAACTCATAAAAATGAGTAAAATCTTTTATAAAAATCCAATTAATGGAAGAAATCAATCAAATTAGTTCAACTCATTGACAATTCAAAAAAGTTATGAAAAAGTTATGAAATTAATAGAGTAAAATAAATCGATTCAAATTAACAAATTGGATGAATTGAATTAAAAAGAATGGCTGAAAAGAATCAATAACATTAATAAAAAAAGAAACTGAATAAAATGAATTAATCGAAAAAAATAATTTAATAAATAAAATGAATAAAATGTATAAAGTGTACAGATTAAATAAAGCGATTAAAATGAACAAAATGAATAAAATGAGATAAATGATTAACATAAACAAAATTAATAAAATTCATGAAACATAAAAAATAAAATAAAGAAAAATAAAACAAATAAAACGGATGAAATAAATAAAATAAATAAAATAAATAAAATAAATAAAATAAATAAAATAAATAAAATAAATAAAATAAATAAAATAAATAAAATAAAATGAATAAAATAAATAAAATAAATAAAAAAAATAAATGAAATAAATAAAAGAAATAAAACCAAAAAAATAAAATTAATGAAATCGTAAAATGAAATAAACAAAATAATTTCTGTTGGGGAAATAAAAAAAAGAAAATAATTATTCATTGATTAAAATGAAAAACTAAGCGGTATTAAAACAGTTATAAAAATTGTAGAATAATGCCATGTTCACAAAACATGTTATAATAATTAGCAACAAGAAAAATGTCATCAAGATAGTGTTAAAACACGTTTTAACTCGTAGTGTGAACGTAGTATAAACTAGAGATTGTTTCAAATTAATAATTTGGATGAAATGAATAAACTGAATGACTGAAAAGAACTTGTCAGATTATTAAAATTAAAAAACTGAAAAAGTTTATGAGCCGGAAAAAATTGGTGAAATACATAACATGAAAACGTTAAATTAAACAAGTTGAATGAAATGAATAAAATGCACGAAATGAATAAACTGATCAGAATGAATCCAAAGGATGAAACGAATAAAATACAAGAAACGAACTCAAATGAATAAAATGAATAAAATCAATGCCGAATGAAATAAATCCATCAAATGAATAAACTGAAAAATGAGTATAGGGTAAGGTGGGGCAAATCCGACCTAGTAAATGGTTTTGGCTGTGAAATGCTCATTTTATATCGGATCAAGTCGTTTTCTATACCAAATTAAAGGTTAGATTTCTGGGAAATTTTCTATGTATAGTATTTTATTCGTATCTTGAGAAAATTTTAAGATACAAGCGTTTTACGAAAACATTCATTTTTGCTGTTTTCAAAAATGGTGGGTAAACCTGACCGCCTATGTTTTTGGTTGATTTAGTACAGATAATACAGATATATTATACAGTCGTGATTCGCTGGTTGGACACTTTTTAACTGGACTGCTTTTTAGTTGCACCTCCGCTAGTTGGACCATTGTCCAACTAAAAAGCATTTGAATGTCAAAATCTCATGTCATATTTAGTTTGACAATCAATCTGAAAATATTTAGATATGTGAGCAGATGCCAACATCTTCTTTGGAGAGATTTTGACATTTGTCAGTCGGTCCACTTAGCGAATCAAATTCGTTAGATGGACAGAGGCTGTGGTCCAACCTGCGCATCACGACTATATTTACAATTGTTATCGTGTCAATTAATGAATACCCAAGCAACCAGAAGTTCGGATAATACTTAAAAAGCACACTTTAAAGTTCACATAAAGTTCTTAGCAAACTTTCAAGCTGCTTAAGCTTTAATGGAACTTGAAATCTGCTTAAGCCGCTATTAGAACATAAAACGTACTGAAAAATTACTTAAAACGAGAAGCTTATGCAGCTCCCTTATACGAACTTTTGGTTGCTTGGGTAATTCGTAAGTTTCAGATAACAGAAACTAAGAGTTCTGGATTAATATGTGTGTTTTGATATTTCCAATGATATTTTAGAACATTTGACGAATAGAAGAAATCACCAAAAAAAGTTATGTTGAAAAAGTTGTACTTATTTTGTTACAAAATACAAAACATCCATTGTTGGAAAATAATTTTTACATACAGGCCAGTTGATGCCCGTTGTGACTAGGGTTTTTCTTGTAGTACTTCTCACTGTCTTTCTCATAGAATTGAAATGTCTTCCACATATTTCCACATCTTCTGGTAATTGACATTCAAAATGGCGGCATTTTTAAACTACTTTATTCAATAACTCTTAAGTTTTCAGATAAAAAATGTTGATGTCTTCGATAAATATCTGTAGTTTCTCAATTCCAACAACTTCTTAAAACATTTAAAGAATTGAAAAAGTCCCAGAAAAAAGTTATAATGAAAAAATGATTTTTTAGGTTCCTTCCACGAACAACGCGCCTTATCTCAACACCATTACATTTTGGAGAGTTTGCATGTTTAGCAAGTTTTCTCGCAGTAAAATTTTCTACAACTTTGTCATTGACATCATGACTGTATCTCGAAAGTTAGCAGAATTAAATTTTCTATCTCACTTTTGGGTGGATTTATCACAATTCAGTGTATATCAAAAGAAGGGGGTTTACATTTCAAAAAAGTGTTCCTAACAAACCAAATCACTAACATCCACTCCTAGAGTACAATGAATTAAACGCACGTTTTGGTACCATAATGCAATGTATTTTCATTAATATCATCACAAACGGGTAATTTTAGTTTTCAGCTGACATTATTGAACATATGTCTTATTCAAAATTCAATAGATGCGAAAAGTTACAAAAATGCACATAGATGCACTGTTTTCGAAAATTTCATCTTCAAACGTCCACATTACCCAGTTACGTCGAATATTTTTCTGAGATACCAAGGATTTTCTTTCTTCTTATTCCAAATATCAAACCATTACACACACACACCTCAAGCAAGAAGCACTGTCATGTGCATACAAGCTGCAGGTTACTGGGCTTTGAAACAGTAACCATGTTGATCTTGCTACCAGTCATATGCGATTGTGGTCACAAATGGTTACATGTGTTGAAAATATTCTTGCTCCCAGCGATATTACATAAACTTTTGCTCCGATAGTCAGGCTGCAATGAAGGCCTTTAGCTCAGACAAATCACGGTCCAAGCTAGTGATCGCGTGCCGACCCCAAACCGAAGAACTAAGCATTGTCAACACTATCTATCTTGTCTTGGTGCCCAGACATTCCGGTATTACTGAAAATGAATAGGCTGATGAATTGGCCAGAGCAGGTTCAGTGATTGACTTCGTTGGTCCTGAGCCCGCCTTGCCAATTTTGACAAGTTGGGTAAGGGAAAAATACGGCCCTGGGCTTCGTCCGAGCACCACAATCATTGGAGAAATCTACAAACGTGTCGCCAAACAAAGGCGTTTCTAAAACAACCGTGCCCAGTGATTTCTAAAAATCTCCTGCATTTTTCGAAACTGCACTGCGGCATGCTGACCAGGGCTTTAACAAGCCACTGCAAACTCAATTATCACATGGTAACTATTCAGCGCACTGAGTCTTTTTCATGTGATCTTTGTGAAACCGACTACGGAACATCATATCATCTGATATGCAACTGTCCAGCAGTAGAGCAAACGCGATTTCGAGTTTTCGGCCGTCCTTACCAGAGCCTAAAATTCTCATACCTATTCAATGAACGACGAAATTCAGAGAATTCATTTTCGTCCTTTCCCTGTCTCTTTCGTCGCTAACTGCATGAAAAAAATAAAACAATAAAGACGATGTCCCCTCCTCTCTCGATTCTATGAAAACGAGTAGCAGCAGCAGCGACTTTCGTTTTCATATGACAATCCGAAGTTGCAATTTCGTTTTGATGCATGGTCAGTAATTTGCGAGTTTCATTCATTAAATGAAATTAATGCAATGTGCATCTAATAATGCAACTAGAACATAGTTGAAATAAGAAATATGCACACCGATCAGGTTTCCGTCTTACAATACCATCATTAGCTCGCAAATCTACAGAATCGAGCATCGACAAATAAATATCATTGCTAGTGTATGTTCGTTTCCCCAGCAGTAAGTTCAATATCGAATGTACCAATATCATTCTGAATCTCAAAGCGAAAACGAGCGTGTGGAGAGAATAATGAAAACGCTCTGCTACATGCTTGCTTTGTCCTAGCTTGTTGTCTCATTTTCGATTTCGCAAAATGTTAGTGGTATGGAAAGAAGCTTCGTTCATTCGTCATTTTCGCCTGATTTTGGCAAATGAAAAAAACATTTTCCGACTCTGGTCCTTACATAGACGACACCATGTGTGGAAGACTGAAACTCAGAGACATACCAAAGCTTCTTATCCAATGTGGTAAAGAGCTTTAGGCTTACTCGCAAGCGAGTTGAACTACTTGTGAGTTTAACTTACCGCTGTTTGTTTTTGTGCTGTTATTTTTCCCACCCTTCCAATTCTCTGCATAGGTTCATATAACCTAACATAAATTAAGTCATATTTTTGTGTTTCGGATTCTCCTCGTCAGTTAAAATTTATCCCACATAATCCCCCCCAAGAATAGTCTAATTTACCCTTGGGGGCGAATTCACCCCCGGTTGAAAAACACTACTCTAAACCGTTAGCCATAGTAATTACGATTGACAGATGGTCGCGACTGTGGGGCTTGTGGATTACCTTCCAATCTAACCTCAGCGACGTCAAGGATAGGTAAATATCTACGGCGCTCGGGCGCCCTGGGGAAGCAAGAATCTGAAATTACACGGATTCTTGCTTCCCCAGGGCTCCCGACCGCCGTAGACCCGTATTCAAAATGGTCATACTGAAGTTGTCACAGAGCTCGTAGAGTGAGGTAGATCGATTATCATCATGAACCCCATACCGTACCGTGAGAGTTAAGTCAATTTCACACCTTTCCGATTCGATTCAGTACCGCACGCGGACGCCAATATTTCTTTATATAGCTCAAATGCGTGCATTCACGGTTCTCCGACACGGTGCTGTCCCGGACAAGTTTGAACTGCATGAAAAAGTATTGCCGTCCGTGCACGAAACTGAATCGGCACTGAAACGGATAGGATAAGTGTAAATAGTGCTTTAAGATCTGTCATCGTGAAAAAATCCATTTGATCGCTAACCCAACCATCATCATCCTGCAAATCCACAAACCGAAGTGGAATCGTGTTAAAATTGAATAGCAACATTTGAATATAGGAAGATCTGTTGAGCCATATCTTAGAAACCGACTTTACTTGCAAATCTCAATAAGTTTTGCCTCATTTAAATATCATGATTTCCTTGGCTGTGAAATTTCATGTGACCGCCCACTTCAACCCTTAAATCCGGAACCAGTAGTTTAAAAAAAAATCTATTGGCACGTTCCCGTTTTATTCAAATCGTTTTGGCAATTTTCAGTCATTAAAACATATAAATGACTCAAAACAGGATGAACGAACTTCTTCCAATATTGGAGTTTATATTCTTAGAGCTCCCAGCTTCTAATATTACCAGATTATCGATCATAAAACGCACTACTAAGCCCACCAGAGCCAGTACACCACAAAACATACGAAATATAATGTACATGATTGTTTTATTTAGGTATTTATCGTTACACTGCCAGGTAATTTCAAACTTATGCACACGTTCCAAACTAGAAACCATAATTTTTCAATGCATCGATTGGGTTATGTGATCTTCCAGTAACAATTAGATAAGTTGAATAATATCCTAACTCAACCAACCGAGCAAACTCCGACAGCAACACACGACTTGAATTCCCATGTTACATAAAATGAAGGAAGGTCCTGGTCGCTTCGACAAGATTCGTAACGGATCTGATCGACGATAACCGTTTTGCTGACTCATGAAGATTTTTTAAATAACTATTGTTGTTTCAGATATTCAGCCCACCAAAATGTGCAGTAATTCTCAAATGTATAATCGAAATAGACAAAATCCGAATGACATCAATAGAATGGAACTTGGCTGTTCTGGAAAGGTACATTATGCTGATTGCATTACACCTCATAACTCGTCTTGTAGTACAATTCACCAGCGATATTGTTCAAGAGGAATGCATGTGATTTAGCCGTACTAGCACAATATCGATTGGAAATCTTCCCACACGTTTAAAACACATATCCTATAACGTCATAACTGGGCTTGTAATAAATGAAGATGACACCAAATGTTTTGTGGCTTCTTCCAAGCGGTTAGAACTTCGAATTTGGCACATTCCATAGCGATGACGTAATCTATATGAGGAAGACAAAGAAATACTAAATTAGATATTTAAATAATTTCAATTACTTGTGAAAATCCGTAAAAATATTACCGAGTCGTGGAATAATTGTGAAAAATATATTTCTTTCTATTATTATTTGATTTGCAAAACTGCCAAAACAACTGCATCCAGTGTAGCCGGATTGTATTTCGACATTTAAATAAACTCGATGAAAGTTTATCAGTGGAATTTTCATTAAACCCTAATAAAAATGAGGTATAGTGTGGATTGTGCCCAACATTAATGTAGTTTTTAGTACAAAGTATAATATCAACGATAATTATGTCCGAGTCGTCTGTGAATCTGTAGGTACAAAGTGAAATTCCGGCAGCATTATAGGTATATCGATATATGTGGCTACCGTGACCACATCAGTAGCAGTGAGAGCGCGGACAGGCTTACTCTCATCACTGAGAGATTGCGCATGTAGCTTCAGATGTTTCGTAGCATAACTGAGCATCTGACTGAAACGTTGCATCCGATGTTTTGAATCACAACAGAGCGAAAGTCTTCTCTTTCGCTCACCGAAAAAGTCGCGGCGTCCATGTTTAACTCAACAATTTGGTCATCGATGACCAATTGTTGAGCAATGTTGAATTTCGAAACACGCCTAGTGCGCTCGCTGACCGTTCGGAGTGCACAAACATGGTGGTGGAGAGAGGATTCATCGCATTCTCTCATGGGTCGTTGCTCCATGCTCACTATGATTATTGTGTGCGGCTGAACCAAGGATGAATGGCTATCAGATGCAATCAAACGAATGAGTGAATTTTCCCATGCCTACTTGCAGCATGCAATGTTACCTGCACAGGTAACGCAGATCACCGACGGGTAGCAGCGGCAGAATGACGATAGCCACCAAAAGCAACTCGCAATTAAGGCGAGCGGAAAAACGAGAAAGAAAAAGTCTCGACGACGACGGCTAGCAGCTGATGCACCGAACGACAGGTCACCTCTGCACACAATTTCACCAGGGAAATATTCTTACAGGTAAGTGTTCACAGTAAATCTTTCAGGTAAGTTCACCGTAAATTATGTTATTACATACAACTTATACTTTGCATGCACAAACTAACTACACATTTATTTTTTCAGGATCGAAATAGGAGCGATCTCGTCTGGTTGAAGGTTTATTCTCGACTGACTTATCAGTATCATTCTCACAGTGTGAGATCATGTTGGCTCACCACTTCGCATCATTGCCCGGTTTCCAGAAGGGCTAGAAAAACCGGTATAACTGGTGCCCGGTAGCACCGATCCTCGCGTGAGAATGAAACTTCTCGCGCAGTGGAGCCAAATGCTTTGCGTGAACCAATACCCTGTCTTGAAACAATATACAATGGTCTACAATCTCTAAATCAACGCGATTTGAGAAAATATGTGCATAGTGTTTGTCTACTCTTTCTGGCCAACCATTCTGTATATAATATATAATTTGTTGTAAAAACTCGTCTTAGCTCGTCTCATTAGCAACCTGGGAAAAATCAACAGGAAATTCCTGGCTAAAATTAATGCTTTTCACTACTTCTCTATCAAACTGTTTAGGGACTAACTGATTCAATGGAAAACGAGAGCAAAAATCTGCATTTCCCATTTTTTCAGCTGGGCTATATTTGATTTCAAAGTCGTAAATAGACATTTCCGTATCTTTGTAATCTAGTTGCAAAAATAGCATCTTTCTCCACTTTACCGATAATTCCTACCAATGGTTTGTGATCTGTATACACAATGAATCTTTGACCTTATAAAAATTTGTGAAATTTCTTCACCGTGCAGACCAAGGCCAATGCTTCCAAATGAAGTATAGGATACATCATTTGAGCACTGTTTAGAGAATAAGATGTAAAGGAAATTGGTTTTTCAATTCCGTCAATATCGTGCGCTATCACTCCCCCTAAACCATAACCTGAAGCATCCAAAACTACAACAATCGGTTTCAAAGGGTCGTAAAATTCAAGAATATTAGCAGTAAGCAGTTCATTTTTGCATCTTACAAAGGCTTTATCAGTATTCTCATCCCACACGTACTTCACGTCCTTTTGCAATAACCTGTACAAACTACTAAGCTTCGAAGACAAGTGGGGAACAAGTTTACCATAATAATTCACAAGCCATAGAAACGCCTTCAATTCGGTCCCAGTTTTAGGAACATTCGCATTTCTAATTGTAGCAAGTTCGTCCGGACATGGAGGCAAACCAGTTTCTGATATAATATAACCTAAATATGGAAGAGAATTTACGAAAAACTTACATTTATCCCAATTAACATTAGTATTAGCCCGCGATATCTTTTCCATAACCAAAACAACCATCTTATAACAATCATTTAAATCCTTCCCCGCAATAAGTACATCATCCAAATAACAGCAGACATTTTCCAATCCAGCCAATATCTGATCCATAACCTGCTGGAATATCGCTGCACTCGATGAAGCCCTGTTGTAAGTGAAAAGCCCCTTGATCGTGTTGATAACGATAAACTTCCTAGATTTTTCTGACAGCATAAGTTAAGTGTAGGCTCCTTCCAAATCAAGGGCACAAAACACTGTACAACCTGCTAAATTTGCAAAAATATCCTGCGCTAATGGTAAGGGATAACTATTAGGGATTATTAATTTATTAATAGAAACTTTGCAAGCGATTACCATCCTAATCTCACCATTTTTCTTAGGGACAACAACGACCGGAGATGTCCACTCACTAGATTTTATAGGTGTAATGATTTTTTTTCCTTTTCAAGTTTTTCTAAATGTTCAACAACTTTCTCCCTAAGCCTATATGGAACCTCATATGCTTTTCGAAAAATAGGACTATTTTCTTTTAAAACAATATCTGCTTCAAAACCCGCAATTGGCGAAGAAAGGTCTTTTGTGAAAACACTAGAATATTGCATTTTGAAGTCACTCACCACCTTGTCTATATTTGAAAAATGATCTTATTGACCTGTGAAACGTTCATGAAATAATAAGCATAAGCATAAGCATAAGATATCGCCCGTAGTTGCTACTCCGTTATTGACCAGAACCAAATTAGGTTGCAAAATGTTGATTGGAACAACATGCTTGGGAATAACATGATGAGCCACATTGTACAATCTATTCCGATCCCTGCATGCTGATCAATACCGACGCCGGCCACGTCCGAATGCAGATCTTCTGGGAAAGGAAGGAATGTTAGTCCGATACATGTTGCTACTAGAGACCGAGGAATCCTCTGCATCTCCACATGTATCACGGGAAGGGGAGAGTTGTTAGTAAGTGTGCCAATAGCGTTATCATGTAATAATTGCTCTGGGCAGCCGGCTGCCGAGAATTTGGGAAATTTATCATTTGTTGTATTAATACGATTAGCAAAATAAGCAACTTGAACTCCGGATAGCCGGCTATAAGGAGCACTGCTTATATTTTTTAATAATATTCAATCACGCGACGAATTTATTCGTGGTTTCTATCGTGTCGGTGCTGATTTTACCCGGCGATCGTTTGAATAAAATGAGGAATCTTATACCGAAGGTTCATCAGACTCTTCCATAGGTGTCGCGGAGTTGGTGGTTTGGAAGGAAATAGGGTCTAGGATTCGCTCCAAGCAAGCGATGCGACCTGTAAAGCATAGTTTATTATTAGGGATCATCTATAAATGGCGTAGCATTTTTTGAGTAATTTTTACCACCCCCTTCCCCCATCGTAGCATTTCGTCACAAACCTCTAAACACCCCCTGGTAATTGCGTGGCTTGACGGTAACTCTCCCCCCCCCTGTCCACGTGATTTTTTTTAAATAAAAACCGATGTTAGTTATTCCCCTTTGAAAAAGCTACATAGCCTGACATGACCCCCCACCCCCCGTCGCCACACATCATCACAAAATGCAAAACTCTCTTCTCCCCCATATAATGTTACGTCATTTATGGATGATCCCTTAGTTTGTAGTTGTTAGTTTTCGAAAACACGATCGCTCGAAAAAGATCTTGTTTAGTTTTTTTGTTCTTTTAAAATCTGGGTAGCCGGCTACCGAGAGTATCCTATGTTTTCTAAACAAAAGCAATTTCAACTCCACACAACCGATCGTGGGAGTATTGCCCAGAAAAACTAATCTTATCTGCTTAATGGGCCGGATCACTATTTATTGCGACATTATTTAGACTAACTTCGCTGTTCCTTCTCTACGATATATTTTTTGGGTTGCAAACTATCGAGTGATAACACGTGATACAGACAAAGAGTTATGATAGCTCTAGATGTTATAAATCAGCGAAAGTGTTTCCTATTTCTAATATCGGATTGTTTGTGAAATACATGTATACGAACGATTATATCGAACATTGAAGGGAAATACAAAGGATCGTTAACCTGATGGACGGGCTTGTTACCAAAAACCGATTTAATCCACCTAGCAGTGAGATGAGACATTTCTTACACATATCACTGTTGGATCATTCATTAGTTTGCAGAACTCATGCGAAGTAGTAAATCAAAATTATAAAATACACGAATCAAATTATATTAGCTTAATTAATGAAAATTTGGACTACATTTAGAAATAAGTATAAGATTAATAGAATAAATTGACTCAAACTAACAAATTGAATGAAATAAATAAATGGAATGACTGAACCTGAAATGAATAAAATTAAAGATATGAACAAAATGAATTAAATGAATCAAATAAATCAAATGAATCAAATGAATCAAATGAATCAAATGAATCAAATAAATAAAATGAATCAAATGAATCAAATGAATCAAATGAATCAAATGAATCAAATGAATCAAATGAATCAAATGAATCAAATGAATCAAATGAATCAAATAAATCAAATAAATCAAATGAATCAAATGAATCAAATGAATCAAATGAATCAAATGAATCAAATGAATCAAATGAATCAAATGAATCAAATGAATCAAGTGAAGCAAATGAATCAAATGAATCAATTTAATTTAAAAGTTCAAATGAAGAAAATGAACGGAATGACAAAGAAAATAAAATGATCGGAATGAACAAAGAAAATAAAATGAATAAAAAATAAATTAAATGAATAAATGAAACAAACGAACCAAATAAACAAAATGAAGTGAATTGACAAAATGAATAAAAAAGAAGAAAATGCATTGATTGAAATGATAAATTAATCGGTGTGGTAAGGTTATAAATTAATAGAAAAAATAAATTGTGTCAAAAGAATTGTTCGGATGAAATGAATAAAACTGAAAAAAATAGTCAGGTTAATAAAATGTTCTTCATTTTAAAAAAATGCATGAACTGGAAAAATGAATAGAATGCATTGAATGAAAACAGTGAATAAAATAAGTGAAATGAATGATATGACTAAAATGCACGAAATGAATAAACTGATCAGAGTGAATCCAAATGATGAAACGAATAAAGTAGATTAAATGAACGCAGATGAACAAAATTAATAAAAAGATGCTGAATGAAACAATTAATTAAAATGCAAATTTAAAGTTAAAGTTAAAAAACATTTTTGAATAAAATAATCCAGATTGTACGAATTTGAGAACCATTGCATCAGATAGTTATGAAATGATTTTGAAAATTTTATCTCTCGAGAAAAGGCTAATTAATATACAATGGGATTTCTAGGGCTGCTATCCTTTTTTGTTTTAGTCTTTTCGTTTTCACGCTTCTTTACTTGACAGCGTCGTTTTAAGATTATTTAGTGCTTCAACATTATTGATGGACCTTAATTAGTTATCAGGAACCTGGAACGTTCAATTTGCTTTGGAATTCAAAGTTTACTTTTTGTCACATATTCCCGAAAAAAATGTGCAGAATAGAATTTGCTGGTCCAGTAATTTAACGCGCCATTGATTATAGTAAAGTGAGACAAGGTCACATGACACATTCTTTCGTGACGTTTACAACGATTTGACGAATCTTCATTCGCCAAATATGTCATAACTTTATCAAATGAACGCCTACATCAAAACTTATTACAGATTCGGAAAGTAGACAAAATCTCACGAAAGCCCTTTGAACAGAGAGCAAATGATGGAGAATGCGATTTGTAAAAGAGACAAGTAGATATTTCAAAGTTTTCATTTGAATTAAAATAAATAGTGTGAAGTGTCTAGGCTATGTCGATAGCATAAAAGGTGTGCATTCAGTTGATTATAATGCAGTCTCTTTCCAGTCATCCTTATAGCTTGCATATTGTTTCGTTCGGAATTCTCGTTCAGGAAATATGGATAAATAAGCCCTGTACAATCCAATACTGTGAAAAAGAAATGGTTCAAACTGTCAGGATGGCAAAAATGTAGTCAGATCAACTATCTGTCCAATGCATAAACTCTGATTGTAATCCTCTCTAATTTACTTGTACAATATGGAAAACTCGAACGAAACGTGTGCTGAATTATCCAATGCCTTACATATATGTTTTATTCAAAATTCAATAGAGATACGAAGAGTTGAAATATCGCACGTGTCCCACCTCCCAGTTAGGCCACATATTTTTCTGAGATAGCCATGAATTTCCTTTATTATAGCGTTTATACAAGCTTTGAATAGAACTGAATTAAATTTGAGTTGATGTAGTTTTCGATGGTCACCTGTCTACCCATAGTGCAACGTTTCGAAATACCAATTTCACCTTGAAAATAGCTATAGTTTTCCCATAAGGCAAATATTTTGCAAATTTTCTTGGACTACAAATATTTTATTTGACATGTAGGATGTATTATTACACTTGTTTCCGTGAGTTTCTTGTACACTAAAATGCGAAGAGAATAATAGGGTAACAGACAAAAAATAGTTTGGTTTTCTCAAACCTTCACAATTACATCGCACACATGAAATTAGCTTGAATATTAAAAAAGATTAGCAGAGAATCTTATCACACAACTTAGAAATAAATAGAGAAATAGCAAGATAGATGTGAGTCGTGACAGTTGCCACCAACATGATGAAAGAGAGAAAGAGACAGAGAGAACGAGAGAGTGAGATAGAGATTGGGAGGGCATGTGAGGAATGGCAAATGATGGTTCATGGCGAGACCTTATTTTATAGGTATATTATGTGATATATTCACTCCTTACATCCTTATTATAAATAATGTAAGTAGTAATTTTTGCGCCATAACCAATATAATCTAAATTTTGCAAAGAGCTAAATTTTTTCTAGAGTTTTGAGATTCAAAAATACAGTTTCTTTCGGCCACGAGTATAATTGTATGAGAAGTCTTTTATCTCACTACTAGGTGAATTACTTGATGATCTGTATAGTTATATACCATCCAATATTTACTTCACGATTGAACGCAACGCCTAATCCAAGGGATAAATACATGAACTCTAGAAAAAATTCACTATGAGCACATTATTTTGTATTTGAAGTGAACTTATATATTGATTTTTGAGAAATAGTTCAATTATTATATAGGGTTTTCTATTTTTGGTCACCGTTGGTAAATGCTATCGTTTTTTATTGATATTTTTCGGTGATTATATTAAAAAACTCTTACTGTTGACGTTTCAGCTTACTCGATTATAATTTCAGCCATCTTCAGAACTTTACAATAAAAATACAAAAAAAAAATACAATAAATTTTACAGATCACAATTTACGTTAAAAACGATCACGACTTACATTTAACCCCATTCGCCCCTTGCTATCGCTGGGGGAAACAAATTTAAACTAAACCTACAGCGTCGTTGCTCCCTCGTCTCCTGTGAATTGCTGCGTTGATCGTAGCTTGTTGAGAAGTCCATTATACGTGCTAGAGAAGCTAGCTGCGTCACGTTGAAGATTCACAGCTCTCTCCTCTCGCAGCTTGATGTGGAGAACCTCAGCAGTCAGCCTATTGGAATCATTGTTGATTCTCTCCAATACACGCGTTCTGTTGAAATCGAACTGATGTCCACACTCTCTCGCATGCTGCGTTAGGCCGGTTATAGAGGTGCTCGTGCGAATTGAATTTTTATGCTGGGCAATGCGTTTTTCCAGAGTTTGCGATGTCTGTCCTATGTACTCCCTATTGTCGCATCCACCACACGGAATGCTGTAGACCACATTGGTCTGTTGCATCTTTGGGATCCTGTCCTTCAACATAGTAAAGATAGTGTTTTTAATTTTGTCGGTCGGTTGGTACGCTGCGATGATGTCATTCTTGCGTAACACTTTTCCTATCTTCTCGCTTAGGCAGGGGATGTATGGGATGGAAATGTACTTAGCTATTTGCTCGTCTGTACTCCTGGTTTGCAGTGTGTTATATAGTGAGTGTACCCTCTGTTTCAGTACACGCTTTATGAAGTGTTCCGGGTAGTTGTTGTTGCGCAGGATATCCGACGCTTCTTTTATGCTTACCTCTCTCTTCCTCGCATCAGTAAGCTTTAGCGCTCGGTCGAATAATGCGATAGCGGTATTCTTTTTGTGGGCGTGCGGACTCTCTGATGTGTAATCAAGATATCGTCCTGTTGTCTGTTTTGGGACAGACGAGCAAATAGCTAAGTACATTTCCATCCCATACATCCCCTGCCTAAGCGAGAAGATAGGAAAAGTGTTACGCAAGAATGACATCATCGCAGCGTACCAACCGACAAAATTAAAAACACTATCTTTACTATGTTGAAGGACAGGATCCCAAAGATGCAACAGACCAATGTGGTCTACAGCATTCCGTGTGGTAGATGCGACAATAGGGAGTACATAGGACAGACATCGCAAACTCTGGAAAAACGCATTGCCCAGCATAAAAATTCAATTCGCACGAGCACCTCTATAACCGGCCTAACGCAGCATGCGAGAGAGTGTGGACATCAGTTCGATTTCAACAGAACGCGTGTATTGGAGAGAATCAACAATGATTCCAATAGGCTGACTGCTGAGGTTCTCCACATCAAGCTGCGAGAGGAGAGAGCTGTGAATCTTCAACGTGACGCAGCTAGCTTCTCTAGCACGTATAATGGACTTCTCAACAAGCTACGATCAACGCAGCAATTCACAGGAGACGAGGGAGCAACGACGCTGTAGGTTTAGTTTAAATTTGTTTCCCCCAGCGATAGCAAGGGGCGAATGGGGTTAAATGTAAGTCGTGATCGTTTTTAACGTAAATTGTGATCTGTAAAATTTATTGTATTTTTTTGTATTTTTATTGTAAAGTTCTGAAGATGGCTGAAATTATAATCGAGTAAGCTGAAACGTCAACAGTAAGAGTTTTTTAATATAATCACCGAAAAATATCAATAAAAAACGATAGCAATTATTATATAGGTAATTCACAAAATGTTTTCAAAATCGAATTCCTTAAATCATGTAGATGTGTTTTCATACCCCGATATTCAAAATCGGTTTAGTTTTGCCTCTAAAACACCAGTAAAGAAATACTCTGTACGTAACGATCTCGTTTTTAGTTGGTGAAAATTGGTAAGCGAGGAATAAAAACACAAAATGTTTAATATCTCCGCCGCTTGTGAACGGATTTTGACGATCTATAGTTTGTTGGAAAGGTATTTTCATAAGCTTTTTGTTTCTGTTTGCTTCACGCGATAAATTTGCCTTGCTCGAAAGTTATTCGCTGCAATCCAGCCTTATTTTGACAAAATTACCTATATCTCAGAAATTAAACAACATATCGAAAAACAAAAATAATAGTGTCAAATGGGAGCGTTAGGCCTTTCATTTGAAACTAGTTTCATTAAGATCGGTTCAGCCATTGCTGAGATAATTACATTTGTACATACATACATACACACATACACACACACACACACATACAGACATTGTCTCAATTTGTCGAGCTGAGTCGATTGGTATATGAAACTCGGCCCTCCGGGCCTCGGAAAAAGTTTTCAAAGTTTGAGCGAATCCTATACATTTCTTTTGTAAGAAATGTAAAACGGAACTTGAAATTAGATTCATTAAAACAGACGCGGCGAATTTTCAGTACGTATTGATCCGCGTTCATCGATACTACTCAAATTAAAGTCTTATTAGAGCTGATTATTCACTTACCAATAGCTTTTTCAATATAATAAACTTTCCTCAAAAGTTGAACAAAATCTATTTTCACACATCGTCGAACCTCCTGTGTATTGAAAATGTCCAAAACTATTGATTGTCAACTGCCAATAACTTTCCCTTCAATATAAAACACTCCCGAAAAGTTGACAAAAAATTCGATTTTGACACATCGTCGGACCACCCCTGTGCTTAGAAAATGTCCAAACTATTGATTTTCAACTGCCAACAACATGTCCTTCAATAGTTATTTATTTCTAAACAATTGAAATTTAACCGCATCAACTTCAACTCCAATAAACGGGAAAGTAACGCAAAATGTATCGCGATAACCACCGATGAATTATCGACGATGACGATGAATCCGACGATACATTATCGTTAACGGAGTTTCAGATGACGTTGACGGGTGGTTAACGTTATCGATGATGACGATTAATTATCTATTAACAACCCTGAACCTTAAGGTCCGCCCAGGTTAAGTCTTCGGTACGGAGCAATACCTCGACCTAGGAACTTCTAGCATGTTGTTAGTCGCCTCTTACGACATGGGAGCAGTTCCCAGAGGTTCTATTCTTGGCTGAAATAGTTCAAAAAGATTTCAGCCCGCCGGACACCACACGGCTTCCTGTGAAACGTTCATGAAATAATCTCTCCAAAGTGGACAAAGTGCATCCAACCATTTACGCCCTAGTAACGGAACGAAATCATAATCACAGTTTAACACAAATAGCGGCAAAAGCCATTCAATATCTTTATATTGTACCACTACGTCAATTTTTCGAAAAATGTCAAGCTTAGCACCATTTACAACAACTAAGTCTCGATTTGTTTTCTGCAAGGGCATATCAAACAGTTTCTTATATATCGCTGAACCAACTACCGAGACTGCAGATCCACTGTCGACCTCCATTTTCAAAAGTTTACCTTGCACAATTAGTTGCAAAAAACATGTGTCATTTATTCTATTTACAGAAGACACTTGCATACACATATAGTCACCTGAGTCACTGTCTGTGTCATCCATGTCCGCTTTCAACTGTTTAAATATATCCGCAATTTTGTCGTCACCGAAACTCAGGTCTTTTCTCTTCTCGACAAACTTGACGGAATCGTTTTGAATTTTTCTGCGCCTGAAACATGATCGCTTAATGTGGCCTTTTATGCCACAAGAATCGCAGATTAATTCAGCATAACGTCCATTTCGTTTTCGTTCTAAACTTTTGTGCCATTTGCGCTTCAGGGAATTACTCCGACTTCTACTACGGAAGCAATCTGGTTACCCTGGCGATCATTGATCATACGAGCACGTGATGTACCTGACGATAACCGTTTTGCTGACTCATGAAGATTTTTTAAATAACTATTGTTGTTTCAGATATTCAGCCCACCAAAATGTGCAGTAATTCTCAAATGTATAATCGAAATAGACAAAATCCGAATGACATCAATAGAATGGAACTTGGCTGTTCTGGAAAGGTACATTATGCTGATTGCATTACACCTCATAACTCGTCTTGTAGTACAATTCACCAGCGATATTGTTCAAGAGGAATGCATGTGATTTAGCCGTACTAGCACAATATCGATTGGAAATCTTCCCACACGTTTAAAACACATATCCTATAACGTCATAACTGGGCTTGTAATAAATGAAGATGACACCAAATGTTTTGTGGCTTCTTCCAAGCGGTTAGAACTTCGAATTTGGCACATTCCATAGCGATGACGTAATCTATATGAGGAAGACAAAGAAATACTAAATTAGATATTTAAATAATTTCAATTACTTGTGAAAATCCGTAAAAATATTACCGAGTCGTGGAATAATTGTGAAAAATATATTTCTTTCTATTATTATTTGATTTGCAAAACTGCCAAAACAACTGCATCCAGTGTAGCCGGATTGTATTTCGACATTTAAATAAACTCGATGAAAGTTTATCAGTGGAATTTTCATTAAACCCTAATAAAAATGAGGTATAGTGTGGATTGTGCCCAACATTAATGTAGTTTTTAGTACAAAGTATAATATCAACGATAATTATGTCCGAGTCGTCTGTGAATCTGTAGGTACAAAGTGAAATTCCGGCAGCATTATAGGTATATCGATATATGTGGCTACCGTGACCACATCAGTAGCAGTGAGAGCGCGGACAGGCTTACTCTCATCACTGAGAGATTGCGCATGTAGCTTCAGATGTTTCGTAGCATAACTGAGCATCTGACTGAAACGTTGCATCCGATGTTTTGAATCACAACAGAGCGAAAGTCTTCTCTTTCGCTCACCGAAAAAGTCGCGGCGTCCATGTTTAACTCAACAATTTGGTCATCGATGACCAATTGTTGAGCAATGTTGAATTTCGAAACACGCCTAGTGCGCTCGCTGACCGTTCGGAGTGCACAAACATGGTGGTGGAGAGAGGATTCATCGCATTCTCTCATGGGTCGTTGCTCCATGCTCACTATGATTATTGTGTGCGGCTGAACCAAGGATGAATGGCTATCAGATGCAATCAAACGAATGAGTGAATTTTCCCATGCCTGCTTGCAGCATGCAATGTTACCTGCACAGGTAACGCAGATCACCGACGGGTAGCAGCGGCAGAATGACGATAGCCACCAAAAGCAACTCGCAATTAAGGCGAGCGGAAAAACGAGAAAGAAAAAGTCTCGACGACGACGGCTAGCAGCTGATGCACCGAACGACAGGTCACCTCTGCACACAATTTCACCAGGGAAATATTCTTACAGGTAAGTGTTCACAGTAAATCTTTCAGGTAAGTTCACCGTAAATTATGTTATTACATACAACTTATACTTTGCATGCACAAACTAACTACACATTTATTTTTTCAGGATCGAAATAGGAGCGATCTCGTCTGGTTGAAGGTTTATTCTCGACTGACTTATCAGTATCATTCTCACAGTGTGAGATCATGTTGGCTCACCACTTCGCATTATTGCCCGGTTTCCAGAAGGGCTAGAAAAACCGGTATAACTGGTGCCCGGTAGCACCGATCCTCGCGTGAGAATGAAACTTCTCGCGCAGTGGAGCCAAATGCTTTGCGTGAACCAATACCCTGTCTTGAAACAATATACAATGGTCTACAATCTCTAAATCAACGCGATTTGAGAAAATATGTGCATAGTGTTTGTCTACTCTTTCTGGCCAACCATTCTGTATATAATATATAATTTGTTGTAAAAACTCGTCTTAGCTCGTCTCATTAGCAACCTGGGAAAAATCAACAGGAAATTCCTGGCTAAAATTAATGCTTTTCACTACTTCTCTATCAAACTGTTTAGGGACTAACTGATTCAATGGAAAACGAGAGCAAAAATCTGCATTTCCCATTTTTTCAGCTGGGCTATATTTGATTTCAAAGTCGTAAATAGACATTTCCGTATCTTTGTAATCTAGTTGCAAAAATAGCATCTTTCTCCACTTTACCGATAATTCCTACCAATGGTTTGTGATCTGTATACACAATGAATCTTTGACCTTATAAAAATTTGTGAAATTTCTTCACCGTGCAGACCAAGGCCAATGCTTCCAAATGAAGTATAGGATACATCATTTGAGCACTGTTTAGAGAATAAGATGTAAAGGAAATTGGTTTTTCAATTCCGTCAATATCGTGCGCTATCACTCCCCCTAAACCATAACCTGAAGCATCCAAAACTACAACAATCGGTTTCAAAGGGTCGTAAAATTCAAGAATATTAGCAGTAAGCAGTTCATTTTTGCATCTTACAAAGGCTTTATCAGTATTCTCATCCCACACGTACTTCACGTCCTTTTGCAATAACCTGTACAAACTACTAAGCTTCGAAGACAAGTGGGGAACAAGTTTACCATAATAATTCACAAGCCATAGAAACGCCTTCAATTCGGTCCCAGTTTTAGGAACATTCGCATTTCTAATTGTAGCAAGTTCGTCCGGACATGGAGGCAAACCAGTTTCTGATATAATATAACCTAAATATGGAAGAGAATTTACGAAAAACTTACATTTATCCCAATTAACATTAGTATTAGCCCGCGATATCTTTTCCATAACCAAAACAACCATCTTATAACAATCATTTAAATCCTTCCCCGCAATAAGTACATCATCCAAATAACAGCAGACATTTTCCAATCCAGCCAATATCTGATCCATAACCTGCTGGAATATCGCTGCACTCGATGAAGCCCTGTTGTAAGTGAAAAGCCCCTTGATCGTGTTGATAACGATAAACTTCCTAGATTTTTCTGACAGCATAAGTTAAGTGTAGGCTCCTTCCAAATCAAGGGCACAAAACACTGTACAACCTGCTAAATTTGCAAAAATATCCTGCGCTAATGGTAAGGGATAACTATTAGGGATTATTAATTTATTAATAGAAACTTTGCAATCGATTACCATCCTAATCTCACCATTTTTCTTAGGGACAACAACGACCGGAGATGTCCACTCACTAGATTTTATAGGTGTAATGATTTTTTTTCCTTTTCAAGTTTTTCTAAATGTTCAACAACTTTCTCCCTAAGCCTATATGGAACCTCATATGCTTTTCGAAAAATAGGACTATTTTCTTTTAAAACAATATCTGCTTCAAAACCCGCAATTGGCGAAGAAAGGTCTTTTGTGAAAACACTAGAATATTGCATTTTGAAGTCACTCACCACCTTGTCTATATTTGAAAAATGATCTTATTGACCTGTGAAACGTTCATGAAATAATCTCTCCAAAGTGGACAAAGTGCATCCAACCATTTACGCCCTAGTAACGGAACGAAATCATAATCACAGTTTAACACAAATAGCGGCAAAAGCCATTCAATATCTTTATATTGTACCACTACGTCAATTTTTCGAAAAATGTCAAGCTTAGCACCATTTACAACAACTAAGTCTCGATTTGTTTTCTGCAAGGGCATATCAAACAGTTTCTTATATATCGCTGAACCAACTACCGAGACTGCAGATCCACTGTCGACCTCCATTTTCAAAAGTTTACCTTGCACAATTAGTTGCAAAAAACATGTGTCATTTATTCTATTTACAGAAGACACTTGCATACACATATAGTCACCTGAGTCACTGTCTGTGTCATCCATGTCCGCTTTCAACTGTTTAAATATATCCGCAATTTTGTCGTCACCGAAACTCAGGTCTTTTCTCTTCTCGACAAACTTGACGGAATCGTTTTGAATTTTTCTGCGCCTGAAACATGATCGCTTAATGTGGCCTTTTATGCCACAAGAATCGCAGATTAATTCAGCATAACGTCCATTTCGTTTTCGTTCTAAACTTTTGTGCCATTTGCGCTTCAGGGAATTACTCCGACTTCTACTACGGAAGCAATCTGGTTACCCTGGCGATCATTGATCATACGAGCACGTGATCCAGCTAACTCCCAATTAACAGAGATCTTCTCCGCCATTGCTAAGCTGAGAGTGTCCTCATTTAAAAGTTTTTGTTGAAGGGATTTATCAAAAACTCCCATCACGAGCTTGTCACGAATAGCCGTTTCTCTAAAGTCGCCAAAAGCACAGAACTCTGCCTGCAGCTTCACTGCAAGGACAAAGTCCTCTGCCTTCTCGTTAGGTCCTTGCACCTTTATATAAAATTTGTATCTTTGAATTAGGTCAGATTCGACCTTATCAAATCGTTCTTTAAGCTTTTTGGAAATGTTAGCGTAACTAACGAGTTTAAGATCTTCCGATGAAGGATATAAAAGCTTGAGCTCTTAATATACAGCCGGTCCACTTAATGTGACAAACAAAGCCTTTTGCCTTGCAAGATCAGTAACACCATTTACTTGAAATAAATAATCGAGTCTTTCGGAACGTTCGAGCGAGAGACTAAATGTTCAGTCAGGGAAACTTGATAATCCCCAATGTGATCCACACGTTGCGATCAGATCGTTCTCGCTTTCTCCCATAGGATCCTTTGGCCTGTTTCACTCCACGAGTGCAGGTAGTAAATGGTCGAGTCCGAATAGGCCTTCTGCTATCGTGCTTGGCCCGGCAGCCGGCCAGCCGATCTGTGTACTAGACAGATCAGATCAAATAAACCACCACTTTAACGCTTGGGCAGTGGAGTGGGGCAGCCGCTGTACAAATAGCAGGGGTCAAGCGCTAATGGAAGCGCTTGCGAAACTCGATACTGTGCTAGCTAATGATGGCTCCGCTAGTACATTCCGTAGAAACGGAGTGGAGGCGTGGATTGATTTGACCTTTGCCAGCCCGAGTCTGGCTCCAGGCATGGAATGGAGGGTAGACGAAGGCTACACCCATAGCGATCATTTAGCAATCCGCTTTAAGATCAACTATGGTGTGCAGCATCCGAGGGCGGGAGATCCCTGTCAGGTACGCGGGTGAAAGTCCAATCACTTCGACAGCGAAGCTTTCACCGCGGCCCTGGGACTGGAGGCCAACACCGACAGTCTAAGCGGGGATGCGCTGGTAGCTGTTCTATCACGCGCGTGCGACGCCACTATGCCGAGAAAAACACTGCCAAGAAACGGTAGATGCCCGGTATACTGGTGGAGTGCCGAGATTGCAGCTCTACGGTCAGCCTGTCTCAGAGCTAGACGTAGGATGCAAAGAGCTCGCACCGAGGATGCAAGAGAGAACCGCCGTGAAGTGTTTCGAGCTGCGAAATTGGCCCTTAACAAGGCTATTAAGAGCAGCAAGAGAGCGTGTTTCGACAACCTATGTGAGAGTGCCAACGCGAATCCGTGGGGTGACGCCTACCGGATTGTGATGTCCAAGACCAAAGGGGGCTCCTCACCCCCAGAACGGTCTCCGGACCGGTTGGCAACGATTATCGAAGTACTCTTCCCGTCTCGAGCCACAAGCCCCTGGCCACCTGCACTACGAGACAGTGCGGGCACGGTCGAAATGGTGGCTCCAGTGACGAATGAAGAACTACTCGCAGTGGCTAAATCCCTAGCAATGAACAAAGCTCCAGGGCCGGATGGAGTTCCAAACAACGCTCTCAAGGCAGCGATCATAGCGAACCCGAACATGTTCAGGCTAGCTATGCAGAGATGCCTTGACGAGTGCCGTTTCCCCGATAGATGGAAAAGGCAGAAACTGGTGCTGTTGCCGAAGCCCGGGAAGCCGCCAGGCGACCCATCGGCGTACAGACCAATCTGTCTGATAGACACGACTGGCAAACTGCTTGAGAGGATCATCCTCAACAGGCTCACCCCGTACGCGGAAGATACGGACGGTCTGTCAAGCAACCAGTTTGGCTTTCGGAAGGGTAAGTCCACAGTGGACGCTCTCAACTCAGTGATAAATACTGCCGAGATAGCGATCCAACGAAAAAGGCGAGGTATTCGATACTGTGCGTTAGTGACACTTGACGTGAAGAACGCATTTAACAGCGCAAGCTGGGATGCCATCGCGCTCTCGTTACACCGGCTTAGCATACCGGTGGGTCTGTACCGGATCCCGGAAAGTTACTTCCAAAACCGCGTACTGATATACGAGACCGATGCCGGTCAGAAAAGGGTTCCGATTACCGCCGGAGTCCCGCAGGGCTCGATCCTAGGCACGGTGCTATGGAACCTCATGTATGACGGGGTTCTGAGACTGAAGTTCCCTCCTGGGGTCAAGATCGTCGGCTTTGCCGACGACGTAACCTTGGAGGTCTACGGGGAGTCAATTCCTGAGGTAGAACTAACCGCAGAACACGCGATTAGCACGGTGGAGGAATGGATGAGCGCGAGAGGCCTGGAGCTCGCTCATCATAAGACGGAGGTAGTTATCGTCAACAACCGCAAGTCGGCACAACATGCAGTTATCCATGTGGGAGAAGTCGCGATCACTTCACAGCGAAGTCTGAAGTCTCTCGGAGTCATTATAGACGACAAGCTGACCTTCGGCAGCCATGTCGACTATACGTGCAAGAGAGCGTCGACTGCTGTTGCGGCTCTATCGAGAATGATGTCCAACAGCTCAAAGGTGTGCGCCAGTAGACGTAGGTTACTGGCAGGCGTTCCCGTATCTATCCTCAGGTACGGCGGCCCGTCATGGTCAAGAGCACTGAGGGTAACCAGTTACCTACAGAAACTGGAGAGCACCTACCGCGTGATGTGCCTCAGAGTGATATCTGCCTACCGCACGGTATCACACGATGCATCCTGCGTGATAGCGAGCATGATGCCAGTCGGGCTGGTCATTCGGGAAGATGAGGAGTGCTTTGAGCAACGTGGAAATAGGGGAGCCCGCGAGCGCACCAGGGCGACCTCGGTCGCCAGATGGCAGCGTGAGTGGGACAACTCCTCGAAAGGTAGGTGGACTCACCGGCTGATACCTAGCATATCGAGCTGGGTGGGAAGACCCCATGGGGAAGTTCACTTCCATCTGACACAATTCCTGTCAGGCCATGGCTGTTTCCGTCAGTACCTCCACAGGATCGGGCACGCGGAGGTCCCAGTCTGCCCGGACTGCCCAGGTGTAGATGAAACTGCCGAACACATACTGTTCGTATGTCATCGGTTCGACGTCGAAAGAAGAGCAATGCTTGACGTCTGTGGCTGGGACACAACCCCTGATACCCTTATTCAGCGGATGTGTCAATCGGTGGAGAAGTGGAACGCAGTCTCGGCTGCTACCATCCAGATTGCCAGTAGGCTACAGGTAATCTGGCGAACCGAGCAACAGACGACTGGAACGGCTAACTAGTGATTGGTTAGCTGGAGCGAAAAAGGCCAAGCGCAAAATAAGAGAGTGAATGGTCTGTTCATGCCGAGGCAGGTTGGCGCAGCGAATGGCAACCGCGTAAGGGGTAAACCCAGCCACCCCGAAGCAAGACAGAAGAGTGAGTGTATAGGCGTATAAGTGGACTGCCTCATGCCAAGACGGGAGGGTCGAAGCGTAGTATGTTGGAACTAAGCTATCGATGCCTCATGGCGTGGCAGAGGAGTGAAAGGGTGAGCATCCAAGTCAGTCTCACACTGCATGTTAAGGGTGAGCATAAAAGTCAGCCTCACAGGTTGGTAGAGGCTAGCACAAAAGTCAGCCTAGCAAGGAATGAAAAAGGTGAGCACAAAAGTCAGCCTCGCATGGTATGTCAGAAGTGGGGCCTAAGAAAAATGTCCCACATGGGATGCCAGAGGGAGTGACAAAGGTACAATAGAGTGGCACGATTGAGAGTGAATCAGGTGATAGGGTGAGCACCCAAGTCAGCCTCGCATGGTATGGGTAGGGCGAGCACAAAAGTAAGCCTAGCAAGGAATGAGTAAGGTGAGCACACAAGTCAGCCTCGCATGGAACGTAAAAGGTGAGCACAAAAGTCAGCCTCAAAGTGCGATTGAGAGAGCACCCAAGTAAGCCTCATACAGGATGTATGAACGCGTGAGTGAGAGTGAATGAGTACATTTAGTACAGCCATCCCCCCAGAAGTAATACCGAGAGGTAGTTCCTGGGAGGAATGATGGCGGAGCCCAATGGAGTTTAGTCGGTATTAATGGCTGGTCACCATTCGAGTCCGACACGCCCCCAGTGCACCCAGTGTGGTAGATTGGACCCTACCGTTAGCACGTGTACTGGGCTAGGACATAAAGGTCTTCTCCATTGTAAAAAAAAAATAAACCACCGTTACGATAAGATCGTCTTTTTTGCTCCGTTAATTAAAATTAGTTTTTCGTTCGCGCAATAAAATTAAAGTGTTTTCAGTAGTGAATAATTAGTGTTTCAAAATGTCCGAAGAACCCGATATTACGCGCGCGCGAATATTGGTCCTTCGAACCGGATAGTGAATCAGCGCAGTGGTTTTCGGACACTTTCCGAAACAGACAGAACACGCGGTGAACAGTTCAGAAACAAAAACGGTCAGTGATTTTTTAACGAGGGCAGTGACCCCAAAGCAAGACCGCCAAAGTGCATTGAAAGCGGATTGAAGCAGTGCGGGAAAATAGCATCGCCATTTTCGACGCCGGTCAACGCCATCGTAGAGACGCTGTGGCGCCATCGCGAAGTGTGCGGTTCTGGTACTTTGGACGATATCGCAGAATTGGATCGGTCGCAGCAGATCATCGGACGGAGGCAGCCAACGGAAAATACAGGGAGTAGAGTGCATGATTGTGGTGGCGTACTTGCATGTGGTGTCTGGTTCATGTTGGTTGGCTAGATTAATAAATTATTCAAGCGTTTATGCGAGTATTTTTCTTGGCACTTGTGTCCCTGATTTTTAGTTGGTCTCGGAATTTTCGCTGGATTTTTTTGCTGGTTGCTTTCCACCTTGTTTTCCCCTGTTGTAACTGTCAATTTCGCTTCGCGTAGTAACAGTGTGGAACGTCGAGTCGATCGGTCAATTTACTTGGTGAAAGTGGAGAGTGCTGTGAAATATCCGTGATTAAAAATTTGATAGTATAGTGTAGTGCAGTGAGTCAGAATGGCAACCGAGTTACGATCCTTGCGGAAACGGGAACGTCAGCTTTTAAGGTCCTTAGAGGGTGTGCGTCATTTTGTCCAGCATTATGAAGAGACCAGAGATGGCGGACAAGTCAGCCTGCGAATGCAAGGACTGGAGGAGGTCCACAAGGAATATTTCGCAGTTCGTAGTAAGCTTGAGTTGTTGGGTGAAGACGCTGAATTGACGAAACACGCCGATTCGGATCCAGATGTGAAGCAAGAGGCATTGGAACATCTGGACAATGAGAACATTCGAGTATTGCAGGAGTTTGAGGATCATTTTTATGCGCTTAAAGCATCGATGCTGACATTATTGCCGAATTTTTTACCACCACTACAGTTGGGAGGACACCAATCATCGATTGCTGGAGATGATGGTTCTGGTACGCATCAAGTAGCGACATTTTCGAAGATAAAGCTGCCTGAAATCCGTATGCCGTCATTCAGTGGCAAAATTTTTGAATGGGTAACCTTCCGCGATTCCCTTCAAAGTATGATTAACAGCAATTCTCAGCTGACTGATATGGATAAGTTTACATAGCTGAGGTCGTCGTTGTCTGGTGATGCACTGCAAGAAATTAGTTCAGTAGGATTGTCTGCCGCCAATTATATTGTTGCGTGGGAAATATAGGAAAACCGCTATGAGAACAAAAAACTCATCGTGAAGGCTCACCTAGATGCACTTTTTGCAATTGAGGGTCTCAAAAGGGAGAGCTACGATAAACTCAACCAACTCATTAGCGACTTTGAGAAAAATCTCCAAATGTTGGACAAGATCGGTCAGAACACTTCGGAGTGGACCACCATTCTTGCTTATATGGTGTGTTCCAAGCTCGATTCCGCTACGCTACGCCAGTGGGAAACTCACCACAACTCAAAGGAAGTTCCCACGTAAGCAGCCCTTGTCAGTTTTCTCCGCAACCACTGTGATGTTCTCCAATCAGTCGCTCCTGCAAAATCCCAGACCATCGATCATCGTTCTTCTAAGTCAACCGTCTGTCACACTACTGTGAAGACGTCAAACAGATGCACATTATGCAGTGAATCGTGGCATCCTCCTTCTCAGTGTGCTTTGTTTCAACGGATGAAGGTTTCGGAGCGCATCGAAGCTGTTGCTAAGCACAGGTTGTGTCGTAACTGTCTGCGTCCTGGACACTATTCGAGTTCCTGCGAGAGAGGAGTCTGTCGTCATTGCCAACAAAAGCATCCCTCTATGCTACATGGACCACCCAAATCCTCCGTTCCACACTCGCAGCCGAAACCTCCGTCTCAAGACCCGCAACCGAGACAGTCACAGACTAAGCAACACAATCCGAACCAACACATACACACTAATACTGCCAACTCGCAGCGCAACCACAGACATACTCACCACAAGTCAAAATTATGTTGCACTCTCCATCACACCAACATACAACATACTCCTGTCAACCGCTCTCGTGACAATCAAGGACCGTTTTGGCAGAACAACGCTCGCACGAGCCCTGCCAGATTCGTGTTCTCAGCACTGTCTAATGACAGCAAGTTTTGCGAATAAGCTGCAGTTTCATGAATCCCCTACATATTTGTCAGTTCAAGGAATCGGTTCATCTCGATCAGTTTCCACCAAATTGATCAGCGCAGAGATCAGTCCCAGATCCAGCATTATATCATCCTTCACCGCAGAAATGCAGTTCCATGTACTACCGAAATTGACTGTTCTTTTGCCGACGACGAGTTGCAATCCTACCGAGTGGGATCTTCCTGATTCTACTCTGATTGCCGACCCCGGTTTCCACGAGCCTGGCCCAGTTGATTTGATCATAGGGGCGGAGTATTACATGGACTTGCTGAAGAATGAGCGACAGAGAGCAACACCATCAGGACCGACTCTGCAGAATACGGTGTTTGGGTGGATACTTTCGGGACGCATTCCTAACAGTTCAAGCGGCGAACCATGCTCACTAGTTCACGTTTGCTCGACAGCGGAGGTCGAAGAGCAGCTTACTAAATTTTGGGATCAGGAGACTTGTCGTACCACCAGCGATCATTCTGTAGAAGAATCATCCTGCGAACAGTTCTTCGAGCAGACTACAGTGAGAGATGAGAGTGGTAGATTTGTTGTAACTCTACCAAAAAAGGAACATGTTATCAGTAAACTAGGAGATTCAAAGGCAACAGCACTTGAGCGGTTCATGAGACTCGAACGGCGATTTGCAGCTAATCCGGACCTGAAGACGGTATATTCAGAATTCATCCACTCTCGGGCATATGAAGGAGGTGATCGAGAATATCGACGGAGGCAAGAAGTATTATTTACCGCATCACGCTGTTCTGAAGCCGGACAGCACCACCACGAAACTCCGAGTAGTTTTTGACGCTTCCTGTCGTACATCAACAGGAATTTCATTGAACGACGGCTTGATGGTCGGTCCCGTTGTTCAGGAAGATCTCCTCAGCATCACGCTACGTTTTCGTACGCACCGATTTGCAATTGTTGCCGACATCGCCAAGATGTATCGAATGGCTCGAGTACAGGTAGCGGATCAATCCCTACAGCGAATTTTATGGAGAGATTCTGTAGAAGAGCCAATCCGTACGTTAGAATTAACCACAGTCACGTACGGAACCGCGCCTGCACCGTATTTGGCCACGGAATATCTGCAAAGCTTGGCGGAAGATGGAGCAGAAATGCACCCAGAAGCTGCTAAGGTGCTGAAGAAGGATTTCTACGTGGATGATATGCTCTCAGGTGTAGACGACGTGGAGGACGGAAAGAAGCTGATACAGCAGCTGGTCGAGCTTCTGGAGTCAGCTAGGTTTTCACTACGCAAGTGGAATTCTAACAACAGAGAGCTGCTACTAAATGTTCCAGAACACTTAAGAGACGACCGTTCGATTCTGGAGTTAGACTCGTCTAGCTCAACTATCAAGACGCTATTACTTGTCTGGGAACCCAGTACCGATCGCTTTCGATTCACCACCCCGGTCTGGAACTCCTGATCACCAAGCGTACAGTGCTATCAGACGTATCGCGATTGTTTGACCCCCTAGGGCTCGTGAGGCCAGTTATCATCCAAGCGAAAATCTTCAGCCAAGAATTGTGGAAGCAGGAGTGTTCTTGGGATGAACCGCTGACTGCAGAGTTGCAAGAATATTGGCACGAATATCGGAGAAACCTCGCCGGTTTGGATAGCCTCTCGGTCTCCCGGTGGGTTGGAAGCATTAGCAGCAGTGCAGAGGTGGAGATTCACGGATTCTCTGTAGCATCCGAGCTAGCGTATGGAGCCTGCGTGTACATTAGAACAGTTACAGATACTAGGTCCGTAGCTGTGCGGCTGTTGACGTCCAAGTCGCGGGTTGCTCCCCTTGAAAACCTAAAAAGGAAGAAGAAAAGGCAGTCGATACCCCGCTTGGAATTATCGTCAGCGCTTTTACTTGCTCAGTTGTACGAAAAGGTCGTACAGAGTCTCCGCAAATCATTCTTTTGGACGGACTCGATGATCGTTAAGTGCTGGTTATCATCGTCGCCGTCAAGATGGAAGCAGTTCGTCGCAAATCGAGTTTCTGAGATCCAGCACATCACGAAGGACGGCACCTGGAATCACGTCGCAGGTGTAGAAAATCCAGCAGACATAATCTCCCGTGGGATGACCCCAGCGCAGCTTCAGTACCAACATGCTTGGTTTGACGGACCGCACTGGCTGTTATTGGAAGAAGCGTATCGACCTAAGACCAAGGAGATATGGGAAGAAAACATCGAGTCAGCAGATTTGGAGGAAAAGACTACAACGTTGGTTCTCCAGTCAACCGCTCCCAGTGAGATTTTCAAACTACGATCGTCACTGTCGGAGCTAGTTCGTATTACGGCTTACATTCGCCGTTTCCGATTCAACGCTCGAGCAGTCAATCGTAACTGCAGAAGACACAGTCCTATCACGACATCAGAACTCGATGAGTGTGACCTGTGATTTCTTAGGTCACAATATCGTCGCTTTGGTCACTGAGCCCAGCTTGTATATATTTGTAAATATTGTTATTTTTTGTCGTATAAATAAATAACAGTGTACGGTCTATCTCGTGTATTTGACGACGCCTGTTCTTTGTTTATACTTTGAAATTATTGTTCGTAAATGTCTAAGTAGAATTTAAACGTCAAACCATTACTACTCCGTGCTTGCATGTTTGAGTAGCGTTTAAGTTCTGCTTAATAGCCCAGGTTGGTGTCAAATGTAGGTTTCGTTATTTATTTGTTAAGAGATTTATTTACTTATTTATTTATTTATATATTTATGTGCTTATTTATTTATTTATTTATTTATTGTTTATTTATTATTTATCATTCATTTTGTTATTATATTCGTTATAATTGTTCATCATAAAAAATCAAGGAAACAAGTACCGCGCGTTTAGCATGTCAATGCATTGTACTAAAATTTGAGCATATTTCGTGACACCAACCAAAACGATAAAATGTTTGTAAACGTCAACCATCATCATTCTGTCATCTCATCATCACCGTCATCAAATGCGGGGTGGGATGCGAGGAGGCGCGGTCGGTATATTTTGGAAAACGGACAGGGCGAGGATAAAATCTTCCGCGAAAAAGTAAAGCGGTCTCTAATAGTTAACCGGCCCGGAGGAGTGAAGACTAGCAGCAGCGATAGTCACCGACCAAAAAGTGACCGCGCGTTTCGTTGAAAGTTTTCGGTATTTGTGCCAGTCGATCCTTAGGATCTAATTTCTCGCCGTTCAGAACCGCCACACGAACGATAAGTTTTGTTCGGCCAGTCGAGTGGGATAAGTGTGGTTACCGGTTTTTGATAGTACTACAGAAGTAAGAGTTCGTCGCGAGTGCAACAAAAACTCAGTGTTTGGCGAAGTCAAAGAACGCCGTTGAAGACACCATTCCCTAAGTACCGGTTGGGTTTTGGTGGTAGTGACTGTAAAAGCTAAAAATCCCACTCGACTTAGTGTTAGACACTCGTGTTTTAAAAGTGCGCATTGTACCACTCCCCGAGCCCTGCAGTGAAACGCAGGCCTCCGCTATGAATAGGCCGAGTTGCTGCTTCATCTGGAGTCCCCCGTCGCCATCGTCCGTCTGTTCCTGCACCACCATCGAAGCCCATCCCGCATCCAGACTGAAGAAAGTCGACCAACGATCATCACGGCCGCAATGCACATTATGCAGTGAATCGTGGCATCCTCCTTCTCAGTGTGCTTTGTTTCAACGGATGAAGGTTTCGGAGCGCATCGAAGCTGTTGCTAAGCACAGGTTGTGTCGTAACTGTCTGCGTCCTGGACACTATTCGAGTTCCTGCGAGAGAGGAGTCTGTCGTCATTGCCAACAAAAGCATCCCTCTATGCTACATGGACCACCCAAATCCTCCGTTCCACACTCGCAGCCGAAACCTCCGTCTCAAGACCCGCAACCGAGACAGTCACAGACTAAGCAACACAATCCGAACCAACACATACACACTAATACTGCCAACTCGCAGCGCAACCACAGACATACTCACCACAAGTCAAAATTATGTTGCACTCTCCATCACACCAACATACAACATACTCCTGTCAACCGCTCTCGTGACAATCAAGGACCGTTTTGGCAGAACAACGCTCGCACGAGCCCTGCCAGATTCGTGTTCTCAGCACTGTCTAATGACAGCAAGTTTTGCGAATAAGCTGCAGTTTCATGAATCCCCTACATATTTGTCAGTTCAAGGAATCGGTTCATCTCGATCAGTTTCCACCAAATTGATCAGCGCAGAGATCAGTCCCAGATCCAGCATTATATCATCCTTCACCGCAGAAATGCAGTTCCATGTACTACCGAAATTGACTGTTCTTTTGCCGACGACGAGTTGCAATCCTACCGAGTGGGATCTTCCTGATTCTACTCTGATTGCCGACCCCGGTTTCCACGAGCCTGGCCCAGTTGATTTGATCATAGGGGCGGAGTATTACATGGACTTGCTGAAGAATGAGCGACAGAGAGCAACACCATCAGGACCGACTCTGCAGAATACGGTGTTTGGGTGGATACTTTCGGGACGCATTCCTAACAGTTCAAGCGGCGAACCATGCTCACTAGTTCACGTTTGCTCGACAGCGGAGGTCGAAGAGCAGCTTACTAAATTTTGGGATCAGGAGACTTGTCGTACCACCAGCGATCATTCTGTAGAAGAATCATCCTGCGAACAGTTCTTCGAGCAGACTACAGTGAGAGATGAGAGTGGTAGATTTGTTGTAACTCTACCAAAAAAGGAACATGTTATCAGTAAACTAGGAGATTCAAAGGCAACAGCACTTGAGCGGTTCATGAGACTCGAACGGCGATTTGCAGCTAATCCGGACCTGAAGACGGTATATTCAGAATTCATCCACTCTCGGGCATATGAAGGAGGTGATCGAGAATATCGACGGAGGCAAGAAGTATTATTTACCGCATCACGCTGTTCTGAAGCCGGACAGCACCACCACGAAACTCCGAGTAGTTTTTGACGCTTCCTGTCGTACATCAACAGGAATTTCATTGAACGACGGCTTGATGGTCGGTCCCGTTGTTCAGGAAGATCTCCTCAGCATCACGCTACGTTTTCGTACGCACCGATTTGCAATTGTTGCCGACATCGCCAAGATGTATCGAATGGCTCGAGTACAGGTAGCGGATCAATCCCTACAGCGAATTTTATGGAGAGATTCTGTAGAAGAGCCAATCCGTACGTTAGAATTAACCACAGTCACGTACGGAACCGCGCCTGCACCGTATTTGGCCACGGAATATCTGCAAAGCTTGGCGGAAGATGGAGCAGAAATGCACCCAGAAGCTGCTAAGGTGCTGAAGAAGGATTTCTACGTGGATGATATGCTCTCAGGTGTAGACGACGTGGAGGACGGAAAGAAGCTGATACAGCAGCTGGTCGAGCTTCTGGAGTCAGCTAGGTTTTCACTACGCAAGTGGAATTCTAACAACAGAGAGCTGCTACTAAATGTTCCAGAACACTTAAGAGACGACCGTTCGATTCTGGAGTTAGACTCGTCTAGCTCAACTATCAAGACGCTATTACTTGTCTGGGAACCCAGTACCGATCGCTTTCGATTCACCACCCCGGTCTGGAACTCCTGATCACCAAGCGTACAGTGCTATCAGACGTATCGCGATTGTTTGACCCCCTAGGGCTCGTGAGGCCAGTTATCATCCAAGCGAAAATCTTCAGCCAAGAATTGTGGAAGCAGGAGTGTTCTTGGGATGAACCGCTGACTGCAGAGTTGCAAGAATATTGGCACGAATATCGGAGAAACCTCGCCGGTTTGGATAGCCTCTCGGTCTCCCGGTGGGTTGGAAGCATTAGCAGCAGTGCAGAGGTGGAGATTCACGGATTCTCTGTAGCATCCGAGCTAGCGTATGGAGCCTGCGTGTACATTAGAACAGTTACAGATACTAGGTCCGTAGCTGTGCGGCTGTTGACGTCCAAGTCGCGGGTTGCTCCCCTTGAAAACCTAAAAAGGAAGAAGAAAAGGCAGTCGATACCCCGCTTGGAATTATCGTCAGCGCTTTTACTTGCTCAGTTGTACGAAAAGGTCGTACAGAGTCTCCGCAAATCATTCTTTTGGACGGACTCGATGATCGTTAAGTGCTGGTTATCATCGTCGCCGTCAAGATGGAAGCAGTTCGTCGCAAATCGAGTTTCTGAGATCCAGCACATCACGAAGGACGGCACCTGGAATCACGTCGCAGGTGTAGAAAATCCAGCAGACATAATCTCCCGTGGGATGACCCCAGCGCAGCTTCAGTACCAACATGCTTGGTTTGACGGACCGCACTGGCTGTTATTGGAAGAAGCGTATCGACCTAAGACCAAGGAGATATGGGAAGAAAACATCGAGTCAGCAGATTTGGAGGAAAAGACTACAACGTTGGTTCTCCAGTCAACCGCTCCCAGTGAGATTTTCAAACTACGATCGTCACTGTCGGAGCTAGTTCGTATTACGGCTTACATTCGCCGTTTCCGATTCAACGCTCGAGCAGTCAATCGTAACTGCAGAAGACACAGTCCTATCACGACATCAGAACTCGATGAGTGTGACCTGTGATTTCTTAGGTCACAATATCGTCGCTTTGGTCACTGAGCCCAGCTTGTATATATTTGTAAATATTGTTATTTTTTGTCGTATAAATAAATAACAGTGTACGGTCTATCTCGTGTATTTGACGACGCCTGTTCTTTGTTTATACTTTGAAATTATTGTTCGTAAATGTCTAAGTAGAATTTAAACGTCAAACCATTACTACTCCGTGCTTGCATGTTTGAGTAGCGTTTAAGTTCTGCTTAATAGCCCAGGTTGGTGTCAAATGTAGGTTTCGTTATTTATTTGTTAAGAGATTTATTTACTTATTTATTTATTTATATATTTATGTGCTTATTTATTTATTTATTTATTTATTGTTTATTTATTATTTATCATTCATTTTGTTATTATATTCGTTATAATTGTTCATCATAAAAAATCAAGGAAACAAGTACCGCGCGTTTAGCATGTCAATGCATTGTACTAAAATTTGAGCATATTTCGTGACACCAACCAAAACGATAAAATGTTTGTAAACGTCAACCATCATCATTCTGTCATCTCATCATCACCGTCATCAAATGCGGGGTGGGATGCGAGGAGGCGCGGTCGGTATATTTTGGAAAACGGACAGGGCGAGGATAAAATCTTCCGCGAAAAAGTAAAGCGGTCTCTAATAGTTAACCGGCCCGGAGGAGTGAAGACTAGCAGCAGCGATAGTCACCGACCAAAAAGTGACCGCGCGTTTCGTTGAAAGTTTTCGGTATTTGTGCCAGTCGATCCTTAGGATCTAATTTCTCGCCGTTCAGAACCGCCACACGAACGATAAGTTTTGTTCGGCCAGTCGAGTGGGATAAGTGTGGTTACCGGTTTTTGATAGTACTACAGAAGTAAGAGTTCGTCGCGAGTGCAACAAAAACTCAGTGTTTGGCGAAGTCAAAGAACGCCGTTGAAGACACCATTCCCTAAGTACCGGTTGGGTTTTGGTGGTAGTGACTGTAAAAGCTAAAAATCCCACTCGACTTAGTGTTAGACACTCGTGTTTTAAAAGTGCGCATTGTACCACTCCCCGAGCCCTGCAGTGAAACGCAGGCCTCCGCTATGAATAGGCCGAGTTGCTGCTTCATCTGGAGTCCCCCGTCGCCATCGTCCGTCTGTTCCTGCACCACCATCGAAGCCCATCCCGCATCCAGACTGAAGAAAGTCGACCAACGATCATCACGGCCGCAACGGTATCGCCAGGAGAAGGTTTTGGTGAATAAAAGTGCGCAAGTAAAAATTCAAAAAAATATTTTCTATTGCTTTTTCAAAAGAATAATTAGTAATAAATTAATAGTGTAAGCACGGTGTTCCTAAAACCGTTATTAACAAAAAATGACCATAAATTTGTCATACGGCATTCGAAAGATACAGTATCCAAGCATCTCCTCAGTGAATTTCAAAATGATCCATCGAGGGATTCGTGAGAAATTGCAATTTGAAATTTTATGACACGTTTTATAAGGCTACCAGCAAACCCCCACGGGTTTGGTCCTATCTCTACAAACAAAATTTTGTTTGTCTACTTATTTAGTACATGGCATTCGAAAGATATAGTAATCAAGTATATCTCCTGCAAGTTTGAAAATATTTCATTGACGGAATCGAAATTTATAACGGTTTGGATGTGGTATGCGGTCATAGATGGGTTTTCTACCAGACTTCAAGCGTGAATCCATGTTTGTCCATTGACTATTTAGATCGTTTATACGTGTCGCGGTTTTTAAAGGAAAACCTGACCATTTAATTACATAAATATATGTACAAAAGGTGTTATTTATATGGTACACTGAAAGAATATGAAAATAGGGTTGTCTACCAAACGTTAAATATAATGTGTAAATTAAAAAAAATGGATAAAAGTCGGAATGTTTACTTCAAAAGGCCATATTTCAATGGTTTGTTGACCGATTCTAATTATTTTTTCATTATTGAACTAGTAGACGTTTCATCGTTAATTTTCATTAAGAAGAATATAAAATAGAATTGCCTACTTCAAAAAATAGACAACATAATTATCCTCAATTATATGTATTATCACTATTTAGTGAATATCTTTGTATTCAAAACGATGACCTATACATTAGTTGAATGCAACGAACGCAAACTACAAATGATGGAAAAATAAAAACATAAATTCAAAAAATATGAAGGTATTTGCTGATTCAGATCAATTTATGTTATGATACGGTTTTTGTTGGAAATTTTGTACAATCGCTGGTTGGGTTGACAGATGTTAAAACTGGTCAAAGGGGATGTTATTAGTACAAGTTCATCTGCTCATATCTCTAACTATTGTCAGTTTTATTGTCGAATTGAACTTATCATGAAAATTTGACATTCAGATGTTTATACAGCAATTGCAATCAACTACTATATAAAAATGGATAGGCAGCTAGTTTTAAGACTAAAATATTTACTAAATAATGATAATACATATAGTTGAGATCAACTATATCGCCTGTAGATGACTCTGTTTTATATTCTTCTTAATGTAAATTAACAATGAAACGTTTACCTGTTCAATAATGAAAAAAATAATTAGAATCGGTCAACAAACCATTGAGATATGGCCTTTTGAAGTAAACATTCCAACTTTCATTCATTTTTTTAGTTTTCACATTATATTTAACGTTTGGTAGACAACCCTATTTTCATATTTTTTCAGTGCACCATATAAATAACACCTTTTGTACATTATATTTATGTAATTAAATGGTCAGGTTTTCCTTTAAAACCGCGACACGTATAAACGATCTAAATAGTCAATGGACAAACATGGATTCACGCTTGAAGTCTGGTAGAAAACCCATCTATGACCGCATACCACATCCAAACCGTTATAAATTTCGATTCCGTCAATGAAATATTTTCAAACTTGCAGGAGATATACTTGATTACTATATCTTTCGAATGACATGTACTAAATAAGTAAACAAAAAAATTGTTTGTAGAGATTGGACCAAACCCGTGGGTGTTTGCTGGTAGCCTTATGAAACGTGTCATAAAACTTCAAGTTGCAATTTCTCTCGAATTCCTCGATGGATCATTTTGAAATTCACTGAGAAGATGCTTGGATACTGTATCTTTCGAATGCCGTATGACAAATTTATGGTCATTTTTTTGTTAATAACGGTTTTAGGAACACCGTGGTAAGGTCTCTATATACAAGTTGTGTCGTCCATTTTGTTTACAGTGCATTCCTTTAGGTACTTGTTTCCGCCGAAAATTAATCACGATTCGCTCAGTGACCATAGTGTGGGAAGAAAAGTCCGCCCAGTGTGAATTTCTCCAGGAGACCGTAGTGAAACGACCCTAATAGCTGGTGAGTACCGTGTGGCCCCACCACCACAATAAGAACGTTACGAAACCGATACATAACAATTGGCGCCCAACGTGGGGCACGAGAAAAAGTGATTTGTTTCCAAGACCAGAAGCAAATCCCTTTTTCGTTGTGTCTCCCGGAGAAATTCAATTCACATTGTTCACTTCATTAATCGCGAAGTCATTGGGTCGATATCCAATCTTGAAGTTGATCCTGAAATTTAATTATAATTAGTGCAATTGCGAATTGTTGCGAGTGATGAAAAATTTGTATATCTGGCACGCCGTCGTTTGCTAGTGCTTGAGTAGAAATATTGATCGTTTGTTTTGTACATATTTCATACACAGGTAGCATTGATCGGATTGAATTTGATATTTACTAATACCATTACAATTGTTTCTTGTCGGGTTTTTGTTTACTTTTCTAGCGGGTGTTAAAACTATTTGTGGTTTGTGATGAATTTGTAATTTTTTGCCTTTTTATACAATGGCAATGGCACAGCTCACATTCGATCAAGCTAGTGAGCTGATCCAAGGTTGGTATTTTGATATGAGTGTGAAGTTTTTAGCCGACGATGAGCTGAATTATGAACTGACTGCCCGTTCTGTCAGTTTGTCTATCGGTCTCGATCGCTCACGAAAACGCAAGTGGCTGCGAGACCAGTTGAAGGTGTAAAAGGATGATCCGTCGGGAAAATGCCTTAACTCTTCCCGATCATGCTCAATTTACTTCATATTCACAACACCCCGATACAAATTTCAGAACATTTCAAAACTATAATTTTCCGCCTATAAAGCCTTCCAATTCATTCGATACTTCATCTAGTTACCATAATTTTCGAAATATCCCAGATCGTACATTACATTCTAACAATATACCAGTTCCTAACAATACATACAATATTCCCTATCATCCGACGAGAATTTCTAATCCTACTGGAGCAAATCCCGAAATGTTCAACCATGCTTCGGCTATCCCATCTTTCCCTAAACGAAATTCACCTCCCATGTATAGTGGTGTTCTACACAATCCGTACCCCGCACTGTACCACAACCGTCACACTCTTCCTGTGTCCAAATGGAACATCACTAAATACAGTGGTGACGATCAAGGGCTGAAGCTAAATGAGTTTCTGGAAATTGTACAGGCTTTATCCCAAGCTGAGCATGTGTCGGAGGTCGAGCTTTTCGAGTCGGCTGTGCATTGGTTTGTTGGATCAGCGCTCAAGTGGTATATGGCACAAACAACCACTGGTAGATTGATGAATTGGCAGCATTTGGTATTTGAATTAAAACGCACCTACATGCACCCTGATTTGGACGCGTTGATCAAAATGAAAATTTACCAGCGTCGTCAACAAAAACATGAATCTTTCCACGAGTACTATTTCGAAATCGAGAAACTGTTCAGAACCATGAGTGTTCAGATTCCCGATTACGAAAAAGTACAGATTCTACAGCAGAATATGCGAGTAGACTACAAGCGACAAATGACATTTATTCCGATAGTCGACCTTGAAACACTTGTTACTGCTGGACAGAAATTAGATGCATTAAATTTCTCGGCATACAACAAGGTTTTCGGGACGGACAGGAATGTTCAAGTGGTCGAAAGCTCTGAAAACAATTCGAAGAAAAAAAACAAGAACCAATCCCAGACTCAACAGGTGATAGATCAAACCGCAGCAGTGTCTCAGGTCAACCAAAATAGAAACAATTCACACACATCCACTAATTCGTCTCGTCCCAATCAACTTCCCAACAAAAACAACCAATCCTTACAGAACACTCGAACGAGTCAAAATTCGTCTCAAAATACCGCCCGACCAGACCCGGTCGCGGTGCCGTCTGGGTTCAATTCTCGTCCACAGTTCACGTTGGAAGAATTGATAAACACGCACATTCCCTTACCGGCCAATACCTGTTACAATTGCGGGAGGATTGGTCATCACGTAGCGATGTGTAGACAGCCCCGGGGTATATTTTGCAGTAAGTGCGGTCTTCGCGGTTTTCCGACGAACTATTGCCCGTTTTGTTTAAAAAACGGACCAAACGCGAGCCAAAACCGCCGTTCGCAGACACCCAACGCCTAAGTCAAGACCGTTTTCTTCAACGTATACCTCCCCCTTACTGGGTACAGGCCACCAGAGATATTTACGTTGAATCTATAGAAATTCTTCAAATTACCTACCCTGTCCCCCACGATAACCGACCGTACGCACACGTAAAGATTTACGGTTTCCCGGTACGTGCTCTCTTGGATAGCGGTAGCAATCACACGCTTATCAGCGAATCTCTTTTCTCTAAATTAAAATTCAAAAAGTTGCATCGCCCTTCCAAAAACGTGATTAAGTGGAGACGAACTGCAAATTAAAGGTCAGGCTCATCTTCCATTTGCCTTCCAAGGATGTGTAAAAATAATTCCTACTTTGGTAGTTGCAAATCTGTCCATAGATTGCATCTGCGGAATGGACTTTTGGAGGAAATTCAAAATTCAGCCCGCAATGCAAAATTGTGGAGGAATTGAGTCCACTGCATCGGTTTCTATCACCCAACACCCTAGTTCTGCAAACATTCTGACCGACGATGAAATCATGGTTATTGAAAACATAAAAAAACTTTTCCTTCCTGCTCAAGAAGGGAAATTGACCCTGACCAACCGAGCTCAGCATCGTATCGTGTTGGGAGAGGAATGGAAAAATAAACCACCAGTCCGCCAGTTTCCATACGTGATGTCTCCGAAGACGCAGGATCTGGTAGCCGTCGAGCTGCAACGACTGTTGGGTTTAGGGATTTTGGAACGAAGCAACTCCGATTGGTCACTCAACTGTGTGCCGGTCATCAAGCCCAACAAAGTTCGGCTCTGTTTGGACGCGCGCAAGATTAACGAGCGGACTGTTCGGGATGCTTATCCGTTGCCTCATCCCGGTCGAATTTTAGGTCAACTTCCCAAGGCTAAATACCTGTCCAAGGTAGACCTGTCTGAAGCGTTTCTCCAGGTTCCACTGGACAGAGAATCGCGGAAGTACACGGCCTTTTGTGTACAGGGCAAAGGGCTATTCCAATACACACGGATGCCTTTTGGGTTGATCAACAGTCCTGCTACGTTAGCACGACTGATGGACAATGTCCTGGGCCACGGGATGCTTGAACCGTACGTCTTCGTTTATCTCGACGACATTGTGAAGTCTGGTAGAAAACCCATCTATGACCGCATACCACATCCAAACCGTTATAAATTTCGATTCCGTCAATGAAATATTTTCAAACTTGCAGGAGATATACTTGATTACTATATCTTTCGAATGACATGTACTAAATAAGTAAACAAAAAAAATTGTTTGTAGAGATTGGACCAAACCCGTGGGTGTTTGCTGGTAGCCTTATGAAACGTGTCATAAAACTTCAAGTTGCAATTTCTCTCGAATTCCTCGATGGATCATTTTGAAATTCACTGAGAAGATGCTTGGATACTGTATCTTTCGAATGCCGTATGACAAATTTATGGTCATTTTTTGTTAATAACGGTTTTAGGAACACCGTGGTAAGGTCTCTATATACAAGTTGTGTCGTCCATTTTGTTTACAGTGCATTCCTTTAGGTACTTGTTTCCGCCGAAAATTAATCACGATTCGCTCAGTGACCATAGTGTGGGAAGAAAAGTCCGCCCAGTGTGAATTTCTCCAGGAGACCGTAGTGAAACGACCCTAATAGCTGGTGAGTACCGTGTGGCCCCACCACCACAATAAGAACGTTACGAAACCGATACATAACAATTGGCGCCCAACGTGGGGCACGAGAAAAAGTGATTTGTTTCCAAGACCAGAAGCAAATCCCTTTTTCGTTGTGTCTCCCGGAGAAATTCAATTCACATTGTTCACTTCATTAATCGCGAAGTCATTGGGTCGATATCCAATCTTGAAGTTGATCCTGAAATTTAATTATAATTAGTGCAATTGCGAATTGTTGCGAGTGATGAAAAATTTGTATATCTGGCACGCCGTCGTTTGCTAGTGCTTGAGTAGAAATATTGATCGTTTGTTTTGTACATATTTCATACACAGGTAGCATTGATCGGATTGAATTTGATATTTACTAATACCATTACAATTGTTTCTTGTCGGGTTTTTGTTTACTTTTCTAGCGGGTGTTAAAACTATTTGTGGTTTGTGATGAATTTGTAATTTTTTGCCTTTTTATACAATGGCAATGGCACAGCTCACATTCGATCAAGCTAGTGAGCTGATCCAAGGTTGGTATTTTGATATGAGTGTGAAGTTTTTAGCCGACGATGAGCTGAATTATGAACTGACTGCCCGTTCTGTCAGTTTGTCTATCGGTCTCGATCGCTCACGAAAACGCAAGTGGCTGCGAGACCAGTTGAAGGTGTAAAAGGATGATCCGTCGGGAAAATGCCTTAACTCTTCCCGATCATGCTCAATTTACTTCATATTCACAACACCCCGATACAAATTTCAGAACATTTCAAAACTATAATTTTCCGCCTATAAAGCCTTCCAATTCATTCGATACTTCATCTAGTTACCATAATTTTCGAAATATCCCAGATCGTACATTACATTCTAACAATATACCAGTTCCTAACAATACATACAATATTCCCTATCATCCGACGAGAATTTCTAATCCTACTGGAGCAAATCCCGAAATGTACAACCATGCTTCGGCTATCCCATCTTTCCCTAAACGAAATTCACCTCCCATGTATAGTGGTGTTCTACACAATCCGTACCCCGCACTGTACCACAACCGTCACACTCTTCCTGTGTCCAAATGGAACATCACTAAATACAGTGGTGACGATCAAGGGCTGAAGCTAAATGAGTTTCTGGAAATTGTACAGGCTTTATCCCAAGCTGAGCATGTGTCGGAGGTCGAGCTTTTCGAGTCGGCTGTGCATTGGTTTGTTGGATCAGCGCTCAAGTGGTATATGGCACAAACAACCACTGGTAGATTGATGAATTGGCAGCATTTGGTATTTGAATTAAAACGCACCTACATGCACCCTGATTTGGACGCGTTGATCAAAATGAAAATTTACCAGCGTCGTCAACAAAAACATGAATCTTTCCACGAGTACTATTTCGAAATCGAGAAACTGTTCAGAACCATGAGTGTTCAGATTCCCGATTACGAAAAAGTACAGATTCTACAGCAGAATATGCGAGTAGACTACAAGCGACAAATGACATTTATTCCGATAGTCGACCTTGAAACACTTGTTGCTGCTGGACAGAAATTAGATGCATTAAATTTCTCGGCATACAACAAGGTTTTCGGGACGGACAGGAATGTTCAAGTGGTCGAAAGCTCTGAAAACAATTCGAAGAAAAAAAACAAGAACCAATCCCAGACTCAACAGGTGATAGATCAAACCGCAGCAGTGTCTCAGGTCAACCAAAATAGAAACAATTCACACACATCCACTAATTCGTCTCGTCCCAATCAACTTCCCAACAAAAACAACCAATCCTTACAGAACACTCGAACGAGTCAAAATTCGTCTCAAAATACCGCCCGACCAGACCCGGTCGCGGTGCCGTCTGGGTTCAATTCTCGTCCACAGTTCACGTTGGAAGAATTGATAAACACGCACATTCCCTTACCGGCCAATACCTGTTACAATTGCGGGAGGATTGGTCATCACGTAGCGATGTGTAGACAGCCCCGGGGCATATTTTGCAGTAAGTGCGGTCTTCGCGGTTTTCCGACGAACTATTGCCCGTTTTGTTTAAAAAACGGACCAAACGCGAGCCAAAACCGCCGTTCGCAGACACCCAACGCGTAAGTCAAGACCGTTTTCTTCAACGTATACCTCCCCCTTACTGGGTACAGGCCACCAGAGATATTTACGTTGAATCTATAGAAATTCTTCAAATTACCTACCCTGTCCCCCACGATAACCGACCGTACGCACACGTAAAGATTTACGGTTTCCCGGTACGTGCTCTCTTGGATAGCGGTAGCAATCACACGCTTATCAGCGAATCTCTTTTCTCTAAATTAAAATTCAAAAAGTTGCATCGCCCTTCCAAAAACGTGATTAAGTGGAGACGAACTGCAAATTAAAGGTCAGGCTCATCTTCCATTTGCCTTCCAAGGATGTGTAAAAATAATTCCTACTTTGGTAGTTGCAAATCTGTCCATAGATTGCATCTGCGGAATGGACTTTTGGAGGAAATTCAAAATTCAGCCCGCAATGCAAAATTGTGGAGGAATTGAGTCCACTGCATCGGTTTCTATCACCCAACACCCTAGTTCTGCAAACATTCTGACCGACGATGAAATCATGGTTATTGAAAACATAAAAAAACTTTTCCTTCCTGCTCAAGAAGGGAAATTGACCCTGACCAACCGAGCTCAGCATCGTATCGTGTTGGGAGAGGAATGGAAAAATAAACCACCAGTCCGCCAGTTTCCATACGTGATGTCTCCGAAGACGCAGGATCTGGTAGCCGTCGAGCTGCAACGACTGTTGGGTTTAGGGATTTTGGAACGAAGCAACTCCGATTGGTCACTCAACTGTGTGCCGGTCATCAAGCCCAACAAAGTTCGGCTCTGTTTGGACGCGCGCAAGATTAACGAGCGGACTGTTCGGGATGCTTATCCGTTGCCTCAATCCGGTCGAATTTTAGGTCAACTTCCCAAGGCTAAATACCTGTCCAAGGTAGACCTGTCTGAAGCGTTTCTCCAGGTTCCACTGGACAGAGAATCGCGGAAGTACACGGCCTTTTGTGTACAGGGCAAAGGGCTATTCCAATACACACGGATGCCTTTTGGGTTGATCAACAGTCCTGCTACGTTAGCACGACTGATGGACAATGTCCTGGGCCACGGGATGCTTGAACCGTACGTCTTCGTTTATCTCGACGACATTGTGAAGTCTGGTAGAAAACCCATCTATGACCGCATACCACATCCAAACCGTTATAAATTTCGATTCCGTCAATGAAATATTTTCAAACTTGCAGGAGATATACTTGATTACTATATCTTTCGAATGACATGTACTAAATAAGTAAACAAAAAAAATTGTTTGTAGAGATTGGACCAAACCCGTGGGTGTTTGCTGGTAGCCTTATGAAACGTGTCATAAAACTTCAAGTTGCAATTTCTCTCGAATTCCTCGATGGATCATTTTGAAATTCACTGAGAAGATGCTTGGATACTGTATCTTTCGAATGCCGTATGACAAATTTATGGTCATTTTTTGTTAATAACGGTTTTAGGAACACCGTGGTAAGGTCTCTATATACAAGTTGTGTCGTCCATTTTGTTTACAGTGCATTCCTTTAGGTACTTGTTTCCGCCGAAAATTAATCACGATTCGCTCAGTGACCATAGTGTGGGAAGAAAAGTCCGCCCAGTGTGAATTTCTCCAGGAGACCGTAGTGAAACGACCCTAATAGCTGGTGAGTACCGTGTGGCCCCACCACCACAATAAGAACGTTACGAAACCGATACATAACAATTGGCGCCCAACGTGGGGCACGAGAAAAAGTGATTTGTTTCCAAGACCAGAAGCAAATCCCTTTTTCGTTGTGTCTCCCGGAGAAATTCAATTCACATTGTTCACTTCATTAATCGCGAAGTCATTGGGTCGATATCCAATCTTGAAGTTGATCCTGAAATTTAATTATAATTAGTGCAATTGCGAATTGTTGCGAGTGATGAAAAATTTGTATATCTGGCACGCCGTCGTTTGCTAGTGCTTGAGTAGAAATATTGATCGTTTGTTTTGTACATATTTCATACACAGGTAGCATTGATCGGATTGAATTTGATATTTACTAATACCATTACAATTGTTTCTTGTCGGGTTTTTGTTTACTTTTCTAGCGGGTGTTAAAACTATTTGTGGTTTGTGATGAATTTGTAATTTTTTGCCTTTTTATACAATGGCAATGGCACAGCTCACATTCGATCAAGCTAGTGAGCTGATCCAAGGTTGGTATTTTGATATGAGTGTGAAGTTTTTAGCCGACGATGAGCTGAATTATGAACTGACTGCCCGTTCTGTCAGTTTGTCTATCGGTCTCGATCGCTCACGAAAACGCAAGTGGCTGCGAGACCAGTTGAAGGTGTAAAAGGATGATCCGTCGGGAAAATGCCTTAACTCTTCCCGATCATGCTCAATTTACTTCATATTCACAACACCCCGATACAAATTTCAGAACATTTCAAAACTATAATTTTCCGCCTATAAAGCCTTCCAATTCATTCGATACTTCATCTAGTTACCATAATTTTCGAAATATCCCAGATCGTACATTACATTCTAACAATATACCAGTTCCTAACAATACATACAATATTCCCTATCATCCGACGAGAATTTCTAATCCTACTGGAGCAAATCCCGAAATGTACAACCATGCTTCGGCTATCCCATCTTTCCCTAAACGAAATTCACCTCCCATGTATAGTGGTGTTCTACACAATCCGTACCCCGCACTGTACCACAACCGTCACACTCTTCCTGTGTCCAAATGGAACATCACTAAATACAGTGGTGACGATCAAGGGCTGAAGCTAAATGAGTTTCTGGAAATTGTACAGGCTTTATCCCAAGCTGAGCATGTGTCGGAGGTCGAGCTTTTCGAGTCGGCTGTGCATTGGTTTGTTGGATCAGCGCTCAAGTGGTATATGGCACAAACAACCACTGGTAGATTGATGAATTGGCAGCATTTGGTATTTGAATTAAAACGCACCTACATGCACCCTGATTTGGACGCGTTGATCAAAATGAAAATTTACCAGCGTCGTCAACAAAAACATGAATCTTTCCACGAGTACTATTTCGAAATCGAGAAACTGTTCAGAACCATGAGTGTTCAGATTCCCGATTACGAAAAAGTACAGATTCTACAGCAGAATATGCGAGTAGACTACAAGCGACAAATGACATTTATTCCGATAGTCGACCTTGAAACACTTGTTGCTGCTGGACAGAAATTAGATGCATTAAATTTCTCGGCATACAACAAGGTTTTCGGGACGGACAGGAATGTTCAAGTGGTCGAAAGCTCTGAAAACAATTCGAAGAAAAAAAACAAGAACCAATCCCAGACTCAACAGGTGATAGATCAAACCGCAGCAGTGTCTCAGGTCAACCAAAATAGAAACAATTCACACACATCCACTAATTCGTCTCGTCCCAATCAACTTCCCAACAAAAACAACCAATCCTTACAGAACACTCGAACGAGTCAAAATTCGTCTCAAAATACCGCCCGACCAGACCCGGTCGCGGTGCCGTCTGGGTTCAATTCTCGTCCACAGTTCACGTTGGAAGAATTGATAAACACGCACATTCCCTTACCGGCCAATACCTGTTACAATTGCGGGAGGATTGGTCATCACGTAGCGATGTGTAGACAGCCCCGGGGCATATTTTGCAGTAAGTGCGGTCTTCGCGGTTTTCCGACGAACTATTGCCCGTTTTGTTTAAAAAACGGACCAAACGCGAGCCAAAACCGCCGTTCGCAGACACCCAACGCGTAAGTCAAGACCGTTTTCTTCAACGTATACCTCCCCCTTACTGGGTACAGGCCACCAGAGATATTTACGTTGAATCTATAGAAATTCTTCAAATTACCTACCCTGTCCCCCACGATAACCGACCGTACGCACACGTAAAGATTTACGGTTTCCCGGTACGTGCTCTCTTGGATAGCGGTAGCAATCACACGCTTATCAGCGAATCTCTTTTCTCTAAATTAAAATTCAAAAAGTTGCATCGCCCTTCCAAAAACGTGATTAAGTGGAGACGAACTGCAAATTAAAGGTCAGGCTCATCTTCCATTTGCCTTCCAAGGATGTGTAAAAATAATTCCTACTTTGGTAGTTGCAAATCTGTCCATAGATTGCATCTGCGGAATGGACTTTTGGAGGAAATTCAAAATTCAGCCCGCAATGCAAAATTGTGGAGGAATTGAGTCCACTGCATCGGTTTCTATCACCCAACACCCTAGTTCTGCAAACATTCTGACCGACGATGAAATCATGGTTATTGAAAACATAAAAAAACTTTTCCTTCCTGCTCAAGAAGGGAAATTGACCCTGACCAACCGAGCTCAGCATCGTATCGTGTTGGGAGAGGAATGGAAAAATAAACCACCAGTCCGCCAGTTTCCATACGTGATGTCTCCGAAGACGCAGGATCTGGTAGCCGTCGAGCTGCAACGACTGTTGGGTTTAGGGATTTTGGAACGAAGCAACTCCGATTGGTCACTCAACTGTGTGCCGGTCATCAAGCCCAACAAAGTTCGGCTCTGTTTGGACGCGCGCAAGATTAACGAGCGGACTGTTCGGGATGCTTATCCGTTGCCTCATCCCGGTCGAATTTTAGGTCAACTTCCCAAGGCTAAATACCTGTCCAAGGTAGACCTGTCTGAAGCGTTTCTCCAGGTTCCACTGGACAGAGAATCGCGGAAGTACACGGCCTTTTGTGTACAGGGCAAAGGGCTATTCCAATACACACGGATGCCTTTTGGGTTGATCAACAGTCCTGCTACGTTAGCACGACTGATGGACAATGTCCTGGGCCACGGGATGCTTGAACCGTACGTCTTCGTTTATCTCGACGACATTGTTGTAGTGACGGAGACATTCGAACACCATGAACACCTTCTAGTGGAGATTGCACGTCGCTTAAGGGAAGCAAACCTAAGCATAAACCTCGAAAAGTCTAAGTTTGGAGTGTCTGAGATTCCTTTCCTGGGGTATCTCCTTAATACCGACGGTCTTCGAGCCAACCCGGAAAAGGTTCGTCCGATTGTCGAATACGAACGGCCTAATACCGTAACAAAACTAAGGGACCATTCATAAATTACGTAACGCTTTTAGGGGGATAACTAAATTTGTGACAATTTGTTACATGGGGGGAGGGGGGAGTCAATTTTGGGCAATTTTTGCGTTACGTAATTTATGAATGGTCCCTAAGGAGATTTCTAGGAATGGCTAATTACTATCGGCGCTTCATCTTAGACTTTAGCGGGGTGACCGCTGCACTCACAAACATTCTGCAAAGCAAAACGAAAACCATCCATTGGAACGACGACGCCGAACAGACATTTTGCGAAATCAAAGAGCGGCTGATATCTTCACCAGTCTTGGGCAGTCCTGATTTCAGCAAGGAGTTCTGTATCCAAACCGATGCTAGTGACGTGGCGGTAGCTGGGGTTCTCACACAAGAACAGGATGGGGTCATTTCATTCTACTCCCATAAACTGACAACGCCCCAGAAGAACTACCATGCCGCAGAAAAGGAAGCGCTTGAAGTCATTCTCGCCATCGAAGCATTCCGTGGGTATATTGCGGGTTACCATTTCACCCTAATAACCAATTCTTCCGCGCTGACCCATATACTCAGTACAAAATGGAAGGTTGGGTCACGATGCAGCCGATGGGCGTTGAATCTGCAGCAATTCGATCGACGATGGTGAACTCTTTAAGTTTATCACCGTGAACGATAATCCCTGTGATACTCGCTTCGAGTGGAAAATGATTCCCCCGCCCACCGAAGTTCCAAATATTCTTCGACAGTACCACGAAGATTGATTTCATCCAGGCTATGACAAAACCCTGGCACGGATCCGTCAACGATTCTACTGGCCAAGGATGGCAGTAGAAATACGACAATACGCTCAACAGTGTGGTATGTGCAAGGAAGTCAAAGCCTCTTCTGTCCCTGCTGCACCTGCCATGGTAAACATGAAGATTGTCACCCGCCCTTGGCAGATCGTATCAGCAGATTTCATTGGTCCCCATCCCCCGCACTCGTCGCGGTAGTCAGCACATTTTGGTAGTTTGTGACTACTTTTCGAAATGGGCCATGGTTCAGCCTGTGAGGAATGTCAGTAGTGCCCCCATGTGTGCGATTTTGAGAGACCAATGGTTCCTGAGAAACTCGGTTCCTGAAGTGATAATCACTGACAACGGAAGCAGTTTCATTTCCAAAGAGTTCAAGGAGCTGTTGGATCGTTTCAAAGTTGCCCACTGGCTCAACTCACGATGTCACTCACAGGCAAACCCGGTCGAAAGAGTCAACCGAACTATCAATGCTGCTATCAGGACATACGTGAGGGAAGACCAACGCCTTTGGGACACTCGTGTGTCGGAGATCAAGATGGTTTTGAATACCAGTGTTCACTCGTCGACTGGATTCACACCATACTTCATTACTCACGGGCACGAGTACTCTGAAGTTGGCACCGATCGTTTACTCACCCGTCTCGATGTAAAGCTGACTTCGGAAGAGATGGAAGAACGACGATCGAAAATGTTCGAGCAAATCTACGACCTTGTCCGCAGAAATCTGGCGAAAGCTCACAACGCTTCCCAACATCGCTATAATTTACGGCACCGCAAGTTTGCCCAAGCTTTCGTACAGGGACAGCTGATATACCGCAGAAACATGAAACCGTCTAGCGCAGCACAGAATTATAATGCCAAATACGGCCGACAATTCCTTCCGTGTCGTGTCAAGGCGAAAATCGGATCGTCCTCCTATGAGCTGAAGGATTTGAACGGCAAAAGTTTGGGTATTTGACCAGCTGTGCATTTGAAACCCGGTTAGTTCTCCGCACCACCGCGGAACGCATTATAAAAAACACCATCGATTAAACTTTATTCACAATTCTCACTACAAAAAAATATAAAAAATTAATGCACACCAGTTGAATCACAATTAATCCTCTCATAATCTATCCTTCAGCGATCTTCAAATAGAAATACCTCCAAATCCAACAGTAAATCTAAAATAAAAACAAAACAACATAATTAGCAGTCAAGATACTTACCGAAAATATCCCGAATCGTTCTATTTTTCAAACATAAACAATCAGCATTAGCCAGCTGAGCATGAGTATAGCTGTGACAGATCGGATAATAGACAACCTGACGACAGGGTTGTGCTGGGTTACGATGGAGTTACGTTTGCCCGCCGCCAGTTTTAAGTCGACTTTACACTCTAAGCGTGAATGGGTTCATTCTGCGTAACTTCATCTAGTTTTCTCTCGCATGTCGAGAGAGTAAAAGAAGTTCGCAACGAGTTAACCATTTACAAAAGTAATAGTCTTTCCGACTCTTGAAAAAGAGTCTGGTAAAGCACAAATTTAAATTTAGGTGCCCCTAGCATAATTAAAAGTTAGTGTTTAGTGTTATTTATGGCATTAATGTGAGTGTGAATGAAGAGGAATGAAAGGCTAGCAAATTGAATTCTGAGTGAGTGTGTGCGGTATGTAAGCGGTAGTGTTAGATGTTTCGTTCAAGGATGGGCCTTGTGACGGTAATGGTAGCAGAAAGAAATGTCAAATTCCGTCTGATTTCTTTCTGGTAATTTTCCGCCATTTGAAGCGTATCCAATCAATAATTCTACCCAGGAAATGCAGGAACGGCTTTTATTCGGACGCATTATAGGCAATTTCGACAGTGAAACTTTACAGTTGTTTTGGGATTGATGGATGGATTGAATCGTACCTGATTGTGACAGCTAAATTGGTGAATGTGCAGACTAAAAACGGGCAGGCTCACTTCCTCAGAGTCACGTAATTTCGTGGGACAGATTCCTCTGATCTTTGGAAAAATCATTCCACGAAATTAAAACTGGCACTTGGGAAGAAGTAGTCGCGTTAGAAGTCGGCATTCATTCGAAAAAAACCATTTGGGTTTTTTTTTACCCGAGTCAGGGAAAATTGTGACCTGTGATTTCTTAGGTCACAATATCGTCGCTTTGGTCACTGAGCCCAGCTTGTATATATTTGTAAATATTGTTATTTTTTTGTCGTATAAATAAATAACAGTGTACAGGCTATCTCGTGTATTTGACGACGCCTGTTCTTTGTTTATACTTTGAAATTATTGTTCGTAAATGTCTAGGTAGAATTTAAACGTCAAACCATTACTACTCCGTGCTTGCATGTTTGAGTCGCGTTAGAGTTCTGCTTAATAGCCCAGGTTGGTTTAAAATGTAGGTTTCGTTATTTATTTGTTAAGAGATTTATTTACTTATTTATTTATTTATTTATATATTTATGTGCTTATTTATTTATTTATTTATATTTGTTATTTATTTTGCTTGTTTATTTATTATTCATTTTGCTATTATATTCGTTATAATTGTTCATCATAAAAAAATCAAGGAAACAAGTACCGCACGTTTAGCATGTCAATACATTGTACTAAAATTTGAGCATATTTCGTGACACCAACCAAAATGATAAAATGTTTGTAAACGTCAACCATCATCATTCTGTCATCTCATCATCACCGTCATCAAATGCGGGGTGGGATGCGAGGAGGCGCGGTCGGTATATTTTGGAAAACGGACAGGGCAAGGATAAAACCTACCGCGAAAAAGTAATGCGGTCTCTAATAGTTAACCGGCCCGGAGGAGTGAAGATCCGCAGCAGCGATAGTCACCGGCCAAAAAGTGACCGCGCATTTCGTTGAAAGTTTTCGGTATTTGTGCCAGTCGATCCTTGGGATCTAATTTCTCGTCTTTCAGAACCGCCACACGAACGCTAAGTTTTGTTCGGCCAGTCGAGTGGGATAAGTGTGGTTACCGGTTTTTGATAGTACTACAGAAGTAAGAGTACGTCGCGAGTGCAACAATAACTCAGTGTTTGGCGAAGTCAAAGAACGCCGTTGAAGACACCATTCCCTAAGTACCGGTTGGGTTTTGGTGGTAGTGACCGTAAAAGCTAAAAATTCCACTCGACTTAGTGTTGGACATTCGTGTTTTAAAAGTGCGCATTGTACCACTCCCCGGGCCCTGCAGTGAAACGCAGGCCTCCGCTATGAATAGGCCGAGTTGCTGCTTCATCTGGAGTCCCCCGTCACCATCGTACGTCTGTTCCTGCACCACCATCGAAGCCCATCCCGCATCCAGACTGAAGTCGACCAACGATCATCACGGCCGCAACGGTATCGCCAGGAGAAGGTTTTGGTGAATAAAAGTGCGCAAGCAAAAATTCAAAAAAATATTTTCTGTTGCTTTTTCAAAAGAATAATTAGTAATAAATTAATAGTGTAAGGTCTCTATATACAAGTTGTGTCGTCCATTTTGTTTACAGTGCATTCCTTTAGGTACTTGTTTCCGCCGAAAATTAATCACGATTCGCTCAGTGACCATAGTGTGGGAAGAAAAGTCCGCCCAGTGTGAATTTCTACAGGAGACCGTAGTGAAACGACCCTAATAGCTGGTGAGTACCGTGTGGCCCCACCACCACAATAAGAACGTTACGAAACCGATACGTAACATGAGGCACTAAAAATGCTAGTGCGGCTAGCTCAACAAGAAAGCTTTCCGCAGGAGCTTGCCGATTTGTCTAAGCAACTCCACGCGCGAGATTCGTCGCGCATTATTTCACTAAAGCCGATTCTCAAAGAAGGCATACTGTGCGTCGACGGCCGGTTACGGCATGCAGCTGTGTCACCGAATCGCAAGCATCCGTATATTCTTGACCCTCATGACCCGCTGACAAAAATCGTAGTTGTTTACTACCATCGGAAGCTACTTCATGCGGGACAGCAGCTGTTGATTTCGGCTATGCGAGAGCGTTTCTGGCCAGTGTACACCAGAAACCTGGTACGGCAGGTAATCCACGAGTGCGTCGCTTGCTTTCGAGTACGGCCCAAGGCACAGGATCAGATCATGGCAGATCTTCCGCCCGAGAGAGTAACTCCCTGTTCACCGTTTCGAAGAGTCGGAGTCGACTACTGTGGACCATTTTATTTGGTCTATCCTCATCGGCGTTGCCAGCCTGTGAAATGTTTCATCGCTGTTTACGTTTGCCTAGTCACCAAGGCAGTACACTTGGAGATAGTTGCAGGCCTCACCACACAGGCGTTCCTGGAATCGTTGAAGCGATTCACATCTCGACGTCGTAGACCCGATTTGATTATGTGTGACAATGCTAAGAATTTCTCTTGTATATAGAATCTTATTTCTAGTCTTAAGATAGCTGTAAAATTTTTCCCTTCCAAAAAAAAATTTTCTCTTAAAAAAAATATTTCAACATTGTAACCTCCTAGTTTTAAAATATCCAAAATGTAAAAACAAAATTATTTGGCACCGCCAAGCTAACGCATTTGTGCCTATCAAATAAACGAAATGAATAAAAAAAAAATGCTAAGAATTTCGTCGGTGCAAAACGAGAGCTGGATGAACTTCGCCGGCTATTTCAGAGTCAACAGTTCCAGAACGCTGTCACAAAGGAGGCAGCAGACGACAAAATAGAGTTCCGGTTTATTCCAGCACGTTCACCAAACTTCGGCGGGCTGTGGGAGTCCACGGTGAAATCCTTCAAGACGCTTTTCAAACGTACGATCGGCTTGCACACTCTAGTGTATGACGAAATGCAAACGGTTTTGGTTCACATCGAGGCGATTTTGAACTCACGACCGCTCACCCTAGTTAGACGACTACGAAGCGCTAACACCGGGGCATTTCCTGGTACATCGACCTCTGACAGCAATTCCAGAACCCGATCTTGAAGCGATACCAGAAAACCGACTCTCGGTTTGGCAAAAAACACAGCGGTTCACGCAGCAGTTGTGGAAGAAATGGTCGACACAGTACTTGTCGAATCTTCACAACAGGATAAAGTGGACACGGCAAAGAGACAACATACGTTTAGGCACTATGGTTGTTCTCAAGGAAGAGAATATACCTCCGTTAAAATTTCAACTAGCGCGAGTGACGGAGATTCAGCAGGGATCAGATGAAAACGTACGAGTCGTCAAAGTACAGACGAAGGATGGTAGTTACAAACGAGCGATCTCGAAGATCTGCGTGCTACCCATCCGCGATAACTTCATTTCATCAGCCGAGGAGAACTAGACTCCTCCAACGGCGGAGGCCAGGAGGTCTCCGCACACCAGTTAAGTTATGCATTTCTTGAACTTTCAAAAAGCTAATTGAATTCTTTTTCACAGTCATTATACATCTCTGAGCGTCTGGTAGACCCGTCGCTCCGAACGTTTATTCAAGCCGATCATCTGAGAAAAGGTAACTGTGTTGTTTTCGGTGGTGGTTGTCATGCATGCCTTGTGCATCTGTTCGTGCAAAATGTTCCAGTTCGGTTGACCGTTCAACCACAGCAGCGGCGCTCGACGCCAGCGCGTGCTCACGGCCGCGCCACGTTAGAATTAATACTAACTCAAGTATCACGCTTGGTTATTTCGAGGTACGACACCAGCAGAACCATTTCCGAAGGAAAAACTGCGCAATTCTACCTTCCCGCTCTACGCCGAGGTCGTCAACGAGCATGGCCAGCTCGCTTAGGCGGTTTCATCAACGTAGTAGCTTCGTCGCAATCATCGTAGATCAATCTACCAATGTCTACCGTCGAGATGCCAAGAGTTGTCTTCAATCAGCACAATGATGGAGTTCATCGTCACCAAGGGGTGACCGCGGAGGCCATAGGGCCTCCGTTCCAGGGAAGTTATTTCGTTGTACCATTTTACCTTTTAAAAAGCACCCGTTTTTTATCCCAGCATGTATCATCACCATCGAAGATAACATCAGCCAGTTGGCGGCACAGATCCGCTGCACTTTCGAAGACGATTCCAGCCAGCCGGCGGCACAGGTCCGCTGTACCATCGAGGACGACATCAGCCAGTCGGCGGCTTAGTCGCTGAACCAACACAATCGTTAATTCATCCAATCGAGTCTACCAGTCCATCCGTCCATCAGTATCCATGAGAACAGCTTCAAACGCATCCAACATCGACAATCAACCGTTCCAGTAAAAGGAAATATACACATCCGCGAGCAAGCGGTGAAAATGCAAACAGTAGTTCCAGTATAGCAAGATGTTCAACTCGTTGAGAAGCAACAACACTAATGTCTCCGATAAAAATGCAGCAGTCAAAACACTAGATCGACATCCCGACACAGTACGAAGAGAATCAGCTGATTTACGGTGTCAAGATCATCATTGCAGTTGCAGTATATAGCAATCGTAAAAAGTAGGTCACTAGGACTTCATCAGAAATAGTATATAACCCGCATCGAAATTGGGTCACGGTCAACGTTCCCAGCAGTAGCAGCAAATTATAATTGTATGTACCAAAACCAAAACAAACCAGAAAAATTGAATTTATCTGGAATTAGTTAGAGTAGGAGGTAAATAGTTTGAAATCGTTGAGATTCCAAGGCGGCCGACATATGTTCGAGCGAGAGACTAAATGTTCAGTCAGGCAAACTTGATCATCCAATGTGATCCACACGTTGCGATCAGATCGTTCTCGCTTTCTCCCATAGGATCCTTTGGCCTGTTTCACTCCACGAGTGCAGGTAGTAAATGGTCGAGTGCGAATAGGCCTTCTGCTATTGTGGTGGATACCAACCTACGTTTATAGACATCCCGTCGCGAAGCGACTAAAGAAGGCGTCAGCATAATCGAGTCTACTGCGATTATGCTGACCCTATCAAAAAGTGTCACCTAGCCACTGCAGCGACCCAGCCCATAGCTTACGTTTAATGAAAAATAAAATTCATTCTTAACCGTACCCCCGAGTGATGTACTTCTAAAATATCACTTGTGTCCTACTTATAAATATCTTGTCAGATCTCTTGACATGGCGATCCTGCCAGGAGCAAGAGGTGTTAGAGAGAATTAAAAGTGTGTTAAAAGTGTGTTATAGTCATAATGGGATTCGTCTCGGCCGACGAAATCGTCGCGCCCGTAGTAGGAGGCGAATCCCATCACACCGCACAAACCGTGGCTGTTTGCGTGATCGCAGCCGTCGCGGTTGGCTACGTGGTACTAAAGGGACTTGCAAAACTTCACCGCCAGCACACCGAAAGGGTGGCTGAGCGCGTAGCTCGACGGGCGACCGTCGATGTGTAATTTGTAATTTGTGCACAGTGAAACACCAGACTTGTGTAGCAAGTATAATAACTATTAACGACCCCAATCGGTGTTGAGTGTGGATTTGTTAGAAGAATGGAACTCGAATTTGGTGGACAGTGGATAAGCACAACATGTGTATTATTTTAGCCAGTGAAATGAACAAATCTATACCCCAGTGAAACGAACAAATCTATACCGTAAGCAGTTGCATTGGACAAGCATAACCTGCTCTTTATCAAAGTTTGGCTAGAAATTTTAAGCCTACTGTGAACGTTTCCATTGTCGCCGTGGAGCGAAGCAATCCTTCGTGAAATGTGTTTTTTTCAACTTCGTGGTGTTCAGCTGGCAGAGCGGAAAGCGATCCGAGGAAGAAAGAGCAAAGATTTCCTTGGCCCAATAATTGATGTGGAGCAGAAAATACTACAATACTACACCCGTGATGATGGAATGGAATAGAAAACCGAGGTATAGTTCATTGGATCTAATCAATTTTATAGTGCTTGTTTAATTTGAAGAAACAAAACATATATATATATATATATATATATATATATATATATATATATATATATATATATATATATATATATATATATATATATATATATATATATATATATATATATATATATATATATATATATATATATATATATATATATATATATATATATATATATATATATATATATATATATATATATATTTCTGAAATGAATGTAGAAATAGTGTTAGAAGTGTAAAAGCAAATGACGATTCAATTATCTAATGGCAGATATAGCCTTAGATTTATAACATGTAATAGCTCGTCTAATTGTGAACCCCACTAATTTACAAAAAAGTCCCGAAAGGGAATATATCCGCAGTAGCCTCCTAAAGAAACAGGAATATTGCAATACCGTATTTAGAACAGGGACTAATATTTTAGAATAATTAGAACACAAACTCCCTAAGGACGACTTCGTATACTTCCGACGCAGACTTCAAAAAGTCTATACAAAACTTTCTGAACTTCTAACGGAAAAATTAAATAATACCAAAATGCCTCCAAAACTAGATTTGAGTATTGGACTCAAATTAGTCGACAAATTCAGTGGTGATGCTGATAAACTCACCAATTTCTTTGAATCAATGGAATTATTAAAAGACTATTCCGACGGAGTATCGGAAATGGAAATAACCAAATTTTTAAAAACACGTTTAATAGGTCCAGCGCATGGTGTAATCAACACCGCTACGACCCTCGATGACGTAAAAATTAAACTTAAACAAAAATTTTCGATTAAGTTTAGTCCACAGGCCGTAGAATCCGAAATGGCCAGTGTGAAGCAAAATAAAAAATCTATTAGCGAATACGGGCACGAAATAAGTGAACTTGCCGCAAAACTTGCAGCAGCACACGTGTCAAGTGGTACCTTCGTTGACGAAGCGGCATCTGACGCGATTGTACAGCCAATTGCTGTCAGATCTTTCGTGAACGGCCTTAATGATCACCGAGCACAATTTTTCTTAAAAGCCAGGAACCCAAGCACCCTTACAAAGGCAATAAGTGATGCCCTGGAAGTTAACAACAATGAAGAAGAATCCGCAATGTGGATGTATGCCGGTCCATCACAGACCAGGTCTGCATTCATCCCTAGAAACCGTGGATATTATCCAAGATACTTCCGCAGTGGAGGTAGAGGAAGAAACCATGGACATAATCGCGGAAGGGGAAATTTTAATCAACAAAACCAAAATTTCCACCATAATACCAGAGGAAACAACTCCGGTAGAGGACGTGGAAGTCATCGTGGCCGGAATGATGTGAATTTGGCCAACGGTACAGATGCTGCAAATCAGCAGGCAGCACCAAAAACTCAGCCACAACAACAACAAGATCAAGAAAGCAATTTAATCGATTTATTTCGTTAATTAAAGAGAAACATCTACCAATACAATTCTAAGAGCAAATTTCTTATTAGCTAATGTAAATTTAAAATTTATTGTTGACACTGGTGCGTCATGTAGCATCCTTGATCAACAATATGGTCCAAGAAATATGCATATTTACCAGGAAGAGAAAATAAGGATACGAGGAATCAATGGAACATCGCAGTCCATTGGATACATCAACACTTACTTAAAATTTGGAGATACTATTTTTCAAGTGAGATTACACATTGTACCGAGCCTAACGTCAAATATAAAAGGCCTACTAGGTACTGATTTTCTTAAAAAATACGGTGCAAAAATTGATTTTGAGAAATACCTTCTAATGCTTCAACGAGATAATAAAATTTTGAATATACCATTATCCCAAAATAGTTCTATCGCGGTCAATTTACCAGCTAGAACTGAAATTATAACATATCTAGAATGCGAAAATCAAAACAATGAAGAAGTTATTATACTGAGTCAAGAATGCGCACCATCTGTCTATATAACTAATTCTTTAGCAAGAGTTAGAGATGGAAAAATACCCGTTAAAATAATGAACTTAAGGAACTCCGATATAACATTAGACAACTTGAAACCTAACATAAAACCAGCTATAAATTATATGATATTAAACACGAATGAAGTAGCACGACATAACGTCAAACGTGTCGAGGAACTTCTGGATGAAGTACCATTGAATCATTTAAATGGAGAAGAAAAAAGCATTATTATGAAAATATGTGCGAAGTACTCTGATATTTTTTGCTTAAAAAATGACAAACTAACGACAACGCAAATTTATCAATCAATAAGCGTTAAACCAAATACCCATCCTGCATATACCAAACCTTATAGACTACCTCAATGTCATAAGAAAGAAATAGATAAACAAATTGAACAAATGAAAAAAGACTATATAATAGAAGATGCCATATCAGAATGGAATAGTCCAATTCTAGTAGTACCCAAAAAATCTAGTGGAGATAATAAAAAGAGTTGGAGATTAGTAATTGATTTTAGAAAAATAAATCAAGTACTACAAGACGATAAATTCCCATTACCGAATATCGAAGATGTAATTGACTCTTTAGCAAGAGCTCAGTATTTTTCACATTTAGACCTCTCACAGGGTTATTATCAGTGTGAAATAAAAAAAGAAGATCGTCCAATCACAGCTTTTTCAACTGGAACAGGACAATACCAAATGAAAAGATTGCCGATGGGACTGAAAATAAGTCCATCATCTTTTTCACGATTAATGACAGTGGCAATGTCTGGTCTTAGAGACATGTGTTTAATCTATTTAGATAACATAATTATTTTTGGAAAAACTCTTCCTGAACACAACAGAAATCTTATGGCAGTGTTTGAAAGATTGAGATTAGTTAACCTAAAGTTAAACCCATCAAAATGTATTTTTTTACAAAAAGAATTAATTTATTTAGGTCATTTGATATCATCCGAAGGCATAAAACCGGATCCAGCAAAGATAGAAGCAGTTAAAAACTGGCAGATACCAACTACAGCAGACGAAGTCAAACGCTTCGTTGCCTTCGCAAAGTATTGTAGAAAACATATTCCATATTTTGCTCAAATCTGCCGACCACTTAACATTTTGACAAGAAAAAACACTACTTTCCAGTGGGATTGCGAATGTCAGAAAGCTTTTGACACTTTAATGCAGCATTTCATAAACCCACCTGTATTGGAATACCCTGATTTTTCAGAAGGGAATATTTTTAATTTGCATACGGACGCCTCTGGCTATGCGATAGGAGCTGTACTATCGAATAGAACAGGAAAACCTGTTGCATACGCAAGTAAGGCATTGAATCCAGCAGAAAAAAATTATTCCACGATAGAGAAAGAACTTTTAGCAGTGGTCTGGGCTATAAAACACTTTAATTCTTATTTATATGGCAGAAGATTTGAAGTGTTTTCGGACCACAGACCGCTAGTTTACTTATTTAGCCCGAACAAGCTTTCCAGTAGACTAATAAAATTTGGACTTGCACTGGAAGAATACAATTTTGAAATAATTTACAAAAAAGGAAAAGATAATGCTGTTGCGGATGCATTATCACGGATGTCCATTAAGGAATTGAAAGACTTGTGGGATGCCACATTGTACCCCTCGACTAGGTGTTAACGCGACTCTAAGGTAAATACTTATATTCATCTTGCAGCACTTGCGTGCATGGCAACATCGCAGTAGGCATCTGCCATCATCTAGCGAATAGTTGAGCAGTCATCAGTAGACAGGCAACAAGGTAAGTAATACGCACTCATGTTCCGTGTTGGGTGATTCTAGGTCGGCGAAATGTAGATTTCACAATGGCGATCCTGCCAGTATTGTTCAATTTTCTAGTAAACAATTATTAGAGCAATACCTGAAGACAAGGAGAATCACCCAACACGGTCGTTTAGTGGGTAATATGTGAGTGTCAATTGTGAACAAGTGCAAATAAATGAACAGCCGAAAAGATAAATCGCGAGTGCCTTTTGTATCGGCCATTTTGTTTGACGGTGCGAATGAGGGTGAAAATTGCGACAGAATTTGGCAGTATCGGAAAATGGCGTTTCTGATTCCCAAAATTATATTTGCTGCCGATTGTCGGAAATAAATAGAAACAAATTGCATGCCGCGACAGGGTGTCCCCGGCCGAAAGATTCATGTGAAGGTCGATAAGCGGTGTGAGACGCCCGCTGTGAGAAAGATATTCTACCTGTAGCGTTGAGGACACTCGCTGGATAGACGGGGTGATGAAGCAGGAAGCGGTGTGAGATGCCCGCTACGAAAAATAGAGTGGATAAGTATCTTGTTACGAATAATAAAGAAGAAAGAACCTTTAGTGGTGTGGGACACCCGCTCAAAAGTTTAAAGAATAAGCGAGCTAGATTTCCTTGAGCGGTGTGGGACGCCTGCTATGAGGAAATGCTAATCTATGTCCAGCGGTGTGGGACGCCCGCTGAAAAGTAGCGAAATTGAAGTTTTATTCTTTCCGCGGAGTGAGACGCCCGCTAGGAAAAATGAAGGAAAAAAGGTTGCGGTGTGAGACGCCCGCGGGGAAAAATAAAGCAAGGAACTCTTCTAGCGGTGTGGGACACCCGTTCAAAGGTTTAAAGATTTTCTTGAGCGGAGTGGGACGCCTGCTGTGAAAAAAAATATCTGTGTGTGTGGCGGCGTGGGACTCCCGCCGGAAAAATTGCAAGCAGGTATTTTTCTTAAGCGGTGAGGGACACCCGCTAGCGAATATATAGAGAAAAATAATGGTTCTGCGGTGTGAGACACCCGCGCAATGGTAGAGACGACAAACTGGTAATACTTGTCTTAGCGGAGTGGGACGCCCGCGACAAGCTTCGATGTTTTAGAGCCCTGCTTTCTAACGCTACATCAAGCGGATCGCGCGCTAGTCCAAAGAAATTATTGCAACTTGGAAGCCTAACATTAAGAAAAAGGCCTGTATAGCCTAGTTTTGTGACGGTGTGGGACGCTATTACTGGGACACCATTTCGGAAAAGCATGGCAAATCGAGAACGAATGCAATGGGAATATGTGCAAACTGCCCACACCACTAACGACAAAGTGCAAGAGCGTGTGGCGGAGATCGCGGAATCCGGGCAACAGATTAGCGGATCTGAGTTGCAAGAATAAGCCGAAGCCGAAACATGAAAAAGTTGCCATGGCACTGCTTTGTGACGACAACCAAGTACACAATAATGCATCTTGCGGTCCGACTGCAAGCAATTTTTAATGTTGGTTTTCAATCAATCTCTCAAATACGGCCTACAGTACTGGACCCTATGAAACCAACCCCAAGTAAGGTTGAACAAGCAGATTGCGGAGCGGATCAAAGTAGTTGAAAAATAATAAACTATTTCTAACAACCATCCAATTCCTAAAAATTCCATTCATTCCGACGTCTAGGTATCTTCGCCAAAGACGTGAGTGAATAGCATATGATGATGACAAGATCAATATAGCAACATCTTTCAATTATATCATCTAACCTGCACGGCATGCACAGTTTCTTTACCACACTACTGAGGACGAGTTACAAAGTATCGTTCGCTTTGTCTGCTTTCAACTAAGCCTGAACGACACAAATTGCTACAAGAAAATTGTAACGACCATAAGCAAATATTTGAGTGGAATGTAGGAAACAGTCGGGATTCACGAAGCGTTCGCCGTCATGAAGCAGGGTACAACGAATCGTCGATATAATTTAGCACTCGATTCAAGGCAAGGGTGTGCTTAGAGTATAGTGAGTGAGATCAAGAAAAGTTTGTCAAACTTCAACTCTTAAAAGAAGTACTCAGCCGAGTAGTAATGCCAATTATTTATCTCACTATCGTCCTTTCTCTAAGAACGCTTACGCCCTGGATGGGGGCAACTACAAAATGACAGTAGAAAATTCCTGACGTTTATCAACCAAACTGAGGTCGCGAAGACTCCACGATTCAAAGCACCCTACTTTTCAAAACAGCCCACATAGTATTGATCAGGTGGTCAGTACAGGTAGCTCAGCGGTTTCAGCGGAGTTTAGCGATCGTTGCTGAGCAGGATCACTGCTAGCGATACTGAACTTTTAAAAACGTCCTCGGTTAACACTCGCGAGGCAGAAAAGCTGGAAGTATTGCGAATCTTTTCTTAAATCCACGTTGTGACTTTTCAGCCATGCGCCACCGGGCCGTGCGTTGAAGTGAGAAAACATTTTGACGTTTGTTTTTGTTTCGATCGCTTTTGAGTGTTTCCCATACAGCAACAACTAGACAAAACACTAGATTATCTCGAGATAGACAATATCTACAAAGACGTTCGGTGTGCGAATAAAATTTATTATAGACCGATGCGTTACCTTTGCAAAATGCAACAGTGTCAAAGGGCATAGCCTCTCAGATTCTTCGTCAACATGAGTCTCGAACATTATCGCTTCCTTCTGTTTGAAGAAATGAAGATTAAATATTTTTCAAAACTTGTTCATCCAGCGACTTTTATCCCTCGGAACTATCTAAAGCATCGCTAGTTCTAACTACGTTATTTTCTGATAATTAGATGTACAAAATCACACTCTGATAGAATGTATTCGTAAATCGCTACGAATTAGTTTCGTACAGACAATTTTCATAAAATATAGACATTTTTCGTACATATGATGAATCATCCGTAGTTCTATTGAAATACTTTCATTTTTAATACGAGTTTTTTCGTATAAACCACGAAACGACTTATCAGCTTATTGTGAAATGGCTTCGTTTGGCTTGTTCGGCCTGTTCGAATTGTTCACTGATTTATAACAAAGTTTTTATAATATTTACGTGCACCATTTGTCAAACCGCCAACGTCATAAGACCTTCAATAGAGGTAGAATATGGTGTTCTTGTTGCTATACGTCAGATAATTGTTGATCATCACGACGGTCAAATAGTCAATTACCATATTCGTGTCCGCCGGTTTCAGGAAGATTTCCTGAACCGCTTTTACGTCCAGATGATACAGAACCCAGAGCAGTACGTATTGAGCCAAAGCTACTATTTACAATGCACGAAATTGCTTCTTTGCAGAAAACGACGGGTAAACTCGCGCATGACAAGATCAATTTCACTATATTTACGAATTTATATTTTCGGTGTAAGAGAAATGTTCATACATTGAAAACATTGAAATGTCACAATTTACATAGATGATGTCCTCCTTTTCGGAAGGCCCCCGTTGTTTTCGTTTATGTGTGGAACCACGGAACAGAATGTACACTTGAGAGCAACACACATCGGAGTTAAGGAGGTATGTTGTAAAATAAAAGAGCGGTGGTTCGCATGAAAAGTGCACCGTGTTTGTATCCTTCTTTTTATTTGCTCTGAGGTGCATTCCATCCTTGCATATGCATGTCACAAATTTTGGCTTCAAAAGAGCATACAGAGCAGTAGAATACATTGCAGCAATATTATTATTTATTCTTATTTTTCAACTGACCTATGTTGGTCTACATGAAATGTAGTTGAATGGGAAAAGCCCATTTCAGGATATACTTCGGAAGCAATCCTCAAATGGGCGTAAAAACCCATTATCTTTTCATATATTCACACCTGATTACAATGAATTCACACTACAATAAAATATAATAATATAGTACACAGCATTACATAAATAAAAATACAAATATTACAAAAAAATGAATCTTAAAATCAAAGTCAACCTTCTTAGTCTATTTTTGAAAACATCACAAGATATAGAAAAGTCAAAATGGCCATAAACACTATTAAAAACATTACACATCGCCCTAATGGGTTCGTTTTGACCGTACTCGGTGCGTTGAAACTCGAGTCTTAAAATCTTCGATCGAGTCTTAAAATCTTGCGATCTGAAACTTCTCGGGGGCACATTGACATTTATTTGTGAGAGAATATCTGGAGCATCTATTTGGCCAGTTAATATCTTCCCAACAAATACTGCTCTAAATGTGTTCCGCCTTTTGGATAGGGTTTCCATATCGAGCAGACGACAGCGATCGATGTACGGTGGTAGCTCTGTTGGGTTACGCCACGGCAGAGTTCTAAGAGCAAAACGGAGGAATCTTGCCTGCACTGCTTCTATTCGGTTGATCCAAATGCTTGTGTAAGGACACCAAATGGGTGCTGAAGCTTCCAAGACTGATCGCACAAGTGAAAAGTAGAGTGCCCGCAAACAATATGGATCAGTGAACTCTTTGGCGATTCTTATAATGAAACCGAGATTTCTATTTGCCTGTGCTGTAACATGAGAGTAATGATTTCTGAATGTCAGTTGTGAGTCCAGAAGTACACCGAGGTCTCTGACAACTGTCATTCTCTCTAGCGATTCCCCGGAAATGGTGTAGTTCCACAGTATTGGATTTTTTCTACGTGTAAAAGATATTATGGAGCATTTGGACACGCTGAGAGCCAGCAAGTTGCGATTACACCAACTACAAAAAGCATCTAAGTGTTGCTGTAGTTCCTCGCAATCTTCTATTGACCGCACAATAAGAAATAGGTTGAGATCATCGGCATATATAAGTCTACATTCAGGAGGTATAACAAAACAAACGTCATTGAAAAACAACGAGAAAAGCAACGGTCCTAGATTGCTCCCTTGAGGCACTCCCGACAAGGTGATGAAACTGTATGACTCGTTATTTCCTAATTTTACACACAGAGAACGATTTACGAGATATGATTTAAGCCACCCTATAAAATAATCCGAAGCGCCCAGCCGCTTCATCTTTGTCAGTAGAAGAGAGTGATCTACACGATCGAATGCAGCCTTGAGATCCGTGTATACAGTATCGACCTGAGATCCAAGTTCAATGTTTTTAATACAGAGCGAAGTGAATTGGGCTAGATCAGTAGTTGTCGAACTACCAGGAAAAAAAGCCAATATTCAATATTGCAGATCCTTAGCGGCTGTAACCACGATAGAAAAGACAAAACGGCAACCCTATGAGAACACCATACAGTGGAGCGAATTTGGTCTATGAGCATTGGGATATTACGGGCTTTTCGTTTACACGGGATATCAAATAATCTCATACTGTTTTCACAAAGACGGAATCTTAGTGAAACAAGGTTGTGACGCCCAACAACTGAAACGGTTTGTCACGTACATTAAAAGATTGCACGAATGACAACGTAATTAGCCAAGTACGTACGCATTGTGAAGGAAGCAACGAAAGTGAGAAATTCGCTGCTTAGCCAACGAAACTTCAAGTAGCTTTAATCAGTAATCTACATTATTAAGATCACTAGAGGTAATTTAACTCAAGTCTTAATAAATGGTTAGAAGTTAAAGTTTAAGAACAATAATAACCTGACCACGAAAGCAAAATCCAGAAATGTTAATACTTATATTCATCTTGCAGCACTTGCGTGCATGGCAACATCGCAGTAGGCATCTGCCATCATCTAGCGAATAGTTGAGCAGTCATCAGTAGACAGGCAACAAGGTAAGTAATACGCACTCATGTTCCGTGTTGGGTGATTCTAGGTCGGCGAAATGTAGATTTCACAAGACTTACATAAAAAGATTGAACAAGAAGTCCTAATAACAACAAGAGCACAGAATAACACATCAGATATAAACTATTCATCAACTAACACTAACGATAAGGTGCCTGGCCAGCAACTTGAAATTAGTAAAACGATGGAAATGGTGATAGATGATGTTCATGGAATGCCGGAAGTAAAAATCGCGTTACATAAAAATGCAATTATAATAAAACCAGCGAAAATATTAGTTCAGCTATGGCGGACAATGCAAACGCTAAAGAAAATTTGTGTGGAACATAAAATCAATGAGCTCATTATTACGAAAAGAGATGAAAAAGCGCTAAAATTCTATAATGACATTCATATGAATGGTCTTACCAAGGGCATGCCACCTATATACTTATTGAAAAAAGAATTAAAATACGTCGACGACAATATGAAGAAAAAATTAATTATAAATGATTACCACACACTTCCAACGGCAGGACATGCAGGAATAGAGAGGACATTACGAACAATCAAACAAAGATTTTATTGGACAAATATGAAAAAAGATATTGAAGATTTCATAAAGAGATGTGAACCTTGTCAAAAGAACAAAATTATAAATCAAAAAAGAACGCCAATGATTATAACAACAATCGCTTCAACAGCTTTTGAAATCCAAATATACTGATTTGGTAGGTCCTTTACTACCAAGCCCAGAAGGTCACCAATATGTATTGACGTCACAATGCGATCTAACAAAATATGTCACAGCAACCGCAATCAAAAATAAATCCACAGAAACAGTCGCAAGGGCATTTGTTGAAACTATTATTCTAAACCATGGCGTACCCATGAAAATAATTACTGACAGAGGAACGGAATTCATGTCGAAATTATTCTCAGAGGTATGCAAATTATTAAAAATTGACAAACTAAATTCGACAGCATATCACCATCAAACAATCGGTGGATTAGAAAATTCGCTCAAAAATTTAGGAAATTTCCTACGCATATATTGCGGAAATTCACCACAAGAATGGAATACTTGCATTAAATATAATCAATTTGCATTTAACACAACTGTACACACTACAACAAATAAGACACCATACGAGCTTGTCTATGGAAAATTGTGTAACCTACCTTCAAACTTATCAGAAATTGAGAAAATAGATCCATTGTATAATATTGAAGATTATGTAAAAAAAACTTAAATTTAAATTACAATTATCACAAAAAGAAGTAAGAGAGAAAATATTGAAAGATAAAACAAAACGAGTAAAAGATTACAACCAGTCTTCAGAAGAAAAAACCTATTTTAATCCACCTAGCGGTGCAATTGTGCCTTTCTCAATTATGAATCACGAGAATGTGTGCGTTGTTTATATTCATTAAAAACTTTTAAATGCATATATTACATTTTATTATTATACATCACATGACAACTATATTCAGGAAAATAAATAATTATTCGAGTTCTAAAATTTTGAAAAAGAAAAAAACAGCCACGGTAATATTGAACTGAAATACCTGTTTTAATCCACCTAGCGGTGCAATTGTGCCTTTCTCATTTCTCTAAACTATGGCACGGAGGCTTTTTATGTTCAACATAATTGTGGAAATGTCCATTACATTCTTAGTACACTTTGCACTTATACACAATGGCATGCCAGCCACGAACTTGATGAGCTACGTGTCGACGGTGAAACACTTGAAACAAAAAATATCATACTCCATTAGCCTAATCAGCATTAGATCAATGTTATCTGCTTGCTAACTCATTTTGTCATGCGGGGATGGGTATGTGAGGAGGGCGAAAGTCCCATGAACGAACGACTCCCCAGCTTAAATTGGTATGCTTTGTAATATAGTGGTGGTTTAAAGATGATGGGGTTGAAAGGGAGGGGTATGAGGTGGTGGTCTGAGGGGTGATTTAAGGAGATTTTTAAAGGAGGGGAGTGAACAGTAGAGGGGGGGGGTGTAACCCCTCTCCGTAAACCATCAACTACGCCCCTGTTAAAATCCAGAAACCTTATGCGAGTCGAAAAAAAAATTTGGCCGGGATTAGGTTGACGTTTTTCAAAGTGATTGCATAACCTTTCTATATGAGAAAGGCAAAAATGTGCAAAATCCAAAAAAGTGAATCTTCGTCAAATTTTTTTCGTGTTTGCATCAAATCTCGACGTTTTATGCACCTTGAATACATTTAGCATCAAAAATAAAAATTCTATTTTCAATTTTTCCTATAGTTTTTATGAGAAATGAAACCCGTTATTCCGGAACCAGAATTCCGATCGATCCAAAATTCAATAGCAGCCGATGGGAAGGTTGCACCTTTCATTTGAGACTAAGCTTGGGCAAATCGGTCCAGCCATCTCTGAGAAAAATGAGTGACATTATTTGACACATACGCACATACATACATACACACATACACACATACACACATACACACATACACACACATACATACACACATACACACATACAGGCTTTTCCGATCTCGACGAACTGAGTCGAATGGGATATGACACTCGGCCCTCCGGGCCGGGATTAGGTTGACGTTTTTCAGAGTGATTGCATAACCTTTCTATATGAGAAAGGCAAAAATGTGCAAAATCCAAAAAAGTGAATCTTCGTCAAATTTTTTTCGTGTTTGCATCAAATCTCGACGTTTTATGCACCTTGAATACATTTAGCATCAAAAATAAAAATTCTATTTTTAATTTTTCCTATAGTTTTTATGAGAAATTTCTGTGTGGCCGCACTCTGAAACCCGTAATTCCGGAACCAGAATTCCGATCGATCCAAAATTCAATAGCAGCCGATGGGAAGGTTGCACCTTTCATTTGAGACTAAGTTTGGGCAAATCGGTCCAGCCATCTCTGAGAAAAATGAGTGACATTATTTGACACATACGCACATACATACACACACACATACACACACATACACACACATACATACACACATACACACACACATACAGACTTTTTCCGATCTCGACGAACTGAGTCGAATGGGATATGACACTCGGCCCTCCGGGCCGGGATTAGGTTGACGTTTTTCAGAGTGATTGCATAACCTTTCTATATGAGAAAGGCAAAAAGGTGCGAAATCGGCAGTCCTAAAATGTCGATTTTTATAAAAAAAATTTTTTTCAGGATAACATAAAATCTCGACGTTTCATGCATTTTAAAGATGTTTGGCATTAAGAATACGAATTCGATTTCTTAAATTTCATGGGGTCCCCCCTTTGAAAAAAAATTAGAGTTCCGACTTATATGGGAATTTCATATGTAACCGGACGATTTAGTCTATATTTCCGGACCCATATAAGCGATCCGTACGAAATTTTATAGACATCTGTGGGAATATTATTGCTATCATTTGGGACTAAGTTTGTGAAAATCGGCCTAACCATTTCCGGGAAACTGATGTGAGTTCGTAAATTTTGAAAGATGGCCGCTTTTCCCGGGAACTTCCGGAACCGTCTATGGTGGTCAATGTAGTCAACGAAAGTTTGGTTGGCCGTCGGTGACCTAGAACAGAAAATTTAAGTTGATTGAGAGACATTTTAGCGAATTTTTTACCTTTTTTGCTTTCATCGGAGTATCGGTTTGAATCACAATTTGCTATGTGATCGCACGCCACAGCCTGTAACTCCGGAACCGGAAGTCGGATCGGGATGAAATTAAATAGTCATTTACGGGGACGCAATACCTTTCATTTGAGGCCAAGTTTAGCCGAATCGGTCAAGCCATCTCCGAGGTACCGATGTGACTGTTATTCTGAATTTAGATACTTCCGCCGGGGCTTCCGGAACCGATGATGGTGGCCAATGTGGCCAAATAGACTTTGAATGGATGTTAGTGACCTAATACTACAAATCGAAGCAGTTGTGGTCATATTTTGGAAAAATTTTCACCTTTATACATTCATTGCAGAATTTATTAAAATCGACATTTTCTGCGTGTTCGTACTCATCACCCTGTAATTCCGGAACCGGAAGTCGGATCCATTAGAAAATCAATAGCAGCCTATGGGACCGTTGCATCTTTCATTTGAGAGTAAGTTTGTCAAAATCGGTTCAGCCATCTCTGAGAAAAATGAGTGACATTTTTGGTTACATATACACACATACGCACATACACACACATACATACACACACAGACATTTGCCGAACTCGACGAACTGAATCGAATGGTATATGTCACTCGGCCCTCCGGGCCTCCGTTAAAAAGTCGGTTTTCAGAGCAATTGCAATACCTTTCTATTGAGAAAGGCAAAAACCTATTTTAATCCACCTAGCGGTGCAATTGTGCCTTTCTCAATCATGAATCACGAGAATGTGTGCGTTGTTTATATTCATTAAAAACTTTTAAATGCATATATTACATTTTATTATTATACATCACATGACAACTATATTCAGGAAAATAAATCATTATTCGAGTTCTAAAATTTTGAAAAAGAAAAAACAGCCATGGTAATATTGAACTGAAAAACCTATTTTAATCCACCTAGCGGTGCAATTGTGCCTTTCTCAATCATGAATCACGAGAATGTGTGCGTTGTTTATATTCATTAAAAACTTTTAAATGCATATATTACATTTTATTATTATACATCACATGACAACTATATTCAGGAAAATAAATCATTATTCGAGTTCTAAAATTTTGAAAAAGAAAAAACAGCCATGGTAATATTGAACTGAAAAACCTGTTTTAATCCACCTAGCGGTGCAATTGTGCCTTTCTCATTTCTCTAAACTATGGCACGGAGGCTTTTTATGTTCAACATAATTGTGGAAATGTCCATTACATTCTTAGTACACTTTGCACTTATACACAATGGCATGCCAGCCACGAACTTGATGAGCTACTTGTCGACGGTGAAACACTTGAAACAAAAAAATATCATACTCCATTAGCCTAATTAGCATTAGATCAATGTTATCTGCTTGCTAACTCATTTTGTCATGCGGGGGTGGGTATGTGAGGAGGGCGAAAGTCTCATGAACGAACGACTCCCCAGCTTAAATTGGTATGCTTTGTGATAAAGTGGTGGTTTAAAGATGATGGGGTTGAAAGGTAGGGGTATGAGGGCTGGATGGGGTGGTGGTCTGAGGGGTGATTTAAGGAGATTTTTAAAGGAGGGGAGTGAACAGTAGAGGGGGGGGGTGTAACCCCTCTCCGTAAACCATCAACTACGCCCCTGTTAAAATCCAGAAACCTTATGCGAGTCGAAAAAAAAAATTGGCCGGGATTAGGTTGACGTTTTTCAGAGTAATTGCATAACCTTTCTATATGAGAAAGGCAAAAATGTGCCAAAATCCAAAAAAGTGAATTGTCGTCAAATTTTTTTTCGAGTTTGCATCAAATCTCGTCGTTTCATGCACCTTGAACACATTTAGCATTAAAAATAATTCTATTTTTAATTTTTCCTATAGTTTATATGAGAAATTTCTGTGTGGCCGCACTCTGAAACCCGTAATTCCGGAACCAGAATTCCGATCGATCCAAAATTCAATAGCAGCCGATGGGAAGGTTGCACCTTTCATTTGAGACTAAGTTTGGGCAAATCGGTCCAGCCATCTCTGAGAAAAATGAGTGGCATTATTTGACACATACGCACATACATACACACACATACACGCACACATACACACACATACATACACACACACACACATACAGACTTTTTCCGATCTCGACGAACTGAGTCGAATGGGATATGACACTCGGCCCTCCGGGCCGGGATTAGGTTGACGTTTTTCAGAGTGATTGCATAACCTTTCTATATGAGAAAGGCAAAAAGGTGCGAAATCGGCAAAGTCCCAAAAAGTCGATTTTGATAAAAAAAAAATTTCGAGATAACATAAAATCTCGACGTTTCATGCATTTTAAGGATGTTTGGCATCAAAAATACGAATTCGATTTCTTAAATTTCAAGGGGTACCCCCATTGAAAAAAAAATTAGAGTTCCGACTTATATGGGAATTTCTTATGTGACCGGACGATTTAGTCTATATTTCCGGACCCATATAAGCGATCCGTACGAAATTTTATAGACATCTGTGGGGATATTATAGCTATCATTTAGGACTAAGTTTGTGAAAATCGGCCCAACCATTTTCGGGAAACTGATGTGAGTTCGTAAATTTTGAAAGATGGCCGCTTTTCCCGGGCACTTCCGGAACCATCTATGGTGGTCAATGTAGTCAACGAAAGTTTGGTTGGCCGTCGGTGACCTAGAACAGCAAATTTAAGTTATTTGAGAGACATTTTAGCGAAATTTTTACCTTTTTTGCTTTCATCGGAGTATAGGTTTGAATCACAATTTGCTATGTGATCGCACGCCACAGCCTGTAACTCCGGAACCGGAAGTCGGATCGGGATGAAATTAAATAGCCATTTACGGGGACGCAATACCTTTCATTTGAGACCAAGTTTAGCCGAATCGGTCTAGCCATCTCCGAGAAACCGATGTGACTGTTATTCTGAATTTAGATACTTCCGCCGGGGCTTCCGGAACCGATGATGGTGGCCAATGTGACCAAGGAGACTTTGAATGGCTGTTAATGACCTAGTACTATAAATCGAAGCAGTTGTGTTCACATTTTGGAAAAATTTTCACCATTATACATTCATTGCAGAATTTCTTAAAATCGACATTTTCTGCGTGATCGTACTCATTACCCTGTAATTCCGGAACCGGAAGTCGGATCCATTAGAAATTCAATAGCAGCCTATGGGAATGTTGCACCTTTCATTTGGGACTAAGTTTGTAAAAATCGGTTCATCCATCTCTGAGAAAAATGAGTGACATTTTTGGTTACATATACACACATACGCACACACACACACATACATACACACACAGACATTTGCCGAACTCGACGAACTGAATCGAATGGTATATGTCACTCGGCCCTCCGGGCCTCCGTTAAAAAGTCGGTTTTCAGAGCAATTGCAATACCTTTCTATTGAGAAAGGCAAAAAGGTGCGAAATCGGCAGTCCCAAAAAGTCGATTTTTATAAAAAAAAATTTTTTCGAGATAACATAAAATCTCGACGTTTCATGCATTTTAAAGATGTTTGGCATCAAAAATACGAATTCGATTTCTGAAATTTCATGAGGTCCCCCCTTTGAAAAAAAAAATTGAGTTCCGGCTTATATGGGAATTTCATATGTGACCGGACGGTTTAGTCTATATTTCCGGAACCATATAAGCGATCCGTACGAAATTTTATAGACATCTATGGGGATATTATAGCTATCATTTGGGACTAAGTTTGTGAAAATCGGCCCAACCATTTCCGGGAAACTGATGTGAGTTTGTAAATTTTGGAAGATGGCCGCTTTTCCCGGGAACTTCCTGAACCGTCTATGGTGGTCAATGTAGTCAACGAAAGTTTGGTTGGCCGTCGGTGACCTAGAACAGCAAATTTAAGTTGTTTGAGACAATGTTGCAAATATTTTTCGCCGAACTAGTTCATTCGTTCATCATCGTTGCGATATTCGTCGTGTCATTCACCCATGCCTCGAATAACGCTGCGCCGTTCGTCACACGAAAGCACAGAATCATCGAAAATGAATAATACAAACAAACAAAAAATCCGAATCTGATGACTGCTGTTCGCTGCTTGTTCGCATCGTTGTTTGTTGAATTTAGCCATTCATGCAATGTTCATCTTCACGCATCGTTCGGATCGGCACACGAATGGCTTAGGTGATAATCGCCACTAGCCATTCTTCGCTAAGGATTCTTCGTTCTTCATTCCTCCTGCATTGCGACCAAGAAAAACAAATTTCTTGTTCATTGATGGAAGGGTCAGAGCTTCATGACTGAAGTGGTGCAGAAATGCTTGCTATGTTCGGAATAGGATGACTTTTGCTATAAACAACAATTAGTATTACATAATGATTATTTGCTGATGTTTTTTTTTATCAGATTTGAAACGGGAAGCTGCGTAAGCAAAGCAAAACAAATCAATTACATATGTAAATCTGCGGATGTCTCGCGGGCGAAAACCGAATCAACACAATTATGAATCTACATAGTAGACTATTGGTACTTCAAATAACTTTTTTTCTAATGATGAAATCAACACTGGGTGATAGTTTCCTTGAATCTACGTTTAATGATTTTCTTAGGACCATTTGGCACAAATAGCAACCGTAAGACGAAATACTCTTATATAATATAATTTCTATATCTATAGAAGTATAATCAAGCCACAAGTTTTTGACAAATCGATGCATTCCGATTTCAACCAAACTTAGCAAATATTAAACTTTTTGCCAAAACTGAACTGGTTAGTCTTATACCCTAGTATCAATTGAGGTTTTATCGTACTTTTATAGCCACTCATAACATTTAAATTGCACTTGTAGCGTGCTATAAAACTTCAATTGTTGCTTGTAAACATAAGTTTTTGTACCATGAAAGACTATTCTTTAGCTTAAATAGCAGCTAATATGGTTTTAATTTCAGCAAAATTTAGCATGTTTTCAATAAAGTTGTACAACAAAGCATTACAGAAAAAATTTCTGAATATGTATATCTTACTTGACATGACATCAAGAAATAAAATTTGGATATATTCTATTAAGGGGCTACACCACTGTAGAGCACGCCAAATATGTCATGAAAATGGACACAAAATTAATTAAAAAAGCTAAGCAATAAAAAAAATCCTCCGTACGTCGCTGGAGAAATCAATTTTGAATATACTGTGAAAATTTCCAAGCGTTCAAAAATCATTTGTTCGAGTTACATTTGCGGCTTCGAGAAAAACACGGTTAAAGTTTTCAGTACACACGAGATATACATAAGAGGCATTGCGGTAGAATGGAAAATCTGAATATTTATGTATTGTTTGCGTCTTCCATGTTTTGGGACATGATTTTTAACATTCTAAAGCCATTTTTGACTAATAAATTGAAAATCGACTTTTTTTTATTCTACAGTGCTGTGACACTTTAAAACTGTTTTTAGATAAATTTAGTAATTATTATTTAACATAAATGTAATCTCTGGACATATTAAAAATATTTTAGAGCGCATGAGATGTTTAAGGACACCAACCACTAAACTATTTTCATTTGAAAGTTATAAGAACTTCGTCATCTTCGAATAAAGTGCCTGAAAGTGAAACCTGTTTTTTCCATAAAGAATATACGACTTTTTAGAAAAAAAATGGGCTGAAAATGCCAAAACAATTTTTTTATATGTTGCAATATTCATTCAAAATCCTATATAAAAAGTGTTCATAATTTTTTCACGGAACAAACTAGAGTCTAGGGAATCAATATGTCAAGACATATCAATCCTCTAGGCCAGATTTTTAAAGGCAAAATTTTTCTTCGAAAACTTCAAAATTTCTTTTGTGGAGAATATGAGAAATGGACGTTAAAAATATCAATATTTTCCAATATCGCTCAAGTGTTCTACAAGTCATGACATACTATGAAGTTGAACGGAAATAAGCTTTGCTTGCCATAATCAGTGCTACTGGAATATTAAACAGAAATATTTTTAATGAAAAAGTGTTCATAACAGTTTCATAAATAAATTCAAAATGTCTAGCGTGAAAATGCGTTCCGCGATATGCTTTTTTTTAAACGACTTATTTTGATCAGAAATGTGTTGATTATCTTGAAGCTTGCGTTACTAAATTTGATCAAGTTGTTTATTTTAAGTGGGCGAAATTTAAATGTAAAATTGATTGGAACTTGGTACTTCTAGCATATTTCGAAAATGTACGAAAATTTAATTGCTCTGACGATAGAGTAGGGGAACATGGGGAGACTTGACTAAGTGTAAGATTCTACATTTGGCTATTACGTATTCTCTTTGGTTTTTAATTTTTTTAAAATATTTTTATGCTCGTTTCGATCCCTTAAGGTAATTATAAATGTTTGAAATGGAAAATACTTTCATCATAGAAAATATTCTGCTCGGGGCCGCCGTACCCTAATTACGTAAGGCTTTTTTTAGAACTATTCAACCTCGCCCTCCCCCCAGATGAGAGTTCGTATGATTTTGGTGAACTCCCTCTCCCCCTACATAAGATTTTATCTTACTTTGTGTAATTTTAAATCATATTGTTAATTCATTAAATTATTCGATAGCGAACACGATACTTATTGAATTATTAAAAGAGAACTCAGGACAAAATTTAACTACACACCAAAAAATTATAAATTTTATCATTGACGTAATTGCAAACATGACACAATTTAACAAACCGTAATTCACGAAATGACTAAATATTAAACATCACCGTGTTCCATTTAATTTTACATGAAACATATTTTCCATGCGCAATGACATAAAATTACACTTACTGTCATACAGAACAAACGCCATATGTGGAGTAAAATTACATGATTTACGAAATTCAATGTCATGTAAAATTAAAATCAAACGTAAAACTAAATCATTTTTGATGCTCGTATATGTCAGGATCAGGAGACGTAAATTTATACGATTTTTTCTAAGTTTGTGTATAATCATCTGTAGAAATTTCATTTGCATCCTAATCTCGCCCAGTAGAAATTTCAGAATAAATTTTAAGAGATATTTAGAAACTCCGATTTGTTCCACATAATTTGCTTCGCTATATTCCACTTCCTTTGAATCTATTTTCTTGTGATGTAGAACTCAAAAGAAGTTATAACCTCTTCTGATGTGAATTTGTTCGGAGTTTCAACTATAACGCTTATCGTACGCATAGTTCCGACATAGCTATCTTCGAATTTTCTTGAAGTAAAATACAGTTCACACTCTGGAACTATACAGCCAACAAGTTCTTTGACAATCACATGACAGAAAATTTTTCATATACCTTGCGGGTTTGAAGCGAAAGTTTGAAAAGAAGGATGTTGGTCTAACAACACGAATGGTCTCAACACTTCTTAACTCGTAAAGCAGATTGTGACTCCAGTTCCCGATCAGAACAATGTACCACCAAGAGTCAAGAAATTTCTGTAACTGCTCCAAAACCATCGACAATTAAGCCGCCCCTTACGTTGGCAACAATAAATTCCATAACTAATTTAACAATCATATTTTGTCGCTGCAAAACACTTCGATTTGAGGTCTGCGTTTCCATGACCATGATGTACAGTATGTGCTCATTTTGATTGATATATAAAATGTTCATGGCACAAATAAGAAATAGTTTCTTTTCTTATGAGAAGAATATTTTTCTTATCGATTTCATTTTTCATGCATGTTTTATGATATTACTTAAGAAAGGACAAACCTTCCCTCCCCCAGGTGAGAATTGGTAAGATATTTTGAAACACCCACTCCCCCCATATGTCCTTACGTAATTAGTGTATGACCCCTAATTAATAAATTTGCGTTAAATGATGTATTTTTTTATCAAACTGTGGTACCTACTGTTAATGTTAACCACGTCACAAAAAATCTCACCTTAAACATCAATCTAACTTTATAGCACTAGTTAACAAAGTTAGCAGTCATGGTTGAATTCGTGAGATGTGCACATGCAATGTAATCATTATAGCTAATCCCTAGAAGGGAATGCATTAAAAATCGAAATTCAACAATTTTATATTTTTTGTTGGTATCTAAGAATCTCGACAATATGGAGTAAAATAATTACAGCACGTTTTTTATGCCAAGTCTTTCCCGATGGGGGAACAAGAAGTAATATTTGTATTGTCCATATTACACCCACAACACACTGTTCATTCTACAGCTAATTTATTTTTAAACAACCGTGCTGATTAAGCGAATTCGTCGTGATCAAGGTGCGGAAAACTCGCTCACCGCCATGAGCGTACATGAATTTGTTTCCTTATACATCGTCGGGGGTTTACGCTCTCGTTAAAAAGATACAGACCCACACAACTCGTTCCGCATCACACCGTATGCGATTACGAAGAGAGAGAGAATCGGAAATCGCAAAATTTTTTAACGCGTTCCACATTGCCGATGCAGTGACGTAATGAGTGCCATCGAACATATTCAGCAGCGAACATGTTCGTTCGGAAAAATGATCCAAATCTTCGTGCGCAATCCTGAAACTGAACGATTGAAATATATGGCTGGCCTGGACACCGCACGGAGTGGCAATTTCTGCTGTGTAGGTTCAACTCGCAGTCATTTCCTTGCTGCGTGTTAATTTTATCATTCGCTATACATGTTATCGCTCGAGTTGAACTCTACCATTGTATGTACAAATGCCGTACTTGCGATGTAGACAAGATGTGTGGTAATGTACATTGATTTAGATTTGTTTGGATTTAGTTTAATTTTCAATGTTCAGGCGCGTTCGGCTCCTTCCATGCGCTACATTCGAGAGGAAACTTAGATTTGTCTTCTTTTCTATGCCAATAAATAATCTCGAAAGTTGTGCGTTTTATAGCGTATCATTGCGCGAATATAACTCACTACTTTCGGTGATATGCTTTTGCATAGAATTGACAAAATATCGATTGTCGCTGATCAATTTTCTTGTTTTTAACTGTAATGATAATATCTTTTGCTTCAATCATATGATTATCCACGTTTAGGTGATTTTGGCTTGAGGCGAAGCTGGTCCATATTATAACTCAAATTGATGGCTAAATAAATTAAGTGATAACAGTTTCGGTTGAAACCTGACTCAGTTTCTAGATCAAACAAAAACGCATTCGTGCTAGGGCATACGAGGCCGGCGCATAAAGTTCATACCTATTTGTGTGCATGAAATTAGGTGTGAATAAACAGATAGAAAGGGAATTATATGTATCAACTAATAACAATATAATACAATATAATAGATAAATCGAAATTTTAAAAGCAGTGTGCCAAACGAAATTTTCACTGAAATGCTGTTAAGTTTATTAAGTTCTTGGAACTAATAATTGGAATGTGGATTGCGTGAAATTTAGTAAGAAGGATCACCGTTCTGGCGAAGTAACTATTGGTGTTTGCTTCAGGCAAGATTAGTTCACAAAAATATATAAAGCTAGTAACTATGACTATAACCATTCATTTATGCGCTTACAGTTGTATTATCTATAGCACTGCAGTTATTGATATTAGTCTGAAAAAATTCCGCTGGAGCAGTGCTGCCAGGGACATTTTCAGTTAGCAGTGAAAATGAAATTTGTAGATATTTTCGTTATATTGCATTATTATTGAAAACTGATAAAAACACATAAACGTAGACTATCTTTGTCTATTTTTCCTGTGCTATGGGCTATTGAACAATTGGGCAGGCCATATCACTCTGATAGAAGCATCACTCTTGATAACCAGAGGTTTTTAGTGTTTCTTGATACAAACAAATCAAAAAAAAAGTTTAGCATGAAAGGTTTCGAGTGATCGGTGTGAATGAATTTGTTTATAGACATCATTCAAAAGCCGGGGATGGAAAACGTGTGCAACTTTCGTAGCCATATATTTTTCCAATCATAATAACTGGCCAACAACATTTCGATCCGCCTCAAATTGTTTGAAATCACAGTATTTTCAAATCGATTGGAATTTATGAATCAGACAAGGTCGGTTGAGTTTGAATCTAATATTAATAGTAGACCCCATGTTATATAATACTTTCAGAGAAAATTGGTTAAATCTCGCGGTATAAAGATACTTTCTTAAGATTCAAATTTGAAAAATGTTACATGGTTAATTTTACGAAGATGCGAATTTTAATTCAGGTCGCAATTCTATGATTGTGAGTATTGTGCGAATTATATTAGAATTTAAACTAAACTGTTCTCATTAGGGTCAGACCCAAAAAAAATGTGAAAAGCCTTCAGGCAGCACAGAAAAGCTGTTAGGAAAACTTGGAGTCTCAAACCGAATTACATCTTTGAGTTTATATAAAAAATTGTATGTTTAATAATGTTCTTGTGGAAGAAGTGACGACAATCCTGTAAAAGCTTAGCTATCTGCTGAGAATGGTGTTCATTACGATAACTGGGGCACTTACGACACAGAACTGCGTAGAACTGAAGAACTTATAAATACACTCAAGTTTTTTTTTACGCGGTTTTTTTTGCGCGGTATTTTTTACGCGGTTTTTTTACGCGGATTTTGAAATTTACGCGGTTTTCATTTACGCGGATTTTGAAATTTACGCGGTTTTCATTTACGCGGTTTTTGAAATTTACGCGGTTTTCATTTACGCGGTTTTTGAAATTTACGCGGTTTTCATTTACGCGGATTTTGAAATTTACGCGGTATCCATCAATGAGGTTCCCTTTATCGCGGATTCTTAAATTTAAGTGGTCTTCATTTACGCGGATTTTGAAATTTACGCGGTTTTCATTTACGCGGATTTTGAAATTTACGCGGTTTTCATTTACGCGGATTTTGAAATTTACGCGATTTTCATTTACGCGGATTTTGAAATTTACGCGGTTTTCATTTACGCGGATTTTGAAATTTACGCGGTTTTCATTTACGCGGCTCGTATCCCCGCGTAAAAAAAACCTGAGTGTACTGTCAATTTGGACAGTCTTCGGCTATCTTTTCCAAGCAACTGGATTTTTGCAAAGAATCTAGGGGAATTCTATTGTGCTTCGGAAAGTAAACATTGAGTAGTAGCTTATTACTGAAAGAGAAGCACATACCACAGAGAACAGACGTCCATCTTTAGCGTTCAACTTGTGTAAAAATCACTAACGTTATCGAAGCTAATTGGGATATCTCCACCAGGTGCGTTACTGTCGTCTTGTTTTTAGTGACCGACTTCGATAGATTGAAAATCGAATTGTAAAGCCTGAAGATATTTACATTTAGGTTTAAAGAAAACCATTTTTGTTGTAAAAATCATTTTCAAATGTCCAAACAAAAGGTTCTTTTGAAAATTTTCTCCAGAAATAGCCTTATTATCCAGTGCTCGCATTCCTCTGTATTTGACTCCTAAAGTGCACAGACTCTGGGTCTTACTATAAAAATTGATTCCGTCAGGCACTAGTTACACTGTTACCAGTTATATTATACATAAATATTACATTTATATGCATTGTAATCAATAAATATAACACTTATAGCATAAAATATAGTTAACCCTTAAATGCATAACGCTGTTTTAAAACAATATTACGGAAAACATCTCAAGGTTATCACAGTAATGTATTAAAACTATGAAACAACTTTCACAAAATTAAAAAATGAATTATTTGCGCCTTTGAGGGTTAATATGACTCCCATGTTTGGAAATAAAGTAAAATGTGATATCAATTGATACAAAAAATATCAACTGCACATTTTTAAAAGACCTATTATGTACAACAATAATGTTGCCAAAAACGGAACCCATTTGTTGCCAAAATCTGAGTGTACCGAAAAGGGAGCATGCAACAATCAGAACGTGCCAAAAACGGAATCTTACTGTACTATCATTGAACAGCCTCCAAGAAACATAAAAAACACATAGAGTGAAGTGCCTATTTTCACCATACTAAGCAAGGTGCTTCACTAATTCGTTAATTTCTCGCCCTACAATCAATGGAATGCGTAAAAATTGACATCAACAGCTTTGCTTCGTTGTTAAGAATCAATATAATAACACAAATGCACTGAAAACAGTGAAATTCTCGTGTTTGAGCGCAATGAAAAGTCGAATCGAGTGCCCCTATTGTTGCGCTACCATTTGACTCAATGCGTTGAGCAAAGATGGCAGACACTGCTCTAACCAACGGCTTCAAATGGGTAGGGCGATAATAGAAACATGGCGCAAATGGGCTCATCACCCTATCGTCAATACTTCCTCCATTCCATTACACGTTGAATAACCTTGTCAATACGCTCCAGTATTGACAAAACAACTGAACGTGTAAGGACCGTTAATATGGAACACAAACAAGATCAAACATTCTTCACTATTATGTATGATGATTGACAGCAGGAAAAACAAAAAGCACCACAAAAAGGATAAGCAATCAAAACATCGGGAAACAATATTTAGAACAGATGGAAAAATCGTCGTACCCGGAACAACACGTTCCAGATCCATTCTTGACCGCTCATCATTCCGAATTAGATCCATATGACATCACTGTGAACAGCCTAGTGAAAGAAACCGATTCCACGCACCCCGGATTGGCCACAAAGTCAACTTACTGTACTATCATACTACAAATTATGCAAAACAACAAACTGTCTTGAAATCAAAAACTCCAAAGTATGTTAATGATTAGCGGCTCTTAAGCGTTCAATAATCCATTGTGGTATAACAAAGTTGGCTTGACGATGTGCATCAAAAATATTGAACGCGTAAAGTCCGCTATTCATTTATACCTGTGTGGAATATCAACGATATCCAAAGGGACAATCTACTCGCTTAGCAAATTACAAACACGTACATGCACTCGACTCACACTACACCACTCCATCGATACAAAACACCGCGGCAGCGCCAATGCAAACAATCGCAAGCACCGCTCCCGCTCGCATGCAGTGGGAATTGAATCGATTTTCGATTTAGACGAACATAGATCGCGATCCAATTTTTTGAGGAAGAATCGCATTGCCGAACGGATCCGCTCATCATTGTTCGGATACAATTCCGAACATGCATCGGAAAGAACCTAAATCGCAGCGATCCAAGGTGAGCGTAAGAGAGAAAAAATACGAACATGTGAGTTACCATATTCGCTTGGCTTTAGCCGATCGGGAGCTCAACAGATGACACTCACAAACAAGGAAGACAGAATAAAGCATCGCAGGTGGGTGAGTGCGCGTGAGCCTTGAGTGAGCATAAAACGATGCGATTCTTCCTATCCTTGGACTCGTGATACTAGCAAAACATGCGCAATAGGTTAAATTATTGTGATATAACACCATGAGCAGATTAAAATCAAAACTTCATCCAAAAGAATTTTATTTTGCTTATGCCGAGTTTTATCACCAAACAGGGGTTCAATCTCCTTTGAATACTTGACACACAAGGCTTCTATTAAGATTGTACTATATTTAACAAATATTGCCTTGATTCGGCTGTTAATTTAATCCATAGTTTTGTACTGAAGAACCAGTAGCGCATTGGCTTGTTCCGAAAAGTACAACGCATCAGAATAAAAATATATTTCTTCGCGAGCCATCATTCTGCGAAGATAAAATTGAAGTCATCTTCGCCAATAGTTGTAAGCGATCATCGCTATGGTGAGGAATGGTTTGCTGATTCGTTTATTCGTCATTCGCTGCATAGCTTCCTCGTGCAGTTCATTCGGTCGTTCGATGAGTAGCAAGGCAAGAACGTATGGATAAGGCATTCGGGTAAACACGGATTGGCAGTCGGATTCATTCGTGGATGAATATCAACAGCAAGTTGAATATAACAGCGAAGAACGATGTTGGACGAATGCAGGTGATTCATATTCACCGTGCTTCGTCGCGATGAAGATTCTGAAGCAACATTGGTTTGAGAGACATTTTAGCGAAATTTTTACCTTTTTTGCTTTCATCGGAGTATCGGTTTGAATCACAATTTGCTATGTGATCGCACGCCACAACCTGTAACTCCGAAACCGGAAGTCGGATCAAGATGAAGCTAAATAGCCATTTACGGGGACGCAATACCTTTCATTTAAGGCCAAGTTTAGTCGAATCGGTCTAGCCATCTCCGAGAAACCGATGTGACTGTTATTCTGAATTTAGATACTTCCGCCGGGGCTTCCGGAACCGAGGATGGTGGCCAATGTGGCCAAATAGACTTTGAATGGATGTTAGTGACCTAATACTACAAATCGAAGCAGTTGTGGTCATATTTTGGAAAAAATTTCACCTTTATACATTCATTGCAGAATTTCTTAAAATCGACATTTTCTGCGTGTTCGTACTCATCACCCTGTAATTCCGGAACCGGAAGTCGGATCCATTAGAAATTTAATAGCAGCCTATGGTAACGTTGCATCTTTCATTTGAGACTAAGTTTGTCAAAATCGGTTCAGCCATCTCTGAGAAAAATGAGTGACATTTTTGGTCACATACACACACACACATACACAAACACATACATACATAAACACATACATACACACACAGACATTTGCCGAACTCGACGAACTGAATCGAATGGTATATGTCACTCGGCCCTCCGGGCCTCCGTTAAAAAGTCGGTTTTCAGAGCAATTGCAATACCTTTCTATTGAGAAAGGCAAAAAGGTGCGAAATCGGCAAAGTCCCAAAAATTCGATTTTTATAAAAAAATTTTTTTCGAGATAACATAAAATCTCGACGTTTCATGCATTTTAAAGATGTTTGGCATTAAGAATACGAATTAGATTTCTGAAATTTCATGAGGTCCCCCCTTTGAAAAAAAAATTTGAGTTCCGGCTTATATGGGAATTTCATATGTGACCGGACGGTTTAGTCTATATTTCCGGAACCATATAAGCAATCCGTACGAAATTTTATAGACATCTATGGAAATATTATAGCTATCATTTGGGACTAAGTTTGTGAAAATCGGCCTAACCATTTCCAGGAAACTGATGTGAGTTTGTAAATTTTGAAAGATGGCCGCTTTTCCCGGGAACTTCCGGAACCGTCTATGGTGGTCAATGTAGTCAACGAAAGTTTGGTTGGCCGTCGGTGACCTAGAACAGCAAATTTAAGTTGTTTGAGAGACATTTTAGCGAAATTTTTACCTTTTTTGCTTTCATCGGAGTATCGGTTTGAATCACAATTTGCTATGTGATCGCACGCCACAACCTGTAACTCCGGAACCGGAAGTCGGATCGAGCTGAAATTAAATAGCCATTTACGGGGACGCAATACCTTTCATTTGAGGCCAAGTTTAGCCGAATCGGTCTATCCATCTCCGAGAAACCGATGTAACTGTTATTCTGAATTTAGATACTTCCGCCGGGGCTTCCGGAACCGAGGATGGTGGCCAATGTGGCCAAATAGACTTTGAATGGATGTTAGTGACCTAATACTACAAATCGAAGCAGTTGTGGTCATATTTTGGAAAAATTTCACCTTTATACATTCATTGCAGAATTTATTAAAATCGACATTTTCTGTGTGTTCGTACTTATCACCCTGTAATTCCGGAACCGGAAGTCGGATCCATTAGAAATTCAAAAGCAGCCGATGGGAACGTTGCACCTTTCATTTGAGACTAAGTTTGTCAAAATCAGGTCAGCGATCTCTGAGAAAAATGAGTGACATTTTTGGTCACATACACACACGTACACACACACACATACATACATACATACATACATACATACATACATACATACATACATACATACATACATACATACATACATACACACACTTGGTTTGAGAAAATCGGTTCAGTCATCACCGAAGAACCGATGTGACTTTATTTGTGGAATATGCCCGGAATTCCGGACTTCCGGAATCGTCGATAGTGGACAATATATTCAAAGAATGTTTGATTGGCAATCAGTGATCTAGATCTGCGATTAGAAGTAATTTGGTGACCATTTCAATAGTTTTTAGCCTCTGAGGTATTACGATTGTACCGATTTATATGGGAAATTCCAGTGTATCCTTACTAACAGCCCTGTAACTCCGGAAGCAAGAGTCAGAACAGAATGAAATTCAGCAGCAGTCAATGGTATTACTGTATCTTTCATTTGAAATCAAGTTTGTAAATATCGGTGGAGAATTCGTTGGGGAATGGGTGTGATATTAGCTTAGGAACTTGGCGGGTTCCCCGGGGGCGTCATGAACTGTCATAGGTGGCCAATGTGGTCAAAGCTGCTTTGATTGATAATTAGTGATCCAGACCCGCAAACTAGAGTGTTGTTACATCAATTTTAATATGTTTTACATCATTTGAACATCATGGTGGTACCAGTTTATATGGGAATTTGCTGTGTGACCGCACTATTCAACCCGTAACTCCGGTTCCGGGTCGGATCAACTAAAAATTCAATAGCAGCTTATGGGAGCGTTATACCTTTCATATGAAACTAAGTTTGCGAAAATCGGTTCAGCCATCTCTGAGAAAATTGTTTGAGTTTAAATGACACATACACCTACACACACACACACACACACACACACACACACACACACACACACACACACACACACACACACACATTCCAAGGCGTGAAGCGACCCGTGCCGAGGGATGAGTGATCGAGGGGGTGAAAAAGATGCTCGATCGTTAACGGAGCTTGTGGGGTACCTGGGCAACCCCCACAGTAAGCGTCCCTTACCACGCTAATGCGGAGCTCTGGCGTGGCGGACATTTATTTCTCGCGCGACTCGTGGGATTTGATATGGAGAGCAAAAATAAATATACTAAACAAACGGAGGTGCCAAACCCCTTCGCTAGAGGTGGTTTGGCGAGGTCTCTCCCCCGTGGGGAGAGCAGTGGAGCGATGAGTGCTGCATCCGAAAGCACCAGTGACCCCCCAGCAGCGGTAGGCAATAGCCCTACCAATGCATCGGAGGGGCCAATATCTGCGATGCGCAAAGTAGCGAAGCAACTCGATTCTATAATCGACTTCGCTAGCGCAAAGCAGAATATAGCCAAGGAGTTGAAGTTGAGCCTCCTGGAGCTCCGGAAAGCTGTTCGTGTCGCAAGACATGAACAGCAGGCCTATGTTAAAAGGGTGGAATGTCGGGAGAGGCCCGACAGAGAAACCCAGACAGTGGCCTCCAATAGGGAGGAAAGAGAGAAGGTCGATAGAGGTTCACAGACAGTGGCCTTTACCTTCTACGGAGGAGCCACGTCGATCGGAGCGGCGACCGAGTTCCCCTCGAAGGGAAAAGGAAAGGGCAATCGCAAGACGGCATCGAACGCGAAGCGCCCTAGGAAGTCGCCAGGCGAGGGTGCCAAAACCGACACCACTCGGCGTGCAACCGTCAAGGTCAAACGCCGTCTGGGCGAGGTAAGCGAGGGCGAGAGTGACCTCGCTGTGGAGAGCGATGGTACCAGCAACCCGGCACGACCGGGGCAGGGGGGCTCAAACCCCTGGACGCTGGTCACCAAGAAAAAGCCGGCACCGAAACCGGAGGTACCGCGGCCTGCGAAGAAGGCCAAGGACAGAGGCGAAGCCTTGTGGTTAAAAACCGACAAGGACAAATACGCCGATGTCCTTAAATCGATGAAGGCGGCCGAAAGCCTCTCGGCCCTTGGGCAGGATGTGCGCAGCGTAAGACGCACCAACACGGGAGAGATGCTTCTGGTGCTGAAGCGAGGCGCACAATCAAGTGCAGTATACAAGGCCTTGGCCCAAGAGATCCTTGGTGAGGGCGCCCAAATCAGGTCGCTAGGTGCGGAAACAACTCTCCAGTGCAAGCACTTGGACGAGTTCACGACCGCAGAAGACGTCGTCGCAGCCGTCAAGGAGCACTGCGACGTCACAATCGAGCGGGCCTCTGTGCGATTGAGAGATGGACCCTCTGGCACCCAAGTAGCCTACCTCAGGCTACTGAAGGCGGATGCCAAAAAAGTAACCGAGAAAGGGAAGCTGAAGATCGGCTGGTCGGTATGCCCTATTAGTATACCCCAGCCGCCTTCAGTGGATAGGTGCTATCGGTGCCTTGAATCCGGCCACAAAGCATACGAATGCAAAGGCATAGATAGGAACAAACTATGTCGTCGCTGCGGCGAGGAGGGACATAAAGAGCGGGGGTGCACTAAGGCACACAAGTGCCTTATCTGCACCGCTAAGAAGCAAGCCCATAAACATGCTATGGGCGGACCTTCGTGTCCCTTCGGTGAGTTAAATAAGAAGCAGCCGTGAAAGTCACACAGCTAAATCTTAACCATTGTGCAGCAGCCCAACAGCTGCTGTGGCAGTCGGTCTCGGAGTCGAGGACAGATGTCGCCCTCTTATCAGACCCGTACAGCATCCCTGCCGGCAACGGCAATTGGGTGTCGGACGGGTCTGGAATGGTGGCAATCTGTACAACGGGACGGTTCCCGGTTCAAGAGGTAATACACCCCTCCGCCGAGGGTGTGGCGATTGCCAAGATCAATGGTGTGTTCTATTGCAGCTGCTACGCCCCACCAAGGTGGCCAATAGAACAGTTCTACCAGATGATCGACAGGCTCTCGTCGGACCTCGTGGGCCGGAAACCGGTAGTAATAGCGGGAGACTTTAACGCTTGAGCAGTGGAGTGGGGCAGCCGCTGTACAAATAGCAGGGGTCAAGCGCTAATGGAAGCGCTTGCGAAACTCGATACTGTGCTAGCTAATGATGGCTCCGCTAGTACATTCCGTAGAAACGGAGTGGAGGCGTGGATTGATGTGACCTTTGCCAGCCCGAGTCTGGCTCCAGGCATGGAATGGAGGGTAGACGAAGGCTACACCCATAGCGATCATTTAGCAATCCGCTTTAAGATCAACTATGGTGTGCAGCATCCGAGGGCGGGAGATCCCTGTCAGGTACGCAGGTGGAAGTCCAATCACTTCGACAGCGAAGCTTTCACCGAGCCCTGGGACTGGAGGCCAACACCGACAGTCTAAGCGGGGATGCGCTGGTAGCTGTTCTATCACGCGCGTGCGACGCCACTATGCCGAGAAAAACACTGCCAAGAAACGGTAGATGCCCGGTATACTGGTGGAGTGCCGAGATTGCAGCTCTACGGTCTGCCTGCCTCAGAGCTAGACGTAGGATGCAAAGAGCTCGCACCGTGGATGCAAGAGAGAACCGCCGTGAAGTGTTTCGAGCTGTGAAATTAGCCCTTAACAAGGCTATTAAAAGCAGCAAGAGAGCGTGTTTCGACAACCTGTGCGAGAGTGCCAACGCGAATCCGTGGGGTGACGCCTACCGGATTGTGATGGCCAAGACCAAAGGGGGCTCCTCACCCCCAGAACGGTCTCCGGACCGGTTGGCAACGATTATCGAAGTACTCTTCCCGTCTCGAGCCACAAGCCCCTGGCCACCTGCACTACGAGACAGTGCGGGCACGGTCGAAACGGTGGCTCCAGTGACGAATGAAGAACTACTCGCAGTGGCTAAATCCCTAGCAATGAACAAAGCTCCAGGGCCGGATGGAGTTCCAAACAACGCTCTCAAGGCAGCGATCATAGCGAACCCGAACATGTTCAGGCTAGCTATGTAGAGATGCCTTGACGAGTGCCGTTTCCCCGATAGATGGAAAAGGCAGAAACTGGTGCTGTTGCCGAAGCCCAGGAAGCCGCCAGGCGACCCACCGGCGTACAGACCAATCTGTCTGATCGACACGACTGGCAAACTGCTTGAGAGGATCATCCTCAACAGGCTCACCCCGTACGCGGAAGGTACGGACGGTCTGTCAAGCAATCAGTTTGGCTTTCGGAAGGGTAAGTCCACAGTGGACGCTCTCAACTCAGTGATAAATACTGCCGAGATAGCGATCCAACGAAAAAGGCGAGGTATTCGATACTGTGCGTTAGTGACACTTGACGCGAAGAACGCATTCAACAGCGCAAGCTGGGATGCCATCGCGCTCTCGTTACACCGGCTTAGCCTACCGGTGGGTCTGTACCGGATCCTGGAAAGTTACTTCCAAAACCGCGTACTGCTATACGAGACCGATGCCGGTCAGAAAAGGGTTCCGATTACCGCCGGAGTCCCGCAGGGCTCGATCCTAGGCCCGGTGCTATGGAACCTCATGTATGACGGGGTTCTGAGACTGAAGTTCCCTCCTGGGGTCAAGATCGTCGGCTTTGCCGACGACGTAACCTTGGAGGTCTACGGGGAGTCAATTCCTGAGGTAGAACTAACCGCAGAACACGCGATTAGCACGGTGGAGGAATGGATGAGCGCGAGAGGCCTGGAGCTCGCTCATCATAAGACGGAGGTAGTTATCGTCAACAACCGCAAGTCGGCACAACATGCAGTTATCCATGTGGGAGAAGTCGCGATCACTTCACAGCGAAGTCTGAAGTCTCTCGGAGTCATTATAGACGACAAGCTGACCTTCGGCAGCCATGTCGACTATACGTGCAAGAGAGCGTCGACTGCTGTTGCGGCACTATCGAGAATGATGTCCAACAGCTCAAAGATGTGCGCCAGTAGACGTAGGTTACTGGCAGGCGTTGCCGTATCTATCCTCAGGTACGGCGGCCCGTCATGGTCAAGAGCACTGATGGTAACCAGTTACCTACAGAAACTGGAGAGCACCTACCGCGTGATGTGCCTCAGAGTGATATCTGTCTACCGGACGGTATCACACGATGCATCCTGCGTGATAGCGAGCATGATGCCAGTCGGGCTGGTCATTCGGGAAGATGAGGAGTGCTTTGAGCTACGTGGAAATAGGGGAGGCCGCGAGCGCACCAGGGCGACCTCGGTCGCCAGATGGCAGCGTGAGTGGGACAACTCCTCCAAAGGTAAGTGGACTCACCGGCTGATACCTAGCATATCGAGCTGGGTGGGAAGACCCCATGGGGAAGTTCACTTCCACCTGACACAATTCCTGTCAGGCCATGGCTGTTTCCGTCAGTACCTCCACAGGTTCGGGCACGCGGAGGTCCCAGTCTGCCCGGACTGCCCAGGTGTAGATGAAACTGCCGAACACATACTGTTCGTATGTCATCGGTTCGACGTCGAAAGAAGAGCAATGCTTGACGTCTGTGGCTGGGACACAACCCCTGATACCCTTATTCAGCGGATGTGTCAATCGGTGGAGAAGTGGAACGCAGTCTCGGCTGCTACCATCCAGATTGCCAGTAGGCTACAGGTAATCTGGCGAACCGAGCAACAGACGACGGGCACGGCTAACTAGTGATTGGTTAGCTGGAGCGAAAAAGGCCAAGCGCAAAATAAGAGAGTGAATGGTCTGTTCATGCCGAGGCAGGTTGGCGCAGCGAATGGCAACCGCGTAAGGGGTAAACCCAGCCACCCCGAAGCAAGACAGAAGAGTGAGTGTATAGGCGAATAAGTGGACTGCCTCATGCCAAGACGGGAGGGTCGTAGCGTAGTATGTTGGAACTAAGCTATCGATGCCTCATGGCGTGGCAGAGGAGTGAAAGGGTGAGCATCCAAGTCAGTCTCACACTGCATGTTAAGGGTGAGCATAAAAGTCAGCCTCACAGGTTGGTAGAGGCTAGCACAAAAGTCAGCCTAGCAAGGAATGAAAAAGGTGAGCACACAAGTCAGCCTCGCATGGTATGTCAGAAGTGGGGCCTAAGAAAAATGTCCCACATGGGATGCCAGGGGGAGTGACAAAGGTACAATAGAGTGGCACGATTGAGAGTGAATCAGGTGATAGGGTGAGCACCCAAGTCAGCCTCACATGGTATGGGTAGGGCGAGCACAAAAGTAAGCCTAGCAAGGAATGAGTAAGGTGAGCACACAAGTCAGCCTCGCATGGAACGTAAAAGGTGAGCACAAAAGTCAGCCTCATGTGGGAGCGTTTGAGAGTGAATCAAAGTGCGATTGAGAGAGCACTCAAGTAAGCCTCATACAGGATGTATGAACGCGTGAGTGAGAGTGAATGAGTACATTTAGTACAGCCATCCCCCCAGAAGTAATACCGAGAGGTAGTTCCTGGGAGGAATGATGGCGGAGCCCAATGGAGGTTAGTCGGTATTAATGGCTGGTCACCATTCAAGTCCGACACGCCCCCAGTGCACCCGTGTGCTAGATTGGATCCTACCAATAGCACGTGTACTGGGCTAGGACATAAAGGTCTTCTCCATTGTAAAAAAAAAACACACGCACACACACACACACACACACACATACACACAGACATTTGCCGATCTCGACGAACTGAATCGAATGGTGTATGACACTCGGCCCTCCGGGCCTCCGTTAAAAAGTCGATTTTTACAGTGATTGCATAGCCTTTCTTTATATGAGAAAGGCAAAAAGGTGCGAAATCGGCAAAGTCCCAAAAAGTTGATTTTTATAAAAAAAATTTTTTTTCGAGGTAACATAAAATCTCGACGTTTCATGCATTTTAAAGATATTTGGCATCAAAAATGCGAATTCGATTTCTGTAATTTCATGGGGTCCCCCCTTTGAAAAAAAAAATTAGAGTTCCGACTTATATGGGAATTTCATATGTGACCGGACGATTTAGTCTATATTTCCGGACCCATATAAGCGATCCGTACGAAATTTTATAGTGAAAATCGGCCCAACCATTTCCGGGAAACTGATGTGAGTTCGTAAATTTTGAAAGATGGCCGCTTTTCCCGGGAACTTCCGGAACCGTCTATGGTGGTCAATGTAGTCAACGAAAGTTTGGTTGGCCGTCGGTGACCTAGAATAGCAAATTTAAGTTATTTGAGAGACATTTTAGCGAAATTTTTACCTTTTTTGCTTTCATCGGAGTATCGGTTTGAATCACAATTTGCTATGTGATCGCACGCCACAACCTGTAACTCCGGAACCGGAAGTCGGATCGGGATGAAGCTAAATAGCCATTTACGGGGACGCAATACCTTTCATTTGAGGCCAAGTTTAGTCGAATCGGTTTAGCCATCTCCGCGAAACCGATGTGACTGTTATTCTGAATTTAGATACTTCCGCCGGGGCTTCCGGAACCGAGGATGGTGGCCAATGTGGCCAAATAGACTTTGAATGGATGTTAGTGACCTAATACTACAAATCGAAGCAGTTGTGGTCATATTTTGGAAAAATTTTCACCTTTATACATTCATTGCAGAATTTCTTAAAATCGACATTTTCTGCGTGTTCGTACTTATCACCCTGTAATTCCGGAACCGGAAGTCGGATCCATAAGAAATTCAATAGCAGCCTATGGGAACGTTGCACCTTTCATTTGAGACTAAGTTTGTCAAAATCGGTTCAGCCATCTCTAAGAAAAATGAGTGACATTTTTGGTCACATACACACACACACATACACACACATACATACATAAACACATACATACACACACAGACATTTGCCGCACTCGACGAACTGAATCGAATGGTATATGTCACTCGGCCCTCTGGGCATCCGTTAAAAAGTCGGTTTTCAGAGCAATTGCAATACCTTTCTATTGAGAAAGGCAAAAAGGTGCGAAATCGGCAAAGTCCCAAAAAGTCGATTTTTATAAAAAAAAAATTTTCGAGACAACATAAAATCTCGACGTTTCATGAATTTTAAAGATGTTTGGCATCAACAATACGAATTCGATTTCTGAAATTTCATGAGTTCCCCCTTTGAAAAAAAATTAGAGTTCCGAATTATATGGGAATTTCATATGTGACCGGACGATTTAGTCTATATTTCCGGACCCATATAAGCGATCCGTAAGAAATTTTATAGACATCTGTGGGGATATTATAGCTATCATTTGGGACTAAGTTTGTGAAAATCGGCCTAACCATTTCCGGGAAACTGATGTGCGTTCGTAAATTTTGAAAGATGGCCGCTTTTCCCGGGCACTTCCGGAACCATCTATGGTGGTCAATGTAGTCCTACGAAAGTTTGGTTGGCCGTCGGTAACCTAGAACAGCAAATTTAAGTTGTTTGAGAGACATTTTAGCGAAATTTTTACCTTTTTTGCTTTCATCGGAGTATCGGTTTGAATCACAATTTGCTATGTGATGGCACGCCACAGCCTGTAACTCCGGAACCGGAAGGTGGATCGGGATGAAATTAAATAGCCATTTACGGGGACGCAATACCTTTCATTTGAGACGAAGTTTAGCCGAATCGATCTAGCCATCTCCGAGAAACCGATGTGACTGTTATTCTGAATTTAGATACTTCCGCCGGGGCTTCCGGAACCGATGATGGTGGCCAATGTGGCCAAATAGACTTTGAATGGATGTTAGTGACCTAATACTACAAATCGAAGCAGTTGTGGTCATATTTTGGAAAAAATTTCACCTTTATACATTCATTGCAGAATTTCTTAAAATCGACATTTTCTGCGTGTTCGTACTCATCACCCTGTAATTCAATAGCAGCCTATGGGAACGTTGCATCTTTCATTTGAGACTAAGTTTGTCAAAATCGGTTCAGCCATCTCTGAGAAAAATGAGTGAAATTTTTGGTCACATACACACACACATACGCACATACACACACACATACATACATACACACATACATACACACACAGACATTTGCCGAACTCGACGAACTGAATCGAATGGTATATGTCACTCGGCCCTCCGGGCCTCCGTTAAAAAGTCGGTTTTCAGAGCAATTGCAATACCTTTCTATTGAGAAAGGCAAAAAGCTGCAAAATCGGCAAAGTCCCAAAAAGTCGATTTAAAAAAAAAAAATTCGTGATAACATAAAATCTCGACGTTTCATGCATTTTAAAGATGTTTGGCATCAAAAATACGAATTCGATTTCTGAAATTTCATGGGGTCTCCCCTTTGAAAAAAATTTTGAGTTCCGGCTTATATGGGAATTTCATGTGTGACCGGACCGTTCAGTCTATATTTCCGGAACCATATAAGCGATCCGTGCAAAATTTTACAAACAGCTGTGGGGATAATATAGCTATCATTTGGGACTAAGTTTGTGAAAATCGGCCCAACCATTTCCGAGAAACTGATATGAGTTTGCTAGTTATGAAAGATGGCCGCTTTTCCCGGGCACTTCCGGAACCGTCTATGGTGGTCAATGTAGTCAACGAAAGTTTGGTTGGCCGTCGGTGACCTAGAACAGCAAATTTAAGTTGTTTGAGAGACATTTTAGCGAAATTTTTACCTTTTTTGCTTCCATCGGAGTATCGGTTTGAATCACAATTTGCTATGTGATCCCACGCCACAACCCGTAACTCCGGAACCGGAAGTCGGTTGGGGATGAAATTTAATAGCCATTTACGGGGACGCAACATCTTTCATTTGAGACTAAGTTTGGTTGATTCGGTCTAGCCATCTCCGAGAAACTGATGTGAATGTTAGTCTGAATTTAGATACTTCCGCCGGGGCTTCCGGAACCGATGATGGTGGCCAATGTGACCAAGGAGACTTTGAATGGCTGTTAATGACCTAGTACTACAAATTGAAGCAGTTGTGGTCACATTTTGGAAAAATTTTCACCATTATACATTCATTGCAGAATTTCTTTAAAACGACATTTTCTGCGTGATCGTACTCATCACCCTGTAATTCCGGAACCGGAAGTTGGATCCATTAGAAATTCAATAGCAGCCTATGGGAACGTTATACCTTTTATTTGAGACTAAGTTTGTCAAAATCGGTTCATCCATCTCTGAGAAAAGTTAGTGAGATTGTGTTCGCGTACACACACAGACGCACATACACACACACATACATACACACATACATACACACAGACATTTGCCGAACTCGACGAACTGAATCGAATGGTATATGTCACTCGGCCCTCCGGGCCTCCGTTAAAAAGTCGGTTTTCAGAGCAATTGCAATACCTTTCTATTGAGAAAGGCAAAAAGGTGCGAAATCGGCAGTCCCAAAAATTCGATTTTTATAAAAAAATTTTTTTCGAGATATCATAAAATCTCGACGTTTCATGCATTTTAAAGATGTTTGGCATCAAAAATACGAATTCGATTTCTGAAATTTCATGTGGTCCCCCCTTTGAAAAAAAAATAGAGTTCCGGCTTATATGGGAATTTCATATGTGACCGGACGATTTATTCTATATTTCCGGACCCATATAAGCGATCCGTACGAAATTTTATAGACATCTATGGGGATATTATAGCTATCATTTGGGACTAAGTTTGTGAAAATCGGCCCAACCATTTCCGGGAAACTGATGTGAGTTCGTAAATTTTGAAAGATGGCCGCTTTTCCCGGGAACTTCCGGAACAGTCTATGGTGGTCAATGTAGTCAACGAAAGTTTGGTTGACCGTCGGTGACCTAGAACAGCAAATTTAAGTTATTTGAGAGACATTTTAGCGAAATTTTTACCTTTTTTGCTTTCATCGGAGTATCGGTTTGAATCACAATTTGCTATGTGATCACACGCCACAACCTGTAACTCCGGAACCGGAAGTCGGATCGGGATGAAATTAAATAGCCATTTACGGGGACGCAATACCTTTCATTTGAGACGAAGTTTAGCCGAATCGGTCTAGCCATCTCCGAGAAACCGATGTGAATGTTATTCTGAATTTAGATACTTCCGCCGGGGCTTCCGGAACCGAGGATGGTGGCCAATGTGGCCAAATAGACTTTGAATGGATGTTAGTGACCTAATACTACAAATCGAAGCAGTTGTGGTCATATTTTGGAAAAAAATTCACCTTTATACATTCATTGCAGAATTTATTAAAATCGACATTTTCTGTGTGTTCGTACTTATCACCCTGTAATTCCGGAACCGGAAGTCGGATCCATTAGAAATTCAATAGCAGCTGATGGGAACGTTGCACCTTTCATTTGAGAGTAAGTTTGTCAAAATCGGTTCAGCCATCTCTGAGAAAAATGAGTAACATTTTTGGTCACATACACACACGTACACACACACATACATACATACATACATACATAACTCCGCTAGCGAATGACGGATCTCAATAGTAGCATGTCTGTAATAACATACGTACATGGAACTATTGAGAACCAGAGCTACAGGTCCAAAGCCCTGGTAAAGGAGGATGGTTGTGATGATCCGGGCCGAGATCACCACGTAAAGCAAGGTAGGGCATAACCCCAATTCCAAGGCGTGAAGCGACCCGTGCCGAGGGATGAGTGATCGAGGGGGTGAAAAAGATGCTCGATCGTTAACGGAGCCTGTGGGGTACCTGGGCAACCCCCACAGTAAGCGTCCCTTACCACGCTAATGCGGAGCTCTGGCGTGGGGGACATTTATTTCTCGCGCGACTCGTGGGACTTTACATGGAGTTAACAAAAAATAAAAACAAACAAACGGAGGTGCCAAACCCCTTCGCTAGAGGTGGTTTGGCGAGGTCTCCCCCCCCCCCGTGGGGAGAGCAGTGGAGCGATGAGTGCTGCATCTGAAAGCACCAGTGACTCCCCAGCAGCGGTAGGAAATAGCCCTACCAATGCACCGGAGGGGCCACTATCTGCGATGCGCAAAGTAGCGAAGCAACTCGATTCAATAATCGAGTTCACTAGCGCAAAGCAGAATATAGCCAAGGAGTTGAAGTTGAGCCTCCTGGAGCTCCGGAAAGCTGTTCGTGTCGCAAGACAGGAACAGCAGGCCTACGCTAAGAGGGTGGAATGTCGGGAGAGGCCCGACAGAGAAACCCAGACAGTGGCCTCCAATAGGGAGGAAAGAGAGAAGGTCGATAGAGGTTCAGAGACAGTGGCCTTCACCTTCTATGGAGCAGCCACGTCGATCGGAGCGGCGACCGAGTTCCTCTCGAAGGGAAAAGGCAAGGGCAATCGCAAGACGGCATCGAACGCGAAGCGCCCTAGGAAGTCGCCAGGCGATGGTGCCAAAACCGACACCACTCGGCGTGCAACCGTTAAGGTCAAACGCCGTTTGGGCGAGGTAAGCGAGGGCGAGAGTGACCTCGCTGTGGAGAGCGATGGTACCAGCAACCCGGCACGACCGGGGCAGGGAGGCTCAAACCCCTGGACGCTGGTCACCAAGAAAAAGCTGGCACCGACACCGGAGGTACCGCGGCCTGCGAAGAAGGCCAAGGACAGAGGCGAAGCCTTGTGGTTAAAAACCGACAAGGACAAATACGCCGATGTCCTAAAATCGATGAAGGCGGCCGAAAGCCCCTCGGCCCTTGGGCAGGATGTGCGTAGCGTAAGACGCACCAACACGGGAGAGATGCTTCTGGTGCTGAAGCGAGGCGCACAATCTAGTGCAGTATACAAGGCCTTGGCCCAAGAGGTCCTTGGTGAAGTCGCCCAAATCAGGTCGCTAGGTGCGGAAACGACTCTCCAGTGCAAGCACTTGGACGAGTTCACGACCGCAGAAGACGTCGTCGCAGCCGTTAAGAAGCTTTGCGACGTCACAATCGAGCGGGCCTCTGTGCGATTGAGAGATGGACCCTCTGGCACCCAAATAGCCTACCTCAGGCTACTGAAGGCGGATGCCAAAAAGGTAACCGAGAAAGGGAAGCTGAAGATCGGCTGGTCGGTATGCCCTATTAGTATACCCCAGCCGCCTTCAGTGGATAGGTGCTATCGGTGCCTTGAGTCCGGCCACAAAGCATACGAGCGCAAAGGCATAGATAGGAGCAAACTATGTCGTCGCTGCGGCGAGGAGGGACATAAAGAGCGGGGGTGCACTAAGGCACACAAGTGCCTTATCTGCACCGTTAAGAAGCAAGCCCATAAACATGCTATGGGCGGACCTTCGTGTCCCTTCGGTGAGTTAAATAAGAAGAAGCCGTGAACGTCACACAGCTAAATCTTAACCATTGTGCAGCAGCCCAACAGCTGCTGTGGCAGTCGGTCTCGGAGTCGAGGACAGATGTCGCCCTCTTATCAGACCCGTACAGCATCCCTGCCGGCAACGGCAATAGGGTGTCGGAAGGTTCTGGAATGGTGGCAATCTGTACAACGGGACGGTTTCCGGTTCAAGAGGTAATACACCCCTCCGCCGAGGGTGTGGCGATTGCCAAGATCAGTGGTGTGTTCTATTGCAGCTGCTACGCCCCACCAAGGTGGCCAATAGAACAGTTCTACCAGATGATCGACAGGCTCTCGTCGGACCTAGTGGGCCGGAAACCGGTAGTAATAGCGGGAGACTTTAACGCTTGGGCAGTGGAGTGGGGCAGCCGCTGTACAAATAGCAGGGGTCAAGCGCAAATGGAGGCGCTTGCGAAACTCGATACTGTGCTAGCTAATAATGGCTCCGCTAGTACATTCCGTAGAAACGGAGTGGAGGCGTGGATTGACCTAACATTTGCCAGCCCGAGTCTGGCTCCAGGCATGGAATGGAGAGTAGACGAAGGCTACACCCATAGCGATCATTTAGCAATCCGCTTTAAGATCAACTATGGTGTGCAGCATCCGAGGGCGGGAGATCCCTGTCAGGTACGCGGGTGGAAGTCCAATCACTTCGACAGCGAAGCTTTCACCGCGGCCCTGGGACTGGAGGCCAACACCGACAGTCTAAGCGGGGATGCGCTGGTAGCTGTTCTATCACGCGCGTGCGACGCCACTATGCCGAAAAAAACACTGCCAAGAAACGGTAGATGCCCGGTATACTGGTGGAGTGCCGAGATTGCAGCTCTACGGTCAGCCTGTCGCAGAGCTAGACGTAGGATGCAAAGAGCTTGCACCGAGGATGCAAGAGAGAACCGCTGTGAAATGAAATTGGCCCTTAACAAGGCTATTAAAAGCAGCAAGAAAGCGTGTTTCGACAACCTGACACCCCACGAATTCGCGTTGGCACTACCGCCAACGCGAATTCGTGGGGTGACGCCTACCGGATTGTGATGGCCAAGACCAATGAGCGCTCCTCACCCCCAGAACGGTCTCCGGACCGGTTGGCAACGATTATCGAAGTACTCTTCCCGTCTCGAGCCACAAGCCCCTGGCCACCTGCACTACGAGACAGTGCGGGCACGGTCGAAACGGTGGCTCCAGGGACGAATGAAGAACTACTCGCAGTGGCTAAATCCCTAGCAATGAACAAAGCTCCAGGGCCGGATGGAGTTCCAAACAACGCTCTCAAGGCAGCGATCATAACGAACCCGAACATGTTCAGGCTAGCTATGCAGAGATGCCTTGACGAGTGCCGTTTCCCCGATAGATGGAAAAGGCAGAAATTGGTGCTGTTGCCGAAGCCCGGGAAGCCGCCAGGCGACCCATCGGCGTACAGACCAATCTGTCTGATCGACACGACTGGCAAACTGCTTGAGAGGATCATCCTCAACAGGCTCACCCCGTACGCGGAAGGTACGGACGGTCTGTCAAGCAACCAGTTTGGCTTTCGGAAGGGTAAGTCCACAGTGGACGCTCTCAACTCAGTGATAAATACTGCCGAGATAGCGATCCAACGAAAAAGGCGAAGTATTCGATACTGTGCGTTAGTGACACTTGACGCGAAGAACGCATTCAACAGCGCAAGCTGGGATGCCATCGCGCTCTCGTTACACCGGCTTAGCCTACCGGTGGGTCTGTATCGGATCCTGGAAAGTTACTTCCAAAACCGCGTACTGCTATACGAGACCGATGCCGGTCAGAAAAGGGTTCCGATTACCGCCGGAGTCCCGCAGGGCTCGATCCTAGGCCCGGTGCTATGGAACCTCATGTATGACGGGGTTCTGAGACTGAAGTTCCCACTTGGGGTCAAGATCGTCGGCTTTGCCGACGACGTAACCTTGGAGGTCTACGGGGAGTCAATTCCTGAGGTAGAACTAACCGCAGAACACGCGATTAGCACGGTGGAGGAATGGATGAGCGCGAGAGGCCTGGAGCTCGCTCATCATAAGACGGAGGTAGTTATCGTCAACAACCGCAAGTCGGCACAACATGCAGTTATCCATGTGGGAGAAGTCGCGATCACTTCACAGCGAAGTCTGAAGTCTCTCGGAGTCATTATAGACGACAAGCTGACCTTCGGCAGCCATGTCGACTATACGTGCAAGAGAGCGTCGACTGCTGTTGCGGCTCTATCGAGAATGATGTCCAACAGCTCAAAGGTGTGCGCCAGTAGACGTAGGTTACTGGCAGGCGTTGCCGTATCTATCCTCAGGTACGGCGGCCCGTCATGGTCAAGAGCACTGAGGGTAACCAGTTACCTACAGAAACTGGAGAGCACCTACCGCGTGATGTGCCTTAGAGTGATATCTGCCTACCGCACGGTATCACACGATGCATCCTGCGTGATAGCGAGCATGATGCCAGTCGGGCTGGTCATTCGGGAAGATGAGGAGTGCTTTGAGCTACGTGGAAATAGGGGAGCCCGCGAGCGCACCAGGGTGACCTCGGTCGCCAGATGGCAGCGTGAGTGGGACAACTCCTCGAAAGGTAGGTGGACCCACCGGCTGATACCTAGCATATCGAGCTGGGTGGGAAGACCCCATGGGGAAGTTTACTTCCACCTGACACAATTCCTGTCAGGCCATGGCTGTTTCCGTCAGTACCTCCACAGGTTCGGACACGCGGAGGTCCCAGTCTGCCCGGACTGCCCAGGTGTAGATGAAACTGCCGAACACATACTGTTCGTATGTCATCGGTTCGACGTCGAAAGAAGAGCAATGCTTGACGTCTGTGTCTGGGACACAACCCCTGATACCCTTATTCAGCGGATGTGTCAATCGGTGGAGAAGTGGAACGCAGTCTCGGCTGCTACCATCCAGATTGCCAGTAGGCTACAGGTAATCTGGCGAACCGAGCAACAGACGACGGGCACGGCTAACTAGTGATTGGTTAGCTGGAGCGAAAAAGGCCAAGCGCAAAATAAGAGAGTGAATGGTCTGTTCATGCCGAGGCAGGTTGGCGCAGCGAATGGCAACCGCGTAAGGGGTAAACCCAGCCACCCCGAAGCAAGACAGAAGAGTGAGTGTATAGGCGTATAAGTGGACTACCTCATGCCAAGACGGGATGGTCGTAGCGTAGTATGTTGGAACTTAGCTATCGATGCCTCATGGCGTGGCAGAGGAGTGAAAGGGTGAGCATCCAAGTCAGTCTCACACGGCATGTTAAGGGTGAGCATAAAAGTCAGCCTCACAGGTTGGTAGAGGCTAGCACAAAAGTCAGCCTAGCAAGGAATGAAAAAGGTGAGCACACAAGTCAGCCTCGCATGGTATGTCAGAAGTGGGGCCTAAGAAAAATGTCCCAGATGGGATGCCAGGGGGAGTGACAAAGGTACAATAGAGTGGCACGATTGAGAGTGAATCAGGTGATAGGGTGAGCACCCAAGTCAGCCTCACATGGTATGGGTGGGGCGAGCACAAAAGTAAGCCTTGCAACGAACGAGTAAGGTGAGCACACAAGTCAGCCTCGCATGGAACGTAAAAGGTGAGCACAAAAGTCAGCCTCATGTGGGAGTGTTTGAGAGTGAATCAAAGTGCGATTGAGAGAGCACCCAAGTAAGCCTCGTACAGGATGTATGAACGCGTGAGTGAGAGTGAATGAGTACATTTAGTACAGCCATCCCCCCAGAAGTAATACCGAGAGGTAGTTCCTGGGAGGAATGATGGCGGAGTCCAATGGAGTTTAGTCGGTATTAATGGCTGGTCACCATTCGAGTCCGACACGCCCCCAGTGCACCCCGTGTGGTAGATTGGACCCTACCAATAGCACGTGTATTGGGCTAGGACATAAAGGTCTTCTCCATTGTAAAAAAATACATACATACATAGTATGTATTACATACATACATACATACATACATACATACATACACACACTTGGTTTGAGAAAATCGGTTCAGTCATCACCGAACAACCGATGTGACTTTATTTGTGGAATATGCCCGGAATTCCGGACTTTCGGAATCGTCGATAGTGGACAATATATTCAAAGAATGTTTGATTGGCAATCAGTGATCTAGATCTGCGATTAGAAGTAATTTGGTGACCATTTCAATAGTTTTTAGCCTCTGAGGTATTACGATTGTACCGATTTATATGGGAAATTCCAGTGTATCCTTACTAACAAGAGTCAGAACAGAATGAAATTCAGCAGCAGTCAATGGTATTACTGTATCTTTCATTTGAAATCAAGTTTGTAAACATTGGTAGAGAATTCGTTGGGGAATGGGTGTGATATTAGCTTAGGAACTTGGCGGGTTCCCCGGGGGCGTCATGAACTGTCATAGGTAGCCAATGTGGTCAAAGCTGCTTTGATTGATCATTAGTGATCCAGACCCGCAAACTAGAGTGATGTTACATCAATTTTAATATGTTTTACATCATTTGAACATCATGGTGGTACCAGTTTATATGGGAATTTGCTGTGTGACCGCACTCTTCAACCCGTAACTCCGGAACCGGAAGTCGGATCAACTAAAAATTCAATAGCAGCTTATGGAAGCGTTATACCTTTCATATGAAACTAAGTTTGCGAAAATCGGTTCAGCCATCTATGAGAAAATTGTGTGAGTTTAAATGACACACACACCTACACACACACACATACATACATACACGCACAGACATTTGCCGATCTCGACGAACCGAATCGAATGGTGTATGACACTCGGCCCTCCGGGCCTCCGTTAAAAAGTCGATTTTTACAGTGATTGCATAGCCTTTCTTTATATGAGAAAGGCAAAAAGGTGCGAAATCGGCAAAGTCCCAAAAGGTTGATTTTTATAAAAAAAAAATTTCGAGATAACATAAAATCTCGACGTTTCATGCATTTTAAAGATGTTTGGCATCAAAAATACGAATTCGATTTCTGAAATTTCATGAGGTCCCCCCTTTGAAAAAAATATTATATGGGAATTTCATATGTGACCGGACGATTTAGTCTATATTTCCGGAACCATATAAGCGATCCGTACGAAATTTTGTATACATCTATGGGGATGTTATAGCTATCATTTGGGACTAAGTTTGTGAAAATCGGCCCAACCATTTCCGGGAAACTGATGTGAGTTCGTAAATTTTGAAAGATGGCCGCTTTTCCCGGGAACTTCCGGAACCGTCTATGGTGGTCAATGTAGTCAACGAAAGTTTGGTTGGCCGTCGGTGACCTAGAACAGCAAATTTAAGTTGTTTGAGAGACATTTTAGCGAAATTTTTACCTTTTTTGCTTTCATCGGAGTATCGGTTTGAATCACAATTTGCTATGTGATCGCACGCCACAACCTGTAACTCCGGAATTGGAAGTCGGATCGGGATGAAATTTACGGGGACGCAATACCTTTCATTTTAGGCCAAGTTTAGTCGAATCGGTCTAGCCATCTCCGAGAAACCGATGTGACTGTTATTCTGAATTTAGATACTTCCGCCGGGGCTTCCGGAACCGATTATGGTGGCCAATGTGGCCAAATAGACTTTGAATGGATGTTAGTGACCTAATACTATAAATCGAAGCAGTTGTGGTCATATTTTGGAAAAATTTTCACCTTTATACATTCATTGCAGAATTTATTAAAATCGACATTTTCTGCGCGTTCGTACTCATTATCCATTAGAAATTCAATAGCAGCCTATGGGAACGTTACACCTTTCATTTGAGACTAAGTTTGTCAAAATCGGTTCAGCCATCTCTGAGAAAAATGAGTGACATTTTTGGTCACATACACACACATACGCACATACACACACATACATACATACACACATACATACACACACAGACATTTGCCGAACTCGACGAACTGAATCGAATGGTATATGTCACTCGGCCCTCCGGGCCTCCGTTAAAAAGTCGGTTTTCAGAGCAATTGCAATACCTTTCTATTGAGAAAGGCAAAACCTACAACAGAGGAGATCTTATACTTTTGAGGAATGAAGTAGGATCAAAATTAGATAGTATTTACCTTGGACCATACAAAGTTATTGAAGACATGGGAACAAATGTAGACATTCAAATTGGAGAAAAGATAGACCGAGTGCATAAATCAAGAATAAAACACTTTTATACTTTTAAAAATATATATAATTCTTAAATTCTCTAAATACATAGCAATAAATTAATAAACATACGTTGAATATAGGACGTGTGGTGGATATGAATAATTGTTATTAATAATATAATAGATTAATAATAATTAGATAAAATAGTACGTTTGCAAACTTCAATTTTATATATATATTTTTATTTTTCATATTTTGATATAGTACTAATAATACAACATAAAAAGAATATTTATTTAGATTACTTATATAACATAACATTTAAAAATTTAATGCATAGCATATCAAATTTTTAAATTCAAATAGATAGGGCGTGTGGTGGATACCAACCTACGTTTATAAACATCCCGTCGCGAAGCGACTAAAGAAGGCGTCAGCATAATCGAGTCTACTGCGCGACAACGATTATGCTGACCCTATCAAAAAGTGTCACGTAGCCACTGCAGCGACCCAGCCCATAGCTTAGGTTTAATGAAAAATAAAATTCATTCTTAACCGTACCCCCGAGTGATGTACTTCTAAAATATCACTTGTGTCCTACTTATAAATATCTTGTCAGATCTCTTGACACTATCGTGCTTGACCCGGCAGCCGGCCAGCCGACCTATGTACTAGACAAATAAACCACCGTGACGATAAGATCGTCTTTTTTGCTCCGTTAATTACAATTAGTTTTTCGTTCGCCCAATAAAATTAAAGTGTTTTCAGTAGTGAATAATTAGTGTTTCAAAATCTTTATTTGTTTATTTGGAGTAGGGAAAAGCCTCCTGGAGCTGAAATTCTTGCAACCTTCCAATCTCGCTCTTCAGGCGGCATAAAACCTCCTCATCTTTTGTATCAACATAATACATATTTCCAAATGATACATTTCATTGACTAATACTATACAATTAACATTAACAGAACCTCATTTATATCTAAGGACTAGTACTAGAGCTATGACTATCGAGACAGGGAGTTTAGAAATAATTGTTTTACAGCACTACGTGACAGGTGAAAATCGAAAACATTGGAGCAACGATTGAATAGACGGCACATGCTAATGAATGGCTGATTATAGCCGTAATTAGTTCTGGCTCGAGGGATTCTTAAAAATGAAAAAAATCTAAGAATACGACGATGAATGTCAAAATTCACAAGTTGTAGTAGATCACAACAATCGATTCTTGATTGAAGCAGATCAGCAATAAAAACTGCCTTAGCAACGTCTCGACGAACAGACAGCAAATCAAGGTCGATAAGTTGACAACGGTCTTGATAACACGGTAGGTTTAGCGGGTCCCTCCATGGTAGATTACGACGAGCAAAGCGAAAAAACTTACGCTGAATAGCTTCAATGCGCTGGACATCGATTTGGTAATGAGGTGACCAGATCACTGGTGCATATTCGAGAGTAGAGCGAACCAGAGCACGATAAAGTGCTTTCAAGCAATGTATATCACTGAAGTTTTTAGTAACTCGAAAAATGAATCCAAGGAGCTTGGAGGCCTTTGAAATTACGTATTCCATATGATCCTTAAAATTTAGTTTGGGATCTAGAATAACTCCTAAGTCCTTTACAGAAGATTCACGCTTAATAATATTTTTCGAAATATTGTTGTTGTATGTAATTGTCGAGCGTTTGCGGGTGAACGAGATAACAGAACACTTTGAAGCATTCAAAACCATCCTATTCACTGTGTACTAATTAGTGAATATATCTAACTGTGATTGTAAGAATTCAGTGTCTTCAGCATTTTTGATTAGATGGTATAACTTAAAGTCATCGGCGAATGATAGTTTCAGACAATTTACTGAAAGGTTCAAATCGTTGAGGTAGAGCAGAAATATGAATGGCCCAAAATGACTGCCTTGAGGAACTCCAGAGCTGACAGCGAAATAAGCAGTGGCGCAGTCTCCAATTTTTACAGCCATTTCGCAACCGGTAAGATATGACTGAAGCCAATCCAATAAAGATCCACTTAATCCGAGCCTATCCAACTTGGCAACAGTTATTCTATGGTTGATCTTATCAAAAGCTGCCGAGAAATCGGTGTATATAGCGTCAACCTGTTGACGATTTTCTAATGATCGAATAATGAATGATGTGTATGATGTAAGGTTCGTGGAAGTTGATCGACGAGGCATAAATCCGTGTTGAGTCTCGGATATGTAATTAGAGCAGTTGTGAGTAATGAAACCTAGAACGATCATTTCAAAGAGCTTTGAAACAGCACACAATGAGACAATCCCGCGATAATTAGAGATAAAGGATTTGTTGCACTTTTTAAATACTGGGAAGATATACGACTTCTTCCATGTATCAGGGAAAGCTCCAGACTGTAGAGAGCTGTTGAACATGATTGATAATGGTATCAGTAGACTGCTAGAACAGTTCTTCAGTACTACAGATGGAATTCCATCGGGACCAGAGTTTGATGATAATTTTAGCTTAGAACATGCTGTGCTTACCATGTCACATGTAATAACAGGATGGGTTCCAATTGCAGAATGAACAGGGACGTTTCTGGCAGCCTCAGAAACTTGTTCATTGGTTAATGTTTCTTCAGTGAAAACACTGCTGAAGTGCGTTCGGAATAAGCTACATATGTCGGGCAAAGTAGATGATTGAACGTCATCGAGAACCATGTGAGTTGGTAGTCCAGTTTAATTTCTCTGTTCGTTGACGTGGTTCCAGAAGCTTTTAGGGTTAGTTTTCAGATTATTCTGGATGCGACGAAGGTAGGCAAAATAGAGGGCTTTATTCAATCGCTTGTAGCGGTTTTTAAGGTGCAAATAATGCGCTCTTAAATGATGAGAGGGATGCTTCGTGAGTGTCTTAAGTGCGGACCGTTTGGCACGTTTATAGCCTTTTAGAGTTTGATTAGACCATGGGGGATGAATTGGTTCACGACGGGTTTTTTTTTGTACGGACTGGTCGATAGCATATAATGTTATGTGCGTCCATAACATAGCTGCAGAGTTGTAGTCGCAGTTGGATAATAGAGAGCTCCAGTTTAGTGATGTTAAAAATTGATTCATGGCATCAAATTTTCCATTTCTGAAGTCGTAGTATGTTGTCTCGTCGGAATTATTGAAAACGGCGGGAGTACCTTCCGAAATAGCCATTAGAAGGGTAGGATGATGACGACAAGTTTTAACTAGCGGGGAAGGAGCAACGGTTATGGTACAATTATTCGATAAGTCTTGACTGGCAAAGCATAGATCTAGCAAGCGATTGTTACTGTTTCTATTATCATTCAATTGAACTAGACCGCCAGTGTTGTAATCATCTAGGAGTTTTGAAGTAGCTGGTGCTTTTGTAGAACTATTTGCATCAGGATATAAATAATTTGAAGAGCTGCGGACCCACTTGATACCAGGGAGATTGAAGTCACCTAATATAGGATAATTATCAATGAAACCAATTTGATCAGTAATCAATGAAAGAGAGTGCAAATATTGATCAATTAGATCGGCATCGTTAACACGATCAGGTGGAATGTAAAGCACACAAATATACAGCGTACAGTGTGTAAGTGTGAGAGCGATCCAGGTTGGCTCAACGCTACCGCAGTTAGAAAGAGACACCAGACGGGATTTGAATTTTGTGCTGCAGGCGGTCAGTACGCCCCCACCACTCTGTTTGCTACTATTATCATTGTTTCGATCTTGCCTGTATACCGAGTAGGAGCTACCACAAATTTGTTTGGATAAAGTATTACTGTTTAGCCAAGTTTCAGTGAATACATATATGTCATAAACGTTGTCAGAAATTGCCAAATTGTATTCAGTAATAACGCCGTTCATGCCCCTGATATTCTGGTAATAGATGATTAAACCAGAGTTGTCTGAATTACCCGAGCTGACTGGTAACATGTGGGTATAATTGGGAGCCGTGTAGGAGAGCGAGGAGTGGGTTGACGAACTAACCGTGGGCCGGTTGGGAACAAACGTGGCGATTGTATTTGATTGTTGATGCGAATGTCTTACATTCGTTGTGGCAGTGCTCGGGACGAACTGGATTTGCGTTGTGTTATTTGTTGCATGCCGGGTTGATTCGAATTCTGTTTGGCACTGCGATCTAAAAAATGAGCAATTGTTACACCGTTGGGTCAGAAATTCGGTACTGTAATCTCTGGCTCAAAAGCTGTCGGAACGCTTAGTTTGAATGAAACAAACGAAAGCTGTCGATCTTGATTTTGGGGGACTAGTTTCAGACTAGTTTAGAGGCGTGCGCCGCGCCGCCGACTTCAGGTAAAGGTCGGCGGCGCGCCGGCGTCACGCCGATGTGCTTACTATTTTTACATGCAATCGTCGGCGCGGCGCGGCAGCGGCGGCGTGGCGCACACCTCTACTTCAGATTCGCTGGGTAGAAACCTGGTCAAATAGTACCAATTTCCATTATTGTAACTTTCAGATACTTGCATTGCAGGGGGTGCTACCAGAAGGGTTGTAATTCGTCTATTGCGCTGATCGATTGGATGTTCTTTGGGGAGGGTGGTGTTATCACATGTGAATTTTTTCTGTCTAACCGGATTGAATTGAAACGGATTACCTAAATATGGTACATTGGATATAACAGATGCACTAGCTTGCCTGGTATTATTTTCAGTTGGCCTCGAAGCGGGTATTGCAGTACCAATGATGGGACTAGTTGGTGACACGTTGAGGTAGCGGGGCGCGGCGATGGTTGCTACTGGCAGTAGATTCGATGTATCAGCGGGAAGCGCAGCGGTTGAGAATGATGTGGAGGGTGCTGATAAAATATTCTTAGTCGCATTATTGTGCGTGGACAAAGAATTAGCGTGGTAGGTGGCGATGACGGGTGTCCGAAGAACCCGGTATTACGCGCGCGCGAACACGGAATAACTCGTGAAGGAAGAGCCTACAACATACGGCTCAATAGATCCAATTAAAACACTGCCACTCTGGCGGGCATTTTCACCACCTTGCGCCATGCTAAATTTACAATAGCACACAATATAGCAGGAAAGAATAAAAAGAAATGAAAACGCTTACCAGATCAATCCGCTCTTTACCGTCACAGAATTACGGTGTAAAGGCAAGTGAAAACTGCAAAATCTGTCGTAAATTCGACCAGATACGCCAAAGTTTTCCAATGTGACAATCCTGCTGGATTCGATTCGCCGTCCAATAATCTAAAATTTTCGGAGAGCACACTGGTTCATGGAATTGCTCAATTTAAGAAAAGCTGCTCGATTCTCTTCCGTCGCTTTTGAATTGAAATAGAATTTCGTCCGATAGTGATTTTTTTGCTGAAAAGTAAAAATAAAATAAAAAAGGGATTAATCATTTAATACAATCTTTTTTTTGTATGGTGAATACGCGCTCTTTTTGTTTTGCTAGACGCTATCACTTCGAAGTGGCGATCCACTTTTTTTTTGCTTAACCACTATTTTTTTTAAATGACGCTTCAGGTCTTCAGCCGAACTATAATTCACCGATTTTCAAGACGCACAAGCTATGGACGCAGCAGGAGTTCTAAAAACCACTTACGCAGACACCGGCTTGGAAATTGTACAGAGTTTCACGCTTTTATCCGGTCGCGAAAACGCGAAAATTAATCCCGGACTGCACCAAATATCCGACCAGATCGACTCGAGAACTAGTATATTTTTCCGCTGTCTAGTACCACGATGTTTTTTTTTCTCGTCGCCACTGTTAAAACTATAAAGTTTTTCTTTAGCGTTCTGAAATAACACACGCGTTGCTGTTGAGTGGTAAACTAGAAAAGAGAGTGCTGACTTACAATCAGCTAGTTTTATTGATATTCGTTTCTGAAGGCGCTAACGCTAACGCACTGCTGCACACTGAAGGTGTACACATTCTTCGGGGCATAACAGTTTTTTTCTATATTATTTCTTATTTGATTACATTATTTTGTTTGCATTACATTTCAAATTTAGTATATTGGGTGTTCAGACACAAGTGGTGTCTTTCATCCCTATTGTTTACATGATTATTATTATTTAGATATAATATGCTTTCGCAGTTAAGTGATTTTTGCAGTAGGAAGTTTTAAACCAACTTGTCGTGTGAATAAGGAGCTAAACCATTCTTACAAACTAACTTAAAAACTATAAAGAGAGCTAATGAAACCGACTTCATGCTGTCGGTTTCGAGTTACTTTACGCTTGTCCGGACATGCCGTAGACTCAGGTGATTCGCATTTCCAATGCCAAAAGATATTGACTCCTACGGTGGCAGACAAAAAGTTAAGTCGCCGGTGAGCTCTAAGCTTGCATATATGATCCTTCCACGCTTTTCTAAACTTTCTCCCTTGAGTACTATGGCTCTTAATATTGAAAAATATACTTCACCTTTCAGTCCCTTGCTAATTAAATGCCGTAACAACTGTTGATAAGTTTTGTACCTTTCCTAATTCGCTTTGTGATAATTAAACACCGGGCTAATGGGATTGGAAACAGCTTCGTGAGAAAGTGAAAAAGTTACTGGAAGCTGATCAGAATCAAAGTCAGCATGTCGTCGCTGTTGTGCAATCTTATGACAAACGCCATTTTGGGGTAAACTGAGTTAGATATGCCACATTACTTGTCTAAAAAATCTCTACAAAGTGGCGTTTACAGAATTTTGACATTCTGCTTGGTTACTGAGATATAGCGAGAAACGTGCTGAGAAATTTCTAATTTTTTGCTTCAAATGACTGTGTCTGGGGGTTGGCTCAAATTATCTTTATGTATGAGATGTTTTTATATGTAAAACTATCTGATAAACACAATGGCATAATCATTTTCGAAACAAAAATGCACGAACTGTGAGAAAAAAAGCAATTTAAGTTTTAAATTGGAAATATAGCATATTTGGCAACACTGTAACCAAAAATAACTATTTTTTCTAGAATCCCTGACTCATTTCCTTCAAAATGCATCTCACCGGTTGTTTATAGACCAAATGAAGCCAAAGATATGAATAAAAGTTAATAATTGATGATTTTTTTCTATGGAAAATTTTCCATGCACGATTATGACACGCCATACAAATTTTGTCATCAATATACACCTATGACACGTGTGAAACCGACTTTTGTTTACATTTTTAAAGAAAACTCGCAATGTAGTTAACCGATTCTCGTAATATTTGAGAGATTAATGCAGCATAGATAGAAGCATCATTTGTCTTCTTTGAATTATTTATACCATTTATAAGTTTCAAGATACTCAATCTCAAACTTTATAAATCGTTTTTCTCGAAATGTGCAAAATGGCGCTTGTCATAAGATAGCACAACAGCGACGATGTGTAATCAATTCGCTACAAAGGTGACTTTGATCTGTCAAAACCAAATCAATTGTTGATGGATTCCTTACAGACAAATAATAATTATTAACGAGCAGAGCAATCATTAAAACGTAGTACCGTTAGAATTGCTTTGAGCATTATTCCAGGATCGGTGTTTGGCGTTAAAAACACCGATTATGAAGAATTTCGACCGATTTCTTGTAAGTTTTTGTAAGTCTCCTTTCAAGAAATTAATTTGCTCGCCAGTGCACTGAAAAGGCAAATAGGCTGCAGCAATAAAAACGATACCAACTTCGATACCCAAACTGTCGATCACTTTGGTGTCAAGATATGGTGTAATGGAATGTTTGATCCTGGGATTAATCGCTATTGCTATTTCACCGCTGGATCCAATAATTCGGTCAAAACGATGAATAACAAAATTAGAGTTACTCTTTAATTTAATATTTGGTTTTAAAAAAATTCGGTCACAACGGCTATATGCACTTTATGCATCCTCAAGAAGTTGAAAAATTCGTCTTCGCACGTTTTTAATGAATGAGCATTCCAATTTAATAAATTTAGATGAATATTTAAAGTCGTTATTAAACTTTAATTTCATTACAATTTTGTTAGAATATTCTCATCCCGCTTGAAAAGCTTCAAACATGGAGGTAGAATTTAACACAGCAATCATCATATGTAACATAGAATCTTGCAAGTATTATAATTTTTCTTCCGTTACGCTACCTAGATCCATTCGACTAAAGGAAGCGTTGGGTGCAACCGAGTTTGTAGGCGTGGTAGTGGTAGCCGTTATTTTGGCCTTGTTACCTGCCACTGAAGCAACGAAGACGAAGATAGGTAGAGAAGCTGTTAATCTATTTTGAAGCGGATTAACACGTTCGTACTTGTTTTCTTGAAGTGTAGATAAATTGTTTATATGATGGTTTTGTTGCCTTGAACGAGAATTTATAATTTTTTCTCGAACAGGACAAGCCCAAAAATTTGATTTATGGTTTTCACTACAATTAGCGCATTTCTAACTTCTTTTTGGTATTTTGTACCTGACAAGTATCTTTTGTGTGCGATTTATCACCACAGATCATACATTTGGAATCCAAATGACATTTTTTTGTACCGTGCCCAAAGCCTTGGCATCTACGACACTGGGTCAGATTTTGAATTCTGCCGCCATATCGTCTATAATGTTCTCACTTGGAACATGAAACGTGCTTTTACTAATGATTTCAAATTATTAACCTCAGCACGGTTAAAATGAATTAAATAAAGCTCCTGGATAATTCCAGAGCGTACTGGTGGATTATCGCCGCTAGCCTTTCTCTTCTTTCTTCATAAGAATAACTTGTGCAGGGGAGAAGCCAAGTAAATCTTTCAATTCGTTGGATATTTCATCCAAACTTTGACCTTTCATGACAGCCTTGAATGGTCTATCTGTCTTGAAATCATATGAATAAAATTTATATAACTTCTCCGTAAGATACTGGAGTAGTCGTTTGTGGCCAATCAATTCCTCCGCTGTAACTCGACATTATTCTCTTCGGCCAATCTGAAAAGAGACTTTCACGTCCGGAAAGAACGTCGAAAGCTCAGTTCGAAAGGCTTTGAAGTCGGAGATCATCACTGTTATAGACGGAGGTGATTGCGTTTTCTTCTCATTGGCTTTATGCGCAGTGCGAGGAAATTTAGAAATTTCATCAGCTTTACATTCGGATAAAACAGCGAATGAGTTGCTGCAATCAATTGAGAGGCTGAGAGCAAGAGTGGGTTAAAAATTCAATGCGAGCAAAAATGGTATAAGTTTTATTAAGAGCTAAACCGGTTTAAGTTCCAGAGGAATTCCTCGAAGGTCCGTCCGAAAATCTTTAAAATCGTGACCGACCATCTTAGATTCCGATAAAACTTTACAGGTTCAACCGGCATGGAAGGCTAAACAATTTCCACAATTTCAATAAGATTATTTTGACTCAAGCGTAATTTTTTAAAAGGGCGTAAATGCTTCTACGTGCAATAATTTTTTTTGTGCGATTACAATATTTTATACAGTAAAAACTATCTGAGAACGAAACACAGGTAATGAATACTTCTTCCCCCAAAAATTTACGTTGAAAAAAATATTGTGTTATTTTTCACAAAAACAAAAATTTATGACAAAAATTCAAATTGCAAAAAAAAACATTTTTTCTTATTTTTTATATTTTGTCAACAAAAATCTAAAGAGAAAGGAAACATTTTGAATGTGGTTTCATGATGGAGAAATTATTAGCAAAAAAGTTTTTCTAACAACAACTTTATACATGTTTTTAAATTTCATACTAATTGACATACAAAACTGGAATTTTATTACAGAATATAATTCTAAGTATCATTTTAAATCAAAATGCATTTAATAAATATCTTCCAAAATGCGATAGTTTTCGAGATATTTGGAATTTTACTCCAACAAAAACAATTCATTCATGAAATTATGTCCTTTTTAAAAGTTATTCGCCAAAATAAGTCTAATGTTTATCGTTTTAAAGACATAAAAGAAGCTAATTCATACTATTTGCAGTCAAAAGTAAAATTTTATTTTTGAACACGCCATTTTAAATCAAAATTATCATAACAAAAAATTTCTGAAATGTAGTAGTTCTCGAGATATTTTAAGTTTTGTTTTAACAACACAATTATTTTGTTTTATTACGACCTTTTTCAGAAGTTATTCGCGTTTCTCCATCAATAACAATTAGTTTTTCGTAAGGCCCATAACATTTCCTATAACTCCCCATTGACATCAAGGCGATATTGTAAACCATTTGAAATCTATACAAAATCAGTTATTGTTTGCTGATAATTTCTCCATCATGAAATTACATTCAAAATGTTTCTTTTCTCTTTAGATTTTTGTTGACAAAATATAAAAAATTAGAAAAAATGGGTTTTTTGAAATTTGAATTTTTATCATAAATTTTTGTTTTTGTGAAAAATGACACAACATTTTTTTCAGTGTATATTTTTTTCGTGCAGAAGTATTCATTACCTGTAACTCGTTCTCAGATAGTTTTACTGTATAAAATAGTGTAACCGAACAAAAAAATTGAAATTATTGCACGTCTAAGCCCTTTTGAAAAATTGCTTTTGTATCTGAATATTGAAATGGCCAGATAAAATCATGGAAATTCATAAATCGAACATGAATGTAAAGTTTTGTTCGAATCGATGATGGTCATATTTTGCGGTCGGCCGGTTTCTCATTGAATCCCTCACCAGTCAGAGCAGAAATGGGTTAAAAAACGCTTTTAATCCACCTAACAGTGTGATGAGACATTTCTTATAACTCTTATCACTCTCTTCGGATATTATATCATTTGAGAACATTTAGAACTCTATGCTTCGCGATGTTTTTGATAACACATACTACATGGGATAGTGGCAGGACTCAGAGAATCGCTCAAATCAGTATAGGACAACATCAGTGCTAGAAATCTCAAACCAAATCAATGGGAAAGCGAAAAAGTGGCCCATAAAATAGACGTACAAACGAATTATTGCTTATGCTCTGTTAATAAAATATCTAAATTGCTCAATAAATGGATTGTGGTGGGAAAACTGAATTTTCCTAAGGGGGTTATATATCGTGCTGAGCCAGAAAAATTGAAATTTTCTTTGAATCGATTTCCAGTTTATACTTTACTCAAATTTCCAACGCGACTGAAAACTAAGAAATGAAATCGTAGCTCCTGATATCACGCTATCTCTGAAGTGCATGCGTGCATAGTTCAAACTTTACTTCGACATCGACTTTTTCTAAAAGTGACTTCCCACTAGTATCCTTGATTTGAATTATTATCGCTAATCCTAATGCTAAAGAACAAATTAAAATCTCTCGAAACCCTACCGTTTGAGAAAATCATCATCAATACTGGAATTTACATTTTCGCGAAACTTTTCGACAACCTCCCGTCACTTGCGTTAATGCACTGGGTGCACAATGCTCTGAAAATCTATCGAAATCGTCTTAAGGCACCAGCGGGTCTCATTCAGAGCCATTTGCCCGGTGAGTTAAATCTGTAAAGAATACTACAAATTAACTTCTATTCCATAATTTTCAGCTCAGCAATTCGAGAGATCGTGCTCACCGCAAAATATGAAAAATAAACTGGGTTGTGAAGCGAGCTCACTATTTATTAAAAAATCACGGTTTAATACAAAATAAAACTTAAAAATTTCAAATAGTTTATAATTTTCACAAATTTATGAGGGTAAGATGTTTAGTAAGCTTTTGTAATATTGTGTAGGAAAAAAGCTGAAAATTTCAGTATTTTCTCTATCTGCAACATAAACCCTTAAGTATAGCAATTAATACGAATAACCGAATTGGAATGGGTTCGCCAAATTTTGGAAGAAGTCGATAAAATAACCCCTTGAAAACTTTCTGAAAATTGTTGTAGTTCGATGCCATAAAAAAAAATCCCAAAAATGGATGTGGGATACAGTGAATAATACATACAATAAAGACCCGTTTTTATCAGTTTCATGGTGTATTGGTGGCTGACAAAATGGGGATATTGATTAAATCGGGCAATTTTCGTTTTCTATATAATAAACTGAAGCTGTTAAAATATTCTTCCCGCCCCTTGGTGTAGTCTGATAACTATTTCTGATTATTTAATATAAATTTCTTTTAACACTCGGAATACCAAGGGGGTAAAAAGTTACGCGGACTACCAAGGGGGTCTAAAAAAATGGGAACGCTTACTTTGACCGGTCATATCTCAGCCGTTACATAATCGATTTTAAATCTGTTTTCACCAATAGATATGTCTTTTGTGCATACGTCGAATTAAAAAAAATAGAAGAATAGAGTTGTCTACCGTAAGTTACAGTAAAAAGAGTATAACAAAGTCAGTGAGAAAAAAATGGGAACGCTTCTTCGACTTGCCATATCTTAGCTGTTTGCTCACCAATTTTATTTCTTTCTTCACCATTGGATAGGTAAATCTTTTATAAAATCAGTGAATAAAGAATGATGGAAAACAAATTTGTATATCTGAAGTAATTGTGAAAACAGTAATTGAGAGTCAGTACAGATGAAATGAGTTTTTTCTGTTCAAACAATCGTATCATGACCGTTTGTCACCAATTTCAATTTTCCTTACACCAATGCAATCCTTAGAGCTTCTAGACTTGTAATATATGCAATAAATAGTAGATTTTCAAAAATTACTATACTTTTTCGAGTTTTTAGGAGATAGGATTTTTATAATGTATGTGACATACAGTTGATTGAAATTCTTTGCGACTTGTTAGTTTTACGGTTTGAAAATTTCCTGTTTACTCAATAGTTCTACATATTATACATGGATATTATTATATCAAAATGTTTCAACAAACGTGGAGAAACACAATATTGTATGTAAGTTACTAAATAATAGAGTGTGTTAGGACGATTAAGTAAATACGAAGAAGTTCAGAATTTTAAAATATTCGTCATATAACTTTAAATTTGAAGCGATGACCTATACATTTTAATACACCAATCGATTGTAATTGATGGCGGCTACAATTCCTAAAAAAAACACATTTTTATATTTTCTCAAAAAATAGCCAAAAGTACGTAGAAGTACAGAAATTTAATTTAGTTGGCAAATGACGTCGAATTCAAAGTGATGGCCTATACCTTTTTATATACCAATCGATTATAATTGATTTTGGTAACAATTTTTGGAAGAACGTTTTTTATATTTTCTCAAAAATAGACAAAAGTACGTAGAACTACAGTAATTTCATTTAGTTGACAAATAACTTCAAGTATTCAAAGCTATCACATATGCAATTTATACACCAATCGATTGTAATTGATTTGGGCTACAATTTATGAAAGAACAAATTTTTATATTTTCTAAAAAATAGCCTGATAACCCTCCGAGCTCTCGATCGAAGCAGTTCGTTTTCTGGTGCTGTGCATAAAGTGAACAAGAATAAATTGTCAGTGAAGGTCAACCATTGTTCGAGGCAGTCTTTGTTCGCCGGTGCCCAGGCTAGTGAAGTGAATACCAGAATAGCCGGAATCGCCGCTATATAAGCTAAGTATTTTTTTTCCTTTCATTTCCCTTTCCCCGATCGGTCTCTACTTCTGCCCTTTCCCCTGAATATAAGTTTCATCTCTCGTTTACACCACGTGTTATCCTCGTGCCTAAATGGCCGAGGGCGAAGTAACATTGGATGGGAATGATATTCCCATGGATATACCGGATAAACCCGAAATTACTCCCTCCCCTGATTCCCCCAGTCCTCCCCGTATTAAAACATACCCAGCCAGTTCGACTGGACCCTGGGTGGTGTATTTCCGGCCCAACACGAAATCGCCCAATATTCTAGAAATCTCACGGGAGCTGACTGCCAACTACCCGTCCGTGGCTCAGATAACACGTGTTCGAGCTAATAAGATACGCGTTATAGTAAATGACCTCGACCAGGCAAACCAGATTGCTCGCAGCGAGCGTTTTACGAAGCAATTCAAAGTGTATGTGCCTTGTAGAGTTGTGGAGATCGATGGGGTCGTCGCCGAACCGGGTCTAAAGTGCGAAGACCTGTTGAAGTACGGGGTTGGCTGCTTTAAGGACCCTTCACTTCAAAAGGTGAAAATTCTGGAATGCAAGCAATTGTATTCCGCAAAAACTGAAGATGATAAGACAACTTATTCTCCGTCAGACTCGATTCGGGTGACTTTCTCCGGATCTGCTCTTCCCAACTATGTCCTCCTGGATAAGGTTCGCCTACCTGTTCGCCTATTTGTACCGCGGGTAATGAACTGCAGCAATTGCAAGCAACTGGGCCACACAGCCACTTATTGTGGCAATAAAAAACGGTGCGGCAAATGCGAGGGAGAGCATGAGGATGACGCTTGCGGTGGAGAAACTGAGAAGTGTATTTACTGCGGGGGCCCTCCGCATGCTCTTAAGTCATGCCCGGCGTACAAGCAGCGCGGGGATAAAATTAAGCGCTCCCTTAAGGATCGCTCGAGGCACTCTTATGCAGAAATGCTAAAGAATGCTTCGCCATCTGTCCCTTCCGAAAATTCCTTTGCTCTTTTGGCTGGCGTTGAGCAAGAATCTGACGACCCACAAGAGGGAACATCATTGGTTAACCCAGGGGAATCCAGGAAGAGGAGAAATCCAGCCTCCCCTACATTGCCTCGTAAGGGTGCCAAGGTGTCGTCCACTCAGAGTGCGCCAACCGCAATCAATAAATCCAACGGAAGTGATGCACAAAAGCCGAAGCAATTTGCTCCAGGACTTGGAAATATTAATTCTAACAAGGAGTACCCACCACTTCCAGGGACACCAAAAACCCCAAGTGTCCCCTTTTTTCAAACAGATACTCAGTCCAGTAGCGGACTAATGAAATTTTCTGACATAGTGGACTTAATTTTCACAGCTTTCAATGTTACTGATCCTCTTAAAAGCCTTCTGATACGTTTTCTCCCTATAGTGCAAACATTTTTGAAGCAGTTGACTACTAAATGGCCCCTCCTTGCAGCGATCGTATCCTTCGATGGCTAAGTCATCGAACGAGGTCACCGATTCGATCACTGTTCTACAGTGGAACAGCAGAAGTATCCTCCCGAAAATCGATTCCTTTAAATTTTTACTAAATAGTTTAAAATGTGATGCTTTCGCATTATGTGAAACTTGGTTAACTTCCGATATAAATCTCAACTTCCACGACTTTAATATAATTCGTCTGGATCGAGAAAACCCCTATGGAGGAGTACTTTTGGGGATCAAAAAGTGCTATTCTTTCAACCGAATTAACCTCCCTTCGACACCAGGCATTGAAATTGTCGCTTGTCAAGTTTTAATCAAAGGTAAAGACCTTTGCATTGCTTCCATCTACATTCCTCCTAGAGCCTCGGTAGGGCACCGAACGCTTTGTAATATCACGGAATTCTTACCGGCACCGCGGCTAGTTCTGGGAGACTTTAACTCGCACGGTACGGTATGGGGCTGTCTTCATGATGATAATAGATCAACATTAATCCAAGATCTTTGCGATAATTTCAACATGACCATCTTAAACACGGGAGAAATGACGCGGATTTCTACACCACCAGCACGCGCAAGCGCGTTGGATTTATCGCTCTGCTCGACATCGCTACAGTTCGATTGCAGGTGGAAGGTGATCCCTGATCCCCACGGTAGCGATCATTTGCCTATCGTGATTTCAATTGCTAACGGTTCAAGACCATCGGAAACAATCAATGTATCGTATGACCTCACACGGAACATTGATTGGAAGAGTTACGCGACCGCGATATCCGTTAAAATCGAATCCACTCAAGAACTTCCTCCGGAGGAAGAGTACAGGTTTTTGGCTGGCTTGATTCTCGACAGTGCGAATCAAGCTCAGACTAAACCAGTACCCAGCGCGAATACCCATGGACGGTCTCCCACCCCGTGGTGGGATAAAGAGTGCTCAGAGCTGTACGCGGAAAAGTCCACTGCATATAAGGCCTTCCGGGAAGACGGGTTACCCGCTAGCTATCTACAGTACGCGTCGTTAGAAAGGCGAATGAAGAGTCTAATGAAAGCCAAAAAACGTAGTTATTGGCGCCGGTTCGTCGACGGGTTAACGAGAGAAACAGCGATGAGCACTCTTTGGGGTACGGCTCGACGTATGCGTAACCGTAATAGTACCAACGAGAACGTGGAATATTCAAACCGTTGGATATTTGCTTTCGCCAAGAAGATCTGTCCGGACTCTGTCCCGGTACAGAAAACGTACCGCGCCGCGTCTCCTCACGATACCGCGAACGAAACACCGTTTTCGATGGTGGAGTTCTCACTTGCTCTGAAGAATCTACCTGACACTGCAAAAAGGCGCTTGTTGAATTTATTTAACAAGTTTCTTGAGGGTAACATTGTCCCTCATGACTGGAGGCAAGTGAAGGTCATCGCCATCCAAAAACCAGGAAAATCAGCCTCCGATCACAACTCGTATCGGCCGACTGCAATGCTGTCCTGTATTCGGAAGTTGTTTGAGAAAATGATCTTGTTTCGCCTCGACAATTGGGTTGAAGCAAATGGCTTACTGTCAGATACACAATTTGGCTTCCGCAAAGGCAAAGGGACGAACGATTGCCTTGCGTTGCTTTCTACAGAAATCCAAATGGCCTATGCTAACAAAGAGCAGATGGCATCAGTCTTCTTGGATATTAAGGGGGCTTTTGACTCAGTTTCTATCAACATTCTGTCAGAGAAGCTGCACCAGCATGGTCTTTCGCCAATTTTAAATAACTTTTTGCTAAACCTGTTGTCTGAAAAGCACATGCACTTTTCGCATGGCGATTTAACAACATCGCGATTTAGCTACATGGGTCTTCCCCAGGGCTCATGTCTAAGTCCCCTGCTCTACAATTTCTACGTGAATGACATTGACGATTGTCTTGCCAATTCATGCACGCTAAGGCAACTTGCAGACGACGGCGTGGTTTCTGTTACAGGGCCCAAAGTTGCCGATTTGCAAGGACCATTACAAAATACCTTGGACAATTTGTCTGCTTGGGCTCTTCAGCTGGGTATTGAGTTCTCCACGGAGAAAACTGAGTTGGTTGTTTTTTCTAGGAAGCGTGAGCCGGCGCAACTCCAGCTTCTATTAATGGGTGCAACGATCAACCAGGTTTTCACATTTAAATATCTCGGGGTCTGGTTCGACTCTAAAGGTACCTGGGGATGTCACATTAGGTATCTGAAACAGAAATGCCAACAAAGGATCAATTTTCTCCGAACAATAACTGGAACATGGTGGGGTGCCCACCCAGGAGACCTGATCAGGTTGTACCAAACAACGATATTGTCGGTGATGGAGTACGGGTGTTTCTGTTTCCGCTCCACTGCGAACATACACTTCATCAAGCTGGAGAGAATCCAGTATCGTTGCTTGCGCATTGCCTTGGGTTGCATGCACTCGACCCATACGATGAGTCTCGAAGTGCTGGCGGGCGTTCTTCCGCTAAAAAATCGATTTTGGGAACTCTCATATCGATTGCTCATTCGATGCGACATTCTGAACCCGTTGGTAATTCAAAATTTCGAGAGGCTCGTCGAGCTTAATTCTCAAACCCGTTTTATGTCCTTGTACTTCGACTACATGGCACAGAGCATCAATCCTTCTTCGTACAATCCCAACCGTGTCCGTTTCCTAGATACTTCTGATTCTACTGTATTCTTCGACACATCCATGAAGGAAGAGATTCGTGGAATCCCGGACCATATACGCCCGCAAGTGATCCCCAATATATTTTATAATAAATTCCGAGAAGTCGACTGTGACAAAATGTTCTACACTGACGGATCAAATCTCGATGGGTTCACTGGCTTCGGTATCTTCAACAATACTATCACCGCTTCATTCAAGCTCAATGATCCTGCTTCAGTTTACGTCGCAGAGTTAGCTGCAATTCAGTACACCCTTGGGATCATCGACACTCTGCCCACAGATCACTACTTCATCATTTCGGACAGCCTCAGCTCCATCGAGGCTCTTCGTGCGATGAAGCCCAAAAAGCAATTCCCATATTTCCTGGGGAAGATACGGGAGTCCTTGTGTACGTTATCTGAAAAATCTTATCAGATTACCTTTGTTTGGGTCCCCTCTCATTGTTCTATCCCGGGCAATGAAAAGGCCGACTCATTAGCAAAGGTGGGCGCATTAAATGGTGACATATACGAAAGACCAATCTGCTTCAACGAATTTTTTAGTATTTGTCGTCAGAGGACACTCAACAGTTGGCAAACCTCGTGGAGCAATGGTGAACATGGACGATGGCTACATTCCATTATCCCAAAGGTATCAACGAAGCCTTGGTTCAGGGGGATGAATGTGGGTCGGGATTTTATTCGTGTAATGTCCCGACTTATGTCCAACCACTACACCTTGGATGCGCATCTGCGGCGTATTGGGCTTGCGGAGAGTAGTCTGTGCGCTTTTGACGAGGGCTATCACGACATCGAGCACGTTGTCTGGGTATGCGCCGGGTACTTGAACGCCAGGTCTCAGTTAAAGGATTCCCTTCGGGCCCGAGGTAGACCACCCAATGTCCCAGTCCGAGATATACTGGCAAATCGTGATTTCCCCTATATGTCCCTTATTTATACTTTCATAAAAACGACAAATATCCCAATTTAGCCCCTCTCTTTTTATTTCTCGTTTTAGAAGCTTTCTCTTGCCTTGTGGGACCGATCAGCTCCAGACTGCAACTATGTAACCGCCGTCGCACTTACCACTACGGAAACTGAAGCGAGAGCGACTCAAGGTCCGATGACTTTTGAAGGATTCCCCGCGGGTCCGAAGAATACCATCCGCCAATCCGACCTACTAGACTGAGGCGGTAATCTTTCGCTGATCTCCCGTTTGAGCGAAAGTTGCAAGTTTTGCTCTTCTCTCCCGGTCACCATCTACGCTTTCTCTCCCCTGTCCTTGATACAACTGCTTCTACAGCCCCCCTCTGAATATCTTGACCAAGCATAAGTCTCCGCTAAAAAAGTTCAAATTTGTATTCTGTATTCCTAGTTTTATGATAGTTGTAATTTTACCTCTTTGTTAAAACTATTGTCCCCCATCTTGTAAATAGAATTGTATCCCTAGTCTTAAAACACCTGCGAATTTTCTCATAAATATTTGTTCCCCCTTTTGTGTACCAAACTATATTGTTAGTTTTAAGATAACTGTAAATATTTCCTAAAAATTAATACTATTGAATTCCTTGTTTTAAAATTTTTTCATAAAAAAAAATCTTTCGCCCCCTCTCTTGTATATAGAATCTTATTTCTAGTCTTAAGATAGCTGTAAAATTTTTCTTTTTTAAAAAAATATTTCAACATTGTAACCTCCTAGTTTTAAAATATACAAAATGTAAAAACAAAAGAATTTGGCACCGCCAAGCTAACGCATTTGTGCCTATCAAATAAACGAAATGAATAAAAAATAGCCAAAAATACAGAAATTTCATTTAGTGGGTAAATAACGTCGAATTCTAAGGGATGATTTATACTTTTTTATACATCAATCGATTGTAATTGATGGCGGCTACAATTTCTGAAAGAACACATTTTTATATTTTCTCAAAAGATAGACAAAATACGTAGAAGTACGGAAATTTGATTTAGTTGGCAAATAAGGTCAAATTCAAAGTGATGGCCTACACTTTTATATATACCAATCGATTGTAATTGATTTCGGCTACAATTGTTGTAAGATAAACTTTTCATATTTTCTTTAAAAAAAAACAACAAAAATACGTAGAAGTACAGAAATTTCGTTTGATTGGCAAATAACTGCAAATTAAAATTTATACACCAATCTATTGTAATTGATGGCGGCTACAATTTCTGATAGATCAAATGTTCATATTTTCTCAAAAATTAGCCAAAACTACGTAGAAGTACGGAAATTTGTAGTTCTGTGCCAATCAGATGAAATTTATGAACTTCTACGTATTTTCGTCGTTTTTTTGGGGGGTAGAATTTGGGTAGAATTGTTACAGAAAGTTGTAACTGCACTTTAAGATGCATACAAACATAATTACAATATAATTTCATGTGAAAACTTCTTAGCACATCTTATTACACTGGTTTCCATTCATAACCGGATCGTTTTCGTGGAACAAATTATATTAATACTTTTGGCCAGCTTTTTGATACGAATACACTTCTGTGCAGCGCATTCATTCAGTTATTTTTTGGTTTATTTTCAATTTCAATTTTAAACTGAACTTTATTTTTGCGCTATCCCTGAGTGGGATTAACGAGCAAAAATGTATCAGACAAGATCACGCAGTTAAATTGTGCTGTACAATTTTAAATGTGTCACAATCTGCCTTCACATATAACAAATAAATGTTTTTGTTTTATATTTCCTCTAAACTGAAGGCATTCGATTGTTTTGTGAACCTTTAGTAAGATTGGAAGTGTATAAATGACGGAGGCGTTGAAACTGAATGCACGCACAAATAGGCAACTTTTACAAAAAAATCCATTCTAAATGTGGTAAATATACTACATTTCCCGATGTCGCTTAACAGGTAAGTAATTTAAAGAATAGGAACTTCGTAAGAAATAATCGTGACTCACTCACTTTTTTTCAAGAATCAATTACTTTGATCGATTCACGATTTACTCTGACTATCACAGTGTATGCGGGTATACCGGAGGTCTGAGTCACCACTAGAGGCATCCCGAAAACACAGCTCCCATGGGTGGGTTCGAATTGAGCGAGCGATAGAGGTTAGCGCAAGGAAACAAATAAATCGTAATGCGAGGGTGTGCGGCGAGCCATATGTTCCATTGCGATACAGCGGTTATGAAGCGAAAGGGTATGAGAGAATTGGTTGATTGGTCTTACATGGCGCAGGGTTGCCTGTTACTTAGGTTCTAGCTGTGGGACGGACGATGAGGGTGTTGACAAATAAATGTTATAGGGTTGATGTAGGGTAAGGTGGGTGGGACTGTTGGGTAAATCCGATCCTCCTCCGTTATCGAAAATCGGAATCATTACGCGGACTAATATCAATGTTGTCGAAAATAATCATAATGGTGGTATAACAGCATTTCATTAGTCTACATTGGGTTGCTCCAACGACAATAAGTGTGTCTTTACAACTTTTGATTTGATTTTCGTGCATCATTGACTACAGGATAGTTTTGATTGTTAAAGTGATTGCATAAAAAAGGTAAATTGATTTAAATTCTTTGATTAAAGTCCCACAAAGCGCATAGATGAATTTAGTCCAAACATTTTTCCTATGTGTTTTAATTGCATCGCAATGAAAAATAACGCGGTGGGGCAAATCCGACCTCCAAATAGTGGGGTAAATCCGACCGCTTTTTTGCTAAGAAATTGTTTATTTATCAAATTGAAATATATTTTTATTGTTATTATTTATTATTTTTTGCAAAATGGCTCATAATTACAAACGAAAGCCACAAAACGCGATGAATATAGTATTCGTCGAGCAATTCCTGCGATGCAAATGGGAATATCTTTACGTGCTACTGCTCGTGATTTTGACATTCCAAGATTGACATTGAATTCCATTTTCTTCGTGTTACAATTCAATAACATAACATTCATTGATTTATCATCGAAAAACCATAAAATTTGGGTAATATCTGTGCTAAATCAACCAAAAACATAGGCGGTTGAACCATTTTTGAAAACAGCGAAAATGAACGTTTTCGTAAAACGCTTGTATCTCAAAATTTTTACAAGATGCGAATAAAATGCTATATATAGAAAGTTGCACAGAAGACTAACCTTTAATTTGGTTTATAAAATGACTTTATTCGATATAAAATGAACATTTTACAGCAAAAATCATTTACTAGGTCGGATTTGCCCCACCTTACCCTACCAATAGTCGTATACTTACGGAAAACTTTTGTTAAAAAATCAGTGAATATATCTATAGGCGTTGTTAATACGTCAAACGAAAGCTTTCAATCCCTATTCCGTAGATAAAATATAAAGATTGTTCATTAACCGACCGACAGGGGTCCACTAGGAGGTTGATAACAGTCTATTATTTTTCTCCGGATAAAACCAGCCTAGAGGCCGTGGTGCATCCGATGGGATGAAGTTTCCCAACCAAGAATTGATCCACTGCTCCCATATCGTATTAGGCGACTTAAAACTGGAGTCCTCAAATCAACTTGTTTCTCCGTGCCGAGGACTGAATGGCCGGCAGGACTAAAATATGCCAGTCGCGCACGGAGTGTCATGGGTCTTACCCTTACTGTGTTAAGCGAATCGCTGACACAGTGGACGTTTGTTTCTTCGGAAATTGTGGAATTCAGATGGTGATGTCCCTAATACCCATTTCGGGGTTCGCTATAGGTGATTAGAAGCCAACGTGTTTGGTATCTTCTAGCTGCTGTACAACAAATTCTGATAATGAAATGTGTAATTCTATCTTCTAGTATGGTTAGAGCAGCACAAATTATTCTTCACTATAAATGTACAGCACAAGGTGCGGAAAACTCGCTCACCGCCATGAGCATACATGAATTTGTTTCCTTATACATCGTCGGGGGTTTACGCTCTCGTTAAAAAGATACAGACCCACACAACTCGTTCCGCATCACACCGTATGCGATTACGAAGAGAGAGAGAATCGGAAATCGCAAAATTTTTTAACGCGTTCCGCATTGCCGATGCAGTGAGGTAATGAGTGCCATCGAACATATTCGGCAGCGAACATGTTCGTTCGGAAAAATGATCCAAATCTTCGTGCGCAATCCTGAAACTAAACGATTGAAATATATGGCTGGCCTGAAAATATCGGTAGGAGTCAGTGTCCGCCTGGACACCGCACGGAGTGGCAGTTTCTGCTGTGTAGGTTCAACTCGCAGTCATTTCCTTGCTGCGTGTTAATTCTATCATGCGCATGTTATCGCTCGAGTTGAACTCTACCATTGTATGTACAAATGCCGTACTTACGATGTAGACAAGATGTGTGGTAATGTACATTGGTTTAGATTTGTTTGGATTTAGTTTAATTTTCAATGTTCAGGCGCGTTCGGCTCCTTCCATGCGCTCCATTGAGAGGAAACTTAGATTTGTCTTCTTTTCTATGCCAATAAATAATCTCGAAAGTTGTGCGTTTTATAGCGTATCATTGCGCGAATATAGCTCACTACTTCCGGTGATATGCATTTGCATAAAATTGACAAAATATCGATTGTCGCTGATCAATTTTCTTGTTTTTAACTGTAATGATAATATCTTTTGCTTCAATCATATGATTATCCACGTTTAGGTGGTTTTGGCTTGAGACGAAGCTGGCCCAGGTTATAACTCAAATTGTTGTTAAAATAAATTAAGTGATAACAGTTTCGGTTGAAACCTGACTCAGTTTCGAGATCAAACAAAAACACATTCGTGCTAGGGCATACGAGTCCGGTGCATAAAGTTCATACCTTTTTGTGTGTATGAAATTAGGTGTGAATAAACAGATAGAAAGGGAATCATATGTATCAACTAATAACAATATAATAAAATATGATAGATAAATCGAAATTTTAAAAACAGTTTGCCAAGCGAAATTTTCACTGAAATGCTGTTAAGTTTATTAAGTTTCTTGGAACTAATAATTGGAATGAAGAATCTGGCGGAGTAACTATTGGTGTTTGTTTCAGGCAAGATTTGTTCACAAAAATAGATAAGGCTAGTAACTAGGACTATAACCATTCATGTATGCGCTTACAGTTGTATTATCTATAGCATTGCAGTTATTGATATTAGTCTGAAAGGATTCCGCTAGAGCAGTGCTGCCAGGGACATTTTCAGTTAGCAGTGAAAATGATATTTGTATAGATATTTTCGTTATATTGCATTATTATTGAAAACTGATAAAAACATATAAATGTGAACAATCTTTGTCTATCTTTCCTATGCTATGGGCTATTGAACAATTGGGCAGGTCATTGCGCTCTGATAGAAGCATCACTCTTGATAATCAGAGGTTTTTGATATTTCTTGATACAAACAAACCAAAAAAAAAAGTTTAGCATAAAAGGTTTCGAGTGATCGGTGTGAATGAATTTGTTTATAGACATCATTAAAAAACCGGAGATGGAAAACGTGTGCAACTTTCGTAGCCATATATTTTTCCAATCATGATAACTGGCCAACAACATTTCGATCCGCCTCAAATTGTTTAAAATCACAGTATTTTCAAATCGATTGGAATTTCTGAATCGGACAAGATCAGTTGAGTTTGAATCTAATATTAATAGTAGACCCCATGTTATATAATACTTTCAGAGAAAATTGGTTAAATCTCACGGTATAAAGATACTTTCCTAAGATTCAAATTTGAAAAATGTTACATGGTTAATTTTACGAAGATGCGAATTTTAATCCTGGTCGCAATTCTATGATTGTGAGTATTGTGTGAATTATATTAGAATTTAAACTAAACTGTTCTCATTAGGGTCTGATCCAAAAAAATGTGAAAAGCCTTCAGACAGCACAGAAAAGCTCTTAGGAAAACTTGGAGTCTCAAACCGAATTACATCTTTGAGTTTATATAAAAAATTGTATGTTTAATAATGTTCTTGTGTGGTGTCAGATGGAAGAAGTGATAACAATCCTGTAAAAGCTTAGCTATCTGCTGAGAATGGTGTCCATTGCGATAACTGGGGCACTTACGATACAGAACTGCGTAGAACTGAAGAACTTATAAATACTATCAATTTGGACAGTCTTCGGCTATATTTTCCAAGCAACTGGATTTTTGCAAAGATTCTAGGGGAATTCTATTGTGCGTCGGCAAGTAAACATTGAGTAGTAGCTTATTATTGAAAGAGAAGCACATACCGCAGAGAACAGGCGTCCATCTTTAGCGTTTAACTTGTGTAAAAATCACTAACGTTGTCGAAGCTAATTGGGATATCTCCACCCGGTGCGTTACTGTCGTCATGTTTTTGATGACCGAGTTCGATAGATTGAAAATCGAATTGTAATGCCTGAAGATATTTAGGTTTGAAGAAAACCATTTTTGTTGTAAAAATCACTTTCAACTGTCCAAACAAAAGGTTCTTTTGAAAATTTTCTCCAGAAATAGTCTTATTATCCAGTGTAGCGCATTCCTCTGTATTTGACTCCTAAAGTGCACAGACTCTGGGTCTTACTATAAAAATTGATTCCGTCAGACACTAGTTACACTGTTACCAGTTATATTATACATAAATAATACATTTCTATGCATTGTAATCAATAAATATAACACGTGTAGCATAAAATATAGTTAACCCTTAAATGCATAACGCTGTTTTAAAACAATATGTGTGTGTGTGTTAACCATCCTATCTCCCACTAGCTGGTAGTGATTTACAGAAAAAAGATGTTTGCATGTATTTAAATATTCATGCAAATAACTTGATTCACGGATTTAGGAAGGTGTTAGCTCAATTGACTTTCCGATGACCCATTTCGTGTACAGTGCCAGACATGTTCCGAGGTCATCGTTCCATCAACTAGCCCCGCCTTACTGTAATGTTTGTATCAATTGGATTGTAACATTACAGTAAGACTTTCGATTCCATTTAAGCAGGAAATTGACGCGTATTTAGTATATTGGTTCAATTTGTATATATAACATAACAAATGTGTACTAAAACACTTACCATTTTTGCAATTTTTTACCTTCATTTCTATCTCCCATTTACGTTTCCTTTGACTCTCATCCACATTTCTTGAATTCCTGCTTATTTAAGAAAGAAAAGGGGACATAATAAAAAAACCGATAGACTCCGTGTTTTCCTCAGCGCTTTCGTTTCTCTTAGTATGGTGTCACTGCCTGTTGGACTTGTGTAAGTTGTTCCATTGGAGATCTCCAAGGGGCTGAAATTGGAGGAAGATCTGACTTCTATCCAGAAGTATCAGTTTTTCACATTAATAGATTATATGTGTGCACTACAAAACAATCCCGTGTATAATGCAACCATTTTTGAACATTTATATGTACATATACACACATATACACATACACACAAACACACATAACAAAATAATGAAATTTGAACGACATGTAAATCAATACGAATGTAAACATACAAAGCTTGAATTAAAAATTTGATTGACAATTAATGGGAACATCAAAAAGCGTATGATTTTACACTTTCGTTCGTGTAATATTACATGTCATTTATTTTACAGCAATATTAGATTAAAAATACATTAAAGTGCATTGGTATCCAGTTTAATGCAACTGTAATCTTCAATCAACGTGTAAAACTATAATGAAATTTGTCGAAGAAAGTACGATAGTTTGTGTGTATTTGTGGTGGAACGCAATTTTACATTTATATTCATGCTCCAAATATGTGCATGAAAACAAATTCAAAATTACAAAATATTTTTTTCTGTGCATATATACATACATAGATACACACATGTATACATAAAATTATACACATACATTCATACACACATACATATACAAATACCTACATACATATACGCATTGTAATACATATATACATCCATACACACATATACACAATTTCATACATATACTCGAGTTGAAGGAGGACCCCACGATTAACAGCTCAACTATACAAGAGATTATTACTACATCACTGGGAGAAAGGGCAGAAGTTAAAGTCTTAAGCCAGGACTGTGAACAAGCTGAAAGGTGCACTGAAGCTGCATTTTAACCTGGGCGAGTTGCACATGACGATCCGGTTAACTAAGGAGACACGGTACCGTACCGAAATGGTAGGGTATAAACAATAGTGTTCTATGCAAATCACTTCACACTAATTGGAGGTTTGTTTTCCTCCAGCTGTCATATATAAAACTGTCAGCCAATTTAAACGTTAGAAATAGCTCTCGTAAAGTATTTATAATGGTGTTGAAAAGCTCTACTTTGCCTTAAAACTTATTCGGGGGACGTACAATTCCGGTTGGTTATATTCCAACATGAAAATAATCCGACCGAATAGTTATTATCGATTTGTTTTCCTCCATCTATGACAGGTGGAGGAAAACAACCATTGAACACACTAATACAGTTACAGATTGTCAAGTACTCTATACAAATCCTATCAAGCAGCAAGTGTCACCCCAGCCAAGCAAGGGCCCAAAAAGCACCGCTATGTAACCTATCATCTACCACCTCACACACGAAATCAACCGACAAATGAGTACCGAAAAATATAGCCAACTACAGCGGCACAATCATCAAATCATCAAAAAGTCGCAAGAAAATGATTCCAGAGAACACTATGCTGAAGCATACACTACCAAGCAACTAGCGGAAGGAAAAGTGAAAGAGAACGTCCCGCCAGACTGAGCAGTGTGTACCCTTCCCAGAGTCGACAAGTCGGGACACGAAAGGGCTGGGTGTGTGTGTGTTGCTACACCACACGGAAGGACTGGATGACTGCAAGATGCACGATACACATCGTCACTGATGCTACACACACCCACATGCGCAACGTACACAAAATACAACTTGACACATACATCAATCCAAAACCTTCATCGATTGAGCCGAGGGGCTATCGATGTTAATCCCTCTGTTGAAACAACTCGTGCTGATGCGGTGTTGAAAATGTTAATGAGAGATATATAGATGTTAATATAAGATAGGTATAAAAAATTGTACTTATCGTTTTGCTGGTACTTGATGTAGCCAATTATCATCGTTGATAGAGCCGATAGACATCGGATGTCAACACAGTCGCATGTATGGCATATATTTCGAATTCCAGATTCCGGAATACAAACCAGAAATTCTTGTGAGTCGCCCCTCACACAAGTTTGCTTTGTCGATCCTGCATTGTCGTCACACACTTTCCAAAAATGATAAGTTAACCGTCGAAGGTCGCTTTAACACACGATAAAACGGATAAACTAACGGAGACAAAAACGAGACAACTATCGCGCCGCCGTGTTGCCAGTCCTCTAATCGAAATTAGGGAAAAAAAATGCTGTTTTAAAACAATATTACGCAAAACATCTCAAAATTATCACAGCAATGTATTAAAACTAGGAAACAATTTTCACAAAATTTAAAAAAAAAAAATTTGCACCTTAGAGGGTAACATGACTACCATGTTTGGAAATAAAGTAAAATGTGATATCAATTGATACAAAAAATATTTATTGCACATTTTTAAAAGACCTATTATGTACAACGATAATGTTGCCAAAAACGGAGCCCATTTGTTGCCAAAATCTTAGTGTACCGAAAAGGGAGCATGCAAAAATCGGAACGTGCCAAAAACGCAATCTTACTGTACTATCATTGAACAGCCTCCAAGAAACATAAAAAACACATATCGTCAATACTTCCTCCATTCCATTACACGTTGAAAAACCTTGTCAATACGCTTCAGTATTGACAAAACAACTGAACGTGTAAGGACCGCTAATACGGAACACAAACAAGATCAAACATTTATTACTAGTATATATGATGATTGACAGCAGAAATAACAAAAAGCGCCACAAAAAGCATAAGCAATCAAAACATCGGGAAAACAATATTTAGAACAGATCCATTCTTGACCGCTCATCATGCCGAATTAGATCCACATGACATCACTGTGAACAGCCTAGTGAAAGAAACCGATTTCGCGCACCCCGGCTTGGCCACAAAGTCAACTTACTGTACTATCATACTACAAATTATGCAAAACATCAAACTGTCTTGAAAAGAAAAACTATAAAGTCTGGCTCTTAAGCGTTCAATAATTCATTGTGGTATAACAAAGTTGGATTGATGATGTGCATCAAAAATATTGAACGCGTAAAGTCATTCATTTATACCTATGTGGAATATGAATGATATACAAAGGGACAATCTGCTCGCTTAGCAAATTACAAACGCGCACATGCACTCGACTGACACTACACCACTCCATCGATACAAAACACCGCGGCAGCGTCAATGCAAACAATCGCAAGCACCGATCCCGCTCGCATGCGGTGGGAATTGAATCGATTTTCGATTTAGGCGAACATAGATCGCGATCCAAATTTTTGAGGAAGAATCGCATTGCCGAACGGATCCGATCATCATTGTTCGGATACAATTCCGAACATGTATCGGAAAGAACCTAAATCGCAGCGATCCAAGGTGAGCGTAAGAGAGAAAAAATACGAACATGTGAGATACCATATTCACTTGGCTCTGGCCGATCGGGCGCTCAACAGATGCACACTCATAAACAAGAAAAACAGAATAAAGCATCGGAGGTGGGTGAGTGCGCATGAGCCTTGAGTGAGCGTAAAACGATGCGATTCTTCCTATCCTTGACAGCAACTATGAATTCATCCTACGTTATGCAGAAAGGAAAAGCTTCTATAGCTTTGGTTCAAGAACTGAATTTCCATGAAGGAAAATTCTATGTTGGAAAACTATTTAAACCCGTCTTCGTAGCTTTCAACAAAAATGGCATAACAAATCCATGTGAAATGCCTCGTGCATGTATTCTTGCAAATAGTGCTGTTGACGCATGTCTTATATCGCGATGTTTGTGCTGTCGCAGTCAATATGACCGTTGATAACATAAACAGAAAATACGTATATTGTTCAGCATATTTGCCGAATAACGAACTATCACGTTCTGATGATTTTAAAAAGGTTGTATCATACTGTGGCAGAATTGGGTTTCCCCTCATAATCGGCAGTGATGCAAATGCCCACCACATAATTTGGGGCAGCTGAGATATCCATTTGAGGGGCACCGAATTGATGGAATATTTAAGTAGTACAAATTTGGCCATACTTAATGTAGGAAATCGCCCAACATTTGCACGAGTTGGCAGAGAAGAGGTATTAGATGTAAATGTCTGTTCTGGCAGTATTACGCATGAGTTGGTAAACTGGCTCGTGCCGAACGAGTTGGAACCGTCATTATCTGATCATAAGTACATCGTTCTTGATCATTTAAGCGTCTCGCTAGATATTGTCACATATCGTAATCCTATATCCACGAACTGGCACCTGTATGATGAAGGCTTAGCAACTAAGTTTCAGGGTATCTTCCGACGATTGAATCTCCACGTGACTTGAACGAGGTCGTGCATAAAACAAACACACTCATAGTAGCAGCATACCAAGAGGCTTGCCCGCTTCGAGTTATGCACACTTAATTTTTTTGCTGAATCTCAGCATTTTTGACAACTTTTGCCGAGATTTGAACAGTGAAGAGAATTGAGATTTCAGCGAAAGCTCTAATTGTTTGCTAAGATTCTAAAAATAATTTACTGACAATCAGCAGACAAATCACTCTTTTCAAAGATATCAGTATAAACATTTACTGATTACCCGGCCGTGCGGGAAATTTCCGAGCTCAACTAAGTGTGTGCTTCTAGAGCAACACCTTGGTGGATTACCAAACTTGTTCGACTCAAATTAGTAATCGCATGTCGAATTCAAGTCGACTACCTTCTATGAGTACCTGGTCATTCCGGTATTACTGGAAATGAATGGGTGGACGAATTGGCAAGAGCGGGCACTGCGACTGATTTCGTTGGTCCAGAGTCAGTTTTACCACTTTAAATTGGATAAAGCATAAGATTCGCTTTTGGGCTGCATCCGAACATGCCAACCATTGGCGTAGCTTGCAAACTTGCGTTCAAACAAATACTTTTCTGCCGGATGTGAGTCCGAAAATGTCAAAAAATTGCTGCATTTTTCTAAGCACGACTACAGTATTATAGTTAGGGCACTGACTGGACATTGCAAACTCAATTATCACATGGCTACTATTAAGCGTGCTGAGTATTATTCATGTGATCTTTGTGTATCCGATTACGGAAATTAATTTCATTTGATATGTAACTGCCAGGCATTAATGCAATTCCATATCCGGATTTTTGGTTTCTCCACATATAGATGAACCTATGTACAGAGAGCTGAAACTCGAGGATATGCTATTATTCCTAACCCAGTGTGGTAAAGAGCTATAGTTTAAGCCATAGTTCTGTTATCTCAATATCTCCTCGGGGGTGGTGATATATCCGCTCACTGATTAAGTATTATATAGTCAATATTGAAGAGTGGTACTCGCTGAATGCATATCAACGTCGATTAATGAATATTGATAAGTTTCGGGTGCTCGACAACTCTAAGGGACTGCGAATATACCCTTCTAGCGTGTGTCATCGAAAGCGCGGAATCTATCCGTGACCTGAGAGTATTGTTTGACAGTAAACTTCCGACCACATTACTGCGAAATCTATATCCGAACCGGTCGGAGTATTTTGGAGTAGTAGCTGTATAAGTATGGGCGTCATACAACACCGTTCAAAGTAATCGATTGGAGCGTGTTCAGAGAAGCTTTGTACTGTTTGCTGTAATCCGGAAGTCTCGCTTGTGGCCCACTGAACGAGCAGCCGCTGGTGCCCTAAGACGATTTTGCTAGATATTCAGGGCAGCGTGTACTCAGTGCACTAGCGCGACTGCCGAAAGGTTAAGAAAACTGCCGTGGGACGATGCTATCCGTCTACCACAGTACAATAATAGATGTATGCTGCTAAATTTACCAACGCTTGAGTCACGTCGTACCTTCTTGCAAAGAATGTTCATCTTCGGTATGTTGTCGAGCAAAATTGACTGTCTCGATATTCTTTCAAGGATTAATTTGTTTGTTCCTCCTCGTGTTATAATAAATCAAACGCTTTTATGGATTCGTAGGCATCGTGCAGCATACGACCAGAATAATCTGGTAGATGGATGTTGCCGTAAATTTAACGAAACGTTCAAATTCTTTGACTATCATATTACTAAATCTATATATATGTCAGCGATTATAAACTTTTAACACTATAACAATATGTCATTTAACCCTCCAGCAGTCGCGCAAATGACTCGCTGTCCGAGCAGCCGCAGCTGCTCTAAGACGATTTCGCTAGATTTTCAGAGGAGCGTGCACTTAGTGCACTAGCGCGACCGCCGGACGGTTAAACTCAGTACGGTATCTGCCGAAGATCGAATATATAAATAAATAAATAAACTTGGTGGGCATAGTGAGGAATTTCTCAGAAATAATAAGCAATTGGGTCACTTGCCTCGGAATTATCCCAGATGGCAGATTTGATCAGAAATTTGGTAATCCATTATTTCCCAAACTCATATTAGCTTTTTCAATAAGATTGAATACAATTTTATATATATTTTTGTAAGTTGTAAATTTTGGTTCTTCCACACGGGATGTCAGATGGCTAATGCGTCCACAGATTTTTTTGATTTCCACTTGCAATCTAGAGTTACCAATCCAACAATTTCTAAAATCATATTACTAATTCCTGTAACTTCTAATTCAATTTTAAAAATGTTTAGTTGCTTACTTATAAATTTTTACTACTCGCTCGAATTCCGGTTCATCCCAAATTGCCAATATGGCCAAAGGATAAATTTTTGGTTACTAACCTATTAGCAATTGAAGTTTTATAGTACGCTACAAGTGCAATCTAAGTTTTATGAGTGGCTATAAAACTATCTATAGTAACTTAGGTTTATCAATCCCAAAACTTGATAATTAATATTAGTCACGTTTAGTTGATAATAAATTTCGCCACTTTACCCGCAGATTCAAGACGGCTAATGTAACCACATAATCAATAAAATAACTAACGTAATGAAAGTAATATAAACATTTTGTGAACCTAAAATATTTTTATTAGTTTCATTTAGTCGGTAGTATACCTCGCCACCTCCTCCAAGGATTCGGCAAGCAAAATTTTGCCAAAAAGTAAACCTTTTGTAACAATTATTTAGCCACTTTCCTCGTGGATTCCCGTGCTATACCGGGTAGCTAAAGTAGCTATAATTGTTATTCGGCCAACAGTAACCAACATTTGTATTTTTTTTGTAATTTACATTAGTTTCATTCTTCGTTATCTTCCCTGGAATTCCGAATGGCCAACAAATCAATATTGAGATACCTAGAACCCCCCCCCCCAGGGTTCATCGAACTCATCCAGTAACTTGTTTTTGTGAACCCTAAAACATGTATTAGTCTCGTTTAGTTGATGATAAATTTTTCCACTCCCTCGCAGCTTCCCGATCCATCGCGGATATCCTATATGACCTATGAATGCATGGCTGACTCATTTCATTTGATTTTTGTTAGTGTTTATGAATTGTTCAGGAAGGTAAACATTAATCAGCTGATGATTCAAAGCCCAAAATAACAACCGAGGGGTTCTAAGATGTAAAGTTGCTCAGTTTTCTGCTTTTGAGCAACTTGGTAATTTTTTTCCGGCAGCAATGAAACTGCCACCTTAAGGGTTTATATGTTGCAGATAGACAAAGAAAATTCATAAATTTTCAGCTTGTTTCTACACAATATAACAAAAACTTTTTAAACAACTTTCCTTTAAAAGATTGTGAAAATTATAAAGCATTTGAAATTTTTGCCTTTCTCATATAGAAAGGTTATGCAATCACTCTGAAAAACGTTAACCTAATCCCGGCCCGGAGGGCCGAGTGTCATATCCCATTCGTCTCAGTTCGTCGAGATCGGAAAAAGTCTGTATGTGTGTGTGTATGTGTGTATGTATGTGTGTGTATGTGTGTGTGTATGTGTGTGTATGTATGTGCGTATGTGTCAAATAATGTCACTCATTTTTCTCAGAGATGGCTGGACCGATTTGCCCAAACTTAGTCTCAAATGAAAGGTGCAACCTTCCCATCGGCTGCTATTGAATTTTGGATCGATCGGAATTCTGGTTCCGGAATTACGGGTTTCAGAGTGCGGCCACACAGAAATTTCTCATAAAAACTATAGGAAAAATTAAAAATAGAATTTTTATTTTTGATGCTAAATGTATTCAAGGTGCATAAAAAGTCGAGATTTGATGCAAACACGAAAAAAATTTGACGAAGATTCACTTTTTTGGATTTTGCACATTTTTGCCTTTCTCATATAGAAAGGTTATGCAATCACTCTGAAAAACGTCAACCTAATCCCGGCCAAATTTTTTTTTTCGACTCGCATAAGGTTTCTGGATTTTAACAGGGGCGTAGTTGATGGTTTACGGAGAGGGGTTACACCCCCCCCCCCCCCTCTACTGTTCACTCCCCTCCTTTAAAAATCTCCTTAAACCACCCCTCAGACCACCACCTCATACCCCTCCCTTTCAACCCCATCATCTTTAAACCACCACTATATTACAAAGCATACCAATTTAAGCTGGGGAGTCGTTCGTTCATGGGACTTTCGCCCTCCTCACATACCCATCCCCGCATGACAAAATGAGTTAGCAAGCAGATAACATTGATCTAATGCTGATTAGGCTAATGGAGTATGATATTTTTTTGTTTCAAGTGTTTCACCGTCGACACGTAGCTCATCAAGTTCGTGGCTGGCATGCTATTGTGTATAAGTGCAAAGTGTACTAAGAATGTAATGGACATTTCCACAATTATGTTGAACATAAAAAGCCTCCGTGCCATAGTTTAGAGAAATGAGAAAGGCACAATTGCACCGCTAGGTGGATTAAAACAGGTTTTTATGATACAGTTCGATTATTCTATCTAATTTTTTTTGTTTTTGTCTTGCGAAATCTGGTATGCTTAAATTATCACTATTAATACCTGTATATAGATTTTTTGGAGTATCTTTAGTAAATGAATGAATACTATTGTTATATTTATGTACTGCAATTTGTATTGCATCGTTAATTGGTAAATCTGAATTTGTATTTCTTGAGCATCTCAATATTTCTCGAATAGTTGAATATGCTCTTTCAACTTGTCCATTTGTTTCGGAATGATTCACAGGAGTTTTAAAAATTTGTATTCCTAAATTTTTTATTTGTTGCTCAATGATTTCTGATGTAAAAGTTCTCTCATTATCAATTACTATCATACTGGGTACATCCCAATCATATAACAAATCAACTAGTGGGCCTTGTATGTCAACGTTTGATCTTGATTTAATTGGTTTAACTTTCAAAAATTTAGATAACTTATCAATTGATGTCAAAAATGAATTGTTTTGATTATAAACAAAAATATCGATGTGTATAATTTCACCTGGATAATTTGGGATAGGTGTTTTTACTGGAAGATCTTTTTGTGGTTTTCGATCATATTTTTCAATTTTGCAAATCTCACAATTTTTTATAAACTGCCTAACTTTTTTATTCATTTTTGGAAAATAACATATTTTTAATAATTGCCCAATATTTTCGACAGCATTTCTATGTGCATATTCATGAGTTTTTCTAATGTGTCGAATTTGCTCATTTTCATCAATTATATCTTCAACCATTCTTTGAGAGAATCTGGCTTTCATTCTAGTTGGATCATAGGTATTTTTATAAATTTCTTGAATTAAACCCATTACTGGTTCAGTTGTCATGATTCCGTTTAAAATATTTGGCAAAAGGAATTCTTTTAATTTTTGAGATAGAAATTCGACAGTAAAATTTCTTTCTGTAAAAGTATGCCTTTTATGTGTTCCGAAATAAGTTGTAAATGAATAATTAGAGCTAGTGCCAATTTTAAATATTAATTGATTTTTGAAAACATTGATGGGTGATTCTGTTGAAGGGATATAACAATTGTCATCATTATCCGATGAATGTAACGTTGGTGTTAGAGAGTTAATTTGTGGTGAAGTTGCAGGAAGCTTTACTCTAGATAAAGCATCTGCAACAACATTTGCGCTTCCTTTTTTGTAGAACATTTCATAATCATGTTCTTCAATATAAGCCTTCCATCTTTTTAATTTTACATTTACATTTTTGGGAGATATTGCGAAAGTCAGAGGCATGTGGTCCGTATAAATTAAAATTTTTGCTCCATAAATAAAATTTCGAAGTGTATTCAATGCCCAAACTATTGCCAACATTTCTTTTTCATTAGTTGCATAATTTTCTTCTGTTTTTGAAAGTGTTCGTGAAATGAATGTAATTGGTCGCTCTCCATTATCTGTTTTTTGGGATAAAACTGCTTCTAGTGCTTTATTTGAAGCATCCGTTGTTAAAATAAACGGTTCATCGAAATTTGGAAAAATAAGAACATCATTTGAAGACAAAATACTTTTCAATATGTCGAAAGCTTTTGTAGCTTCATCATTAAAATTAACAGGGAAATTTCTGGATTCATTTTTTGAAATACGGCGATGGCCATCCTCCCCTCTTAATAACATTGTAAGCGGTTTTGCAAGTTTTGCATAGTCTTTTATAAATCGTCAATAATATCCTGATAAACCTAAAAACATACGAAGTTCTTTTAAATTGGTGGGCTGAGGATAATTTTTAATTGCTTCAACTTTTTTGGGATTTGGCATTAATCCATTCTGAGATACAATAAATCCTAAAAATTCTACATCAGTTTTGAAGAATTGACATTTACCTGGTTGGATACGGAAATTTGATTTTCTGAGTACTTCAAAAATTGTTTTAATATTTGTAATATGTTCGTCAAGAGTTTTACCAATAATTATTATATCATCAATATATACATAACAAATTTTTTCGATGTATTCTCTGAGAACATCATCCATAACCCTTTGAAAAATACTGGGAGCATTCTTCAAACCAAATGGCATTCGAACAAATTCATATTTCCCATTATTTATTGAAAAAGCATTGGAATTTGATGAAAGGCGGAAGCTAAATCGAGAGTAGAAAAATATTTATTCCTACCTAGATTAGCTAAAACAGAGGAAGTATCTGGAATAGGATAACGATCACTTATTGTTTTAATGTTGAGTTTTCTAAAATCAACAACAAGACGAATTTTTTTTATATTTGAAACGTCCATTTTTTTTGGAACTATCCAAATTGGAGAATTATAAGGTGATTTAGATGGTCTTATGATACCATCATCTAATAATTTTTTAATTTGTGTTTCGACTTCTGTCTTTAATGCTTGGGGGTAGGGATAAGATTTGGAATAAATGGGATTGTCATCAATAGTTCGGATGTCAGCTTTAACTCTTGTTGTGAAGGATAATTTTTCGTCCGGTGGTTGGAACAAATCCTGAAAAATAGATATTAAGTTAATCAATTTTGTTTTGCCTTTCTCATATAGAAAGGTTATGCAATCACTCTGAAAAACGTCAACCTAATCCCGGCCCGGAGGGCCGAGTGTCATATCCCATTCGACTCAGTTCGTCGAGATCGGAAAAAGTCTGTATGTGTGTGTATGTGTGTATGTGTGTGTGTATGTGTGTGTGTATGTATGTGCGTATGTGTCAAATAATGTCACTCATTTTTCTCAGAGATGGCTGGACCGATTGGCCCAAACTTAGTCTCAAATGAAAGGTGCAACCTTCCCATCGGCTGCTATTTAATTTTGGATCGATCGGAATTCTGGTTCCGGAATTACGGGTTTCAGAGTGCGGCCACACAGAAATTTCTCATAAAAACTATAGGAAAAATTAAAAAAAAAATTTTTATTTTTGATGCTAAATGTATTCAAGGTGCATAAAACGTCGAGATTTGATGCAAACACGAAAAAAATTTGACGAAGATTCATTTTTTTGGATTTTGCACATTTTTGCCTTTCTCATATAGAAAGGTTATGCAATCACTCTGAAAAACGTCAACCTAATCCCGGCCCGGAGGGCAGAGTGTCATATCCCATTCGACTCAGTTCGTCGAGATCGGAAAAAGTCTGTATGTGTGTGTATGTGTGTATGTATGTGTGTGTGTATGTGTGTGTGTATGTGTGTGTATGTGTGTGTATGTGTGTGTGTATGTATGTGTGTATGTGTCAAATAATGTCACTCATTTTTCTCAGAGATGGCTGGACCGATTTGCCCAAACTTAGTCTCAAATGCAAGGTGCAACCTTCCCATCGGCTGCTATTGAATTTTGGATCGATCGGGATTCTGGTTCCGGAATTACGGGTTTCAGAGTGCGGCCACACAGAAATTTCTCATAAAAACTATAGGAAAAATTAAAAATAGAATTTTTATTTTTGATGCTAAATGTATTCAAGGTGCATAAAACGTCGAGATTTGATGCAAACACGAAAAAAAATTGACAAAGATTCACTTTTTTGGATTTTGCACATTTTTGCCTTTCTCATATAGAAAGGTTATGCAATCACTCTGAAAAACGTCAACCTAATCCCGGCCCGGAGGGCCGAGTGTCATATCCCATTCGACTCAGTTCGTCGAGATCGGAAAAAGTCTGTATGTATGTGTATGTGTTTTTTTTTTTTTTTACAATGGAGAAGACCTTTATGTCCTAGCCCAGTACACGTGCTAACGGTAGGGTCCAATCTACCACACGGGGTGCACTGGGGGCGTGTCGGACTCGAATGGTGACCAGCCATTAATACCGACTAAACTCCATTGGGCTCCGCCATCATTCCTCCCAGGAACTACCTCTCGGTATTACTTCTGGGGGGATGGCTGTACTAAATGTACTCATTCACTCTCACTCACGCGATCATACATCCTGTATGAGGCTTACTTGGGTGCTCTCTCAATCACACTTTGATTCACTCTCAAACACTCCCACATGAGGCTGACTTTTGTGCTCACCTTTTACGTTCCATGCGAGGCTGACTTGTGTGCTCACCTTACTCATTCCTTGCTAGGCTTACTTTTGTGCTCGCCCTACCCATCCATGTGAGGCTGACTTGGGTGCTCACCCTATCACCTGAATCACTCTCAATCGTGCCACTCTATTGTACCTTTGTCACTCCCTCTGGCATCCCATGTGGGACATTTTCCTTAGGCCCCACTTCTGACATACCATGCGAGGCTGACTTTTGTGCTCACCTTTTTCATTCCTTGCTAGGCTGACTTTTGTGCTAGCCTCTACCAACCTGTGAGGCTGACTTTTATGCTCACCCTTAACATGCTATGTGAGACTGACTTGGATGCTCACCCTTTCACTCCTCTGCCACGCCATGAGGCATCGATAGCTTAGTTCCAACGTACTACGCTACGACCCTCCCGTCTTGGCATGAGGCAGTCCACTTATACGCCTATACACTCACTCTTCTGTCTTGCTTCGGGGTGGCTGGGTTTACCCCTTACGCGGTTGCCATTCGCTGCGCCAACCTACCTCGGCATGAACAGACCATTCACTCTCTTATTTTGCGCTTGGCCTTTTTCGCTCCAGCTAACCAATCACTAGTTAGCCGTGCCCGCCGTCTGTTGCTCGGTTCGCCAGATTACCTGTAGCCTACTGGCAATCTGGATGGTAGCAGCCGAGACTGCGTTCCACTTCTCCACCGTTTGACACATCCGCTGAATAAGGGTATCCGGGGTTGTGTCCCAGCCACAGACGTCAAGCATTGCTCTTCTTTCGACGTCGAACCGATGACATACGAACAGTATGTGCTCGGCAGTTTCATCTACACCTGGGCAGTCCGGGCAGACTGGGACCTCCGCGTGTCCGAACCTGTGGAGGTACTGACGGAAACAGCCATGGCCTGACAGGAATTGTGTCAGGTGGAAGTGAACTTCCCCATGGGGTCTTCGCACCCAGCTCGATATGCTAGGTATCAGCCGGTGGGTCCACCTACCTTTCGAGGAGTTGTCCCACTCACGCTGCCATCTGGCGACCGAGGTCACCCTGGTGCGCTCGCGGGCTCCCCTATTTCCACGTAGCTCAAAGCACTCCTCATCTTCCCGAATGACCAGCCCGACTGGCATCATGCTCGCTATCACGCAGGATGCATCGTGTGATACCGTGCGGTAGGCAGATATCACTCTGAGGCACATCACGCGGTAGGTGCTCTCCAGTTTCTGTAGGTAACTGGTTACCCTCAGTGCTCTTGACCATGACGGGCCGCCGTACCTGAGGATAGATACGGCAACGCCTGCCAGTAACCTACGTCTACTGGCGCACACCTTTGAGCTGTTGGACATCATTCTCGATAGTGCCGCAACAGCAGTCGACGCTCTCTTGCACGTATAGTCGACATGGCTGCCGAAGGTCAGCTTGTCGTCTATAATGACTCCGAGAGACTTCAGACTTCGCTGTGAAGTGATCGCGACTTCTCCCACATGGATAACTGCATGTTGTGCCGACTTGCGGTTGTTGACGATAACTACCTCCGTCTTATGATGAGCGAGCTCCAGGCCTCTCGCGCTCATCCATTCCTCCACCGTGCTAATCGCGTGTTCTGCGGTTAGTTCTACCTCAGGAATTGACTCCCCGTAGACCTCCAAGGTTACGTCGTCGGCAAAGCCGACGATCTTGACCCCAGGAGGGAACTTCAGTCTCAGAACCCCGTCATACATGAGGTTCCATAGCACCGGGCCTAGGATCGAGCCCTGCGGGACTCCGGCGGTAATCGGAACCCTTTTCTGACCGGCATCGGTCTCGTATAGCAGTACGCGGTTTTGGAAGTAACTTTCCAGGATCCGGTACAGACCCACCGGTAGGCTAAGCCGGTGTAACGAGAGCGCGATGGCATCCCAGCTTGCGCTGTTGAATGCATTCTTCACGTCAAGTGTCACTAACGCACAGTATCGAATACCTCGCCTTTTTCGTTGGATCGCTATCTGGGCAGTATTTATCACTGAGTTGAGAGCGTCCACTGTGGACTTACCCTTCCGAAAGCCAAACTGGTTGCTTGACAGACCGTCCGTACCTTCCGCGTACGGGGTGAGCCTGTTGAGGATGATCCTCTCATGTGTATGTGTATGTGTGTATGTATGTGTGTGTATGTGTGTGTATGTATGTGCGTATGTGTCAAATAATGTCACTCATTTTTCTCAGAGATGGCTGGACCGATTTGCCCAAACTTAGTCTCAAATGAAAGGTGCAACCTTCCCATCGGCTGCTATTTAATTTTGGATCGATCGGAATTCTGGTTCCGGAATTACGGGTTTCAGAGTGCGGCCACACAGAAATTTCTCATAAAAACTATAGGAAAAATTAAAAAAAAAAATTTTATTTTTGATGCTAAATGTATTCAAGGTGCATAAAACGTCGAGATTTGATGCAAACACGAAAAAAATTTGACGAAGATTCATTTTTTTGGATTTTGCACATTTTTGCCTTTCTCATATAGAAAGGTTATGCAATCACTCTGAAAAACGTCAACCTAATCCCGGCCCGGAGGGCAGAGTGTCATATCCCATTCGACTCAGTTCGTCGAGATCGGAAAAAGTCTGTATGTGTGTGTATGTGTGTATGTATGTGTGTGTATGTGTGTGTGTATGTGTGTGTATGTGTGTGTATGTGTGTGTGTATGTATGTGTGTATGTGTCAAATAATGTCACTCATTTTTCTCAGAGATGGCTGGACCGATTTGCCCAAACTTAGTCTCAAATGCAAGGTGCAACCTTCCCATCGGCTGCTATTGAATTTTGGATCGATCGGAATTCTGGTTCCGGAATTACGGGTTTCAGAGTGCGGCCACACAGAAATTTCTCATAAAAACTATAGGAAAAATTAAAAATAGAATTTTTATTTTTGATGCTAAATGTATTCAAGGTGCATAAAACGTCGAGATTTGATGCAAACACGAAAAAAAATTGACAAAGATTCACTTTTTTGGATTTTGCACATTTTTGCCTTTCTCATATAGAAAGGTTATGCAATCACTCTGAAAAACGTCAACCTAATCCCGGCCCGGAGGGCCGAGTGTCATATCCCATTCGACTCAGTTCGTCGAGATCGGAAAAAGTCTGTATGTATGTGTATGTGTTTTTTTTTTTTTACAATGGAGAAGACCTTTATGTCCTAGCCCAGTACACGTGCTAACGGTAGGGTCCAATCTACCACACGGGGTGCACTGGGGGCGTGTCGGACTCGAATGGTGACCAGCCATTAATACCGACTAAACTCCATTGGGCTCCGCCATCATTCCTCCCAGGAACTACCTCTCGGTATTACTTCTGGGGGGATGGCTGTACTAAATGTACTCATTCACTCTCACTCACGCGATCATACATCCTGTATGAGGCTTACTTGGGTGCTCTCTCAATCACACTTTGATTCACTCTCAAACACTCCCACATGAGGCTGACTTTTGTACTCACCTTTTACGTTCCATGCGAGGCTGACTTGTGTGCTCACCTTACTCATTCCTTGCTAGGCTTACTTTTGTGCTCGCCCTACCCATCCATGTGAGGCTGACTTGGGTGCTCACCCTATCACCTGAATCACTCTCAATCGTGCCACTCTATTGTACCTTTGTCACTCCCTCTGGCATCCCATGTGGGACATTTTCCTTAGGCCCCACTTCTGACATACCATGCGAGGCTGACTTTTGTGCTCACCTTTTTCATTCCTTGCTAGGCTGACTTTTGTGCTAGCCTCTACCAACCTGTGAGGCTGACTTTTATGCTCACCCTTAACATGCTATGTGAGACTGACTTGGATGCTCACCCTTTCACTCCTCTGCCACGCCATGAGGCATCGATAGCTTAGTTCCAACGTACTACGCTACGACCCTCCCGTCTTGGCATGAGGCAGTCCACTTATACGCCTATACACTCACTCTTCTGTCTTGCTTCGGGGTGGCTGGGTTTACCCCTTACGCGGTTGCCATTCGCTGCGCCAACCTACCTCGGCATGAACAGACCATTCACTCTCTTATTTTGCGCTTGGCCTTTTTCGCTCCAGCTAACCAATCACTAGTTAGCCGTGCCCGCCGTCTGTTGCTCGGTTCGCCAGATTACCTGTAGCCTACTGGCAATCTGGATGGTAGCAGCCGAGACTGCGTTCCACTTCTCCACCGTTTGACACATCCGCTGAATAAGGGTATCCGGGGTTGTGTCCCAGCCACAGACGTCAAGCATTGCTCTTCTTTCGACGTCGAACCGATGACATACGAACAGTATGTGCTCGGCAGTTTCATCTACACCTGGGCAGTCCGGGCAGACTGGGACCTCCGCGTGTCCGAACCTGTGGAGGTACTGACGGAAACAGCCATGGCCTGACAGGAATTGTGTCAGGTGGAAGTGAACTTCCCCATGGGGTCTTTCCACCCAGCTCGATATGCTAGGTATCAGCCGGTGGGTCCACCTACCTTTCGAGGAGTTGTCCCACTCACGCTGCCATCTGGCGACCGAGGTCACCCTGGTGCGCTCGCGGGCTCCCCTATTTCCACGTAGCTCAAAGCACTCCTCATCTTCCCGAATGACCAGCCCGACTGGCATCATGCTCGCTATCACGCAGGATGCATCGTGTGATACCGTGCGGTAGGCAGATATCACTCTGAGGCACATCACGCGGTAGGTGCTCTCCAGTTTCTGTAGGTAACTGGTTACCCTCAGTGCTCTTGACCATGACGGGCCGCCGTACCTGAGGATAGATACGGCAACGCCTGCCAGTAACCTACGTCTACTGGCGCACACCTTTGAGCTGTTGGACATCATTCTCGATAGTGCCGCAACAGCAGTCGACGCTCTCTTGCACGTATAGTCGACATGGCTGCCGAAGGTCAGCTTGTCGTCTATAATGACTCCGAGAGACTTCAGACTTCGCTGTGAAGTGATCGCGACTTCTCCCACATGGATAACTGCATGTTGTGCCGACTTGCGGTTGTTGACGATAACTACCTCCGTCTTATGATGAGCGAGCTCCAGGCCTCTCGCGCTCATCCATTCCTCCACCGTGCTAATCGCGTGTTCTGCGGTTAGTTCTACCTCAGGAATTGACTCCCCGTAGACCTCCAAGGTTACGTCGTCGGCAAAGCCGACGATCTTGACCCCAGGAGGGAACTTCAGTCTCAGAACCCCGTCATACATGAGGTTCCATAGCACCGGGCCTAGGATCGAGCCCTGCGGGACTCCGGCGGTAATCGGAACCCTTTTCTGACCGGCATCGGTCTCGTATAGCAGTACGCGGTTTTGGAAGTAACTTTCCAGGATCCGGTACAGACCCACCGGTAGGCTAAGCCGGTGTAACGAGAGCGCGATGGCATCCCAGCTTGCGCTGTTGAATGCATTCTTCACGTCAAGTGTCACTAACGCACAGTATCGAATACCTCGCCTTTTTCGTTGGATCGCTATCTGGGCAGTATTTATCACTGAGTTGAGAGCGTCCACTGTGGACTTACCCTTCCGAAAGCCAAACTGGTTGCTTGACAGACCGTCCGTACCTTCCGCGTACGGGGTGAGCCTGTTGAGGATGATCCTCTCATGTGTATGTGTATGTGTGTATGTATGTGTGTGTATGTGTGTGTGTATGTATGTGCGTATGTGTCAAATAATGTCACTCATTTTTCTCAGAGATGGCTGGACCGATTTGCCCAAACTTAGTCTCAAATGAAAGGTGCAACCTTCCCATCGGCTGTTATTGAATTTTGAATCGATCGGAATTCTAGTTCCGGAATTACGGGTTTCAGAGTGCGGCCACACAGAAATTTCTCATAAAAACTATAGGAAAAATTAAAAAAAAAAAAATTATTTTTGATGCTAAATGTATTCAAGGTGCATAAAACGTCGAGATTTGATGCAAACATGAAAAAAATTTGACGAAGATTCACTTTTTTGGATTTTGCACATTTTTGCCTTTCTCATATAGAAAGGTTATGCAATCACTCTGAAAAACGTCAACCTAATCCCGGCCCGGAGGGCCGAGTGTCATATCCCATTCGACTCAGTTCGTCGAAATCGGAAAAAGTCTGTATGTGTGTGTGTATGTGTGTATGTATGTGTGTGTGTATGTGTGTGTATGTGTGTGTATGTGCGTATGTGTCAAATAATGTCACTCATTTTTCTCAGAGATGGCTGGACCGATTTGCCCAAACTTAGTCTCAAATGAAAGGTGCAACCTTCCCATCGGCTGCTATTGAATTTTGGATCGATCGGAATTCTGGTTCCGGAATTACGGGTTTCAGAGTGCGGCCACACAGAAATTTCTCATAAAAACTATAGGAAAAATTAAAAATAGAATTTTTATTTTTGATGCTAAATGTATTCAAGGTGCATAAAACGTCGAGATTTGATGCAAACACGAAAAAAATTTGACGAAGATTCACTTTTTTGGATTTTGCACATTTTTGCCTTTCTTATATAGAAAGGTTATGCAATCACTTTGAAAAACGTCAACCTAATCCCGGCCAAATTTTTTTTTCGACTCGCATAAGGTTTCTGGATTTTAACAGGGGCGTAGTTGATGGTTTACGGAGAGGGGTTACACCCCCCCCCCTCTACTGTTCACTCCCCTCCTTTAAAAATCTCCTTAAATCACCCCTCAGACCACCACCTCATACCCCTCCCTTTCAACCCCATCATCTTTAAACCACCACTATATTACAAAGCATACCAATTTAAGCTGGGGAGTCGTTCGTTCATGGGACTTTCGCCCTCCTCACGTACTCATCCCCGCATGACAAAATGAGTTAGCAAGCAGATAACATTGATCTAATGCTGATTAGGCTAATGGAGTATGATATTTTTTTGTTTCAAGTGTTTCACCGTCGACACGTAGCTCATCAAGTTCGCGGCTGGCATGCCATTGTGTATAAGTGCAAAGTGTACTAAGAATGTAATGGACATTTCCACAATTATGTTGAACATAAAAAGCCTCCGTGCCATAGTTTAGAGAAATGAGAAAGGCACAATTGCACCGCTAGGTGGATTAAAACAGGTTTTTAATAGAAGAGATGGAAGCTTATCGTGAAGTATCGTGAAAAATATAATTCTAGTAATGATGGTGATTTTCCCTAACGGGTTTTGAGAGTTTTTTATTTGTTCTTTGGCATTAGGATTAAGGATAATAATTCAGATCGGTAATTGTTCCGAATCGCGGCTTTTTCGAAAAAAGGTTTTTTTTTTGAATTAAATGGCCTATTTTACAACAAGCAATAAAAAATCGAGGGGAAAGCTTTAAAGTAATTTAAACTGGAAAAATAAGTTGTTCCCACTTACCTTTATAACAGTGGTATTGCGCATGTAAAAGTGATGCTAACGGCGAAGGTACTGTGAGCGGTTTGGCCGCATAGTCGAGTCCAAGGATTCGAATTGGCGCAAAGCCGCTGAGAATCCGCTGGACGAGGTCTTGATTTTGCTATCGAAGGGTGCAATCAAATCTGTAATCCACTCGTTTGCCCAGTATACTCAAACATAGGGGCTATCCCTAGTTTAAGTCCGCATCACACTACCTTCACCCTTAACGTCACTTTTTCATGCGCAATGTCATTGTTAGTAAGGTATGTGGGAACAACTTATTTTTCCAGTTTAAACTACTTTAAAGCTTTTCTCCCGAATTTTTTTTCATTGCTTGTTGTAAAATAGGCAATTTAGAACCATTTACAAAACCAATTAACCCTCTTTTCGAAAAAGCCGCGATTCAGAACAATTACCAGACAATTCAGATCAAAGATACTACTGGGAAGTCATTTTTAGAAAAAGTCGATATCGAAGTTAAGTTTGAACTATGCACGCATGCACTTCAGAGGTAGCGAGATATCAAGCGCTGAAATTTCAGTGCTTAGTTCTTAGTTAGAAATTTGACTAAGCGCTATTGAGAGTATGAACTTCAAATCTATTAAAAAATGGTTTTTCGATTTTTTTGACTCATCACAACATATATAACCCCTTTCAGTTTCCCTACACACTGCATTCATTGAAGAATTTAGATATGTTATTAACGTTAACGTGTTAATTCGTTTGTATGTCTATTTTATGAGCCATTTTTCCGCTTTTCCATTAAATTGGTTTAGCCTTTTAGATTTCTTACACTGATATTGTCCTATGCTAATGTGATGTGCTAATGATAATGTAATGTAGCATGTGTTATCAAAAACATCGCGAAGCATCAAGTTCTAAATGTTCTCAATCGATATAATACCCGAAGAAAACAATAAGATTTATAAGAAATGTATCATCACACTGTTAGGTGGAATAAAAGCGTATTATCCGTATTCGCGACTTACTTGCGCATATTTCATTTTTTTTTACAGAGGATCCAGACAGCTCAAGCATTTGCCTATTTATGCTAATGATGATGATAACGATCTGAGTGACCTTGGACTAAGTAATTCAGATGTACGTAATAGCTTCATATCTGTAACATATTTTCAATAGCTAATTATACATTACAGTCAACAGAAAAGAATATATTTGCAGGTATTAGTAACTTACATGAAGACTATTTAAATCCCAGCAAAAACACCTCAAATGCCGATTTGAATGAATACACTTATGAAGGAGCAATTGAAGATTATAAATCCCGAATATCGAGAGCAGGCAATCTACTGTCGGATGTTGAAAGTGGTTCTGATCGCAAAGAATCTCATTATACAACTAATCGTCAGGATAATTCCAATCTAGAATACTTGAGTGCAAGTAATTTATTAAAAACTTCGCTTTCGGACGTTCCGAAAATTGATTTTCTGAAACGCAAGGAGTTATTTGAGAAAAAACAACCGTATTCTTCTAGTGAAAATGAATCAAAGCGGCAGTCCACAGAGATTATCAGCACTATGAGCATAAAGGATAAATTGTCGGTACTATATTTAAGCCAAGCAGATGCATCTGAGACTGTCAAACAAGAACGGATAGTGCCAGAAGTTTCATTCACTGATTTGAAGAATAGATTCGAAATTTTCGAAAAGGATATAAAAAATGTCGCTAACGATACGAGTAACCTTATAAAACAATCTTTATCAACATCGCCAAAAGTGCAACAACAGACAAACCACAACACAACAAGCAATGAACACGTTGAAATCGTAAAACAAGAGGACATTTTTGCTCATAAATTGGTGAGTGAGTCCAATTTATATCATGCATTTTTATCTCAAAAACAAGCGACATACCTTGATGACAATGATAATGTAGATACCGATCGTGAAGATAGCGGTATTCATACTACAGATGTGTCATGTTCAGTTTCGCAAGCTGATGATCAAAATGATGATGGCGAACAACATGACGAGGTGGCTTCTAATTTGAAATCTACCAGCATTCTCCCCATACATGCTTTTAGCGAAACGATGCGATCTTCGAGAAATAATAGTAACTTTGGTAATTTACAACCGGATGATGAATTAAACGACACAAATGTAAGTTTAACGTACCATTGAATGCATTGATAATCAATAATTATTGTATGTCTAGATCTCTTGACAGTGCAGAGTACTGTATAACTCATGGTGATGGATAATTTCAATAACATAACTATTCAGTACTCACATGTTTGCTTCATTCGAAGAGCACATCTATACTAATTGTCTTTACTGATCGTAGATGCTATCGACGACTGATAAAATGTATACAATGTATGTATGGTGTTTCATTTGGACTACGTTTTCACGCTTTTAATCTTCAATTTCATTCTTTAGATTGAAGCAGCAATAGTAGAATTTTAACCATTGTTGTTATTGTATAAATGAGCGACCGAAAATAAAAGTCCCAAGGACAGAATATGCTTCCTGAAACCCGCCTCAAATATATTAGAATTTAAAAATCGGACTTAAAACTTCAAGTATAAAAATCAGACTGTGACTCTCCTTTGTAAGAGCCGAGTAAACCTTCAATATAAAAACCGGGAAAAATATACCCGATTCCTACAAACAAGGTTTTTTAGCCGACTTTCAATCTTGACCATCACGACACTCGGATGCCGCTGCGTATGATTTATTTAATACCGTATGACACCTGAACATTTAAACAAGAAATGAAAGAGTTATTTTTTTCATCTGAATATATTTTACATTGCTTTTGTGAAAGTGAATATGGTAACTTATGCGTAAAGAGTGTACAAAGATCAATCGTGAGTATAGGCAATCTGGTAGATACGACGGAAAAGTTGCCAGATATCGCCCGCTGGCGAGTTACTGGGTAGTATACCGCCAACACATACATGCGCAGGGTCGCGTTGTGTGACAATTTACTGCGGCGAAATTTGGGGTCGGTACTAATTAGCACAGTATAAACTATACAAATGGATCACTTTATTGCTTTTTATTTAATTATTCCTTCATTTCTTATCTTTCTTTCTACTATTAATTTGAAGTACGAGAAAAATGCGCGGTGCGACGGAAAATGTATGAGAGCAAAGCCCCCCCCCCCCTTGCCCCTTCGGTTGCTACGGCTCTGTGTTGCCTATAGGTAGTTCAACTCATCTTGCTTGTGAGATAAATGATCGGGAATGAACTTTATCTCTTTTGAGTTCAGTAAACCAACAGTATGAGAATCATTATTGCCGGCCACGACCATCTTCACCAATACTTAGAATAGGGTAGGAAATGTTGATGTAATACCTACTTAGAGAAAGCCCCCGACTCAGCGACGCTTCCATAAGTATTACGGAGTTCGATTGAAGGACAGGTATAGGTCTAGAATTCGCCACAAGCAGGCAATGCGACCACGAAATGAATATTTTTATTCGGTGGGATGGTTAATCTTCGAGTATACGAATGCTCAAAGCAAAAAGACATTTATTTATGTTTTTCTTGTGTTTAAACTCTGGATAGCCGGCCATCGAGAGTAATTACCTTTTTCCCTAAACTACATCAATTTGAACTCCAAACAGCTGGCCGCAGAAGTATTACTAAAACTGTGAGTTAATCTTATATCTATACTCGATAATCGGTTCGATCGCGTGTGATTGGAGAAAGACTAAGTAAAGTGCGAAATGATCGAAAATCAATATCAAGAATAAACAATTTGTAACATTTTAGAGTGAATCGCGTGAATGAATGAAAACAACGTCTATATAAGTACGATTTTTGCCGGAGACAACACTGATGGACGTTTATTATGATATCGGCAAATTCACATTTCTAAAATTTTATGATAGACGCACCAAAAAGCAAATTAAATTGTGATCTTGCAAACTAACTACGCGCAGCGCTCGGTTTCCGAAGTCAAAGGAGAAAGATAAACATAAACATACTGAGACTCAAATTTCAAAGCCAACCGTAATCCACCCGTTGGATTTAAACTACTACCGCCAGATGGCACGAGAGTGCAACGATGATGTTATTAGTCAAAACGCATCGAAAAATCAATCTCCAATTTTATAAACACAATACATATTCCAATTAAATGTTATATCTTTTTTACATTTCTTACAAAAGGAATGTATAGAATTCGCTCAAACTTTGCAAACTTTTTCCGAGGCCCGGAGGGCCGAGTCTCATATACCAATCGACTCAGGTCGACAAACTGGTAAAATGTATGTATGTGTGTGTGTGTGGGTATGTATGTACAGGTATACCTCGATAGTACGTACACCTTCGCTTCGTTTAGCGTACGTACTATCGAAACGTACGTAGTATCGAATCACAAAACTAAAATTCAACATATTACTTTTTATATTTAATATTTAACGAAACTTCACAAAAATCACTAAATTCATCACCCTATTAGTGATAAACTGTCCTATCAATTCAAAATCCTGCTTTCAAAAAAAATATTCGACACTAAAAAGTTCGAATCATTATCGTGCGATTTGAGATAAGAGCCTTAAGACCACTCGTTAAAAATTTGAGCCTAATCGGTCAACAGTTAGTTATCGGTTTGTAGTTTGAATAGGATCTTTAAATAGATTTGTTCATTAGTGTGTTAGTCATTTGCCAATATCCCTCAGACATCTCTCCAATAATATCCTAATCACTATTTTGTATTAATTTAGATTGTTGGGCATAAAATTTAATATAATAATCTTACACTTGATACTACGTTGACACTTACGACGTAGTGAAAATCTGATACCATGATAATTCTCCATATATTTTAAGGCTCCCATAGAAACTTCGGGCAACTTTAGAAATGGATGGTTCCGTGATGTAAAAATTCACAAAAAAAAAATGAAATTAATAAAGTATCACATCGTCTAGATCAGCGGTTCTCAACTTTTTTCGTACCAGGGACCTCTTCGAAATTAGCCATGGTTATGTTTATTTTTGTCTCATTTGACACGACTCAATGCGTTAGCTTAACTGAGCCATGTAATTTTCGTGTTTATATTGTAAAAACACGCATAAATAAAAGAATAACACAAAGTTACTGCAGACAGGAAGGTTTTATGCTACGTGCTCTGTATCTTTTTCTTGGCGGTGACGCATTAGCAGTGTTGTCCAACACAACTTGGGAGTCAGCCCATTTGCCCTCTTTCGTCAGGTAGGAATCTGACCAGGGTATGTGCGCAGCGTTATTTGCCAATCGCATTTTAACAACACGAAGGCCGTTGGGAATGCCACTGAAAAGTTTACCTCAGATATCGTTTATTGCGGATCCCACTTCTGCGTATGTTGACAAAAATCTTTTAATGTGCTCTGATCTAATTCGCGGCGCTATATCGTGTAGGCGCACATAAATTTTGTCGTCATCCATATATTTAGGATCTTGGTTTTAACCCTCAAAAATTCAAGGTAGAGAGAGGCCCGGCTAGTTACAGTTCTCTAGTTTCAATGAACAAGTAACAAATGATCGAGAATTTTCGGGCTTTCGATTCTCTCACTGATAAAACGACAAAAAAGAGGTTTTTGATCTCATTGGGTCGTATGAGCGATGCTTCTTGATGTCACAATTTTAGCTTGTCTTTTTGAGGGTTAACATTTTCATATTCGACGCCGTGTTTCAGGTTGTTATTTGCAATAAGCTTTTCTGCCTGGACTAAACTTTTAAACGTTACCCATACACTGTTTCTCACGTGGTGTAACTGTATGTATGTCACATACTTGAGATTAAGATCCGTTTTCACTGTTAATAACAGTTCAACATCTACTGCAGATCTAAACGGATTTTGTTTAAAGTCAATCGAAATTATACTTCCTCGCATTAGGGGTACTTTTATTATCTGGGGCTGGTTCATTTCACTGGGCAACTGGAGGCGATGATATAATACTGTTTGTGAAAATCTATTTTGTTTGCTAGCAATATATTATTTTCTTTTTGTTGCCAAAAAGCTTTAAATTTCAATATCCAACCGGAAAAGATACCCTAGTTAAGAATCAGTGACATATATGATTCGTGCTTTAATCCAAGTTTTCAAAATATGACATACTCCCCGGTTAAGAATCAGTGACATATATGATTCGTGCTTTAATCCAAGTTTTCAAAATATGACATACTGCAATGGCAATTGGAGAGGTTTGAAGGCTAAAAATAAAAAATATTGCGTTGCATTTCTTTTAATAATGTTTATAAAATGTAATCCGCAGTTTGTGAAATTGTAATATTGCAAGCGAACCTTCATGGTTGCATGAAGTTGCTTGAGAAGGAAGACGGTTTGACAAGCACACAGCCAGAAAAAAATTCGGAAGGGGCCCGGTTGATCTCGGGGAAGATTTCTAGCTTGACATGATGTATGGATCATTTTGCACTTGATCGGTGAAAAAATTTTCATAAGTCGCAACAAAATTTATTAATCGAGAAGCGTCTCACTCTGCCCTTGTTCTATGTTTATTTTTACCAAAATGTTCATCTTAGCTGTGCCAGGTATCCGTCTTTCCTATCCCAGTTTTGAAATGACGATTGTATCCATTGTTATCATTATCTCATTTTTTAAAATTTTGTGACTTAGTCCGGTCTGACTTAATACCGACCAATTGGGATTATAACCTTTCATTTGGGCACTAATAGTTGTAAGTATTCTTCGTAGAACTGAAGATATTGCCAATTTCAGTGACGGGTGAAAAATTAAATTTTGAAATATCTTCGTGGTCTTAAAATTTTATCGAACACTGATAAAACCTCTCATTTTCAGCTGCATTCTGCTTTTTTATGCGTTTGGACTATTGTAAATATTCTAGAATTGCATTGAGCACCGCAAGGTAAAAATTGAACAAATTCCAACACTGTGAGAAAAACACATATTTTTATCAAAATAGGTTTTTTGTGTTTCTCTGCCGCAACGGATTTCAGCAAAAAATAGTTTGGGTACCCTGTATGCGCTAGAAAAAAGGTTGAGCATGATTGGGTTAATCTCGTGCTCGATAGAATAAAATCATTAACTGCATGAGTCTGCAAAATTTGCCAAATTTATTTTCTAATTGGTTTGAGATAATCGGGCATTTGATTTTGGATTTATGGACGACATATGAGAGATTAACTCGTTCGTATTCCGTTCTTAATGGGAGGGCAATGTTAATTCGCTAAAAACACACATTTAACAAAATGCTACAATAATGTTGGCAATACAGAGTGTTAGCATATTATTCAATTTCCAAATAATAATACCATAATTGAGCAACATTTTCTCAAAATTTCATTGTAAAATACTTGAAATTGAACGAGTGACAGTGAAGCCCCAGTCGCTTCGAAATCTTGTCCGATTTTTACTAAAAAAAATATTAACATGTTATTGTTAAAATAGTAATACTAACATTTAGGAAAAAAGCTCCTGTTGTTATCTAGGCAGTGATGTGAAGAAGAATTGTGCAACATTTCAGAACGATTGGTGCAGAAGATTTTAAGTTATGGTGAACTCCACCATCATATTTTTTCGTAGTGCCTCCTGAAGATTTACTGTCACTCACCTGATTTTCAACGTTCTTTTAGAAAATTTAGGAAAAAGAGATCTAAGCTCTAGAGATAGTTAAAGCTTCGATCTGTCGAGAATATCGATTGGTTCTTGTCAGGGCCGTATGGAAAAACTTTAAAAGGAACCAGGCTTCCAGTTCGTTTAGTACCAGGTTATTAGCTTGGTGGCTTTAGATATCCAGATGATTGCGAGGTACTGCTCAGATGCGGATCGGCAACACACCGCGGTGCACCGAGTTGCGCGTATGATGTCCGTACTGTATACTTCGTGCTTGTTGACTTATACGGCGGAGATGTATTCCCAGCAAACAATTTTGAAGTTATACCTACTGAAATTTCAACCAAGTTTAACATGTAAATATAGGTACAGTACAACTAAGTAGTATACAATGCGCAAATATACTGTACATAAATGGGCGACACTTAGTCTGATTCCATGTGGCAAAAACAGACATCATTTATACACTCTTACGACTAAAACACTACTGTTTTTTGAAAAAGCAAATTGTTTTAAAATTTTCACATCCTAATACGTTTTTAGCATTTTTTCATACAAATGGGTTCACTTAGTCTCGAACCCTGAAGCATCAGCTTACGTGCCTGCAGCATATCTAATATACCATTTGATATGTGTGGTTACCTCGTGCTAAACTTATAGATTCTTGAGAAAATGCTGGTATAATAACTCTGATATGCGATTTTGTCCATGCGAACGTAAAATAACTAACTCGCTTATCATAACATACTTTTAATTATTCGAAATGTGTTCTAACCAATTCATATTTTATAACATCTTCCTTATACTAATGAAAATGTACAAATCTTTCGATCATTTGCTCTATTATAGTGAAGAAGCAATGAATCTTAGCCCAAAACATCGAGGAAAATACCACATTATATTTTCAATGAATTGTGATTATATAAATGAATTATAAACTATTGCTATCACCAAGTACTTAATCTTTAATGTTTTGGTTTCCATCAACCAGCATGATTGAAAATAGAGTGTAAAAACGCTTTTAATCCACCTAACAGTGTGATGAGACATTTCTTATAACTCTTATCACTCTCTTTGGATATTATATCGTTTGAGAACATTTAGAACTTGATGCTTCGCGATGTTTTTAATAACACATACTACATGGGATAGTGGCAGGACTCAGAAAAGCACTCAAATCAGCATGGGACAACATCAGTGCTAGAAATCTCAAACCAAATCAATGGGAAAGCGAAAAAATGGCCCATAAAATAGACATACAAACGAATTATTGCTAATGCTCTGTTAATAAAATATCTGAATTGTGGTGGGAAAACTGAATTTTCCTAAGGGGGTTATATATCGTGCTGAGCCAAAAAATCGAATTTTTTTTTAATCGATTTGAAGTTTATACTTTACTCAAATTTCCAACGCGACTGAGAACTAAGAAATCAACGCTTTTTCTTGAAAAGGGCGATATTAGCAGGGACACCATTCAAAGAAAATCAACAGTGAATATTTCCAGACTTGGTTTTATTTCCTATTTAAGAACTATTGTGTTTTTACATCCTAGATTGCATGATTCAGTGATCAAACCCAAAACTTCATAAAGTATTTGAAATTATTAAAGTAAAATTTGTTTTCACTATTGAAATTGACAAAATGATAGTATCGCCCCTTTGGCGATTGTTCACTTTTTCGGTCCCACCTATCAGCACTGAAGTATCGCCCTTACGCCCTTTTTACAATAACTACCGTTTTACACCACCGATTTCGTCCGGGTTTTTTTTCAATAGCGATCATCGTTACTATTTATAGCTGGTATCAGCTTGATAATCATAAAAAATACGAAAAAACAGTTTCGCCTCTAAACTGCTAGCAAAAAAAGTATCGCTTTGTTTGTTTGCATGGAGCGTGGAGGGCGAAACTTTAAATAAACAAACAAAAATTCAGTTTCGCTCGTTTATTATTTTTTGCTGTAGTTTAAGAAAGCAATATCGTAGAATCTAAATTTTTAGGTTAATTTGTTGCGTTTCAAAACCCTCATTCGCATGTATGAAAAAATTTTATGTTTACATTTGTAAGTATCGCCCTTTTCGCAAAAAAGCGTTGAAATGAAATCGCAGCTCCTGATATCACGCTATCTCTGAAGTGCATGCGTGCATCGTTCCAAATTTTACTTCGACATCGACTTTTTCTAAAGGGTACTTCCCAGTAGTATCCTTGATTTGAATTATTATCGCTAATCCTAATGCCAAAGAACAAATAAAAACCTCTAGAAAACGAACCGTTCGGGAAAATCATCATCATTACTGGAATTTTCATTTTCACGAAACTTTTTGATAACATTTTGCCACTTGCGTTAATGTACTGGGTTCACAGTGCTCTGAAAATCTAGCGAAATCGTCTTAGGGCACCAGTGGGTCTAATTCAGAGCTATCTGGGCGGCGAGTTAAATCTAATAGGCGACAAAGAGTAATCAACAAACAACAAGCCAAAACTTTTGAAATATTCAAAATAGATATTTAAAGTCTTCAGTAAAGTTATTTGCAAAAGTAAGAGCTACAAATTTGCTGAAGGCATCTTTTCGATATAATCACTTCCAAGAAAATTTGTGAAAATATCTCACTCATAGGGGGATTAATCAGCAAAAGCAAAATATCAAAAGAAAGGGCATATTGCCTCCATAAAATTCTCCGAAGATACTATTGACCTAAAATAAGCCGTTTTGGCGTTAATAATAGATTACATCTTTTTGGTCATATTTCTGGCAATGGGAAATGATAAAAATCTTTCGTCCGCATTTAATGTTAAATATCTCTTTTGATAATAGTCCGATTTCAACAATCTATAGCTTGTTCGAAAGGTATTAGTTAAAGCTGTCTAAAAACATATGAAGTGTTAATCTATGTTGTCAATTTCGGCAGATAATTTAAAAAACTGCAAATACGCCATTTTTACACATTCAAACATTCATATCTTGGAAACTAAACATCAGAACCAAAAACAAATTAATAGCGTTCTTACTGTTTGATAGATCTTTGATTTAACATTGGTTTGGATAAGATCGGTTCAGCCATTACTGAGAAACACGAATGAGAATTTGTCCGTTACATACACACAGACATTGTCCCAAATCGTCGAGTTGAGTCGATTGGTATATAAGACTCGGCCCTCCGGGCCTCGGAAAAAATGTTGAATGTTTGAGCGAATTCTATACATTTCTTTTATAAGAAATGTAAAACATTTCCATGGTAAGTTCCTTTGAAATTGGTAGCATTGTCTTGAGCATTCCGGCAAATTTATTAGGAATTTTGTAGAATTTTATTTAGCACTTCTTTAAAATTCTAGAACTATCCTGAATCTCTGAAATTCGTAAGACTTGCTTGAAATTCATAAATAAATTCCCTGAAGATTTCTTAATTTTTTGATCTGCCTGAAGCAGAGGAATTGTTTTTTGTATATTTGATTCGTGTAATAATAACAGTACAATTTTTCAAACTGTGGGAACGAACCGACATTTGGTGGGTTAAAAAAACAGAAGTTCCCGTTTTGTGGGCGCGATAACAATTCTTCTCAGATACTTACAGGATTTCAGATTGGTTTTTATTACATTCCCGTTTTTGGTCGTTAATGAACTTTAAAAACCCCGAAAACGGATATTTAAATATATTTGCGAACAAGATATGATTTTACATTAAAACAATGTCGTCATATAAACTAAAAGGTTTAAGAACCACAGTTTTTGACTACATAAGATAGGTTTTACTGAATTAGGAAATATTTCTTGAACCACGCCAATATGGTGGATACATTTTTTTAATCACGCTCACAAGATCCCCAAACGAAGTGTTGAGAAAATACTTATTTTTTCAGCTCTTTAAGTACTACTAGCAGCCTCCATCGAAGTCGCTAGTCTTGCGAATCTCGTTCATTCCATTCTAAACATTGTATCTCCTGGAATGTATGGGACTCAGCACTCAAATTTTATGTACTGTTTGCAGATCGTTCATCAAAAATCGTTTTATCGTCGCTCTAGATATTAACCCTCAAAATTGCCTAAAATCTTCTGATATTCGAAAAATGTCTCGAATTTTTGCAATTTTCCTTAAAGTTAGTAAGACTTGGGACATGCTGTACCTAAATCTTGAAGAGGCTTTTTGATATTCGTCACTTTTCTAATTTTGTAAGTTTTTTCGAAATTCTTCGTTGAAATTAATTGTGAGTTTCATGAAATGCACTTGGCATTTTTTTTAAGTTTGCAGAGATTTGCAGACGCCCCCTGATGTTTAAAAGATTCTTCATAAATCCTTAGAATATTCTTAAAACTTCGCGAACTTTCCAGAGCTTCTTAAGATTCTACTTAATATCGTAGAATTTCCTTGAAGCAGCTTGACTGAATCGCCGATAGCCGTTAACAAAACCTACTGAAACTGTAATATTTCTAAATGTTCAGGTCGCGAAATTTTCCGAAGTTGGTAAAATATGTGTGAAAATCGTGAACACTCCGTTTTCTATAGAAATTGTTAGTAAAGAAAGTTTGAAGTATTACTGAAATTCCATATGACCTTCGAAGATCATCCTTAAAGTTCATTGAGATACCCTGAATTTTGACAAAACCAAACTATAACTACTGAGTGTCGTACAAATTATCCGAAGAATTAAAGATCTCATTGTAAGTCAGCAGTCCCCCACATAGTTATAGGGTAAAGTGCCTATTTTCACCATATTAAGCGGGGTGCCTCACCAATTCATCAATTTCTCGGCCTACAATCAATGGAATGCGTAAAAATTGACATCAACAGCTCCGCTTCGTTATTAAGAACCAATATAATAACAAAAATGCGCTGAAAACAGTGTAATTCTCGTGTTTGAGCTCGACGAAAACTCGAATAGAGTGCCCCTATTGTTGCGCTACCATTAGACTCAATGCGTTGAACAAAGATGGCAGACACTGCTCTAACCAACGGCTTCAAATGGGTAGGGTGATAATAGAAACATAGCGAAAATTGGCTCATCACCCTACTGAAATTTCAACCAAGTTTAACATGTAAATATAGGTACAGTACAACTAAGTAGTATACAATGCGCAAATACACTGTACATAAATGGGCGACACTTAGTATGATTCCATGTGGCAAAAACAGACATCATTTATACACTCTTACGACTAAAACACTACTGTTTTTTGAAAAAGCAAATTGTTTTAAAATTTTCACATCCTAATACGTTTTTAGCATTTTTTCATACAAATGGGTTCACTTAGTCTCGAACCCTGAAGCATCAGCTTACGTGCCTGCAGCATATCTAATATACCATTTGATATGTGTGGTTACCTCGTGCTAAACTTATAGATTCTTGAGAAAATGCTGGTATAATAACTCTGATATGTGATTTTGTCCATGTGAACGTAAAATAACTAACTCGCTTATCATAACATACTTTTAATTATTCGAAATGTGTTCTAACCAATTCATATTTTATAACATCTTCCTTATACTAATGAAAATGTACAAATCTTTCGATCATTTGCTCTATTATAGTGAAGAAGCAATGAATCTTAGCCCAAAACATAGAGGAAAATACCACATTATATTTTTAATGAATTGTGATTATATAAGTGAATTATAAACTATTGCTATCACCAAGTACTTAATCTTTAATGTTATGGTTTCCATCAACCAGAATGATTGAAAATAGAGTGTAAAAACGCTTTTAATCCACCTAACAGTGTGATGAGACATTTCTTATAACTCTTATCACTCTCTTTGGATATTATATCGTTTGAGAACATTTAGAACTTGATGCTTCGCGATGTTTTTAATAACACATACTACATTGTAAGTTTTCTCGAAATTCTTCGTTGAAATTAATTGTGAGTTTCATGAAATGCACTTGGCATTTTTTTAAGTTTGCAGAAATTTGCAGACGCCCCCTGATGTTTAAAAAATTCTTCATAAATCCTTAGAATATTCTTAAAACTTCGCGAACTTTCCAGAGCTTCTTAAGATTCTACTTAATATCGTAGGATTTCCTTGAAGCAGCTTGACTGAATCGCCGATAGCCGTTAACAAAACCTACTGAAACTGTAATATTTCTAAATGTTCAGGTCGCAGAATTTTCCGAAGTTGGTAAAATATATGTGAAAATCGTGAACACTCCGTTTTCTATAGAAATTGTTAGTAAAGAATGTTTGAAGTATTACTGAAATTCCATATGACCTTCGAAGATCATCCTTAAAGTTCATTGAGATACCCTGAATTTTGACAAAACCAAACTATAACTAATGAGTGTCGTACAAATTATCCGAAGAATTAAAGATCTCATTGTAAGTCAGCAGTCCCCCACATTCCTGGAACTTGTAGGGTGTCCCTAAAGCTTGTAGATTTGTTTATACTTGTTTGATTCCTACAATGAATTTATGACTTACTTAAAGTTTGAAATAATTTTTTGGCCTTTATAGAACTACTGTAAGTAGCACACAACTTCTCTAAAGTATGTATAAACCCATTGAATTTCCATAAAAGTTGTCCTACCTCGTTGAAGCTTACAAAATCAAAGGAAAACAAATTGATGGCAGGTGTACGTACTATCGAGGCAAAATGTACGTACTATCGAGGGTACGTACTATCGAGGGTACGTACTAACGAGGGTACGTACTATCGAGGTATACCTGTAGTAGGCGATGAAACTGAAATATAAAATATGCGCAAAAAGCATTGTAACTTAAATTCTTAAGTGTGATATACTAGTCAAATTATTAGATAAGAGGATATATGTTACGTGAAATTAACCTGGCAATGTGAAACAATTATTTGTGTTTGTACTTTTTGTCCGTATTTTTTATTTTTTGGTAATTGGTGATCTTAAGTCCATTTTATCCAAAATTGGGGCTACTTAATGCTAAGCTTTACTTAAGTCTATATTGCACAATCTGTATATATGATCCAAAATTCACTCTTATTTTGGGATTTGATTCTAAATCAAAGCAGATTGTTATTAGCGTACTAGTTTGACTGTTTTGAAAAATAACAGCAAGCGATAATTTGAAAATTGAGTAATGTAGTTGAAATAGAGGCAAACATATAAAAACGCCATCGTTTCTGGAAGTATTTAAACTATGTGTATTGAAGCAATTTGTCGTGGAATGACAGAATAAGCAGCGGGGAATAGTTCTGCAGTGTAGGCGAGTGAACTTATGGTTTAAAACCTTACTAAACAAAAAAGTCATCAATATATTGGAAATGGATATCTCATTAAAGATGGATGAACTGACCAGACCATTAAATATATCAGTACCATTCGCATTTCTGTTGGAAAAACCTTTGCACTCCGGAATGCGACTACTCCGGAATAAAACTACTTTTCGAAAAATACTAAAACAAGATTGTCTAATTAATAAGGCTCAATGAAAAAGTATATTATGAAGAGAGTATTTTCTCGGCTTGTTGTTTTTAATTGTAGAACTTATTGACTCTCCAAAACAAGATTGTTGGATGCGTGTAACGCAGTTCTTGAACATACCCTTTTTATTTTTACGAGCACGACATTCATTTGAATTCACACATAAATGACGATCATAATCTATAACAATAAATCAAGAAGTTAACATGATTTTGAAGAAAAAAAAGTTTGGCGACTTTACGCCAATTTTTAGTTCTTTATATCCCTTGTTCAATCTTGATTTTTCAAAAGTTCTTTTCACTGACTTTGGAGGTACTTCTGCCATAAGTAAAACATCAAACAGTTTCAAATTTGAAGTTGCGTGATCGTAGCTCTTGAGTGTAATGTACAAAACGTTCTATTTTTGCTGTAAAGTAACCCCCGATGACGGTATGTGTAAGAAATGTCTCATCTCACTGATAGGTGGATTAAATCGGTTTTTTCTTGTTACTTCACTAAGGATTCCAAACTCCAGGTGTACACTCCGCATCTAGAACAACCAACCCAACCTCAAAACACACAAAGACAACTCCAGTTTCCGACAGCTCGCAACAAAACATTAACCTCGACCGAACGCTTTGGTATCAGACGGAAAAAACCTGTTTTAATCCACCTAGTGGTGCAATTGTGCCTTTCTCATTTATCCAAACTATTATTTAACGTGAAAGTCAGGTAGGGTAGACGTGCCCTTATTCATCTCATTAGTCAGTATGTCACATTATTTAATTGATAACTCGACTTATAGTGACTGGATTGCGCTTAAATAGGTATCATCATCTTTGCTACGTACCTAAGAAGAAGTACAGTTAAAAAATTTGCCTGTAAAATGTAAAATGCTCCCGTTTGAGCGAAGCGAAAAGTCGAGTACAACGTACCCTTATTCATCCTACCATTTAAGCTAATGCGTTGAATAGAGATAGCAGATACTGCTCTAACTAACGTGTTCAAATGGGTGAGATGAATAAAGGAGCTAAGATGAATTAGGGAGCAGTAACCCTAAAATGATTTTTTCGTTCTCGGAGATTAACTCAAAAATAAAAGCGTTTTTCGAAAATCCAAGAATACTTATCTCTTCGTAATTAAATTTTCTACAACTAAGTATGCTTGGAATTTTGAAATTTTCCTTTCTGAAGCCAGGAATGTCTTTTGAAGCAAGACAATGGCTATAACTCCGCTCTGACAGCATGAATCGAAAATTGAAACAATATTTGCGAAAATAGCATAAATTTTCATTTCCCGCCTCATAGTGTTGGATAGTTTTTCCCGTTTTCATTGATTCTTTTTGCCTACCGCATCGCTTTGTTTTGCAGTGAGTTAGTGTGCGAAATGCACGGGTGGTTCGATGGCATAATATTGAAAGAAAAAATGCATGCAAACAATTCAAACAAAACGATGCAACTTGACAAGTACAGAAAATAATAACTATTTTGGACTTGCATGTTACTATATTTCAGAATAGTGTTGAAGTACAGTATAGTGTACACTTTATTTACTAAATCGTATGTTTCACTTCCAATGCCGGTTAGGTTGATAGCTATGCGTATACATATTGTGCGCGTTTCTGATATTTCTGCTATTTAGAATCTCGTATATAAGGAAAACCAGCTGATTAAACATTTGCGCTCATTTCGATTTTTTTGCTTATTGTTGATGAGTAGGTAAATTAAATATGATTTAGATTTAACTCTTCTGAAAAGTTCTATTAGTTGTAATAAATTGGAGCAGCGGTCCTGAAACTCTAATCAATCCGTTCACAAGCAGTCAGGTGTAAAGCCAACCGATAAAGTAAAGAAAGTCATTTTCGTCAGACTTCGCAGTTCACAGAAAAAATATTTTGTAATTTTACATTGATTATCAAGCACATACTGATAGTATGAAAATAGTTACAACCAAATCATTCCGCAAATACACGTGTTTTAATCAACGGATTTTGCACTAATTTTTCACGTCAATTGAGAACTAATGCATTTCAGTTTTTATATTCGGATGTGGTTGAAAAATACATGGCGTGTAAAAGCATATGAATAAAGAGGTAAAACTATATGCCTTTTGATGCTCTAAATATGTACGTTGATTCGAATTTGATTTTCAATTCAATTTTCAATTCAAACTATGCATGTTTACGACCATGCTTGTTTGCATGTCGTATAAATTTCATCATGTTTTATTATGTTGATTTCTAGTGCATAACACAATTGCAGGGCTAATACTACTGAATCTACTGTTCCAATAAATTTGTTCTGTTGATAGGTTCTATTCGACTTCTCGCTGTATTTGAAGAATTGTATACAATAAGGTTCAAAGTTCTATAAGCTCTTTCAATAATATTGGGCAATGTTTTGCGTGAAACGGGCCTGATTCTCACAGATAGGCTGTGGGCCGTAGAAGAGTTTGACTCGGAATTTTCTATACTATTATTCAAAAGTCTTCCATCACGGTCGTGATAACTGATCCCATGGCTTATTTCTTCCTCATCTTGTTGATCGTCTTGCAAATCTTCCGTACTACGTTCTTGATAAAGTTTTCCGCTGACTCTACATGTATCTGCTTGTCGTACCCATATTTTTTGCGGCTGTCCTCAGAATACCATATCATTTCCTATTATGACTTGTAAACACTAATGACTGACGTGCAAATCATGTTTCTAACGTGCGTAAGAGAAATAACGATCCTTTTCAAATGACAGCAGCAAGTAGCAATTTACCACTAGCCGGCGCTACGATCAGCCGGTAGAATTCCAGCAATCGGTATTTTGAATAGACCGTTAGTTTTTACAACACTTGGTCGCTCGAGGTGTTTGTCTATTCTCTGTAGTAAAACTATTCGAAAATGTGTTACCGAGAATCACGTTTACGTTATGAGAGAATATGCACTGCAGAATATCACATTTGTCAAATAATTAAAACCTAATATTATATTTTGTTATTTTTGTTGCCCCATGTACTAAAACATAATTCCATAGCGAAAATGCATATAAAAATAATCTTCCAAAATGTAAAAATGTAGTAATTTTCGAGATAATTTAAATTTTGTTGCAGTGATCTATTTTGCCATTAGACTGATCGGCCTACTGATCTTTATCTCCTAACAGGTAACACGACACGCTTTGGGAATATATCTAACAATTATTTGCTGACATAATTTTGGAATCTATTCTGTTTGAAGACGACACCAAGATTTTTCCTAATGGGTTTGAAGTATTCATAACGTTTTAGAAGTAGAATTGGAAAGATTTTATCTTTTTTCGGCATCCATAAATAATTATATTTTTAAATATAACATATAACGTTAAAGAGTATTCAGTATTTGTATTATTACATATAACCACAAACAAAAGATATTTTCAATACTTTACTTGTAACGCATACGGGGAAAGTTAGCGGTGGTCTAGAACTTCAAATGCATGTAATTTTAATAGAATTTGCATCATCTTGAAACCATGGCGGTACTAATTTATATGGGAAGTTATCGTTTGACTGCATTGTTCACCCCGCAACTCTGAACCAGGAACTCAAATCGATAAATACATCAATGTCCTGTGTGAGCACTATACTGTTTATCTGAAACTAAGTTTGAGAAAAAAAGGTTCAGCAATCACTGATAAAATGAGTGAGTCTAAATTATACTAAACCGACAACAATTACGACATTTTTTCGGAACACTGTTAAAGCAAACGGTAAATGGCCTCACATACCATTTGTCAAATATGAGCTTTTTCTGAAAACTCTAGGTCACTCACAAGAGTTTTCAAGTTAAGGAGTTAAGGTTGTTAGGATCAACATTGCCGTTAAGGTTAAGGTGTAAGGATCAATATTGCCGACGACTACAAATTGATCCGATTTTGCAGTAAAAAGATATTATTATTTAAAGTTATGTGTTGCCTCTCTTTCTCGCACATGCTTAGAATAGGAAATTTCAAAAAAATCGGTTGGTCTTCAAAGTTAAATAACTTTGTCGGGGAACCTATAATCAATATGCAACCTTCAACAGAACTATTCGTTATAAAACATAAACGACCGTAAGTTTTGAGATATGCAGAGTTACTATAGAATTATTTATTTGATTTTAAGTTTTTATTTCCGATTTTCCCTATATATTACTATAGAAACTTGAAACATCTTGTGGGTGAACTAGAGTTATCGGAGAAAGCTCATATTTTGCACATGATTTTTGCATCCAATTACCATTTGAATTAGCAGTGTTCCTAAAAAAGTCAAAATTGTTGCCAGTCTATTATACTTACACACATAATTTTTTCGATCACGACGAACCGAATCAAATGGTATACGACTCACAGCGCTCCAGGCAACAACTTTTCTATAGGAGAAAGGCAAAATGATGCAGGGAAATTCATGTGTGATCAGGCTCTTCAACTCTTACCTAAGGAGCCAGAACTCCGATCTAAATTAACCCTCTAGTTCCCAACACCGCCTCTAGGCGGTCTCTATAAAAATCTAAATAAAACTACTAAAACATGATTGTATGTTGTCATCCGCACTAGCATTTCTTCCCAACGCTCACACCCTTCATACAGACACATTATTTTAATATTCGTAGTTTTCTGTCAAAGGCATTTGAAGCTCATAGTTGAAAATTCGAGGAAAACGTGGAAAAAAAACTATTTTGTGTTTAGTGGTAATCTTCATTAAACAAATTTTAACTGTTTTTGGAAATTTCAGTAACTAAAAAAAATATTTTTGAGTAGCTTGTTACTAGCATTTCACTGTAGATATGAATTGGTTTAGTGGAATAATTCGGAAGTTTAGGTTTTTTGGTAAAATACTTTGCCCGCCTAGAGGCGGTGTTGGGCACCTGAGCGAAATTTTTTTTCAGTCTTTAGTGATTACTTATCGTACCGAAACTAGTATTATGTGCAATTTTACCTGAAAAAACTAATGTTTTAAAAACTTTGGGTGAATGTTGCAGTTAGAATATGGATATTCTTATCATTTAATAATATTTAGGGGAGTCTGGGGCTAGTTGGCTGAATCTTTTTTTCTCCTTTAGTATTAGACATATGGCGCTGTCTCTAGTTCTGCACTTCAAGTACTGTTTAATCCATTCTCCAATGTGTTTATGTTGCATTAAATTCTGTTTCGTACACGTTGTAAGTGATATTGAGTTTTCGAGCGAATTAGAGTGAAGAGCCTACTTTAGTCGTATTATGAAGGGTGCCTCACAATTTCATTAATTACTCGGAATACAATTGATGCAATGCGTATGAATTGACATCAATATCTTTGCTTTCTTCTTATGAACCAATATGATATCAAAAATCGCCATTTGAACCAATACGTTGCACAAAGATAGCTAACGCCGCTCTAACCAACGGTTTTACATGGTTATGACGAAAATAGGCTCATTACCCTAGGTAACGTTTTTAAATTTCAGCATTTTTGTTATTTAGGGCGAGTTCAAAGCTATTCCACGAATGACTAGATTTTTCGATAGCGCGCGAAAAGAACTTTCCTTGGCCGTATATGTAATATACGTAACCTCAAGTAAAATTTGTTTTTTTTTGTTTGTTTACTTCGGAATTTCTTAAAATTAAAAAATTCGAAAATTTAGCTTTTGAATACAAATTGTGCGCCGAAATTTAAATTCAGGAGCATTGAGGCTGAAAAATAGTAACAAGTATCATTGATTTGCAGTTTTAATCAAAAAACATCTCACGCGATCCATACTTTATCATCAAAAGTAGCCAGGTGGCATCATTGTGCGTATAGTCGTAAATTGGCGAGATTTTCGCGTCACATATTTAAAATTCTGTAATGCAGACAATAGTCCGCTCTTTTATGCAACGCATTCACTTTTACACGATCTTCTTAAATTAAAAACATAAAACATGATAAGTGAAACCATCGCCAGCAAACCCTGGTCTCCCCTACTATAAGTTAGAAGTCAATAATTAAACAACCAAAGCACTAGAGAAATACTCCTTACAGCTTAGGTATTTTGCGTTCTGATGGAGTCCAAAATATAAGAAATCATCTGTATTCGCTTATGTTGAAGTAACTAGAAGAAAGAAAAGTTTTTGTTTTTTATTCGCTCAGGTGCCCAACACCAACACATTTTCAACATTATTTTCGTTTTTCTCATCACGAGGCCCACCTCCAAAAGTTTTTTCAAGCCAAAAAAAAATTTGGGCACTAGAGGGTTAAATTCGATTGCAATCAATAACGTTAAGAGAGAGTCGGTACTTTTGATCCCACTTTTGTTTTTTTTTCTCATAACTTTTCAACGAAATAAAAATTTTAATTGCAATGTTCGCCAGATTTTAGTCAATTCGTATTGTAAGAGCTATGAATAATGTTTAAATCAGAATATAGTATTTGGATTTAAACTGTCCTGTCAGTAATATAAACAGTTTTGAAAATCATGTCAAAACGAGATTTTTGCAAAAACGTGTGGTAACTTGATCCCCCTCCTACTGGGCCTAAAGAAACAAAGCATACTATGACTCATAGGTACGAAAGTTCAGCTAATCACCTATCCTGACAAATTAATTAATAAGACTATCTTTTTAGATGCACGACAAACTTTTACCACGGCAGAAAGCCATAACAAGTATTTGCGGTAAATTAGTGCTGTTTAACTTGCTTTTTTTGCAATCTTCAATAACCCATACCATAATGGTTCACGGAAAAAAGCATTTTAGGTCAGTTAACTATGCCAGGTACTTTATGGATACAATGTTTTTCTATTTCTATACGTTTCGAAAGTGTTTGAGAGAACTTTTAATAGGCATCACGAATACCCAGTGTTACAGGATTCAAAGATACCTATTGTATGAGGTGAACAAAATTTATTTTTTTGTACGTGTTATGAAACTTTTTAGTCGAAAACTTGTTTTTCTAAACAAAAGCCCTTAGAAAGTAATCGTACTTGAAAATATTCGTATATAATTAGTTCGACGATCTCATACAACCATTCAAAAAAATTATAAAAAGACCTTCGATATGTATTTAAAGGCATATTTTCTAAAATATTATACAATTTTTCCAAACCAAATGTAATACATCAGATTGGTTTTTTAAACATCATAAACGATCAAATATTTCATTTACTTTTTATATTGAGATAACTGTATGCGTATAGATTATGAGATATGGCCAGGGAATCAAATATCCCCAAGGATCAAATGTCCTCGCTCTCCGCTATTTTATCTTTTATTTGAGACTAAGTTTGTAGAAATCGAGTCAGGATTTATATGGCAATTCAGAGTAACAAATTAAAGCAATTTAGCCAATAGTTTAATTACGCCATTTTGCACCATTTAGATAACAAGAGGATGCCGGGTTATAGGGGATTTTTTTGTGCAGCCTGTCTCTTCAACCCGTCGCTCTAAGTTTGTGAAAAGCGGTTCTCCTAGTAACCTATGTGAGACAGACAGACATACACACATACGCTCATACAATCATTTGCCGAACTCAACAACCCGGCCTTCTGAGTCTCGGTTAAAAAGTCGATTTTAAGAGAGATTTTATAACCTTTTTAATAGGGAAATGGTAAAAGGATGCAAAATGAAAATTTAAAAACCTGTTTTAATCCACCTAGAGGTGCAATTGTGCCTTTCTCATTTCTCCAAACTATGATTTAATAGCTGGTTCGTACAATATAACATTATGGAAATGTCTTTCATTCTTATTACACTTGGTAAGTATATATAAGAGCACCTTTTTGCATTCATCGCGGTATCGGTTTGAATCGGAGTTTTCTATGTGATCGCACTCCACAACCCGTAACTCCGGAGCCGGAAGTCGGATGGAGATGGAATTTAATATCAGTTTCCGGGGACGCAACACCTTTCATTTGAGACTAAGTTGATCAAATCGGTCTAGCCATTTTCGAGAAATCAATATAACCGTTATTCTGAAGTTGGATGCTTCCAGATCCGTCGATGGTGGCAAGTGTGGCCAAAGAGACTTTGAATGACTGTTGGTAACCTAGATCTACAAATTCAACAGTTGTACTTATATTTTGGAAAAAAATTTCACCTTTTTACATTCATCGCAGAATTCGTTAGAATCGGGATTTGTTGCGTAATCGTACGTATCACCCTGTAGTTCAGGAACCAGAACTCTGATCCACACAAAATTCAACAGCAGCTGATGGACCTTTCATTTAAAATCAACTTTGTCAAAATCGGTTCAGAAAATTCCGAGAAACCGATATGGACAAATCAACAAATTTTGTTTTGTAACCATACTCTTTAACTCGTAATCCGGAGCAAGATGTCGGTTGAAAATGAAATTCAATAGCAACCTATGGGAATATTATACCTTTCATTTGAATGTTAGTTTGTAAAAATCGGTTCAGCCATCTCCGAGAAACCGATGTGGACATTTTGTTAACAAATCCGCACATACACACACATACATACATAGATACATACATACATACATACATACATACATACATACATACATACATACATACATACATACATACATACATACATACATACATACATACATACATACATACATACATACATACATACATACATACATACATACATACATACATACATACATACATACATACATACATACATACATACATACATACATACATACATACATACATACATACATACATACATACATACACACAGATATTTTGCGATCTCGGCGAACTGAGTCGAATGTTATATGAGACTCGGCCCTCCGGGCCTCGGTTAGAAAGTCGGTTTTTGAGCAATTGCATAATCTTTCTATATAAGAAAGGCAAAAGAATAATATTTAATTAGCCTAATCAGCATGAGTTCAATGTTATCTTCATGTGATTATATTTTGAAATGTTGGTGGAATGGGTTTGAAAGTGGAGGGAATGGGGGGTTAGTAGAAAGGGAGTGGAGGATGCGTCAGAAATCCTTCATCTTATTTCGGTATACGGGGTGGATGAAGGAAATGCGGGCGTGAGGGTGGTCCAAGGAGAGGGGAGTGATGAAAGAGGGAGGCATAAGGGCAAGGCGGGGGAGGGGCGGCGACGCAATACTCAACTACATATTTTGCCTTCCATTTGAGACTTGGTTTGAGAAAATCGGTTCAGTCAGCACCGAAGAACCGATGTGACTTTAATTGTGGAATATGCCCGGAGTTCCGGACTTCCGGAATAGTCGATAGTGGACAATATATTGAAAGAAAGTTTGATTGGCAATCAGTGATCTAGATCTGCGATTAGAAGTAATTTGATGACCACTTCAATAGTTCTTAGCCTCTGAGGTATTACGATTGTACCGATTTATATGGAAAATTCCAGTGTATCCTTACCATCACCCCTGTGACTCCGGAAGCAAGAGTCAGAACCGAATGAAATTCAGCAGCAGTCAATGGTATTACTGTATCTTTCATTTGAAATCAAGTTTGTGAAAATCGGTAGAGAATTCGTTGGGGAATGGGTGTGATATTAGCTTAGGAACTTGGCGGGTTCCCCGGGGGCGTCATGAACCGTCATATGTGGCCAATGTGGTCAAAGCTGCTTTGATTGATCATTAGTGATCCAGACTCGCAAACTAGAGTAATGTTACATCAATTTTAATATGTTTTACATCATTTGAACATCATGGTGGTACCAGTTTATATGGGAATTTGCTGTGTGACCGCACTCTTCAACCCGTAACTCCGGAACCGGAAGTCGGATCAACTAAAAATTCAATAGCAGCTTATGGGAGCGTTATACCTTTCAGATGAAACTAAGTTTGCGAAAATCGGTTCAGCCATCTCTGAGAAAATTGTGTGAGTTTAAATGACACACACACATACACACACACAGACATTTGCCGATCTCGACGAACTGAATCGAATGGTGTATGACACTCGGCCCTCCGGGCCTCGTTGCAAAAGTCGATTTTTACAGTGATTGCATAGCCTTTCTTTATATGAGAAAGGCAAAAACGACGGTTAGAGCCCACTTGGAACAAGCCAGTTCGTCAACTCATAAGAATTCCCGCCATAGGAGTGAGTTACATCTAACCACTCTACACTGAGAAATAAAAATATGCAGAGTTAGCATACTTTTTATTTCCGTCTGTTTCATTCTGCTGTGATTTTTATGCATTTTCTAGCATATACTTCTAGTAAGCGTTCTATGAGTGGATAGACCGAATATGCTCAATGCATAAAATTTACAGCAGAAGAAAAGAGAGGCAGATAGAAAAGTATGCTATCAATGAACGAAATAAAGTTCTGCGTGTATACTCCCAGATTATGTAAATGTTGGGTGATTTCTCATATAAAGTATGTGAAGATTAGTACTACTTGAATACTCCATCACTTCGAGCTGCCTTAAATTATGTGACGAGCGTTTGCATCACTGCCAATTATGAGTTGAATCTCATTTTGGCTACAGTATGATACAACTTTTTAAAAAGATGAGATTCTTTAGAAAAAATTCTGTTGTGCGACTTAGAAGAATGTATAATTACATTTAGAAGAGAATAATTTTTGTATAAATTGCTTATTTCTGTGTGCATTTAGCGAAGCCAGCATTCAGTTTCAACGCCTCCTTCATTAATTCACGCAGAATCGATTGCCTTCAGCTCAGAGGAAATATAAATTAATTCCCAAACATGTTGTATGTGAAGGCAGAGTATGGCATCTTTTGAATTTTAGAGCATAAGTGAACTGCGTAATACTTGTCTGATGCATTTTTGCTCGATGATCCCCCACAGAACCAGCACAGATTCAAACTTCAGTTTGAAACAGAAATTGCATTTGAACTAAAAATAACTAAAAAGATGCTAACAAATTGTGTGAGTTAGCTGTGGACATGAATCAGATAAAATAAATAAGCACAATGAACACACACACTTATTTGTATATACGGTATCAAAATAGCTACTATAGATCAGAATCATAGTTATTTCTTTAACCTTTCCAAATGAATCACTGAATAGATCAAGAATCGATTCTTTTTTGAGTAATTCGTACGAGTACGATTCGCTCACTAAACTGAATCGGTTTGCCCATCTTTTTCTTGAACCAAAACTGTGGGAACTTATCCATCCCGCAGAATAAATAAATAAAATTCAAAATTGATTTACGTTTACGGTGGATATTGTTTCGTGCTACTCCAAACATTGTCGTCCAGAGCACGACACAATTCATCTCCGCAAAATAATGTATAACAATTTGAAGATATTAAGCCCAGCACATAGCGAACCTTCGAAGGTTGATTTAGGACTTCAGAGATCGCTTGATCCAGCAAGGGCCTCAAGATACTTCGTTTACAACTGACTATTCAGTAGGGTGGGGCATTGTTATATGGAAAAACGTAATCATAGCCACATCAACCGAGCACAGCACTTTTTTGGTTCCTTTTGGGGTCCCAAACAACTGTGCAAAATTTGGGGTCGATTGGTGTTGACTCGGCGTGGCGCATTGCGTTTGAAATTTGTATGGAGATTAGTATGGGAAAACCTTCATTTTTGCATTTTTAATTCTACAGACTACAATTCTTCTTGTAGTATATCAGCAAATAGAAGTATAGTCCAGGATATGCTGAACAACTTTGCCGACAACATTTCAGTTCGAATTTCTACGGTAATGCTGTAGCAAGGAAGAACATCTGATCATAGACATCAATATAACATTAACGATAATTTCATTGACGTGAATAAGAGAAATTGACCCCCAAGATGCAGTAGATGAGTAGAAAAATCTTTCCACACCGCGAAGAAGTTGTCCACGCGTAATAGAAAGTTTCGTGGAAGTGATCCGAAAGACACTCACTAATATTTGTTTTTTGTTTTATTTTATTTTCACATATGGTAACTCTTTAAAAGACCCACGATGTTACCGCAATAAGCCGAGTCATATAAACGAATTAGATAATAAAATGAAGAAAGCATTGAATATATGCTGATTCAGCTAAATAAATGTTACATTTTTTGTTTCAAGTGTGTCTACGTTTACGTGTTGCTGATCAAGTTCGTCACGTTCGTTTGTTTATATATACTTGCCAAGTGTAATAAGAATGTATTAAAAATTTCCACAATTATATTGAACATAACCAGCTATTGCATCATAATTTGGATAAAAGAAAGGCACAAGTTTGAGAGTATATTAAATTGTTGAAACCTGGTTTGAATTATATGTAATTGATCAGACCTACAACATTTACTAGATCACGTTAAAAGTACAGGTTTAGGCAAAATTTTGGTTTCCTTAATAGATAGGTTATGTAATTGCTCTGAAAATCGATTTTTTACAGAGGTCCGGATGGCTAGTTTCATTTTCCTTTCTCTTCAGTTTATCGATTTCAGCAAATGTCAGTGTGGGTACTGTGTATGTACTGGGTGACAATAAATAATACCTTTTCTTATAGTAAGGTTTAAAAATCTTTAAACGCCTTGCCTGTGCAGTATAACTCACTTTTGTGTCAAACATTAGGTCATTTAGATCATCTGTGTACTTGAGCGATTTGACTCCAAAAATCCAATTGGACAGTAACTGGCGGTGAACAGCCGAGTTATTTATCTGCTCCTGCGATGAATTTACCCTAGTCCGACTGAGAGTCGCAGCTTCCGGTTCGTTAACGCCTCCACCACGTACCGCTGGTACATCGACGCGAGCTACTCTATGTTGTCCCCTGTAGTGGATTTAGGCTGTGAACCATTTGGTGAAATTTTTAACTTTTAGTTAAAATCTGACACTTCGAAAGTTATTTGCAAAATAACCCTACTCTAGAGCATAGTTAAAATTGACAGAGCAATAGTTAAATTTGACAGCTCGATGGTTACAATTTTGCCCATGATGCAGAATGAAAACGTGGAAACATTTTTTGTACCTAATTGAGGTTGTCAATATTTTTCAAATCAAAATTAAGGGATAAAGATGGAAACGATAACGTGTTGTGTTAAGATTTGTTTGGGTTATTTCATGATGTGGATGTTTACTTTTCGAGGCAATGACTGTCATACTTAATGTAATAAGAAAAAATCTAATTTTAAAATAACGACAAATGTTCACACCTCTACCAACTTGTGGTCATCACAGCTGTCAATTCTAAATAACTATCCATATGTCAACATTTGAAATTGTTCGCTCTCTCGGTTAATTTTTTTCATTCAAGAGAAAATAACTTTCGAACTGTCAAATTTTAACTAAAGGTTAAAAAAATCGTCAAATGGTTCACAGCCTTAGTCTACTCTACGGCGTGCCGGTAGGATGAGTTTATTCAAATTGTCAGCTCCACCCTATTAGTATCTGTGCGACTATGATTTTCTACGCTTAGAGCCGACATATCGCTTCACACTGCCCCGAATCAGGGGTATTCAAAGACCACGTGCTCCGGCACACACGTATACACATATACATACATACAAACACATTTTAAGACAGTGGACAGGTATAGCGTAGTTGTACATAAATGACGTAGTATTATATGGGGGAGTTTTGCATTTTGTGGTGATGTGTGACGACAGGGGGGTAGGGGGTCATGTCATGCTACGTAGCCTTTTTAAAGGGAAATAGAATACAATTTTAAAACAATTTACGGGAACAAGGGGGCAGGGTTACCGTCAAGCTACATATTTAGAGGTTTGTGACGAAATGATACGATGGGGGAGGGGGGTGTTAAAATCGCTCAGAAAAGGCTACGTCATTTATGGATGCTCCCAAAGAGATTTCTCTAATCAAAAAGAGGCAAATGGCCTGCTCCACCACCTAACATCACCCTGTTTCAATACATGCATCGATGTGATTGATATGCCACCAGCTGTGTTCTGAACCAGCTTCAACGCTTTGCAGTTGCTGCCAGCACCACCTCATTTTGTGGTTAGCTTGCTGTAACTTAAAACCATTCAGTTTTCCATCGTCTCTCTTGTAATTGTGAGAACGACGTCATCTACGAATCCAACTATTTCGACTCCTATAGACAGCTTTAGCGTTAGAACGCCACTATACATCATGTTCCAAAGTATAGAGCCTTATTTCACTCCCGTCGTTACTCTCATCGATTTCTGTCGCGAATGTGTGTCGTAGACCAGCACTTGGTTGTGAATAGACATATGCTGCACAGGTGTTCAGGTACTCGCATTTTGTGCACAGATTCTGCTATATCTTCCTAACTGACGCTGAAAAACGCGGTCTTGACGTCTATCGTTACTATGGTGCAGTAACAGCTCCTTCTCTATTCGAGCGTCTCTTCTGCTCTGTAGTTTTTATTTTCCAGATTCCAGATTCCAAATTACCTGTTTGACAGACCGCTTTCGCGTTCCGTGTATTTCGTTATCCTGTTGAGGATAAAACTTGACAAGAACTTTCCGAGAACATACACCCGAAATATGGGTCTGAATGATGTTAAATTTCTTGACGGTTTCCGTTGTTTAGACAGCAGCAAAAGCTTTTGAAGTTTCATCTCACTAGAATCAGTAAGCTGAATAAATTAGCTCGATTTGCACTTCCCCATGTTATTAGGAGCTATAGCTCTTTACTCCAAAGGGTTAGGAACAATAACATGTTTGGGTTGAATTTCCTGTAGATTGGTTCGTCTATATATGAGGAGCAAAATATCCAGATACGCGATTGGAGTACTGCAGGGTTGTTACATATTGAGTCAAACCACGTCAAGTGGGCCTCAAATTTTTCACAAAATCACCGATTTTCATGAAAAATATTTTTTGGTATAAATATTTGTGCAAAATTGCTTTTTTTGTTTAAATTATGGGGCTTTTATACTTTTGAAAACAGTAAAAATGTGTTTTTATTCAATTTCTTATATCTCAAATACTACTTCAGATAATTAAATAAAATTTTGCTTATAGAATGATGTTTACACTGTCATATAAATATAAATCTACGGAATATTTGCTTTAATAGCAGCATTTTTCATACATTTTTAATAAACAATTTAAAATATTTTTGTTTTCGGCGCTGAAAAAAATAAAAAAAAATATGTCAACTGACGCGGAAAACGTTCACCTTCAATAATCTGTAAAGATATTTTTGTCCTTTTGTTCCTATCCAGAGATATGAAATATTTTGTCACGCGCCGCGCTCTTCCAACATGCGGCGCATTTCTATGATGCCCACGATAACGCACTAGCCACAGCCTACGTGCGCTCGACCAACGGGCATGTTCAAATTTGCGTTGAGAACCTTGCGGTATCTATCGTTTAACACGCGGCAACTTCTATTGTATAGCAAATAGGAACTTCTATTGTTTAGAACGTCGTCAGTTCTATTGTAAAAATTTAGTTTAACATGCGTTAATTAAAATGGTTATCATTATTGAGGTTTTATAGTTGTAACGAGTACGATACACATACAACGTATATTATTTATAGTGCACTTATTGTAAGCTTGAATGTTTCATATTCGCAACAAACTTACAAACGTCTTTGCCAATGTACTGTTCGAAATTTTTATTCCACCAACAAGTTACTGAGAATAAATTGCGACTATTGTGAATGTTTTTACCGCATTCCGCATTTATTCAGCTTAACCATAAATTGAAACTCAAACCACCTCGCAAACCGAAAACGAAAACACCATAGAAAAACAAAATTCATATCTCTGGATAGGAACAAAAGGACAAAAATATCTTTACAGATTATTGAAGGTGATCGTTTGCCGCGTCAGTTGACATATTTTTTTTAATTTTTTTTTTCAGCGCCGAGAACATAAAAATATTTGATATTGTTTATTAAAATGTATGAAAAATGCTGCTATTAAAGCAAATATTCCGTAAATTTATATTTATATGACAGTGTAAACATCATTCTATAAGTGTGTAAAATTTCATTCAATTATCTGAAGTAGTTTTTGAGATATAACAAATTGAAAAAAAAACACAATTTTACTGTTTTCAAATGTATAAAAGCCCCATAATTTAAACAAAAAAAAATTGCACAAATATTTATATCAAAAATTACTCTTCATTTCCCCTACACAAAAAATATTTTTCATGAAAATCGGTGATTTTGTGGAAATTTTGAGGCCCACTTGACGTGGTTTGACTCTATTAGATAGTATGTAGTTCCGAATTCGAATTCATAAAGATTACACGAAAAATATTCAGCAGTAGCCATGTGAAGATTGAATGGTGCAATTTTGCTTAGAGAACAAATTCTTTGACATTTTTGGACTCATATCAGGCATAAATGCTTTTGTTTGAGCGCAAGTTTGAGAGCTACGCCCATGACTGACAAGTTGGACAGATAGAGTTCAAGAGCAAATTTTGTTTTTATCCGTATTTCCCCCACGCATTACAACTACCTGAAAAGAGCTCAGAGGCAGTCGCTGTTGATTGGTCGATACAGCTTGAAAAGTGTGTGTTCAAAAGAAGTTCAGTACTTCACTTTCGTCAGTCGAGTATTCACTATTACGAGTTCCAATTGCACTGACATTGTTTATAAAAGAGAGATAGAATATCAAGATGTTCAGAAGAATTATTACAAAATGCCTGTTCTACAACTTTGTAGAAGACACTTAATTTATATCTCTCTCTGTTGAAAAGTTAGTGTTGGCGCCCTCTATGTAGTCATAGTTGAAACTAACATTTTATAACCAAAACATTATTCGTATTATGTACTAAAATTCTTCTGAACATACTAATGAGCTAAATTTATCCATTATATCACAAAAATGCATAGTTCATGAAATGGAGTATTGATACACAACCATGCACTGCTAGGCCCCATGCAAAACTGACTCAGACATAACTTAGTTAAAAGATTAATAACTTCTTGAAGTATTTTTTTATATTGTAACGACATATAATTAGCAAGGGACTGGAAGGTGAAGTATTTTTCAAATATTAAGAGCCATAGTACTCAAGGGAGAGCAAGGATTTGAAGTAAGAAAGTTTAGAAAAGCGTGGAGTGGGGTCAATGAACAAGCTTAGAGTTTCCCGGTTACTTAGCTTTTTGTCTTCTGCAGCGCAGTAGTCGGGATCTTTTGGCATTAAATGCGAATCACCTGAGTCTGCGGCATGTCTTGAAGTATATAAATACGACCGGATAATGTTCATTAATTTTGTTTTTTATTCCTCGGTTTTTCGGTCTTTCAACTCAGAGCGGGTATTGTATACTGCCCGACGTTTCGGCCACTGGTTTTGGCCTTTTTCAAGGGAAATATGTTATCGTTCTACGTCTACACGTCGGTTATCGACGTTGAGAAGGTCCATAAGTTTTGCTTCATATGCAATGGTTTGGTGAGTAAAACTGGTTAGTTTACACATCAACCTTTTTACCACTGTGCACTATTCAACGACCAAAACCAGTGGCCGTAACGTCGGGCAGTATACAATACCTGTTCTGAATTGAAAGACCGAAAAGCCGAGGAATAAAAAACAAAATTAATTAATAACTTCTTTTAACAAAGCCGGATTGTCTAGCAGTCTTTAACAAAGTTGTAGACAATAAATTATCTTTCTTATTTTCGGTGATAGAGGATGCATACAGTGCCACCTAGCGGCGCAAATGCGAACTAGTGGGTTTTCTCCATGTAGTCGAAAAATGCCATACAAACTTCAGGCTCGTTGGTCCGGTAGCTAGACTTTCCCGATTTGGAGCAAGTACTCCTGGTGGGACTATAAATCGACTCCGGGGTGGGCCGATAGGGGTTAAGTTTCTATATTAAAATGGTTTCTGCAATATTTACTAACAACAAATCCTACAACATTTTATTACATTATAATTGTATAGTTAAACACATAACCTAGTTAAAAATATGAGTCTATATTAGTACTTTGAAAACTGCTACTATTACTATAGACGCTGACCAACACTAATAGTTGAACCTATTCGAAAATTTGTTATATTAAAAGTATAATAATTGTTTACAATACCGTCAATCTCATTAATTTTGACTCTAACGGATAAAATCAATTATCTATAATATCCTACTGACAACCTAGCTACTGGTTTGAATTCACATTGAGGGAATATTTTTATAAATCTGCTGCGAATAGGTTTCGTACAGAAAACTTTCGTAAAACATACGAATTTTTCACACATATGGTCGGTGTTAAGTCAGACCGGACTAAGTGACAAAACATTGATTTCGAGAAAAACGAGTTTAAAGTTTGAATCTCAGCATCCTTCACATTATGATTGGAAATTAATTTTTACCATAATTCATGTTTATTGTAACATATTTCAAATCTGGCAAAAGTCAACTGTAGCTGACGATATTCTTTATCCAGTGCTATCATTATCTCATTTTTTTATGTTTTGCGACTTAGTCCGGTCTGACTTAACACCGACCATATGATAAATCATTCGTAATTCTACGGAAGCGCTTTAATTTTTATAACCAGTTTTTCGTAAAAACCATGGAACGACTTTCGTAGGCTTATTACGAATGTAATTCATTAGCCAAACGAATTGTTTGATGAAATATACGAAAGCCTTTCTTATACTTACGAGCATCTTTCATAATATAACAATTTTTTTGGAGGAATCCTTAAAATTATTATGCACAAAAAATTCATTCGCTGAACGAATTTATTCGTAAATCTGCTACAAATAGGTTCAACCACGGATCCGAGCATTTTCGTGCATTGTAAATAGTTGGTTACGTTCATTTCACGAACTAATACATGAATACTTGAACAACATTTTTTTGTAAATTTTCGTATTTAGTGTTCGCCGAAAAAAATTGTAGCATGAAAATAGATGTAAAATTATATCAATCCACAATTACACGTACTTTTTCAACGATTTTGATATAATTTTACACGTTCATTGAAAATTACTGTTTAATTAACTGAATGACCAATTAATTTTATTTCAATATGATTGAAAAAAATGTTACCTGGAATATTAAACGGATAAAAGTGCTAAATCATATGTTTTTTATGCTTTAATTATGTGCATGGATTATAATTTGATTTTCAATCATATTTTCGATTCAAGCAATATTTGTTTACAACCAAGGCGGTTTACAAGTCGTGTAAATTTCATCATTTTTTGTGTGTACATTGCACGAAATTTATCGTCACGGAAACTATAACCTATCCGTACAAAAATTTACGGCAGTCTATCAAGGTATTTCATTTGAGACTAATTTTGTGACAATTGGCCCAACCATCTTGGAGAAACTGACATGAGTTTGGTAATTTTGAGAAATGACCTTTTTTCCAGGGACTGCCGGAACCTTTTATAACCGTCAATATGACCAACGAGATTTCGAGATGGAGGTGAAGATTTGACCTGGGGTGCACCAGCCATATTTTAAACCTTCTATGAAGCTTGGTTTGTGATGTGAAAATCGGTTCAACCATCGCCGAATAGTTGGTATTGGTTTAGTTTTGGAATATGCTGGATACCTTGTTACTGGCCGGACCAGAGGGGTCGCGGCTTAGATTGCCCCTAGTCCCTGGTCAAGCCACGGGGACCGTTTGGGGTGGGCTCTGAAGGCTTCTTGGCTAGCTCGAGCTTGAGGCACGGAGGCTTCAGGGTCGGTTCTATGTCACTCTATCCCAATCAGAAGACAAACACGGTCTTTTCACTTTTTTCAATTATTTATTGTAACTTACAATTTTTGTGTGTGAGTGTAGGTGTATACAAGGCCGGCCGGCGAACGCTGGGAGAAAGCGGGAAACGGTCGGCTGCTGTTGCGATGGCTACGACGACGGGATGCTGCTGCGATGGTCTGCTATTGGTGTGGCGATGCTACACGTGGGCTGTAGGGTGGCTGGGTCCGATGCGACCAGCGATGCCACTTTCTGGCGGGCGCGTCGGTAGCGATCACTGCGGTTGATCTTCGGCGACAGGGCGGCGATGCAAGGGAACTCTGGCACCTCGTGGCTGGACTCATCTACCTGCTGGTGACTCGGAGGTCTCGGTGGAACCTCGTAGCTGGTTCAGTGTGCTCATGGGCACTTTTGACGGGCTTTTAGCGATGATGGTGCCACTGTCGACGACGGGCCGTTCAAGGACACCACGCCCCGGACTATACGCCACTCGGATGGCTTTAGGATCGAATTTAATGGGTCCTGCAAGTGGATAATTGACGAGGGAGGGAAATCTTATGGGTTTGCTACTGGGACTGTTAATTTTCGTTTCATACCTGATTCCTTCTCGGTACTTAATTAATTCCTTTGTATCACTCCTCTATTTGCTTCACCATATACTTTAGGTTCAGATATTTCCTGTCTATCTATCTTCTTAAACTTTTCTAAAACTTTCAACTTTGATGTCTGCCTTTCGTGAAGTCTACAGCAAAAGTGATTCGCATTCTTTCTATCCTAACCCAGTAGCTTCCCTCTCACTCGCAATTTTCCTCTCCCGTTTGGTTTTACTTCATGCTTTCCCATAGTTTCACAGTCCCGAGCGTTTCCTGTTTTCCCAACGTGTGTGTAATTTGATGTTTTGTGTTCGTGTGTTACATATTAAAGCTTGATATTTATTTAGACCGTTTGAATATAATTTACGTGTGCTTTCCTTATAATTTCCTCCTAAGTATTTTAGTTATTACATTGAATATTCATATATAAAATAAACGTTATATACTTTCATTATCCAAGACACATATTTGAGAGTATGGTTAAGCCTGGTTATCTGTTATACGCAGTATTATAGCGTATCTATTACTGCCTACGTTCGTGTCGAACAGCACTATGGCAAACTCTCTTGCTCGCGTTTTGCTCTCGTTTTTTTGCAACTGGTCTATGGGGTAAAGGGCCCAAATGGTAACAACCTGGAACTTCCAGAATTGTCGATAGTAGACAATAACTTCAAAGAATCTAAATTTAAAAATCGGTCAATAGGTGTGACATCAACTTGCAAGTAAGCAAGTTTCCTGGGGGCATCAAGAACAGAGCTTAAAACATTGACCTCCAAAACTGAACTTGAAACAGAAACGAAATTCAATTCATGCACGCCGCGATGAATGAAATGTTTCCTTCGTCATTTGTTTTCCCGACACAGCGCGTTCTGGTTCGGATATGTCCGGTGTCAGAAGCAAACTGAATTTTGTTTCTATGATAGCTATGAGAGGGATTATATTGAGTAAAAGTGCACCAGATATAGATTACGCAGTTCACTTAGGCTTCGGAAATGTAGAAGATGTCATCTTCTGCCTTCAAACTGTCCACATAATAACAAATAAATGCTTTGGTTTGTTGAATTTATATTTTCCTTGCACTCGAGTGTTCGATTTTGCATGAAATTTCAATCAAGTGGAAAGTCAATGAATGAGGGAGGCGGTGAATCTGAATGTTGGTTTCGGTAAATACAAGCAGAATTAGGAAACTGATTTTAAAATTCCGCAGCACTGATCAAGAAGCGTCATAAGTGGTCATTGTGATCAAAGCTACTTCGATTGGTCATTAGGGATGTAGACTCGCAAATTCAAGTAATGTCGCACATATTTCAATGTGTATTACATCGTTTGGACTTCATGGTGGACTCTTTTATATGAGAATATGCTGTGTTACAGCTTTCTTCAACCCATAACCCAGGGACCGTAAGTCCGATTCAACACAGCCGATCGGAAGGTTGTACCTTTCATTTGTGTAAATAGGTCCAGGCATCTATGAGAATCAAAGGTGACATTACTTGCTTCATGTACACATACATACACATACGGACATTTTCTGATCTCGTCGAACTAGGTTGAATGCTGTATTGGACTCGGCCCTCCAGGCCATTGTTAAAAACTTCAGTGTTTGGAGCGATTGCTATGATTGTAGCTTCCCGATCAGAATGAAATAACAAGATTATAACAGAACACATTTTTTGTAACATATTGTGTTATAAATTAGGTCTCGTTAGTAGTTAAAATAACAGAAATTTATAACAAGTAACAATGCGAGTTATAGTTTTGAAATATTTCTGTTATGTGTTTCTGATCGGGTTATCTACATGAGAATGGCAAAAATATCACAATCATTCTAGTACTCAATTGTTCTGAGCTCTTTAAAATAAAATCGATTTTGTTAGATTGATCTATTACATATTAAACCTTTTTAAATCCACCTAGTGGTGCAATTGTGCCTTTCTCATATCACCAAACTCTGATTCCATGGCTGGTCATGTTCAATAAAATTGTGGAAATGTCCATTAAATTCTTAGTACACCTTGCACCTATGTACAATGGCTCGCCAGCCACGAATTTGATAAACTAAATGTCGACGCTGTAACATTTGAAACAAAAAATATCATAGTTCACTCAAAATAATCCACACGTTAATGCTACGTGAAAACATATGTGATTTTTATCCATCGCAATTTTCACTTAACACTTACGTGGATCACAGGTAAACCAGAATGAACTCATGAACTTCATCGGATTTTTTCTCGTAATGCTTACGTGACTTTTCACGCAGCTTTTACAAAATATTTCAATAGAACCGATGTGATGTACCAGTAACCTTTACTAAAAAAAAACTGTGAACATTTGTTCCACCGCAGTATCGCGTAATACTTACGTGCCTCTTTCCTTAACTTTTACAAAGTATTTTCGTGACAGTTACATGAGGTACTTGTAAAGTTTATCGGAAAAAATGTGGAAAGCAAGTGATTTACCGTTGATTTTTACCTCTTGTGTGATATGAAAGATCGTCGAGTAATTTATTACTCTGGTTGCAGTTGAAAATCGAAATATTATACTTACGTCTTTCATTCATCTCCTATTTTCAGCGTGCGCAATTAGGCACAACTAGTGAGCATGCGGATAATACGCTAGTTTCACCTCAGTGCGCATGCTGAAAGTATTATATGAATGAAATGAGCAAGTACAATATTTTGATTTTCAACTGCAACTAGAATAAAATAGCAGCATTATTTTCCGATTAGTATAATAACTGTAAAACCGAATTGGAAAATTGTTCAACTATTGAAATAGACCTAAAGTTAAAGACATCAAACTAGCATTTAAAATATGATTATAACATTTATTCTCACGAACTCTAAATAAACAGCATTGTGCTTACATTATTTTAGTAAACCATATATTATATTAACAATTGTATCACGGTGTTCCTAAAACCGTTATTAACTAAAAAAAATGACCATAAATTTGGCATACGGCATTCGACAGATACAGTATCCAAGCATCTTCTCAGTGAATTTCAAAATGATCCATCGAGGGATTCGAGATATATGGCGATTTGAAGTTTTATGATACGTTTCATAAGGCTATCAGCAAACACCCACGGGTTTGGTCTAATCTCTATGAACAAAAAAATATTTGTCTACTTATTTAGTACATGGCATTCAAAAGCTATAGTAATCAAGTATATCCCCTGCAAGTTTGGAAATATTTCATTGACGGAATCGAAAGTTATAATAGTTTGGATGTGGTATGCGGTCATAGATGGGTTTTCTACCAGACTTCAAGCGTGAATCCATGTTTGTCCACGATCTAAATGACCGCTATTTTTAATACAAAAATAATCACTAAATAATTATAATACATATAGTTGAGACCAATTATATTGTCTATTTATTTATGTAGACAACTCTATTTTATATTCTTCTTGATGAAAATTAACGATGAAACGTCTACCTGTTCAATAATGAAAAAATAATTAGAATCAGTCAACATACCATTGAGATATGGCCTTTTGAAGTAAACATTCCAACTTTCATCTATTTTTTTTAATTTACACATTATATTTAACGTTTGGTAGGCAACCCTATTTCCATATTTTTTCAGTGCACCATATAAATAACACCTTTCGTGCATTATATTTATGTAATTAAATGGTAAGGTTTTCCTTTAAAAGTCGCGACACGTATAAACGATCTAAATAGTCAATGGACAAACATGGATTCACGCTTGAAGTCTGGTAGAAAACCCATCTATGACCGCATACCACATCCAAACGGTTATAACTTTCGATTCCATCAATGAAATATTTTCAAACTTGCAATGGATATACTTGATTACTATATCTTTTGAATTCCATGTACTAAATAAGTAGACAAATATTTTTTTGTTTATAGAGATTGGACCAAACCCGTGGGTGTTTGCTGGTAGCCTTATGAAACGTATCATAAAACTTCAAATCGCCATATATCTCGAATCCCTCGATGGATCATTTTGAAATTCACTGAGAAGATGCTTGGATACTGTATCTTTCGAATGCCGTATGCCAAATTTATGGTCATTTTTTTAGTTAATAACGGTTTTAGGAACACCGTGGTATCCTTAAATAATATCAATACTTAGGTTCATTATTAAGTTCAGCATTTTCGCAAAATGAGGACTTAAAATCTATCGTGCACCTCTACTGTTAATAATTGATTTATACAGATTATTTTTTCGACCTACAAATTGTAAGCGATCATGTTGCCTAAAATCGCATTCGACATCTTGCATAACTGTTATCACGCCCTCACGATCACATGTCTACATCATTCGGCAAATGCGGTCTTTTTTTGGGTGACTCACTTTAACTGCTTATTGCAAGCTTTTAAGTACAACTCATCGCCTATGGCACGGTTCTCTGAATCTTTCTAGTGATCAAAAAGCCTATCCTTTTGCAATGGTAAACCTACCATTGTAGTTCTGGCATACTTATAACCCTGTATGCTACCAATACCACCTCTTGCTCGACTTGTGTAACTACTACCACTGATCTACTACATATCAATCGGATCTGAATACAGTAACTCTGGTATCAGTGACATTCTGAATTCTTCCAAGGTAGTTATCGGAATTACTGAATTCCCTGATCAATTGCTGGGAATGTGTCGGTTGACAACACCGGCTGATTCAAATTGCGTACCAGTATCCCGTTTTAATAGATGAATGATGTGCATCAAGGTGCTCTCTATTCCTAGTTGATGGAAGGGATACGCATCTGAAAGAATGGATACGAAGTAATGATTTTGCAAATATAACACAATAAATTCGAATTACGAATGTCGCGCCAACTCGAACAAATGTTGCCAGCACCCTTTCAGATTTTAATGAAGCTTTCTGTACATGAAGACTTTGTCACAAAAAGCCACTTTGCATATTTTTTTCCAAAAATGATCTAGACTGTCTTTTGAAAAGGGCCAAAAAAATTTTACCAATTTTTTTTCAAATGGCTATCGTCGCCGACGCAAAATCACAAACAGCTGTTCGCAGCGACCATAAAAAAAAGTTCGGCAGAATCAAAACAAACCGACGCAACATAGAACAGTTCGTTCTGACCTAAAGAGGCAGAAGAAAAATCAAATTACATTCGAGTGCTCCCAACGATAAGTCAATGCGCGCTCACGCAGGGGTCATATATGCTTCGTCGGCATTCTCGGTGCCACTGCCGGTCACAGCGCATTCGAAGACGGTAATTATATCGATATTTGCCTTCGCGCGGTGGCTTGGATGATAAAACATTTGTGCAGAGTTGACAATATGATTTGTTGTTAACATTCTGTACCAAAACAAATCCAAATAAAATCGATTATTTGTAAATAGCTAGCTTTAGGAAAGTAGGTATATAAACCAAAAAATTGAATAATAAAATCAAGTTGAAATCGAGCAATCGTGAGTAGAACTTCACTCCAGTCACAAATCCTTTACTTCATGCCCAGACCCTGGAGTTCTTCGTTGGTTTTTCCACTTTGATAAATCCCAAGTCAAATTACTTCCTTGTTTGTAACGCAAGCGGGGAAGCAAATTGTCTTACGACCAGAATTAGTATTGGTTTGTTACGCAGAACGCTACTAACTGGACGAGGAATTCCCGGCTTATTAAGCTATAGCGTGTGGTATTTGTAACGCAGGTGCCACAAACTACACTTAGTCTAGAATTAGAAACAAAAATTCATGTTGGGCACTTTTGAGGAAAAATAGTTATTTGAAAAAAAGTTTACCTTGTTCAAACTGATTTTTTTTCTTCAGTGTATTTTTATCGAAAACTAAGCCAATGAAAGTCATGATCATCTCAGAATCCCAGCTGCTAGTTGCCTGATACATGCAAAAAGCATCAGTAACGAATTTGGTATATATTCATAACAAACTTGAATGAAGACTGAAAGATTGGAAGACTAAAAGACTGGAAGGCTTGAAGACTGCAGTTCATTTATTCCTCTCAAAACTGATAAGTTTTATGAAACAATTCACAACTTTTCTAAAATTTATTTTATGTCTGATGGAGCAGCAGCACAATACAAAAATAAAAAAAAAACCTTGGCAAGATTTTGTAGATTCCAGTCAAAGTATGAGCAAATACAAATAATTTGTATTTGGTATGAGTTAAGGTTGGAGATAGAATGGGCCAAAATCGACAACGAAAAAAGCCTTTTTTCACACCGAGTGTTAGATCTTCATAAAAATCAATCAGCTTATGTAAAATGTTGTTACAGTACTGCTGATTGATTTTTATGAAGATCTAACACTCGGTGTGAGAAAAAACTGCTTTTTTTGTTTTCGGTTTTTGCCGATTCTCTCTCCAACCTTAAGCGCAGAATGGCATTTTGTTGCAGCATCCCATGGAAAAGGACCCTGTGATGCAATTGGTGGCACTCTCAAGCGAATGGCAAAAAAGCTTAAACTCTTTGATTCAAGTGGATTCCCGAGCAAACGAAAAGCCCATGATTCCCCTATGCTGATGGTCCAAATTCACCCCCACTGCATGGTGTTTTGATAGTGTTTGAAATGGATTTTCAACCCATCAAAACATCATCAGCATGATCCGGAAGATCCCATATAAAAACCATATTCTGGTTTATTCATGGGTTTTCGAAACTATTTCATGGTGTTTTGATGGTTGTGAAATTTGGCCCAGACTATATTCATGATATTTCTATGGGGTTGCATGGTGTTGGAACCCGTGAGAATTTGCTCGGGTTGTGCATTATTGAAAAATAATCATTCACGTAATATATTAAAACTCATTGTAAATCACAGAAACTCCACAAAATTAAATAAATTCGCCTATTACAATCGAAAACTGTCACCCATGAATTCTATTCTACAAAATGAAATGCAACATATGAAAACATATTTTATATAATTTGAGGTAAAAAACGAGAGACACCACCATATGCCTAATACAAACGAAGAAAAAGGAACTCCGCCAATTTCGTCTTCCGCGAACTAGCCCCGGGCTGTTCTATTATTAGTTTATCTTTCGGCATAAATCCTTACATGTGAACGAAACCAGAAAAATCACAATTCCAGATTCCTCTCGGCGACAACACCTGCCATGGAAACTGCCATTAATCACGATGTAGTAAATTTTCGATAAGATCAATTCTTCCAAAAATCATCTAAATAAACATAAATTTTATTCTAAACACGCTTAACTTCTGTCTATCTTAATTATTTCGTAATTTATTAAGTTATCTTGCAATTGGAGAAGGTACTATTTATCTACATAGTTTTGATTAATTGGAATATCGTGTGCACAAAAAGCAATAAATGTTTCCCTGTAGTACAGCAAAAGAAATATTCTAGATGATAAACTTCCAGTTCAAATTCTGTTTATAGTCCCATTCATTAGATACACGGTCACCTATAGGACGAATGTATGTCTAAATGGGAAAATTATGCTTGTTTTAATATTTTTCTACGAGAATAAGTTATCTTTTTTTTGATTTTGAGAAAAATCACAATTCCAGATTCCTCTCGGCGACAACACCTGCCATGGAAACTGCCATTAATCACGATGTAGTAAATTTTCGATAAGATCAATTCTTCCAAAAATCATCTAAATAAACATAAATTTTATTCTAAACACGCTTAACTTCTGTCTATCATAATTATTTCGTAATTTATTAAGTTATCTTGCAATTGGAGAAGGTACTATTTATCTACATAGTTTTGATTAATTGGAATATCGTGTGCACAAAAAGCAATAAATGTTTCCCTGTAGTACAGCAAAAGAAATATTCTAGATGATAAACTTCCAGTTCAAATTCTGTGTATAGTCCCATTCATTAGATACACGGTCACCTATAGGACGAATGTATGTCGAAATAGGAAAATTATACTTGTTTTAATATTTTTCTACGAGAATAAGTTATCTTTTTTGATATTGTCGGAAAAAGGTTATTCAAACATTCAGAAATATGTGTACGGGTAAGTGCGAAATATTTCGAAAAAAGCCCGACTCGACCCGTACCCGGAATAAATATTTTTTAAAGAACCCCACCCGACCCGTACCCGGTGATAACAAAACCCGAGCCCTCCATGATTCCTACGAGTACGGTTTCGGGTCGGGTATCGCGTAAAAATACCCGTACCCGCCCATCTCTATTTGAAATCGGGATTTGCTACGTGTTCGAACGCATCACCCTGTAATTCCTGAACCGGATGTCAGATTCATTAGAAAAATAAATAGCAGCCAGTGGGAGCGCTGTACCTTTCATTTGAGACTAAGTTTAAAAAATCGGTGAATTATTCTCGGAGAAACAGGTATGACATTAACTTTGGGACTTGGCAAGTTCCCTGGGGCATCAAGAACCGTCATAGGTGGCCAATGTGGTCAAACCGACTTCGATGGGTCATTAATGATCTAAACACGCAAATCCAACTATAATGTTGCATACATTTCAATATGTATTGCCTCATTTGGACAACATGGTGGTACCAGTTTATGTGGGAATTTGCTGTGTGATCGTACTTTTCAACCCGTAACTCCGGAACTGGAAGTCGGATTAATAAAAAATCAATAGTGACCGATGGGAAGGTTGTACATTTCATTTGAAACTAAGGTTGTGCAAATCGGTCCTGCCATCTCTGAGAAACAGAGCTGACATTTGTTTCCCACATATATCATTATTAACATTTCCGATCTCGACGAACTGAGTCGAGTGGTATTTAAGAAATCTGCCCTCCGGGCCGGGATTAAGTTGGCCAGGTGCAGAGTGATTGCATAACCTTTCTATATGAGAAAGACAAAATATGAAGCTACATGAATACTTACTAAAATACAATTACTTTAGCTTAAACAATTCGAAGTATTCACAGACCCGTAGCATGCGCTTGGCCCGGCCCAAGATCAAGTTTTTTAGGGGGCGCAGAACCAAATACAAATTTGTATTTGGCAGAATGCTTGACCTGCTTTTTGAAATATTCTAAAAATTCACACATTTCCGATCCGATTCAGTGACGGTATGAATGTTCGTATTTGAAGTGTATGAAAGAATATTGATGTCCGTGCACGCCCAGTTAAACCCATTCCGGAACCGGTTCTGAATTCTGAATGGATTCCAGGTCAAATGCAACAACCGATACTGACGCAATCGGTTGTCGCATTTGAGCTGGAATCCACACTGACTCCATTCAGGATTCCAAATGGTTTGGCCGGGTGGTCATCAACCGTCACTGAAACGGATCGAGTAGGTATAAATAGTGCTTAAGTGTGTCATTTCAAGGTACACTAAATCATTGTTCGAAAATCAAACGTGAAGGGAGCCAAAGTAAACACAAATGGGATGCGGAACTGAAGCTACGCCAATGACACTAGAAGCCAAAGCTACGGCCCTGAAAATAGATATAAACACCTGAACATATCTTGTCTTTTAAATCTGTGTTTGTGTGTTCCTTTTAACGTTTTCATTTATTTGCTGCTTATTTTGACAATAAGGCAAATTCTCAGAGTAAAGTAGTATTTTTTCTAAAATTTGGCAATTTGTTTCAAAAACAATAACCAATAGACGGCACCGTATCATAACGTCCGAAGGGTGGTGTGTCAACGCCCAGGACATTATGACGTACCAGGTTGCATCATAACATCCGTTAACGGATGTGTGTCATAATGTCCCGGACTTCATGTCGCACCCTTATGTTCGATTCTTATGATGCATCCTTTGTGCGTTATAGTGTCCCGAACGTGATGACGCACCTTCGATTTCGGATCTTATATCCCATTGATATTCTGGATACTGCGAAACACTTCATGTTTCGGATATTGTGATAAGAACTGCGTCATGTCTTATCGTCCCAAAGTAATGTGCGTCAGAACATCCGGGACATTGTGATGCACGAGTGTCTACTTGTCTATCAGGGGGAGGGGTTCAAAAAATCTCAAATTTAGGTCTACATGATTTATTTATGGTCCCTTACAAAGAAAATGGGCTTTTATATGAAACGAGTTTCCTCCTATTAATTAAATCCGATCAATGCTATCTTGCAAACTAAGCGGAAAATGTACTTCTCGGTACAATTGGTCGGTATTAAGTCAGACCAGACTGTGACAATATATTGATTTCGAGAAAACCGAGTTTAAAGTTTCAATCGAAGTATCCTTAATTAATTTTGCCGTAATTCTTGTTTGTCTAGGGTTCGTCGCGGTTGCGGTAATTACCGCAACCGCGCGGTATTTACCGCACCCGCACCGCAAAATCTGCGGTGCGGTGAGACACTTTTTCCCGCAGATGCGGTGCGGGAAAGAGCTTTTACCGCGCGGTTTTACCGCAACCGCACCGCAAAAAAAATGATAAAGTGATAATTTTGATTATTATAATTGATAAAGAAAGAAAATCTAGCTGCGTCCGAAAAATTTTGACGCTATTATTTTTACTACATATTTTGGACTAGTTATTTTATACTTCTAAGTAAAACTTCACAAACTAACCTTTTCAAATACATAAAATGCAAGATCCAAATAGAGACAAAATTATTAAATCATTTAAAAACAATACATGTTTACTCTTAAATCCAATTTAAAAGTGAATCACTTCTCTCGATTTCTGTTGGAAATCGTGGAATTATGAATCGTTTTCGATATCAATTTGGTAAACACGTGATCAAACGTGATCACCCTAGTGAGAAATGTTTGTGTTTACCAAATTTTCCTCCTTAGGGTGAAATATAGCATAGAGCTTTCGAATAGGCCTGCTAAGCCAAGACAAGTCTCGGCTTCACTGTGTCTCATCGGCATGAACAGAACTTCTGCTCGGACGGGACGTCACGTTTGATCAGTCGTTCGATTAAAACACAAAGTGTGTTTTAGTTTTAATGGATTTGCGTCAAGCCGGCGCTAATCTATTCCGACAAAAAGTTAGTGTCGGTTTCTGATGAGGCGAAGCCAAAACGCAACTGTGTAAGAAATAAGGATTTGTGCCCTCAAGTGCAAAGACTGGTTTTACCAACAAATTTTCACCCTAGTGAGAAATTTTGGTGTTTACCAAATTTTCCTCCTTAGGGTGAAATATAGCATAATGCTACATAACTTTTTTTCGCGTACTTCCATTCAAATTTACTATAATTTTCCACCAAATTAGGTCCTAATATTTTTCAGTCGACTATTTTGTAGCTTTTTTAAAGCTTTTGTTGCCATATACCACATAGTTTGACTCCCGTTCACTTTAATTGAAGTTTTTGCCATTGGCTCTTTGGCAAAATATTAGAGGAAAATATATTAAATGCTAGAACTTTCGAACCAGTTTTTAGAAAATTACACTTAATTCATTTTAAAGGGAGCAATCTTAGTTTTAAAATGATAATACATCTGTTTCTTGAAGAATGCGGAAGTTAGAGTTTTGGGATATTTTGTCCGTAAAACCCCCTATTTTTAAAAATCATTTCTGCTGTATGCTACAAATCATACATTTTTTGCAGTTTTTCTAATGTTCAATAATTCTGTGCCGGTTGAGACCGGACTCCTGATTAGATGTAATGTATAGACATTTTTTTTCGTCAAATATGGCGTCGTTCTTATTAATGAAATACAATATGTTTTTATTTCACTGTATTGGAATATATGCGCTACTATATAGAAGTACTGGTATTTCGACTTTAAATTTTTTTTTTGGTGAAATTCCGTTAAGAATGAAAGGTGGTTTACTACGTAAATGCGAAAATCATCCATTTCATTTTCATATGTCAAAAATATTGAAAATATGAAAATTTAATGAAAAAAATATGCAACTTCATTTCTTACTATATTTTTATTCCACATTTTTCAATTAAATGAATAGTTGCTAAAATAATAGTTTTCCTATTACTGCAGTTGAACGTTTTTGAATGTATAATGTTTGCCTTAAAATGCATGGAATTTTATTAATAGAAAATGCAAAAGTTGATTTTTTCATAAACATTACATTCTGAGGAGTCTCTTAAAGTTAAATTTCGTGTGAATAAGAATAACATTTTATTATATATGGTTACACAAATGTACAATTTTTCGACACCAATTTTAAAAATATAAAAATTTTACCGCATTTACCGCATTACCGCGCGGTGCGGTGCGGTAAATAAAGTGCGGTTGCGGTAAGCGGTGCGGTTTTATTATTTTTTTGCGGTTGCGGTGCGGACAATCCATTTACCGCCCACATCCGCACCGCGACGAACCCTACACAGAGATAACTATGTAGTCACAGAAAACAAAATGATCTTGATTATTTTTCAACTCGATACACTGTTAGAAACACTACAATCAATCGAATGCGCAATTATGCTAGCCAAAATTAATATTGTAAACAACCTAATTCTCACACGTAAAGAAATTGAAATTATAGCGCAGGAGATTTCAAATCAGGGCATACAAATTCAAAACCCGGACGACACCAGCAGCTACCTGACTACAACCGTTTTGCATAGAGGACCCACAGTCATCATTAGCGTGAACATTCCACAATTTACACCTACGAAATACGAGAGAGTTATCATCCAACCACTGCCATTACCCAACCGAACAGTCAAACTAACACACAGCACGGCCTTCATAAATCAAGACGAGATCCTAGCCATCACCTCTCAATGTCGAGAAAACAACAAAATAACAATATGTGAGAGAAAGCAACTTGTTGACATCAAAGATGATCCATGTGAAGTTCCACTATTCCGAGGAAGTTATGGACAATGTCAATTTTTGGAAAAAACCTCCTTCAACTGAAATAAGGACAATATCCTCAGGAACGCTACTGGCTATAGCCGTTCACCAAGACGTAAACGTCAATAGCACCTGCGGAATTAATACAAAGAAGTTGACAGGAATCCATCTTGAAATATTCCATAACTGCTCATTATACATCAACAATGAGCTCTACGAAAATTTCGGTTTTACCAACCGATTATCCTACCAATAGAATCAACAAAAATCAAACCATTGCAAATCATCAAACACATCAACATTTCTGAATTGCATGATCTCAATATCAGAAACAGGCAGCACTTGGAAGAAGTCGACATGAAGCACAAAATAGAATTCGCATCACTCAGAATTGCTATCTTTCTCATATTTGCATTCCTGTTTTTCGGCACAATAAAATATCGACACTTCACCAAATCAGCGGATTGCTCGGGACGAGCAATACTTAAGGGGTAAGCAGTTAAGCGCGATGCCACCTCCAGCACCAAAAATGATGACTGAAACAAACCCACCGAGGCAACAAATGCAAGTTCTGGAATCGCTGAGCTAGCGTCGCGAATGTGGAACACACGCAAACGTCCGGACATCGGACCATCGTGTGAGCCACCGTCACCAAGTGCAAGAACAGCAGTTTTAGGGACTAAGCCAGGGCCTTCAAGCTATCGAGTAATAAAATAAACTTCATTCAGTCTGTAACGTCGGGAAGTGAAGTCATACTTCCAATTTAGATCTTTTTTTAAAAGTGAAATCCTTCAGTATATTTCTTTAGTTATATATATATATATATATATATATATATATATATATATATATATATATATATATATATATATATATATATATATATATATATATATATATATATATATATATATATATATACATATATATATATATATATATATATATATATATATATATATATATATATATATATATATATATATATATATATATATATATATATATATATATATATATATATATATATATATATATATATATATATATATATATATATATATATATATATATATATATATATATATCGTTTTTCTCGCATTGTGCTAAATGGCGCTTGTCACAAGATAGCACAACAGCGAAGGAGGAAAACTTAGGGTGAAATATAGCATAATGCTACATAACTTTTTTTCGCGTACTTCCATTCAAATTTACTATAATTTTCCACCAAATTAGGTCCTAATATTTTTCAGTCGACTATTTTGTAGCTTTTTTAAAGCTTTTGTTGCCAAATACCACATAGTTTGACTCCCGTTCACTTTAATTGAAGTTTTTGCCATTGGCTCTTTGGCAAAATATTGGAGGAAAATATATTAAATGCTAGAACTTTCGAACCAGTTTTTAGAAAATTACACTTAATTCATTTTAAAGGGAGCAATCTTAGTTTTAAAATGATAATACATCTGTTTCTTGAAGAATGCGGAAGTTAGAGTTTTGGGATATTTTGTCCGTAAAACCCCCTATTTTTAAAAATCATTTCTGCTGTATGCTACAAATCATACATTTTTTGCAGTTTTTCTAATGTTCAATAATTCTGTGCCTCAGTCTCTACGCATCGCTCGATCGAGATAGAAGTGTTTTGGTTTCGGTCTGTTGGAAAAGAACAGTGCAGTAATCCGCGTTCAAGGTTATTTTGCCATTCTCTGCCTCTTCGAGGTTTGGACTTTTATTTTCTTTTGTGCGTGTGTTAACCGTTAGGCCACATTCCTCAACCTTTTGTTCGTAAAGCGAGGATTGAACAATAACCAGCTATTTAAGCTGGACTGGTGCGTCGTGGGAAACGAGTATACAGATAAGTGAAATCTACTTTTTTGATACATTTACGGCGTTTTCCCGTCTGCGCGGGTGCTGACCCCGTGCGTTGACGGTGTCGATGGCTTCCTCCCCGGATGGCCAAATGGAGATCGAGTCGACTCCTAAGGCTCTCCCCCGACCCAAACAATATCCAGAGCTCTCGACCAGTCCCTTTGTGGTCTTCTTTCGGCCCAGAACAAAATCGCTTAATCTATTACAGATTTCAAAAGACCTGACGGAACGGTTCTCGGCTGTGACCGAAATAAAAAAGGTCCGCTCAGACAGGCTGAGGGTCGTGCTGACTAACTCAAAGCAGGCAAACGATATTGCTTGCTGCGAGCACTTTACGAAGGACTATCACGTGTATATTCCAGCTGTAAAAGTACAGTCTGAAGGCGTTGTCACCGATGACAGTTTGACATGCGAGGATCTGCTGCAGTACGGGGTTGGCCGTTTTAGAGACCGCATACTTCAGCCAGTGAAAATACTCGAGTGCAAGCGTTTGCACTCAGTAGTAGTTGCGGGGGATGGTTCAAAAACGTACCCCCAATCAAACTCTAATCGGTTGACCTTCGCTGGTACCGCTTTGCCAAATTACGTCCTCTTGCACAAGGTTCGTCTGCCTGTGCGTCTGTTTGTGCCGCGGGTCATGAATTGCACAAAGTGTAAACAATTGGGTCACACAGCCACCCATTGTAGCAATAAGGCCCGCTGTGGAAAATGCGGGGAGAATCATCTGGATGATTCGTGCAGTAAGAATGCTGAGAAGTGTCCTTACTGTGCAGAGAATCTGCATGATATCTCGGCATGTCCCGCGTACAAACTACGCGGGGATAAACTAAAACGTTCCCTTGCGGGACGATCCGAACGTTCTTTCGCAGAAATGCTAAAGAAAGCTACACCACCAACCTCAACAAACATCTATGCTCACTTGCCTCCTAACGAGGGCGAGGCTGATGACCCACAAGAGGATACATCTACTAGGGCGCCTAGAAGTTATAGGAAGAGGAGGAACATTTCCTCTCCTAAAGTTCGTTGTAAAGGCCAGAAGGTATCCCTTGACGGGACTCCGAAAGTCACATCTATTGGAAGTGTTGCAACCAAACCGAAGCAATTAGCTCCTGGTCTCGGAGGATTAAACTCAGAGAAGGAGTTCCCAGCACTTCCCGGAACATCAAAAATCCCAAGTGTTCCTCTGTTTCAGTTCGAGAATAATCGCGGCACTGGAATTATCAAACTCTCGGACATTGTGGACTGGATAATAAAAACTTTCAATATAACTGATCCTATTAAAAGTCTTATGTTAGCTTTTCTCCCTACAGTAAGAACATTTTTGAAGCAGTTGACTGCTAAATGGCCCCTCCTCTCAGCGATTGTATCCTTCGATGGCTAACTCATCGAACGAGGTCACGGATTTGATCACTGTTTTACAGTGGAATTGCAGAAGTATCATCCCGAAAATCGATTCCTTCAAAATTTTAATAAATAGTTTGAGATGCGATGCATTTGCACTATGTGAAACTTGGTTAACTTCAGATATAGATCTCAACTTCCACGATTTTAATATTATTCGCCTGGATCGAGACACCCCCTATGGAGGAGTGCTTTTGGGGATCAAAAAGCGCTATTCCTTCTACAGAATTAACCTTCCCTCGATAACAGGTATTGAAGTTGTCGCTTGTCAAGTAACAACCAAAGGCAAAGATCTTTGCATAGCTTCCATATATATTCCCCCCAACACCGCGATTGGGCATCGCCGGCTACATGACATCATAGAATCCCTGCCTGCACCGCGACTAGTTTTAGGCGACTTTAACTCTCACGGTGCGGAATGGGGTTGCCTTTATGATGATAACCGTTCCTCTTTAATTCACAATATTTGCGACAACTTCAACATGACAATTCTAAACACGGGTGAAATGACACGGATTCCTCCCCCACCAGCGCGCCCAAGCGCATTAGATTTATCCCTTTGCTCGACCTCGCTAAAGTTAGAATGCGCGTGGAAGGTAATCCCTGATCCCCACGGTAGCGACCATCTGCCGATCGTAGTCTCAATCAATAACGGCTCAAGGCCATTAGAAACAATCAATATTTCGTATGACCTCACACGAAATATCGATTGGAAGAGCTATGCTGCCGCGATATCCGACAACATCGAATCTACTCAAGAACTTCCTCCGGAGGAAGAGTACAGCTTTTTGGCTGGCTTGATTCTCGACAGCGCGAATCAAGCTCAGACTAAGCCAGTACCCGGCGCGAACATACAAAAACGTTCTCCCAATCCCTGGTGGGATAAAGAGTGCTCAGACGTGTACGCAGAGAAGGCCGCCGCGTTTAAGACCTTCCGGAACGACGGGTTACCTGCTAGTTTTCGACAGTACGCGACGTTAGACAAGCGAATGAAGAGTTTGATGAAAGCCAAAAAACGCGGTTATTGGCGCCGGTTCGTCGACAAATTAACGAGAGAAACATCGATGAGCACTCTTTGGGGAACAGCCCGACGTATGCGAAATCGAAACAGTACTAATGAGAGCGTGGAATATTCAAACCGTTGGATATTCGATTTCGCCAAGAAGGTTTGTCCGGATTCCGCCCGGCACAGAAGATCTACCGCGCCGCGTCCCGTCACGATAACGCGAACGAAACACCTTTTTCGATGGTGGAGTTCTCACTTGCTCTCTTGTCATGTAACAATAAAGCTCCAGGGCCAGACAGAATCAAATTCAACTTGTTGAAGAATCTGCCAGACTCTGCCAAGAGACGCTTGTTGAACTTATTTAATAAGTTTCTTGAGGCTAACATTGTCCCACACGATTGGAGGCAAGTGAAGGTCATCGCCATCCAAAAACCAGGAAAACCAGCCTCCGACCACAATTCGTATCGACCGATCGCAATGCTATCTCTATCCCGCCTCGACAATTGGGTCGAAGCAAATGGCTTACTGTCAGATACACAATTTGGCTTTCGCAAAGGCAAAGGGACGAACGATTGTCTTGCGTTGCTCTCAACCGAAATTCAAATGGCCTATGCTAGTAAAGAGCAGATGGCATCAGTGTTCCTAGATATAAAGGGGGCTTTTGATTCAGTTTCTATTAACATTCTTTCAGAGAAGCTGCACCAGCATGGTCTTTCAGCGACTTTAAACAACTTTTTACTAAACTTGTTGTCGGAAAAGCACATGCATTTTTCGCATGGTGACTTGTCGACATCACGATTTAGCTACATGGGCCTTCCCCAGGGCTCATGTCTAAGCCCCCTGTTATACAATTTCTACGTCAACGACATTGATGAATGTCTTGACAATTCCTGCACGTTAAGACAACTTGCAGACGATGGCGTGGTGTCTGTTACGGGACCCAAAGCTGTCAATCTACAAGGACCATTACAGAATACCTTGGACAATTTGTCTGCATGGGCTATTAAGCTGGGTATCGAATTCTCCACGGAGAAAACTGAGCTAGTTGTATTTTCTAGGAAGCGTGAACCAGCACAACTACAGCTTCTATTAATGGGTCAAACTATAGCTCAGGTCTTCACAGTAAAATATCTAGGGGTCTGGTTCGACTCGAAAGGTACTTGGGGATGCCATATTCGGTATCTGAAACAGAAATGCCAACAAAGGATCAACTTTCTTCGTACAATAACCGGAACGTGGTGGGGTGCCCACCCAGGAGACCTAATTAGGTTGTATCAAACAACGATACTGTCGGTACTAGAATACGGATGCTTCTGCTTTCGATCCGCCGCGAACATACATTTAATCAAACTCGAAAGAATTCAGTATCGTTGTTTGCGTATCGCCTTAGGGTGCATGCAGTCGACCCATACGATGAGTCTCGAAGTCCTGTCGGGCGTTCTCCCGCTGAAAAATCGATTTTGGGAACTTTCATATCGATTGCTCATTCGATGCGATATCTTGAACCCGTTGGTGATTGAAAATTTCGAAAGGCTTGTTGAGCTCAATTCTCAGACCCGTTTTATGTCCCTGTACTTTGACTACATGGCGCAAAATATTAATCCTTCTTCTTACAATCCCAACCGTGTGCATTTCATAAATACTTCTGAATCTACTGTTTTCTTCGACACATCCATGAAAGATGAGATTATTGGAATTCCGGACCACATACGCCCACAAGTGGTTCCAAATATTTTTTTATAATAAATTCCGAGAAGTCGACTGTTCTAAGATGTTTTATACTGACGGATCAAACCTCGAAGGGTCCACTGGCTTCGGTATTTTCAATCAAAAGTTCGCCGCCTCCTACAAACTCAGTGACCCTGCTTCAGTTTACGCCGCAGAACTAGCTGCTATTCAGTATACCCTTGGAGTCATTGACACATTACCCGCACACCATTACTTCATCGTCTCGGATAGTCTGAGTTCTATTGACGCTATTCGCTCGATGAAACATGGAAAGCATTCCTCGTATTTTTTGGGGAAAATACGGGAGCTACTGAGTGCTTTATCTGACAAATCTTTCCAGATTACCTTGGTGTGGGTCCCTTCTCATTGCTCCATTCCGGGCAATGAGAAGGCAGACTCCTTAGCTAAGGTGGGTGCCATTGAAGGTGACGTTTTTGAAAGACCAATTTGCTTCCACGAATTTTTCAGTATTACTCATCAGAGAACCCTCGAAAGTTGGCAAACCTCGTGGAGCAATGGGGAGCTAGGAAGGTGGCTACATTCGATAGTCCCTAAGGTATCGACGAAACCTTGGTTCAAGGGGATGGATGTGGGTCGTGACTTCATTCGTGTGATGTCCCGACTCATGGCGAACCATTACACGCTGGATGCACATCTCCGACGTATTGGGCTCGTGGAGAGTGGTATCTGCGCTTGTGGCGACGGTTATCACGATATAGAGCACATAGTCTGGGCGTGCACCGAGTACAGTTCCGCCAGGTCTCGGCTTATGGACACCCTCCGGGCCCGAGGAAGACCACCCAACGTCCCGGTTCGAGATGTGTTGGCAAGCCGCGATGTCCTCTATATGTCCGTTATATACACCTTCATAAAAACCATCAATATCCAACTTTAACTGCCCCTTTTTCCTTATCATTCTCAGAAACGCTCTCTTCCACCTGTACCATACACCCATGATGGTTTGATGCGACACAAAACATCCCTGTCGAATGAGCCAACAAACACGGGACCTAAAGCACGAACATCACACGCACAACTCGAAATGTAGCCGATCAACATCTGAGCCGCACTACGAAATCGTCTGGGGAAACCCCTGCCATCTTGAGAACGACCACCCGGTGTCCCAGTACATGATTCTTCCTGATGAAGGCCATCCTGATTCTGTAATCCATCCGTTGATCTCCCGAAGTCTGAAACTGAAATAATGTTCTCCCCCTGCCATGTTTGTCCACCCTACTTCCCCTGACTCTTATACACAGAAGTAACACCCCTCACCCACCCCCAAATATCTTCATGAAGCATTTAGCTCTTCTTGCCTTTTCTAGTTTTAACTATTATATTATATGATCTCGTTGAAAATGCCCAACTCTACTACCACATAAAATAACTCTAATTAATGTCTCCGAATCTTTACAAAATTTAATCACGCCCTCTAATTATTTCTACTTTTAAGATAGTCGTAAAAATTTTCCCCCTTAGTTAAACATTATTTGCTCCAATAATCTCATTGCTAAAAATGTCAAACCATATTGCCAAAAAAACTAAATGACCCCCTAATCGTACGAAAATTATATTACCCCCTTGTGTATATGTATAGCTATAAATGCGCCTTAGTTTAATTTCAAAAATCAATATGTAATCCCCTAGTTTTAAGTAGTTTAAAATGTAAAACAAAACAAAATTGGCACCTTTAAGCTAACGCAAACCTGCCTTATCAAATAAACGAATTGAAAAAAAAAAATTCTGTGCCGGTTGAGACCGGACTCCTGATTAGATGTAATGTATAGACAATATTTTTTCGTCAAATATGGCGTCGTTCTTATTAATGAAATACAATATGTTTTTATTTCACTGTATTGGAATATATGCGCTACTATATAGAAGTACTGGTATTTCGACTTAAAATTTTTTTTTGGTGAAATTCCGTTAAGAATGAAAGGTGGTTTACTACGTAAATGCGAAAATCATCCATTTTCATATGTCAAAAACATTGAAAATATGAAAATTTAAAGAAAAAAATATGCAACTTCATTTCTTATTATATTTTTATTCCACATTTTTCAATTAACTGAATAGTTGCTAAAATAATAGTTTTCCTATTACTGCAGTAGAACGTTTTTGAATGTACAATGTTTGCCTTAAAATGCATGGAATTTTATTAATAGAAAATGCAAAAGTTGATTTTTTCATAAACATTACATTCTGAGGAGTCTCTTAAAGTTAAATTTCGTGTGAATAAGAATAACATTTTATTATATATGGTTACACAAATGTACAATTTTTCGACACCAATTTTAAAAATATAAAAATTTTACCGCATTACCGCGCGGTGCGGTGCGATAAATAAAGTGCGGTTGCGGTAAGCGGTGCGGTTGCGGTAAGCGGTGCGGTTTTATTATTTTTTTGCGGTTGCGGTGCGGACAATCCATTTACCGCCCACATCCGCACCGCGACGAACCCTAGTTGTTACATATTCCAAATCTGGCAAGAGTCTATATGTAGCTGAAGAAATTCTTTATCCAGTTCTATCATTATCTCATTTTGTTGATATTTTGCGACATAGTCCGGTCTGACTTAACATCGAACAATTCATACCCACATCTTTCCATTTTAAAATTTGAACCAACTGATTTTAAATACTTAAATTACCTCAAGGAGAAATTTAGCATCCGACTCTGTTGAAACTGTACACTGTAGGGCTACGACAATATGCTGATGAGCATAAAGTAACTTTGAGAGCCCGGAAAGTAGAAGCACTTAAACAGAAAACGCCGTGTAGATAAATTTGCTGTACAGGCAGAAATTTCGAATTTAATTCAATCCTATAAGATATTATATCCAGAGAAAACAACAGAAAAGTGACAGATAGCTTTACGTCAATTTCAAAGGTGGCCCTTTGGAAGCAGTGGGAAGCATACGTTACCTTGGGTTCACTATGAAGCAGTATACGTTGCATTACATTACATTTCGAGCCATCGCTCGACCGGAATGACATTTTGCTCGCTATTTTTTCACTGGCTGATTAGTTGTTCACAAGTTTTATAAAGAGCAGCTGATCAGCCAAGTAAACAAAGAGCGCACAAAATATCATTCCGGTCGAGCTGGAGCTAGAAAACTCCGCTATATAACAAAGCGTATTTTGCTTTATTGATTGCTACCTCGCTTTCGGGATACACTGCCAAACCCATTCCGGAACCGGTTCGGAATTCCGAATGAAGTTAGTATGGATTCCAGCTCAAATCCAACAACTGAATTGATTCCGACACAATCGCTTTCGGAATCGGTTGTTGCATTTGAGCTGGAATTCAGACTGACTCCATTCAGGATTCCGAATGGTTTGACTGGATAAGAAGGGTACACCGGGTATTCACGAGAAACACTAAGAAAAATAAATGATCGACTTAACATGATAAAAGCATAATATCTCGCGTTTTTTGAAAAGGGCCAATAAGCATACTGTCAAAATTCACTTTGAGAGGAAATTATGGACAAACCATTAATCGCCGGGTATAAATCAGAACAGACGAAAGAGAAAACTTTTCTCTTTCATAAAATGTTAACATCCATTCTCGCTACGGTTTGTCCGGAATTTTCTCTCAAAGTGAATTTGGACAGCATGCTTATTGGCCGTTTACAAATGCTGCTAAATATATCTAATACAATTATAAGAAGCTTCATGGCTTTATTGTAACCAGGAACATTAAGAAAACCAAGAGAGAGATTTTGAAGACATTGAACAATCCATATTTACGATAAGCGACTCAGCGCTGTTGTTGTAGAATATTTGCTGGTTAGTCGCCAATTTAAAGCTGGGGCGCAACGACTTGGATAGGGCGCAACAACCTGGATGGGGCGCAACGACATTGATGGGGTACGAAAACTATGACGCCACTATACGTAAAGTGGACCGGAAAATGAGCGGCGTGAATGCAAACATAACGAAAAGTACTAAATTGGTGCTTTTTGCTATGAAGGGTGCGTTCCACATAAAAATTGTTATTTGTTAAGCTTATTATTCAATAAATTGTACATATACCATAATAACCATAATGATAAGTCGTAAACTTTACAATATATGGAAAGAAATTAAAATTAAAGTTGGATTTTTTATTGAACTTAAGAGTTCGGAAATTAGTATAAACAAATTGAATATTTTTATATCTCGATCCATTTTTTACTTTCTAAATATTTAGAATCATGTTGGAAAGATGGTGTAAAAGATTCATATGGGAGTCTGAATACTTCATGAGATATTTCAATAATACCAATAAAGCAAGGCTACTTTATAGTAGACACCCTGTGATAGAAACTTACAAAATGGTTTGTAAATCTGATGTGAATTTTGTTTGGTGAAGGCAATGCCCTGTTTTTAAACATGCGCCCTAAACGAACCCCCTGGAACTGTTACTGTTGAGGTATTGGGGCGGTAGTCTAGTACATAATATGCTAACTCTTAACATAGGCTTTGTTCAACAAGCTGAGTCACCCTAGGGACTGAAATATACCTCTATGAAGTGGTTATATACAAAGTTGTGGCGAACAAGTGAGCTAAGTTCGTGATTTTGTGAAAGTGCTTAATGCAAATTAAGCACTTTAAAAAAATCAAAGTTCCCGAGAGATCCGGTAGCGCGGTTATCGTGCATTCTGTTCTTTGTGCAGAATAATGCGGAAATGCCTCTTTTCGAAATCAACAGGCTGTGTAGCGAAAGTATGAAAATATTTGGAACTTCATGTAAAAATTGTCTTTGTTCCAGTACCGAGTAAATTGGAAGTACTGAGCAAACAGGGAGAAAGTTATCCCGGAAGTCGCTTCTTGTTCTTCCTTTGATACTATCGATACAGTTGAATTTTACAGTTTTCAACTGAATCGATCATCGGTGTAAATAGGAGCGTGTATTTTCTACTGCTGTTTGTAGTACTGGAACAAACCTATACATTGCTCCAAAACAAAAATTAAACCTTGCAGAAAAGTAGTTTTAGAATATTTGAAATAAATCTGAACAGAGAAGATTATTCTTGTGACAGAGGTTGCTTGACTTAGAAAGCAACTTACAAAAATGAAGGGGCATGAAGATATTTTTCGTAATGTCCAACAACGAATATATATTATTTTGTTTTGCTGTATTCCGATGGAAAAAACGTTATGATCGTTTAAATGCGAATATAAAGACTAAATCTTTGATTTTTCCAGAAGCATGAAATTGGTACATAATATAGAATATTTTAATCAGAACAAATATACGACCGAAACAAAACCAATATTTTGGAAACATTGGTCGAGTGGGGGTATGTCGTTTTCAACAGGGATTAGTAAAATATAAGAAGAAGCCAGCTGGCGGATCCTATCCTAGATAGATACCACAACGGCATCTGCAAGCTGCCCTAGCGTGACGGAATTGACAAGACATTTGTCAATGTCATTCACTTAAAAATCGTAGAGAAGGGGGCTTAGACATGAGCCCTGGGGAAGGTCCACGTAGCTAATTCGTGATGTCGACAAATAACTTTGCGAAAAATACATATGTTTTTCAGACAACAAGCCCCCTGAGTCAGTAAGAAAACTGATGCCATCTGCTCTTTGCTAGCATATGCCATTTGAATTCCTGTTAAGAGCAACGCAAGGCAATCGTTCGTCTCTTTGCCTTTACGAAAGCCAAATTGTGTATCTGACAGTAAGTTATTTGCTTCGGCCCAATTGTCGAGACAGAACAGGACCATTTTCTCGATTAACTTCCGAATAGAAGAGAGCATTTCAATCCGTCCATACAAAATGTGATCGGAGGCTGTTCTTCTTGTTTTTTTTTGATGGCGTGGACCTTCACTTGCCTCCAGCCATGAGGGACAAGGTTACTCTTAAGAAACATACTAAATTAATTCAACAAACGTCTCTTGGCAGATTCTTTAACAAGTAAAATTTCATTATGTCTGGTCCTGGGGCTTTATTGTTACATTATCGTCCGCGGGGGGAAGCGGCGCGGTAGATCTTCTGTGCCGGGGCGGAATCCGTACAAACCTTCTTGGCGAAATCGAATGTCCAACTCTCTCGTTAGTACTGTTTCAGGTTCGGTTTCTCTCATTAATCCGTCAATGAACCAGCGACAGTAAGCGTTTGTTGGCTTTCATAAAAATTTTCATTGGCTCAGGTAACCCGCCATTCCGGTTGATCTTGTACGCCGGTGGCCTTTTTCGCGTACACGTTTCAACACTTTTTGTCCCACCACGGGTTGGGAGACCTTCCACGAGAGTTCGCGTTTGGTAAACGTTTTCTGAGCTTGAATAGCGGTGTCGAGAATAAAGCCACCTAAGAAGCCGTACTCTTCCTCCGGAGGAAGGTCTTGCATGGACTCGAGTTTACCGGATGCAGGATGCTTAGCTCTTCCAATCACTATTTCGTTTGAGGTCAGACGAAATATTGATTGTACTCGTTGGCCTTAAGCCGTTAGCAATAGTGATTAAAATTGACAGAGGATCGCTGCCGTGTCGATCAGGAATTACCTTCCACATGCAATCTAACCGAGTCGAGCAGAGGGACAAGTCTAAGGAGCTTGGGCGCGCTGGGGGAGCAGGGATCCGTGTCATTTCACCGGTGTTCAAAATTGTCAATGGAGTTATCACAAAGTTTTTGGAGTGAGGTAGATTTCGATTATCATTATCATGAAAGAAATCCCATGCTATGCCGTGGGAGTTAAAATCAACTAAAACTAAGTTCAGTGCGGGAAAGAGTTCTGCAATGTCGCAAGATCTTTAATGCCTGGTGTCGAGGGAAGGTTAATTCTATTGAAAAAATAGCACGTTTTGATCCCCAAAAGTTCTCTTCCGTAAGAGTGTTCTCGATCCAAGCAAATAAAATTAAAATCTATTTCTGAAGTACGTCATGTTTCGCATAATAAATTTTAAAAGGATCGAGTTTCGGGATAATGTTTTTTTAATGCATCTGTTAAACAGTGATCAATTCCGTGATCTCGTTCGAATTAGCTATCGAAGGATACAATCGCTGAAAGGAGGGGCTATTTTGCAGTTAACTGCATTAAGAATGTTTTTATTGCAGTGAGAAAGCTTACCAGGATGCTTTTAAGAGGGTGTTCTGTAACAATACGGTCGACAGTGCTGGGAACTTCTTTTCTGAACTCAGGTTTCGGAGACCAGAAGCTGTTTGCTTCGGTTTTGCACCAGTAAGTACTGTTATTTTGGAGGACATAGAAGAGACACCTTCTGAACATTACAACGAATCTTAGGAGAGGAAAAGTTCCTCCTTTTTCTATTGCTTCTAGGCGCAGCAGAAGATGTTCCCTCCTGGTGTTCATCAGAGTCACCATCTTCAGTAGACAAGCCAGTATAGATTTTTGTGGAGACTTGTGGCTTAGCTATTTAAAGCAGCATTTCTGCGAAAGATCCCTTAGAGCGTCCCTGAAGGGAACTCTTCAGTTTCTCTCCGCACTGTATCATCATGTCGGGAGATTATGTTGATTTCCCCCACTGTAAAGGTACTTTTCGACACCCCTCCCCCAGGAATCATCCACATGATTCTCATCGCATTTCCCACAACGAACCTTATTGCTGCAATGGGAGGCTGTGTGTCCTGATTGTTTACAATTTTTGCATTTCATTACCCGTGGCACAAAAAGGCGAACAGGTAGACGATCATTGTCAAAGAGGAGCTAGGTAGAGCAAAACCGACGAAGGTCACCCGATAAGAGTCTAAGTTGACGTATGACGTATTCCTGTCAGCTGCCACTGATGTTGAATGCAAACATCCTGTATCTTCCCTGACTGAAGCATGGGGTCTTTAACCCTTGATAAGGCCGAGAGTTTGGGGCTAATAATGAATGTTATATTAATGGAAACACGGTTCTTTCACTTAGTTTAGAATCTACATTTATTTCGTAATAAAAACTGTTTTGAAAATGGTGGCGATATAGTTGCCACCGCCCGGTAAACACATTTTATGAAACTCTATTTCTTAAGGATAGTATAGGAAGAAATCCAAACGAAAGCTTAAGCTAGCTACCGTTACGCCCGTTTTTATGTAACCATTTTTGTTATTGCTAGATTCATAGATTCACTGTTTTTACCTCCATCTCTGTTCAGGCCAGTGCTCAGGACATTTTTAACGGGGTTGGTTTTATTCGTTTCTTACAAAAGAAGGGTATAGCAACCCTCAAACTTTGAAGATCTTTTCTCAGGTCTGCAGGCCCTATTCTTTTGTATCAATCGACTCAGCTCAACAAATTGGGACAATGTCTGTTATCGAGAAGGAATCTTGAACAGACATCCTGTGGCTCGTGGCAGTGCGGATTACTGCAGTGATTTGTAGTAAGCTTACCGACTAAACCTAAACCTCTTGTTCCTTCCAGCCTTCAACTTACGCAGTCACCGTTAGGTATTACCTCAGTATGGATTGTGTGTTTACTCTTTTTATATTGTGTTAATTGTTCGTAGATTTCCCATTGCTGTTGTTTTTTGCTTGCTGTCCAACTTTCGCGCTATATCTAACTTGCTGATGTCTACTGTAAATATCGTCACCTGCCGAGACGCGAAACGATCCAGAGGTGCTGACCTTAATGACCGACATGTCTTTACAACTACCTTTCTTGGCGCTAGTCGTTTCGAATTATCCTATTTAGCTGGTGCTGAGCGGGGTACTCTCACAGGAATAGGAATTTTTGCTTACCGATTCCCGTTTTCGTAAACCATTTAGCTCTCAGGCACTAGGACAGACCACAGGCGGTGGTATTTTTTTGGATGATCTTATCCCGATTTCTCTGACTTCGTGTTGTTTGTTTGTTGTTTTTCATCCATAGCTGATGTTGCAAGCTCAGAAAGAAGGGAAACATTTCAAAAGTAATTCAAAGCCTTCATTGGAATGGGTTTGAGACAACTATATTGCCACCTATTTAGATTCATTTTATTTTGATCTTTGTATTTTTTGCAACTCAAGAACCGCGTTTTCGGATAAAAAATACTTGTTTTTACAAATTTTGATCACCAACTTATAGGGTGTAGAGTATTTTATTCAAAATCGAGTTAATTGTATTGTCCATGCAGGAAAAGAAAAGGTGACAAAATAGTTGCCACTGTCTTATAAAGGGGTAAAACAGCTAACATGAGGACGACCGCGTCACATTCAACCCGATTAGATGGTACCTATACACTATACTCCTTTGCAAAAGGCCCCTAGCCAGCAATATAATTTGCGTGCTTCAAATTATTTTCCTCCACCAGAAGCTTATCAGGGCTAATTATTGATGTTTCTGTCACCGCCGAATATTGCTTCATCAGAACTCGAAAAATCTGCAATAGATCCAAACATTTCTTGTCTTCGGTCCGGAAAAGTTTACAAATGGCCCGGTTGCGGAGGGTGGGTTCATTTTTAGTCGGGGAGGTGATTTTATTGCGACATCCATCTCGCCTTGAGGCAAACCATTATCAACGAAAGCCGTTTTTGCACGGCTTGTATTATAGTCATGAATGAGGAATATACAGTCGTGATTCACTGGTTGGCCCACAGCCTATGTCCAACTAACGAATTTGATTCGCTAGTTGGACCAACTGACAAATGTCAAAAACTCTCCAAAGAAGACGTTAGTAGTGTAAAAGATTAATAAATAGATTGTCAAAGCAAATTTGACATGAGATTTTGGCGTTCAGATGTTTTTCAGTTGGACAAAGGTCCAACGACACGGCACGAAATATTATGTCATTCTGCCCGAGACTTGCGCGCTATTCATTCAACTTTCAGCCAAAATATCTTATGAAGGTTGCAATGATGTTCGGAAGGATAATTTGAAAACATCCATGCCATGAAAAAATCATATAGGATGAAATACTCTTGCTTATAACACTAAACTTTTGCACTCTCTTCCTTTTACTACGTGATGAAGCTACAATATGCACATATTTGTATCACATATACTTATCTATACATCACACTTACTTTCACTTTGAACACACGTACATATTACATTTTCAATGATAAAGTGCAGCGAAAATTATTTTTTATTAAATTTTTTTTTTGAGGACGTCACAAAAATAGGTCTTGCCAAGAACCTTCCAAACAAGTATTCTAAACAAAAAATATAATTTTATTGGTTTTGTGACAACTCAGAAAAGGTATCTAAAGCTTTTGGTATCGGTTTTAATCATACTTCTCCTACAGGTTAAACCATTTAAAATTTTATTAGCCAGCAAATTACTATAAGATGTAATTCCTCTGTCATAATAATAATTTTATAATGAGAGGTTGGTCAACTTGTTTGCAATATCAGCCAGGGTATTCAGATAAATTCAATTTTCTTGAACGATATAGACACTGTGGGTATACAGAATAACTTTTGAACCAGAAGTCGTAGCCTATTACTTTTCTTGGAAAAGTTGTACACTGTACTAGTATCTGCCGGAGTTAGCATTGTACATTTTTAGAACACATAGAAAACTATTTTTTTTATAATTAATTAATTTATTTAGGCCCACATGCGGTAGCTCGACGAGGCCGATTGTTTGTTTTTTTACAATAAATTAAAAAAAACAGCTACGTTAAATTTTTGGTCTCGTTCAGGCGCAGCTTTCTGCTGCGTGTTGAGATCCTTTTTCTAGGGGGCGAAATATTGCCAGTGTTGTCCACTGCAAGTTGAGGTTCATTTCGTTTGTCTTTCGCGTTATCGTTCACGTCCATGTCCTCATCCGTACTACTTTCCTGCTGCTCGCAGTCGGATGTTCCAGTTTGTGTTTTACTCTTAAGGGTCGTTTTAGTATGTTCGTTATCGGCATTCGTTTCGTTGTTGTTGTTGCTGGTTGTTGGTGCTTGATCCATAGATGTTGGTTTTGCAGCTGTTAGTGGTTTAGCGTAAGATGGTTGTGTGCTGATTTCAGTTGGATTTGAGTTTTCCTTAACAGTTTCTACGCAAGGTTTTCCGAGGTGCAGCTTCTTCGTGTAGAACTGGCACGTAGGAATTTGCCCTGGGTACGTGACTAGTGATGTTTGATGAATGAGAACATCGTCACTTCCTAACGCTGTGACGGTTATGTATGAGGGAATTGGCTTGGTCACACGCATTCTCACCACACGAACACCATTAGGGATCCTCCAAGTCTTATGTGTAACGGAGTCTACTTCTCCGTATTTTTGCAAGCATTTTTTAATCGCGCCGTCAGGGGTACGCGTAGCCAAATCATGGACACGAACTTCTACAGCGCCGTTCTCGATGTATACGGGAATGCTATATTTAACATTGCCGCATTCGGCGGTGTGCTGCATGTTGTTTCGCGAGGCGAATGACTCAGCTTGGTTAATGTTGTTGAACGAAATCAGCACGCAATGTTTGATATGATGCATTTGTAGGGTTTTCACTTCAGCCAGATTGAGTTTCATCTGCACTTTTAATAACTGTTCCACTTCCCGAATGGCTGGTCTTACGGGGCATTTCGAAAAATCAACAGCAACACAGTTCAACCGCAGCTGGGTTGCTTTTTGCTGGGCACCGTCACTCATCACTAAATCGCACAGTAGGTATAGGCTATTGTTATATGGACTGCTTGTGTGATAGGCACTGATTGATTTTTAGGTAGAATTGACTGTTTCACTTGCGCGGGACGATTTTTTGCTTCTGCTCAGGGCGAGATGTGAAGACAAACTGACATAGAAAACTGTCTACACAAATTTAAATATGAAAATTTGTGCCACCCTAGTAGTCATATGTTTGTTAAACATGTATGTGAAAATAGTTAAAACTGACGAAGCTACGGCATTTATCTTGAAATGTATCCAGTGAAAATGTAATCGTGCACAGAGCATTCGCACGATTGATTTGTTTAGAAATATTTCCTAAATTATGAACGAAGGGTTTTGCATACAAAGATGAATAACTTTTATAAGCATAAAACATTATTTTCATCCTAATTATTAGCGAATTTCCCCAAAATTCCACGCGGCCTTTCCCGATTGAAAGGAACGGCCGCGCTCCATGATACGCCGCGCTTAGCCCATCTGTCATAATATCGCGATTTTGCATAACGAAGGGCTAAATAAATATGAACCAACAGGTCTGTGCCACAAAAGGAGAAGGGCTAAAGGATAACACATATTGTTCCAGAAAACAGCACTGCGTTATGCAACGTTTTGTGCAGGTTGATTATACCAGGTGCAAGTGGTGCCAAATTCACAACGTTCATTCTGAATTGAAAAGTCCTTTTAGATTACAGAATTGATAAAATTGGTTAAATGAGAAAAACTAATCAATCAAATTCTGTTTTAAAAATTGTGCTTGCGTTTAAAACAAAATGGGAGGCTTATTATTACCGCTACATACTAAATTTCAAGCGCAAATAGCAAATACAATTGCTAGTTACACCAAAAGCTTACTGGCAACCTTACAGCGGCATTTAAGAAGCAGTTGGTGCGGCGTGTACGTTTCAGTGAATCTCTCAATAAAAATTCCAACGTATAGGACGAACTTGTTAATAATTATTGGAGTATACCAAATATCAAACGTAGTTAATTTACTCGTGCGTGCAAACGCGAAAAAGACGGGAGCGGACTTGGTGGGCACAATGTCAGAACCACCACAACGAATTCTCTAGACTATAAATAGTATTGGTTTTAAATTTCAAAGCAGAAACGTGATTGGAACACTTCAGCGAACCACCTGTTTTTTTCTTTTTTCCAATGCGGGGGGAAGGGCATGTCATGTTTGTTCTTAAACGACTTTTTTCTTCGCTCCAAAGAGCGTTGCAGTAGTTCTGTGTAAAAGTTTGAGCTTAGAGATGCAAAGAGGCATGAGTTTCGGGCTTCCGAGTTTTGTTTTTTTTTCATGAGCTGTATAAGTATAGTCAAACATGAAATTTCAGAAACAACTAACTGCAGCGCCCATAGTTTTCGGCCAGCATCAACCCTGGAAAATTTCTCCAAGTGGTGCACCATGGAAGCTAATTTCCTGGGTTACATCACCAGCTACAGCCTTAAGCTAAGCTGATATTTTGATGCACTCGCGCTTTCCAAGCCATATGCTTACGGAAAACGAATACACACTTTGTTTAATTAAACACAGTTTGTTGCTGCTAGCAACAGACGGCGACGCTTTTGTAGAAAGTAAAGGCTTCCGAGTATGAGTCATAGTGAACTACTGATTCATCCACCGGGGTCTTTACTCTCGCGAGCGTGGAAAAAATGTTTTGTTTAGGTCTGAGACTCTCTCAGAGAGAAGTCTACACAGACGAAATGATAAAAGTCTTTTGCGTCAGATTGGAAGAGGTCAGTCGTAATAAGTTAGTTAGTGTTCGCGCGTAGCAGGCGCGCGCGTGCGGAAGTCAGCCAGTCGCAAGTCACATTACCGTAAAGCAAATATAGTGATCACGGTACTCATAATTCGGAATTAAAGAATATTGTAACAAGTGGGCATTTAAAGTAAACTGTGGAGAATTAAAACTATTCATACTATTCGATGTGATTATAATAAAACTGTGTTAGAAAAGGTCACCCTGAAGAATTTGAGTACTTACATTACCGTAAAGCAAATATAGTGATCACGGTACTCATAATGCGGAATTGAAGAATATTGTAACAAGTGAGCATTTAAAGTAAACTGTGGAGAATTAAAACTATTCATACTATTCGATGTGATTATAATAAAACTGTGTTGGAAAAGGTAACTCTGAAGAATTATTTCTACATTCTGGTGACAGCGGAAACTTAAAGCCGCAAAAGTGAAAAGCTAGGAAACGCCAAAAATCTTGACCATAAGTGCAGTCACCTCGACTAGATTCGTGAAAAGCAGAAATTCGGCGATTTCTGATTGTGTTAATATTGAATGTGAAGAAAAAAATGCGTAAATTGTCTGCGGAATTTTATGGTGAAAACTGAAGAAAAATAACAAGCCACGAAAAATGCGATAGTTTAAATGTAGAAAAAGGCAAACACTCAGCATATCTGATCGATTCAGTGCAAGTTTCTTTGTTCACAAAACTTTGACGGAGTGTGTCAACGATCTCTACAAATACATATGCGCTTGCTACGAGTTTGAAAACAGAGTTTGCAGAACGCATTTATGTCTGGAGTCCAAAATCAGCAATATCTTCAGATCAGTGTATACGAATAAAAACGCAACTCTGTCGTATAGTGTGACAATTAGTACAAAAGTGGGAATTGTAAATGGTAAAGGAAAAAAGGGCCATAAAGTGAGAAGAAAAGTTACATTTTGAAAGTGTTTGAACGTTTTTTTTAGTGAATAAATTGGCATTTTAACGACTGCTATCGTCAAAGACTTAAACACATCGAGACAAGCGTTGGTGGGTTGAAAAAAGAAAATGGCGCGCAGAGTGAAAAGGCAAACGGAGCCATAAGCGAGCAATGCGAGCTATCGTCGGAATCAAATGACTAGTTTCAAGCTCGAGTGATAATCTTGTTCGAAAAAAAAGTTGAAAGAAGAGAAGTAATCAATTTTTATCGAATAAAACCAATTACAAAAGTGAATAACACGAAAAAAATAACAGACGAAAAAGGGTGCAATTCAGGTAAGTGAACCATTTTTACTTTATTTCTTCAATTAGCTACACACCAAAAAAAAAAAAATCTGAATTTTATCGTTGACGTGGTTGCAAACATGACACAATTCAACGAACCGTAATTGACGAAATGATGGAACATTGGCGTGTTCCGTTTAATCTTGCATGAAACATATGCTTTACATGCGCAGTGACATGGGGTTACACTTCCTACCATTCAGGACAAACGCTGAATGTGGAGTGGAATTACATGATTTACGAAGTTAAGCGTCATGTGGAAATGGAATCAAACGTGGGACTAAGTCATTTTTGATGCTCGTATATGTCAGGGTCAGGAGACGTAAATTTACACTATTTTTTCTAGGTGTGTATCCAATATTCTCGCTTTTTACCAAATATCTAATAAAATTGAGTCATACCGCTCGGAATCTGGCTAGCAAAAATCGGGCTTTGAGCGAGACAAGCGGAACAATTTGAACTGTCAGTGGGGCTCATGAATTGTGCGCCCGCCGAGATGTTGACTTGTGTCAGTTCAATACAAATAGGATAGGGGTGCTTTACGGGGTTTAAAGTAATTATTCGAGCAAATAATCACTAACTTTCAGATTGATGACAAAACTAACTCGATGACAAATTTGCTATACTAACACTAACAGACCGATAGAAATGGCGAGTCCAAGCTATCAGGTCAGTTTGCTTTATTAATACCAACCATCCTTAAGGATATAAGGATCACTGGTTAAAGATCCACTGAAAGCGCTACCAGGGTATCATGACCCGGAGCAGCACATTGTAGGTGACACGCAAAAAGTAGCTGTCCAACTTAATTTGCCCATTGCGACGACGAAAACCGTCGCAAGCAATGCAGTTGTTTTTCTAAACAAACGAAACCACGGTCAGAGGTTTGATGCCGCGTATATGATGCACACAAACGGGAATCTTCTCACGGACCAGTGTGAGGTGATCCAGAGGTGGCGGCAGCACTACGAAGAACACCTGAACGGCGATGCAGCAGACGACGAGGATGGCACGGTAACGCACCTGGGAGCACGCGCGGAAGACATTACACTACCGGCTCCGGATCTCCAAGAAATCCAGGAGGAGATTAGCCGGCTCAAAAATAATAAAGCCGCTGGGGTTGACCAAATACCAAGCGAGTTACTAAAACACGGTGGCGAGCCACTGGCTAAAGCGCTGCACTGGGTGATTACCAAGATTTGGGAGGAAGAGATTTTACCGGAGGAGTGGATGGAAGGTGTCGTGTGTCCTATCTACAAAAAGGGCGACAAGCTGGATTGCAGTAATTACCGAGCAATCACCCTGCTGAACGCCGCCTACAAGGTACTCTCCCAAATACTATGCCGTCGACTATCACCAATTGCAAGAGAGTTCGTGGGGCAGTACCAGGCGGGTTTCATGAGCGAACGATCTACCACGGACCAGGTGTTCGCTCTTCGTCAAGTACTGCAGAAATGCCGCGAGTACAATGTGCCCACACATCATTTGTTCATCGACTTCAAAGCCGCATACGACACTATCGATCGAGATCAGCTATGGCAGATTATGCACGAGTACGGATTCCCGGACAAACTGACGCGATTAGTGAAGGCGACGATGGATCGGGTGATGTGCGTAGTACGTGTCTCAGGGACGCTCTCGAGTCCCTTCGAATCACGCAGAGGGTTACGGCAAGGTGATGGTCTCTCGTGTCTGTTATTCAACATCGCGCTGGAAGGTGTAATAAGAAGAGCAGGGATCTACACGAGTGGTACGATTTTCACAAAGTCCGTTCAGCTACTTGGCTTCGCCGATGACGTTGATATTATTGCACGAAACTTTGAGAAGATGGAGGAAGCCTACATCAGACTGAAAAGAGAAGCCAAGCGCGTCGGACTTGCCATCAACACGTCGAAGACAAAGTACATGATAGGAAGAGGTTCACGAGAAGAGAATGAGAACCGCCCGCTTCGAGTTTGCATCGGTGGCGACGAAATCGAGGTGGTTGAAGAGTTCGTGTACTTGGGCTCACTGGTGACCGCCGACAATGATACCAGCAGAGAGATTCGTAGACGCATCGTGGCAGGAAATCGTGCTTACTTTGGCCTCCGCAAGACACTTCGGTCGAACAGAGTTCGCCGTCGTACGAAGTTAACCATCTACAAGACGCTGATTAGACCGGTAGTTCTCTACGGGCACGAGACCTGGACCATGCTCGTGGAGGACCAACGCGCACTTGGTGTCTTCGAACGGAAAGTGCTGCGTACCATCTACGGTGGAGTGCAGATGGAAGACGGCACATGGAGACGGCGAATGAACCATGAGTTGCATCAGCTGTTGGGGGAGCCGCCCATCTGTCATACCGCGAAAATCGGACGACTACGGTGGGCCGGGCACGTAGCCAGAATGTCGGACAATAGCCCGGTGAAAACGGTTCTCAATTGCAATCCGACCGGTACAAGAAGACGTGGCGCGCAGCGAGCACGATGGATCGACCAGGTGGAAGACGATTTGCGGACCCTTCGCAGACTGCGTGGCTGGCGACGCGCGGCCATGGACCGAGTGGAATGGAGGAATCTTTTGTATACGGCACAGGCCACTTCGGCCTTAATCTGTTAATAAATAAATAAATATGATGCACACAGCACTATATGTGTTTGTGTTTGCTTTTAACGAATTTAATAAGCAAAGAAAAGCGTACGAGATACGCAGTATAAACATGACAGAAAGTTCGAAAATTAATAAGAATTAACCATCACCCAATACCAGGGAAACATACATTGTTAGTATCGCTCGGAACAAGCCTGTGGCGAATAAAAAATGGGAAAGCACACAGCACTATAGGGTGACGAGCCCATTTTCGCCATGTTTCTATTATCACGCTACCTATTTGAAGCCGTTGGTTAGAGCAGTGTCTGCCATCTTTGTTCAACGCATTTACTCAAATGGTAGCGCAACAATAGGGGCACTCGATTCGAGTTTTCGTTGCGCTCAAACACGAACATTTCACTGTTTTCGGCGCATTTGTGTTTTTATCTTGGTTCTTATCAACGAAGCAAAACTGTTGATGTTAATTTTTACGCATTGCATTCCTTGTAGGCCAAGAAATCAATGAATTAGTGAGACACCCTGCTTAGTATTGTGAAAATAGGCACTTCACCCTATGTGTTTTTGTTTGCTTTTAACAAATTAATAAATAAACAGAAGCGTACGAGGTACGTCTCCGACTGAGTTTCACATTATCAATATAGATTTGGTCCCAATCTGGGTACTGCTAAGTACAGTTCACATCCCAAAGTTGCATTGTAGCTGTTTTTTTAACACTTTCGAACGGTTCTTACCAGTCTCACCCATGAACAAAATTCTTGGTCAGCATTTTTTCTTCGCTCCGCTATGCAGCACAGCTGTTTAAATAAACAACGGTAGAACCAACTACGTAGCGCAAAACAGTTGGAAGAACGAATTAAAGGTCAGGTTCGAGCAAATGCAAGCGTCGAAAATTGAAGGTCAGGTTTCAATAACTTGACCGCGAAAATAATAACTTAAAACCATGCAGGCCATTGGAATACGGTGTTTACCTTTGGGTAAAACACTGTTATGTGTTGTCTTGACCACGGTCAAGACTATATTATGCAACACGATGCTTTGCGCAAAGTGACTAATTAATTAATTTATGAATCACGTGCAGCAATGATGAAATTCTTTTTAATTTTTTTTTGGAAACGTAAGCCCATCAAAGTTATATGAGTGGAATTAAAATTCGAATTTGCCACTATGAATATTGGAAGGAATGATAACGGTGGCAGAAATGCTTACCGATTTCCTATGCTGGAGGCAGTACAATGCATCCCAGAATTTTACGGCTCAGCCTATGAGTTGGTGCCATTTTTAGGGCAAATACAGCTTTTTGCCGATGAAATTCCAGAAGAAGAAAGCCAAAAGTACCTACTGAATGTAGTGTTGATAAAAATGAAAGGTGAGGCGGCTAAATTTATAAGACGAATAAAAGCCGAGACCTGGAATGAAATGGCTCGAAATTTAAAAGAGCAATTTGGTATGAAAATATCTGCAGAAGCAATCGCACTGCAAATTGAAGATTTAGAGCAAAGTTTTAATGAATCTTTTAAGGAGTATGCCGTTAGAGCACTCTGTATCATGGATCAAATTGATGAATTTTACAACCAACAGGGCCAGCAACCGGACCCTTATGCAGTGAAAAATTTGAGAATTCATTTTATAGCTGGTCTGAAAGATGTAAACCTCAAGAATTCAGCGAGAGGCTACCGAACAGCTTCGTTTAAAGAGCTTATAGAACTTTTAGAAGAGGATAGTGTTCGTATGTACCATCTTAAAAATATTGAAAAACGGTTGCAGTCGTGGCGTTGGGCTAATAAGCAACAACCGGAAAACTATTGCACCAGCTTCAATGAATATGATTGCTACGCTGAACAGTCTTGTCAGCGGGATACATACAATACAATAATAACGACCGGTATGTCAACTCAAATGGTCCGATTAACCAAGACGTTGAAGATGACCTCAGCGCAATAAATTACAATGACAAAAATTTCGAAATTTTCCAGAATGAGGAAAACGTTAGCAATTGTAGCAATTCGATAATGGGAGACTTCGAAAACTTGAAAGAAAATCTTCCGGAACAATATTATACGCAAGAAATTGAATATGATCATTCACCCCAAATGCATGCGAGAACGAACTGGTCCGATTATGATCAGAATATTGACACTAACAAACAAGAACCATATGTTAACTACGAACAAGTGGGTCATTATAGAGACCAAAGTAACGAAGTAAGTGTGAATTGCGTTATAAACAATAAAGAAAGCGCAAATAATAATTTAATACATCATGATAGAAGATATTACGACCTCGAACAGTCTTTCACCATGTCGGAAAACGGTAATAATCCAGTTCCGATGTTACCGGATGAAAATGAGTTATTGCATCAGCAAGAAAAAGTTTGCACTACCACAGATTTGGAGAAAGTGCATAATGACGAATTAGAAGAAATAAATTTGACAGATAAGGAAGGTCAAATGGAAGTAAGGGATAATAAAACGCCCACAATGATAACGCATGAAAGTACAATTATAGTTGAGGAAGCGTGCCAAACAGAGCAAGCGATCACGAATAGTAATGTTGAAACTCATGATGATGAGAAAAGTAGTAAAATGAAAAATATTGTTGACTTAGAAGAGGAGAACGACAATAATTATGTTACATGTACGGGAAAAAATTCTGAGGATGAACAAGAACACAACGAAGAAAGATGCATAAATAGTGTGAGCCCACAATGCGGATCAGAAAATATTACGGAAGTTCAACATGTCAATGGCATTGATAAAAGCCCGTTGAGGGAAAATAACTACTTTGGGTATAATTATGGGAATTATGTCAATGACGAAAATTCCGTAGACTCCGGTTTTAAGGAGCAAACCGGAGAAAACGATAACGACAACCAGTATAGCTTAGCTGAGGGCGAAAGCGAAAGTAATCAGTTACGGGGTAATGACCGAGCTGTGAAATCATCAGAGGCTACATACTCGAGCCATCTAGAAAAAGGGCTTTTCCACCGATGGAAAGTGAAAAATACCCCAATAGTCCACACCTTGTGGAAATTCATTCCCTTCCCGTTAAGCAAAATGTACATAGTTGGGCAAACGTGTGTACATATTTATATTATCTAAGTATTTATACAATAGTTGCAAATACATATAAATATACTTGTTTCATTTAAATGACACTAGAAATAAATGACAAACATAACGAACGAAAGACAACACATCATACAAAGACAAAATTAAATTGAGGAAAGCATAAAGAATTAATCAGAAGTATTAGATAAAAAAGCAGTGTCTGTCGAAAAAAGCAATTTAAAATGGCAGAAGATATAAAGCCAGAAAATGGGAATTTTTTTTATTAACAAGTCAAGAAGACTGTCGTACAAAATATGGGATATAATAATTTTTTTAAAAGGTCAAATACAAGTATAAAATTGAATACATGGAAAAAAGTGCAATCAGAAGGAAGGTTGCAAAACAGTGATAATAAAATCGAATACAAGAGATGGTCAGAATCTGAGAAACCTGAACCAAACTAAGGGAAAAAAACGGAAGGGCCAGAGTCAAAGGACCTGAGCCGATCACAATGTTACAAAAAGGATTAAAACATGAATACACATAATGAAATGCAGATGAATAGTAATGGCGAATAAAACGCCCAGATGGGAAATATTTTATGAAAAGGGCAAACATGCCAAAACAAGAAAGTTATCAACAAGTTGCAGTAGAGACAGACACTGCAGAAGAATTTCATTTTAAAATTCACAAGAGTCGCAAATCTGCCAAAGTGCGTTATTTTTTTTCTATCTTTCTAAATATTATTAGGAGAATTTTGAGTTGGTTTCACAAGTTGCGCATCAGTCCACCTTGGCAATTGCAATTTTCAGATACTTTTTAGGATAGAGATAGTTGATTATGGTAAGTAAGTTTTCAGAGTACTTTTCCTTCATAACCGCAAGGTTACCAATACCATGTATCTTTTCGGGAATTTAAGTCTATATTTGCAGAAACCCTCCTGGGTCAACCTCAATTGGATAGGGGGAGATGTCGAAGCAACATACACGAAACCACAATAGACAGGAAGGAAGACAATCAAGTATTCCCACAAAAAAATACTTACCTCGCTTCAACAAATGTTGTCGGAACACCATTTTTGAAAAAAAATTTAAAGAAAGAAATATTTTATTATGAAAAAAAAATTTATTATGAAAAAAAAAATAAAACACAATTAAAAAAAGACACAACTCAAGGAACACACAAAAAATATATATTATCCATCTCGAGCCTAAAACAATATTACAAAAAAAAAATACTAAAAACCGAGCACAACAGGCAAAAGAACTCGAAATTATTAAAACGAGCAAAGTAGCAAAAGATCTCGAACAAAAAAAAACACATCTGGGGAAAAAGAAGGAATTGGGGGAAACATACTAACCACTAACACTCTTTTTTTTTGCAAAGAATCACCGACAAAAAAAAAATTAGAAGATTAGGAAGATTGCCAATCGAGTCGGTTTTCATTTTAAAATAAACTATAAACAAAAGTAATTTCACATATGACAAATTTTAAAGATTAAAGCAAATGATTGAAAACAAACATAAATTGAAATAATTAAATAGATATAGTAAATTACAGGTTGAGAATGAAGATAACACAAAAAAATTTAGTTTGTTCATATTTTTAATACAATAATAATCTATAGCAGCCAAATTATCAAAACCGTGCAACAAATAAGCAAATAACGTATATTGACAAAAATAATAATAACTATTAAACATAGGAGATTTTGTATAAAGTGGAAGCAGAAGTCCAGAGAAGTGTGTGCCCTGTGGAGAAGGTAGTCACGAGCACTACCCACCGCGTTCGACAAGGATGGATTAAGGTAGCTTTGTTAGACTACCCAACGCGTTCGATAAGGATGGAACCAGTCGAAGGTGGTGACGGGAACGATTGAGGGGCGCCGCAGAAGACAGCAAGAAACGGAAGCCAAGCTGGCATGAAAGGAGTATACGCTACTGGAAGTAAGAAGAAGACGTAGGGAGTGAAGTCGGTACAGCCAACACCCGGCTCACTTCAAAACACGAGCAAAAGGGCCATAGCCGGGACATCACAACCCGACTACGGTCATATAATTAACTACAAAGTACTTCGGTCGGAACATTACACTCTGACCGATGATACAAGAACAAGAAGTAGGCCGCACAGTCAAGACGCTACAATTCGACTGATGTCGGACCAATACATATACATTGCCGCAGTCGGAACTACCAAAACCGATTTTGCACTGAAAGAAAGCCCATCGTCATGTTAGACACTGGCAGTCGGACGATCCAAAGTAATAACAAAAGGGAGGCACAACAAGAAACGTCGAACTCTGATTGATGCGAAGGTTCACAAACGTAAATGAAATTAATCGAAAAAGCCAGGTGGCAGGACAGCAGAAATCAATACGCAAGGAAGGCGGAAAACAGTAAACCACAAGGAAGACGTCGAGACAAGAGAAGGTGCCTCGAAATCGAACTCCCGAGAACCACTATCGACCAACACGAAAGGGGAAGCAGCAAGACAGCTCACTGGTGAGGACACTGGTGAAAACACAGGTGAAAGCATTAGACGAGCCGCAAGAGGGACAGCAGGGGTGCACACTAGGACCATCGTAAAGTTAGGATGTTAAGAAAATGTCAAATAATGATAGAAAATTGCAAATATTTGGTTTTGACAAAATTAATAACAAATATGATTTTTGTAATGACAATTTTAGGAGTTAGGACACAAAAGACTTTTTGACACAAATTTTTCTAATGACCCGCGCAATCGTCTTGATGATGCGTCTCTCCGAGGCAACATAAAGCTCAGTAAGTAAGGGGGCATGCAGCGCCCATAGTTTTCGGCCAGCATCAACCCTGGAAAATTTCTCCAAGTGGTGCACCATGGAAGCTAATTTCCTGGGTTACATCACCAGCTACAGCCTTAAGCTAAGCTGATATTTTGATGCACTCGCGCTTTCCAAGCCATATGCTTACGGAAAACGAATACACACTTTGTTTAATTAAACACAGTTTGTTGCTGCTAGCAACAGACGGCGACGCTTTTGTAGAAAGTAAAGGCTTCCGAGTATGAGTCATAGTGAACTACTGATTCATCCACCGGGGTCTTTACTCTCGCGAGCGTGGAAAAAATGTTTTGTTTAGGTCTGAGACTCTCTCAGAGAGAAGTCTACACAGACGAAATGATAAAAGTCTTTTGCGTCAGATTGGAAGATTGGAACCCCTTTACTAACTGCGCTATAGCGATACATGACAGTGTCTTCGCAAAGTGACATACATAAGTTTCGCTTGAGCGTGAACGATCTAAGCGCAGAGCTTCTGCTCGTGCATGCATGGGTATGGGACATTGCAAGATGACGTCGTATGAGTAAAAATGCTCGAAAAAATGACAGCTCAGCGAGCTTGTTTACATGGATTTATTCCGATTCAGTGCAAGTGAGCGTGTCATATCTTCGAGCATTTTTACTCATATGACGTCAACTTGCAATGTCCCATACCCATGCCATGCACGGGCCGCAGCTCAACACGCTTGAATCGTTCACGCTCAAGCGAAACTTATGTATGTCACTTTGCGAAGACACTGTCATGTATCGCTATAGCGCAGTTAGTAAAGGGGTTTCTTTGGTGAGATATTGATTGTCGGTTCAAGTCTTGGTAATTATTTAACGCGAATTTATTTTTATGTCAGTTGGTCTCCAACGCATACGTAAGAGTTATTTACCTGCGACGTCAAGCCATACCGAACTTTTGAATGAGAATGAAGTTCCGGGCCAGAGAGCTCCTTTCCCCTCTACAATCAAGCCAGCCAACCAGCCAGCTGTGCTACTAACGGTAGGGGAGACCGGGGCTAGTTGGCGGTGTTTTCAGTTTTCATTTTTTACTGCTTTGACTTTGGTAGATCTTGCAAAATAGAACACGTTGCATGAAATAGTGGACTGTTGGCAACATCTCTGAATTTTATTAAAATGTTTGATACGTTGTCTTCATTTCTAGAGACAAAAAAAGTAACGCGGAAAAGACGGCAACTTACTCCAGCCTCGGGGTAAGTTGGCGGTATGCATGGGGTAAGTTGGCGGACTGCCAGAAAATAAGCAATTCATTAGGAATACAATCACATAAGTGGTCCATATGGAATGTGCCGATTGTCTTTTCAATAAAACTGTATAGTATTCGACATATCTCATTATATTTCAGTTTCAATACCTTGTCATTTTGACTTCGACGCGTACTCCATATTCAAAAGCAAATTTACGAAATTCTTCAGGCGTTTGGCTGAAATAATTGTCCATTTCATTGACGAGAGACACAAGAAAAAGTTTCTCTTACTTTGGAGTGAATTCCAGAAATAAAAATATATTATGACTATTTTTGCACTATCAATAGTACCGCCTACTTACCCCGTGTGCGTTACCGCCAACTTACGCCAACCGCATATTTTATAAAAAAGGATTTAAAAAATTACTTTTGGGTATGAATAGGCATAATATCTATACGGATGCTGAAGCCTCTTTTCACGCACTACCGAAAAATATAATCGTTCGGGACCTTAAATTACACAAAATGTTTAAAATTAAGAAAATTTACAAATTATGCTCAAAAACACAATTTCGTCCACAGCTTCTACAAAACATAATGTTTCGCAACAAAAACACGTTTAATGCGTTTCACATTACTTAAGGTACACAACGAGAGACAACGCTTTATGTCTAATAGAAACGGAGAAAAAGGGGTTCCGCCAACTTACCCCAACCGCCAACTAGCCCCGGGCTCTCCTATATTATTTGTTTCTGAAATTTTATGTTTGACATATAAGCTGATGAAAAAAATATTAACAAAACTCGGAGGAGCGAGAACTCATGCCTCTTTTTATCTCTAAACCCCAACCCTTACACAGAACTACTGCAACGCTATAAGGAAGGAAGAAAACAGTTGTTTAGGGACGATTCATAAATTACATAACGCTTTCAGGGGGAAGGGGGTACGACAAGTTGTGACATGTTGTGACATAGGGGGAGGGGGAGGGGGAGTAAGCTAGATCGTTACGTAATATGTTTTCACCGAAGAAAAAAAAAATTCAATGAATAACATAATAGAAGAGGGGGGGATGGAAACATTTGTGACCATTTGTTACATGGGGGGAGTCAATTTTGGGCAATTTTTACGTTACGTAATTTATTAATGGCCCTTATCCACAAGCATGACATGCCCGACGCATGTGCACCGTATTGTCTAAAAGAAAAAAGAGAAGAAACAGGTGGTTCACTGAAGTGTTCCAATCACGTTTGTGCTTGGAAATTTAAAGCCAATGCCATTCTCAATGATAGGTAAGGGACCATTCATAAATTACGTAACGCAAAAATTGCCCAAAATTGACTCCTTCCTCCCCCCATGTAACAAGTTGTCATAAATTTCTCTATCCCCCCTCTCCTATTACGTAACAAATTCCTCGAAAAAAATTGTTTCGTAACGATCTGGCTTACTCCCTCTCCCCCATATGTCACAACTTTTCGTACCCCCCCAAACGCGTTATGTAATTTATGAATGGTCCCTAATCACCAGATGGAACTTTCTAAATGGAGCCTAACTTTGCAGGGATGATTGCTTTCGACGATAGCATGTTTTTGTTACAGCTCAGCAAAACAAAAAAAAAGTAAAATGCTACAGGCTACCCAAAAAAATTTTGTTGTTAAAATTTCCAAAAATAGTTAAAATTTGTTTAATGAAGATTACCACTAAACACAAAATAGTTTTTTTACACGTTTTCATCGAATTTTCAACTTTGAGCTTCAATTTCCTTTAACAGAAAGCTACGATTATTCAAACAATGTGTGTGTATGAAAGGTGTGAGCGTTGGGAAGAAATACTAGTGCGGATGACAACAGACAATCATGTTTTAGTAGTTTTATTTAGATTTTTAAAGAGACCGCCTAGAGGCGGTGTTGGGAACTAGAGGGTTAATTTGATTAAAACCATAACATCCACCAGCAAAATCAAACATCCGGACGATTAACATTGCTGTCGTTTGTTGTGTTTTTTGTGACATTTGACGTACTAATGAAAGTTTAATTTGTCTTCAAATGCTGTACATAATCGTACAAATAATAACCTGTCATAATAAAATGAAGAAAAAATTTATTTATGGAGAAAGTCGCAGGGGATCGGTTTTATTCATAATTCCCCTAAAATTACTAGTCGTAACTCGGTGAACTTATGGCACTCAGAAGAAGTTCATATATGTTATATTTCAACCAAGTGACTGTCTGTTGGTACGGTATGGTTCGAAAACGCGCTACGGAGTAAACAAATGGTTGGTGGTAATTGGCCGGTTCAAGCCCATTCCGCTACCTCCCTGTTTTTTTCTGGTTCTTTTTTTTTTTCTAATTACGATATGATGTGCATATCGCGATGTTATATTTGAAAGATGCTTTTTGTTAGATATATTTGAACGACACGTTTTACTACATCAGATTCAATGAAAATTTACAGGTTTCTTTCAAATTGTTGTAAAAGGACTGATGCAACTAGCCTAGCAACATAAGTGGCCTTAATGTTCAGATGTTATCGTCATAAACAGCCAGATTTGAAGGGTATTAGTTTTGGCTCTTGATTTTTTTTGCTGCCTGTAAGCGGAATCGATAGTATTAATTAATAAGGGAAAGTTCCCGGTTATGGCATATCTGTTATTTCTGGTGTGTAGCACGCTTTATTGCATTTTTGACAAAGTTATATTCTAAGCTTTTAGGTTTATGATGGTATTACCAAATACAAATATGTTTTGTGAATTTGTATTTGGTATTACTATCATTATCGCTGGATGCTCCGTTCAAACATTTTTGGGTTCAATCAAAATGCGCTCCAGGTCCGCAGACTCTGTCTTTCTGGTGTTTAATGACAGATATCGCCAAACTTACTCACCTGCAATATACTGCTCATGATCACATATTTGTCATATATTTGGGATTATTATTTTTATCTAAATGATTTGTGATCATGGGCAGTAGAACTTGCTGCAGTTTGGCTGAATTTTCTATTGAATACTCATTAGCTCTGAGATACTTACTATATCTGAAATTTTAAGCAGAATAATATTTTTTCGAAATTGCTTATGGTAAACGAAATTGTAAACTTTTGGTTGGTTAGTGAACATAAACAGTGTTGAGTTTTAAAATGTTATTTTTGTGCTCTGTATTAATAGCGTCTAAACCATTGCTTTTGCGGTTAGTTCGGAAAATTTTCGTTATTTCCAAACGCGTTTTTTCGATTCCAAACAAATTCAAATAGAGACTTACTCTATTCAGTAAAGTTGCAGCTAATTCTAATACCAACAAAGGAATTTGTTGAGAACACTTGTAAAGTCATGAAGAGGCTGATCATGGTATGTTGATGTCGAGATTCTATGTATGAATAAATGTTGGGTTAACCAAATCGGTTAAAATATTGTCATTATTTAATCACTGTAGTATAGTGAGCAGCGTAATGTTTTGTTTGATTAGAAGCACAAGTTCCAGTTTTCTAGCTCTCACTCCCTCAGACCGCCAAAGCTTTAGGGCTTTATGACAAAATCATGATTTTTTCAATATTGAAACCGCAAGTCAATATATTAATGTGATGTTAGGTAATATATTTTTGCATTTGCGAAATTGTTTATTAATTACAAATACTTTCAAACTGATCTAATTGACCGACATTGCACTTTGACGAATCTAATTTTTCGAATTTGCCCAGTACTCTTTTTGTTAACTTCTAATTTTATCAGATTGTCATATCACAATAATTAGTCTACAGTATCGAAATAGTAGGCCTAGGTCGTATTTAATATTCCAAATAACAATTGGCTTATTAAATAGAATCAGTCAGTAAAAATGAGTTTATGGAAACATGATTTTGTGAGGTTAAAAAAGTCACCTTTCTCCTAACGTTACTAGAGGCAAACACTGATTGTCTACCTATTGAGATACTGCGCGCCATTTGTGGAATTCTGCAGAAACGGTTAGAGATACGATCAAACCGACTAAAAATTCACCCTTTAGGGTAACAAAATTGCCTATTCACCCTGAAAAAAAATTAAATTAATTTTTTTTTTGTTGGTCGTTATTGGGATTCAATCGCCCTCATAATTTTAGCGCGAACATAGCGTTGCTGTCTCTAATATGTACCGTTCGAACCGTTCTGTCCCGCTCCAACGCCCCGTTACCCATACCATTAACTTATAGGGTAATGAGCTTATTTTCACCATGTTTCTATTTGCCATCTTTGTTCAACGCATTGGGCGCTAAATCCGAATTTTCGTTGCGCTCAAACACGAGCATTTCATTGTTTTCAGGGCATTTGTGTTATTAGATTGATTCTAATCAACGAAGCAAAGCTCTTGATGCCAATTCATACGCATTCCATCGATTGTAGGCCGAGTAATTAATGAATTAGTGAGGTACCTTCCTTAATAGGGTGAAAATAGGCAATTTACCCTTTGTAAAAGTAATGGTAGTGGGCCTTCTTGTAGATGGATATACTTGATATATTTTTCCTAGAATTCATTTTACATTCAATATGTTGAACACCCAGAATTGGAACTTAAAATCGCAACGAAAGACGTTGTGACAATGGGAAAAATTGACAAGTGCTCTAAGCATCAGATGCTCGAGAAAACATGAAAACCGAGTGACTGTTGATCGAGCCAGTAAGAGACAAAACTATTCTGTAAGAACAACATTGCTGCATTGCCTTACAAGTTGTAAGTTACAAGATTACATCATCACAAAGTGTTAGGAAGTTGATAGAACTGCTGATCATCGGCAATTGTCGCGTCTTCGCGTTTGAATAACTAGATATTTCAATGGTTATCAAAGTTGCTGTTACTATTCAGCTCTCCCTTGCCGAAAACCTGAAATGAATGAATGATAAAATACTTTCATACTTTACTTGATGGGCTATATTGTGTCGATTTCGAAATGTATATATAGTTTATTTAGTAACGTTATAGCAGATCAACTTAAAGGACGTGAGTTCAAATCTATGTTTTCTCTCGTTTTTTTATATTGCGATTTTTTTTAAAGCTAAAATAGCTCAAGCCAGTTTACTGTGCATCTCTCCTTTTTTATGTGTTCATTACAGCAAATTAAGTTTTCAAGTGCCGCCCACGCATCATTGTGCAGTCTATTTTTTCTTTGGACGGTCTTAATCCTCAAAAAGGCAAGCTAAAATCGTGGCTTCAACAAGCATTGCTCCTAAGACCCGCTGATATTAAGTCTTTTTTGGCTTTCTATCAGTGAGAGAATTGAAAGCCCGAAAAAGCTCCATCATTTCTGTTCATAATTACAAGTTTATTCAAATTAGAGGATAATTATTGTAACCAGCCGTGCCTCTGAGACCACTTGCCTTTCTGAGGGTTAAAGAATATTATTAATACATATATTTTAAACATGGTATACAACACATAAATGATATGATAGAACGTTTGACAGATGGGTAATTATTGTATTCATTTTTAAAGTTGTTTTGAAAAAGGGATATTTTGAAATCAGTGTATCAGTGATTATGCAATGAGAGCAGATGCGTGCCTTAAGAGACATGATCTTCTACAATTAACAAAAAATCAAAGCTTTTTGAGCGATTTAGTGGAGGGGCTAAGACATGGTCTTTATTAATCACATAATAAAGGTTCAAGTAAATTTTATTAATACCTCGGCATGCAAAAAATGGATTGCGTTAAAATCGTTATCAATATGATGGCTTCATTCGTCAGTACAGTATTAAAATTCACACAAAAAACGGGTGTTACACGCAAGCTAATGATTAAATTTTAAAAGCATTTATAGTATGTTTATAAAAGTGCACGACAAACCTACATGATGGTTGAATCAGTTTATTTGTACCCTGCGTGTTCGGCTAGCGTATCATCTACTGCCCCCACAAACATTCAAACTATTCACTATGAACACCATAAAAGCACCTAACAAGAATTCTTTTTAATCAGTTTGATTTTTCATTGCGCCTGAGCTAGAAAATATACCACAGAAATACGCCATATGCACCTCAGAGAGCTTGGAAGCGCCCTACGAGTTAGGATAGACTATCCCCAGAAAATCTGAAAGTGCCCGGCAAGTTAGGATAGACTATTCGCATAACGCCCCATGAGCATACTACCTACCCGTTAGCTCAACATACTCATACTACTGACCCATAGAGCCTGAAAACGCCCTGCAACTTAGGATAGATTATTACCGCCTCATAAGCTTAAATACTCATTTATATGCGCCCCAAAGATACTGAAACCGGTTGAAAGCGCCTTGTAAGTTTAGAAAGTTTATTGCCCACCTATCTAATTGCCAGGCGAGCCATGGGAATATCATACTACCTCTCCAGCGAGTGTGGAAGTGCTCTGCAATATATGGGAAATTCATACTAGCGCCCAATACAGTGTTGGAGTGCCGTGCGAACTATGAGAATATCGGACTTGCGCCCTAGGTAGTTTAAGAGAGCCCTGCGACCTATGCGAATATCAAACTGGTGCCCGAGAGACTCTGAGAGCGCCCTGCGAGCAATATGAATATCATGCTGGCGTCCCATATAGTCGCTGTGAGCTATGAGAAGCATCCCAGCGAGTGCGGAAGCGCTCTCCGAGCTATGGAAATATCATACTAGTACTCCAGAGAATCTTACAGCGCCCTACGAACTATGAGAATATTAGACTAGCGCCCTAGCGAGTTTAAGAGCGCCCTGCGAACTATGTGAAAATGGTAAAAGCACTCGAGAGAATCTAAGAGCACCCTGCAATCCATGAGAATATTAAACTAGCGCCCCAGAGAATTTGTAAGCGCCCAGTAAACTAAGAGAACATCAGACTAGTAACCTAGAGAGTTTGAATGCGCCCTACGAGCTATGGGAATATCATACTAGTGTCCCAGAGAATCGAAGAGCGCCGTGCGAACTATGAGAATATCGGACTTACGCCCTAGGGAGTTACAGAGAGCCCTGCGACCTATGCGAATATTAAACTGGCGCCCGAGAGACTGAGAGCGCCCTGCGAGCAATGTGAATATCATGCTAACGCCTCATAGGGTCATATTAGCACCATAGGGAGCTTTAGAGCAGCGAGTGCGGAAGCGCTCTCCGAGCTATGGGAATATCATACTAGCGCTCTAGAAAATCTTAGAGTCTCGGAGCGCCGTGCGAACTATGAGAATATCGGACTTGCGCCCTAGTGAGTTTAAGACAGCCCTGTGACCTATGCGAATATCAAACTGATGCCCGAGATACTCTGAGAGCGTCCTGCAAGCAATGTGAATATCATACTGGCGCCCCATAGAGTCATATTAGCGCCCTGTGAGCTGTGAAAAGCACCCCATCGAGTGCGGAAGCGCTCTCCGAGCTATGGGAATATTATACTAGCGCTCCAGAGAATCTTAGAGTGCCCTACGAACTGTGCGAATATTAGAATAGCGAGTTTGAGAGCGCCCTGCGAATTATGTGAATATCGTAAAAGCGCTCGAGAAAATCTAAGAGCGCCCTGCAATCTATGAGAATATTAGACTAGCGCCCCAGAGAATTTGTAAGCGCCCGGCAAATAAAGATAACATCAGACTAGTAACATAGAGAGTTTTGTGAATATCATCTTAGCGTCCTGAAGAGCTTGAGAGCGCCCTGTGAGCTATGATACTACGTATCACACTGTGGCCCTAGCGAGCATGGAACCACTCTTCGAACTATGGGAATATGATACTGGTACCCCAGAGAATCTGAGAGCACCCTACGAACTATGGGAATGTCAGATTAGCGCCCTAGCGAGTTTGGGAGCACCCTGCGAGCTATGGAAATATTATACTGGCGCCAGAGAGAATCTGAGAGCGCCATGCGAGCGCTGAGAATATAAAGCTAATCCATGAGAATATTAAACTAGCGCCCCAGAGAATTTGTAAGCGCCCAGTAAACTAAGAGAACATCAGACTAGTAACCTAGAGAGTTTGAATGCGCCCTGCGAGCTATGGGAATATCATACTAGTGTCCCAAAGAATCGAAGAGCACCCAGCGAGATATGTGAATATCATACTAGCGCCCCATACACCCAAAACGTACCCGGTAAGAATCGTTTACATTAATGCAATAAATACGAGCGAAAATTGCAAGCGTTCTGGTAATGTGCAAAAATTGCAAGAAGCTTCCTTGCATGTAATGCAAGAAACATAAAAAAACCAATTTTGCCTATGTATTAGCGATGTATGTGTATTGGTGACCAATATGCGTTAGATAAAAAAGACTGCTGGCTTTGTAAAACGAACCCTGCACAAACAGATCGCTATGCAATACTTTATCCACCCAACAATACTATCAGTTAGTAATAAGTGGATAAAAGTCATATATAAACACTTGGATGATTTCTCGATTAATGAAAAAAGTAAAACACACCCACCCAGATTTGAACTCCGGCTCTTGCGCATCACAGCGCTAACTATAAGCACTGATCTGTTCTTACACGTAGGAACAGGACGTTAAAACTCGTACAATCGTCACATCCACAATTTGATGCCGTCTCGTGTGTAATGAATAAACCACAAAACTGCGTTTGATGATGTTGGTGAGGAATGAATAAAAAGTAGACAGAAAATAAAAACTCGCTGTGCGTTGCTATACCAACCAGCATAGGCATGTGAATGAGGTGGTAATCCTTTGACAGTGTGTTGAAGAAGCGTATGTACATATAGCGAGAGATGAAGTGATTTTATATGCTTGCAATGATTGCAAGCGTCTTTCACTGAAAAATTGCAAGCGATGCTAACATTAATTGCAAGTGATTGTGGCTTGCAACTATTGCACGAGATTTTTGTTTTGGGTGTAGAGTCTCGGAGCGCCGTGCGAACTATGAGAATATCGGACTTGCGCCCTAGGGAGTTACAGAGAGCCCTGCGACCTATGCGAATATTAAACTGGCGCCCGAGAGACTGAGAGCGCCCTGCGAGCAATGTGAATATCATGCTAACGCCTCATAGGGTCATATTAGCACCATAGGGAGCTTTAGAGCAGCGAGTGCGGAAGCGCTCTCCGAGCTATGGGAATATCATACTAGCGCTCTAGAAAATCTTAGAGTCTCGGAGCGCCGTGCAAACTATGAGAATATCGGACTTGCGCCCTAGTGAGTTTAAGACAGCCCTGCGACCTATGCGAATATCAAACTGATGCCCGAGATACTCTGAGAGCGTCCTGCGAGCAATGTGAATATCATACTGGCGCCCCATAGAGTCATATTAGCGCCCTGTGAGCTGTGAAAAGCACTCCATCGAGTGCGGAAGCGCTCTCCGAGCTATGGGAATATTATACTAGCGCTCCAGAGAATCTTAGAGCGCCCTACGAACTGTGAGAATATTAGAATAGCGAGTTTGAGAGCGCCCTGCGAATTATGTGAATATCGTAAAAGCGCTCGAGAAAATCTAAGAGCGCCCTGCAATCTATGAGAATATTAGACTAGCGCCCCAGAGAATTTGTAAGCGCCCGGCAAATAAAGATAACATCAGACTAGTAACATAGAGAGTTTTGTGAATATCATCTTAGCGCCCTGAAGAGCTTGAGAGCGCCCTGTGAGCTTTGATACTACGTATCACACTGAGGCCCTAGCGAGCATGGAACCACTCTTTGAACTATGGGAATATGATACTGGTACCCCAGAGAATCTGAGAGCACTCTACGAACTATGGGAATGTCAGATTAGCGCCCTAGCGAGTTTGGGAGCACCCTGCGAGCTATGGAAATATTATACTGGCGCCAGAGAGAATCTGAGAGCGCCATGCGAGCGCTGAGAATATAAAGCTAACCTAGAGAGTTTGAGAGCGCCCAGCGTGCTATGGGAATGTTATGCTGGCGCTCGAGAGAATCAAAGAGCGCCCTACGAGCTATGTGAATATCATACTTGCGCCCTATAGAGTCATACTAGCGCCCTAGATAGCCTGAGAGCGTCCAGCGAGCTATGAGAATATCATTATAACATTGGTTCAGTGTATTCCTACCGATTAGTTGTTTACATAAATCGCTCCAACTATTTTTACTTTTTGACGAGATTTGTGAAGTTTTTATCGTTGTTTGTCGTGTTAATCGACTGAGTATTTTGTTTTTAACATTGTTATTGTGCAGTGTGAAAGTGTCTCCTGTTTGCTTTTGTGTTGCGAAAAAATCAGCGAAGAACGTAACTGAGTGAACTTCTGTGACTTAACCACCAAAACTTTCCACCGAACGCAGCGCCATCTATACTTCATTGTTCGCATTCTCAGATCGGCACGCATTATGGCAAGTGCATGCGATCACTGCGCGAAAACCGTCAAATCGGATGACGACTTTATTGAATGTATGGGTTTTTGCAAAAATGTGGTACATATGCAATGTGGGAAACAACTTAACAAGCCGTTTTTGAAAAAAATTGCGGAAAACCCAAACTTATTTTGGATGTGCAATGAATGTGTCAAGCTGATGAAGTTTGCTCGCTTTCGCGACACCGTTTCTTCACTTGGATGTGTTATCGCTGGGAAAACGGATGACGTCTGTGCTGAACTAAAGGCCGAGTTATCCAAAAATAACCAGCAAATTTCGCGCCTGGCTAGAAAGGTTTCAACAGCTACTCCAGTCCGGCCAAACTCCGGTACCTCTCGACCACCTCAGAAACGTCGTCGCGAGGATGGCCCTAATCCGAGCAATATTCTTGTTGTTGGTCGAAAGCTAGTCGATAATAGCAACATTGTTGCGGTTCCACCTCCCACGCCGTTGCTCTGGATGTATCTTTCCCGCTTTCATCCTAGCGTTAGCAAAGAGACTGTCGAACAAATGTCAAAAGAAGGACTAAATTGTAACGAGGAGATAAAGGTTATTCCGCTTGTTAAAAAAGGCATAGACGTCAGTACTCTGAACTTCATATCCTTCAAAGTTGGAGTTCACCCAAAGTACCGTGATGCAGCTCTTAATCCTGACACAATGCCGCAAGGCATACTGTTCAGGGAATTCGAAGGCAGCCGTACCCAGAACATTTGGAGCCCGCCGACTGATTTTCCACCGCCTCCAGAAGAAGCATGTACCTCTCTAATGCAACCCGGCCCATCAATGGTCCTGCAGAGGACTCCGCAACGATTGGCCATGCCACTATACCAAGCCACACCGCCCTTGTGAAGGAGTATCGATGCCGATCGCATACTGGGATGCAACGCAGTTGGTACTATGGAAGCCCTCGATCCCCCCGCTACAGTCGAGCCCTTGCCGCCAGCGTTCATCAGTCGTCCCGGTCCTGTTTGTGTGGGTGGGGAAAGGGTCTTCCAAGCCGCCTTTCTCGGCAAGTATTATAAAAATTGTAACGATACAACGGTTGAACCGATTCACGCTTCTAGCTCATCGTACGACTCTCTCCTCAAGCTGCTACCACCCCGTTCCTGCTCTCCGCATTCCGCCATCGGGTTCCAACGCATACTGGGACGCACCGCAGTTGGCACTATGGAAGCCCTCGATCCCCCCGCCACAGTCGAGCACTTGCAGCCAGCGATCATCAGTCGTCCCGGTCCTGTGTGTGGGATGGGTGAAAGGGTCTTCCAACCTGCCGCAAATGGCAAGTATACATCTGTTCCGAACACTTCAAGCGCTGATGTATTCTTCGCTTCCAGTTTTTTGCCTTTTGCTCCGACATCTTGTTATCAGATGCCAACCATTTCTCTCGACGACGACGATAGTCGTATTTTGGGGCGCGACGCAGTTGATTCGGGATGCCTCGAATCCCTCACCACAGTCGACCAGGCGACCGTGAACCGTTCCGATACTGTTCGTGGGATTGACGAAAGGATCTTCCTACACAGCAACATGGCTTCGCTCTCTGCTGTACCTGATCCGTCCTCCAACAACATCGAGGTTTACTACCAGAATGTTGGTGGCTTAAATTCATCAACGGACAGCTATTTGCTCGCGACCACGGGTTGCTGTTACGACATTATCGCCTTGACCGAGACGTGGCTCGACAACCGTACTCTGTCTCGCCAGGTCTTTGGTTCAACATTCGATGTCTACCGCTGTGACCGCAATGCCCTCAACAGCCACAAGACATCAGGCGGTGGTGTTCTTATCGCCGTTCGCCGTGGTATAAAAGCCCGAGTGATCAACGATGACCGGTGGGCGAGCTCCGAGCAAGTGTGGATATCAGTGAAACTTGCCGATCGCAATCTGTTCCTGTGTGTTGTGTATTTTCCACCTGACAGAATTCGTGATTCCAGCCTGATCGATGTACATCTTTCCTCCGTTTCTTTTATCGTCTCGATCGCCGCCCCGTCTGATGATATCGTTATACTGGGCGACTTCAACTTACCGGGCTTGACATGGTGCCAAGCAAGTAATGGTTTTCTACGATTGGATATCGAAAAATCTGCGCTTATTAACAATGCCAGTTGTATTTTGGACAACTACAGTAGCGCAACTCTTCGGCAAATTAATAATGTCACCAACGAGAATGGACGTACATTGGACCTCTGCTTTGTAAGTGCCCGGGACTGCGCTCCGTACTGCTGCACTGCACCGACTCCTTTAGTCAAGCAGGTGCGTCATCATCCCCCACTACATCTTGTATTCGCTGGTAACCTAGGAGTAAATTTTGAAGACGTCTCAAGCTCTATCGTCTACGATTTTAAAAACGCTGACTACGAAAGCATCGTTAGCACGCTGTTGGATATAAACTGGGACGAAAATATTAACAATGACGACGCGAACGAAGCAGCGATGACATTTTCTAGTATTCTTAACTACCTTATCGACCGTCATGTACCAAAACGAACAATTAGTACCGATGAACACCCTCCCTGGCAATCAACCGTCCTTAGACGTTTAAAATCTGCCAAACGAGCTGCATTTAAAAAATTCTCGAAGCATAAGACACTTGCATTACGAAATCACTACTTTCAACTCAACCACGAATACAAACAGTAAAGCAGACGCGCCTTTTTTAGACACCAGCGAAACGTCGAGCGTCAACTGAAATCCAAGCCCAAGTCGTTCTGGAAGTATGTTAACGAGCAGCGAAAAGAATCCGGTTTGCCATCTTGTGTGTCGTTTAATGGAGTTTTAGGCACTGACACTAAGGAAATTTGCCAACTGTTCTCCGACAAATTTTCAAGCGTTTTTTCCAACGAGCGCCTGCCACCACAACAAGTCGCTGCCGCCGCTAATTTAACTCCTTCTCTAGGACGAACCATCAATCGGATTTGTGTCGATAATGCTGCCATTCTTGCAGCAAATGCCAAACTGAAAGCATCTTGTTCCCCGGGTCCAGATGGTGTTCCCTCGATTTTTGTCAAAAAGTGCATCAGCGGGCTTCTTGAACCACTTCGGCGAGTCTTCGAGCTATCACTCAGTACTGGTACATTCCCTTCCTGTTGGAAAGCAGCGCACATGTTTCCAGTTCATAAAAAAGGAAACAAATCGAACATTGACAATTATCGGGGAATCTCGTGCTTAAGTGCTGTATCAAAACTGTTCGAGTTGATTGTGTTAGATCCTATTTTCTTTCACTGCAAACACTACATTGCAGATGACCAACACGGTTTCATGCCTAAACGATCGACAACGACAAACCTGCTCTCGTTCACAACATATGTAATGGATGGATTCGCTGACGGATTGCAAACCGATGCTATTTATATGGATCTATCTGCGGCCTTCGACAAAATCAACCATGACATCGCAATAGCGAAGCTGGACAAACTCGGCATTCATGGACAACTTCTGCGCTGGTTTCGTTCCTACCTCGATGGAAGGCAACTCCAAATCAGCATTAAGGACTGTCTATCTGCACCATTCTTCGCTACATCCGGCATACCACAAGGAAGCCATCTCGGTCCAGTAATATTCCTCCTCTACTTTAATGACGTCAATTTCACATTACAAGGATCCCGCCTTTCTTTCGCCGACGACATGAAATTTTTTCTACAAATACGGGATAAAACCGATGCCGAGCTTCTTCAGAGGGAACTGAACAGCTTTAGTTCGTGGTGTGATCTAAACAGAATGGTTTTAAACCCGAGCAAATGCTCAATCGTTACGTTCACGCGGAAATGCCAACCGACTCAGTTTAACTACCATTTCTTCGGCTCGAGCCTTCCAAGACACTCTCACATCAAAGATCTCGGAGTCATCATGGATTCGGCATTAACATTCAAACCACATACGTCATACATCGTGGATAAGGCATCACGACAGCTTGGGTTCATCTTCCGAATAGCGAAAAACTTCAGGGACGTATATTGTCTTAACTCGCTTTACTGCGCGTTGGTCCGCTCAACGTTAGAATATTGTTCAGCTATTTGGAATCCGTACTACCAGAACGGGATTGACAGAATCGATGCTGTCAAACGCAGGTTCATACGCTTCGCCCTTCGTCATCTCCCATGGCGAAACAGATTTCAGCTGCCGAGCTATGAAAACCGTTGCCAGCTAATACACCTCGATAAACTCAGCATTCGGAGGGACTGCTCTCGAGCCCTGTTCGTCTCAGACTTACTCTCTGCCAGAGTGGATTGCCCTACAATCCTCGGACGTCTGGATCTTCAAGCCCGCGTTCGAGCTCTACGCAATAACTCCCTTCTGCGAGTTCCGTTCAGGAGAACCAACTATGGTTGCCAGAGCGCTGTTACCGGACTCCAACGAATTTTTAACAGTGTGGCGACGGCCTTTGACTTCAACAGGACGCGGAATGCGATAAAAGTAAAAATGTTGTCAATACTAAAATGTAATTAGTTTAAGCAACCACCATTGGGCCCAAGGGGCCTGTTGGTGAAGGTAATAAACAACATAAAACATAAAACACCCCAGCGTGGAAGCGCTCTCCAAGCTATGTGGATATCACAATAGCACCCCATAGAGTCTCGGAGCGTACTGCGGGCTATGAGAATATCAGACTAGCGCCAATATGAGTTTTAAGGTACCCGGCGAGCTATGGAAATATCACACTGGCGCCCCAGAGAATCTGAGAGCGCCCTGCAAACTATGAGAATATCAGACTACCCTACAGAGTTTGAGAGCACCCTGCGAGCTATGGAAATATCATGCTGGCGCCCGAGAGAATCTGAGAGCGCCTCGCGCGCTATGCGAATATCATACTAGCGCCCCATAGCCATACTAGCGCCCTAGAGAGCTTGAAATCGATTTGCGAGCTATGAGAATATTATACTAGCGCCCTAACGAGCATGGAAGCGCTCTCCGAGCTATGGGAATATCATACGAGCAGCCCAGAGAGTCTGAAAGCGCCCTACGAACAATGAAAATATCAAACTAGCCCCTAGTGAGTTCGAGAGTGCCCTAAGAGCTATGGGAATATCATGCTGGCGCTCGAGAGAATCTGAGAGCGCCATGATATGCTGGCTGCGAGATATGTGAATGTCATTCTAGCACCCCATATAGCCATACTAGCGCCCTGCGAGCTATAAGAATACCATACTAGCGCGTCAGCGAGTGTCAAAGTGCTCTCCGAACTATGGGAATATCATACTGGCATTTTAGAGAGTCCGAAAGCGCCCAGCGAACAATGATAATATCAGACAAGCGCTCTCAAGAGTTAGAGATTGCCCTACGAGCTATGGAAACAAAATGCTTGCGCCAGAGAGAATCTGAGAGCGCCCTGCGACCAATGGGAATATCATACTAGCGCCCCATAGAGCCATACTAACGCCCTAGAGAGTTTGAAATCGGCCTGGAGCTATGAGAATATTAAACTAGCGCCCTAGTAAGTCTTGGAGTGCCATGCGAGCTATGGGAATATCGTACTGGCGCCCCAGAGAATCCGAGAGCGCACTGCGAACTATAGGAATATTAGACTAACGCCCCAAAGAAGCTGTGAGCGCCCTGCGAACTATGACAATATCGAACTACCGCCTGAAGAGTTTGGGCGCGCCCTGCGAGCTATTGGAATATCATACTGACGCTCGAGAGAATCTGAGAGCGCCCTGCGAGCTATGGGAATACCATACTAGCTCCCCATACAGTTATACTAGCGCCCTAGAAAGCTATGAGAATATCGAACTAGCACCCTAGTGAGTTTGAGAGTGTTTATTCTAGCGCTCCAGAAAATTCGTGAGCGCCCTGCAAACTAAGAGAATATCGAACTAGCGCCCAAGAGAGTTCGAGAGCGTCCTGCGAGCTATGGGAATATCATGTTGGCGCTCGAGTGAATCTGAGAGCGCCTCGCGAGCTACGTTAATATTTTATTAGCGCCCCATAATCATATTAGCGCCCTAGAAAGCTTGAAATCGATCTGCGAGCTATGAAAATATTATACTAGCACCCCAGCGACCAAGGATGCGCTCTCCGAGTATCATGTAGCGCCCCAGAGAGTCCGAAAGAGAAGAATCTGAGAGCGCCCTGCGGACGATGAGAGTTTCATAATATCCTAGAGAGTTTGAGAGCGCCCTGCGAGGAATATCATGCTGGTGCTCAAGGGATTCTGAGAGCGCCCTGCGAGCTCTGTGAATATCATACTAGCGCCCTGAAGAGCTTGAGAGCGCCTTGTGAGCTATGATATTATATATCATACTGGGGCCCTAGCGAGTATGAAAGCATTCTCCGAGCTATGGGAATATCATACTGGCACCCCAGAGAATCTGAAAGCGCCCTACGAACTGTGGGAATGTAATATTAGCGCCCTGCGAGCTATGGAAATATCATACTGGCGCCAGAGAGAATCTGAGAGCGCCCTGCGAGCGATGAGAATATAAGGCTACCCTAGAGAGTTTGAGAGCGCCCAGCGTGCTATGGGAATGTTATGCTGGCGCTCTAGAGAACCTGAGAGCGCCCTGCGAGCTATGTGAATACCATACTTGCGCCCCATAGAGTCATACTAGCGCTCTGGAGAGACTGAGAGCGCCCAGCGAGCTATGAGAATATCGTAATAGCACCCCAGCGAGTGTGGAAGCGCTCTCCGAGCTATGTGGATATCACAATAGCACCCCATAGGGTCTCGGAGCGCCCTGCGAGCTTTGAAAATGACAAACTAGTGCCTTTGCGAGTCTGAGAGCACCCTGCGAATATCATACTGGCGCCCCATAGAGTCATATTAGCGCCCTGTGAGCTGTGAAAAGCACCCCAGCGAGTGTGGAAGCGCTCTCCGAGCTATGGTAATATTATACTAGCGCTCCAGAGAATCTTAGAGCGCCCTACGAACTATGAGAATATTAGACTAGCGCCCTAGCAAGTTTGAGAGCGCCCTGCGAATTATGTGAATATCGTAAAAGCGCTCGAGAGAATCTAAGAGCGCCCTGCAATCTATGAGAATATTAGACTAGCGCCCCAGAGAATTTGTAAGCGCCCGGCAAATTAAGATAACATATTAGAGAGTTTTGTGAATATCATACTAGCACCCTGAAGAGCTTGAGAGCGCCCTGAGAAATGACAAACTAGTGCCCCTGCGAGTCTGAGAGCACCCTGCGAGCTATCGGAATATCATACTAGCGTCATATGAGTTTTGCAAATATCATATTGGCGCCCCAGAGAGTGTGGAAGTGCCCTGCAAGCGATGTCAACATCAGACTATCGTCCGAGAGAATCTGAGAGCGCCTTGCGTGACTTGTAAGTATCAAACTAATGTTGAAACGCTCTGCGAGGTGTGGGAATATCATACTAGTGCTTTCAAGTATCTGAGAGTATCCAATGAGTATATCATACCAGTGCCCCATACAGTCTGGGATCGCCATGTGAGTTATGAAAATATCATACTAGCGCGGCAGGGAGTTTGACAATACCCTACGAGTTTGAATAGATTCACAAAATTCCAATTAGCTAGGATCATTAAATTTGCCTTCCAGAATGATAAGGCCAACGGAATTTTTTTTTTGGCTCAAAAAATAGTTGCGGTTAGTCACGGTTAGTCGCCGACTAACCGTGACTAACCGCAACTACAGCACTGAAGCGACTGCATGTATCGAAAGTACACCGCTGATTACATTACTGGCCTTTTCTGTGCCAGAATCGTTGGATTTGCGAATATTGTATACAACTTGCCAGACTAAAGAGATCAGCGGATACTCAGCCACGTTGAAACTTACGCAAAATCGCCATTGCGGATAAACTAGCTCGGGTGCACTTGAATATATCTTCAACAATGTCAAAACACAAACTATTTAGGAAGGATGTTTCTAAAAGATCAGATGCTGCAGCGAACACAATCGTGGTACTAAGAATACTCGGAGGAGAAAGCGATACTTTACACTACAAACGGAATTCTGAAAAAATCCTCGTTTGATCCTAATTAGAATCAGTTGTGTCACTAGGGCCATATACTAGCGGCAGTCAGCTGCCGGCTGGACTTGTGGGTGACAGTTCCGCAGATAGAAGAAGTTCTGTCGCATTGTAATAACAAAAATACTCACCTTGTCTGCTACTAGTTGGTGGAATCACAACAGAGCCTGCTTTTTGAATTGTGATTCTGTTGTGGATTTCTCATTATGCAGTAATCTATTGTTTTACGAATCTTCCTCCGGGTGGTGGAGGACGAGGTGATTAATCGATTATTTGATTCATGTCCGGATCCATTTGGTGCTCTATCACCGCTTTGGGATTCGCCAAGAGGAAATAAGCTTATCCAGTGCCGAATATTTCTACATTCTATTTTTAAGAAAAAAATATATTAATATAAAGAGCAAGTTAACATCAAATCGTTTTTACCTTCAAATATTTCCAATTCAAGTTGTTTAATACACAAATATGTGAGCAGATCACTTTGTTTTGAATAGACGCCATCTTGCTAGTTATACATCGAAGAATGAACAGATCAAAACGAATTAGAGCGAGTACGTGATTTTCACGTAACAGTGACGGGGTAACTGCAATGAAGGTAACGTGCGCTTCATTTCATATTTATTAATAATCCGATGATTGTTACCTTTGTCAGGTAAACTGAACCGAAAAAGTATTTTGTTGGATTTACGTGATGTTTCACGTAGCATTAACGTGTGAAGTATTTTAAGTGTAATTAGCCTAATTAGCATTACCGTCAAACGGGGTAACTTGCAACAGCGGAGCAACATGTTTCTGTTCCGATGGACAGCCCTAGTAACAATTCAGGCTTTACGGTAGTTTTACAGCCACTGATAAAACATAGATTGCATATGTAGCATGCTATAAAACTATAAATGTTACTTGGGAGACAACGCTAATAATAATGTTTACAATTTAGCTCCACTTCATTGGTAAGAGCATATCATTAGTATCCCTTACGTACAGATCGAGTATACAACAGTAAACGTTACTGTTAGATATATGATTGCTAACCAACTCAAATATACGCAAGATAACGATTTAACTATATAAACGATTCATGTGGGGTAACATGCAACAGTAATTTGTGTTATTACCAATACACCTTGAGTCTGCTGACTGATACAGCGATTAAAATAATCGAATTTATATTGTCGTAAATCACATTTTGAACGTTTAAACTGTAGAACTAGAATAAGGGGCTCACTAACTTCCAAAACTCTCTTAAAGGATTCTATAACATTTTCCCGAAAACCATCTCGCAACAAATACAATTTCGAAGCTTTTTCCTTAGAAATACATTTACCAGAATACATCAATTCCCAGAAAACTAATTTCCAGAAAGTACCAAAGCCCAGAAAATTACTTGACTGAAAATTCAATTTTCTCAACTAAATTTCTAACAAACGTTTCATTTAGATTTTATTCACTTAAATGCTTATTGTGATTAGAACAAGAATGAGAGTTTAAACAAAGTACACACACCTAAATATTTGAATTGTTATCATTCTTTTGATTGAGTTATTTTAAGAATTGTTCAGTTGGCACTTATATATAAATGTGGTGGTTATGTTTTCGCTAATTCTCAATGTGCTATTCAGAAAGAACTTTTCTATGGCTGAGTAGTTCTTAGGGTTCGGGGAAAGCGTTGTTTAGAGTAACAAAACGTTTCAAATGGTGAATCGGATTACAAATTGTTTGAAACAGTTACATGAAGTAGCAAATTACGTGTTACGACCAAAATTTGGTCCACTTAAACGTTGCATTTCATTTAAACATTTATTTAAAACCCCTGCATACCTCTTATTTTGTCATCCATAAATGTCGTAGCATTTTTAGTGAGGAATTTTTAACACCCCCCTACCCCATCGTAGCATTTCGTCACAAAACTCTAAATACCCCCTGGTAATTACGTAGCTTGACGGTAACTCTCCCCCACCCCTGGTCACCGTAAAAAATAAAAAAAAAAGTAAAGAACGATGTTAGTTAGATGAAATGGGTAAGGTTGTCGTGACGTCAGGTTAACCCATTCCCCTTTAAAAAAGCTACGTAGCATGACATGACCACCTACCCCCCTATCGTCACAAATCATCACAAAATACAAAACTCCGCCCTCCCCCATATAATGTTAAGTCAATTATGGATGGTTTATAGGAGTGTGCAGAATTTTGCCCCTATTCGATTTTAACGTTTTCTCTTCAGTTATAAAAATGGTCTTCAAGCAAGAGGAGCAAAGTTTTGCTCGAGCGTTGCGAAAATCCGACCAATTTGCACGAAATTGGGGAGATCGTAAAAGTATACATATGTATCAACAGTCACCAACGTATTAATGTGTTTGAGAAATGTTTGTTGATAGCCAAAATGTGTAGATTGGGGGGAAGTTGGAAATTGCAAACATTTTCAAACAAATGAAATTGTCCAAGATCAATAAGAAATGTCTGGTTTGGCAGCCTATCTGCACCTGTTGTTTGAAAGGCAGCATTTTGATTGCGAGGGCAACCGTCAGCTAGGAATTTCTGGGGAATGAATATCTGGTTATTTGTTAAATTTGGGTAATACTTTTCTGCGAAAGGAAATATTGTTTTCCAAGAATTGGTACTTTCCAGGTAATGGTTTGTTGGAGAATAGTTCTTTCTGCGGAACAACTTCGGTGTTTTAGTTTTTTGACGAAAACTGACTTATAGAATTTCCGGTGCTCTTTCTGCATTAGTACTATAATACTTTGCCAAAATATTTTTATTCTGATACAACATACTTCACCTCCATATTTCTATATAGAAGAACCCAGAGCCAATTCGAAGGGTTTTCAATGTTCATTTGTTTAATCTTTTTGATTTGGATAGATCGAGCAAAATTGACAGACAAGTGCAGACTATTGCATACAACTCATTGTTTTTTGTTTTTGATGTATTGCCTTCAGTTTTAGAGATATAAATGTATGATGCGAGAATCCGGTCATCTTATTATCGTATGTGAGGACTTCCACGAAGATCCGTCCGAAAATCTCCAAAATCGTGACGACTATTTTATATTCCGATGAAACTTTACAAGTTTCACAGGCATGGAAGTCTAAACATTTTCAACAACCAATAAGATTATTTTGACTCAAGCGCAATTTTTTAAAAGGGCGTAGATGTTTCTACGTGCATTAATTTCAAAAATTTTTGTTCAGTTACTCTATTTTATACAGCAAAACGAGTTACAGGGAATGAATACTCCTTCACGAAAAAATTTACTCCGAAAAAAATGGTGTCATTTTTCACAAAACCAGAAAATTTTATTAAAAATTTAAAATGCAAAAAACCCATTTTTTAAATTTTTTATATTTTGTCAACAAAAACCTAAAGAGAAAAGAAACATTTTGAATGTGATTGCATGATGGAGAACTTTTCAGTGAAAATGTTTTTCTAACAATAACTTTACACATGTTTTCAAATTTCATACTAATTGCCATAGAAAAAACCGATTTAATCCACCTAGCAGTGAGATGAGACATTTCTTACACATATCACTGTTGGATCATTTATTAGTTTGCAGAACTCGTGCGAAGTAGTAAATCAAAATTATAAAATACACGAATCAAATTATATTAGCTTAACTAATGAAAATTTAGACTATATTAAGAAATAAGTATAAGATTAATGGAATAAATTGACTCAAACTAACAAATTGAATGAAATAAATACATGGAATGACAGAACCTGAAATGAATAAAATTAATGATATGAACAAAATGAATTAAATGAATCAAATGAATCAAATAAATCAATAAATCAAATAAATCAAATGAATCAAATGAATCAAATGAATCAAATGAATCAAATGAATCAAATGAATCAAATGAATCAATTGAATCAAATGAATCAAATGAATCAAATGAATCAAATGAATCAAATGGATCAAATTAATCAAATTAATCAAATTAATCAAATGAATCAAATGAATCAAATGGATCAAATAAATCAAATGAATCAAATGAATTAAATGAATCAATTTAATTTAAGGGTTCAAATGAATAAAATGAATGGAATGAACAAAGAAAATAAAATGAATAAAAAATAAATTAAATGAATAAATGAAACAAACGAACCAAATAAACAAAATGAAGTGAATTGACAAAATGAAGAAAAAAGAAGAAAATGCATTGATTGAAATGATAAATTAATCGATGTTGTAAGGTTATAAATTAATAGAAAAAATAAATTGTGTCAAAAGAATTATTTGGATGAAATTAATAAAACTGAAAAAATAGTCAGGTTAATAAGATGTTCTTCATTTTAAACAAAATGTATGAACTGGGAAAATGAATGGAATGCATTGAATGAAAACAGTGAATAAAATAAGTGAAATGAATGATATGACTAAAATGCACGAAATGAATAAACTGATCAGAGTGAATCCAAATGATGAAACGAATAAAGTAGATTAAATGAACGCAGATGAACAAAATTAATAAAAAGATGCTGAATGAAACAATTAATTAAAATGCAATGATCATTTAAAGTTGAAGTTAAAAAACATTTTTGAATAAAATAATCCAGATTGTACGAATTTGAGAACCATTGCATCAGAAAGTTATGAAATGATTTTGAAAATTTTATCTTCCGAGAAAAGGCTAATTAATATACAATGGGATTTCTAGGGCTGCTATCCTTTTTTTGTTTTAGTCTTTTCGTTTTCACGCTTCTTTACTTGACAGCGTCGTTTTAAGATTATTTAGTGTTTCAACATTATTGATGGACCTTAATTAGTTATCAGAAACCTGGAACGTTCAATTTGCTTTGGAATTCAAAGTTTACTTTTTGGTCACATATTCCCGAAAAAAATTGTGCAGAATAGAATTTGCTGGTCCAGTAATTTAATGCGCCATTGATTATAGTAAAGTGAGACAAGGTCACATGACACATTCTTTCGTGACGTTTACAACGATTATACGAATCTTCATTCGTCAAATATTTCATAACTTTATCAAATGAACGCCTACATCAAAACTTATTACAGATTCGGAAAGTAGACAAAATCTCACGAAAGCCCTTTGAACACAGAGCAAAAGATGGAGAATGCGATTCGTAAAAGAGACAAGTAGATATTTCAAAGTTTTCATTTGAATTAAAATAAATAGTGTGAAGTGTCTAGGCTATGTCGATAGCATAAAAGTCATGCATTCAGTTGATTATAATGTAGTCTCTTTCCAGTCACCCTTATAGCTTGCATATTGTTTCGTTCGGAAATCTCGTTCAGGAAATATGGATAAATAGGCCCTGTACAATCCAATACTGTGAAAAAGAAATGGTTCAAACTGTCAGGATGGCAAAAATGTAGTTGTCCAATGCATAAACTCTGATTGTAATCCTCGTTAATTTACTTGTACAATATGGAAAACTCGAACGAAACGTGTGCTGAATTATCCAACGCCTCACTACTAATTGTGACTTCCATTGAAACTTCAATTGAAGTGTACTCAGTATAGAGCAGATATGGACGACGATAAGTTAGAAGGCACCTTGTACTTGCATCCCCCACTGAGAGTGTGGAATTTGGGAGACTTCTTTTCCCGGATCCAATTCGTGGATATTTTTGGGCTTTAATCCGTTATTTTTCATGAAAGTTCATACCAATACAATGTATGTGCATTTTCAATATCATCACAAAAAGGTGTTCTTAGTTTTCACTTGACATATTTGAGTATATGTTTATTCAAAATCCAATAGAGATACGAAGAGTTGAAATATCGACGTGTCCCACCTCCCAGTTTAACCACATATTTTTCTGAGATAGCCATGAATTTCCTTTATTATAGTGTTTATACATGCTTTGAATAGAACTGAATTAAATTTGAGTTGATGTAGTTTTCGATGGTCACCTGTCTACCCATAATGCAACGTTTCGAAATACCAATTTCACCTTGAAAATAGTTATAGTTTTCCCATAAGGCAAATATTTTGCAAATTTTCTCGGACTACAAATATTTTATTTGACATGTAGGATGTATTATTAAACTTGTTTCCGCGAGTCTCTTGTACAATAAAATGCAAAGAAAATAATAGGGTAACAGACAAAAAATAGTTTTGTTTTCTCAAACCTTCACAATTACATCGCACACATGAAATTAGCTTGAATATTAATAAAGATTAGCAGAGAATCTTATCACACAACTTAAAAATGGATAGAGAAATAGCAAGATAGATGTGAGCTTTTTTTTTGGTTCAGTGTATTCCTACCGATTAGTTGTTTACATAAATCGCTCCAACTATTTTTACTTTTTGACGAGATTTGTGAAGTTTTTATCGTTGTTTGTCGTGTTAATCGACTCAGTATTTTGTTTTTAACATTGTTATTGTGCAGTGTGAAAGTGTCTCCTGTTTGCTTTTGTGTTGGGAAAAAATCAGCGAAGAACGTAACTGAGTGAACTTCTGTGACTTAACCACCAAAACTTTCCACCGAACGCAGCGCCATCTATATTTCATTATTCGCATTCTCAGATCGGCACGCATTATGGCAAGTGCATGCGATCACTGCGCGAAAACCGTCAAATCGGATGACGACTTTATTGAATGTATGGGTTTTTGCAAAAATGTGGTACATATGCAATGTGGGAAACAACTAAACAAGCCGTTTTTGAAAAAACTTGCGGAAAACCCAAACTTATTTTGGATGTGCAATGAATGTGTCAAGCTGATGAAGTTTGCTCGCTTTCGCGATACCGTTTCTGCACTTGGATGTGTTATCGCTGCTATCGCTGGGAAAACGGATGACGTCAGCGCTGCACTAAAGGCCGAGTTATCCAAAAATAACCAGCAAATTTCGCGCCTGGCTAGAAAGGTTTCAACAGCTACTCCAGTCCGGCCAAACTCCGGTACCTCTCGACGACATCAGAAACGTCGTCGCGAGGATGGCCCTGATCCGAGCAATATTCTTGTTGGTGGTCGAAAGCTAGTCGATAATAGCAACATTGTTACGGTTCCACCTCCCACGCCGTTGCTCTGGATGTATCTTTCCCGCTTTCATCCTAGCGTTAGCAAAGAGACTGTCGAAAAAATGTCTAAAGAAGGACTAAATTGTAACGAGGAGATAAAGGTTATTCCGCTTGTTAAAAAAGGCATAGACGTCAGTACGTTGAACTTCATATCCTTCAAAGTTGGAGTTCACCCAAAGGACCGTGATGCAGCTCTTAATCCTGACACATGGCCGCAAGGCATACTGTTCAGGGAATTTGAAGACAGCCGTACCCAGAACATTTGGAGCCCGCCGACTGATTTTCCATGTACCTCTCTAATGCAACCCGGCCCATCAATGGTCCTGCAGAGGACTCCGCAACGATTGGCTATGCCACTATACCAAGCCACACCGCCCTTGTTAAGGAGTATCGATGCCGATCGCATACTGGGATGCAACGCAGTTGGTACTATGGAAGCCCTCGATCCCCCCGCTACAGTCGAGCCCTTGCCGCCAGCGTTCATCAGTCGTCCCGGTCCTGTTTGTGTGGGTGGGGAAAGGGTCTTCCAAGCCGCCTTTCTCGGCAAGTATTATAAAAATTGTAACGATACAACGGTTGAACCGATTCACGCTTCTAGCTCATCGTACGACTCTCGCCGCAAGCTGCTACCACCCCGTTCCTGCTCTCCGCATTCCGCCATCGGGTTCCAACGCATACTGGGACGCACCGCAGTTGGCACTATGGAAGCCCTCGATCCCCCCGCCACAGTCGAGCACTTGCAGCCAGCGATCATCAGTCGTCCCGGTCCTGTGTGTGGGATGGGTGAAAGAGTCTTCCAACCTGCTGCAAATGGCAAGTATACATCTGTTCCGAACACTTCAAGCGCTGATGTATTCTTCGCTTCCAGTTTTTTGCCTTTTGCTCCGACATCTTGTTATCAGATGCCAACCATTTCTCTCGACGACGACGATAGTCGTATTTTGGGGCGCGACGCAGTTGATTCGGGATGCCTCGAATCCCTCACCACAGTCGACCAGGCGACCGTGAACCGTTCCGATACTGTTCGTGGGATTGACGAAAGGATCTTCCTACACAGCAACATGGCTTCGCTCTCTGCTGTACCCGATGCGTCCTCCAACAACATCCAGGTTTACTACCAGAATGTTGGTGGCTTAAATTAATCAACGGACAGCTATTTGCTTGCGACCACGGGTTGCTGTTACGACGTTATCGCCTTGACCGAGACGTGGCTCGACAACCGTACTCTGTCTCGCCAGGTCTTTGGTTCAACATTCGATGTCTACCGCTGTGACCGCAATGCCCTCAACAGCCACAAGACATCAGGCGGTGGTGTGCTTATCGCCGTTCGCCGTGGTATAAAAGCCCGAGTGATCAACGATGACCGGTGGGCGAGCTCCGAGCAAGTGTGGATATCAGTGAAACTTGCCGATCGCAATCTGTTCCTGTGTGTTGTGTATTTTCCACCTGACAGAATTCGTGATTCCAGCCTGATCGATGTACATCTTTCCTCCGTTTCTTTTATCACCTCGATCGCCGCCCCGTCTGATGATATCGTTATACTGGGCGACTTCAACTTACCTGGCTTGACGTGGTGCCAAGCAAGTAATGGTTTTCTACGATTGGATATCGAAAAATCTGCGCTTATTAATAATGCCAGTTGTATTTTGGACAACTACAGTAGCGCAACCCTTCGGCAAATTAATAATGTCACCAACGAGAATGGACGTACATTGGACCTCTGCTTTGTAAGTGCCCGGGACTGCGCTCCGTACTGCTGCACTGCACTGACTCCTTTAGTCAAGCAGGTGCGTCATCATCCCCCACTACATCTTGTATTCGCTGGTAACCTAGGAGTGAATTTTGAAGACGTCTCAAGCTCTATCGTCTACGATTTTAAAAACGCTGACTACGACAGCATCGTTAGCATGCTGTTGGATATAAACTGGGACGAAAATATTAACAATGACGACGCGAACGAAGCAGCGATGACGTTTTCTAGTATTCTTAACTACCTTATCGACCGCCATATACCAAAACGAACAATTAGTACCGATGAACACCCTCCCTGGCAATCAACCGTCCTTAGACGTTTAAAATCTGCCAAACGAGCTGCATTTAAAAAATTCTCGAAGCATAAGACACTTGCATTACGAAATCACTACTTCCAACTCAACCACGAATACAAACAACAAAGTAGACGCGCCTTTTTAGACACCAGCGAAACGTCGAGCGTCAACTGAAATCCAAGCCCAAGTCGTTCTGGAAGTATGTTAACGAGCAGCGAAAAGAATCCGGTTTGCCATCTTGTATGTCGTTTAATGGAGTTTAAGGTACCGACACTAAGGAAATTTGCCAACTGTTCTCCGACAAATTTTCAAGCGTTTTTTCCAACGAGCGCCTGCCACCACAACAAGTCGCTGCCGCCGCTAATTTAACTCTTTCTCTAGGACGAACCATCAACCGAATTTGTGTCGATAATGCTGCCATTCTTGCAGCAAATGCCAAACTGAAAGCATCTTGTTCCCCGGGTCCAGATGGTGTTCCCTCGATTTTTGTCAAAAAGTGCATCAGCGGGCTTCTTGAACCACTTCGGCGAGTCTTCGAGCTATCACTCACTACTGGTACATTCCCTTCCTGCTGGAAAGCAGCGCACATGTTTCCAGTTCATAAAAAAGGAAACAAATCGAACATTGACAATTATCGGGGAATCTCGTGCTTAAGTGCTGTATCAAAACTGTTCGAGTTGGTTGTGTTAGATCCTATTTTCTTTCACTGCAAACACTACATTGCAGATGACCAACACGGTTTCATGCCTAAACGATCGACAACGACAAACCTTCTCTCGTTCACAACATATGTAATGGATGGATTCGCTGACGGATTGCAAACCGATGCTATTTATATGGATCTATCTGCGGCCTTCGACAAAATCAACCATGATATTGCAATAGCGAAGCTGGACAAACTCGGCATTCATGGACAACTTCTGCGCTGGTTTCGTTCCTATCTCGATGGAAGGCAACTCCAAATCAGCATTAAGGACTGTCTATCTGCACCATTCTTCGCTACATCCGACATACCACAAGGAAGCCATCTCGGTTCAGTAATATTCCTCCTCTACTTTAATGACGTCAATTTCACAAAAAAAATCAATATGAACGCATTATTTTGTTTTTGAAGTGAACTTACATATTGATTTTTGAGAAATAGTTCAATTATTATATAGGTAATTAACAAAATGTTTTCAATATCAAATCCCTTGAATCACGTAGATGTGGTTTCATACCCCGATATTCAAAATCGGTTTAGTTTTTGCCCTAAAACACAAGTAAAGCAATACTCTATATGAAAGGTCTTTTTAATTAGTGAAAATTGGTAAGCGAGGAATAGAAATACAAAATGTTTACTATCTCCGTCGATCTTGAACGGATTATGACAATATATAGCTTGATAGAAAGGTATTTTTACAAGATTTCTAATTATGTGCAGGTTGTGGGACCACGTTGCTTTGTTTGAAAGTTATTTACTAAAAACTTGCAATGCTTTGACAAAATGACATATATCTCAGAAAGTAACCAACATAAAAACAAAAATAATAGTGTCAAATCGGCACGTTAGGCCTTTCATTTGAAATTAGTTTCATTAAAATCGGTTCAGCCATTGCTGAGATAATTACATGACATTTTGTACATACATACATACACACATACACACACATACAGACATTGTCTCAATTTTTCGAGCTGAGTCGTTTGGTATATGAGACTCGGCCCTCCGGGCCTCGGAAATTTTTTCTGAGTTTGAGCGAATCCTATACATTTCGTTTGTAAGAAATGTAAAAAGTTATAATGAATAAAAAAAATGATTTTTGTGTTCCTCCCACAAACAACGCGCTTTATCCCAACACCATTACATTTTGGAGAGTTTGCATGTTTAGCAAGTTTTCTCGTAGTAGAATTTTCAATAAGTTTGTCATTGACATTATGACTCTATATCGAAAGTTAGTGGAAATAAATTGTCTATCTCACTTTTTGGTGAATTATTCACAATTCAATATACATCAAAAAAGAGGCCTTACATTCTGAAAAAATGTCCCTAACACACCCAATCGCTAAAATCAACTCCTAGAGCACCATTAATTGAACGCACGTTTTGGTACCATTGCGACCACTGTGATGAGTGTAATATAAATATGAATTATATGAAAAAGCTATTATAAATTTCTAGGAGAATTATATGATGATCTGCGTATTCATATACCATCAAAATTCAAACTCGCGATTCATCAAAATGCGTAATGCAAAGGAAAAACACCTTAACTTTGGAAAAAGTTCGCTCTTTATCGTTGTAGTAAACTTACCTATTAATTTTCCAGAAACAGTTAATTTATCGTTGAGTAAATTCACAAAATATTTTCAGAATTGTATTCCTTGACTCACGTAGATGTGTTTTCATACCCTGATATTCAAAATAGGTTTAGTTTTGCCCCCAAAACACCGTACGTAACGATCTCGTTTTTAGTTGGTGAAAATTGGTAAGCGAGGAATAAAAACACAAAATGTTTAACAGTTATGTGTCCAACAAAAAAAACACCTTTAACAGGCCAACGAGGGTACCCGGGTACCCACAAATTGAAATGCTCATAACTATAGCTTCCTTTAACCGATTTGGACACTTTTAGATATTTTGGATTCAGGAACTCGTCTACTTTTTGATTCTGTACAATAGAACCGGAATAATGGATCTGGTTTTTGGTAATCCGGATTTTCCGGAGTAATGTTCCAGTACTAGGATGTGATTTGTAAATTTTAATAATGCCCTAGCAATATGAGTATCAAAACTCTTCAAATTGTCTCAGAAGTCTGTTTTTTATTGTTACGGAACCCTATGGCAATTTGAAAAATGGAATGGGAATGGAATGGCCACTCACGGCCCCACGATAACCTGCTCCGGAATGTCCGTTCCGGGGTCAAATCACCAAATGGTTCCAAAACCACGAGATACGGCCTACTGATGCAATTCCAAGAATTTTGATACCCATATTGCTAGTATTCCATTGAAGTTCGCAAATAGTACCCCAGCTCTGGATCCTGCTTCCGGAAACCCGGATTCGCGGGAACCGAACAAACTAACCCGATTCATTTTTACCAAGTCCAAAAGTGGATGAGTTCCTGAATCCAAAACGGCCAAAAGTATCGAAATCGGTTGGTTATTACCTTAGTTATGGGTACCCACGTCGGCCTGTTACGTAATAAAAAAATTCAGGAGCCCCTCCTCACTCCCACCCTTTCTATATCAACAATATTATTAACCCAAAAGCTTGACTTAGTGAAGTTCTAAGATGTCACAAAATTTCAATTTCCAGCTGTGGATAAAACATAGGAATTTAATTAATTGAAACTTAAAAAGGTACCCGGGTACCGCGTCGGACACACAACGGTTAATATCTCCGCCGCTTGTGAACGGATTTCGACAATCTATAGCTTGTTGGAAAGGTTTTTCATAAGCTTTTTGTTTCTGTTTAGTTCGCGCAATATAATTGCCTTGTTTGAAAGCTATTCGCTTCAAACCAGCCCTGTTTTGACATAATTACCCATATCTCAGAAAGTAAACAACGTATCGAAAAACAAAAATAATAGTGTCAAATGGGAACGTTAGGCCTTTCATTTGTTTCATTAAAATCGGTTCAGCCATTGCTGAGATAATTACATGACATTTTGTACATACATACATACACACACTCACACACATACAGACATTATCTCATTTTGTCGAGCTGAGTCGATTGGTATATGAAACTCGGCTCTCCGGGCCTCGGAAAAAGTTTTCAAAGTTTGAGCGAATCCAATACATTTCTTTTGTAAGAAATGTAAAACTGTAATTTTATTACAGAATAATAACTTTTGTCATGAGCATTTTAATTTAAAATTGCGTTAAGAATCCTATTTAAAAAAATATTTTGGCGGCAAATAGTATGAATTATAAAAATATGTCGAAAGTTTTTGTTAGGAAAACTTTGTTTATTAAAAGCTTCTCCATGATCCAAACACACTGAAAAATTTGCAGCATTTGCAGCCGATGGGAAGGTTGTACCTTTCATTTGAGACTAAGTTTGTGCAAATCGATCCAGCCATCTCTGAGAAAAAGAGGTGACATTTTTTTCCACATACACACATACAAACATACACACACATGCATACACACACAGACATTTTCCGATCTCGACGAACTGAGTCGATAACATATATATATATATATATATATATATATATATATATATATATATATATATATATATATATATATATATATATATATATATATATATATATATATATATATATATATATATATATATATATATATATATATATATATATATATATATATATATATATATATATATATATATAACAGGCATATAACAGTCGGCCCTCCGGGTCGGGATTGGGTTTGCGGTTTTTAGAGCGATTGCATAACCTTTCAATATGAGAACGGCAATATTCCAGCACTGTTTTAATATATTCAAAATGTGAAAAAATAAATTGACACTGTCAAGCTAACGCATTTGAGCCTATAAAATAAGCGAACTGATTAGGAAAAAATAATGATTCAACATTTTTAAATAGAGCATACTTCCGAAATATTTTGAGGAACTATATCGTTCGGCACAAAATGAACATCGTTTACTTTGTACCAATTAATTTTAACACATGCACAAATAGCTTGAATTAGGGTACTATCAACATTTTCCTCTTGAGAATGTGTTTTGCTATGGGAATAAAAGGAGCATCGTCTTATTCGTATTACGGCTAGTCTGACTTGAAGTGCGTCTCGTCGTACACCAAAAACGCAATACATTAGGTGTAAAGCTCTTTAGACGTTTTTGCAGCGTTGTTTATTCCGTTTTTACTTGAAGTTCTAACCCCAGCTGCTGTCAAAATGTTCGAAATGACAGCGATTGGGGTCGCAACCTGACGCAGGTTCGTGGTCAAGCTAAAGCGGCATTAATTTATCGCCGAGAGGTCCATAAAGTTTAATTGTTATCTGAATGAAATAACTTAAAATATTCATCCTTTTTCATACATATCAAATCAATAAGTTTGAACGATATTAGAAATCGTTCTGTTCCTTTTTAACCATTATCGAAACAACTTAATCACATTTTCTGCCACAATCAATTTCCGGATTTGTGCTGCCGATAACTTTTCACCGATCAACATGAATGTAGCCGGTTTCTCTCCAGCATTCGCACTAGATTTCATTCTGGTCGTGGTTCTAGTTCAAATTTCTTTCGCGCACATTTTTTGCGACAACATAAAAACCAATTGTTTCTTCCAAAATTCTAATCATTCTACTACATGTTTTGGAATACAGTCGTTAGGAGTCTTGACACTAATGATCCGTCCTATCCCAGGTACGAAGGGTGCCTTACCGTTTGCACCACAGGATAAAGAAAATGATTCATACTTATTTATAGCCATGCTAATAATTACGTACAGTCGCAATAATTGACATGATGCAAGACTTTATCATACTATCATATTGGTTTACTTATGCTAACTAATTTGCTAACCTTCGTTTTTATGAAAGAAAGAATAAAATCTATCATCAATAGAAACATAGCTTTACATTATGTTCATCAAAAACGAGCGCTAGACCCACTGCCTACCATTTGTGTAGTGATCATGTAGGATATATGTGTAGGTTTTTCAATTTGCGCTTTGTGCGGAGGTTCGTCACCCCAACTCGATTGGATTTTTGCGCGCGCTTTTTCGACCTAAATTTCACCTTAATAGCTGATTCGTACAATATAACATTATGGAAATGTCTTTCATTCTTATTACACTTGGTAAGTATACATAAAAACACCTTTTTGCATTCATCGCGGTATCATCCACAACCCGTTACTCCGGAGCTGGAAGTCGGATGAAGATGGAATTTAATATCAGTTTCCGGGGACGCAACACCTTTCATTTGAGACTAAGTTGATCAAATCGGTCTAGCCATTTTCGAGAAACCAATATAACCGTTATTCTGAATTTGGATGCTTCCGGATCCGTCGATGGTGGCCAGTGTGGCCAAAGAGACTTTGAATGACTGTTGGTGACCTAGATCTACAAATTCAACAGTTGTGTTTACATTTTGGAAAAAATTTCACCTTTTTACATTCATCGCAGAATTCGTTAGAATCGGGATTTGCTGCGTGATCGTACGTATCACCCTGTAATTCAGGAACCAGAACTCGGATCCACACAAAATTCAACAGCAGCTGATGGACCTTTCATTTAAAATCAAGTTTGTCAAAATCGGTTCAGAAAATTCCGAGAAACCGATGTGGACAAATCAACAAATTTTGTTTTGTAACCATACTCTTCAACTCGTAATCCGGAACAAGATGTCGGTTGAAAATGAAATTCAATAGCAACCTATGGGAATATTATACCTTTCATCTCCGAGAAACCGATGTGTACATTTTGTTAACAAATCCGCACATACACACATACATATATACATACATACATACATACACACATACATACACATAGATATTTTGCGATCTCGGCGAACTGAGTCGAATGTTATGTGAGACTCGGCCCTCCGGGCCTCGGTTGGAAAGTCGGTTTTTGGAGCAATTGCATAACCTTTCTATATGAGAAAGGCAAAAGAATAATATTTAATTAGCTTAATAAGCATGAGTTCAATGTTATCGTCATGTGATTATAATTTGGAAAGGTTAGTGGAATGGGTTTGAACATGTAGGGAATGGGGGGTTAGTAGAGTGGGAGTGGAGGATGCGTCAGAAATCCTTCATCTTATTTCGGTATACGGGGTGGATGAAGGAAATGCGGGCGTGAGGGTGGTCCAAAGAGAGGGGAGTGCTGAAGGAGGGAGGTGTAAGGGCAAGGCAGGGGGGAGGGGCGGCGACGCAATATTCAACTGCATATTTTGCCTTCCATTTGAGACTTGGTTTGAGAAAATCGGTTCAGTCATCACCGAATAACCGATGTGACTTTAATTGTGGAATATGCCCGGAATTCCGGACTTCCGGAATCGTCGATAGTGGACAATATATTCAAAGAATGTTTGATTGGCAATCAGTGATCTAGATCTGCGATTAGAAGTAATTTGGTGACCACTTCAATAGTTTTTAGCCTCTGAGGTATTACGATTGTACCGATTTATATAGGAAATTCCAGTGTATCCTTACTAACACCCCTGTAGCTCCGGAAGCAAGAGTCAGAACCGAATGAAATTCAGCAGCAGTCAATGGCATTACTGTGTCTTTCATTTGAAATCAAGTTTGTAAAAATCGGTAGAGAATTCGTTGTGGAATGGGTGTGATATTAGCTTAGGAACTTGGCGGGTTCCCCGGGGGCGTCATGAACCGTCATAGGCGGCCAATGTGGTCAAAGCTGCTTTGATTGATCATTAGTGATCCAGACACGCAAACTAGAGTAATGTTACATAAATTTTAATATGTTTTACATCATTTGAACATCATGGTGGTACCAGTTTATATGGGAATTTGCTGTATGACTGCACTCTTCAACCCGTAACTCCGGAACCGGAAGTCGGATCAACTGAAAATTCAATAGCAGCTTATGGGAGTGTTATACCTTTCAGATGAAACTAAGTTTGCGAAAATCGGTTCAGCCATCTCTGAGAAAATTGTGTGAGTTTAAATGACACACACACGCGCATACACACACATACACACACACACACACACACACACATACATACACAACTCCGCTAGCGAATGACGGATCTAAATAGTGGCATGTGTGTAATAATATACGTACATGGAACTATTGAGAACCAGAGCTACAGGTCCAAAGCCCTGGTAAAGGAGGATGGTTGTGATGATCTGGGCCGAGGTCACCACGTAAAGCAAGGTAGGTCATAACCCCAATTCCAAGGCGTGAAGCGACCCGTGCCGAGGGATGAGTGATCGAGGGGGTGAAAAAGATGCTCGATCGTTAACGGAGCCTGTGGGGTACCTGGGCAACCCCCACAGTAAGCGTCCCTTACCACGCTAACGCGGAGCTCTGGCGTGGCGGACATTTGTTTCTCGCGCGATTCGTGGGATTTGATATGGAGAACAAAAATAAAAATACTAAACAAACGGAGGTGCCAAACCCCTTCGCTAGAGGTGGTTTGGCGAGGTCTCCCCCCTCCGTGGGGAGAGTAGTGGAGCGATGAGTGCTGCATCTGAAAGCACCAGTGACGCCCCAGCAGCGGTAGGAAATAGCCCTACCAACGCACCGGACGGGCCATTATCGGCGATGCGCAAAGTGGTGGAGAAACTCGATGCAATAATCGAGTACACTAGCGCAAAGCAAAACATAAGCAAGGAGTTAAAACAGAGTCTCCTGGAACTCCGAAAAACTGTTCGTGTCGCAAGACAGAAACAGCAGGCTTATGCCAAGAGGGTGGAATGTCGGGAGAAGTCCGACAGAGAAACCCAGACAGTGGCCTCCAAGAAGGAGGGAAAAGAGAAGGTCGATACGGGCACTCAGACAGTGCCCTTCACCTTCTATGGAGTAGCCACGTCGCTCGAAGCGGCGGCCGAGTTCCCCTCGAAGGGAAAAGGCAAGGGCAAGGGCAATCGCAAGACGGCGTCGAACGCGAAGCGCCCTAGGAAGTCGCCAAGCGAGGGTGCAAAAAGCGACAACACACGGCGTGCAACCGTTAAGGTCAAACGCCGTTTGGGCGAGGTAAGCGAGGGCGAGAGTGACCTCGCTGAGCAGAGTGTTGGCACCAGCGACCCGGCGCGACCGGGGCAGGGGGCCCAAACCCCTGGACGCTGGTCACCAGGAAGAAGCCGGCGCCGACACCGGAGGTACCGCGGCCCGCGAAGAAGGCCAAGGACAGAGGCGAGGCCTTGTGGTTGAAAACCGACAAGGACAAATATGCCGATGTCCTAAAGTCGATGAAGGCGGCCGAAAGCCTTTCGGCCCTTGGGCAAGATGTGCGTAGCGTGAGACGCACCAACACGGGAGAAATGCTTCTGGTGCTGAAGCGAGGCGCACAATCTAGTGCGGTATACAAGGCCTTGGCCCAAGAGGTCCTTGGAGAAGGCGCCCAAGTCAGGTCGCTAGGAGCGGAAATGACTATCCAGTGCAAGCATCTGGACGAGTTCACGACCGCAGAAGACGTCGTCGCAGCCGTTAAGGAACATTGCGACGTCACAATCGAGCGGGCTTCTGTGCGATTGAGAGATGGACCCTCTGGCACCCAAGTAGCCTACCTCAGGCTACTGAAGGCGGATGCCAAAAAGGTAACCGAGAAAGGGAAGCTGAAGATCGGCTGGTCGGTATGCCCTATTAGTATACCCCAGCCGCCTTCAGTGGATAGGTGCTATCGGTGCCTTGAGTCCGGCCACAAAGCCTACCAGTGCAAAGGCATAGATAGGAGCAAACTATGTCGTCGCTGCGGCGAGGAGGGACATAAAGAGCGGGGGTGCACTAAGGCACACAAGTGCCTTATCTGCACCGCTAAGAAGCAAGCCCATAAACATGCTATGGGCGGACCTTCGTGTCCCTTCGGTGAGTTAAATAAGAAGAAGCCGTGAACGTCACACAGCTAAATCTTAACCATTGTGCAGCAGCCCAACAGCTGCTGTGGCAGTCGGTCTCGGAGTCGAGGACAGATGTCGCCCTCTTATCAGACCCGTACAGCATCCCTGCCGGCAACGGCAATTGGGTGTCGGACGGGTCTGGAATGGTGGCAATCTGTACAACGGGACGGTTCCCGGTTCAAGAGGTAATACACCCCTCCGCCGAGGGTGTGGCGATTGCCAAGATCAATGGTGTGTTCTATTGCAGCTGCTACGCCCCACCAAGGTGGCCAATAAAACAGTTCTACAAGATGATCGACAGGCTCTCGTCGGAGCTAGTGGGCCGGAAACCGGTAGTAATAGCGGGAGACTTTAACGCTTGGGCAGTGGAGTGGAGCAGCCGCTGTACAAATAGCAGGGGTCAAGCGCTAATGGAAGCGCTTGCGAAACTCGATACTGTGCTAGCTAATAATGGCTCCGCTAGTACATTCCGTAGAAACGGAGTGGAGGCGTGGATTGACCTAACATTTGCCAGCCCGAGTCTGGCTCCAGGCATGGAATGGAGGGTAGACGAAGGCTACACCCATAGCGATCATTTAGCAATCCGCTTTAAGATCAACTATGGTGTGCAGCATCCGAGGGCGGGAGATCCCTGTCAGGTACGCGGGTGGAAGTCCAATCACTTCGACAGCGAAGCTTTCACCGCGGCCCTGGGACTGGAGGCCAACACCGACAGTCTAAGCGGGGATGCGCTGGTAGCTGTCCTACCACGCGCGTGCGACGCCACTATGCCAAGAAAAACACTGCCAAGAAACGGTAGATGCCCGGTATACTGGTGGAGTGCCGAGATTGCAGCTCTACGGTCAGCCTGCCTCAGAGCTAGACGTAGGATGCAAAGAGCTCGCACCGTGGATGCAAGAGAGAACCGCCGTGAAGTGTTCCGAGCTGCGAAATTGGCCCTTAACAAGGCTATTAAAAGCAGCAAGAGAGCGTGTTTCGACAACCTGTGTGAGAGTGCCAACGCGAATCCGTGGGGTGACGCCTACCGGATTGTGATGGCCAAGACCAAAGGGGGCTCCTCACCCCCAGAACGGTCTCCGGACCGGTTGGCAACGATTATCGAAGTACTCTTCCCGTCTCGAACCACAAGCCCCTGGCCACCTGCACTACGAGACAGTGCGGGCACGGTCGAAACGGTGGCTCCAGTGACGAATGAAGAACTACTCGCAGTGGCTAAATCCCTAGCAATGAACAAAGCTCCAGGGCCGGATGGAGTTCCAAACAACGCTCTCAAGGCAGCGATCATAGCGAACCCGAACATGTTCAGGCTAGCTATGCAGAGATGCCTTGACGAGTGCCGTTTTTCCGATAGATGGAAAAGGCAGAAATTGGTGCTGTTGCCGAAGCCCGGGAAGCCGCCAGGCGACTCATCGGCGTACAGACCAATCTGTCTGATCGACACGACTGGCAAACTGCTTGAGAGGATCATCCTCAACAGGCTCACCCCGTACGCGGAAGGTACGGACGGTCTGTCAAGCAACCAGTTTGGCTTTCGGAAGGGTAAGTCCACAGTGGACGCTCTCAACTCAGTGATAAATACTGCCGAGATAGCGATCCAACGAAAAAGGCGAGGTATTCGATACTGTGCGTTAGTGACACTTGACGTGAAGAACGCATTCAACAGCGCAAGCTGGGATGCCATCGCGCTCTCGTTACACCGGCTTAGCCTACCGGTGGGTCTGTACCGGATCCTGGAAAGTTACTTCCAAAACCGCGTACTGCTATACGAGACCGATGCCGGTCAGAAAAGGGTTCCGATTACCGCCGGAGTCCCGCAGGGCTCGATCCTAGGCCCGGTGCTATGGAACCTCGTGTATGACGGGGTTCTGCGACTGAAGTTCCCTCCTGGGGTCAAGATCGTCGGCTTTGTCGACGACGTAACCTTGGAGGTCTACGGGGGGCCCAAGGGGGGAACTAACCGCAGAACACGCGATTAGCACGGTGGAGGAATGGATGAGCGCGAGAGGCCTGGAGCTCGCTCATCATAAGACGGAGGTAGTTATCGTCAACAACCGCAAGTCGGCACAACATGCAGTTATCCATGTGGGAGAAGTCGCGATCACTTCACAGCGAAGTCTGAAGTCTCTCGGAGTCATTATAGACGACAAGCTGACCTTCGGCAGCCATGTCGACTATACGTGCAAGAGAGCGTCGACTGCTGTTGCGGCTCTATCGAGAATGATGTCCAACAGCTCAAAGGTGTGCGCCAGTAGACGTAGGTTACTGGCAGGCGTTGCCGTATCTATCCTCAGGTACGGCGGCCCGTCATGGTCAAGAGCACTGAGGGTAACCAGTTACCTACAGAAACTGGAGAGCACCTACCGTGTGATGTGCCTCAGAGTGATATCTGCCTACCGCACGGTATCACACGATGCATCCTGCGTGATAGCGAGCATGATGCCAGTCGGGCTGGTCATTCGGGAAGATGAGGAGTGCTTTGAGCTACGTGGAAATAGGGGAGCCCGCGAGCGCACCAGAGTGACCTCGGTCGCCAGATGGCAGCGTGAGTGGGACAACTCCTCGAAAGGTAGGTGGACCCACCGGCTGATACCTAGCATATCGAGCTGGGTGGGAAGACCCCTTGGGGAAGTTCACTTCCACCTGACACAATTCCTGTCAGGCCATGGCTGTTTCCGTCAGTACCTCCACAGGTTCGGGCACGCGGAGGTCCCAGTCTGCCCGGACTGCCCAGGTGTAGATGAAACTGCCGAACACATACTGTTCGTATGTCATCGGTTCGACGTCGAAAGAAAAGCAATGCTTGGCGTCTGTGGCTGGGACACAACCCCTGATACCCTTATTCAGCGGATGTGTCAATCGGTGGAGAAGTGGAACGCAGTCTCGGCTGCTACCATCCAGATTGCCAGTAGGCTAAAGGTAATCTGGCGAACCGAGCAACAGACGACGGGCACGGCTAACTAGTGATTGGTTAGCTGGAGCGAAAAAGGCCAAGCGCAAAAAAGGAAGTGAATGGTCTGTTCATGCCGAGGCAGTTTGGCGCAGCGAATGGCAACCGCGTAAGGGGTAATCCCAGCCACCCCAAAGCAAGACAGAAGAGTGAGTGTATAGGCGTATAAGTGGACTGCCTCATGCCAAGACGGGAGGGTCGTAGCGTAGTATGTTGGAACTTAGCTATCGATGCCTCATGGCGTGGCAGAGGAGTGAAAGGGTGAGCATCCAAGTCAGTCTCACACGGCATGTTAAGGGTGAGCATAAAAGTCAGCCTCACAGGTATGGTAGAGGCTAGCACAAAAGTCAGCCTAGCAAGGAATGAAAAAGGTGAGCACACAAGTCAGCCTCGCATGGTATGTCAGAAGTGGGGCCTAAGAAAAATGTCCCACATGGGATGCCAGGGGGAGTGACAAAGGTACAATAGAGTGGCACGATTGAGAGTGAATCAGGTGAAAGGGTGAGCACCCAAGTCAGCCTCACATGGTATGGGTGGGGCGAGCACAAAAGTAAGCCTAGCAAGGAATGAGTAAGGTGAGCACACAAGTCAGCCTCGCATGGAACGTAAAAGGTGAGCACAAAAGTCAGCCTCATGTGGGAGTGTTTGAGAGTGAATCAAAGTGCGATTGAGAGAGCACCCAAGTAAGCCTCATACAGGATGTATGAATGCGTGAGTGAGAGTGAATGAGTACATTTAGTACAGCCATCCCCCCAGAAGTAATACCGAGAGGTAGTTCCTGGGAGGAATGATGGCGGAGCCCAATGGAGTTTAGTCGGTATTAATGGTTGGTCACCATTCGAGTCCGACACGCCCCCAGTGCACCCCGTGTGGTAGATTGGACCCTACCAATAGCACGTGTACTGGGCTAGGACATAAAGGTCTTCTCCATTGTAAAAAAAAACATACATACACACACACAGACATTTACCGATCTCGACGAACTGAATCGAATGGTGTATGACACTCGGCCCTCCGGGCCTCGGTTAAAAAGTCGATTTTTACAGTGATTGCATAGCCTTTCTTTATATGAGAAAGGCCAAAAGAGTGTCTTCCCATCACATCCAATTCAAACCTCTACAAAGCTATGCAATGTTCATTCCAAAAAAAAATAAACTAGTGCCACCATCCCACATCATCAAAGCAAGTAATCACCCTCGTCATCACCTGACTGGTACCAATAATGAAAACCAGTCGGCGCGCCGAGTTTCACGTTTGAGAGTTAACAACATACACTCCTCCTCCTTCCCCAATCAGAGAATCTCCATTACTGATATAAGACCCCGTTTGTTCATCAAGAAATTTGCAGGGTCCAAATCGTAAGACTGCAGTTAACAGATCATCCCGTGTATGGATGAACCGCCATGTCTGGCTCCAGCAAGTGAAACAGCACAAAATCAGCGCACGATTCCCCTGTGAGCGGTGTTTATCCGTACCCAACTATGAAAATGAATGGGCTCCTTAAACACAATTAAAATCATTCGCACGATGCGAACACAAACACGCCAACGACCATATTGACTAATCCATGTGCAGCTGTGTTAGTGCGAGATTGAGGTTAAATCGGGTGGGATTTTTGCCAAATGATGTTAAATCAGATGGCGAATTGTTAACATAGCGTTATATGTATGTTGTCTATACACATTGCAACTGTGTTGGTGTCCTAGACATCAAATAAGTCAATAGGTTTGTATCAGTACCAGGAGAAACTGGAAGTACTCCGGAGAAAATCGTTCTTGCTCCTGTTTGCTTCAGAGTAACTTCCGTGAACTGGAACAAACCTAATGATTCAAACCTGCAAAACATGTGTGTGATACGCCAGAAGTCGCTCCCCCCACTCTTTATACGAGCGCACTAACAACTGTGCGACATTGCAACTGTAGATATGAGCGCACAGAACACACGAGCGTCCACGCACACGACACCGCACAGTGGTTTAAAACGCGAAAAACGTGATCGTTTTGAATAACTTCGAAATGGTTAGTTATAGCGATATACTACCTTCGGAAAAATTTATGATAATGGGACGCATCATCTTTTAAAGTCAAAAGTTTGATGATTAATCCTCTTATAAGTGAGATTCAAAATTTATTTCTCGTGTAATAGGTCCTAGGTCCTGTTTTATTTATTATGTATATAAATGACATGAGGCGAGTTTTACGATTTTGTGACTTAAATTTGTTTGCTGACGACACTGTTCTGTTAATTGCAGCTAAGGATATAGATGAAGACGTGACGCATTTGAACGAAGATTTGCAATCCCTTGCTCGTTGGTTAAAATTTAAACAAAGTTAAATGTTGCTAAAACTAAATATATGATTATCTCTTCGGCTAATACTAGGACTGAGGTTAACGTTGAAGTAAATGGTGAGACTATTGATCGCGTTAGTGAATTAAACTATCTTGGAATAATCATTGATGACAAGTTAACCTTTAAGTCTCACATCGACAATGTTATCAAAAAGATTGCTAAAAAGTATGGTATATTGTGTCGTCTGAAAAATGATTTAACAATTAGTAGTAAAATTTTATTATATAAATCTATTGTTTCACCACATATTGACTTCTGCCCATCCATTTTGTTTCTTGCCAATCAAACACAAATATTGAGGTTACAGCGATTGCAAAATAGAATCATGCGATTAATTTTAAAATGTAACCGATACACTTCCTCTAGTTTCATGCTAAGCGCATTACAATGGCTCTCTGTGGAGCAAAGAATTTATTACTTAACAATGCACAGTGGTCCAGACCGCTAATTTAGAAGGAATTTTTACTTTCTGACAAATCTGTATAATTTAGCCGTATCATGTCTTAGGATGAATTTGTGTACATCAGAAGATGCTTCTTTTTATTGGAATAGTTATTAGGGTGGTTCTAATTTATCTAAAATACGAAAATAAACTTTTTACTGATGAAAGATAGAGCTCCATAGTCTTCCACAAAGTTGTAAAGTAACTTATTTTGAATAAATTTGTTGAATATATTAAAGCTCTATCTCTTTTAGTTTTTGTTATACAAGAAATTAAAAAAAAAAGATTAGGGTGTTCCTGAAAAAACGTTTTTTAGTATAACTTTCGTATCTTTTACATTTTGTTAACACAACCTTTGCACAGCTTATTGAAAACTTCAAGCCGAGTATTTTTCTCCAAGGCACCGAAGGTCTAACTTTTTCTTTAAAAGGTTATGGACACTTTTCGTTAAAAAAATTGCCTGTTTCAAGGCTCAATATCGCTGATGCGGGCACCTAAAATTGAATACTGTTTCAACCACATGAATGACCATACTTTTTAGTATATTTGAGCAAAAATTGGCGAATACGTTATTTTTTTAAAATTTGCAATTTCGATTTAAAGTTTGTAGTTTTGCAGGTTCAACGCATTAACGCATTTACACACATATCGTTGTATTATGAAAAAAGCCACTTTCAAATGTCATTCTCTCATCGCAGCAAGCTTTGCATAAGTCAAACGACTGTCAAAAAAAGGTTTCTGATTTTATTTGTTTTTGAAATTTTGAAACTTTTCGTTCATAAATAGCCCTTTTTCAAATGTCATTATCTCTGATTAGGGCAAATAAAGGTAAGTTCGGATTGAACCATAGAAAAGAATTTACTTTTAAGTATATTTGAGCAAAAAATTGGAAAATATTATTTTTTTAAACATGTAATTTTAAATTTATTAACCAAAGTTTTAAATTTTGTCGCATAGTGACATAAAACAAAAACCAGGAATAAAAGTATTCGCAGATTCCGAGAATTCCACGCACGCAAATTCGATCGACTTGTCAATCTTGATGACGATTTCAAGAGACTTCTTGTTTCATCAGATCCTATAATTTGTCTTAAATGTAAACGTCGAATTCATCGAGCACCGCTGGATATACCTGAAAATGCAATGCATCTACTTTTGAATTAATTGGCATTGAATAAATTCTCCTTATATAAATCATAAATTGTTTTTATAGCCAAATTATTTTTAATGCACACATTCTGTATTGTTGATATGTAAGCAAAACAGAAAAGGAAATACAAAAGCTTTAGGCAATTTCTTTTATGTCGCTATACGACAAAATTTAAAGCTTTGGTTATTAATTTAAAATTACATGTTTAAAAAAATAATATTTTCCGATTTTTGCTCAAATATACTTAAAAGTAAGTTCTTTTCTATGGTTCAATCCGAACTTACTTTTATTTGCCCTAATCAGAGATAATGACATTTGAAAAAGGGCTATTTATGAACAAAAAGTTTCCATAACTTTTGAAAGAATAAAGTTAGACTTTCAGAGTTATGAAAAAAAAAACGTGGATTGAAGTTTTCTAAAAGCTGTTCAAAGGTTGTTTTAACAAAATATAAAATTTCTTTCGAACATTAACAAATCTCAATTTTACATTTGGATTACTACTTGTAATGAACTTAAGCAGTTCATCTGTCTTTTTACCAGTGATAAGCAAATTCGCCAATTCTCTTCGACTAATGTCCATATTTACTAGGTTTTTTTTAAAACGAATAAAATCAGAAACCTTTTTACATTTCTTATAAAAGAAATGTATAGAATTCGCTCAAACTTTCAAGATTTTTTCCGAGGCCCGGAGGGCCGAGTCTTATATACCAATCGACTCAGCTCGACGATTTGGGGCAATGTCTGTGTGTGTGTGTGTGTGTGTGTGTGTGTATGTAACGGACAAATTCTCATTCGTGTTTCTCAGCAATGGCTGAACCGATCTTATCCAAACCAATTTTAAATGAAAGAACTAAAAAACAGTATGAACGCTATTAATTTGTTTTTGATTCTGATGTTTAGTTTCCAAGATATGAATGTTTGAATGCGTAAAAATGGCGTTTTTTGCAGTTTTTTTAAATTATCTGCCAAAATTAACAATATAGATTAACAATTTATATGTTTTTATGTAGCTTAAACGAATACCTTTCCAACAAGCTATAGATTGTTGAAATCGGACTATTATAAAAAGAGATATTAAACATTAAATGCGGACGAAAGATTTTTATCATTTTCCATTGCCAGAAATATGACCAAAAACATGTTATCTATTATTAACGCCAAAACGGCTTATTTTAGGTCAATAGTATCTTCGGAGAATATAATGGAGGCAATATGCTCTTTCTTTTGGTATTGTGCTTTTACTGATTAATCACCCTATGAGTGAGATATTTTCACAAATTTTCTTGGAAGTGATTATATCGAAATGATGCCTTCAGCAAATTTGTAGCTCTTACTTTTGCGAATAACTTTACTGAAGACTTCAAATATCTATTTTGAATACTTTAAAAGTTATGGCTTGTTGTTTGTGGATTACTCTTTGTCGCCTATTTATTGTTCAATATAGTAATAATCCATTGAAATAAGCCAAACATTATTTCGATAAAACTAATTTTGTATTTCATTTTTCTATCTACAACCGCTAGAAATAATCACCGAACACTTCCAAGTTGTCTGGAAGGAACTTGATAACTTATCAGTGCAAAAATGCTCATTTGTGCGATCCTTCTGACTGCAATTTTTCCAACTTATAACCATCGGATTGATTTGAAACATATCGGAAAATGAAAAGCAAAATAAATAACTCCAAGCAACGGCGTAGCCAAGAGAAGGTTTTGGGGTTTAACACCATACAACCGCCCCCCCCCCCCCCACCACACCCAAAAAAATATTTAATTTTTGTTGAAAATTTATTGATGCAAATTGATTTAATTCAATATTACAATAACAATTATCTGATCCGTAGTTTGATAACCTGTTGTTGTAAACATCATGAGGACTTTTGATAAATTGTCGGAATGGGGTCCTCCTGATATGTAACTGATCTATTGGTCTTGATTTCACAGTTGTCTAATAGCATCAATATCAAATTCCTGCCTGAAAACATTCCAATAGAAAATTCCAGAGTTCTGTAATCAATCATAATCCTCAGATTTCTTTTCAAATTGAGCTCGTTTTTGTAGTGATGTACTGTAATAAGGGTCTTTATTTAATAGGAAGCGAAGTTAAAATTGATTTAATGTCTATGAAACATAGAACTGCTCACCAAAAAAATGCATAACTTTCAACATTTGCTAAAAATGTTTTTGCCTTTCTCATTCACTCTAAAATTCGTCAATCTAATCCCGACCCGGAGGGCCGTGTCATATGCCAATCGACGAGATCGGAAAATGTCTGTGTGTGTATGTGTGTATGTGGAAAAAAATGTGACCTCTGTTTCTCAGAGATGGCTGGACCGATTTGTGCAAAGTTATTCTCAAATGAAAGGTACAACCTTCCCATCGCCTGCTATTGAATTTTTTTTATTGATTGGACTTCCGGTTACGAGGTTACGAGTTGAAGAGTGCAATCACGCAGCATATTCCCATATAAACTGAAATGAAAAATTTTCAAAATCAAATTTGTATTTTTGATGCCAAATGTCTTTAAAATGCATGAAACATTGAGATGTTTGACAAAAATTGACTTTTTTAGACTTTGGTACATTTTTGCCTTTCTCATATAGAAAGGTTATGTAATCACTCTAAAAATCGTCAATCATACCGGCCCGGAGCGAGTATGCAGTGAGGGGTTGCTACTTTAAAATTAAAACTAGTTTAAAATTTCTTAACAAGTTGAAAATTTTCGGCAGGACCTGGACCACCCGGATCTTTCTCCATGATCCGCCGCTGGTTTCAAGCGATGTTTCAGTATCACATAGTATCTCAAGATCGTGGCTGTCGATCCGTTGTATGTATGTGCAAATCGTACTGAACATGTAATATTCATTTCCACCATTGTATTGCACATAACCAGCCATGGAATCATAGTCTGGACAAATAAGAAAAGCACAATTGTACCACTAGGTGGATTAAAACAGGTTTTTATTTTGGGAATGCGTCGAGTTGAGACGGAAACGTAATATGATTAATAACGGCGATAACACTTTCCGAATGTAGAGAGAAATATATGAAAAATGACGATTTCCATTCGACTCTAGCAGGTTCTTATCGATTTTGATGAGCATTTGATTTTTGTTGTATGACCAATTATATGTATAGGTCATTTTGAAACCGCCAATTTCGGAGGTTTAGTATCTTCAATGAGTTTTACAAACGTTAAACAGCGCATCATTTGATAAAATAATTTTGACGGTATATCGTCCAAGAAGTATTTATGGTGAATTTTCTCAGGTTGATATTCATGTCTACAATAAAGTCTCAACAAATTCGCTAAAGACACGAACTCTGTTGCTATTTTCTGAAAAAATATTTCTGCATAATTTTAAAACTTCAAAAATTACGGTTTCGGAATTATGCCGTTTGGACAGTATGATCGATTTTCACCAAACCCCCACCAAACCGATTTTCTGGCTACGCCGCTGACTTCAAGTAAGTAGAGACAAAGTCGTTCTACACTCGTTCACAAGAAACTTCTTCGAATGCTGAATATCTATTATAATACATTGAAACCAGGATTTTATCAGCCAAATATGAACATATGTTTGATGGGCAATTTCGTTTTTTTTGGCTCAGTACAATATATAACCCCTTTAGGAAAATTCAGTTTTTCCACCACAATTTAGATATTTTATTAACAGGGCATTAGCAATAATTCGTTGGTATGTCTATTTTATGGGCCATTTTTTCGCTTTCCCATTGATTTGGTTTGAGATTTCTAGGACTGATGTTGTCCCATGCTGATTTGAGCGATTCTCTGAGTCCTGCCACTGTCCCATGTATTATGTGTTATCAAAAACATCGCGAAGCATCAAGTTCTAAATGTTCTCAAACGATATTATATCCGAAGAGAGTGATAAGAGTTATAAGAAATGTCCCATCACACTGTTAGGTGGATTAAAATCGTTTTTGACAGTCGTTTCACTTGTGCAAAGCTTGTTGCGATGAGAGAATGACATTTGAAAGTGGCTTTTTTCATAATACAACGATATGTGTGTAAATGCGTTAATGCGTTGAACCTGCAAAACTACAAACTTTAAATCGAAATTGCAAATTTTTAAAAAAATAACGTTTTCGCCAATTTTTGCTCAAATATACTAAAAAGTATGGTCTTTCATGTGGTTGAAACAGTATTCAATTTTAGTTGCCCGCATCAGCGATATTGAGCCTCGAAATAGGCTATTTTTCAACGAAAAGTGTCCATAACTTTTTAAAGAAAAAAGTCTTGGAGAAAAATACTCGGCTTGAAGTTTTCAATAAGCTGTTCAAAGGTTGTGTTAACAAAAAATAAAAGATACGAAAGTTATGCTAAAAAAACGTTTTTTTCAGGAACACCCTAATCTTTTTTTTAATTTCTTGTATAACAAAAACTGAAAGAGATAGAGCTTTTATATATTCAACAAATTTATTCAAAATAAGTTACTTTACAACTTTGTGAAAGACTGTGGAGCTCTATCTTTCATCAGTAAAAAGTTTATTTTCGTATTTTAGATAAATTAGAACCACCCTAATAACTATTCCAATAAAAAGAAGCATCTTCTGATGTACACAAATTCACCCTAAGACATGATACGGCTAAATTATACAGGTTTGTCAGAAAGTAAAAATTCCTCCTAAATTAGCGATCTGGAACACTGTGCATTGTATGGATAGGAGTATTACCTTGAATTAATTTTGATCACTGGCGCCACCATGTGATAGAATTCTGCATTTTTCAAATGAGAAAAGAAAATATTTTTTGCTGCTCTACAACTTTGTAGAACATCCAAATGCTCCATATCTTACCGTTGTACAGATAGGAGTATTCTCTTTAAATTTCTTGGCTCATTACCACCTTGCGGAGAAATCCTGAAACTTTCTTGTGAAACCAAAAAGTCCTTTTATTCCTCTACAACTTTGTGGAACATCATAACTTTCAATCTCTTATCGTTTCAGAGATATATGAGTTTTTCCTAACTTTGTACCATCTTCACTCGCGGTTCACATACATGAGATAAGCGGAGTACGCCCTTTGCGAATGTTACACAGCAGTATCCAGCTTTAAACGTTAATAACTCTTTAACGGTTGGTTGAATTGTCTTGCAGTCTTCGACAAACTTGTTCAGCATATCTTCAAAAGCTTAACTTCTTCCTCGGTTAGTGCTCGGAAGTTTACAGCGACTTCTAGCGGCGATTTTGTGAACTGCAAGTGTTTCCCCATACATTTTGGCCAAAAATCCCACACAAACTTTAAGCTCTTTGGGGGAGGGGTTGGGGTTATTAACCGATTTCGCTCAAATTTGAACAGTGTCATTTTTTCATGATTTGGAACGACGCTAGCGGGTGTAGATTAGTGATTTCAAAAAGGGTCGTTTTATTGTCACCCTACTGTACGTACATGCAAAAATCTGTGTATCTGCACATACAGATTCTTGGTCTGAAAATGGCTGAAAATCTGCATAAATACAGATTATTCTGTGTTTTTGGTAACCCTGGATGGTGCCATGAGAAAGAAGTTTGTCCCACACATTGTAGAGTTTTTTGTGTCCGTTGATTCTTGTTTTTAACCTGTTTGTTGCCATTCCTAAGTAGCATGCATTGCAATTGGAACAGGGTATGCTGTATATGACGTTGTATTGGTTTTCCTCGGAGATGGTGTCTTTGATTTTCGAGAATAAATGTCCTACTGTATTGATGTTGTATGTTGCTAGTCGTATGTTCGGGTATTCTTTTTTCAGGTGTTTATCGATTTTGCTGGTCAGCTGTGGTGTGTATGCAATAGAACGGTAGGTATACTGCGGAATATCGGATGGTTGGTTTGCTCGTGCAACGCTGTGTTCATTCATGCGATTTATGAGTCTGCGGCGTAGACTCTTAGGGTAGTCGTTAAGGCTTAGTTGTTGTTCAATTATTGCAGCTTTTTGTGATGTGTTTAGGTTGGTCGATAAACGGTTTACACGGCTAACATAGCTTTTAGCCATATTTAGCTTTTGATGTAGTGGATGATGAGAATGATAATTTAGAAACCTACCGCTGGCGATGGGTTTCATGTACTATTCCGTTTTACATTTCTTACAAAAGAAATGTATAGGATTCGCTCAAACTTTGAAAACTTTTTCCGAGGACCGGAGGGCCGAGTCTCATATACCAATCGACTCAGCTCGACAAATTGAGACAATGTCTGTATGTGTGTGTGTGTGTGTGTATGTGTGTATGTATGTATGTACAAAATGTCATGTAATTATCTCGGCAATGGCTGAACCAATCTTAATGAAACTAGTTTCAAATGAAAGGCCTAACGTGCCCATTTGACACTATTACTTTTGTTTTTCGATATGTTGTTTACTTTCTGAGATATATGTCATTTTGTCAAAACATTGCGAGTTTTTAGTAAATAACTTTCAAACAAAGCAACGTTGCCCCACAACCTGCGCATAATTAGAATCCTTGTAAAAATACCTTTCTATCAAGCTATATATTGTCAAAATCCGTTCACGAGCGACGGAGATATCAAACATTTTGTATTTCTAATCCTCGCTTACCAATTTTCACTAATTAAAAAGGAGACCGTTTAATATAGAGTATTGCTTTACTGGTGTTTTAGGGGCAAAACTAAACCGATTTTGAATATCGGGGTATGAAAACACATCTACGTGATTCAAGGAATTCGATTTTGAAAGCATTTTGTGAATTACCTATATAATAATTGGACTATTTCTCAAAAATCAATATGTAAGTTCACTTTAAAAACAAAATAATGCGTTCATAGTGAATTTTTTTTAAAGTTCATGAATTTATCCCTTGGATTAGGCGTTGCGTTCAATCGTGGAGTGAATATTGGATGGTATATAACTATACAGATCATCAAGTAATTCACCTAGAAGTGAGATAAAAGACTTCTCATACATTTATACTCGTGGCATCACCGAAAGAAACTGTATTTTTGAATCCCAAAACTCTAGCAAAAATTTAGCTCTTTGCAAAATTTAGATTATATTGGTTATGGCGCAAAAATTACTACTTACATTATTTATAATAAGGATGTAAGGAATCAATATATCGCATAATATACCTATAAAAATAACGTCTCGGCATGAACCATCATTTGCCATTCCTCACATGCCCTCCCCATCTCTATCTCACTCTCTCTTTCTCTCTCCTCTCTCTCTCTCTCTCTCTCTCTCTCTCTATCTCTCTCTCTCTCTCTCTCTCTCTCTCTCTCTCTCTCTCTCTTCATGTTGGTGGCAACTGTCACGACTCACATCTATCTTGCTATTTCTCTATCCATTTCTAAGTTGTGTGATAAGATTCTCTGCTAATCTTTATTAATATTCAAGCTAATTTCATGTGTGCGATGTAATTGTGAAGGTTCGAGAAAACAAAACTATTTTTTGTCTGTTACCCTATTATTTTCTTTGCATTTTAGTATACAAGAGACTCGCAGAAACAAGTTGAATAATACATTCTACATGCCAAATAAAATATTTGTAGTCCGAGAAAATTTGCAAAATATTTGCCTTATGGGAAAACTATAACTATTTTCAAGGTGAAATTGGTATTTCGAAACGTTGCACTGTGGGTAGACAGGTGACCATCGAAAACTACAGCAACTCAAATTTAATTCAGTTCTATTCAAAGCTTGTATAAACACTATAATAAAGGAAATTCATGGCTATCTCAGAAAAATATGTGGCTTAACTGGGGGTGGGACATTCCACGTGCGATATTTCAACTCTTCGTATCTCTATTGAATTTTGAATAGAACATATGCTCAAATATATCATGTGAAAACTAAGAACACCTTTTTGTGATGATATTATTGAAAATGCACATACATTGTAGTGGTATGAAATTTCATGAAAAATAACGGATCAAAGCCCAAAAATATCCACGAATTAGATCTGGGAAAAGAAGTCTCCCGAAGTCCCCACTCTCAATGGGGGATGCAAGTACAAGGTGTCTTCTAACTTATCGTCGTACATATCTGATCTATACTGAGTACACTTCAATTGAAGTTTCATTGGAAGTCACAATTAGTAGTGAGGCATTGGATAATTCAGCACACGTGTCGTTCGAGTTTTCCATATTGTACAAGTAAATTAGCGAGGATTACAATCAGAGTTTATGCATTGGATAGATAGTTGATTTGACTACATTTTTGCCATCCTGACAGTTTGAACCATTTCTTTTTCACAGTATTGGATTGTACAGGGCTTATCTATCCATATTTCCTGAACGAGAATTCCGAACGAAACAATATGCAAGCTATAAGGATGACTGGAAAGAGACTGCATTATAAACAACTGAATGCACGCCGTTTATGCTATCGACATAGCCGACACTTCACACTATTTATTTTGATTCAAATGAAAACTTTGAAATATCTACTTGTCTCTTTTACGAATCGCATTCTCCATCTTTTGCTCTCTGTTCAAAGGCCTTTCGTGAGATTTTGTCTACTTTCCGAATCTGTAATAAGTTTTGATCTAGGCGTTCATTTGATAAAGTTATGACATATTTGTCGAATGAAGATTCGTCAAATCGTTGTAAACGTCACGAAAGAATGTGTCATGTGACCTTGTCTCACTTTACTATATTCAATTGCGAGTTAAATTACTGGACCAGCAAATTCTATTCTGCACAGTTTTTTTCGGGAATATGTGACCAAAAAGTAAACTTTGAATTCCAAAGCAAATTGAACGTTCCAGGTTCCTGATAACTAATTAAGGTCCATCAATAATATTGAAACACTAAATAATCTTAAAACGACGCCGTCAAGTAAAAAGCGTGAAAACAAAAAGACTAAAACAAAAAAAGATTAGAAGCCCTAGAAATCCCATTGTATATTAATTAGCCTTTTCTCGGAAGATAAAATTTTCAAAATCATTTCATAACTTTCTGATGCAATGGTTCTCAAATTCGTACAATCTGGATTATCTATTTTCTTATTTTATTCAAAAATGTTTTTTAACTTTAACTTTAAATGATCATTGCATTTTAATTAATTGTTTCATTCAGCATCTTTTTATTAGTTTTGTTCATCTGCGTTCATTTAATCTACTTTATTCGTTTCATCATTTGGATTCACTCTGATCAGTTTATTCATTTCGTGCATTTTAGTCATATCATTCATTTCACTTATTTTCTTCACTATTTTCATTCAATGCATTCTATTCATTTTTCCAGTTCATACATTTTGTTTAAAATGAAGAACATTCTATTAACCTGACTATTTTTTCAGTTTTATTCATTTCATCCAAATAATTCTTTTGACACAATTTATTTTTTCTATTAATTTATAACCTTACAACATCGATTAATTTATCATTTCAATCAATGCATTTTCTTCTTTTTTATTTATTTTGTCAATTCATTTCATTTTGTTTATTTGGTTCGTTTGTTTCATTTATTCATTTAATTGATTTTTTATTCATTTTATTTTCTTTGTTCATTTTATTCATTTTATTAATTTGAACCCCTAAATCAATTTACCATTTAACCATTACCCTTAAAACAATTTACCATTTAATTCATTTGATTCATTTGATTCATTTGATTCATTTGATTCATTTGATTCATTTGATTCATTTGATTCATTTGATTCATTTGATTCATTTGATTCATTTAATTCATTTCTTTAATTTTATTCATTTCAGGTTCAGTCATTCCATTTATTTATTTCATTCAATTTGTTAGTTTGAGTCAATTTATTCTATTAATCTTACACTTATTTCTAAATATAGTCTAAATTTTCATTAATTAAGCTAATATAATTTGATTCGCGTATTTTACAATTTTGATTTACTACTTCGCATGAGTTCTGCAAACTAATGAATGATCCATCAGTGATATGTGTAAGAAATGTCTCATCTCACTGCTAGGTGGATTAAATCGGTTTTTATTTGTTGATCTTCTTGCCGAACGAACATCATATCCAAGAATGGTAATCATTTGTTTGTTTCCAATTCAGAGGTGAACTGGACAAATTTTATGAGAAATGGTGTTTTGAAGTCTAGTAACCGGATGACTGAATTAAGAAAATTTTCCATAATTAGTTCAGCTAAGATTGGCAATAGAGGATTGCCCATAGTTGTATCGAAAACTTTTTGGTAGTGTTGGTTGTTGTATTTGAAATAGCTACAATCTGTGCAAAATTCAACTATTTCAAGAAACAGGCCCAAATTTATATCAGTTTATTCTTTGATATCGTTCCAATTATTGATGATATCGTGAATGACTAGATGCTTCGGAATAGAGGTGAAAAATGAGATTAAGATGAACTCTGGGGATAGTTTTTCAGAATTGATGAATGTTGCAGAATGTGAACGAGTCCTTTATGTTGTACTGGCTGTTGATGGAGTTTTGGATGATTTTCCCGATGAATTTCAAGAGTTTATATGAGGGGGCGGTGATGTTGAACACAATGGGCCGTAATGGAAGTCCTCGTTTGTGTGCCTTTGGTTGTCCGTAGATTCTAGGACAAACTGCGTTGCATGTTGATAAGTGTCTTGCTGTTTTTCTGTCAATGAATTCTAGGTTTTGGAGGCGTTGTACTAGGTTATTGTTTTATTTCTCATAGCGCGATGTTGGTTCACGGGAAATTGGTTGGTAGGTATTTCTGTCATTTGCTAAAATATTCTTTCCTTCCCTTGATGTAGTGTAATAACTATTTCTGATTACTTAATATATTCTTCTAGCGCAAAAATTAAAAAAAAAATGTTTTTTTTTGCATATTTGCATCCTTAAGATAAGGAAAACATGGTCCAGAAAGGATTTCCTCGAATTCAGTCTTGTTTGTCTGCAAGAGCCCAAAATATATTTTCATATGAGTCTGATAAAATTGGGGGCTGATCAAATCGGGTCTTCAATGTATGATAATAGACAGGCAGTATTCGAAGAAGTATCTTGTAGACGAGTGTAGAACGACTTTGTTCCTACTTACTTGGAGTCAGTGACGTAGTCAGAAATTCGGTTTGGAGGGGATTTGATGAAAATGTAACTTACTGCCCAAATGGCTTAATTACGAAACCGCCATCTTCGAAGTTTTAAAATTATGGAGAATCAGTTTTTCAAAAAATTGTAACAGAGTTCCTGTCTTTAGCGAATTTGTTGAGACTTTCATTTAAAACAACTTTATTGTAGGCATGAATACTACGTACATGGAGTATATCGAGTTTTAAAATGATATTTACGAAGTGTTCCTTAATCTAGTTTTTTCTAAAATAACTTTCTATTGTGAGCTTCACAAACTCTCGCTTTGGATAAAATATAAATTTTATCGTTTATAAACAATAGAAGAGATTTATCATAAACAGTAAAATCATAATTAGTCATCATTAACTTAATTTAAAAATAAATAGAAATAGCCTGAAATATGTTAATACCTTGATGTGTTCAGCCTTCATGTCTTCAACAAAGTGGTTTGTAATAGCACTCCCCAAAATTTTGCTGAAGACATTAAGTCTGGAACAAATTTTTTTTGAAGAGTAAATTCGCCGTAAATACTTCTTGGAGGATATAACGCCAAAATCATTTTATCAAATGATGTGCTGTTAAATTTTTGAAAATTCATCGAAGATATTTAACCTGCGAAATTGGCGAAACGGAAAACGCCATTTTCATAAATTCCCCTACTTTTGTAATGCGGTTTTCTCGTTATTAATTCTATAACGTTTTCGTCTCAACTCGACGCATTCCCAAAATAAAAACATTTTCAGCAAATGTTGGAAGTTATGTAATTTTTCGGTGAGCAGTTCTAAGTTTCATAGACATTAAAGCAATTCCAGTTTCGCTTCCTATTAAAAAAGACGCTAATCCATATTACAGTACACCCCTTCAAAACTGAATGCAATATGACAGGAAATCATAATTATGATTGATTTCAGAACTCTGGAATGAGTTTCTATTGGAATGTTTTAGGCAAGTATTTGATATTGATGTTATTAGACAACTATGAGATCAAGATCAATAGATCGGTTACAGATCAGGATGGCATTCCCACATTGTTTTAAAGGTCCTCATGATGTTTCAAACAATATGTTATTATCAATGTACTGATCAGATAATTATCATTGTAATATTGAATTAAATCAGTCTGCATCAATAAATTTTTAACTTCAACCAATTATTTTATTTTGGGTGAGGGGGGTGTTGTTTAAACCTCAAAGCATTCGCTTGGTTTGGAGTTATTCATTTTGCTTTTCATTTTCCGAGATATGTTTCAGATCGATCCGATGGTTATAAGTTAGAAGGTTCGCACAAATGAAAATTTTTACACCGATAAGTGATCATGTTCCATCTATACAACTTGAAATTGTACGGTAGTTATTCTAGTGGTTGATAGCAAAATGAAATACAAAATTCGTTTTATCGAAATAATATTTGGCTCATTTAAATGGATTATTACTATATTGAACAATAAATAGGCGACAAAGAGAAATCCACAAACAACAATCCATAACTTTTAAAGTATTCGAAATATGTATTTGATGTCTTCAGTAAAGTTATTCGCAAAAGTAAGAGCTACAAATTTGCCGAAGGCAATATTTCAATACAATCACTTCGAAGGAGATTCATGGAAATATTTCACTATTAGGGGGATTAATCAGTAAAATCACAATACCAAAAGAAAGGGCATATTGTATGCTTTAAATTCTTCGAAGATACTATTGACCTAAAATCATTCGTTTTCGAGCTAATAATTCATTGAATGTTTTGGTCTTAATTCTGGCTGTGGGAAACGATAAAAATCTTTCGTGCGTATTTAATATTATTTAATTTTAATATTTATTTCGATAATAGTCCGATTTCAACAATCTACAATAGTTCGTTCGAAAAGTATTTGTATAACCTTTCCAAAAATATATAAATTGTTTAGTTTAGTTACGTACGTTAATTTCGGCAAACTGCAAAAAACGCGATTTTCGGTCATTCAAACATTCATATCCTGGAAACTAAACATCAGAATCAAAAACCATTTAATAGTCAGTTGCGTTTCGGCTTCGCCTCATCACAAACCGACACTAACTTATTGTCGGAATAGATTAGCGCCGGCTTGACGCAAATCCCTTAAAACTAAAACACACTTTGTGTTTCAATCGAACGACTGATCAAACGTAATGTCCCGTTCGAGCAGAAGTTCTGTTTATGCCGATGAGACACAGTGAAGCCGAAACTTGTCTTGGCTTAGCAGGCCTATGCGAAAGCACTACGCTATATTTCACCCTAAGGAGGAAAATTTGGTAAAAACCAAAATTTCTCACTAGGGTGAAAATTTGTTGGTAAAACCAGTCTTTGTACTTGAGGGCACAAATCCTTATTTCATACTCAGTTGCGTTTCGGCTTCGCCTCATCAAAAACCGACACTAACTTATTGTCGGAATAGATTAGCGCCGGCTTGATGCAAATCCCTTAAAACTAAAACACACTTTGTGTTTCAATCGAACAACTGATCAAACGTGATGTCCCATTCGAGCAGAAGTTCTGTTTATGCCGATGAGACACAGTGAAGCCGAAACTTGTCTTGGCTTAGCGGGCCTATGCGAAAGCACTATGCTATATTTCACCCTATGGAGGAAAATTTGGTAAAAACCAAAATTTCTCACTAGGGTGAAAATTTGTTGGTAAAACCAGTCTTTGTACTTGAGGGCACAAATCCTCAAGTACAAAGACTGGTTTTACTAACAAATTTTCACCCTAGTGAAAAATTTTGGTTTTTTACCAATTTTTCCTCCTTAGGGTCGATCATTTGGGATCGATGTTTGACAACATCGATTTTTTTTATTCAAAAAAATCGATGTGGCGAAATCGATTTTACTGTGGTATGAAGAAACGACCGCTTGATGAACGAAAGTTTTCGTAAATTTTATTTATTCAGTGTACATTGCAGGAATGTAATCGTTGATAGCGGCATTATTTTTCATTAATGAAACGAAATGTTTCGTTTATTTTAATAAACGTTTATGTATATTACAAACGATTTCGTTGGTCGCATTCGATCTTTTAGGATCAATGTTTGACAGCACCGATTTTTTATTAATTAAAGGGATCGATCTAGTAAATTCGATGCTATTTCAACCTTTTCATCATTATTGAGGACTAGAAAGATTATGATGTGAAGAAATGGACGCTTGATGAACAAAAGTTTTAGTAAATTTTACTTATCTAGTGTACATGGCACGAATGTTATCGGTGATAACGACATTATTTTTCGTGAATCAAACGAAACGAATCGTTTATTTTAATAAATGTTTGTGTATATTACGAACGACTTTGTTGGTAGCACGAATTCATTTCGTTCATATTAGAGATAATTTCGCATTTATTTTCCTTTTATTTTTGCATTCGATCTTTTGGGATCGATGTTTGACAACACCGATTTTTTTAATTAAAAAACAGATCTGTCAAAATCGATTTTATTGTGGTATGAAAAAATGGTCGCTTGATAAACGAAAGTATTCATAAATTTTACTTATTTAGTGTACATTGCACGTATGTTGTCGTTGAAAACGACATTATTGTTCGTGAATGAAACGAAATGTGTTGTTTATTTTAATAAACGTTTGTGTATAGTACGAACAATCTCGTTGGTCGCACGAATTTATTTCGTTCATCTAACAGAAGTTTTCGTATTAAGTAGCATATTATTTTGGCTTTGCTCCGACAGAGAAAGCTCAAACTAATTCATACAAAATCAGCATGGCTCAACTGAATCCGTACTGATCCGGATTCTGGAACAACTGGAAGCGAAAGAGGTTCAGGAAATCTGCATGAAACCGACGAACACGGATACGGCTACTAAATAGTCATACCGAGACCGTCGTTATGATCAACAATTAGCTGACGTATAGCAACAATAGCTCCATATTGAAGCCTTTTGACGTTGACGGTTTGACGAATAATGCTCGTAAATATTATAAAGATATTCGTATATAACAGCGAACAATTCGTTTGCCGAACGAAGCTGTTTCGTAATAAGCCAACGAAAGTCGTTTAGTGGTTTTCACGAAAAATTTGTAACAAAAAATAAATGTGTTTCAACAGAACTACGAACGATTCATGATATGTAGGAAAAATTCGTATATTTTATGAAAATTTTCTGTACGAAACTAATGCCTAGCGATTTACGAATATATTTTATCAGTGTAGGTGTCACGGAGTTGGTGGTTTGGAATGGTATAAGGTCTAGGATTTGCTCCAAGCAAGCGAAGCGACCTATAAAGCATATTTTATTAGGTTAGTCTTCGAGTACACGATCACTCGAAAAAGAAGAGATCTTGTACAGTTTTTGGTTCTGTTTGTTTATCCCTAAATAAAAGCAATTTGAACTCCACACTGTCGACCGTGAGAGTATTGCCTAGAAAAGCTAATCTTATCTGCGTAATGGGCCGGATCACTATTGATTGCCACAGTATTTATACAGAATTCGCTACTTCTTCTCTGCGATATATTTATTGGGTTGAAAACTACCGAGTGATAACACATTATACAGGAAAAGAGTTATGATAGCGCGAGATATTATAAATCAAAGAAAGTATTTATTATTTTCCATATCGGATTGTTTATGGAATACAAGTATACGAGCGATAATAATGAACACTGAAGGGACATATAAAGGATTGTTAACCTGATGCACAGGCTTGTTAGCAATATCGGAGCTTGAAATTAGTTTCATAATATTTTCTCGACTAGATCTGTTCGCCTCTTCTCATTCTCCTACTATTGGCAGAAGGCTGATAGCACCCAGTCGTCGCCGGTCTAAGGACCAAATGTCATCAATAGACTTAGACTCGCTTGGAGGCTTGAGGTAGGAAACTTTTGAGAATATTGTTATCCCACCGTTTGAGGCAAAAATCTGTGCTGGATTCTGTATCAGTGGCGTAGCCAGAAATTTGGTTTGTGGGAGGAGAACGAGAAAGAAGGAATTTACGCGCATTTGGAGCCCGCGGTAGAATGTAAAGCTCCTCATCAGCGACATGAACGCCATCCTTGAGATCACCTGGTTAACAAACTGAGAACTAAATCGATCACGTTCTAATGAACAGAAGTTTCTTCTCCGACATCACAAATGTTCCCACCTTCCGCAGTGCGAATATAAATTCAGAATCCCTTCAGGAAGATCGGAATACGGAAACGATGGAGCATCTGTTATGAAAATTCTACGAGGAGGTAAATCGCTCGAACAAAGGCTATTTGCCACAGGCCGACATATGAAGAGATACTAATGGAGACCTTCTCACGACCGAGTGTGAGCTGATCGATAAATCTATTATGACGAATATCGAAATAGCAGTAGAAGACGAGAGTATCGCAAGAATCAGCCTTGGGACATGCGTAGCCGACGACAGATTCCCAGCGCCGGATCTACCAACGATTTATAAGGAGAACGGACGGTTGAGGACTGATAAAGCCCCTGGCAATGATCAACTGCCATGTGAGCTACTGAAACGCGGAAGAGTGGCGTTTGTTAGAGTATTCCACTGGGTGGTTTTGAAGGTCTGGAAAAAACAGAATTTACCGGAGGATTGGATAAAGGAAGTAGTATGTCCCATCTATAAAAAGGGTGTTAAGCGGGTGCCCTGCAATGAGACAAACAGACATGGACCGAGTGAACTGGAGACAACTTCTTGATACAGCAAAGGACAACGCGGTCTTGGCAACTAAATTATTTATGTGAAAGTTTGGCAACAAGTTTTCGAATATAAAATAACACATCTTCAGACATAATCGTTTTTGTGATAAATCCTCCTAGAAATAATCATGAAAGATCAACTCTTCAAAATAGTAGTAAAAGACTTGATGTCTTCAGCCAAGTTTTTGCGAATTTCGAAGATCGCTCTATTTATGTAATTATTCTTAAATCCAGTTTTCTTCAATGTTACTGTAAGGTTCAGAGATACATGGCTTGAAAAACATGTTTTTTGTTGTTTATTAACAGCAGAAGAGAGTACTATCACTTTCGCAAATAGCAAATATATATTGATACCATGATTATATGGAGCAATCATATCTTTAGCCACGTTATTTGTAATAAAATTCTCGAAAACTTTACTGAAGGCACCAAGTTTTTCAAGACTAAATTTGTTTGAAGAATTAATGCATCCATCTGGGAGGATTATTCACCAAACTTATTTTACCAGAACGTTTAACGTTGCAAAATTCTTCGGAAATACTAAACCTATAAAGCTGACTGTTTCGAAGCTATATGATATTGAGCTTAAAAGCTGTTTTCGAGCATTTATTTTACTTTTCTTCGCAATTAAAGGTCATAACATAAGAACGAGTCCTTGCATACGAAATAGTATTAAGTCATTTAATTCAGTACTCAAATGTACATTATATATAGTCACTAACTCGATTTTTTTAATTTTCTTCATTTCCAATCCTACTTGATGGCTATTTAAACAATCGATAGCACAAAAAATCAAATACTCATAAAAGCTGATCCTGTCCTGCTAGAGCCCAACGGAAAATGCCTTTTGTCGTGACTAACGACTTACCTTTCAATATAGGGGCCCCTTTTCAAAATTTCGGAAGAAAAATGATGTAAGATTTTGAACGCTTATATCTTTTGTTGTACTGAATGGATTTAATCAATTTCTTCGGCATTTTGTCGAAAATATTTGTACCAATGTTGTATTAAATTTTGGAATATGTAGGACATTCATTATCAACGGAAACATAGTGTTTTGAATAATCTTTCGAAAACGACTCGGAAAAGTGAAAATTTTCAGCCCATCCCGCACACAGCCGTCAATATTGTGCAGCAACCGAACAATAAAATAATGAAAAGTTTATATATAGGTCCACTACATGTTTGTTCCTATGATTATTCGTATTGGGTTGCTTGACGAGAGCAGTTGGTGGGGGAAAGCCGGCATATTAGTTTTGGTTATGCCATTAGAAGCCGGACGGAAAGGAAAGGCCCATATGCACGCCACGAGAACGAGCGAGAAAGCGATAGTAGTGAATATTAGCGAAAGCGTTACGTACAATTTGAACCTTAATAACTTTTCTTCTACTAAACGGATTGCCAATCTTGTTTCATAAATCGGAAGGAAAACGTTCAACGCTTGCTACCGATACGTTGTTTGCTATATAAAATTTGTTTAAATAGTTCAAAAACTACTTTAAATGAGAATCAACATTAATGATAAAACCTATAAATAGGGGTGTCGCAGCTTTTCTCAAAGCCAGACGTGTGTAAGACGCAGTGCATAACAGACGTGCGTGGTCGTGAGAAGCTGCATCGGACGACCAATCAAATTGGCTACCACCGGAGAGTGGAAAAACGGTGGTGGCGGTGAGAAGGCCAAAAAGCCAAAGGCTAAGAAACGCAGTCACTGAAAAGGCGGTAGTAACTGCCACTAAAAATGCTACCAAAACATCGAAGGCTGCAAAGCGTACTCATTCGGTGTGAGCTACGAAAGGGGAAAGATCGTATGGATGTACGCAGTAAAAACAATCGTCGGCAAGGTTTGAATTGTTTCAAAAGATTCCCGTCTTGTATCAACATAGTTATCTACAAACCGTCCTTATTAGGACGAATGCAAAATGGAAAAAGAATTTAATTAGAAAGTTTCTTTTATTAACCAGTATTAAGTTTGCGCTTGGTAATTCTGTATTTTTACCAGTGAATCATGAGAAAATGTTTTTCTAATCTACAAATCCGAAGGTTTTTGCAAATCCTTCCAAGAAAATCAGTGAATGTGGCAACTCTGCCACTAAGCGAAAGCTACACCAAAACGAATGATGAAAATATTTTCATTTATCGAACAAAAGGACGGCCTTCCATCTGCATTGTAAAGTCTATAAATAGGAACACCATGATGAAAACTGTGCTCATTCGGTGTGAGCTGCGAAAGGGGAAAGATGTATGTACGCAGTAAAAACAATCGTCGGCAAGGTTTGAATTGTTTTAAAAGATTCCTGTCTTGTATCAACATAGACAAACTGTCCTTATCAGGACGAAGGCAAAATGGAAAAAGAATTTAATTAGAAAGTTTCTTTTATTAACTAGTATTAAGTTTGCGCTTGGTAATTCTGTACTTTTACCAGTGAATCATGAGAAAATGTTTTTCTAATCTACAAACTCGAAGGTTTTTGCAAATCCTTCCAAGAAAATCAGTGAATGTGGCAACTCTGCTACTAAGCGAAAGCTACACCAAAACGAATGATGAAAATATTTTCATTTATCGAACAAAAGGACGGCCTTCCATCTGCATTGTAAAGTCTATAAATAGGAACACCATGATGAAAACTGTGCTCATTCGGTGTGAGCTGCGAAAGGGGAAAGATGTATGTACGCAGTAAAAACAATCGTCGGCAAGGTTTGAATTGTTTTAAAAGATTCCCGTCTTGTATCAACATAGACAAACATAGAATTTAATTAGAAAGTTTCTTTTATTAACTAGTATTAAGTTTGCGCTTGGTAATTCTGTACTTTTACCAGTGAATCATGAGAAAATGTTTTTCTAATCTACAAACTCGAAGGTTTTTGCAAATCCTTCCAAGAAAATCAGTGAATGTGGCAACTCTGCTACTAAGCGAAAGCTACACCAAAACGAATGATGAAAATATTTTCATTTATCGAACAAAAGGACGGCCTTCCATCTGCATTGTAAAGTCAATAAATAGGAACACCATGATGAAAACTGTGCTCATTCGGTGTGAGCTGCGAAAGGGGAAAGATGTATGTACGCAGTAAAAACAATCGTCGGCAAGGTTTGAATTGTTTTAAAAGATTCCCGTCTTGTATCAACATAGACAAACCGGCCTTATCAGGACGAAGGCAAAATGGAAAAAGAATTAAATTAGAAAGTTTCTTTTATTAACTAGTATTAAGTTTGCGCTTGATAATTCTGTACTTTTACCTGTGAATCGTAAGAAAATGTTTTTCTAATCTACAAACCCGAAGGTTTTTGCAAATCCTTCCAAGAAAATCAGTGAATGTGGCAACTCTGCCACTAAGCGAAAGCTACACCAAAACGAATGATGAAAATATTTTCATTTATCGAACAAAAGGACGGCCTTCCATCTGCATTGTAAAGTCTATAAATAGGAACACCATGATGAAAACTGTGCTCATTCGGTGTGAGCTGCGAAAGGGGAAAGATGTATGTACGCAGTAAAAACAATCGTCAGCAAGGTTTGAATTGTTTTAAAAGATTCCCGTCTTGTATCAACATAGACAAACATAGAATTTAATTAGAAAGTTTCTTTTATTAACTAGTATTAAGTTTGCGCTTGGTAATTCTGTACTTTTACCAGTGAATCATGAGAAAATGTTTTTCTAATCTACAAACTCGAAGGTTTTTGCAAATCCTTCCAAGAAAATCAGTGAATGTGGCAACTCTGCTACTAAGCGAAAGCTACACCAAAACGAATGATGAAAATATTTTCATTTATCGAACAAAAGGACGGCCTTCCATCTGCATTGTAAAGTCAATAAATAGGAACACCATGATGAAAACTGTGCTCATTCGGTGTGAGCTGCGAAAGGGGAAAGATGTATGTACGCAGTAAAAACAATCGTCGGCAAGGTTTGAATTGTTTTAAAAGATTCCCGTCTTGTATCAACATAGACAAACATAGAATTTAATTAGAAAGTTTCTTTTATTAACTAGTATTAAGTTTGCGCTTGGTAATTCTGTACTTTTACCAGTGAATCATGAGAAAATGTTTTTCTAATCTACAAACTCGAAGGTTTTTGCAAATCCTTCCAAGAAAATCAGTGAATGTGGCAACTCTGCTACTAAGCGAAAGCTACACCAAAACGAATGATGAAAATATTTTCATTTATCGAACAAAAGGACGGCCTTCCATCTGCATTGTAAAGTCTATAAATAGGAACACCATGATGAAAACTGTGCTCATTCGGTGTGAGCTGCGAAAGGGGAAAGATGTATGTACGCAGTAAAAACAATCGTCGGCAAGGTTTGAATTGTTTTAAAAGATTCCCGTCTTGTATCAACATAGACAAACCGGCCTTATCAGGACGAAGGCAAAATGGAAAAAGAATTTAATTAGAAAGTTTCTTTTTTAACTAGTATTAAGTTTGCGCTTGGTAATTCTGTACTTTTACCTGTGAATCGTAAGAAAATGTTTTTCTAATCTACAAACCCGAAGGTTTTTGCAAATCCTTCCAAGAAAATCAGTGAATGTGGCAACTCTGCCACTAAGCGAAAGCTACACCAAAACGAATGATGAAAATATTTTCATTTATCGAACAAAAGGACGGCCTTCCATCTGCATTGTAAAGTCTATAAATAGGAACACCTTGATGCGAAGCGTACTCATTCGGTGTGAGCTGCGAAAGGGGAAAGATGTATGTACGCAGTAAAAACAATCGTCGGTAAGGTTTTAATTGTTTTAAAAGATTCCCGTCTTGTATCAACATAGTTATCTACAAACCGTCCTTATTAGGACGAATGTAAAATGGAAAAAGAATTTAATTAGAAAGTTTCTTTTATTAACTAGTATTAAGTTTGCGCTTGGTAATTCTGTACTTTTACCAGTGAATCATAAGAAAATGTTTTTCTAATCTACAAACTCGAAGGTTTTTGCAAATCCTTCCAAGAAAATCAGTGAATGTCGCAACTCTGCCACTAAGCGAAAGCTACACCAAAACGAATGATGAAAAGATGGGTTGGTGATGTATATGACATAACAGGGGTGTCGTGACCACACTTCGAAGTTATTTCAAATCTTGCAAAGCATAAATTGACGTAATTTCAATGATTGTTCCTTTATGAATGAAATGACAAATTTTCAGGTCAACGCGGCAATAACTTTGCAATTTATAGAACAATTTTATATTTTTAGTTATCATATATTAACTGTCATCTCTTCCAAACAACTTAACCCTCTGCTGCCAACCCCGTGGTTTTGCAGGGTTAAGGAGAATCATTGTAAAATGTCCAATACATGATTTTATGTTGTTACCTCCACTAAAACCACTTCAGAACACTCCCACCTGTCATACATGCACATTGTCTGCTTGTTGAAATCATTATATGAAATTATTGACCTGTATTCAATACGGAGAACTCGGTAATAAAATTGTTTTGCTGAATATACTAACGAACGGGATCCCCAGGAAAATTTCACTGAGCCCGGTGAATCGAACTTAATGCGTAAAATTTAGCCATTTGAAAGAGATACAAGCAGAATTTTAAGAATATGATCATCGCGGTTATGTCCCGGACATTACCCGCTCCTAGTTTTTTGCTAAGTGTGTTCATTTCTGTACGAAAAAGATTCCGATGGTTGTTTCGAGAGATTTTAACATTGATATTTCAAAGCAAGAAAATTGTTCATTTCATGAATGAATGTCTCAACCAGCTTAGAATCCAGCGCATCCCCTATCAACGCAGACGCCAACAATAAAGGTTCTTTTCAAAACCACCATAATTATTATAAAGAATAACTTGAAACATTCCCACATATTTCATTGAGTATCATTCGATTTGAATTACAAGTCAAACGAGTAGTCACGACACTCCGGTTATGTCCTAGACATTACCCACCCATCTTTTTAATTTCAATTTTTATGTGAATGTTTCCATGCAGATATTTTATTTAATATTGACATGATTTGTCAATTATAAGCTCCTCACTAAGAGATCTTTTAAAAAATCCCACTCCCACAATTTACCAAAGTCCGAAGTTTAAAATATTAAGTTCTCACTTTAGTGATCAGATAGTAGGGGAAACCGAGGAGATTTGAAACAGAGGAGAGTTGAAACAATGCTCATTACTAGCGAAACAGTACCGTTAGGGATAAAACAATAATGCAGTTGTTTTACTTATATCGTGCCCACAAACCCTACAATACACGCCAAATACGTTAAATGAGTGGTTGAGTATTTACGGTAAACACACTACAAAAAATGAGCAAAAGGAAGTTTTCGTCTTTTTCTTTAAATTAGTATAAATAGGATATTAAGTGATGTTCGATCATGCAAATATCACTATTATGTAGTCTAAGAGTTATCATTTATGAATTGTATGCGTTTCTTTCTATCTTTGCGATGTAGAAATTGTAAATTGTGTATCAAGCCTATCTTCTCGACCTAGGAGTGTTGAAACACCTTGTTTCAACTCTCCTCGATGATGAACTTCTAGTCTTATGGTAATGTTATAATCACATTAACTTCCCTGAACAAATAATAATAATCAAGATTCTTCTTTCCTGAATTGACAACCTAGATCTAATAAATTGAGAACGTTGATCTCAATTTATTAGATATAGGTAATTTATAACCACGGAATATGCATTTGTTCTAATTATTTCAGAATATATTGGCTCAAATGGCACGTTCCCCGTACATAGTCGGGGATTTGTGACCATAATTTAAAATGAACCAACTACTTCTTATATGGATACCAAATTACATGTTTACACAAACCCGTATCACTTGTAGTCATAAATAATATCACTAGTCATATCAACCATTTTAAAGAATGCAGAATGTTCTAGAGGAAGTAGATGGAAAATAATACATAATTAAATATATGAAAAAATGGGTTTCAAATTTCTTGATGTTACAATTATAGTTAATTAGAGGTTAGGCAAAGTATCTTACTGTTATTACTGTTGCGATAAGTTCAGAAATTCCTGCATTTGTGATCAAAATCTAACATTATTTTCAAAATAAGTGTCAGTTTATACGTAGATATACACTGTGAAAAATAATGATAAGGATACATGCCATTTTAAGGAATTATCTTAGAGTGAACGAATAAAAATGACACAATTGTAACATTTGATGGTTTAGAAAATGTTTTGATAATTTTTAAAATAATTGGTTGCTTGTTTCAACTCACATTCATTGGTGTTTTAACTTACCTCGGTATGAGGAGAGCTGTAACAAAGAGAACACTGTTACAAAAATAAATATTTTGATGCTTTGTTATTGATTTGTACCAGTTATTCTGATGTAATTTGATGAAGCATAAACAGAAATAAGAAATTTATAAATAAACAATCAACAATGTCGATTTATCTAACAGAAACAAAATATTGTTTCAACCCTCCTCAGTCTCCCCTAAACTTCTAAAACTCATACTTAAATATAAAATATATTTTTTAAATTAAACTGGTCATCAGCAATTTTTTTCAATTCATTTAACTCTGGTCTGGGGAGGGGGAGTTGCCACTGTTTTGTACCAAAACAAAAGCTAGGTTATTTGAAAAAATATCATTTGAGGTATATAGCAAAGAGTGGGGATACTTGAACCACGGGAATAGGTGAACTATTAAGGATATTACGTCACATTCTACCAATTTTAGTGCAAACCTTATGCGAACTTGAATCACTTTTGCGGGGATACATGTACCACTTTCAGGTTCGGATTTTTGTAAATTTTTGTAAAGGGTTGTTAATCACCAGAAACTTGCACAGATTCCCAAAGGCTCAACCACGTAAGTCTAGAAATTAGAAAAGGACGAGGGAGAAGTAGCATCACTACCTACTCCCAATAAATGAAATTGATCAACGAAACACATGATGGGAGAAAGGAAAGAACACAAACATATTGAAAACAAAAACAAATGATTTGTTATATGGATTTTATACTACAAACATACAATTTTTTTTCGCGCGAAAGACAGAATGACCGAACGTGTTTTTATTATGGTCTGGATAATGGTGCAACTATCAACCCCATGGGGTGTTTCAAGTATCCCCACCCGTTTCAATATGGATATTTTTTTGAACCAAAATTGTTATTTTGAACCATACTAATGTATATTGAAGGTTTCTTTAAAAGTGTTACTATCAAAAACGATTTGGTACACGAAAATTAACATACAAATTTCATACCGGCTTGAACCTTCGTTCGAACCGGTCACAAATCTTGATAGCTCCTGGTTTACCTAGAGTTTTTCAACAGCAACAGTCTTTCTCAAGGCAACCTATATTTTCGCTCGATCAGTCTTTCTCAAGACTACCTATATTTTTTCGACAATTAGTCTTTTTCAAGACTACCTACTTTTTCTACTCAATCAGTCTTTTTCAAGACTAAAACATTTTTCAAGAACAATTCAGCCTAAAGAAATATTTAATTCTTCCAACATACCTGGATCCTCCCAGAAAGGCCGTGTGCCAAAAATTAAAGCTAAACGGAAAAGGGTATCTTCTCCACCCAAAAATCCAATCGACTGCAGCAACTCATTCGATGTTTTATCCGAATGTGAAGCTGATGAAATTTCTAAATTTCCTCGCATTGTGCATAATGCCAATGAGAAGAAAACGCAATCACCTCCGCCTATAACAGTGATGATCTCCGACTTCAAAGCCTTTCGAACTGAGCTTTCGACGTTTCTTCCGGACGTAAAAGTTTCTTTTCAGATTGGCCGGAGAGGAGAATGTCGAGTTACAGCGGAGGAATTGATTGGCCACAAACGACTACTCCAGTATCTTACGGAGAAGTTATATAAATTTTATTCATATGATTTCAAGACAGATAGACCATTCAAGGTTGTCTTGAAAGGGCTACCTCAAGGTGAAATATCCAACGAATTGAAAAATTTACTTGGCTTTTCTCCTTCACAAGTTATTCTTATGAAGAGAAAGGCTACCGGCGATGACACGCCAGTACGCTCTGGAATTATCCAGGAGCTATATTTAATTCATTTTAACCGTAATGAGGTTAATAATTTGAAAGTATTTGAAAAAGACGACATAGGGGCATAATTCAAAATCTGACCCAGTGTCGTAGATGCCAAGGCTTTGGGCACGGCACAAAAAATTGTCATTTGGATTCCAAATCTGTGGTGATAAATCGCACACGAAAGATACTTGTCCGGTGAAAAAAACCACAAAAAGTTTCAAATGCGCTAATTGTAGCGAAAATCACAAATCGAATTTCTGGGGTTGTCCTGTTCGAGAAAAATTTATAAATTCTCGTTCTAGACAACAAAAACAACAAATAAATAAAAAATGTACCTACTTCTTCAGGTACACTTCAAGAAAACGCGTTAATCCGATTCAAAATAGACTAACAACTTCTTCTACCTCCGTCACACCATCCTACAATGGTGTCCCGAGCAAAGTCCAAAATCAAAATTACAGCAAATAGACAACATATTTTGATATTAAGCATCAAATTGAAATCTTATTCTGATATCAGTTTAAACTTTTTCAGATATGACATCATATTTTGATCTCACTTTGATGTGCTTACATTTTTAGAAAAAATATGTTTGTTTCTATTTCTTTGACAAACATCAAATTGATTACTTATTTTGTTATCAATGAAATATTTCACCATCTCAATGAGTTTTCAATTTGCTTTCACTGATAGCATAAATAGTTTTCTGTTTGATGTCATAGTGCAATTTTTCTGCTTTAGATTTTGATCTTTTAACCGTTAAAATGACCAAAATGATAACAACCTGAGCAATCATTCCCTACTACATCACAACATCAAGTTTAGTTCTCAATTTGTTATCAGACTCTGCTCGGGGTGTCATCTTATGCTTCAGTGGCAGGTAGCAATGCCAAAATAACGGCTGCAACTACCACGCCCTCAATCTCGTTTACACCCAACGCTTCCTTTAGTCCAATGGATCTAGGTAGCGTAACGGAAGAAAAATTAAAATACCTATAGGAGTCTATGTTACCTATGATGATTGCCTTGTTAAATTCTACCTCCATGTTTGAAGCTTTTCAAGCGGGTTGGGAATTTGCTAACAAAATTGTAATGAAATTAAAGTTTAACAATGACTTTAAATAATCATTTAAATTTATTAAATTGGAATGCTCGTTCATTAAAAACGTGTGAAGACGAATTTTTCAACTTCTTGAGGATACATAATGTGCATATAGCCGTTGTGACCGAAACTTTTTTAAAACCAAATATTAAATTGAAGAGTAACTCTAATTTTGTTATTCATCGATTTGATCGAATTGTTGGATTCGGCGGAGGAATCGCAATAGCGGTTAATCTCAGGATCAAACATTCCGTTACGCCGTCTCTTGACACCAAGGTGATCGAGAGTTTGGGTATCGAAGTTGAAACTGATCTTGGTATCATTTTTATTGCTGCAGCCTATTTGCCTTTTCAGTGCACTGGCGAGCAAATGAATTTCTTGAAAGGAGACTTACAAAAACTTACAAGAAATCGGTCGAAATTCTTCATAATCGGTGATTTTAACGCCAAACACCGAGCCCGGAATAATGCTCAAAGCAATTCCAACGGTAAACTACTTTTTAATGATTGCTCTGCTGGTTATTATTCAATTTTGTTCCCGAATGGTCCTACATGCTGCTCGTCTGTAAGGAATCCATCAACAATTGATTTGGTATTGACAGATCAAAGTCGAATTGATTACACATGCTGACTTTGATTCTGATCATCTTCCAGTAACTTTTTCACTTTCTCAAGAAGTTGTTTCCAATCCCATTAGCTCAGTGTTCAATTATCACAAAGCCCATTGGGAAAGGTACACAACTTATATTGAGAATAATTTTAATCATGACCTTGATTTACAAAATAAAGCTGACATTGATACGGCATTACAAAATTTAAGTAATTCTATAGTTGATGCTAGAAATTTATCAGTACCAACAATACAGAAACAATTTAATACTCCTATTATTGACGACGATCTTCAACTTCTGATTCGCTTGAAGAATGTTCGAAGACGTCAATATCAACGTTCTCGTGATCCTGCTATGAAATGTATCTATCAGGATCTACAAAAAGAAATTAAGCATAGATTCACACTCTTAAGAAATGAAAATTTCGCGAAAAAGGTTGAACAAATCAAGCCAAATTCTAAACCTTTCTGGAAACTTTCCAAGGTTCTTAAGAAACCTCAGAAATCTATTCCAGCTTTGAAGGAAGGTGACCACATACTTCTTACAAACGAAGAAAAAGCTAAAAAACTTGCTCAGCAGTTTGAAAGCGTCCATAATTTTAATTTCAACGTTGTGAGTCCTATTGAAACCGAAGTCTTACAAAAATATGAAAACGTTTCAAATCAAGTATTGTCTCTAGACGATATTGTTGAAACAAACTATGATGAGATCAAATCCATCATGAAAAAGTTAAAAAATATGAAAGCTCCAGGTTATGATGGAATTTTCAACATTCTTCTTAAAAACCTTCCCGAAATCACCATGAGATACTTTTTTTTTTAATAGCCCGCCTCTTACCCCCACACTAAAAAGCTCACAAACGGAGCCCCCTGGTAGTGAACACATCAGTTCTCAGCGTACAAAAAAAAGGTCAGCACAACAAAACAAAGTTACGAACTGCGGAAACGCTGAGAACAAAAAAAAAACAATACGAGACCGACAAAACACAAAATTTGACAAGAAGCTACGGCGAGTACCCAGCGGAAAAGAATCCTTTTAAGGGTCCCATCGTAGCTTTGCAGGAAGCTCATAATAATTTAAATTTATTTATTATTTATTGCTAGAAAAATGCATTTATCAATTGTTTTTATTAACAATTGTTAAATGTTAACCAATTATAGCTAAAGGAATAAGCCCGATTGGTGGTGAACGAAGTTTATATTAAAAATTCTCCTATTTTATTTTTTAAAATTAGTTTCAATTTTGCTTGGAAACGAGTGCGACATGTTATTTGCTTTAAATCAGTAGGAAGCTGGTTGAATAACTTAGGTCCGATGAAAGAAATGCGTCTTTGACCAAGGTTCGTAGATACTCTGGAGTATAATAAATAATTGGCTTGTCCAGTGCTGTGAGCTCGAATGCCTGTTGTAAATTCTAAATTATTATGAGCAATGGTATTATGCAAAGCATTGTGGATGTATATTATTGTTTGGTAGTTAGTCAACCCAAGCAAAGGTAAAATGTTATGAGCATTATTATTGTATAACAAAATAGTAGGGTACATAAATGGTTTTTTATAAATAATTTTAAGACATCTGTTTTGAAGCGTTTGTAGCTTTTTCAGATTCGAGATACTGGCACGGCCCCACACAGATACAAGGTAGTTCAGCAATGAGTGGATGTGCGCATAATAAAATTTTAGAAGTACATGCTGGGGAACAAAAGAGCATACTTTACGCATAGCCCCACATAACGATGCAACTTTTCTCTCTATAGATGTTATATGCTCAATCCAGGAGAGTGTGGGGTCTAAGTGAAGTCCTAAATATTTGAAGCAGTTAGTTTCCTGAATTACAGACTGTCCCATTCTTGGGTTTGGATGAAATATCCAACGAATTGAAAAATTTACTTGGCTTTTCTCCTTCACAAGTTATTCTTATGAAGAGAAAGGCTACCGGCGATGAGACGCCAGTACGCTCTGGAATTATCCAGGAGCTATATTTAATTCATTTTAACCGTAATGAGGTTAATAATTTGAAAGTAATTGAAAAAGACGACATGGGGGCAGAATTCAAAATCTGACCCAGTGTCGTAGATGCCAAGGCTTTGGGCACGGCACAAAAATTGTCATTTGGATTCCAAATGTATGATCTGTGGTGATAAATCGCACACGAAAGATACTTGTCCGGTGAAAAAAACCACAAAAAGTTTCAAACGCGCTAATTGTAGCGAAAATCACAAATCGAATTTCTGGGGTTGTCCTGTTCGAGAAAAATTTATAAATTCTCGTTCAAGACAACAAAAACAACAAATAAATAAAAAATGTACCTACTTCTTCAGGTACACTTCAAGAAAACGCGTTAATCCGATTCAAAATAGACTAACAACTTCTTCTACCTCCGTCACACCATCCTACAATGGTGTGTCATCTTATGCTTCAGTGGCAGGTAGCAATGCCAAAATAACGGCTGCAACTACCACGCCCTCAATCTCGTTTACACCCAACGCTTCCTTTAGTCCAATGGATCTAGGTAGCGTAACGGAAGAAAAATTAAAATACCTATAGGAGTCTATGTTACCTAGGATGATTGCCTTGTTAAATTCTACCTCCATGTTTGAAGCTTTTCAAGCGGGTTGGGAATTTGCTAACAAAATTGTAATGAAATTAAAGTTTTACAATGACTTTAAATAATCATTTAAATTTATTAAATTGGAATGCTCGTTCATTAAAAACGTGCGAAGACGAATTTTTCAACTTCTTGAGGATACATAATGTGCATATAGCCGTTGTCACCGAAACTTTTTAAAAACCAAATATTAAATTGAAGAGTAACTCTAATTTTGTTATTCATCGATTTGATCGAATTGTTGGATTCGGCGGAGGAATCGCAATAGCGGTTAATCTCAGGATCAAACATTCCGTTACGCCGTCTCTTGACACCAAGGTGATCGAGAGTTTGGGTATCGAAGTTGAAACTGATCTTGGTATCATTTTTATTGCTGCAGCCTATTTGCCTTTTCAGTGCACTGGCGAGCAAATGAATTTCTTGAAAGGAGACTTACAAAAACTTGCAAGAAATCGGTCGAAATTCTTCATAATCGGTGATTTTAACGCCAAACACCGAGCCCGGAATAATGCTCAAAGCAATTCCAACGGTAAACTACTTTTTAATGATTGCTCTGCTGGTTATTATTCAATTTTGTTCCCGAATGGTCCTACATGCTGCTCGTCTGTAAGGAATCCATCAACAATTGATTTGGTATTGACAGATCAAAGTCACCTTTGTAGCGAATTGATTACACATGCTGACTTTGATTCTGATCATCTTCCAGTAACTTTTTCACTTTCTCAAGAAGTTGTTTCCAATCCCATTAGCTCAGTGTTCAATTATCACAAAGCCCATTGGGAAAGGTACACAACTTATATTGAGAATAATTTTAATCATGACCTTGATTTACAAAATAAAGCTGACATTGATACGGCATTACAAAATTTAAGTAATTCTATAGTTGATGCTAGAAATTTATCAGTACCAACAATACAGAAACAATTTAATACTCCTATTATTGACGACGATCTTCAACTTCTGATTCGCTTGAAGAATGTTCGAAGACGTCAATATCAACGTTCTCGTGATCCTTCTATGAAATGTATCTATCAGGATCTACAAAAAGAAATTAAGCATAGATTCACACTCTTAAGAAATGAAAATTTCGCGAAAAAGGTTGAACAAATCAAGCCAAATTCTAAACCTTTCTGGAAACTTTCCAAGGTTCTTAAGAAACCTCAGAAATCTATTCCAGCTTTGAAGGAAGGTGACCACATACTTCTTACAAACGAAGAAAAAGCTAAAAAACTTGCTCAGCAGTTTGAAAGCGTCCATAATTTTAATTTCAACGTTGTGAGTCCTATTGAAACCGAAGTCTTACAAAAATATGAAAACGTTTCAAATCAAGTATTGTCTCTAGACGATATTGTTGAAACAAACTATGATGAGATCAAATCCATCATGAAAAAGTTAAAAAATATGAAAGCTCCAGGTTATGATGGAATTTTCAACATTCTTCTTAAAAACCTTCCCGAAATCACCATGAGATACTTTTTTTTTAATAGCCCGCCTCTTACCCCCACACTAAAAAGCTCACAAACGGAGCCCCCTGGTAGTGAACACATCAGTTCTCAGCGTACAAAAAAAAGGTCAGCACAACAAAACAAAGTTACGAACTGCGGAAACGCTGAGAACAAAAAAAAAAACAATACGAGACCGACAAAACACAAAATTTGACAAGAAGCTACGGCGAGTACCCAGCGGAAAAGAATCCTTTTAAGGGTCCCATCGTAGCTTTGCAGGAAGCTCATAATAATTTAAATTTATTTATTATTTATTGCTAGAAAAATGCATTTATCAATTGTTTTTATTAACAATTGTTAAATGTTAACCAATTATAGCTAAAGGAATAAGCCCGATTGGTGGTGAACGAAGTTTATATTAAAAATTCTCCTATTTTATTTTTTAAAATTAGTTTCAATTTTGCTTGGAAACGAGTGCGACATGTTATTTGCTTTAAATCAGTAGGAAGCTGGTTGAATAACTTAGGTCCGATGAAAGAAATGCGTCTTTGACCAAGGTTCGTAGATACTCTGGAGTATAATAAATAATTGGCTTGTCCAGTGCTGTGAGCTCGAATGCCTGTTGTAAATTCTAAATTATTATGAGCAATGGTATTATGCAAAGCATTGTGGATGTATATTATTGTTTGGTAGTTAGTCAACCCAAGCAAAGGTAAAATGTTATGAGCATTATTATTGTATAACAAAATAGTAGGGTACATAAATGGTTTTTTATAAATAATTTTAAGACATCTGTTTTGAAGCGTTTGTAGCTTTTTCAGATTCGAGATACTGGCACGGCCCCACACAGATACAAGGTAGTTCAGCAATGAGTGGATGTGCGCATAATAAAATTTTAGAAGTACATGCTGGGGAACAAAAGAGCATACTTTACGCATAGCCCCACATAACGATGCAACTTTTCTCTCTATAGATGTTATATGCTCAATCCAGGAGAGTGTGGGGTCTAAGTGAAGTCCTAAATATTTGAAGCAGTTAGTTTCCTGAATTACAGACTGTCCCATTCTTGGGTTTGGATGAAATATCCAACGAATTGAAAAATTTACTTGGCTTTTCTCCTTCACAATTTATTCTTATGAAGAGAAAGGCTACCGGCGATGAGACGCCAGTACGCTCTGGAATTATCCAGGAGCTATATTTAATTCATTTTAACCGTAATGAGGTTAATAATTTGAAAGTAATTGAAAAAGACGACATGGGGGCAGAATTCAAAATCTGACCCAGTGTCGTAGATGCCAAGGCTTTGGGCACGGCACAAAAATTGTCATTTGGATTCCAAATGTATGATCTGTGGTGATAAATCGCACACGAAAGATACTTGTCCGGTGAAAAAAACCACAAAAAGTTTCAAACGCGCTAATTGTAGCGAAAATCACAAATCGAATTTCTGGGGTTGTCCTGTTCGAGAAAAATTTATAAATTCTCGTTCTAGACAACAAAAACAACAAATAAATAAAAAATGTACCTACTTCTTCAGGTACACTTCAAGAAAACGCGTTAATCCGATTCAAAATAGATTAACAACTTCTTCTACCTCCGTCACACCATCCTACAATGGTGTGTCATCTTATGCTTCAGTGGCAGGTAGCAATGCCAAAATAACGGCTGCAACTACCACGCCCTCAATCTCGTTTACACCCAACGCTTCCTTTAGTCCAATGGATCTAGGTAGCGTAACGGAAGAAAAATTAAAATACCTATAGGAGTCTATGTTACCTATGATGATTGCCATGTTAAATTCTACCTCCATGTTTGAAGCTTTTCAAGCGGGTTGGGAATTTGCTAACAAAATTGTAATGAAATTAAAGTTTTATAATGACTTTAAATAATCATTTAAATTTATTAAATTGGAATGCTCGTTCATTAAAAACGTGTGAAGACGAATTTTTCAACTTCTTGAGGATACATAATGTGCATATAGCCGTTGTGACCGAAACTTTTTTAAAACCAAATATTAAATTGAAGAGTAACTCTAATTTTGTTATTAATCGATTTGGTCGAATTGTTGGATTCGGCGAGGGAATCGCAATAGCGGTTAATCTCAGGATCAAACATTCCGTTACGCCGTCTCTTGACACCAAGGTGATCGAGAGTTTGGGTATCGAAGTTGAAACTGATCTTGGTATCATTTTTATTGCTGCAGCCTATTTGCCTTTTCAGTGCACTGGCGAGCAAATGAATTTCTTGAAAGGAGACTTACAAAAACTTACAAGAAATCGGTCGAAATTCTTCATAATCGGTGATTTTAACGCCAAACACCGAGCCCGGAATAATGCTCAAAGCAATTCCAACGGTAAACTACTTTTTAATGATTGCTCTGCTGGTTATTATTCAATTTTGTTCCCGAATGGTCCTACATGCTGCTCGTCTGTAAGGAATCCATCAACAATTGATTTGGTATTGACAGATCAAAGTCGAATTGATTACACATGCTGACTTTGATTCTGATCATCTTCCAGTAACTTTTTCACTTTCTCAAGAAGTTGTTTCCAATCCCATTAGCTCAGTGTTCAATTATCACAAAGCCCATTGGGAAAGGTACACAACTTATATTGAGAATAATTTTAATCATGACCTTGATTTACAAAATAAAGCTGACATTGATACGGCATTACAAAATTTAAGTAATTCTATAGTTGATGCTAGAAATTTATCAGTACCAACAATACAGAAACAATTTAATACTCCTATTATTGACGACGATCTTCAACTTCTGATTCGCTTGAAGAATGTTCGAAGACGTCAATATCAACGTTCTCGTGATCCTGCTATGAAATGTATCTATCAGGATCTACAAAAAGAAATTAAGCATAGATTCACACTCTTAAGAAATGAAAATTTCGCGAAAAAGGTTGAACAAATCAAGCCAAATTCTAAACCTTTCTGGAAACTTTCCAAGGTTCTTAAGAAACCTCAGAAATCTATTCCAGCTTTGAAGGAAGGTGACCACATACTTCTTACAAACGAAGAAAAAGCTAAAAAACTTGCTCAGCAGTTTGAAAGCGTCCATAATTTTAATTTCAACGTTGTGAGTCCTATTGAAACCGAAGTCTTACAAAAATATGAAAACGTTTCAAATCAAGTATTGTCTCTAGACGATATTGTTGAAACAAACTATGATGAGATCAAATCCATCATGAAAAAGTTAAAAAATATGAAAGCTCCAGGTTATGATGGAATTTTCAACATTCTTCTTAAAAACCTTCCCGAAATCACCATGAGATACTTTTTTTTTAATAGCCCGCCTCTTACCCCCACACTAAAAAGCTCACAAACGGAGCCCCCTGGTAGTGAACACATCAGTTCTCAGCGTACAAAAAAAAGGTCAGCACAACAAAACAAAGTTACGAACTGCGGAAACGCTGAGAACAAAAAAAAAAACAATACGAGACCGACAAAACACAAAATTTGACAAGAAGCTACGGCGAGTACCCAGCGGAAAAGAATCCTTTTAAGGGTCCCATCGTAGCTTTGCAGGAAGCTCATAATAATTTAAATTTATTTATTATTTATTGCTAGAAAAATGCATTTATCAATTGTTTTTATTAACAATTGTTAAATGTTAACCAATTATAGCTAAAGGAATAAGCCCGATTGGTGGTGAACGAAGTTTATATTAAAAATTCTCCTATTTTATTTTTTAAAATTAGTTTCAATTTTGCTTGGAAACGAGTGCGACATGTTATTTGCTTTAAATCAGTAGGAAGCTGGTTGAATAACTTAGGTCCGATGAAAGAAATGCGTCTTTGACCAAGGTTCGAAGATACTCTGGAGTATAATAAATGATTGACTTGTCTAGTGCTGTGAGCTCGAATGCCTGTTGTAAATTCTAGATTATTATGAGCAATAGTATTATGCAAAGCATTGTGGATGTATATTATTGTTTGGTAGCTAGTCAACCCAAGCAAAGGTAAAATGTTATGGGCATTATTATTGTATAACAAAATAGTAGGGTACATAAATAAAAAATAAATAAATAAATAAATGGTTTTTTATAAATAATTTTAAGACATCTGTTTTGAAGCGTTTGTAGCTTACAAAAGAGCATACTTTACACATAGCCCCACATAACGATGCAACTTTTCTCTCTATAGATGTTATATGCTCAATCCAGGAGAGTGTGGGGTCTAAGTGAAGTCCTAAATATTTGAAGCAGTTAGTTTCCTGAATTACAGACTGTCCCATTCTTGGGTCTGGATGCACGCCTATAGCTCTTCTAGATGAACGAAATAGTTTTTGATAGGTTCAAGGAAAGAAAGTTTTCGTTGAAATACGTCGTTAGTGTTTTTAAATCCGATTCAATGTCGCGTACAATATCCAGGCAGTTGTTGTTCGGGTAGAACAACGCTGTGTCATCCGCGAAAAGACGAGGAGTCCCTTTTAACCCGAGTCTACCTAGGTCATTGATATACAATAAAAATAACAGTGGCCCAATATTACTGCCTTGGGGCACTCCTATTTCTATTGGTCTATAAGAGCTACACGCAGGGTTACCAAAAGCACAGAATAATCTGTATTTATACAGATTTTCAGCCATTTTCAGACCAAGAATCTGTATGTGCAGATATACAGATTTTTGCATGTATGTACAGATATACAGATGTTTGAGAAGTGATGTTACTAAACCAATTTTAGAAATATATTTTTTAGTTTCAGTAATATTTTCTCTGCGTCTCTCTTAGCTTAGCCCTCTATATTAGGCTGCGGATGCTGACGAAGTCGACTTAAAATGACTTTTACTGTCAGCCGTGTTGACAAACATTGCTTCACAGTTTAATGGCAGTGTTGGTAAACCCGGCTCACAGTAAAAGTCATTATTTATGTCGACCAGGGTTGCCAAAATTAAATCTGTATTTTTGTCCTAAAAAATCTTTTTATCTGTATTTACTCTTCGAAAAATCTGTTTCGATATCTGTATCGAATCATTTGAGTTGTTTAACGTTTTGTTGGATTATCTATCGCAGATATTAATTCCTGTGGTTTAAATCAGTCAAGCAAGGACCTGCTTACATTCAAAAAAAAAACACTACAAATCGTTCTGATATTTTGCATCCAGAAACTTGAACTTTACCAATGTGCACCATGGAAAAATAATATTCTTCTTCATTTAATGACTTTTGTTGATATATAATGTTACATACATTAAGTCGACCAATGTAGCTGTCGAATTTTCGGACAAAAAATTGAGAATTAACAAAGTCACAGAGCATTACAATTCACGTTTCCGGAAGTAGACTTCAGCCAGGCGTTTGCTGGGTGCCAACCTGAGTGTATTACAAACCTTTACCTTTCAGAATGAGCGACCACTCTCAAAAGTGAAATTTTTTTAATTAGGCTGTGCACACGGACGAAGTCGACATAAATAATGTCTTTTACTGTAAGCCGGATTTACCAACACTGCCATTAAACTGTGATGCAATGTTTGTCAACACGGCTGACAGTAAAAGTCATTTTAAGTCGACTTCGTCAGCATCCGCAGCCTAATATAGAGGGCTAAGCTGAGACAGACAGAGAGGAAATATTACTGAAGCTAAAAAAAAATATTTCTAAAATTGGTTTAGTAACATCACTTCTCAAACATCTGTATATCTGTACATACATGCAAAAATCTGTATATCTGCACATACAGATTCTTGGTCTGAAAATGGCTGAAAATCTGTATAAATACAGATTATTCTGTGTTTTTGGTAACCCTGGCAGCTGCTACGTTTACAAAGTCAAAACACAAACTAACGAATTTTTGTTGTGTTCCTTTTTGCCTTTCTCAATAGAAAGGTATTGCAATTGCTCTGAAATCCGACTGTTTAACGGAGGCCCGGAGGGCCGAGTGACATATATCATTCGATTCAGTTCGACGAGTTCGGCAAATGTCTGTGCGTGTATATGTATGTATGTTTGTTTGTATGTATGTATGTATGTATGTATGTATGTATGTATGTATGTATGTATGTATGTATGTATGTATGTATGTATGTGTGTGTATGTGCATCTGTGTGTGTATGTGACCCAAAATATCACTTATTTTTCTCAGAGATGGCTGAACCAATTTTGACAAACTTAGTCTCAAATGAAAGGTGCAACCACAGATAACAGACGTTTAGGCTCGATTTGAATCGTGTGTAAATACCCGCCACTGAAATTCCGAATAAATTAGACGTCTGAAACACGTTTGGCAAACGTTTGCAGATCGATACAATGCAGTTAGAGTGCGGCTGTCAAACACGTGTAGCAAACAGTTGCGCAGATGGCAATAGTGAAACACGGATTTCCAACGTTTATTAATTTGAAAGTTTACACAGGTTTTTGAAGAAATTTTGTTCTAGCCTAAACGTCTGTTATCTGTGGTGCAACGTTCCCATAGGCTGCTATTCAATTTCTAATTGATCCGACTTCCAGGTCCAGAATTACAGGGTGATGAGTACGAACACGCAGAAAATGTCGATTTTAATAAATTCTGCAATGAATGTATACAGGTGAAAATATTTCCAAAATATGACCACAACTGCTTCGATTTGTAGTATTAGGTCACTAACATCCATTCAAAGTCTATTTGGCCACATTGGCCACTATCAAATGAAAGGTGTTGCGTCCCCATAAATGGCTATTTAATTTCATCCCGATCTGACTTTCGGTTCCGGAGTTACAGGTTGTGGCGTGCGATCACATTGCAAATTGTGATTCAAACCGATACTCCGATGAAAGCAAAAAAGGTAAAAATTTCGCTAAAATGTCTCTCAAACAAGTTAAATTTGCTGTTCTAGGTCACCGACGGCCAATCAAACGTTCGTTGATTACATTGACCACCATAGACGGTTCCGGAAGTGCCCGGGAAAAGCGGCCATCTTTCAAAATTTACGAACTCACATCACATCGGAAATGGTTGGGCCGATTTTCACAAACTTAGTCCCAAATGATTGCTATAATATTCCCACAGATGCCTATAAAATTTCACAAACTTAGTCCCAAATAATAGCTATAATATCCCCACAGATGTCTATAAAATTTCGTACGGATCGCTTGTATGGGTCCGGAAATATAGACTAAATCGTCCGGTCACATATGAAATTCCTATATAAGCCGGAACTCAAAATTTTTTTCCCCATGAAATTTCAGAAATCGAATTCGTATTTTTGATGCCAAACATCTTTAAAATGCATGAAACGTCGAGATTTTATGTTATCTCGAAATTTTTTTATAAAGATCGACCTTTTGGGACTTTGCCGATTTCGCACCTTTTTGCCTTTCTCAATAGAACGGTATTGCAATTGCTCTGAAAACCGACTTTTTAACGGAGGCCCGGAGGGCCGAGTGACATATACCATTCGATTCAGTTCGACGAGTTCGGCAAATGTCTGTGTGTATGTATGTGTGTATGTATGTATGTGTGTCTGTGTGTGTATGAGACTAAAATATCACTCATTTTTCTCAGAGATGGCTGAACCAATTTTGACAAACTTAGTCTCAAATGAAAGGTGCAACGTTCCCATAGGCTGCTATTGATTTTCTAATGGATCCGTCTTCCGGTTCCGGAATTACAGGGTGATGAGTACGACCACGCAGAAAATGTCGATTTTAATCAATTCTGCAATGAATGTATAAAGGTGAAAATTTTTCCAAAATATGACCACAACTGCTTCGATTTGTAGTATTAGGTCACTAACATCCATTCAAAGTCTATTTGACCACATTGGCCACCATCATCGGTTCCGGAAGCCCCGGCGGAAGTATCTAAATTCAGAATAACAGTCACATCGGTTTCTCGGGGATGGCTAGACCGATTCAACTAAACTTGGTTTCAAATGAAAGGTATTGCGTCCCCGTAAATTGCTATTAAATTTCATCCCGATCCGACTTCCGATTCCGGAGTTACAGGTTGTGGCGTGCGATCAATTGTGATTCAAACCGATACTCCGATGAAAGCAAAAAAGGTCAAAATTTTGCTAAAATGTCTCTCAAATAACTTAAATTTGCTGTTCTAGGTCACCGACGGCCAACCAAACGTTCGTTGACTACATTGACCACCATAGACGGTTCCGGAAGTGCCCGAGAAAAGCGGCCATCTTTCAAAATTTACGAACTCACATCAGTTTCCCGGAAATGGTTGGGCCGATTTTCACAAACTTAGTCCCAAATGATAGCTATAATATCCCCACAGATGTCTATAAAATCGCTACGGATAGCTTATATGGGTTCGGAAATATGGACTAAACCGTCCGGTCACATATGAAATTCCCATATAAGCCGGAAATTCCCATATAATGGATAAGATAATTACTACTTTCATAAAATCCATTATTTCCGCTATTTTTAGTAATTATACATACTACCGAATTGGATACAAAATTGTTGTACATGTTTCCAATCAGATAGCGTAATAATCTTATTTTTCCATTCAGTACAACGGTAGATATTTAAGTTTAAACAATTGGGTAAAATTACGGCAGAAAATTTTGAAACGGGACCCCTATATTGAAACGTTAGAAGTATTCTACTTCAAAGCAGCATTTTTGGCAACGTATGCCCCGGCGTTGTATGGCATCAAGTTCAATGTTATAAGTATAGGTAGTGCTATCGTTTTTTATTGATATTTTTCGGTGATTATTTTAAAAAACTCTTACTGTTGACGTTTCAGCTTACTCGATTATAATTTCAGCCATCTTCAGAACTCTTTACAATAAAAATACAAAAAAATACAATAAATTTTACAGATCACAATTTACGTTAAAAACGATCACGACTTACATTTAACCCTATTCGCCTCTTGCTATCGCTGGGGGAAACAAATTTAAACTAAACCTACAGCGTCGTTGCTCCCTCGTCTCCTGTGAATTGCTGCGTTGATCGTAGCTTGTTGAGAAGTCCATTATACGTGCTAGAGAAGCTAGCTGCGTCACGTTGAAGATTCACAGCTCTCTCCTCTCGCAGCTTGATGTGGAGAACCTCAGCAGTCAGCCTATTGGAATCATTGTTGATTCTCTCCAATACACGCGTTCTGTTGAAATCGAACTGATGTCCACACTCTCTCGCATGCTGCGTTAGGCCGGTTATAGAGGTGCTCGTGCGAATTGAATTTTTATGCTGGGCCATGCGTTTTTCCAGAGTTTGCGATGTCTGTCCTATGTACTCCCTATTGTCGCATCCACCACACGGAATGCTGTAGACCACATTGGTCTGTTGCATCTTTGGGATCCTGTCCTTCAACATAGTAAAGATAGTGTTTTTAATTTTGTCGGTCGGTTGGTACGCTGCGATGATGTCATTCTTGAGTAACACTTTTCCTAACTTCTCGCTTAGGCAGGGGATGTATGGGATGGAAATGTACTTAGCTATTTGCTCGTCTGTACTCCTGGTTTGCAGAGAGTTGTATAGTGAGTGTACCCTCTGTTTCAGTACACGCTTTATGAAGTGTTCCGGGTAGTTGTTGTTGCGCAGGATATCCGACGCTTCTTTTATGCTTACCTCTCTCTTCCCCGCATCAGTAAGCTTTAGCGCTCGGTCGAATAATGCGATAGCGGTATTCTTTTTGTGGGCGCGCGGACTCTCTGATGTGTAATCAAGGTATCGTCCTGTTGTCTGTTTTGGGGGCCATTTTTTATCTATTCTCTCTTCCCTTCTAGTTAATAGGAGATCCAAGAACCGGATAGATTCATTTTCTTCCTTTTCCACTGTGAATTTTATGCTGTTGTGATCTTTTTCGAACTCCTGGATGACAGCATCGATCTCATTCTCCTTACCCACCAGAAAACAATCATCCACATACCTTCGATACACTACCAGCGAAATATTTTTTTGTTTCAATCTTTCTATCGCTTCTCTCTCTAGCCTCTCCATCACTATATTGGCAACGACGGGAGAAAGTGGGGATCCCATCGGTACTCCGAATATTTGGTCATAATACTTTCCATCGTATTGAAAAAATGACGCTTCTAGGACTGTTTTCATCGCCTGTTTGAAACTGTCCCATGGGATTGTTGTAATGTGTTGTAGTTCGTTCCAACGTTCCTCAACATACTCGTACACTTTGTCTACAGGCACATTTGTGTACAGGGACACCACATCCAACGAGTATAGTACACATCCCTCCGGTACCCGCATCTTAGAAATCTCTTCTGCGAAATCAAAGCTATTGCGAACATGGTTTCCCACTAAATTGTTCAATATTCCTGAAAGGTATTGAGCCATACGGCACGTTGCTGAGCCAACGGTGGACACTACCGGTCGGAGGGGGCAGTTTTCCTTATGGATTTTAGGAAGACCATAGATCCGCGGTGGTGCGCAGTTGTACAATTTAAGTCTGTATTTGGTGGCTTTGTCAATGTGTTGGTCTAACCACCACTGCTCCACAATGCTGTTTAGCCTTTTTAGCACTCTGTTCGTAGGATTGTCCTTACGCTGCTTATAAGTAGATGGGTTATTTACCATTTCTGTCATTTTTTGGTGGTACTCGGTGGCTGATATCAGGACGGTTTTATTTCCTTTGTCGGCCTTTGCAACATATAGGTCTGGGTTCTCTCGCAAGAACTTCTTGCTGCGCACTATGTCTTTGTGTATCCAATCGTTCTCTTTCGTTCGTGGTTGGTTTTGATAGTTGACGTAGTTGGATATGATGGTAGAAACCTCTGCTCTAATTTCGTCAGCTTGTGGTTTGTTCTGTATTGCTGTCTCTACATCGGCGACAAGTTTCACGTATGGGATGGAGCTTTTTGTCTGTATATTGAAGTTGGGTCCAAGAAGAAGCGTTCGTTCCAAGTAGTCGGGGATTTCGTAGCTCGTTGTATTTTCTATCCATCCCGGCTGCTGGCTGATCTCTTCAATCTTTTTTCGCTTCAGGTTGCTGAGTTTATCTATTTTAGAACGTTTTGTCTTGTTGTACACATTCGTTGCTTTTTTCTCCACCATCACTTGTACAGTTCTCCAATCTTCCTCTTTTAGCGCTATTTGTACCACTCCATAGCAGGGTTGCCAAAATTAAATCTGTATTTTTGTCCTAAAAAATCTTTTTATCTGTATTTACTCTTCGAAAAATCTGTTTCGATATCTGTATCGAATCATTTGAGTTGTTTAACGTTTTGTTGGATTATCTATCGCAGAGATTAATTCCTGTGGTTTAAATCAGTCAAGCAAGGACCTGCTTACATTAAAAAAAACACTACAAATCGTTCTGATATTTTGCATCCAGAAACTTGAACTTTACCAATGTGCACCATGGAAAAATAATTTTCTTCTTCATTTAATGACTTTTGTTGATATATAATGTTACATACATTAAGTCGACCAATGTAGCTGTCGAATTTTCGGACAAAAAATTGAGAATTAACAAAGTCACAGAGCATTACAATTCACGTTTCCGGAAGTAGACTTCAGCCAGGCGTTTGCTGGGTGCCAACCTGAGTGTATTACAAACCTTTACCTTTCAGAATGAGCGACCACTCTCAAAAGTGAAATTTTTTTAATTAGGCTGTGCACACGGACGAAGTCGACATAAATAATGTCTTTTACTGTAAGCCGGATTTACCAACACTGCCATTAAACTGTGATGCAATGTTTGTCAACACGGCTGACAGTAAAAGTCATTTTAAGTCGACTTCGTCAGCATCCGCAGCCTAATATAGAGGGCTAAGCTGAGACAGACAGAGAGGAAATATTACTGAAGCTAAAAAAAATATTTCTAAAATTGGTTTACTAACATCACTTCTCAAACATCTGTATATCTGTACATACATGCAAAAATCTGTATATCTGCACATACAGATTCTTGGTCTGAAAATGGCTGAAAATCTGTATAAATACAGATTATTCTGTGTTTTTGGTAACCCTGCTCCATAGAGTTGCCGCTTTCTGTTCTTCAAAAAAAAAAAAAATATTTCGCTGGTAGTGTATCGAAGGTATGTGGATGATTGTTTTCTGGTGGGTAAGGAGAATGAGATCGATGCTGTCATCCAGGAGTTCGAAAAAGATCACAACAGCATAAAATTCACAGTGGAAAAGGAAGAAAATGAATCTATCCGGTTCTTGGATCTCCTATTAACTAGAAGGGAAGAGAGAATAGATAAAAAATGGCTCCCAAAACAGACAACAGGACGATACCTTGATTACACATCAGAGAGTCCGCGCGCCCACAAAAAGAATACCGCTATCGCATTATTCGACCGAGTGCTAAAGCTTACTGATGCGGGGAAGAGAGAGGTAAGCATAAAAGAAGCGTCGGATATCCTGCGCAACAACAACTACCCGGAACACTTCATACAGCGTGTACTGAAACAGAGGGTACACTCACTATACAACTCACTGCAAACCAGGAGTACAGACGAGCAAATAGCTAAGTACATTTCCATCCCATACATCCCCTGCCTAAGCGAGAAGATAGGAAAAGTGTTACTCAAGAATGACATCATCGCAGCGTACCAACCGACCGACAAAATTAAAAACACTATCTTTACTATGTTGAAGGACAGGATCCCAAAGATGCAACAGACCAATGTGGTCTACAGCATTCCGTGTGGTGGATGCGACAATAGGGAGTACATAGGACAGACATCGCAAACTCTGGAAAAACGCATGGCCCAGCATAAAAATTCAATTCGCACGAGCACCTCTATAACCGGCCTAACGCAGCATGCGAGAGAGTGTGGACATCAGTTCGATTTCAACAGAACGCGTGTATTGGAGAGAATCAACAATGATTCCAATAGGCTGACTGCTGAGGTTCTCCACATCAAGCTGCGAGAGGAGAGAGCTGTGAATCTTCAACGTGACGCAGCTAGCTTCTCTAGCACGTATAATGGACTTCTCAACAAGCTACGATCAACGCAGCAATTCACAGGAGACGAGGGAGCAACGACGCTGTAGGTTTAGTTTAAATTTGTTTCAACCAGCGATAGCAAGAGGCGAATGGGGTTAAATGTAAGTCGTGATCGTTTTTAACGTAAATTGTGATCTGTGAAATTTATTGTATTTTTTTGTATTTTTATTGTAAAGAGTTCTGAAGATGGCTGAAATTATAATCGAGTAAGCTGAAACGTCAACAGTAAGAGTTTTTTAATATAATCACCGAAAAATACCAATAAAAAACGATAGCATTTACCAACTGTGACCAAAAATAGAAAACAAGTATAGGTAGTGTTCGATTGGAATCGTTTTTTGATAGCAAAACCCGAAACCAATCGATTCAAAATGGAGTCTTGGCAGTTCTCTTTCTAGAGTTTTTCTAGATGCGATATGCGAGAAACCTGCTCAAATCAAAGGGATGATGTCTGAATGAAGGACGAGCAGATCTGAGAAGATTGTCTGCTTTAAGGTTGGACAGAGAATGGGCAAAAATAGAAAATGAAAAAAGCAGATTTTTCCACACCGTGTGTCATAAAAATCAATCAGCTTATGTAGAACTGCTTTTTTCGTTTTCGATTTTTGCGGTTTCTCTTTTTAACCTTAACTATGGCAGGCACCATATGATTTGCTGCAAACAAAAGAGATTATAACTACTAGAAGGAGCAAAGCGCTACTGTCTCCATGTATTCATGGACTGAAACATGGGGTCTCGCTCTAGCATATTGTATCCCATTACTTTGATATGTGTGTATCTGGGGCAATATGTGTCAAACTAATGGGCCTAGCATATGTAAGAGCGAGATGATAAATTTTTAGTGTTAACAGTGACATGCGACCTCTAGTAGTTATAATCTCTTTTCTGCAAACAGATTCCTCATATCTCGCAACCTAATGTCGACGGTTTCTCGCCGTAATTTTATCAGCCATCTAACATAATATTTGACGACTGTTTACTGAGTTTGCAGTGTTTAATTATTTTACGCTGCTGTCACGCTAAAAATTCTTTACCTATCTGTTTTTATTTACAAAAATCTATAATCTGTACCGTACAGAATCTTTACCAAAAATTCTTAAAAATCTGTACCTTTCTAGATAAATCTGTACTTGTGGCATCACTGGTCTCAGCAAATTATTTCGAAGGCCGTGATAATGCTAGTCATCACTACTCTACATCACACACACTCTAACATTCACTAATATATTTTGAGATGCTTCATAACCACTTTCGTAACAATCATTGATTAAATATTTATTGGTGGGTGCAATTTCAGCTTTTTTTTAATAAAAACCATTACATATAAGTTTTTGTCTCTATTACTTATGCATCATGCAAGTAATTTCTTTTTTCACACGGCACATCTGTCTGATTTGTTTCAATCTACAATAGATACTAGATGACGCCCTTGAAATGGCTTTCCAAGCGATTGACAACCTGGATGGAACTGTAGACGAACCGTGTTGTACGAATATGAAGGAACCTATTTATCAGAATGTAAGCGATGTTGAAAAGGATGCCTTTCACGTTTCGAAATATATCTCAAATTTTGAAAATGAGTCTTATTATCAGGTGTCAAAGGCACTAAATCCATACTATGAAGTACCAAAGACTAAACCTATTTCGCTATATGAGAATGTTGACATCTTGCAGTTAGTTGCTATCAGTTCTGGCAGTGACGTATTACAAGAAGATTTAATTAAGTTATCAATTGGCATAAACAATATAGAACCCCCTAAAGAGAAACCGCCACCGCCACCAACCGACAACGTTCATGAGGATCTAAAAGAAGTTATTCCAAGTAATTTTAGAGAAAGCTTCAAGCATATGAATTCAACGAAGCGCATTAAAAACGAAATACAATTCAAACGATCAAGCTTTCTTGGTGTCGAAGGGACAATGGACAGTGAAATAATAGAGTTTTCCGAAGAGCCACCATCTAAAGTTACTTCCATTATGCAAGACAAGAAAAAAATAGAAAAGGAATTTCTCCTAAGAACAGACTTGATCGATAATTTTGATGCGGGTAAGTAGATTAGCAATGTGTAGATAATTATATTATGTTATATGCAAACTGTTTGTATCATTTATTTTGAAGGTCGTGATTCGCGATTGTCGGAAGATCACTCTCGCCAAAGCAGTGAATTGTTTAATACGTCATCTGATGATACGGAGGACCCTATTAAACCCAAATTGGGCGAACAGATAGTAATGCATTTCGATGAATTTGATGATCATTTTGTGGGGCGTTGCAAGACCAGTGAATTTTATCAGGAAGGCATCGTAGATATGGATAGACAACGACTGGCGAAGGATCGAGAAATAAAGCAAACAGTAAGAAATAAAGTTTTCCTTTGCAGGTGCCAATAGGATTTATAATTGATTGCGTGGAGTTGGGGGTATTTTTTCTGTTTACTTTTGTTTGACTCATTTCTAAAGTTACACAATGCCACCGAGCCACAGTGGTTCAGTGATGTCACTTCACCCTAGTGATGCACTGGCGCGCCGGTGCCATGCCTACACAGAGAATACAATGATCACACACCACAGAAAAACAGAACGCTCCTTCTATCGGAGCTGCATATACCGCTTTAATGTGTGCGTTTGTGATGGGATAGCTTGGTGCAAGAGAACCGCACTCTCTTACTCTTAAATTCTCTGTGGCGCGTTCAGATAAATTCACCACCGCGCGTGCCTCAGAGTACACTGCGATGTATTCACTGTAGTGCACACTTGAGTGCTCGCTAGAATGTGCACTGGCGTGTGACCTTTGGTTTGTTTTGGTCTGGCAAGCGGCAGTGCGGGTGCGATTGATCTTCTTTATTCAAATCGTATTTGATAAGGCACGTTTGCGTTAGCTCAAAGGTGCCTTTTTTCATTTTGATTTCCTTAAAACTAGGGGGATACACATTTAAATATTATTTCGTTTTCATATAATGCAACTAAAGAAATTTTACAGCTAACTTGCTAATACAAGAGGGGATAATATAATATTCGTAAGATTACGGTGGGGGGGGGGGGGGGGTTGTTCTGTGTGTTTTTTGTATCATAATGGGATTTTTAGAAGGGAGATTATTGGAGCAATTAATTATTAACTAAACGGAACATTTTACAAGCATATTAAAACTAGAAATAACGAGAGGGGGTGGTTCAATTTTAAGATTAGGGGGATTAATTAGGGCTATTTTTAAGTAGTGGTACTTTTGGGCATTTCTTAACCCTCCAGAAGTCGCGCATATGGCCAACTGAACGAGCAGCGGCTGATGCATTAAGACGATTTCGCTAGTTATTCAGAGCAGCGTGTACTCAATGCACTAGCGCGACTGCCAGAAGATGAACGAAATTATTCATAGATCAACTAAAACTAGAAGACAGCGGGACACACAAATTGTGGGAAGATATTCAAGGGAATGGGCGAAGTCGCACATCTGTCTATCAGAGACAGTAGAGAGATGGTGGACAAGGCTGACAGGGGGGAAGAGATCCTAGCTTTCAGTTTCCGGTATCGTGAATCAACGATAAGAATTACAGATTCGGACGGATGTATCATGTATTGGGACGCCGGGCGCAGGGTTGCCAAAATTAAATCTGTATTTTTGTCCTAAAAAATATTTTAATAATATTCAATCACGCGATGAATTTTTTCGTGGTTTCTATCGTGTCGGTGCTGATTTTACCCGGCGATCGTTTGGATAAAATGCGGAATCTTATACAGAAGGTATTTGCATGCGTCTTTATTTTTTTCTTGTGTCAGGTACAATTCTTATAGATAGTTGGAATTGCACATGTATAATGATTTCGTAGTAAGAGGGATTTTTATTAATATTAAACCTTATTAAAAATTGTGAAAACAGGAATGCAAACTGATTTATTTCCGTTGTTGCGTTGTGATGAGTTTGGTGAATGCAAACTGATTTCATCATGTTTGACTGCTGATTATCTAATAAGAGTTGCTTAGGAAGTGATAAGTAGGAATTCATACCAATCCGACCCATATTAAGACCTCAACAGCATGGTAGCCATCATTGTCCATCGTTCACGGGGAAGGATAAAGGATAAGGTAGACGGGAAGTGTTGATGCTCCACCTACTTAACGGAAGGACGACGATTCATCAGACTCTTCCATAGGTGTCGCGGAGTTGGTGGTTTGGACGGGAATAGGGTCTAGGATTCGCTCCAAGCAAGCGATGCAACCTATAAAGCATAGTTTATTAGGTAGTAGTTTAGTTAGTTTTCGAGAACACTATCGCTTGAAAAAGAAGATCTTGTTTAGTTTTTGGTTCTTTTTAAACTCTGGGTAGCCGGCTACCATGAGTGTCCTGTTTTCTAAACAAAATCAATTTCAACTCCACACAGCCGACCGTGGGAGTATTGCCTAGAAAAGCTAATCTTATCTGCGTAATGGGCCGGATCACTATTTATTGCCACATTATTTAGACTAATTTCGCTATTCCTTCTCTACGATATATTACTGGGTTGCAAACTACCGAGTAATACCACGTTATACAGATAAAGAGTTATGATAGGTCGAGATGTTATAAATCAACGAAAGTATTTCTTATTTTCCATATCGGATTGTTTGTGAAATACACTATACGAACGATTATATCGAACATTGAAGGGAAATACAGAGGATCGTTAACCTGATGCACGGGCTTGTTACCAGTAACGGAACTTGAAATTAGATTCATTAAAACAGACATGGCGAATTTTCAATACGTATTGACCCGTGATCATCGATACCAGTCAAATCAAAGTTCCATTGGCGCCGACCTCCGAACAACTATTCATTTTTACGGTATTGTCTTCGCTAGATCCGTTCGCACCCTTTCATTCTGTCATTATCAGCAGAAGGCCGACAGCATCCTGTCGTCACCGGTCTAAGGACTAAATGTCATCAATAGACCTATACTCGCGTAGAGACATGAGCAAGGATGCAAAATGCCTACCCTAATAAACATCTTATGATCCAAAAGCCTAACGACCTGTTCAGGGTATAATCCAAACAATATGTGGAATCGTTGGATTATATGGGTTAAAGTTCGTGTATTATTTTTTTTATTAGGGTACCTTTTCTGCGGCTGTAATTTTTCTACCTAAATTCTCATTTCTCTCTCTGGATGCTGCTGTCATTCGCTAGTGCAGGACGCCCAGCGCTGTACGGCTGCCTGTGTGCAAAGCAGTAACATGACAAAAAACTACCGTCCCCAGTACAGCCACCAGACGCGAGCGGTACAGCTTCTCTTTCCTTATTTTACATTTTTTAATATTTTCAATCTTTTTAATATTTTTATTCAAAAATGACGACAATGAATGCGGCTCATTTACGCCACGGCCGGCATCAACGCTTTCGTGTGCGGGTTCTCCCTTTGACTATGCAGAGAAAAATGTACAAAGCGAGAGAACAAACTTTACTACGCCACACTCTCACCGAGCAGTCGGAGTACAGTAGCAAAACAAAAATGTATTCTACTGCTGTACGGGAAAATATACTCGGTTTGGCTACCGTTCTGGCAAGAGCTGTAGTGATGCGTCGCTGTAGCGGGCTGTACGGCTTGTGCAAATGTAAATATACCGAAAAAATGTAGTTTATCGGTACCGTTGGCATCCCTGGACATGAGATAGAAATGAAAGCTAACCAATGAACATGACAGAAAAACACTTATTCTTTGTGCTGACATAACTGAAGGTTCTTGCCAACCGGTCCTCGATCCCTCTCGCGAATTGTTAATTCTCAAACCTTATACATGATTGAAGTCATCATTCCACTCAAATAAGGCCATGTGTTTTCCCTATACACATTGAATGCTCTGTGGATCAGTTCCCCCGTAGGTAAAACAAACCCTAAACAAACATAGAAATTCACTTGTGTCTCATCGGCATAAACAGAACTTCTGCTCGAACGGGACATCACGTTTGATCAGTCGTTTGATTGAAACACATAGTGTGTTTTAGTTTTAAGGGATTTGCGTCAAGCCGGCGCTAATCTATTCCGACAATACGTTAGTGTCGGTTTCTGAAGAGGCGAAGCCGAAACGCAACATAGTATGAAATAAGGATTTGTGCCCTCCTGTACAAAGACTGGTTTTTACCAACAAATTTTCACCCTAGTGAGATATTTTGGTTTTTACCAAATTTTCCTCCTTAGGGTGAAATATAGCATAGTGCTTTCGCATAGGCCTGCTAAGCCAAGACAAGTTTCGGCTTCACTTGTGTCTCATCGGCATAAACAGAACTTCTGCTCGAACGGGACATCACGTTTGATCAGTCGTTTGATTGAAACACATAGTGTGTTTTAGTTTTAAGGGATTTGCGTCAAGCCGGCGCTAATCTATTCCGACAATACGTTAGTGTCGGTTTCTGAAGAGGCGAAGCCGAAACGCAACATAGTATGAAATAAGGATTTGTGCCCTCCTGTACAAAGACTGGTTTTTACCAACAAATTTTCACCCTAGTGAGATATTTTGGTTTTTACCAAATTTTCCTCCTTAGGGTGAAATATAGCATAGTGCTTTCGCATAGGCCTGCTAAGCCAAGACAAGTTTCGGCTTCACTTGTGTCTCATCGGCATAAACAGAACTTCTGCTCGAACGGGTCATCACGTTTGATCAGTCGTTTGATTGAAACACATAGTGTGTTTTAGTTTTAAGGGATTTGCGTCAAGCCGGCGCTAATCTATTCCGACAATACGTTAGTGTCGGTTTCTGAAGAGGCGAAGCCGAAACGCAACATAGTATGAAATAAGGATTTGTGCCCTCCTGTACAAAGACTGGTTTTTACCAACAAATTTTCACCCTAGTGAGATATTTTGGTTTTTACCAAATTTTCCTCCTTAGGGTGAAATATAGCATAGAAATTTGTTTACCCAGTCCAAAGAGAAGTTGGGCGACCGGCGGATACGTCTTCCCTTACAGTGTCGTCACATAAACGAACACCCAAAATTTACATGCGACAAAATATCTGCAATAAGAAAGCAAAAAAAGCTGAATATCCAAGGCGGCTCATTTTCTAAGATAGCACCGCCGATGAAACACCCAACAAGGGACGCGGACGAATATAGCTGTGCACCGACCGGCTGGTTTGCCACCTATTTTTCAGGCGAAGAATTTCGGGCGACACCTGGTAATCGCTAGTCGCCGTTGAAACACCAATTATTTGAATATGCCAGTTTTTCTTATTGCCGTATTTTTTCACCTTTTAGATCATTTTTCACCACATCTGGAATGTACGCTGTGTTTCTAGATGTTTTCTGTGCATTTTCGCTGTCCTTTCATCCGGGATCGACAGCCCCAAATGCGGGGAAAAGATTTTTTTTTCATTTGCCGGAAATCGATTTTCACAAACTGTCACCACTCCCGTCAGTCAAAAATACATATGCCGAGAAATGCGCTTATAAGCCACTTCGATATAACCGCTAAACCGCGCTGTTATTCACACTTTCGATAACCGGGAGGCAGCAAACTGTGTCGAAAATGGTGAAAACTAAGCGACTCGAAGGGAGCCCTACGAGAGCAACCGCTCGCGACGAAGATACACCTGAAAATCCATGCGAAATTATAGCTATTTGAACTGTTAATATTAAAGTAAATCACATTTGGTTGTAATGCCAGACTACAACAAATGCATACATAATAAGAAAATATAAGCTTCCGTTTCCCACTGGCCAGTCAACTGACCTTAGCTAACCTAATAGCATTGTGGCAACTATTTAAACGACAGGCTATCTATGACATTAGCGCGCTGAGAGTTATTAGACCACTGATACAGGCGCCGCACAGTGGCCGGAAGCTGGCCAAAACCTCAAAAAATTATTTTTGAAATAATGATATTTTATATTTTTCCCAAATTTCTCATGTATTGAATGATGTATATTCGAAATTTTATGATCATTGGATTAGAACACGATTTTTAACACGAGTTTAAACGTAACAAAGTCCGGATTTTTTAATGATTTTCATTTCCGAAACCACCATTGCTCTGTTCACTTCAAATGCATGTTGCTCTTTTGATTTTGGTCCGATTTTAGCACAACTAGTTTCATTGTGTAGAGGAGCTAAGGAACTTGGTTAGTGAGTAAACTACATTTGGTAAATTTGCTTGGAACTATGACCTTTTAGTTTAAATATGTTTAAGGTGGTCAGATCAAAAATACTTTGTTCACTAATGTATTCTGTACAAATTTCGGAATCATTTCGGAACGGTCACATAGTATACATTCTATGTGAAATTACCTCTACTTTTCGAATATCATTGTCTCGTTCTGCGCCTAGGTGCGCAAAAAGGTTTAAGAAGATTTTGAAGCTTTGTTGCTGATATGGAGACACATGGTGTTTTGTGTAAAATAGTTAGACAATCTACAGTAAACCAACACGTTCAACAATGGTTTTTAAGTAGTGTTCTTCATTTTTTATGATATTGTTGACATTGGTGAACAGTAACGGAAAATCTATCATGAAAACGGGATTATAGTTATAAGAAAGGTTCAATGACACTGTATGGAAAAATGCATTTAATATTTTACGACTTTTGACATCAAAAATGAGCTCAGCACCCCAAAATTAGCTTAAATTGTGATTTTCAGCCAAATTAGGTAACATTTGAGGTTTTGTCCGACTTTTGTTTGAAGAGCCGCCACTGTGCGCCGGTTTAAGGTTCCCCCACACTGACGCGATTTTGACGCTGCGACTGCGAAAGTTTCGCGATGCGACTTGTCGCCAGCATTTCTGTTCACGGCGACAGATGACAGCCCCTACACTGACGCGAATTTTCCGCGCTGCCAGATGCCAAACTGCAGCGATTTTTTTCATTCACAGCTTTCAGGATTTTTGGCGCTGACGCCGTGTATTCGCAAAACTATTCAACATGGCGCAAACTGAAAAGTTAATACAATTAGTTAAAACATATCCAATTTTATACGATTTATCGCACGATGATTACAAAAATATCAGGAAAAAGATAAAGCTTGGTATTATATTGGCATGTAGCTAAAGGAAAGTGGTATGTTTATCTGTTACTACACTGTGTGTGTGAGCGAATGTCCAAAATGTACACAAGGATTTCTGATGGATGGCGGAACCGATTTGATTCATTCTAGTTATAGGCTACCATTGAAATACATTCAACTTTAAGCTCCGGTTTTGGAGTCACAAAATGATGAGTTGTTTCCCACATGAAATTCTCAATTTTGAATGAATCAAAACCTAATATGATGTGCACCAAATTATTTATATGTGCTGCTCCAGGTCACTGATTGTCAATAAAAGTCACGGTTATTATGGGAACATCGGGAAGCGAACAAAAAAATCAGTAGCCTTCGTTTCTCGAAGAATGTTTATTAAGGTGAAAATGGCTACTTAAGAAATTTCTGTTGGATTGGCTGTCATGGGTCATTTACGAAATTCTCATATAAGACGATACCATCTAAATATAAAAAGTGTTTAAAAGTTTCCAACGTATTCGTCTACTTCAGGTGGTTTCGGATGTTTTGAATTTTCTGTCAAATTTCAGCTATAATGGAACCTATAGGTCGATTGAGTGGTTTTGTGCATTGGAAACATATATAATGACCATGCAATTTGAAATATATACAATATCTTGTGTAATTTTTTTTGTCACTGAAATATTCTACGATAAATTAGTTGCTTGTCTCGGATCCGTTTCCAAGCTAGCAAAAGCAGGTCTCGCATTAAATTGTGCATATTTGGAAGTTTTTAAGCATACATGCGACTTGTTGAATGTTTAGTGTTGTACTTTTCTTTCGAAGGGTCCAAAAGCGACTGTTTTACGGAAATGGTCACATAAGATATTGGTTCAAAGCGAACGACTCATCATCTATCACGACATAATTCCAACGTTCTATTTGTCCTGGCAACTTTTGGGAAATTCAAAATTTTAATCCTTGGCTTTTACTTGGCACATCCAAAATGCCGTCATCACTATTTTTCCCATAACTATCATTATCGACACATAAACCGATAATCGGGTCCAACGACAGCCATAAGGACTACCGAAAATTTGTGCATCTAACTGAACTGCTTAGAACTTGTTTCATTAGGTCACTTGATGGAAACGGCTCTAAAACTATACCCAATTGTAGAAAAACTGCCACCGGTAGCGAAATCTAAGACGAAATAATCAATTATTTATTTTGCTATATTTGCAAACTATTGTAACAAAATATACTCATTTGGAATATTGCAGGAGACAAAGTAAAGAGCAGATGGAAAAATTTGCGAGATACATACATGAGATATTTAAAGGTTAACAGAACAAAAACCGGTCAAGCTGCCAAATCGGATACAAAAAGGGCAATGGGCTGATTCAATGGAATCGTTTAAACCCTATTTATCATTCGCTAAAACTAGTACAAATGTTTCGAATATTCACGAGTCCTATATTGCGTTGGACAATAGTGCAAGTGACAATGCCTCACAACCCACACCTTCAATACCATCGCACGAAGAATCAAGTACATCACATGAAATCCCAGCTTTGTCTACCGCTGCGAAAAAAAGACCGAGAATGGAGGAGCCCGTTTCATCGGCAGATTCGCTAATAAATTATTTCAAAAATAAGAAGAAAAGAAATGAATACGATGATGTAGACATGCTGTTTCTTGCTCATGCAAAAACAGTCAAAACCTTTTCAAAGAAACGACAAATTTTAACTAAAATGAGCATATCCCAGCGTATTGCTGAACAAGAGCTAGCAAGCTTGAATGACCAAGACCACGGAGAAAGCAGCACAAATATTGCGTCACAGGATGTGCATGTCTCAGGTTCAGCAAGTCCAATCCAACACGATTCTTCTACAGCATTACAGATAGAATCACAAGATGAAGATATATTCTTAAATCACACGGAAATCGCGATTGATGATGTTGCTGAGCCGTATTGTGTGAGCGACATCGAAAACACGGACTATGTCATCGAAAACGAGGGATGCATCGACATGACGATTGGAGCGCACGTCCGTGCGTCGGTCGCTAATTACTTCACAACCTTTGATCCACAATATAACTAAAACATTCATTAAAACTTATTTATGATATAAGAGAAAACGTTAACAATAAAATATTTTGCAACCTGAAGTTTTAATTCCTTATTTACTTTCCTGCTAACGACTATTGAACGATGAAATATTCGCAATAGTGTATCACCTTCCGAATCTGCTCGGCCGATGTCTGTTTTATACATTCACTTCCAATGTTCTTCTCACAGGGCATTTATCCACCTACATGGGTGCATAAAAAGGCTTACTCAGTGAATTCAATGAAAAATAATTCGTTTTATTTTAATATATTTTGTTTAATGCATCTTTATTAAGATAAACATACACCAATGTAATTCATCACCTTGTGTTTCAATAGCTATACTAGGGTTCGTCGCGGTGCGGATGTGGGCGGTAAATGGATTGTCCGCACCGCAACCGCAAAAAAAATAATAAAACCGCACCGCTTACCGCAACCGCACTTTATTTACCGCACCACACCGCGCGGTAATGCGGTAAATGCGGTAAAATTTTTATATTCTTAAAAAATACACACCTAGAAAAAATAGTGTAAATTTACGTCTCCTGACCATGACATACAGTGACACAATCTCAAATTCGTATTCGTCTACTTCAGGTGGTTTCGGATGTTTTGAATTTTCTGTCAAATTTCAGCTATAATGGAACCTATAGGTCGATTGAGTGGTTTTGTGCATTGGAAACATATATAATGACCATGCAATTTGAAATATATACAATATCTTGTGTAATTTTTTTTGTCACTGAAATATTCTACGATAAATTAGTTGCTTGTCTCGGATCCGTTTCCAAGCTAGCAAAAGCAGGTCTCGCATTAAATTGTGCATATTTGGAAGTTTTTAAGCATACATGCGACTTGTTGAATGTTTAGTGTTGTACTTTTCTTTCGAAGGGTCCAAAAGCGACTGTTTTACGGAAATGGTCACATAAGATATTGGTTCAAAGCGAACGACTCATCATCTATCACGACATAATTCCAACGTTCTATTTGTCCTGGCAACTTTTGGCAAATTCAAAATTTTAATCCTTGGCTTTTACTTGGCACATCCAAAATGCCGTCATCACTATTTTTCCCATAACTATCATTATCGACACATAAACCGATAATCGGGTCCAACGATAGCCATAAGGACTACCGAAAATTTGTGCATCTAACTGAACTGCTTAGAACTTGTTTCATTAGGTCACTTGATGGAAACGGCTCTAAAACTATACCCAATTGTAGAAAAACTGCCACCGGTAGCGAAATCTAAGACGAAATAATCAATTATTTATTTTGCTATATTTGCAAACTATTGTAACAAAATATACTCATTTGGAATATTGCAGGAGACAAAGTAAAGAGCAGATGGAAAAATTTGCGAGATACATACATGAGATATTTAAAGGTTAACAGAACAAAAACCGGTCAAGCTGCCAAATCGGATACAAAAAGGGCAATGGGCTGATTCAATGGAATCGTTTAAACCCTATTTATCATTCGCTAAAACTAGTACAAATGTTTCGAATATTCACGAGTCCTATATTGCGTTGGACAATAGTGCAAGTGACAATGCCTCACAACCCACACCTTCAATACCATCGCACGAAGAATCAAGTACATCACATGAAATCCCAGCTTTGTCTACCGCTGCGAAAAAAAGACCGAGAATGGAGGAGCCCGTTTCATCGGCAGATTCGCTAATAAATTATTTCAAAAATAAGAAGAAAAAAAATGAATACGATGATGTAGACATGCTGTTTCTTGCTCATGCAAAAACAGTCAAAACCTTTTCAAAGAAACGACAAATTTTAACTAAAATGAGCATATCCCAGCGTATTGCTGAACAAGAGCTAGCAAGCTTGAATGACCAAGACCACGGAGAAAGCAGCACAAATATTGCGTCACAGGATGTGCATGTCTCAGGTTCAGCAAGTCCAATCCAACACGATTCTTCTACAGCATTACAGATAGAATCACAAGTTGAAGATATATTCTTAAATCACACGGAAATCGCGATTGATGATGTTACTGAGCCGTATTGTGTGAGCGACATCGAAAACACGGACTATGTCATCGAAAACGAGGGATGCATCGACATGACGATTGGAGCGCACGTCCGTGCGTCGGTCGCTAATTACTTCACAACCTTTGATCCACAATATAACTAAAACATGCATTAAAACTTATTTATGATATAAGAGAAAACGTTAACAATAAAATATTTTGCAACCTGAAGTTTTAATTCCTTATTTACTTTCCTGCTAACGACTATTGAACGATGAAATATTCGCAATAGTGTATCACCTTCCGAATCTGCTCGACCGATGTCTGTTTTATACATTCACTTCCAATGTTCTTCTCACAGGGCATTTATCCACCTACATGGGTGCATAAAATGGCTTACTCAGTGAATTCAATGAAAAATAATTCGTTTTATTTTAATATATTTTGTTTAATGCATCTTTATTAAGATAAACATACACCAATGTAATTCATCACCTTGTGTTTCTATAGCTATACTAGGGTTCGTCGCGGTGCGGATGTGGGCGGTAAATGGATTGTCCGCACCGCAACAGCAAAAAAAAAATAAAGCCGCACCGCTTACCGCAACCGCAATTAATTTACCGCACCACACCGCGCGGTAATGCGGTAAATGCGGTAAAATTTTTATATTCTTAAAAAATACACACCTAGAAAAAATAGTGTAAATTTACGTCTCCTGACCATGACATACAGTGACACAATCTCATATTCGTACACCTCTAGTGTATATGTTTAATACTGTTTCATAAATGTTTGCGCTATTTAATATAGGTATTGTTTTGTAAATGTGGTAGTAGAATCATCATCTGTCATTTTCTTATCATTTCCATATCAACTTTTGAATAGGGCCAATAAGATTTGTAACAAACTATTGTTTTGCTGATTTCTCTTATTTTGTTATAATTTCAACACAGAAAATATTTGAAATTGATTCTACCAAGGGTAAATATGTTGATTCAAGTGTATTTTTCATGAAATTCAACTCGGCAGCGGAGTAATGAGCAAAAGAAGTTTGTTTACAAAAATCTCATTAGCCCTTTTGAAGAATTAATATTGATTTGTAATCAAAAGTGTGCAAAATTCCGAACACTACACATAAAAAATCATTACTTGGTGTGAAAATGGCACAATTTCATATTCGTACACTTTTTTTTTTTTTTTATTCATTTTGTTTATTTGATAGGCACAAATGCGTTAGCTTGGCGGTGCCAAATGCTTTTGTTTTTACATTTTGGATATCTTAAAACTAGGAGGTTACAATGTTGAAATATTTTTTTTACAAAGGAAAAAAAAGTTTACAGCTATCTTAAGACTAGAAATAAGATTCAATATACAAGAGAGGGCAAAAGATTTTTTTATGAAAAAATTTAAAACAAGGGATTCACTTTGATATACAAGAGGGGGAGTAATAGTATTTTACGAAATATTTTACGGTTATCTTAAAACTAACAATATAGTTTAGTACACAAAAGGGGGAACAAATATTTATGAGAAACTTCACAGAAATCTTAAAACTAGGGATTCAATTCTATTTACAAGATGGAGGACAAGAGTTTCAATAAAGAGTAAAAATTATAGCTATCTTAAAACTAGGAATACAGAATACTAATTTGAATTTTTTAACTGAAACTTATGCTTGGTCAAGATATTCAGAGGGTGGCTTATTTCCGCATCAGTGTAGCAGCAGTTGTATCAAGGGCAGGGGAGAGACAGGGAAAGAAGAGCAAAACTTGCAACTTTCGCTCGAACGGGGTTCGTACACTTTTGAAAAGTCTATCAATTTGTAATTGAAGACCTGTTATTTCTTTATTTTTTTTTGTGTCGCTTAAAAAAATAGATTTTATGACTACAAAAAAATGTTCATTGGCACAGTTTCCTTTATACTAGTTTAAGAAAATCTCTCAAATTAACGTAATGGTTAAAAAATGTAAATAACTGCCATTATGAGACGGAAACTAATTATTACTCACCAAAATGAGGCTATGAAATCTTTGAAATTGTTCAAAGGTGGCGTCTAACTATTTAACATGTCGTCAAAAACTTTGATGTGGCGAAACGTAGAGCAGATATTGTGAAAAACTTGAGCCGTAAAAAATTTACGATGAAGGATAAACGTTTTTTAATTAGAAAAATTTGGGATAATCGAGTAATTAATGTTATATACATGGTAAATACATTGAATCATAGCATTTAAGTATAAGTCTGTTCTGGTACGGTTTGTAATGTATGGAGAACGGACAATTTCAATCCCTGTGATCTGAGCAAGAAGCTGTTCATCAATGAGAAGAACAAAATATTGATTTTTTATTTACTAAACAACATTGAAACATTTTATCGGAATACTGGAAAGATTGCCAACTTTGTCTACGAGTCCAAATTCAACATCTTTGACTCAAATGACTGTTGTTTCGAGTGGAGAAAATCGAACTCAGACTTGGACGTAATAGTCATATAACAGCAGCTAAGCGCAGGAACAGTGGAGTTATTGTATGGGGTATTATATGTCCACTAGAAGTGCTAGAAATTTGGTCTTCATTGATGGAATGATGGATCAGAATGTGTATTTTAATATGAATATCTTAAAATAAACTTCAAAGCAAAGCTTCCGTAAAATGGTACTTTTACTAAGAAATGGTGGATATTGAAAATTCGATCAGGAGAAGAACCTAAAGCATAAGACGTACAAACAACGTTCAGAGTAAATTTATAATTGTTTAAATGTTATGGATTCTCCACTACGGACCCCGTTTATTAACTGTTTTGAAAAATAAATGGGAGTAATTGTATAAAAAGTGCAAAACTTTCCGGATTATAATGAGAATGATGTTAGAAACTACTATTTAGAAGAATGGGATAAAATTTAAGTTGAATGCACAGAAAACTAGTGGTCAGCATTCCAATACGATTGAAAACTGTAATTGCAAACAAAAGCTACCACATTGAATATTTGAGAGGCTGAGAGTAAGTGGGCTAAAATTTTGTTCAGAGCAAAAGTGGGTTAAAATATTCTGTTAGATCAGAAATGGTATAGTCATCACACCTAGGCAATAGTGGATCAAATATTAATTCGCGCAAAAATTGTTCGACAAAATTTTCAGGGCAAGACTGGTATAGAATATTAACCCATTTTTGCGCTAAGAAAAGAATCAGAATTTTCTTATTCGGACTTGTGGGAAATGAAATTTTATTAAATTTTTCGATGCCTTAGAAATCGTGTAATATAGGATCCGTATAGGTCAATAGGCATCGGAAATTGACGGTTGCCGCCATTTTGAAATTTTGACTTCCGGTTCCCACAAAGTAGTGAGAACCACCATCAATATGGGTGTCATTTGAAAGGGGATGGTGAGCAGACATCGAAAATTGACCTTCACCGCCATTTTGAAATCCAAGATGGCGACTTCCGGTTACCATAATATAGTGAGAACCACCATCAATATGGGTGTCATTTGAATGATCAACAGACACCAAAAATTGACCATTTTCGCCATTTTGAAATACAATATGGCGATTTCCGGTTACCACAAAATAGTGAGAACCACCATCAATATGGGTGTCATTTGAAAGGGGATGGTGAGCAGACACCGAAAATTGACCACCACCGCCATTTTGAAATCCAAGATGGTGACTTCCGGTTACCACAAAATAGTGAGAGCCACCATCAATATGGGTATCATTTGAAAGGGAATGGTGAGCAGACATCGAAAATTGACTTTCACCGCCATTTTGAAAACCAAGATGGCGACTTCCGGTTACCACAAAATAGTGAGAACCACCATCAATATGGGTGTCATTTGAAAGGGAATGGTGAGCAGACATCGAAAATTGACTTTCATCGGCATTTTGAAATCCAAGATGGCGACTTCCGGTTACCACAAAATAGTGAGAACCACCATCAATATGGGTGTCATTTGAAAGAGGATGGTGAGCAGACATCGAAAATTGACCTTCACCGCCATTTTGAAATCCAAGATGGCGACTTCCGGTTACCACAAAATAGTGAGAACCACCATCAATATGGGTGTCATTTGAAAGAGGATGATCAGCAGACACCGAAAATTGACCATTACCGCCATTTTGAAATCCAAGATGGCGACTTCCGGTTACCACAAAATAGTGAAAACCACCACCAGTATGGGTGTTATTTCATACACCTTTAAAATTTAAAGATCCAAGGAATATTAATAAACCCAAAAATGGATTGAAGTGAACCAAAAGCAATTTTATGGAAAATTAGCATTTTTTCGCTTTTTTCCTCATATAACCCATTTTAAAACCACTAAAATTAATATGGAATTGCATATATAATGTTTTTATTGATGCGAGAAACAAATCACAAAATTTTAATTTCGCGCGGGTCTATCATTCTTATCCAGGGGGTGGCATCCGTATGTTGATGTACAGACGTTGACAGTATCCAACATATAGTGGGCCCGGTCCATGCTCTTGCATTGGGTTGTTTTATCTTTATTGTCTTCATGCCTCATCCACGAAGTATGAAGTGTGTGGTGCTGCATCCATGATGACTCCACCACCCTTGACGTGAGAGTGTCTAGGAATGCTCGAGTCGAATAAATGGTAGTTAAACTGAATCGGATAGCGTTTCCGAGTGAACGTAACGATTGAGCATTTACTCGGATGTAAAACCATTCTGTTTAGGTCACACCACGTACTAAAGCTCTCCAGTTCACTCAGAAGAAACTCGGAATCGGTTTTATCCCGTATTTGTCAAAAAATTTTCATATCATGGGTGAAAGAAAGGCGGGGTCCTTGTAATTTAATATTGATGTCATAAAAGTAGAGGAGGAAAATTAATGGACCGAGATGGCTACCTATTAAGATGCCGGATGTAGTGAAGAATGGTGCAGATAGGCAGTCCTTAATGCTGATTTGGAATTGCATTCCATCGAGGAACCAACGCAGAAGTTGTCCATGAATACAAAGTTTGTCCAGCTTCGCTATTGCGACATCATGGTTGATTTTGTCGAAGGCCGAACCGATCCATGTGAATAGCATCGGTTTGTAATCCGTCAGTAAATCCATCGAGTACATATGTTGTAAACGAGAGCAGGTTGGTCGTTGTCGATCATTTAGGTATAAAACCGTGTTGTTGCAATGTAATGTTTGCAGTGAAAGAAAATCGTATCTAAAACGGCTACTACTGAACACCCCCTTTCAAACGTTACCCATGTTTATGATGGATTTCAAAATACCCTAATTGTCGATTTCCGATGTCTACTGACCACCCCTTTCAAATGACACCCATATTGATGGTGGTTCTCACTATTTTGTGGTAACCGGAAATCGCCATCTTGGATTTCAAAATGACGTAATAATCAATTTCCGATATTTACTGACACCCGCTTTCAAATGACACCCATATTGATGATGGTTCTCTCTACTTTGTGGTTACCGGAAGTCGCCATCTTGAATTTCAAAATGGCGTAACAATCGATTTCCGATGTCTACTGACCCTTTTTAAATGACACCCATATTAATGGTGGTTCTCACTATTTTGTGGTAACTGAAAGTCGCCATCTTGGATTTTAAAATGGCGGTGATGGTGAATTTTTGGTGTTTGCTGACCATCCCCTATAAAATGACACCCATATTGATGGTGGTTCTCACTATTCTGTGGTAACCGGAAATCGCCATCTTGGATTTCAAAATGACGTAATAATCAATTTCCGAAATTTACTGACACCCGCTTTCAAATGACACCCATATTGATGGTGGTTCTCACTATTTTGTGGTAACCGGAAATCGCCATCTTGGATTTCAAAATGACGTAATAATCAATTTCCGATATCTACTGATACCCCTTTTCAAATGACACCCATATTGATGGTGGTTCTCACTATATTGTGGTAACCGGAAGTCACCATCATGGATTTCAAAATGGCGGTAATGATCAATATTCGGTGTCTGCTAACCACCTCCTTTCAAATGACACCCATATTGATGGTGGTTCTCACTTTTTGTTATAACCGGAAGTCGCCATCTTGGATTTTAAAATGGCGGTGATGGTGAATTTTTGGTGTTTGCTGACCATCCCCTATAAAATGACACCCATATTGATGGTGGTTCTCACTATACAGGTATACCTCGATTTAACATACTCACGATTTAACATACCCTCGATTTAACATATTTCGATTTAACGTAATTTTTACCTCGATTTAACATACATGTAAAAAAAATTTTAATGTCAATGTTACTAAAACGAAATGTTAAGAATCAATATCAATTTTATTCTATGATCCACTTCCAATGCTTAAAGAAACATAATTTATTTTCATTTTTTCGTTAGATTAAGTTTAAGATTCTGAGATACAAAAGCATTCTTATTGTGAAAACGCACAGCAAAGTTCACGAATTTGTGGTTCAAGTTATTTCCTGATAATAGTTTTATGGGTTTTTATGTGTAAGCTAAAAATAGATAACTGGAAAGATATGGTTGATGGAAGGTATAGGGCGGTGACGAGATACTGGCGGACGGTGAGTCCCACTAATAGGCATTGGGGCTGTAGCAGTTATTACGAAACTGTTGGAAATTTGTAATGAAGTCATGACAGTTCCTCGATGTTAACGCACCCAACTAGAGCTTGAAAGAACGTAGGGTCGACAACTTCATTATGGATCGATTCCTCTTGCAAAAAAATGCAATATACGGTAATGATGGAAGATACAAGTCTTCCTTCAATGTACAACTCCTGGTAAGGTCACGATGTTTATTTATCAATACCGGTGCCAGTCATTACTTAATCTAAACAGAGGAAGCACACAAAAGCAATGTTAGTCCGACACTGATTGTGATTATATTCTTCATATATTACTGCGTATTCTATATATCTGTATATATTACTCTCAACAACTGCAAGGGTAGAGAATGGTCGTTAGTAGAGATTGGGATTCGAATAAACTGTACTGGCATTTGCGTACGATTTAAGATGATCGAAGACTCTGGATACTTGGCCCCCAGGAGTACCCTAATAAATGTTCACGTTTATATAGAAATCTAGGAGATAGATCCAATAAATAATAAGCTAATAAAATGTGTAAAAAAGGAGATAGATCCAAAAAAATGAAAAGAAGATTTCCGTCTTTGTCGCCTGTTACAACGTGGGAGCAGGAAACCAGTGGATCAATTCTTGGCTTTAGATATCACATGCTACGCGGCTATTTTGGAGATCGATAATAGTGACATCAACATTCCAGTGAATTCCACCTCCTCGTCGTACATAAGGATTAAACTTTTTTTTAAACATTTTTTTATTGTTATTAAAATATCTTATTCATTCTGATGAGTTCGACTTTTAAACTAAGGTATTGTATCTGTCGTGTACAAAATGATTTAATCCAACTTTTTCCTTGAGGAGAACTATACATACTACCCATGATCGCATAGTTGTCCCGTTTTCTATGGGATTTCCTATCTTTATGGGACTGATATGCGATCATGGGCAGTATAGCGCTACAATGGCTCGATTTGGTTGTTTTTTTCTGCAAGTAGAACTTCTGTGCTTACAAAACTTCGTGACTAGTCGTTTGCTCGTGAACTCAAGTAGTGTTCTCATTTGGAGTTCTGCGATTATCTGACGGACAGGTTGGTCTACCAAGATAAAGATGAGAAAAAATAGAAACACAAATTTTTTACTTACTAAAATTAGGCATTGTGCTCTTCATGCACACAATGGTTAATCCAACTTTGTTGACTATTCTTATAAGTTATCCTGAATTCTGAGAAAATTTTGCGACGAACTTTATGAAATGAATATCTGTTAGAATTGGCGAATACTTGGCAAGGTTAAGTTAAATATGTCGTTTATGTTCAGAAGTGCAATCTAATTGTTTAATTGAGAATATGTGGTTTCTATGTCACTGTTAGGTGGATACAATCAGTAATATCCTCGTAAATATTTTGTGTGATGAATAAAAAAATAATTCTAGTCGAAAACAAATATTTCTTTTGTGTTTCGATTTTACATAAAATTCGATTTAACGTAAGTGATTGAATCGGAAAATGTATGTTAAATCGAGGTATACCTGTATTATGGTAACCGGGAGTCGCCATCTTGGATTTCAAAATGGCGGTAATGATCAATTTTCGGTGTCTGCTGATCATCCTATTTCAAATGACACCCATATTGATGGTGGTTCTCACTATTTTGTGGTAACCGGAAGTCGCCATCTTGGATTTCAAAATGGCGGTGAAGGTCAATTTTCGATGTCTGCTCACCATCCCCTTTCAAATGACACCCATATTGATGATGGTTCTCACTATTTTGTGGTAACCGAAAGTCGCCATCTTGGATTTCAGAATGGCGGTAATGGTCGATTTTCGGTGTCTGCTCACCATCCCCTTTCAAATTGCACCCATATTGATGGTGGTTCTCATTTTGTGGTGACCGGAAGTCGCCATCTTAGATTTCAAAATGGCGGTAATGGTCAATTTTCGGTGTCTGCTCACTATCTTCTTTCAAATGACACCCATATTGATGGTGGTTCTCACTATTTTGTGGTAACCGGAAGTCGCCATCTTGGATTTCAAAATGGCGGTGGTGGTCAATTTTCGGTGTCTGCTCACCATCCCCTTTCAAATGACACCCATATTGGTGGTGGTTCTCACTATTTTGTGGTAACCGGATGTCGCCATCTTGGAATTCAGAATGGCGGTAATGGTCAATTTTCGATGTCTGCTCACCATCCCCTTTCAAATGACACCCATATTGATGGTGGTTCTCACTATTTTGTGGTAACCGGAAGTCGCCATCTTGGAATTCAAAATGGCGTAATTATCGATTTCCCATATCTACTAACCACCACCATACCCATATTGATGATGGTTTTCCCTGATTGGTGACAAATCATTTTTGAAAACATTCTTAGAATAAAAATGGAATATATATCCTCTCAGGGCAAAAGTGGTATATCTTTTTAACCCACTTTTGCGCTAAGGTTTTTTTATCCCATTTCTGCTCTGACTGGTACTTAAACCGGTTTTGCTCTAAATAAAACGTATACCGCTTTTGCTCGCAGCGAATTTTTAACCCACTCTTTTATTATAAAAATTTCAATTGATTTTTGAAAAAATATGTATACTGTACGAATATTTTTGAAAAAATGAGCATTTGTACACACCAAAAAAATCTGAATTTTATCGTTGGCGTAATTGCAAACATGACACAATTCAACAAACCGTAATTCACGAAATGACTAAACTTAACCTTGTTCCGTTTAATTTTACATGAAGCATATACTTTACATGCGCAATGGCATAAAATTACATTTACTACCATTCAGAACAAACGCCGTATGTGGAGTAAAATTACGTGATTTACGAAATTCAACGCCATGTAAAATTAAAATCAAACGTAAAACTAAGTCATTTTTGATGCACGTATATGTCAGGGTCAGGAGACGTAAATTTACACGATTTTTTATAGGTGTGTAGTACAAAGATAATTATTGTATCTTCTCTATGCTATCTAGTAAACTATTTCTAAATAAATAAAACGTCTCGTAATACCATGTTCACACTACAGAGTTAAAACATGTTATAACAATTAGCAACAAGAAAAATGTCATCAAGATAGCGTTAAAACACGTTTTAACTCGTAGTGTGAACGTAGTATAAACTGATGTTTTACTTGTAAAATGCATATAAGCATACCGCATGGTGGTGTACGAAAATGAGATTGTGTCACTGTATACGAGCATCAAAAATGACTTAGTTTTACGTTTGATTTTAATTTTACATGACGTTTAATTTCGTAAATCATGTAAAATTACTCCACATACAGCATTTGTTCTGAATGGTAGGAAGTGTAATTTTATGTCATTGCGCATGTAAAGTATATGTAGCATGTAAAATTAAACGGAACAAGGTAATGTTTCGTCATTTCGTGAATTATTAGTTGTTGAATTGTGTCGTGTTTGCAATTACGTCAACGATAAAATTCAGATTTTTTTTGGTGTGTAGTGTTGGAAAATTGTTCATTTGTGTAACAGTATAAAATAAAATGTTATTTTTATTCACACGAAATTTAACTTTAAGAGACTCCTCAGAATGTAATGTTTATGAAAAAATCAACTTTTGCATTTTCTATTAAAAAAATCCGTTCATTTTAAGGCAAACATTATACATTCAAAAACGTTCTACTGCAGTAATAGGAAAACTTTTATTTTAGCAACCCTTCAGTTAATTGAAAAAGGGGAATAAAAATGTAATAAGAAATGAAGTTGCATATGTTTTTCTTTAAATTTTCATATGAATTTTGACATATGAAAATAAAATGTATGATTTTCGCATTTACGTAGTAAAACCACCTTTCTGTAAACTAATTCGTATGAACTGTTGCTTATCACCGGGTTTCAAGCCATATAATCATGTCAAATTCCTCTTCCTGTGAGTAGCAGCCTGAATCAACTCTACCCGCACAAATGAAATCGTCCAACAGCCAGCTTAAGTAGGGAGCACAAAGAGCAGAGTAGACAAACCACCTGTTACATCAACACTGTAGCAAGATAGTTCATTCTCCTCATCGTTCAAAGATCACAAACTGAAAAAGAAAAGGAGCTGTACTTACAGTAACAACGGAATAACCAAAGTTACTAGAATAGTACATTTCGTTTCTTCTATTTGTGATATTCCCGTCTCAGATGTCTTTCTTCCAGTACGCCTCTGCCTAACTGGAATCTTGTCAGAATCCTCATTGTATTTTCTCGTCTTACTTTTCTTTTCCACATCGTTATTTTCTTTCCCTTCCGAACGAGCTGGATAAATATCATTCTACGAAATGAGGCATCTCAACATACTCCCAACTTTACACTAAACTTTCCTTGACCTGATGTACAGTGTAAACTAACAGATTCTCGTACGCAATACAACTACAAATTATTGATAACGTAGATCGTCCACAGCCTCTTGCACGCCCAGAATTCTGCAGACTAGCACACTCCTCGATAGCCTGAATTTTGCTGACAGCTGAAAGAAATGCAGAAAACAGTTGTTGATCTGTCCATTTACCATCGACTTCATTTCAGCAGCTTTCCCAAAAATCTAACGCTGGTTGTAGCTAGGGATGCCTCTAACCCGTCGACGATTGAGTTTAAATACTTTTTCTTCTTCTTCCAATTCTGTTTATTTGCCGTCGGCCTATTTCCGCTACGAGGCCAAACACCGACGCCAGAGAGGTGACAACTCCCACTATCTGGATTGGATATCGACCCATCAACTCATGGACCGGGGACCAACGGCTTTACTTCCCTTCTGAAGTAAGGTGTGACCTCAGATTTTTCTCACCTCTGAAAAATCTCAACGACCTCGACTGGGATTGAACCCAGACCAACTGGGGTGGGTGGCGGTCACGCTTACCACCCAACCATCGGCGCCGTCTAAATACTTTTTAACTGCACTAAAATATATTTTATAAGCATAAACAAAAATTGTTTCGATCTACAACTGTCCCTCATCTGTAATACACAGTAGGGTGACAATAAAACGAATATTTTTGAAATTACTAATCTACACCCCCTAGCGTCGTTCCAAATCATGAAAAAATGACACTGTCCAAATTTGAGCGAAATCGGTTAACCCTAACCCCTCCCCCAACGAGCTTAAAGTTTGTATGGGATTTTTGGCCAAAATGTATGGGGAAACACTCACAGTTCACATTATTACCCCTAGAGGTCGCTGTAAACTTCCGAACACGGACCTAGGAAGGAGTTAAGCTTTTGAAGATATGCCGAACAAGTTTGTCGAAGACTGCAAGACAATCCAACCAACCGTTAAAGAGTTATTAACGTTTAAAGTTGGATACTGCTGCTTAACATGCCCAAAGGGCGTACTCCGCTTATCTCATATATGTGACCCACATGCAAAGGTGGGGCAAGGTTAGGAAAAACTCATATATCTCTGAAACGACGAGAGATAGAAAGTTATGATGTTCCACAAAGTTGTAGAGAAATAAAAGGACTTTTTGGTTTCACTGGGAAGTTTCAGGATTTCTCCGCATGGTGGCGGTAATGAGCCAAGCAATTTAAAGGGAATGCTCCTATCTGTACAGCGCTAAGAGATGGAGCATTTGGATGTTCTACAAAGTTGGAGAGTAGCAAAAAATACTTTATTCTCTCATTTGAAAAATGCAAAATTCCACCACATGGTGGCGCCAGTGAGCAAAATTAATTCAAGGTAATACGCCTATCTATACAATGGTAAGAGATAATGCAATCTGATGTTCTACGAAGTTGTAGAGCATTTCAAAGGCTTTCGTGTATAAATATAATTTAGGCCGCATAGTGGTGCTAACATCCATATATTATCCAGAATGAATATATTTCGATACACCTTTTGAATGTTTTCTATTTTTTCCGCACAATAGCGTTAGAGAATCAAACTAGTTTAAAATAATACTCTTATTTCTTGTGCAGAGTTTCTTTTATTATACATAACATGTTACAGATTTAAGACTCTCAGGTTATAATAAAATTTTTATTCTTTTCTTTGTAATCCCATTGATATTTCTCCTGTTGCCTCATTTATTAACCTTTTTTAATTTTTTGAAGCAACTGTTGACTAGTTCTAAGAACGCTCTCTCCTCAAAGACGTCATGAACAGTGCCGCGCGTCAGTGCTCGTTGATTGCCTCCCGCAGAACAAGCGTACTCTATGCGCCGTGAACTCATTTAGACAGGCATTGGTTGCACGATTACAGGGCTGATATTTTGGTGATAGGTGAGAACTACTAGGGTCATTCGAATGCCGATTAGTGACTTTTTCATCATATCTGGTCTCATTTATAACTTAGGAATAGGGCTCAAAATATATTCTGTCACCTTACGCGGACTACTAGACTTAAACACTACATTCCGCTAATAATGCAGCCTGGGATAAATACCTAAGTATGCTACAATCCAATTCGCGCTGTGCTTCTATTATAATCAGCATCTCCTATCACCTTGCAAACAAGCAAAGCGTGCATGGCAACTGCGCTGCCTGCCCAGTCGGGGGGGTACATGACCAGATATTTGAATTTTGCTTTGTGCGACTATTCCGGCAAGGAAGGAACGTCTCCTGCTATAATTGCAACATTGCTGCCGGCGCTCGTCGATCGCTCTGTCGAGACTGAACCGGCTGGGTAGTGTCATTTTGCTTTGTGCGTTTCATCGCGCATGTTGCTTGCTATCGCCGCAGAGATGTGGTGTATGTTGTTGCCGTTGGTGCTCGTTGGTCGCCTCGAGACGTGCCATGTGCTGCGAACCCAACTCAATTGATATTGGTTGTACGAGTATGAGACTGATACTTCGGCAGTAAGCGAAGGGTGCTAGGACAATTTGAATGCCGGATGGACAATAGTCAAATTAGATTCCAGCTCCGAGCAGCTTTTTAGGTACCTGTGCAAATTCTTAGCTTGATCTCTGAAACTATATTTTTGCAACTACTGTTTAAATTTTACATGGGATTTTGTGTGGGAAAATTAACTTTCATAAAATAATTCCTCCAGGAGCCCATTGCTTCCAAAAAATAAATCGTTATGTGACATTTATAGGAAATTCAACACAGAAACAAAGTCTCGAAAACCACAAAACGATTTGGCGCTTGAGAAAAAAGTTATTAAACAGAAACCGATTGATGCTCTGACGATTGATAAAAAAAATCATTTTTTCTAGCACCACTGCTGTTGGTTGTCCAATTATATGAAATTTTGTTTTGATTTACTCTTAATGTGTCTAAATCATTTATCTATACTGTTTGGCCACCTTGCAAGAGTTTTGATAGATAAATTGAGGCTTCTTTTGTACATAATAAGAGAAAGTTAAAAATTTTGTATATAATTAGACTATCAGCAGCAATGATGCTATGAAAAGCGAAATTTTCATCGATCTTCAGAGCATCAATCGGTTTTTGATTAATAACTTTTTCAACAAGCCTCAGATCGTTTCGCGGTTTTCTAGACTTTATTTCCTTGATAAATTTCCTATAAAAATCAGACATCTATTTATTTTTAGGAAGTAACGGACGACTCTTGGAATAATTATTTTGCAAAAGACGATTTCCTCATACGAAATCCCATGTAAACTTTAAACAGTGGGCGCAAAAATATAGTTTCACCGATCGAGCTAAAAATTTGCAGAGGGAGCTAAATGGATCCCAATAAGTTACACTGAGCAAAAAAAAAAAATTTCATATAACCATGTCTCACTCTAATGGTCAATTTTTCATCACATCTGGTACCACACATAACTTCCAAACACATGGAGTATCATTCCAACTTTGGAATGGTAGTCCATGTGAGATCATGAAAACATGGATTACCATTCCAAAGTACTAAGTAACTCAACAGTGACATTAGTTTAAGGACCCCAAAGTAGGCTAATTAAATATACCAATACCGCGGCGGAACCCTTTATACAATGAAGATCCATTTTTATCGTGACTAACACCTTACCTTTCAATATACGGGCCCTTTTAAAAATTTCGGTAGGAAAGTCATGTAAGGTTTGGTACGCTTATATCTTTTGCTGTCCTGCATATAATTAATAATTTTCTTGCCATTTTATCGAAAATAAGTTCAACAATGTTGTCATAACGAAAAACTGTTTTGAAAAATTACTCGAAAACTGCTCGTAAATGGCGAAAAAATTCAGCTCATCTCGGTCAGACCTATCAATATGATGCACCAACCGAACACTTAAATGATGAAAAATTTTAAATATAGGTCCACTGTAGATTTGTTTCATTTTGCGTTGAACTGTTTAGAGAGTACAGGGTTCTCAAAGGGCTTTACAATATCGAGAAGGAATTATTTGTGAGCTGAACACGGCTGGTTTGTGAATCTGTTTGTGTTAGCAGAGGCAATTATTTTCATTTCTGATTAGAGAGTACCATACACGACGAAAACCAGATTTTAAAACATTGCTCTCCGGCGTGACCATTTTCCAGGATGGTATGTTGCCTAATGTTCATGCCATTCTGCCGTCAGGCGTTGGCAAGCGAAACAATGCCGAGAAAACCAGAACCTGCCCTTTTCAGGACGACAATTGGTGATGAGTTTTGATTTGATATTCCTTCTCTCTCTTTTGTTGGCGCATCATATTTTTTTTTAAATAAGCTATGACTTTCTTGAAAACAACACACACTTTCCTAACCATTGATTTGTTTTATTATGAAAGACACAATAGGTAGGCCATGCTGGTTTCTTGGGAGACATAATAATGGTTGAGGTCTGGAAGCATAGATCAATTTTGAAGTTCTGCGGACGACCTTCGTTGCAAACTGCTTTCGGGGAGCTTTCCATCCGGTGGATTTACGAACTGTTTGGCACGGGTCATAGCACGAAAAATTCTACTCCGCTACTGCCGATGCTAGCTAGTAGCATAACGACGGTCAAATGAGTGATGAGGAAAACCGACGACTGTTGTATAGTCGCGCGAATATGCACTAGTATCGCTCACTCGCTCGTCACTTCTATTAAAATTTTCCAATTACTTTATAATTTACTTTTTTATTTCGACTATGTTAGTCACATTTTCTTTTTTATATTTGAACTACATTCAATTAGCTAGAGATTACTGGGTAGGGAAAGTTATGAAAATAATAGCCATAGTACTCAAGTGAGAGCAAGGATGTGAAGTAAACAGATCGGAAAACAAGAAGTGCCAGGGTCGGTTGTCACGGTAAAGATAGACTTGTCTGCCTATACCAGGACACATGCTAGTGAACTCGGGTGGTTCGTAGTTATGCTGCCTAAGCTCGACCCTCATTAGCAAAAGACAAAAATTAAGCCCGTACGATATTAAGCCTGTTCTAATGACCCTGCCACTTCTAGTTTTCCGATCTGTTTACTTCACATCCTTGCTCTCACTTTAGTACTACTTTTCATAACTTTCCCTACCCAGTAATCTCTATACTGTTATGATAAATCTCTTCTCGTGTTCATAAATAATAAAATTCACATTTTATCTAAAGCTTGAGTTTGTGAAGCTCACAATAGAAAGCGATTTTAAAAAAATAGATTAAGGAATATTTCGTAAATATCATTTTAAAACTTGATATACTCCCTACACTTAGTATTCATGACTGTAATAAAGTTGTTTTAAATGATAGTCTCAACAAATTCGCTAAAGACACGAACTCTGTTACTATTTTTTGAAAAATTGTTTCTCCATAATATTAAAACTTCAAAGATGGCGTTTTGGACACTAAGTTTTCATCAAACTTCCACCAAATCGAATTTCTGGCCACGCCACTGACTCCAAGTAAGTAGAAACAAAAGTCGTTCAACACTCGTCCCCAAGAAACTTCTTCGAATACTGCCTACTAATTATAATACATTGAAGACCCGTTTTGATCAGAGGCCCATTTTATCAACCTCATGTTTGGTGAACTCTAGCAGACGAACAAGACTGAACGATATTGAGAGTATGAACTTTAAATTGATTCAAAAAAACTTTTTTCGATTTTCGGGCTTAGCACAACATATATTTATTTAACCTCTTTGGGAAAATTTAGTTTTCCCCACGCAATACATTGATGGAAGAATTTAGATATGTTATCAATAGAGCAATAATTCGTTTGTATGTCTGTTTTATGGGCCATTTTCCGCTTATTCATTTATTTGGTTCAGCATTTGAGATTTAAAGCACTGATGTTGTCCTATGTTGTCCTGTTTGAGCGATTCTCTGAGTCTTGTCACTATCCCATGTAGTATGTGTTATCAAAAACATCGCGAAGCATCAAGTTATAAATGTTCTCTATCTATATAATATACGAAGAGAGTGATAAGAGTTATACAAAATGTCTCATCACATTGTTAGGTGGATTAAAAACGTTTTTATATGAAAATTCTCATAACTTCGAAAAAAGTTTAGTAGTTAGTTAATGTTTTAAAGCAAATTATGCGCCCTAAAATAATTTTCAAGTTGTCCAAAGGGTGCTTCAGTGTAAAATAAAAACTACAAAAGTTTTAGAAATAAAACCGTTTTTCAACCCTTCGGAAGTCGCGCAAGTGGCCCAATGAACGAGCAGCCGCTGGTGCGCCAACACAGTTTTACTAGCTTTGTTAGCTGGCGGAAGGTTACAGAACACCCTGAAGCTTACATTTGGTTTTCTCGTGCAATGAAAATTACAAAAGCTGGAGCTTGCATATCTTCAGCAAATTTGTTTAAAATGTGTTTCTCTACAACTTCTACATCGAACACTATCTTGAACCGTTGAAAGTTCTATTTTAAAAATTGCTAAAATGGGAATCACCCTAACATCTGTTAAAACAAAAAGAAGGGCATTCAAAGTACAACAGCAATGCCAAACATGTTGTAAGGCTAAGTCATTTAATTTTAGCAACAAGTTAAAATGGCTGCTAAATTCACATTTTAGACCACTGTGTTGTGGGAGCATATTGAATGATATTCTACACAGTATTAGAATCTGGACAAACGTCTCCTTTCGATTTCGAATTCTTCTGCATGTGTTCCAAAGAGTACCCAAAGATGTGTCTCTTGACAAGTCATCCACAAAGTGTCTCAAGAAGCTGTTCATTTTAACACGGCGTAAACTGTCAATTTGCTTTGCCAAATAGTATACTTTTCAAATAACTTACAGGTATCAACTTGGCGTAAATGAAATTCTTCAGAAGCGATTTGTTTAGTTTCATATTCATCATGCGGCCTAATTCCAATTTTTATAACGAGACACGATAGCCTTTGAAATACTCTACAACTTCGTAGAACATCAGATTGCATTATCTCTTACCATTGCATAGATAGGCGTATTACCTTGAATTAATTTTGCTCACTGGCGCCACCATGTGGTGGAATTTTGCATTTTTCAAATAAAAGAATAAAGTATTTTTGCTACTCTCCAACTTTGTAGAACATCCAAATGCTCCATCTCTTAGCGCTGTACAGATAGGAGCATTCCCTTTAAATTGCTTGACTCATTACCGCCACCATGTGCAGAAATCCTGAAACTTCCCAGTGAAACCAAAAAGTCCTTTTATTTCTCTATAACTTTGTGGAACATCATAACTTTCTATCTCTCGTCGTTTCAGAGATATATGAGTTTTTCCTAACCTTGCCCCACCTTTGCATGTGGGTCACATATATGAGATAAGCGGAGTACGCCCTTTGGGCATGTTAAGCAGCAGTATCCAACTTTAAACGTTAATAACTCTTTAACGGTTGGTTGGATTGTCTTGCAGTCTTCGACAAACTTGTTCGGCATATCTTCAAAAGCTTAACTCCTTCCTAGGTCCGTGTTCGGAAGTTTACAGCGACATCTAGGGGCAATGATGTGAACTGTGAGTGTTCCCCATACATTTTGGCCAAAAATCCCATACAAACTTTAAGCTCGTTGGGGGAGGGGTTAGGGTTAACCGATTTCGCTCAAATTTGGACAGTGTCATTTTTTCATGATTTGGAACGACGCTAGGGGGTGTAGGTTGTGAAATTTTTTTCATGTAAATCATTGTCACCCTAATACACAGTGATAAAAATTAGGATGTAAATCGCGAGAATTTCAAATCAATGGATTTCCAATCGAAAAGAAAACAATTCTCGACAAACATATGATTACGGCGTAAAAGCCAACTGTCAAAATTCTCTTCGCAAGGAAATTCCGAATAAACCGTTACTAGCCGAACACAGTTCACAGCAGTTTATGAAAGAGAAAACTTCTCTTTTGTTTATTAGAAACATCTGTGATTGGCGAGTAGCGGTTTATGCGGAATTTCCACTCAAAGTGAATTTTGACAGTTGGTTTTTACGCCGTAGTCATATGTTTGTCGAGAATTATTTACTGTATTTAGGTATGTGATGAAACATTTGGGTTTGAAATTTTAGTAATTTAATTGCATTTTCGTTTTTGGCAGTGCACTACACTGCCCATAATCGTAAGACAGTCCCATGTTCTACGGAATTCCGTATGTACGTGGGACTGACTTGCGATTATAGGCAGTACACCGGTGTAGCCAGTGATACACTCATTCAAACTTTGGTGTAATAAGCCTATCTTTTATTTTGCACGACATCGGATAAAAACGAAAATGTTATAAATGATAGTATGTATTGTGAAGTTTTTTTGGTATTAACTCGATAATAAGGCTGTGATTCATTTGGCGAAATTTTAAGCTTTTAGTTAAAATTGAACATTTCGAAAGTTATTTGCAAAATTACGCTGCTCTGGAACATACATAAATTTGACAGCTTGATAGTTAAAATGTTTGGCCATACTGTAAAAAGAAAAATTGAACATTTTCTGTACTTGATTGAAGTTGACAATATTTTTCAATAGAAATGAAGAGAGAAAGATGGAAATGAAAGCATGCGTCAAGCTTTGTTTGGATTGTTGCATGATTTGGATGTTCACGTTTCGAGGCGACGGCTGTCATACTTAATGTATTAACCAAAAAACTAATATTAAAATATCGACAAATGTTCACACCTCTACCAATTCGCAGCTGTAAGTTCTAAATAACTATCCAAATGTCAACATATGAAATGGGTCGCTCGCTCGGTTAAATTCAACCATTCGAGAAAAAATAACTTTCGAATTGTCAAACTTTAACTAAAAGTTTACCAAATGGTTCACAGTCCAAATATCAACGCAGAAATCTTGTCGATTTGTAACAGTGTACACAAAATATTACTTATAGAGCACAATTTCGAAAGGTCCTTCGTGGCTTGTACATAAATTATGAGCTAATTATATTTTTCAAATATTTCAAGCATTATTTTTACATCGTTGATAACATTTTGAAGGCGCAGCTTTTACGACAGACATATATGCGTATTAGAATGAATTAATAGTAAACGTTAGTTATTTATCAATGAAGAATTTCACGAATTTTTCTCTCGTTTCAAACGATAAATTAGTTGCTCGTCGCGAATCCGTTTTTTAAGTTGGAAAACGTAGATCCCTCATTTGATTCTACAGGTATCTCTGGTATGTCAGAGCATTGACTTAAGGCGAAGGATCGGCTGCGGCGCTTTCTCGAATTTTTAAAACTTTTACGTAAAAGATATTAACAATCCCTCTCGTGTAAAGTTGCGCAAGGAATTAAGCTATTTTTTGGTACAACTAAAATTTTAAAATTTTGATGATTATTCGCGGGTAGCATTTTTTAGTTCCAACCAAAATATCTCTGATATTTTATTCAAAAGCACTCCAGATTATTGCATAGGATTGTAGCTTGCTTTGTGTAGAATTTTTCGTTCGCTTACATTACATAGCTACGATGCTTCGTTTTTGAGTTATTCATATTTTAGTAAAGTTGATGAAATACCCATATTTGCAGCCGCATTTTTACCAAATGCCGTATGTCCATTCAACTTCAGTGAAAATGAATACAAAGCGCACGCGCATACATGATGTCGGTTTTGTGCCAGACCGGACTAAGCGATATTACATTGATACAGAGAAAAACATGTACAAAGATTGAATCTTTGCATTCTTTACGGTATTATTCGCAATGGATTCATTTCATAATTCATGCTAATGATAATATTTTTCAAATCTAGCGCAAATGAAAGGTAACTGAAGAAGAAATTCTTGATTCAATCCTATCATCATCTCATCTTTTGAGATTTTGCTACTTAGTCCGGTCTGACTTTACACCGATCATATAGAACAATGGTGAACGAGGTAAGAAATCACAAATGTCGGTTAGCCGCATGCTACCGCATGGTTGTTTATGCAGAGCCACGTGTTTCCCCATTGATGAATTCTATAGTCTGACTGTGGATTTGAATATTTCATTCTTTCCGATATGTTATTATAGTTACTAAACTGCCTGGGCGTTCAATAATAAGGGATGCCATTGAGGTGGAGCTTCCATATTGCATTGTCAGTAGCTTTTCGCAAGTTCTTGAGAGGTGAAAGTTTGGTTACCCACCCACTTATGAAGAATAAATAGACGATAAACTGCTTGCCGGGGAAGTAAACGCACAATTCAAATGTTTATATTCATCAGGCTTATGATGTCAACTAGTGAGAATTATAGGTACATAAATTAGTGATTCTTCATTATATGTTCTTCCAAGACTGCCTGCTGAAATATGCTTTCTAAAATGTGATTCTGTAAATGTTTGGGAGATGAATTCTTCACTATATGTTTGAATGAAGAATTTTTCTCCCAAACATTTACACAAAATGACATTTTGGAAAGCATTTTTCAGCATTGTATGCATATGTAGCATTAGTCGTTTGTTCGATCTAGTAAAAGCATTTGCCAAATCGAGAGAGATTTTGAAAATGGTTGTAGTTTTAAAACATCCGTGTTTGTTTTTGCAGATATATGTTTCCCTACAGCTTATTTATCTTTTTGGGTGATGAATTCGTTATTGTTGCTGACTTGAACATTTCGAATAGAAATTCGTTCAGTATACTCTTCGTATAAAGTATGGATTGTTGCAAGAACCGGTCAATAACATTGCTGAAAACCGCCTACAAAGTGTTCACCGCCGCCCATAGAGAAAAATGGGAAATACAGAGCAGGTCTTACTGGGGCATGCATCACAACAAACGAAATATTCTCGATTCGACTAATCTTTCAAAAATGTTGCAATTACAACGTGCCACCTGTTTATAGATTTCAAAGCCGCATATGATACAATCGATTGTATGTCGTTTCCAGGAATACCATTTCCCGGAATACCATTTCCCGGAAGACCATTTTCCGGAATGCTGTTTCCCGGAAAACCATTTCCCGGAATGTACTATTTCTCGGAATATCATTTCCCGGAATGTACCATTTCCCGGAATATCGTTTCCCGGAATGTACCATTTCCCGGAATACTATTTTCCGGAATGTACCAATTCCCGGAATACCATTTCCCGGAACGTACTTTTTCTCGGCAATTTGTTATACTATTGAAATCTGAAGTACTTTGAGAACATTTGCATTTAGAACTATGTTGCTACTCAAATATTTGTTTGGTTTCCTTGTCTTTGCTCGCTGATCATGTTAGGGAATTTAAAAAAAAACTAATTCTCATGCATATGTAATTTTATTTGAAATCATTATCAACCAATCGAAAGTCCAGAAAATAGCTTATGCTAAAAGAAGGCGATATCAAAGTCGTAATTTAATTGAAAATGAATAGCATTTCAAAAATATATTATGAAAGTTTTTCAGAAGGCAAATGTATTTATTGTATTGAAATCAATAAAATTCTAAAATTATTTCCATTGATTTGCTATTGTTCCAAAGAAGGCTAATTCACATAGAAATTTTTAATACGAATTGAAATTTAAAATAACTGAAGGCGTTTTCAATGCACTGTTACTGTAAACAAATATTAGTGCGAATAAAAATCAATAAAAGTCCAAGAGTATTTTCAGGGAAACTTCATATAGATAAAAATAACATTCTACCTAAAAATCCAAAGAATATTTTTAAGAAGGCAGCATCTCAGACAGATACATTCACAATCTATAAAATTTCAAAGGTTCCAAAAATATTTATAACTGAATTTTAGGAAATATTTATATTTTTTCGTTACCTTTTACCTAATCTTCATGAAAATCAATCAACGTATTCAGGGCATTTTTAGAGTACTAATGCTTGGTTATCATAAAAATGTTGCCAACGTTGTGGAAAACACTGCCTTTTCAATTTCAAAGATGGCTGCATTTCAAGGCGTTCTAAATTAATCGTTACGAATTTAAACCATTATAGAGTACGGTATAAGCATTTTTTTTCTTTGCGTAATAAGAAGATGAATCAAGATCCCAAAAGGGATTCATAATACGACTTATGCAGCACAAAAATATTAATTTTAAATAATTTGTTCAGCATTTCCCGCCAGCACGTTTTTTTTAATCCGAGCCCGAAATATATCTCCTGTAATGTTTGACCTAGTGTCAAAAACTAAAGTTTTTTTCAATTCCTTAGAACGATAGAAAGTGACTTACGTAGGATTTTTTTCGCTATTTTAATTTTACGCGAAACGCTGAAAATATCATTAAAATCAACAATCAATTTCATTGCTTTCGTTTCTCTTAGTCTTAAATTTACCGAAAATAGCCAAGAAAATCGTTACAGACATAATTTATTAACTAAAATCCTTCGTACGTTGCTGGAGAAATTAATTTAGAATATGCTGTGAATATTTCAAAGATTTAAAAAAAACGCGTTTGAAGTTTTTAGTCCGCTTGGAGTTTACCTAAAAACGATAGGACAGAATTGATAATAATACAATAAGGTATTCTGTTCGCCTTCCATTTTCTGTTATATCATTTTATTTCAATAACAAAATTTTGAAATCTTGAAAATTCTACAGTGGTGTATTATGCTTTTCACCGAAGATTACCACGCGACGGAATCAATTCAAAATAGTAAAAGAATTGAAAATATACCATTTTAACTAAATCCGCAAAATTTGGAACAAATATCAGGCAAAATATAGGGCCTGTTAGTCAGGAATAAAACATGCATTTATTCACCCCTTCACTACCAGCGGTGGGAAAATTGGAAGGTATTTGTTACTATTGTGGTACCCATTTAATTTATTGATATCCCATCCATTGGGGTACTTTTTATTCCCCATACGATTTTTTTTAAATCCTCCCAAGTTTCTTCTTGGTTCAAAACCAAAAGCCGCCCGTAAGCTGTTCATATAATGATTAATTAAAATAATTTTTCCTAACATCGCGGAATCGAAAAGATTAAATCTTTAAAATGACAGTTTTGCAAGCTTATCGCTATCTTGTTTTTTTACCGCAATAACCACTCGATCAAAAAAAATATTTTCAAACAACTTTTCATGTTCTAAAGTAGGTAAAATCTCCTAGAACAGTTCTTCTAAAAATAGGTTTGGTCGGTGAGGTACGAGTTTTTTTTTATTTTCCGGGAAATGGCATTCCGCGAAATGGTTTTTCCGGGAATTGATACATCCCAGGAAATAGTTTTTCGGGAAATGATACATTCCAGAAAATGGTTTACCGGGAAATGGTACATTCCGGGAAACGATATTCCGGGATATGGTACATTCCGAGAAATAGTTTTCCGGGAAATACAACCGATACAAGCGATTGAGATCATCTATGGGATCTAATACACGAATATGGGTTTCTAGCTAAACCGACATATTTGATCAAATCGACTATGGATCGAGTCATGTGTTACGTCCGAGTATCGGGGACACTATCAAGTTCTTTTGAAACTCAGAAATGGCTACGGCAAAGTTATGGAGCCTCTTATCTAATGTTTAATATCTTCTGGAAAAAATGCGGCAATAAATTGTAAAAAACCTGTTTTAATCCACCTAGCGGTGCAATTGTGCCTTTCTCAATCATGAACACGTGAATGTTTGCGTTGTTTATATTCATTAAAAGTTTTCAAATGAATATATTACATTTTATTATTATACATGACATGACAAATATACAAGAAAAAATCACTATTCGAGTTCTAAAATTTTGTAAAAGAAAAAACAGCTACATTAATATTAAATTGAAAAACCTGTTTTAATCCACCTAGTGGTGCAATTGTGCCTTCCTCAATCATGAACACGTGAATGTTTGCGTTGTTTATATTCATCAAAAGCTTTCAAATGAATATATTACATTTTATTATTATACATCACAGGACAAATATAAAAGAAAAAATCACTATTCGAGTTCTAAAATTTTGTAAAAGAAAAAACAGCTACATTAATATTAAATTTAAAAAAGGTGCGAAATCGGCAGTCCCAAAAAGTCGATTTTCATAAAAAAAAAATTTCGAGATAACATAAAATCTCGACGTTTCATGCATTTTAAAGATGTTTGGCATCAAAAACGAATTTGATTTCTGAAATTTCATGGGGTCCCCCCTTTGAAAAAAAATTTAGTTCCGGCTTATATGGGAATTTCATATGTGACCGGATGGATTGGTCTATATTTCCGGACGCATCCAAGCGATCCGTACGAAATTTTATAGACATCTGTGGGGATACTATAGCTATCATTTGGGACAGTGTTTGTGAAAATCGGCCCAACCATTTCCGGGAAACTGATGTGAGTACGTCAATTTTGAAAGATGGCCGCTTTACCCGGGCACTTCCGGAACCGTCTATGGTGGTCAATGTAGTCAACGAAAGTTTGGATGGCCGTCGGTGACCTAGAACAGCAAATTTAAGTTGTTTGAGAGACATTTTAGCGAAATTTTTACCTTTTTTGCTTTCATTGGAGTATCGGTTTGAATCGCAATTTGCTATGTGATCGCACGCCACAACCTGTAACTCCGGAACCGGAAGTCGGATCGGGATGAAATTAAATACCCATTTACGAAGGCGCAACACCTTTCAACTAAGTTTTGTTGAATCGGTCTAGCCATCTCCGAGAAACCGATGTGACTGTTATTCTGAATTTGGATACTTCCGCCGGGGCTTCCAGAACCGATGATGGTGGCCAATGTGGCCAAAAAAACTTTGAATGGATGTTAGTGACCTAATACTACAAATCGAAGCAGTTGTGGTCATATTTTGGAAAAATTTTCACCTTTATACATTCATTACAGAATTTCTTAAAATCGACATTTTCTGCGTGATCGTGCTCACCACCCTGTAATTCCGGAACCGGAAGTCGGATCCATCAGAAATTCAATAGCAGCCTATGGGAACGTTGTATCTTTCATTCGAGACTAAGTTTGTCAAAATCGGTTCAGCCAGCTCTGAGAAAAATGAGTGACATTTTTGGTCACATGCACACACACACAGACGCACATACACACATACATACACACATACATACACACGCTCAGACATTTGCCGAACTCGACGAACTGAATCGAATGGTATATGCCACTCGGCCCTCCGGGCCTCCGTTAAAGAGTCGGTTTTCAGAGTAATTGCAATACCTTTCTATTGAGAAAGGCAAAAATTTTACCTTTTTACATTCATCGCAGAATTCGTTAGAATCGAGATTTGCTGCGTGATCGTACGTATCACCCTGTAATTCAGGAACCAGAACTCGGATCCACACAAAATTCAACAGCAGCTGATGGACCTTCCATTTAAAATCAAGTTTGTCAAAATCGGTTCAGAAAATTCCGAGAAACCGATGTGGACAAATCAAAAAATTTTGTTTTGTAACCATACTCTTCAACTCGTAATCCGGAACAAGATGTCGGTTGAAAATGAAATTCAATAGCAACCTATGAGAATAGTATACCTTTCATTTGAATCTTAGTTTGTAAAAATCGGTTCAACCATTTCCGAGAAACCGATGTGGACATTTTGTTAACAAATCAGCACATACACACACATACATACATACATACATACATACATACATACATACATACATACATACATACATACATACATACATACATACATACATACATACATACATACATACATACATACATACATACATACATACATACATACATACATGCACACATACACACATATATACACACAAATATTTTGCGATCTCGGCGAACTGAGTCGAATGTTATATGAGACTCGGCCCTCCGGGCTTCGGTTAGGAAGTCGGTTTTTGGAGCAATTGCATAACCTTTCTATATGAGAAAGGCAAAATAATAGTATTTAATTACCTTAATCAGCATGAGTTCAATGTTATCTTCATGTAATTATATTTTGAAATGTTGGTGGAATGGGTTTGAAAGTGGAGGGAATGGGGGGTTAGTAGAGTGAGAGTGGAGGATGCGTCAGAAATCCTTCATCTTATTTCGGTATACGGGGTGGATGAAGGAAATGCGGGCGTGAGGGGTGGTCCAAGGGTAGGGCACAAATCCCCGACTATGTACGGGGAACGTGCCATTTGAGCCAATATATTCTGATTCCTGATTCCTGAAGAGGAGGGGTGTGATGAAGGAGGGAGGTGTAAGGGCAAGGCGGGGGGAGGAGGGGCGGCGACGTAATACTCAACTGCATATTTTGCCTTTCATTTGAGGCTTGGTTTGAGAAAATCGGTTCAGTCATCACCGAAGAACCGATGTGACTTTAATTGTGGAATATGCCCGGAATTCCGGACTTCCGGAATCGTCGATAGTGGACAATATATTCAAAGAATGTTTGATTGGCAATCAGTGATCTAGATCTGCGATTAGAAGTAATTTGGTGACCATTTCAATAGTTTTTAGCCTCTGAGGTATTACGATTGTACCGATTTATATGAGAAATTCCAGTGTATCCTTACTAACACCCCTGTAACTCCGGAAGCAAGAGTCAGAACCGAATGAAATTCAGCAGCAGTCAATGGCATTACTGTATCTTTCATTTGAAATCAAGTTTGTAAAAATCGGTAGAGAATTCGTTGGGGAATGGGTGTGATATTAGCTTAGGAACTTGGCGGGTTCCCCGGGGGCGTCATGAACCGTCATAGGTGGCCAGTGTGGTCAAAGCTGCTTTGATTGATCATTAGTGATCCATACCCGCAAACTAGAGTAATGTTACATCAATTTTAATATGTTTTACATCATTTGAACATCATGGTGGTACCAGTTTATATGGGAATTTGCTGTGTGACCGCACTCTTCAACCCGTAACTCCGGAACCGGAAGTCGGATCAACTAAAAATTCAATAGCAGCTTATGGGAGCGTTATACCTTTCAGATGAAACTAAGTTTGCGAAAGTCGGTTCAGCCATCTCTGAGAAAATTGTGTGAGTTTAAATGACACACACACATACACACACATACATACACACAGACATTTGCCGATCTCGACGAACTGAATCGAATGGTGTATGACACTCGGTCCTCCGGGCCTCGGTTAAAAAGTCGATTTTTACAGTGATTACATAGCCTTTCTTTATATGAGAAAGGCAAAAAACACACACAGTCGATTGGTATATGAGACTCGCTCAAATAACAAATCTGAATTGAAAATAAGAAAAAAATTTGAACTATATATGAAGATATAATAGCTCATTGAGTTAAAACTATCAGCAGTAGTCTAGAAATGTCTCACTCATATACATACTAATTTCATAATAAATCCAGTGAAGATAAATTTTCTGTATTGTATTGTGAAGATATTTTTGTTCCTTACATGGGAAACTATCAACGGTCTTCTAGAAATGTTTCGCTCACATACAAATAATTTAAGGTTATACTAACCCCCCATTCCCTACAAGTTCAAACCCATTCCACCAACCTTTCCAAATTATAATAACATGAAGATAACATTGAACTCATGCTTATTAAGCTAATTAAATATTATTCTTTTGCCTTTCTTATATAGAAAGGTTATGCAATTGCTCCAAAAACCGACTTTCTAACCGAGTCCCGGATGGCCGATTCTCATATAACATTCGACTCAGTTCGCCGAGATCGCAAAATATCTGTGTGTATGTATGTATGTGCGTGCGGATTTATTAACAATGTGCGGATTTGTTAACAAAATGTACACATCGGTTTCTCGGAGATGGGTGAACCGATTTTTACAAACTAAGATTCAAATGAAAGGTAAAATATTCCCATAGGTTGCTATTGAATTTCATTTTCAACCGACATCTTGTTCCGGATTACGAGTTGAAGAGTATGGTTACAAAACAAAATATGTTGATTTGTCCACATCGGTTTCTCGGAATTTTCTGAACCGATTTTGACAAACTTAAGTTTAAATGAAATATCCATCAGCTGCTGTTGAATTTTGTGTGGATCCGAGTTCTGGTTCCTGAATTACAGGGTGAGACGTATGATCACGCAGCAAATCCCGATTCTAACGAATTCTTCGATGAATGTAAAAAGGTGAATTTTTTCCAAAATGTAAACACAACTGTTGAATTTGTAGATCTAGGTCCCCAACAGTTATTCAAAGTCTGTTTGGCCACACTGGCCACCATCGACGGATCCTGAAGTATCCAAATTCAGAATAACGATTATATTGGTTTCTCGAAAATGGCTAGACCGATTTGATCAACTTAGTCTCAAATGAAAGGTGTTACGTCCACGGAAACTGATATTAAATCCCATCTCCATCCGACTTCCGGCTCCGGAGTTACGGGTTGTGGAGCGCGATCACATAGAAAACTCCGATTCAAACCGATACCGCGATGAATGCAAAAACGTGCTCTTATATATACTTACCAAGTGTAATAAGAATGAAAGACATTTCCATAATGTTATATTGTCCGAACCAGCTATTGAATCATAGTTTGGAGAAATGAGAAAGGCACAATTGCACCTCTAGGTGGATTAAAACAGGTTTTGTTTTTGTTTTTAGAGGATACCAAAAAACTTCCAAAAAAGCCATGAGACTGCAATAAAAAAAATATACAAAACTCTAACGTCTCAGGGAACTGGTTTGTGTAGCAACCCGAATCGCCAAAAACCACTACTCTTGCCCAAAACCTGAGTCCTCCCCGGCACTACCTTACGGTATTACTTCGAGGAGGGGTTTTTTTATGAGCATAACACCCACTCTAATTCCACTACTTGGCAGTTAGTTCCTTCAGTAGGGTTACAGCACTACTCCTCGACGGTGATGTGTTCTTCACCATCAACACAGACTGGCTATTTCTGCATGGTAGTCAGAAAGTTAGCAGTGGGTCGAAACTTTATGCTCTTCCCCTACGAAGACAATCTGGGCGACAAACTTCAGGGTGTCTAATTTACTTAGCCCTTCCCTTGTGCCATTCTGCACCGAAGCTTTCTTCTCGTACCATTCAGCGCCACTCACTCGTTCAGCTCCGGGCTTGCTCGCAAACTACTCGGTCCAGTCCCCAATGATGGATCTGGCCTACTCCGAAGGAGAATTCCTAGGCGAGATTCTCCCGATACCGAGCGGTAGATTTCTCCCGATGATGATGTTCGTTTCCGTGAGCCAATTAGCTCCCCGCTTTGTTCTGATCTACTCGATGTAACCCCGGCAATGGACCTAGCTTACTCTACAGACCAGCCAGTAGGTGCTGAGGTCCATCCAGCGATTCCGGGTGGAGCGCAGCTTCCGGTTCGCTGGCGCCCCAATGATCCATTGCTAGCTATTCGACGCGGTCTGATCGCCGGCTGTGCATCTACCCTACTCACGAGCTTACCGGTAGGGTGTTAGGTCGGTCCGGCGATTCTGGTTAAGTCTGACGTCCGTATCACTGGCACCCAGATGACTAGAACCCGGTTCTACGTTGCGTACCACTCAACTGGTCCCCGGCGGGGGACCTAATCTACACCAACGGAGAGTTCCCCGGCGGCGGAATATCTTTCGAATTCCAATTTGTGGTTTCACGGCGACTTTCTAGTCAAGGGAGCTACTTTGTTGGTCCATTCGCCACTTCCTCTGCATCTCGGAGAATATACTCGTAATCACTCTGTGGACAGCGTCCCAGGTATGCTCGTCGTGGCTCATCTCTTCGACGATACTGTCAACTATCACACCCTACGAAAACTTCTTCGAACCTAGACCACGTGTTCCGGTGTCTCTGGACGTTTACACACTCCGGGCAAAGGAGTGACGAAGCATGTCCAAACAGATGCAAGTACTTCCGGAAGCATCCGTGCCCGTACAAAATCTGCATCAAATGTAAGTTCACATCTCCATGCTTCCTATGCGCCCAAGCTGGCACATTTGGGATTAGTCCTCAGCCATAGTGATGCATTTTCGGGATCATGCCGGCGATAACGCATACTACCTCCGACGATATTGTTCTGTAACCACTCGCGAGTCGTACGGGCATCAGCGGGAATGTACTGTTCAGCTTTTCACGGCTCCGTTTGGTTTGCAGCGCACCACCCCAGGGAACCCCATATCGAAGTATCGATGACGAAACGGTAGATAGCAGACGTCCCGTGCTGCTTTCGGACAGCCAACGTTTGGCATGATTCTCGCTATTGCTTCTGTTGCCCTCGCCGAATTTTCACAAGCGTAGTCGACGTGGTTGTTGAAACTCAACCAGTCGACGGTTATCACTCAAAATTGTGCCCTCCAACGTCGATCTGAATCCGCTGAATCGCTTTGACGTAGCTGACCACTTGTGGTGAGTTATTTGCAGCTTGACTACGTTCATCTAACTCTCGATCGCGTCTATTGTCTCCGTCACCGAAAACTCCACTTCTTCAAGTGTCTCACCAAGCACCTTTAGTTACATGTCGTCCGCGAAACCCGCGCAGAAAAATATTTTGTAATTTTATGTTTATTTTCATGCAGATATTTGGAGCATGAATATATATGTAAAATAAAGTTCCACTACAAATCCACACGACTTGTCGTGCTTTCTTCAACGAATTTTATTATAATGCTACACGTGGATTGAAAATTACAGTTTCTTCAAACGGAAAAACCAATGCACTTCAATGTATTTTTTACACGCTTATTGCTGTAAAATGAATGACATGTAATATTACACGAACGAAAGTGTAAAATTGTATGCGTAATTTTCAATCGAAGTTTTGATTCAATCTTTGCATGTTTACATTCGTATTCATTTACATGTCGTTTAAATTTCATTATTTTTTTGTGTGCACGATTTTCCTTTCCTGGGCAGCCGCAGAGTTATGACCCCATCGTATATCCCGTTCCAAAGAGTTGGACCAAGAATGGAGCCTTGAGGAACGCACGCTGTGACTCGCATTGACTTCTGCACTTCGCTCGTCTCGCACAGCAGCACTCTGCTCTAGAAGTAGCTCTTCAGGATCTCGTATAGATAATTGGGAACCCTCATTCTGTGCAGCACGACAGCAATGGTTGTCCACTTGGCGCTGTTAAATGCATTCTTAACATCTATCATGATCACAGCCCAGTATCGATATCCTCTTCACTTCTGTTTAGATGCCTTCTCAGCACTCTTAACCATTGTTAGAATTGCATCCACTGTTGACGCTTCTTGCGCAATCCGAGCTGCCTCTTAGTTAGTCCGCGCTCTTCCTCCGTGCATTTCATCAACCTGTTAAGGATGATTCTTTCCAGGAATTTTCCGAGTGTATCCAGCAGACATAAGAAGCCGGATCGTCCGGTGGCTGTAGTACCAGCTTCTATACCTTCCAAATTTCGGGGAACCTTCATTTAGACACTTCTGCAGCACCATCTTGAACAAGTCCGGATATACCAGGATCGCAGCTTTCAGCGCCACGTTTGGTGTTCTATCCGGACCGGGGCTTTCTTTGATTTCAGACATTTCGATGCTTTGTCGAGCTCATCGTTACTTACCGATCGTCCGTGTGTGCTCCTTCTTCTTCGCCGTATGGTGTTGGTGGCCAGATAGTTGCATCATGCTTCAGGAAATATATAATATATTCAGCTTACTCGGGCACATTTTGGCTGGCGTCGTCAAACCCTTCATTTTCGCCATCACGACTAGGTACGCGTCGCCCCAGGGATAAGTGTCTACTTCTCGTCACAGCTCTTTGGGGCAATCTGATTTTTTAAGTCTCTCAGGTTACTCTCCAAGCCCCAGGCGTTGAAGTAACCACCAATGACTACCGGCTTCCGACCGATCAACTACTCGGTTAACTGCTCCAGCATTAGGCTGAACTGCTTTACCGTCCACCTTGGAGGAGCGTAATAGCTACACACGAACACGCCGTTGATTTTGGCGATCACGAAGCCCTCATATGAGCGTTCTACAACTTCTTGAATGGGGAATCTGCCCATAACTTTTACCACAGCCGTTCAATCGATATGAGAGTTCCCAAAATAGGTATTCCAGCGGGAGAACGCCCTCCAGCACTACGAGCCTCATCGTATTGGTCGAGTGCATGCAACCCATGGCAATGCGCAAGCAACGATACTGGATTCTCTCCAGTTTGATGAAGTGTATGTTCGAGGGTACTTTTTAAGGTTTTTTGCCCCCCCCCCCCCGCCTAAAAGGACGACCGATTGCCTTGCGATGGCTTCAGTCTTCTTGGATATTAAGGGGCTTTTGACTCAGTTTCTTTCTGAGAAGCTGCACCAGAATGGCCTTTCACCGATTTTAAATAACTTTTTGCTAAACCTGTTGTCTGAAAAGCACATGCATGTCTATATTCCCTGTTCAACAATTTTTACGTAAATGACATTGACGATTGTCAATTCATGCACGCAAGGACAACTTGCAGACAACGCGCAGTGTCGCCAGCCGGACAAAACCTCTAAAATTTATTTTGGATTTTTCATGATTTAACATTTTCTTTGTGTTACAATTAGTAGTTAGTATCTAAATTTTGCTATGCCTACATTATCCTAAACTATAAACTAACTGTTATACGCTTATCGTCTAAAAGAAAAAGGAGCATCTCTAATTGTTATCACATACACTGATTGTATGATAGCAAAGTAGTATGCAGATCCGAACGATAGTAGGTAGAAGATAGTAAGAAAAATTTCTGGCCAGTCAGTAGTCAACCGATTACCTTTAAATAAACACGGCCTCTACACGCGCATCTTTTGCAATAAATCTGTGTATTGTTTAGCTTCAATAAAGTGATTATTATTTGGAACGTTATTCGGAAGTGGTACTTTTATTCGGAACCGAATTTCACGTATGAACTAGGATACAATTTTGGAAGGAAGTGGGACACTTTGGAGAAGGAACATCTACAGGAAAGGAAAGGATTGAACATCAGGGAACAGTGTAAGAAAGGCCTACAGATCAGTAAAGGTAGAAAAGGAGGTAACGCTGGATTTGGAATTGTTGGAAGTTAATGCCGATGGTGTTTGGGAGTTTTAACTCGACCCACGAACCGCAATCCAACACTTTGTTTGTAAATATTAGATCTTGAAGACGAAAGATAGATTTTTTACAGAATTTCAAAGGTGAAATAGATGATCAATTCTATAAAAAATGTATTCAAACCTATGTTATTCAAATGAATATATCTTTTAGTTAAGATTCCGATTAGGGTCGAACTGGTTTCATTTGAAAGGTTATTCGCTGGACTTATAACTTTCCATTTAGTCGATACAAGCTTTCTCACACAGACATGAAGCACGAATAATTAATCGTGCATTAAATTAAAATTATAATGTTCAAAGTGGCTGTACTTTATTTTGAAACAGTTCGGAAAGATCACTTGTAGTTAATGATACTTGAAAAGTGGTGTACGTTCCAAAAATGAATCTGCTGTTTTGCCCCTTTTTGCGAGGTATGAAAAAATGTGATTTTTCATTATATGTCTGAAGGAGACGCATGATTGTGTTTGATTCCCGAAGGTACGAAATATAATTTATGAATGTCTATCAACAAATGAAAAAATGTGTATTCTGCCTAAAATTCACTACACCAATATTTTTGAAAATGAATTTTCATATATTGTGCACCTCCATATTCGTTAATGTTGAATTTTCGAACCACCCTAAGTACCAAAATTTTGAGATAAAAATAAAAATAAAAAAATCAAATATGAATTCAGTGCGACAAAATTACCCCAATGTGAAGTTTTCATCAAATTCGAGCCACTTTTGAGGGTTTGTCCGGCTTTTGTATGGAAGATGATCACTGTGCGACGGGGTGGTCTCTGTTACAGCGCCCAAGGCTACCGATTTGCGGGTGTTTCTGTTTCCGCTCTGCTTCGAACATACACTTCATCAAACTGGAGAGAAGCCAGTATCGTTGCTTACGCATTGCCTTGGGTTGCATGCACTCGACCAATACGATGAGTCTCGTAGTGCTGGAGGGCGTTCTCCCGCTGGAAAATCGATTTTGGAAACTCTCATATCGATTGCTCATCCGATGCGACATTCTGAACTCGTTGGTGATTGGAAACTTCGAGAGGCTCGTCGAGCTTAATTCTCAAACCCGATTTATGTCCTTGTACTTCGACTACATGGCACAGCTCATCAATCCTTCTTCGTATAATCCCAACCGCGTCCGTCTCAAAAATATTTCTGATTCTACTGTATTCTTCGACACATCCACGAAGGATCGTGGAATCCCGGACCATATACGCCCGTAAGTGATCCCCAATATATTTTGTAATAAATTCCGAGAAGTCGCCGACTCAATGATCCCGCTTCAGTTTACGTCGCAGATTTAGCTGCAATTCAGTACACCCTTGGGATCAGCGACACTCTGCCCACAGCTCACTACTTCATCATTTCGGAAAGCCTCAGCTCTATCGAGGCTCTTCGTGCGATGAAGCCCAAAAAGCAATTCTCGTATTTTCTGGGGAAGATACGGGAGTCCTTGTATACGTTATCTAAAAAATCTTACCAGATTATCTTTGTTTGGGTCCCATCTCATTGCTCTTTCCCGGGCAATAAAAAGGCCGACTCTTTAGTAAAGGGGGATCATTAGATGGATACATATACGAAAGACCAATCTGCTTCAACGATTTTTTTAGTATTTGTCATCAAAGGACACTCAACAGTTGGCAAACCTTGTGGAGCAATGGTGAACTTAGACGGTGGCTACATTCCATTATCCCAAAGGTATCAACGAAGTCTTGGTTCAGGGGGATTGATGTGGATCGGGATTTCATTCGTGTTATGTCCCGGCTTATGTCCAACCACTACACCTTGGATGCGCATTTGCGGCGTATTGGGCTTGCGGAGAGTAGTCTGTGACCTGTGACGAGGGCTATCACGACATCGAGCACGTTGTCTGGGTATGGGCCGGGTATTATGACGCCAGGTCTCAGTTAAAAGATTCCCTTCAGGCCCTAGGTAGACCACCCAATATTCCAGTTCGGGATATGCTGGCAAATCGCGATCTTCCCTTTATGTCCCTTATTTATATTTTCATAAAAACGATAAATATGCCAATTTAGCTCCTCTTTTTTATTTCTCGTTTTTAGAAGTTCCCTGTCCTGCTTTGTGGACCCGATCAGCATCAAAGTGCAATTATGTGACCGCCGTCGCCTTTACCACGCAATTTGAGGCGAAAGCGACCCGATTTCGCAGGTCCGATGAATCCCACTCATTAACCCGGATCTTGACGTCTGACATGTCGCTGATCTCCCGTTTGCCTGAAAGTGGCAAGTTTGGTCTTCTTACCTGTCAACATATCCGCCTACTCTCTTCTGTCCCTGATATAACTGCTGCAACACCGATGTTGGAAACAATCCAAATTTGCATTCTGTAATCCTAGTTTTAAGATAGTTGTATTTTTGTCATAAAAATATTCTTTCGCACCTTGTATATCGAACTGCATTTCTAGTTTTAAGATAGCTGTTCAATTTCTCATAAAAACTTATTCCCCTTTCAAACTGTATTCTTAATTTAAAAATAGCTGTCAAATTTTTCGTAAAAAAAACTTATGTTCCCCCTTTTGTATATCAAACTCGATTCCTAGCTTTAAGATAGCTGCGAAAAAAAATTCTGAAAGCCTATTGTATCCTACTTTTGTATATAGCATTGCATTTCTAGCTTTAAGATTGCTGTAAAAAATCCCTCTTGTTGTAAAAAATATTTCAAATTGTAACCTTCTAGTTTTAAGATATCAAAAATGTAAAAAAATGAATTTGGCACCGCTAAGCTAACGCATTTGTGCCTATCAAATAAACGAACTGAATAAAAAAATCTGTTTTAATCCACCTGGTGGTGCTATTGTGTCTTTCTCATTTGTCCAAACTACGACTCCATGGCTGATTATGTTCAATACAATGATGGAAATATATATGACATATTCAGTACGATTTGCACATACATACAGCCAAGATCTTGAGATACTATGTGTCGAAACTGAAACATCGCTTGTAACTAGCGGCGGATCAAGGAGGAAGATCCGAGGGGTCTGGATCCTGCCGAAAATTTTCAACTTGTTAAGAAATTTTAAACTAGTTTTAATTTTAAAGTAGCAACCCCTCATTGCATACTCCTACCTAAGCCTACATAGATAAAAAAATTTAGGCCGGGATTAGGTTGACGATTTTTATAGTGATTGCATAACATTTCTATATGAGAAAGGCAAAACCAGTTATTGAATTTTGTTATTGAAATTTACGTTGTTTCGTTTATTTCCTAAATCTAGAAACTGGTTTCTCAAAAAAATATCACAAAGGAGAAGTGCGGACTGTCCAAGATGCAGCTCGGATTGCGCCAAGGAGCATCGACAGTGGATTTAATTCAGACAGTGCTCAAGAGTTCTGAGAAGGTATCTAAATAGAAGTGAAGAAGAGATTGCTGTAGTCACGATAGATGTTAAGAATGCATTTACCAGCGCCAGCTGGGAAGCCATCGCTGCAGCGCTGCACAAAATGAGGGTTTCCAACTCTCTACGCCAGATCCTGAAGAGTTACTTCTAGAGCAGAGAGCTGCTATAAGACTAGCGAAGTGCAGAAGTCAATGCGAGTCACAGCGGGCGTTCCTCAAGGCTCCATTCTTGGTCCAACTCTTTGGAACGGGATGTACGATGGGGTCATAACTCTGCGGCTGCCCAGGAAAGTGAAAATCTTGGATTTCGCGGACGACATGTAACTAACGGTGATGGCTGAGACACTTGAAGAAGTGAAGTTGTCGGTGACGGAGACAATAGACGCGATCGAGAGCTGGATGAACGGGATCAAGCTGCAAATAGCTCACCGCAAGTTTTTAGTCAGCAACTGCAAAGCGGTACAGTGGATGCAGATCACCGTTGAGGGCACGTGATTGCGTCGAATCGTGCACTGCACTGTGGTCCCAAAGAGCAAAAAAGGGTTTTTTTATTGCATCAAAACTGTTGACTTTAGCAATGTGGTGTCTTCGAGAAAAAACTCCCCTTCTTTCTGTCTTATCGGACTGATGATTAATCCCTCTAGTAGTAAGTTACGAAATTTGTTTTCTGCAATAATTCAGATAGACAACCACTTACTTCAGTAAACTAGTGGAGAAACTCATTGCAAACATTTTACCTGAAGACTTAAACTCTCTAGCTTTTATGCTTTTTGAAATATAGGGGATGATTTGTGAAAGGCCCCTTAAAAGCAGTTTTTTCATTATTAGTTTTCTTCTAGAATTTTTTCCACTATATAAATGTTCTAGAGCATTGTTTAGACTAACGTTTCTTGATTGAAAATAGCTCTTTTTCCAACACCGATAACTTTTAAACGGGCAAACTTCTCGGTAAACAAATTAAAGTACAAGAAAAGCACAACCAATGCTGGGAAAACCAGATCTCCCCAAGGCGCCCCTTTATGGCAATACTCGAGTTGAAGTTTATCTCATTCCGTCATCAAATGCATGTTCCCCTTTTTAACATTTTGTTGCACTTGCGCCATTGTTATGAAGTAGGCGCAACGGAATTGTCAGTTTCTAATGTCAGACGTATGTATTAAGTTGTTAAACAACTGTAACTTTCGATTTACTTAAGACGTGCCAACAAAAGTAAGAAAGGTTAATTACTGCGACTTTAACCCTTCATTTCAGAACTAATAGTAATATATAGTAATTTAATTGATGACGGAATGAGACAAACTTCAACTCGAGTATTTCCATAGAGGGCCGCCTTGGGGAGATCTGGTTTTTCCAGCATTGGTTGTGCTTTTCTTGTACTTTAATTTGTTTATCGAGTGGTTTGCTCGTTGTTGCCCGCTTAAAAGTTATCCGCATTGGAAAAAGAGCTATTTTCAATCAAGAAACGTGAATATCTCCTCACATACTAGCGATATCAAGTTTCCGTCTTTGGCAAAGTAATGCAGTTTAACAGCCTAAACAATGTTCTAGAACATTTATATAGTGGAAAAAATCTACAAGAAAACTTATAATTTAAAAACTGCTTTTATGGGGCCTTTCACAAATAATTCCGTATATCTCAAAAAGCATAAAAGCTAGAGAGTTCAAGTCTTCAGGTAAAATGTTTGCAATGAGTGTCTACACTAGTTTGCTGAAGTAAGTGTTTATCTATCTGAATTATCGAAGAAAATAAATTTCGTAACTCACTACTAGGGGGATTAATCATCAATTCGATAAGACATAAAGAAGAGGAGTTCCATTCCAAGAAACTTTCTCATCACTATAGTCAACAGTTTTGATGCAATCTAAAAGCACCTTTTTTGCTTTTTGGGACCTCTGTGCACTGTGGCAATTTGGTGTGATAACCGTCGACTGGTTGAGTTTCAACAACCACGTCGACTACGCTTGCGAAAATTCGGCGAGGGCAACAGAAGCAATAGCGAGAATCATGCCAAACGTTGGCTGTCCGAAAGCAGCACGGGACGTCTGCTATCTACCGTTTCGTCATCGATACTTCGATATGGGGTTCCCTGGGGTGGTGCGCTGCAAACCAAACGGAGCCGTGAAAAGCTGAACAGTACATTCCGGCTGATGCCCGTACGACTCGCGAGTGGTTACAGAACAATATCGTCGGAGGTAGTATGCGTTATCGCCGGCATGATCCCGAAAATGCATCACTATGACTGAGGACTAATCCCAAATGTGCCAGCTTGGGCGCATAGGAAGCATGGAGATGTGAACTTACATTTGATGCAGATTTTGTACGGGCACGGATGCTTCCGGAAGTACTTGCACCTGTTTGGACATGCTTCGTCACTCCTTTGCCCGGAGTGTGTAAACGTCCAGAGACAGCGGAACACGTGGTCTAGGTTCGAAGAAGTTTTCGTAGGGTGTGATAGTTGACAGTATCGTCGAAGAGATGAGCCACGACGAGCATACCTGGGACGCTGTCCACAGAGTGATTACGAGTATACTCTCCGAGATGCAGAGGAAGTGGCGAATGGACCAACAAAGTAGCGCCCTTGACTAGAAAGTCGCCGTGAAACCACAAATTGGAATTCGAAAGATATTCCGCCGCCGGGGAACTCTCCGTTGGTGTAGATTAGGTCCCCCGCCGGGGACTAGTTGAGTAGTACGCAACGTAGAACCGGGTTCTAGTCATCTGGGTGCCAGTGATACGGACGTCAGACTTAACCAGAATCGCCGGACCGACCTAACACCCTACCGGTAAGCTCGTGAGTAGGGTAGATGCACAGCCGGCGATCAGACCGCGTCGAATAGCTAGCAATGGATCATTGGGGCGCCAGCGAACCGGAAGCTGTGCTCCACCCGGAATCGCTGGATGGACCTCAGCACCTACTGGCTGGTCTGTAGAGTAAGCTAGGTCCATTGCCGGGGTTACATCGAGTAGATCGGAACAAAGCGGGGAGCTAATTGGCTCACGGAAACGAACATCATCATCGGGAGAAATCTACCGCTCGGTATCGGGAGAATCTCGCCTAGGAATTCTCCTTCGGAGTAGGCCAGATCCATCATTGGGGACTGGACCGAGTAGTTTGCGAACAAGCCCGGAGCTGAACGAGTAAGTGGCGCTGAATGGTACGAGAAGAAAGTTTCGGTGCCGAATGGCACAAGGGAAGGGCTAAGTACCATGCAGAAATAGCCAGTCTGTGTTGATGGTGAAGAACACATCACCGTCGAGGAGTAGTGCTGTAACCCTACTGAAGGAACTAACTGCCAAGTAGTGGAATTAGAGTGGGTGTTATGCTCATAAAAAAAAACCCCTCCCCGAAGTAATACCGTAAGGTAGTGCCGGGGAGGACTCAGGTTTTGGGCAAGAGTAGTGGTTTTTGGCGATTCGGGTTGCTACACAAACCAGTTCCCTGAGACGTTAGAGTTTTGTATATTTTTTTTATTGCAGTCTCATGGCTTTTTTGGAAGTTTTTTGGTATCCTCTAAAACAAAAACAAAACCTGTTTTAATCCACCTAGAGGTGCAATTGTGCCTTTCACATTTCTCCAAACTATGATTCAATAGCTGGTTCGGACAATATAACATTATGGAAATGTCTTTCATTCTTATTACACTTGGTAAGTATATATAAGAGCACGTTTTTGCATTCATCGCGGTATCGGTTTGAATCGGAGTTTTCTATGTGATCGCACTCCACAACCCGTAACTCCGGAGCCGGAAGTCGGATGGAGATGGGATTTAATATCAGTTTCCGTGGACGTAACACCTTTCATTTGAGACTAAGTTGATCAAATCGGTCTAGCCATTTTCGAGAAACCAATATAACCGTTATTCTGATTTTGGATACTTCAGGATCCGTCGATGGTGGCCAGTGTGGCCAAAGAGACTTTGAATGGCTGTTGGGGACCTAGATCAACAAATTCAACAGTTGTGTTTACATTTTGGTAAAAAATTCACCTTTTTACATCCATCGCAGAATTCGTTAGAAACGGGATTTGCTGCGTGATCATACGTATCACCCTGTAATTCAGGAACCAGAACTCGGATCCACACAAAATTCAACAGCAGCTGATGGACCTTTCATTTAAACTTAAGTTTGTCAAAATCGGTTCAGAAAATTCCGAGAAACCGATGTGGACAAATCAACATATTTTGTTTTGTAACCATACTCTTCAACTCGTAATCCGGAACAAGATGTCGGTTGAAAATGAAATTCAATAGCAAACTATGGGAATATTATACCTTTCATTTGAATCTTAGTTTGTAAAAATCGGTTCACCCATCTCCGAGAAACCGATGTGTACATTTTGTTAACAAATCCACACATTGTTAACAAATCCGCACGCACATACATACATACACACAGATATTTTGCGATCTCGGCGAACTGAGTCGAATGTTATATGAGAATCGGCCCTCCGGGACTCGGTTAGAAAGTCGGTTTTTGGAGCAATTGCATAACCTTTCTATATAAGAAAGGCAAAAGAATAATATTTAATTAGCTTAATAAGCATGAGTTCAATGTTATCTTCATGTTATTATAATTTGGAAAGGTTGGTGGAATGGGTTTGAACTTGTAGGGAATGGGGGGTTAGGAGAGTGGGAGTGGAGGATGCACCAGAAATCCTTCATCTTATTTCGGTATACGGGGTGGATGAAGGAAATGCGGGCGTGAGGGTGGTCCAAGAGGTGGGGAGTGATGAAGGAGGGAGGTGTAAGGGCAACGCGGGGAGGGGAGGGGCGGCGACGCAATACTCAACTGCATATTTTGCCTTCCATTTGAGACTTGGTTTGAGAAAATCGGTTCAGTCATCATCGATGAACCGATGTGACTTTAATTGTGGATTATGCCCGGAATTCCGGACTTCCGGAATCGTCGATAGTGGACAATATATTCAAAGAATGTTTGATTGGCAATCAGTGATCTAGATCTGCGATTAGAAGTAATTTGATGATCATTTCAATAGATTTTAGCCTCTGAGGTATTACGATTGTACCGATTTATATGGGAAATTCCAGCGTATCTTTACTAACACCCCTGTAACTCCGGAAGCAAGAGTCAGAACCGAATGAAATTCAGCAGCAGTCAATGGCATTACTGTATCTTTCATTTGAAATCAAGTTTGTAAAAATCGGTAGAGAATTCGTTGTGGAATGGGTGTGATATTAGCTTAGGAACTTGGCGGGTTCCCCGGGGGCGTTATGAACCGTCATAGGTGGCCAATGTAGTCAAAACTGCTTTGATTGATCATTAGTGATCCAGACCCGAAAACTAGAGTAATATTACATCAATTTTAATATGTTTTACATCATTTGAACATCATGGTGGTACCAGTTTATATGGGAATTTGCTGTGTGACCGCACTCTTCAACCCGTAAATCCGGAACCGGAAGTCGGATCAACTAAAAATTCAATAGCAGCTCATGGGAGCATTATACCTTTCAGATGAAACTAAGTTTGCGAAAGTCGGTTCAGCCATCTCTGAGAAAATTGTGTGAGTTTAAATGACACACACACATACACACACATACACACACACGCACATACATACACACACAGATATTTGCCGATCTGGACGAACTGAATCGAATGGTGTATGACACTCGGCCCTCCGGGCCTCGGTTAAAAAGTCGATTTTTACAGTGATTGCATAGCCTTTCTTTATATGAGAAAGGCAAAAAACACACACAGTCGATTGGTATATGAGACTCGCTCAAATAACAAATCTGAATTGAAAATAAGAAAAAAAATTTGAACTATATATGAAGATATAATAGCTCATTGAGTTAAAACTATCAGCAATAGTCTAGAAATGTCTCACTCATATACATACTAATTTCATAATAAATCCAGTGAAGATAAATTTTCTGTATTGTATTGTGAAGATATTTTTGTTCCTTACATGGGAAACTATCAACGGTCTTCTAGAAATGTTTCACTCACATACAAATAATTTAAGGTTATATCATTCATGATTATTCACGATAGATTCAAATTCCTCCACATAATTGTGATTTTCAGTGTTTTGCAGTACTTGCACCGGCTTTCTAGTTGTAGAAAATTCAACTTTGGTCGCATCTAAATGCAGTAGTAGTAATACAGTAGTCTAGATAGCCCAAAAAATAGTAGTTTGCAATATTTTCTAAACTGTAATATATGTAACGAGTTGGAAATTTTGCTTTCGAGGTCTGGTTATTAGAGTGTTGAAATAATGATTGACATGATCCTATATCACGCCTCCTGGTTTAGAACCGAGCATATGAGCATAAGGTGTAATGTTTTTGCCTTTCTCATATAAAGAAAGGCTATGCAATCACTGTAAAAATCGACTTTTTAACGGAGGCCCGGAGGGCCGAGTGTCATACACCATTCGATTCAGTTCGTCGAAATCGGCAAATGTCTGTGTGTGTGTGTGTGTGTATGTGTGTGTCATTTAAACTCACACAATTTTCTCAGAGATGACTGAACCGATTTTCGCAAACTTAGTTTCATCTGAAAGGTATAACGCTCCCATAAGCTGCTATTGAATTTTTAGTTGATCCGACTTCCGGTTCCGGAGTTACGGGTTGAAGAGTGCGGTCACACAGCAAATTCCCATATAAACTGGTACCACCATGATGTTCAAATGATGTAAAACATATTAAAATTGATGTAACATTACTCTAGTTTGCGGGTCTGGATCACTAATGATCAATCAAAGTAGCTTTGACCACATTGGCCACCTATGACAGTTCATGACGCCCCCGGGGAACCCGCCAAGTTCCTAAGCTAATATCACACCCATTCCCCTACGAATTCTCTACCGATTTTTACGAACTTAATTTCAAATGAAAGATACAGTAATACCATTGACTGCTGCTGAATTTCATTCTGTTCTGACTCTTGCTTCCGGAGTTACAGGGGTGTTAGTAAGGATACACTGGAATTTCCCATATAAATCGGTACAATCGTAATACCTCAGAGGCTAAAAACTATTGAAATGGTCACCAAATTACTTCTAATCGCAGATCTAGATCACTGATTGCCAATCAAACATTCTTTGAATATATTGTCCACTATCGACGATTCCGGAAGTCCGGAATTCCGGGCATAATCCACAAATAAAGTCACATCGGTTCTTCGGTGATGACTGAACCGATTTTCTCAAACCAAGTCTCAAATGGAAGGCAAAATATGCAGCTGAGTATTGTATCAGAGCCCCCCCGCCCCCTCCCCCGCCTTGCCCTTACATCTTCCTCCTTCATCACTACCGTCCCCTTGGACCACCCTCACGCCCGCATTTCCTTCATCCACCCCGTATACCGAAATAAGATGAAGGATTTCTGACGCATCCTCCACTCCCACTCTACTAACCCCCCATTCCCTCCACTTTTAAACCCATTCCACCAACATTTCAAAATATAATCACATGAAGATAACATTGAACTCATGCTGATTAAGCTAATTAAATACTATTCTTTTGCCTTTCTCATATAGAAAGGTTACGCAATTGCTCCAAAAACCGACTTTTCAATCGAGGCCCGGAGGGCCGAGTCTCATATAACATTCGACTCAGTTCGCTGAGATCGCAAAATATCTGTGTGTATGTATGTGTGTATGTATGTATGTATGTATGTATGTATGTATGTTTTTTTTTTTTTTACAATGGAGAAGACCTTTATGTCCTAGCCCAGTACACGTGCTAACGGTAGGGTCCAATCTACCACACGGGGTGCACTGGGGGCGTGTCGGACTCGAATGGTGACTAGCCATTAATACCGACTAAACTCCATTGGGCTCCGCCATCATTCCTCCCAGGAACTACCTCTCGGTATTACTTCTGGGGGGATGGCTGTACTAAGTGTACTCATTCACTCTCACTCACGCGATCATACATCCTGTATGAGGCTTACTTGGGTGCTCTCTCAATCGCACTTTGATTCACTCTCAAACACTCCCACATGAGGCTGACTTTTGTGCTCACCTTTTACGTTCCATGCGAGGCTGACTTGTGTGCTCACCTTACTCATTCCTTGCTAGGCTTACTTTTGTGCTCGCCCTACCCATCCATGTGAGGCTGACTTGGGTGCTCACCCTATCACCTGATTCACTCTCAATCGTGCCACTCTATTGTACCTTTGTCACTCCCTCTGGCATCCCATGTGGGACATTTTTCTTAGGCCCCACTTCTGACATACCATGCGAGGCTGACTTTTGTGCTCACCTTTTTCATTCCTTGCTAGGCTGACTTTTGTGCTAGCCTCTACCAACCTGTGAGGCTGACTTTTATGCTCACCATTAACATGCAGTGTGAGACTGACTTGGATGCTCACCCTTTCACTCCTCTGCCACGCCATGAGGCATCGATAGCTTAGTTCCAACATACTACGCTACGACCCTCCCGTCTTGGCATGAGGCAGTCCACTTATACGCCTATACACTCACTCTTCTGTCTTGCTTCGGGGTGGCTGGGTTTACCCCTTACGCGGTTGCCATTCGCTGCGCCAACCTACCTCGGCATGAACAGACCATTCACTCTCTTATTTTGCGCTTGGCCTTTTTCGCTCCAACAAACCAATCACTAGTTAGCCGTGCCCGCCGTCTGTTGCTCGGTTCGCCAGATTACCTGTAGCCTACTGGCAATCTGGATGGTAGCAGCCGAGACTGCGTTCCACTTCTCCACCGTTTGACACATCCGCTGAATAAGGGTATCCGGGGTTGTGTCCCAGCCACAGACGTCAAGCATTGCTCTTCTTTCGACGTCGAACCGATGACATACGAACAGTATGTGTTCGGCAGTTTCATCTACACCTGGGCAGTCCGGGCAGACTGGGACCTCCGCGTGTCCGAACCTGTGGAGGTACTGACGGAAACAGCCATGGCCTGACAGGAATTGTGTCAGGTGGAAGTGAACTTCCCCATGGGGTCTTCCCACCCAGCTCGATATGCTAGGTATCAGCCGGTGGGTCCACCTACCTTTCGAGGAGTTGTCCCACTCACGCTGCCATCTGGCGACCGAGGTCACCCTGGTGCGCTCGCGGGCTCCCCTATTTCCACGTAGCTCAAAGCACTCCTCATCTTCCCGAATGACCAGCCCGACTGGCATCATGCTCGCTATCACGCAGGATGCATCGTGTGATACCGTGCGGTAGGCAGATATCACTCTGAGGCACATCACGCGGTAGGTGCTCTCCAGTTTCTGTAGGTAACTGGTTACCCTCAGTGCTCTTGACCATGACGGGCCGCCGTACCTGAGGATAGATACGGCAACGCCTGCCAGTAACCTACGTCTACTGGCGCACACCTTTGAGCTGTTGGACATCATTCTCGATAGTGCCGCAACAGCAGTCGACGCTCTCTTGCACGTATAGTCGACATGGCTGCCGAAGGTCAGCTTGTCGTCTATAATGACTCCGAGAGACTTCAGACTTTGCTGTGAAGTGATCGCGACTTCTCCCACATGGATAACTGCATGTTGTGCCGACTTGCGGTTGTTGACGATAACTACCTCCGTCTTATGATGAGCGAGCTCCAGGCCTCTCGCGCTCATCCATTCCTCCACCGTGCTAATCGCGTGTTCTGCGGTTAGTTCTACCTCAGGAATTGACTCCCCGTAGACCTCCAAGGTTACGTCGTCGGCAAAGCCGACGATCTTGACCCCAGGAGGGAACTTCAGTCTCAGAACCCCGTCATACATGAGGTTCCATAGCACCGGGCCTAGGATCGAGCCCTGCGGGACTCCGGCGGTAATCGGAACCCTTTTCTGACCGGCATCGGTCTCGTATATCAGTACGCGGTTTTGGAAGTAACTTTCCAGGATCCGGTACAGACCCACCGGTAGGCTAAGCCGGTGTAACGAGAGCGCGATGGCATCCCAGCTTGCGCTGTTGAATGCGTTCTTCACGTCAAGTGTCACTAACGCACAGTATCGAATACCTCGCCTTTTTCGTTGGATCGCTATCTCGGCAGTATTTATCACTGAGTTGAGAGCGTCCACTGTGGACTTACCCTTCCGAAAGCCAAACTGGTTGCTTGACAGACCGTCCGTACCTTCCGCGTACGGGGTGAGCCTGTTGAGGATGATCCTCTCAAGCAGTTTGCCAGTCGTGTCTATCAGACAGATTGGTCTGTACGCCGATGGGTCGCCTGGCGGCTTCCCGGGCTTCGGCAACAGCACCAGTTTCTGCCTTTTCCATCTATCGGGGAAACGGCACTCATCAAGGCATCTCTGCATAGCTAGCCTGAACATGTTCGGGTTCGCTATGATCGCTGCCTTGAGAGCGTTGTTTGGAACTCCATCCGGCCCTGGAGCTTTGTTCATTGCTAGGGATTTAGCCACTGCGAGTAGTTCTTCATTCGTCACTGGAGCCACCATTTCGACCGTGCCCGCACTGTCTCGTAGTGCAGGTGGCCAGGGGCTTGTGGCTCGAGACGGGAAGAGTACTTCGATAATCGTTGCCAACCGGTCCGGAGACCGCTCTGGGGGTGAGGAGCCCCCTTTGGTCTTGGCCATCACAATCCGGTAGGCGTCACCCCACGGATTCGCGTTGGCACAGGTTGTCGAAACACGCTCTCTTGCTGCTTTTAATAGCCTTGTTAAGGGCTAATTTCGCAGCTCGAAACACTTCACGGCGGTTCTCTCTTGCATCCTCGGTGCGAGCTCTTTACATCCTACGTCTAGCTCTGAGACAGGCTGACCGTAGAGCTGCAATCTCGGCACTCCACCAGTATACCGGGCATCTACCGTTTCTTGGCAGTGTTTTTCTCGGCATAGTGGCGTCGCACGCGCGTGATAGAACAGCTACCAGCGCATCCCCGCTTAGACTGTCGGTGTTGGCCTCCAGTCCCAGGGCCGCGGTGAAAGCTTCGCTGTCGAAGTGATTGGACTTCCACCCGCGTACCTGACAGGGATCTCCCGCCCTCGGATGCTGCACACCATAGTTGATCTTAAAGCGGATTGCTAAATGATCGCTATGGGTGTAGCCTTCGTCTACCCTCCATTCCATGCCTGGAGCCAGACTCGGGCTGGCAAAGGTCAAATCAATCCACGCCTCCACTCCGTTTCTACGGAATGTACTAGCGGAACCATCATTAGCTAGCACAGTATCGAGTTTCGCAAACGCTTCCATTAGCGCTTGACCCCTGCTATTTGTACAGCGGCTGCCCCACTCCACTGCCCAAGCGTTGAAGTCTCCCGCTATTACTACCGGTTTCCGGCCCACGAGGTCCGACGAGAGCCTGTCGATCATCTGGTAGAACTGTTCTATTGGCCACCTTGGTGGGGCGTAGCAGCTGCAATAGAACACACCATTGATCTTGGCAATCGCCACACCCTCGGCGGAGGGGTGTATTACCTCTTGAACCGGGAACCTTCCCGTTGTACAGATTGCCACCATTCCAGACCCGTCCGACACCCAATTTCCGTTGCCGGCAGGGATGCTGTACGGGTCTGATAAGAGGGCGACATCTGTCCTCGACTCCGAGACCGACTGCCACAGCAGCTGTTGGGCTGCTGCACAATGGTTAAGATTTAGCTGTGTGACTTTCACGGCTTCTTCTTATTTAACTCGCCGAAGGGACACGAAGGTCCGCCCATAGCATGTTTATGGGCTTGCTTCTTAGCGGTGCAGATAAGGCACTTATATGCCTTAGTGCACCCCCGCTCTTTATGCCCCTCCTCGCCGCATCGACGACATAGCTTGCTCCTGTCTATGCCTTTGCATTCGTAAGCTTTATGGCCGGATTCTAGGCACCGATAGCACCTGTCCACTGAAGGCGGCTGGGGTATACTAATAGGGCATACCAACCAGCCGATCTTCAGCTTCCCTTTCTCGGTTACCTTTTTGGCATCCGCATTTAGTAGCCTGAGGTAGGCTACTTGGGCGCCAGAGGGTCCGTCCCTCAATCGCACAGAGGCCCGCTCGATTGTGACGCCGCATTGCTCCTTGACGGCTGCGACGACGTCTTCTGCGGTCGCGAACTCGTCCAAGTGCTTGCACTGGAGAGTTGTTTCCGCACCTAGCGACCTGATTTGGGCGCCCTCACCAAGGACCTCTTGGGCCAAGGCCTTATACACTGCACTTGATTGTGCGCCTCGCTTCAGCACCAGGAGCATCTCTCCCGTATTGGTGCGTCTTACGCTACGCACATCCTGCCCAAGGGCCGAGAGACTTTCCGCCGCCTTCATCGATTTAAGGACATCGGCGTATTTGTCCTTGTCGGTTTTTAACCACAAGGCTTCGCCTCTGTCCTTGGCCTTCCTCGCAGGCCGCGGTACCTCCGGTTTCGGTGCCGGCTTTTTCTTGGTAACCAGCGTCCAGGGGTTTGAGCCCCCCTGCCCCGGTCGTGTCGGGTTGCTGGTACCATCGCTCTCCACAGCGAGGTCACTCTCGCCCTCGCTTACCTCACCCAGGTGGCGTTTGACCTTGACGGTTGCACGCCGAGTGGTGTCGGTTTTGGCACCCTCTCCTGGCGACTTCCTAGGGCGCTTCGCATTCGATGCCGTCTTGCGATTGCCCTTTCCTTTTCCCTTCGAGGGGAACTCGGTCGCCGCTCCGATCGACGTGGCTGCTCCGTAGAAGGTAAAGGCCACTGTCTGTGAACCTCTATTGACCTTCTCTCTTTCCTCCCTATTGGAGGCCACTGTCTGGGTTTCTCTGTCGGGCCTCTCCCGACATTCCACCCTCTCAACATATGCCTGCTGTTCCTGTCTTGCGACACGAACAGCTTTCCGGAGCTCCAGAAGGCTCAACTTCAACTCCTTGGCTATGTTCTGCTTTGCGCTAGCGAAGTCGATTATAGCATCGAGTTGCTTCGCTACTTTGCGCATCGCAGCTATTGGCCCCTCCGATGCATTGGTAGGGGTATTGCCTACCGCTGCTGGGGGGTCACTGGTGCTTTCGGGTGCAGCACTCATCGTTCCACTACTCTCCCCACGGGGGGGAGACCTCGCCAAACCACCTCTTGCGAAGGGGTTTGGCACCTCCGTCTGTTTATTTTTATTTTTATTTGCCTCCATGTATAGTCCCACGAGTAGCGCGAGAAATATATGTCCGCCACGCCAGAGCTCCGCATTAGCGTGGTAAGGGACGCTTACTGTGGGGGTTGCCCAGGTACCCCACAGGCTCCGTTAACGATCGAGCATCTTTTTCACCCCCTCGATCACTCATCCCTCGGCACGGGTCGCTTCACGCCTTGGAATTGGGGTTATGCCCTACCTTGCTTTACGTGGTGATCTCGGCCCGGATCATCACAACCATCCTCCTTTACCAGGGCTTTGGACCTGTAGCTCTGGATCTCAATAGTTCCATGTACGTATGTTATTACAGACATGCTACTATTGGGATCCGTCATTCGCTAGCGGAGTTTGTATGTATGTATGTATGTATGTATGTATGTACAGTGCTGTAGTTGCGGTTAGTCACGGTTAGTCGGCGACTAACCAGCTCCTGGAACCGAAAAAAAATTTTTTTTGAGCCAAAAAAAAAATTCCGTTGGCCTTATCATTCTGGAAGGCAAATTTAATGATCCCAGCTAATTGGAATTTTGTGAATCTATTCAAACTCATAGGGTATTGTCAAACTCCCTGCCGCGCTAGTATGATATTTTCATAACTCACATGGCGATCCCAGACTGTATGGGGCACTGGTATGCTATGCTCATAGGATACTCTCAGATACTTGAAAGCACTAGTATGATATTCCCACACCTCGCAAAGCGTCTCAACAATAGTTTGATACTTACAAGTCACGCAAGGCGCTCTCAGATTCTCTCGGACGATAGTCTGATGTTCCCATCGCTTGCAGGGCGCTTCCATACTCTCTGGGGCGCCAATATGATATTTGCAAAACTCATAGGACGCTAGTATGATATTCCGAGAGCTCGCAGGGTGCTCTCAGACTCGCAGGGGCACTAGTTTGTCATTTTCAAAGCTCTCAGGGCGCTCTCAAGCTCTTCAGGGTGCTAGTATGCTATTCACAAAACTCTCTAATATGTTATCTTAATTTGCCGGGCGCTTACAAATTCTCTGGGGCGCTAGTCTAATATTCTCATAGATTGCAGGGCGCTCTTAGATTCTCTCGAGCGCTTTTACGATATTCACATAATTCGCAGGGCGCTCTCAAACTTGCTAGGGCGCTAGTCTAATATTCTCATAGTTCGTAGGGCGCTCTAAGATTCTCAGGAGCGCTAGTATAATATTACCATAGCTCGGAGAGCGCTTCCGCACTCACTGGGGTGCTTTTCACAGCTCACAGGGCGCTAATATGACTCTATGGGGCGCCAGTATGATATTCGCAGGGTGCTCTCAGACTCGCAAGGGCACTAGTTTGTCATTTTCAAAGCTCGCAGGGCGCTCCGAGACCCTATGGGGTGCTATTGTGATATCCACACAGCTCGGAGAGCGCTTTCACACTCGCTGGGGTGCTATTACGATATTCTCATAGCTCGCGGGGCGCTCTCAGTCTCTCCAGGGCGCTAGTATGACTCTATGGGGCGCAAGTATGGTATTCACATAGCTCGCTGGTTCTCTAGAGCGCCAGCATAACATTCCCATAGCACGCTGGGCGCTCTCAAACTCTCTAGGGTAGCCTTATATTCTCATCGCTCGCAGGGCACTCTCAGATTCTCTCTGGCGCCAGTATGATATTTCCATAGCTCGCAGGGCGCTAATCTGACATTCCCACAGTTTGTAGGGCGCTTTCAGATTCTCTGGGGTGCCAGTATGATATTCCCATAGCTCGGAGAATGCTTTCATACTCGCTAGGGCCCCAGTATGATATATAATATCATAGCTCACAAGGCGCTCTCAAGCTCTTCAGGGCGCTAGTATGATATTCACAGAGCTCGCAGGGCGCTCTCAGAATCCCTTGAGCACCAGCATGATATTCCTCGCAGGGCGCTCTCAAACTCTCTAGGATATTATGAAACTCTCATCGTCCGCAGGGCGCTCTCAGATTCTTCTCTTTCGGACTCTCTGGGGCGCTACATGATACTCGGAGAGCGCATCCTTGGTCGCTGGGGCGCTAGTATAATATTCTCATAGCTCGCAGATCGATTTCAAGCTTTCTAGGGCGCTAATATGATTATAGGGCGCTAATAAAATATTAACATAGCTCGCGAGGCGCTCTCAGATTCACTCGAGCGCCAACATGATATTCCCATAGCTTGCAGGACGCTTTCGAACTCTCTTGGGCGCTAGTTCGATGTTCTCTTAGTTTGCAGGGCGCTCACGAATTTTCTGGAGCGCTAGCATAAACACTATCAAACTCACTAGGGTGCTAGTTCGATATTCTCATAGCTCTCTAGGGCGCTAGTATAACTGTATGGGGAGCTAGTATGGTATTCCCATAGCTCGCAGGGCGCTCTCAGATTCTCTCGAGCGTCAGTATGATATTCCAATAGCTCGCAGGGCGCGCCCAAACTCTTCAGGCGGTAGTTCGATATTGTCATAGTTCGCAGGGCGCTCACAGCTTCTTTGGGGCGTTAGTCTAATATTCCTATAGTTCGCAGTGCGCTCTCGGATTCTCTGGGGCGCCAGTACGATATTCCCATAGCTCGCATGGCACTCCAAAACTTACTAGGGCGCTAGTTTAATATTCTCATAGCTCCAGGCCGATTTCAAACTCTCTAGGGCGTTAGTATGGCTCTATTGGGCGCTAGTATGATATTCCCATTGGTCGCAGGGCGCTCTCAGATTCTCTCTGGCGCAAGCATTTTGTTCCCATAGCTCGTAGGGTAATCTCAAACTCTTGAGAGCGCTAGTCTGATATTATCATTGTTCGCTGGGTGCTTTCGGACTCTCTAAAATGCCAGTATGATATTCCCATAGTTCGGAGAGCGCTTTGACACTCGCTGACGCGCTAGTATGGTATTCTTATAGCTCGCAGGGCGCTAGTATGGCTATATGGAGGGCTAGAATGATATTCACATATCTCGCAGCCAGCATATCATGGCGCTCTCAGATTCTCTCGAGCGCCAGCATGATATTCCCATAGCTCGTAGGGCACTCTCGAGCTTACTAGGGGCTAGTTTGATATTTTCATTGTTCGTAGGGCGCTTTCAGACTCTCTGGGCTGCTCGTATGATATTCCCATAGCTCGGAGAGCGCTTCCATGCTCGTTAGGGCGCTAGTATAATATTCTCATAGCTCGCAAATCGATTTCAAGCTCTCTAGGGCGCTAGTATGACTATGAGGCGCTAGTATGATATTCGCATAGCACGCGAGGCGCTCTCAGATTCTCTCGAGCGCCAGCATGATATTTCCATAGCTCGCAGGGTGCTCTCAAACTCTGTAGGGTAGTCTGATATTCTCATAGTTTGCAGGGCGCTTTCAGATTTCGCTGGGGCGCCAGTGTGATATTCCCATAGCTCGCCGGGTACTTTAAAACTCACATTGGCGCTAGTCTGATATTCTCATAGCCCGCAGTACGCTCCGAGACCCTATGGGGTGCTATTGTGATATCCACATAGCTTGGAGAGCGCTTCCACGCTGGGGTGTTATAATGATATTCTCATAGCTCGCTGGACGCTCTCAGGCTATCTAGGGCGCTAGTATGACTCTATAGGGCGCAAGTATGATATTCACATAGCTCGTAGGGCGCTCCTTGATTCTCTCGAGCGCCAGCATAACATTCCCATAGCACGCTGGGCGCTCTCAAACTCTCTAGATTAGCTTTATATTCTCAGCGCTCGCATGGCGCTCTCAGATTCTCTCTGGCGCCAGTATAATATTTCCATAGCTCGCAGGGCGCTCCCAAACTCGCTAGGGCGCTAATCTGTCATTCCCATAGTTCGTAGGGTGCTCTCAGATTCTCTGGGGTACCAGTATCATATTCCCATAGTTCGAAGAGTGGTTCCATGCTCGCTAGGGCCTCTGTGTGATACGTAGTATCATAGCTCACAGGGCGCTCTCAAGCTCTTCAGGGCGCTAAGATGATATTCACAAAACTCTCTATGTTACTAGTCTGATGATATCTTAATTTGCCGGGCGCTTACAAATTCTCTGGGGCGCTAGTCTAATATTCTCATAGATTGCAGGGCGCTCTTAGATTCTCTCGAGCGCTTTTACGATATTCACATAATTCGCAGGGCGCTCTCAAACTCGCTATTCCAATATTCTCATAGTTCGTAGGGCGCTCTAAGATTCTCTGGAGCGCTAGTATAATATTCCCATAGCTCGGAGAGCGCTTCCACACTCGATGGGGTGCTTTTCACAGCTCACAGGGCGCTAATATGACTCTATGGGGAGCCAGTATGATATTCACATTGCTCGCAGGGCGCTCCCAGAGTATCTCGGGCATCGCATAGGTCGCAGGGCTGTCTTAAACTCCATAGGGCGCAAGTCCGATATTCTCATAGTTCGCACGGCGCTCCGAGACTCTATGGGGCGCTAGTATGATATTCACATATCTCGCTGGGAGCTCTTCGATTCTCTGGGACACTAGTATGATATTCCCATAGCTCGCAGGGCGCATTCAAACTCTCTAGGTTACTAGTCTGATGTTCTCTTAGTTTACTGGGCACTTACAAATTCTCTGGGGCGCTAGTTTAATATTCTCATGGATTGCAGGGTGCTCTTAGATTCTCTCGAGTGCTTTTACCATTTTCACATAGTTCGCAGGGCGCTCTTAAACTCGCTAGGGCGCTAGTCTAATATTCTCATAGTTCGTAGGGCGCTGTAAGATTCTCTGGAGTACTAGTATGATATTCCCATAGCTCGGAGAGCGCTTCCGCACTCGCTGGGGTGCGTCTCATAGCTCACAGCGACTATATGGGACGCCACCATGATATTCATATTGCTTGCAGGGCGCTCTCAGAGTCTCTCGGGCACCAGTTTGATATTCGCATAGGTCGCAGGGCTCTCTTAAACTACCTAGGGCGCAAGTCCGATATTCTCATAGTTCGCACGGCACTCCGAGACTGTATTGGGCGCTAGTATGAATTTCCCATATATTGCAGAGCACTTCCACACTCGCTGGAGAGGTAGTATGATATTCCCATGGCTCGTCTGGCAATTAGATAGGTGGGCAATAAACTTTCCAAACTTACAAGGCGCTTTCAACCGGTTTCAGTATCATTGGGGCGCATATAAATGAGTATTTAAGCTTATGAGGCGGTAATAATCTATCCTAAGTTGTAGGGCGTTTTCAGGCTCTATGGGTCAGTAGTATGAGTATGTTGAGCTAACGGGTAGGTAGTATGCTCATGGTGCGTTATGCGAATAGTCTATCCTAGCTTGCCGGGCGCTTTCAGATTTTCTGGGGCGCATATACTGTATCTCTTTGGGGCGTTGGTATGAGTATTTGAGCTCATGAGATGGTAGTGGATAGTCTATCCTAACTCGTAGGGCGCTTCCAAGCTCTCTGAGGTGCATATGGCGTATTTCTGTGGTATATTTTCTAGCTCAGGCGCAATGAAAAATCAAACTGATTAAAAAGAATTCTTGTTAGGTGCTTTTATGGTGTTTATAGTGAATAGTTTGAATGTTTGTGGGGGCAGTAGATGATACGCTAGCCAAACACGCAGGGTACAAATAAACTGATTCGACCATCATGTAGGTTTGTCGTGCACTTTTATAAACATACTATAAATGCTTTTAAAATTTAATCATTGGCTTGCGTGTAACACCCGTTTTTTGTGCGAATTTTAATACTGTACTGACGAATGAAGCCATCATATTGATAACGATTTTAACGCAATCCATTTTTTGCATGCCGAGGTATTAATAAAATTTACTTGAACCTTTATTATGTGATTAATAAAGACCATGTCTTAGCCCCTCCACTAAATCGCTTAAAAAGCTTTGATTTTTTTGTTAATTGTAGAAGATCATGTCTCTTAAGGCACGCATCTGCTCTCATTGCATAATCACTGATACACTGATTTCAAAATATCCCTTTTTCAAAACAACTTTAATGATGAATACAATAATTACTCATCTGTCAAACGTTCTATCATATCATTTATGTGTTGTATACCATGTTTAAAATATATGTATTAATAATATTCTTTAACCCTCAGAAAGGCAAGTGGTCTCAGAGGCACGGCTGGTTACAATAATTATCCTCTAATTTGAATAAACTTGTAATTATGAACAGAAATAATGGAGCTTTTTCGGGATTTCAATTCTCTCACTGATAGAAAGCCAAAAAAGACTTAATATCACCGGGTCTTAGGAGCAATGCTTGTTGAAGCCACGATTTTAGCTTGCCTTTTTGAGGATTAAGACCGTCCAAAGAAAAAATAGACTGCACAATGATGCGTGGGCAGCACTTGAAAACTTAATTTGCTGTAATGAACACATAAAAAAGGAGAGATGCACAGTAAACTAGCTTGAGCTATTTTAGCTTTAAAAAAAATCGCAATATAAAAAAACGAGAGAAAACATAGATTTGAACTCACGTCCTTTAAGTTGATCTGCTATAACGTTACTAAATAAACTATATATACATTTCGAAATCGACACAATATAGCTCATCAAGTAAAGTATGAAAGTATTTTATCATTCATTCATTTCAGGTGTTCGGCAAGGGAGAGCTGAATAGTAACAGCAACTAAAGAATACGAAAGTTTAGCAACTTTGATAACCATTGAAGTATCTAGTTATTCAAACGCGAAGACGCGACAATTGCCGATGATCAGCAGTTCTATCAACTTCCTAACACTTTGTGATGATGTAATATTGTAACTTACAACTTGTAAGGCAATGCAGCAATGTTGTTCTTACAGAATAGTTTTGTCTCTTACTGGCTCGATCGACAGTCACTCGGTTTTCATGTTTTCTCGAGCATCTGATGCTTAGAGCACTTGTCAATTTTTCCCATTGTTACAACGTCTTTCGTTGCGATTTTAAGTTCCAATTCTGGGTGTTCACCATATTGAATGTAAAATGAATTCTAGGAAAAATATATCCAGTATATCCATCTACAAGAAGGCCCACTACCATTACTTTTACAAAGGGTAAATTGCCTATTTTCACCCTATTAAGGAAGGTACCTCACTAATTCATTAATTACTCGGCCTACAATCGATGGAATGCGTATGAATTGGCATCAAGAGCTTTGCTTCGTTGATTAGAATCAATCTAATAACACAAATGCCCTGAAAACAATGAAATGCTCGTGTTTGAGCGCAACGAAAATTCGGATTTAGCGCCCACTGCGTTAAACAAAGATGGCAAATAGAAACATGGTGAAAATAAGCTCATTACCCTATAAGTTAATGGTATGGTAACGGGGCGTTGGAGCGGGACAGAACGGTTCGAACGGTACATATTAGAGACAGCAACGCTATGTTCGCGCTAAAATTATGAGGGCGATTGAATCCCAATAACGACCAACAAAAAAAAATTTTAATTTAATTTTTTTTCAGGGTGAATAGGCAATTTTGTTACCCTAAAGGGTGAATTTTTAGTCGGTTTGATCGTATCTCTAACCGTTTCTGCAGAATTCCACAAATGGCGCGCAGTATCTCAAAAGGTAGACAATCAGTGTTTGCCTCTAGTAACGTTAGGAGAAAGGTGACTTTTTTAGCCTCACAAAATCATGTTTCCATAAAATCATTTTTACTGACTGATTCTATTTAATAAGCCAATTGTTATTTGGAATATTAAATACGACCTAGGCCTACTATTTCGATACTGTAGACTAATTATTGTGATATGACAATCTGATAAAATTAGAAGTTAACAAAAAGAATACTGGGCAAATTCGAAAAATTTGATTCCTCAAAGTACAATGTCAGTCAATTAGATCAGTTTGAAGGTATTTGTAATTAATAAACAATTTCGCAAATGCAAAAATATATTACATAACATCACATTAATATATTGACTTGCGGTTTGAATATTGAAAAAATCATAATTTTGTCATAAAGCCCTAAAGCTTTGGCGGTCTGAGGGAGTGGGAGCTAGAAAACTGGAACTTGTGCTTCTAATCAAACAAAACATTGCGCTGCTCATTACACTACAGTGATTAAATCATGACAATATTTTAACCGATTTGGTTAACCCAACATTTTTTCATACATAGAATCTCGACATCAACATACCATGATCAGCCTCTTCATGACTTTACAAGTGTTCTCAACAAATTCCTTTGTTGGTATTAGAATTAGCTACAACTTTACTGAATAGAGTAAGCCTCTATTTGAATTTGTTTGGAATCGAAAAAACGCGTTTGGAAATAACGAAAATTTTCCGAACTAACCGCAAAACCAATGGTTTAGACGCTATTAATACAGAGCATAAAAATAACATTTTAAAACTCAACACTGTTTATGTTCACTAACCAACCAAAAGTTTACAATTTCGTTTACCATAAGCAATTTCGAAAAAATATTATTCTGCTTAAAATTTCAGATATAGTAAGTATCTCAGAGCTAATGAGTATTCAATAGAAAATTCAGCCAAACTGCAGCAAGTTCTACTGCCCATGATCACAAATCATTTAGATAAAAATTAATAATCCCAAATATATGACAAATATGTGATAATGAGCAGTATATTGCAGGTGAGTAAGTTTGGCGATATCTGTCATTAAACACCAGAAAGACAGAGTCTGCGGACCTGGAGCGCATTTTGATTGAACCCAAAAATGTTTGAACGGAGCATCCAGCGATAATGATAGTAATACCAAATACAAATTCACAAAACATATTTGTGTTTGGTAATACCATCATAAACCTAAAAGCTTAGAATATAACTTTGCCAAAAATGCAATAAAGCGTGCAACACACCAGAAATAACAGATATGCCATAACCGGGAACTTTCCCTTATTAATTAATACTATCGATTCCGCTTACAGGCAGCAAAAAAATCAAGAGCCAAAACTAATACCCTTCAAATCTGGCTGTTTATGACGATAACATCTGAACATTAAGGCCACTTATGTTGCTAGTTGCATCAGTCATTTTACAACAATTTGAAAGAAACCTGTAAATTTTCATTGAATCTGATGTAGTAAAACGTGTCGTTCAAATATATCTAACAAAAAGCATCTTTCAAATATAACGTCGGGATATGAACATCATATCGTAATTAGAAAAAAAAAAAAAAGAAAAGAACCAGAAAAAACAGTGAGGTAGCGGAATGGGCTTGGAACCGACCAATTACCACCAACCATTTGTTTACTCCGTAGCGCGTTTTCGAACCATGCCGTACCAACAGACAGTCACTTGGTTGAAATATAACATATAACTTCTTCTGAGTGCCATAAGTTCACCGAGTTACGACTAGTAATTTTAGGGGAATTACGAATAAAACCGATCCCCTGCGACTTTCTCCATAAATACATTTTTTCTTCATTTTATTATGACAGGTTATTATTTGTACGATTATGTACAGCATTTGAAGACAAATTAAACTTTCATTAGTACGTCAAATGTCACAAAAAAAACAAAACAAACGACAGCAATGTTAATCGTCCGGATGTTAGATTTTACTGGTGGATGTTATGGTTTTAATCAAATTAACCCTCTAGTTCCCAACACCGCCTCTAGGCGGTCTCTTTAAAAATCTAAATAAAACTACTAAAACATGATTGTCTGTTGTCATCCGCACTAGTATTTCTTCCCAATGCTCACACCTTTCATACACACACATTGTTTGAATAATCGTAGCTTTCTGTTAAAGGAAATTGAAGCTGAAAGTGTTTGTGTTTAGTGGTAATCTTCATTAAACAAATTTTAACTATTTTGGGAAATTTTAACAACAAAATTTTTTTTGGGTAGCCTGTAGCATTTTACTTTTTTTTTGTTTTGCTGAGCTGTAACAAAAACATGCCATCGTCGAAAGCAATCATCCCTGCAAAGTTAGGCTCCATTTAGAAAGTTCCATCTGGTGATTAGGAACCATTCATAAATTACGTAACGCGTACGAAAAGTTGTGACATATGGGGGAGAGGGAGTAAGCCAAATCGTTACGAAACAATTTTTTTTCGAGGAATTTGTTACGTAATAGGGGAGGGGGGATAGAGAAATTTATGACAACTTGTTACATGGGGGGAGGAAGGATACAATTTTGGGCAATTTTTGCGTTACGTAATTTATGAATGGTCGATTTTCTATCATTGAGAATGGCATTGGTTTTAAATTTCCAAGCACAAACGTGATTGGAACACTTCAGTGAACCACCTGTTTCTTCTCTTTTTTTCTTTTAGACAATGTGCACCGTATGCGCCGGGCATGTCATGCTTGTGGATAAGGGCCATTAATAAATTACGTAACGTAAAAATTGCCCAAAATTGACTCCCCCCATGTAACAAATTGTCACAAATGTCTCCATCCCCCCCCCCCCCCCTCTTCTATTATGTTATTCATTGAAATTTTTTTTCTTCGGTGAAAACATATTACGTAACTATCTAGCTTACTCCCCCTCCCCCTATGTCACAACATGTCACAACTTGTCGTACCCCCTAAAAGCGTTATGTAATTTATGAATCGTCCCTAAACAACTGTTTTCTTCGTTCCTTAGAGCGTTGCAGTAGTTCTGTGTAAGGGTTGGGGTTTAGAGATAAAAAGAGGCATGAGTTCTCGCTCCTCAGAGTTTTGTTAATATTTTTTTCATCAGCTTATATGTCAAACATAAAATTTCAGAAACAAATAATATAGGGGAGCCCGGGGCTAGTTGGTCGTTGGGGTAAGTTGGCGGAACCCCTTTTTCTCCGTTTCTATTAGACATAAAGCGTTGTCTCTCGTTGTGTACCTTAAGTAATGTGAAACGCATTATCCAATGTGTTTTTGTTGCGAAACATTATATTTTGTAGAAGCTGTGGACGAAATTGTGTTTTTGAGCATAATTTGTAAATTTTCTTAATTTTAAACATTTTGTGTAATTTAAGGTCCCGAACGATTATATTTTTCGGTAGTGCGTGAAAAGAGGCATCCGTATAGATATTATGCCTATTCATACCCAAAAGTAATTTTTTAAATCCTTTTTTATAAAATATGCGATTGGGGTAAGTTGGTGGTAACGCACACGGGGTAAGTAGGCGGTACTATTAATAGTGCAAAAATAGTCATAATATATTTTTATTTCTGGAATTCACTCCAAAGTAAGAGAAACTTTTTCTTATGTCTCTCGTCAATGAAATGGACAATTATTTCAGCCAAACGCCTGAAGAATTTCGTAAATTTGCTTTTGAATATGGAGTACGCGTCGAAGTCAAAATGACAGGGTATTGAAACTGAAATATAATGAGATATGTCGAATACTATATAGTTTTATTGAAAAGACAATCTTCATTAAACAAATTTTAACTATTTTGGGAAATTTTAACAACAAAATTTTTTTTGGGTAGCCTGGACCACTTATGTGATTGTATTCGTAATGAATTGCTTATTTTCTGGCAGTCCGCCAACTTACCCCATGCATACCGCCAACTTACCCCGAGGCTGCGGTAAGTTGGCGGCTTTTCCGCGTTACTTTTTTGTCTCTAGAAATGAAGACAACGTATCAAACATTTTAATAAAATTCAGAGATATTGCCAACAGTCTACTATTTCATGCAACGTGTTCTATTTTGCAATATCTACCAAAGTCAAAGCAGTAAAAAATGAAAACTGAAAACACCGCCAACTAGCCCCGGTCTCCCCTACCGTTAGTAGCACAGCTGGCTGGTTGGCTGGCTTGATTGCAGAGGGGAAAGGAGCTCTCTGGCCCGGAACTTCATTCTCATTCAAAAGTTCTGTATGGCTTGACGTCGCAGGTAAATAACTCTTACGTATGCGTTGGTGACCAACTGACATAAAAATAAATTCGCGTTAAACAATTACCAAGACTTGAACCGACAATCAATATCTCACCAAAGAAACCCCTTTACTAACTGCGCTATAGCGATACATGACAGTGTCTTCGCAAAGTGACATACATAAGTTTCGCTTGAGCGTGAATGATTCAAGCGTATTGAGCTGCGGCCCGTGCATGGCATGGGTATGGGACATTGCAAGTTGACGTCATATGAGTAAAAATGCTCGAAGATATGACACGCTCACTTGCACTGAATCGGAATAAAAAAATTTCGAAGTCCATGTAAACAAGCTCGCTGAGCTGTCATTTTTTCGAGCATTTTTACTCATACGACGTCATCTTGCAATGTCCCATACCCATGCATGCACGAGCAGAAGCTCTGCGCTTAGATCGTTCACGCTCAAGCGAAACTTATGTATGCCACTTTGCCATCACACTGTTATGTATCGCGTTAGCTCAGTTAGTAAAGGGATGTCTTCGGTGAGACAATGATTGTCGGTTCAAGTCTCTTGGGTAAATTATTTTAACGCGAATTTCTTTTTATGTCAGTATGGTCACCAACACATACGTAAGAGTAATTTGCCTGCGGCTTTAAGCCATATCGAACTGTTATGAGAAATAAGTTCTTGGTCAGATAGCTCCTTTCCCTCTGCAATCAAGCCAGCCAGCCAGCCGGGGCTGTGCTACTACGCGGTATGTTAGTTGTTTCTGAAATTTCATGTTTGACTATACTTATACAGCTCATGAAAAAAAAACAAAACTCGGAAGCCCAAAACTCATGCCTCTTTGCATCTCTAAGCTCAAACTTTTACACAGAACTACTGCAACGCTCTTTGGAGCGAAGAAAAAAGTCGTTTAAGAACAAACATGACATGCCCTTCCCCCCCGCATTGGAAAAAAGAAAAAAAACAGGTGGTTCGCTGAAGTGTTCCAATCACGTTTTTGCTTTGAAATTTAAAACCAATACCATTTATAGTCTAGAGAATTCGTTGTGGTGGTTCTGACATTGTGCCCACCAAGTCCGCTCCCGTCTTTTTCGCGTTTGCACGTACGATTAAATTAACTACGTTTGATATTTGGTATACTCCAATAATTATTAACAAGTTCGTCCTATACGTTGGAATTTTTATTGAGAGATTCACTGAAACGTACACGCCGCACCAACTGTTTCTTAAATGCCGCTGTAAGGTTGCCAGTAAGCTTTTGGTGTAACTAGCAATTGTATTTGCTATTTGCGCTTGAAATTTAGTATGTAGCGGTAATAATAAGCCTCCCATTTTGTTTTAAACGCAAGCACAATTTTTAAAACAGAATTTGATTGATTAGTTTATCTCATTTAACCAATTTTATCGATTCTGTAATCTAAAAGGACTTTTCAATTCAGAATGAACGTTGTGAATTTGGCACCACTTGCACCTGGTATAATCAACCTGCACAAAACGTTGCATAACGCAGTGCTGTTTTCTGGAACAATATGTGTTATCCTTTAGCCCTTCTCCTTTTGTGGCACAGACCTGGTGGTTCATATTTATTTAGCCCTTCGTTATGCAAAATCGCGATATTATGACAGATGGGCTAAGCGCGGCGTATCATGGAGCGCGGCCGTTCCTTTCAATCGGGAAAGGCCGCGTGGAATTTTGGGGAAATTCGTTAATAATTAGGATGAAAATAATGTTTTATGCTTATAAAAGTTATTCATCTTTGTATGCAAAACCCTTCGTTCATAATTTAGGAAATATTTCTAAACAAATCAATCGTGCGAATGCTCTGTGCACGATTACATTTTCACTGGATACATTTCAAGATAAATGCCGTAGCTTCGTCAGTTTTAACTATTTTCACATACATGTTTAACAAACATATGACTACTAGGGTGGCACAAATTTTCATATTTAAATTTGTGTAGACAGTTTCCTATGTGTTCTAAAAAATGTACAATGCTAACTCCGGCAGATACTAGTACAGTGTACAACTTTTCCAAGAAAAGTAATAGGCTACGACTTCTGGTTCAAAAGTTATTCTGTATACCCACAGTGTCTATATCGTTCAAGAAAATTGAATTTATCTGAATACCCTGGCTGATATTGCAAACAAGTTAACCAACCTCTCATTATAAAATTATTATTATGACAGAGGAACAACATCTCATAGTAATTTTCTGGCTAATAAAATTTTAAATGGTTTAACCTGTAGGAGAAGTATGATTAAAACCGATACCAAAAAATTATATTTTTTGTTTAGAATACTTGTTTGGAAGGTTCATGGCAAGACCAGCGCTGTTGTTGTAGAATATTTGCTGGTTAGACGCCAATTTAAAGCTGGGGCGCAACGACTTGGATAGGGCGCAACAGCCTGGATGGGGCGCAACGACATTGATGGGGTACGAAAACTATAACGCCACATAACGAAAAGTACTAAATTGGTGCTTTTTGCTATGAAGGGTGCATTCCACATAAAAATTAATATCCGATTTCTTCGAAAAAAATTTCTCACACTCTTTAACAAAAAAGTGTGTCAATTGTTTTTTGTTAAGCTTATTATTCAATAAATTGTACATATACCATAATAACCATAATGATAACTCGTAAACTTTACAATATATTGAAAGAAATTAAACTTTAAGTTGGATTTTTTATTGAACTTAAGAGTTCGGAAATTAGTATAAACAATTTCAATATTTTTATATCTCGATCCATTTTTTACTTTCTAAATATTTAGAATCATGTTGGAAAGTTGGTGTAAAAGATTCATATGGAAGTCTGAATACTTCATGAGATATTTCAATAATACCAATAAAGCAAGACTACTTTATAGTAGACACCCTGTGATAGAAACTTACAAAATGGTTTGTAAATCTGATGTGAATTTTGTGTGGTTTAACGTGGTGATGGCAAAGCCCTGCTTTAAACATACGTCCTAAACGAACCCCCTGGAACTGTTACTGTTGAGGTATTGGGGCGGTAGTCTAGTACATAATATGCTAACCCTTAACATAGGCTTTGTTCAACAAGCTGAGCCACCCTAGGGACTGAAATATACCTCTATGAAGGGGTTATATACAAAGTTGTGGCGAAAATGTGAGCTAAGTTCGTGATTTTTTTTAAAGTGCTTAATGCAAATTTTATTCGAAAAAGCGAAAGTAATAGTGGTAGTACTCTCGAAGTTCGAAAAAAACAAGCTGAATTAAAAAAAAAATCAAGATTGGCGGAGTTCTGACCCATCCCCGAAGCGTATTTTTTGGCAGAGGTTTGCAATGAATGGTCTCCAAGCCGAACCGCTCAACTGAAATCAAAAAAGTAAACTGATTATTTAAGAAAAATGTATTGTGGTAAACTTGAACGGAGCGGTTTCCCAATAAAAAAGAATTTCCTTCAAAACAAAATTATGTTGATCAAAAAATGGAGCTTTAAACAAAAAATCATTGCAAAGAATTGATAATTTTTGGATGAAAAAGCAACCGTTCAAGTACAAGTGTAAATACAAACAATTGAAAAAAAATGAAAATCGGATGAGTAGTTTTTGCGATATCACGTTCACTGCAACGGTACTTTTCAAAAAACTTAGTTCCGATATGATTGCGTTTAATTTTTATGTTCACTTCATTCGCGAAAGAACCAGCGCGCTGCGAACCGGCTATACTTTGAAATCTAGTTCTCCGACCTGGATAAAATTTCGCACAGATATTTTCAAAAGTGTGTACTTTCAGAATATTCAATAATTTTTATTCGACTTTTTTAGTTCCAACTTTGTATATAATCCCTTAATGATGAAGGTGAAAATAACAAAATGAAATTATTTAGCTCATGCACTAAAAAATCAAGTGCATGAGCTAAATAATTTCATTTTGTTATTTTAAAAATCGAACGTTGCTTTTATTATAAATTCTAAAAAAATCAGATGGAGAGGGGGGAATAATTCCTTGGTATTAGAAACAGGGGTTCAAGTTAACGGGAGATCAACGGCATCGATTACAGACTCGGGCGGTCTTCGTCAGATGACGACCGGCAACATATCGAGTTGCGCGTGTGATGTTTGTACTGCAAATTCCGCATTTGTTAACATTTTCGACAGAGATGTTTCGTGTCACTTGCATCAAACCATCAAGGATGTACGATATATGTGGAAGAGGACACAATAAAAATAAAAGGGGCAGGTAAATCTATATATTGATGGTTTTTAGGAAGATACATACGAGACACATATAGAGGAGATCGCGGTTTGCCAGTACATCCCGCATCGGGACATTTCTCCGAAACGATCACATGTAGTACTGGAACAAACCTATACATTGCTCCAAAACAAAAATTAAACCTTGCAGAAAAGTAGTTTTAGAATATTTAAAATAAATCCGAACAGAGAAGATTATTCTTGAGACAGAGGTTGCTTGACTCAGAAAGCAATTTACAAAAATGAAGAGGCATGAAGATATTTTTCGTAATGTCCAACAACGAATATATATTATTTTGTTTTGCTGTATTCCGATGGAAAAAACGTTATGATCGTTTAAATACGGATATAAAGACTAAATCTTTGATTGTTCCAGAAGCATGAAATTTGTATATACGACCGAAACAAAACCAATATTTTGGCAACATTGGTCGAGTGGGGGTATGTCGTTTTCAACAGGGATTAGTAAAATATAAGAAGAAGCCAGCTGGCGGATCCTATCCTAGATAGATACCACAACGGCATCTGCAAGCTGCCCTAGCGTGACGGAAGTGACAAGACATTTGTCAATGTCATTCACTTAAAAATTGTAGAGAAGGGGGCTTAGACATGAGCCCTGGGGAAGGCCCACGTAGCTAATTCGTGATGTCGACAAATAACTTTGCGAAAAATACATATGTTTTTTCAGACAACAAGCCCCCTGAGTCAGTAAGAAAACTGATGCCATCTGCTCTTTGTTAGCATATGCCATTTGAATTCCTGTTAAGAGCAACGCAAGGCAATCGTTCGTCTCTTTGCCTTTACGAAAGCCAAATTGTGTATCTGACAGTAAGTTATTTGCTTCGGCCCAATTGTCGAGACAGAATGGGACCATTTTCTCGAACAACTTCCGAATAGAAGAGAGCATTTCAATCCGTCCATACAAGTTGTGATCGGAGGCTGTTTTTCATTTTTTTTTTTTGGATGGCGTGGACCTTTACTTGCCTCCAGCCATGAGGGACAAGGTTACTCTTAAGAAACATACTAAATTAATTCAACAAACGTCTCTTGGCAGATTCTTTAACAAGTAAAATTTGATTATGTCTGGTCCTGTGGCTTTATTGTTACATTATCGTCCGCGGGGGGAAGCGGCGCGGTAGATCTTCTGTGCCGGGGCGGAATCCGTACAAACCTTCTTGGCGAAATCGAATATACAACTCTCTCGTTAGTCAGTACTAACGGTTTCTCTCATTAATCCGAACCAGCGACAGTAAGCGTTTGTAGGCTTTCATAAAAATTTTCATTGGCTCAGGTAACCCGCGATTCCGGTTGATCTTGTACGCCGGTGGCCTTCTTCGCGTACACGTTTCAACACTTTTTGTCCAACCACGGGTTGGGAGACCTTCCACGAGAGTTCGCGTTTGGTACACGTTTACTGAGCTTGAATAGCGGTGTCGAGAATAAAGCCACCCAAGAAGCCGTACTCTTCCTCCGGAGGAAGGTCTTGCATGGACTCGAGTTTACCGGATGCAGGATGCTTAGCTCTTCCAATCACTATTTCGTTTGAGGTCAGACGAAGTATTGATTGTGCTCGTTGGCCTTAAGCCGTTAGCAATAGTGATTAAGATTGGCAGAGGATCGCTGCCGTGTCGATCAGGAATTACTTTCCACATGCAATCTAACCGAATAGAGCAGAGGGACAAGTCTAAGGAGCTTGGGCGCGCTGGGGGAGCAGGGATCCGTGTCATTTCACCGGTGTTCAAAATGGTCATCTTGAAGTTATCACAAAGTTTTTGGAGTCAGGTAGATTTCGATTATCATTATCATGAAAGCAATCCCATGCTATGCCGTGGGAGTTAAAATCAACTAAAACTAACTTCAGTGCGGGAAAGAGTTCTACAATGTCGCAAGATCTTCAATGCCTGGTGTCGAGGGAAGGTTAACTCTATTGAAAAAATAGCACTTTTTGATCCCCAAAAGACTCTTCCGTAAGAGTATTCTCGATCCAAGCAAATAAAATTAAAATCTATTTCTGAATTACGTCATGTTTCGCATAATAAATTTTAAAAGGATCGAGTTTCGGAATAATGTTTTTTTAATGCTACTGTTAAACAGTGATCAAATCCGTGACCTCGTTCGAATTAGTTATCGAAGGATACAATCGCTGAAAGGAGGGGCTATATTGCAGTCAACTGCATTAAGAATGTTTTTATTGCAGTGAGAAAGCTTACCAGGATGCTTTTAAGAGGGTATTCTGTAACAATACGGTCCACAGTGCTGAGAACTTCTTTTCTGAGCTCAGGTTTCGGAGACCAGGAGCTGCTTACTTCGGTTTTGCACCAGTAAGTACACACCAAAAAATTCTGAATTTTATCGTTGACGTAATTGCAAACATGACACAATTTAACAAGCTGCAATTCACTAAATGACGAAAAATAACCGTGTCCCGTTTAATTTTACATGAAACATACACTTGACATGCTCAATGACATAAAATTACACTTACTGCCATTCAGAACAAACGCCATATGTGAAGTAAAATTACGTGCTTTACGAAATTCATCGTCATGTAAAATTGGAATCAAACGTAAAACTAAGTCATTTTTGATGCTCGTATATGTCAGGGTCAGGAGACGTAAATTTACACAATTTTTTCTAGGTGTGTACTGTTATTTTTGGAGGACATTGAAGAGACACCTTCTGAACATTACAACGAATCTTAAGGAGAGGAAAAGTTCCTCCTTTTTCTATTACTTTTAGGCGCAGCAGAAGATGTTCCCTCCTGGTGTTCATCAGAGCCACCATCGTCAGTAGACAAGCCAGTATAGATTTTTGTAGAGACTTGTGGCTTAGCTATTTAAAGCAGCATTTCTGCGAAAGATCCCTTAGAGCGTCCCTGAAGGGAACTCTTCAGTTTCTCTCCGCACTGTATCATCATGTCGGGAGATTATGTTGATTTCCCCCACTGTAAAGATACTTTTCGACACCTCTCCCCCAGGAGTCATCCACATGATTCTCATCGCATTTCCCACAACGAACCTTATTGCTACAATGGGAGACTGTGTGTCCTGATTGTTTACAATTTTTGCATTTCATTACCCGTGGCACAAAAAGACGAACAGGTAGACGATCATTGTCAAAGAGGAGGTAGGTAGAGCAAAACCGATGAAGGTCACCCGATAAGAGTCTAAGTTGACGTATGACGTATTCCTGTCAGCTGCCACTGATGTTGAATGCAAACATCCTGTATCTTCCCTGACTGAAGCAACCCCGCAAGGGTCTTTAACCCTTGATAAGGCCGAGAGTTTGGGGCTAATAATGAATGTTATATTAATGGAAACACGGTTCTTTCACTTAGTTTAGAATCTGCATTTATTTCGTAATAAAAACTGTTTTGAAAAAGGTGGCAATATAGTTGCCACAGCCCGGTAAACACATTTTATGAAACTCTATTTCTTAAGGAAGAAATCCAAACGAAAGCTTAAGCTAGCTACCGTTATGTCCGTTTTTATGTAACCATTTTTGTTATTGCTAGATTCACTGCTTTTACCTCCACTTCTGTGCAGTCCAGTGCTCAGGACATTTTAAAGGGGGTTGGTTTTATTCGTTTCTTACAAAAGAAGGGTATAGCAACCCTCAAACTTTGAAGATCTTTTCTCAGGTCTGGAGGCCCTATTCTTTTGTATCAATCGACTCAGCTCAACAAATTGGGACAATGTCTGTTATCGAGAAGGAATCTTGAACAGACAGCGCTGTCTGTGGCTCGTGGCAGTGCGGATTACTGCAGTGATTTGTAATAAGCTTACCGACTAAAACTAAACCTCTTGTTCCTTCCAGCCTTCAACTTACGCAGTCACCGTTAGGTATTACCTCAGTAGGGATTGTGTGTTTACTCTTTTTATATTGTGTTAATTGTTCGTAGATTTCCCATTGCTGTTGTTTTTTGCTTGCTGTCCAACTTTCGCGATATATCTAACTTGCTGATGTCTACTGTAAATATCGTCACCTGCCGAGACGCCAAACGATCCAGAGGTGCTGACCTTACAACTACCTTTCTTGGCGCTAGTCGTTTCGAATTATCCTATTTAGCTGGTGCTGAGCGGGGTACTCTCATAGGAATAGGAATTTTTGCTTACCGATTCCCGTTTTCCTAAACCATTTAGCTATCAGGCACTAGGACAGACCACAGGCGGTGGCATTTTTCTGGATGATCTTATCCCGATTTCTCTGACTTCGTGTTGTTTGTTTGTTGTTTTTCATCCATAGCTGATGTTGCAAGCTCAGAAAGAAGAGAAGCATTTCAAAAGTAATTCAAAGCCTTCATTGGAATGGGTTTGAGCCCCCCCCCCCCCTTCCTTACTTACTCCGCTCCTTTGCGCACGGGCCTGCCTCTATGTTATTAATTCTCAACTTACATCGATTTGAAACTTTACACTAGTTTTTAAATAATTTTCGTTCTGGACTGTACGTCTGTAATCTGTGGTCTCATTTTTCAATTTCTTCTCAAAATCCAGGGGTGATTTATTGTTAATCAGGTAATAAGCAATAAACCATCTTCGCTTATCTGTGAATTCCTGATCCAGATCGATTGGTCTTTATATTCGCACCGATCTCGTTTTAAGTACATCAAACATTAGGAAGACTGACATTTTTTAACGGGCGGTGACAACTATATTGCTACCTATTTAGATTCATTTTATTTTAATCTTTGTAATTTTTGCAACTCAAGAACCGCGTTTTCGGTTAAAAAATACTTGTTTTTACAAATTTTAATCACCAACTTATAGGGTGTAGAGTATTTTATTCAAAATCGGGTTAATTGTATTGTCCATGCAGGAAAAGAAAAGGTGACAATATAGTTGCCACTGTCTTATAAAGGGGTAAAACAGCTAACATGGGGACGACTGCGTCACATTCAACCCGATTAGATGGTACATATACACTATACTCCTTTGCAAAAGGCCCGTAGCCAGCAATATAATTTGCGTGCTTCAAATTATTTTCCTCCACCAGAAGCTTATCAGGGCTAATTATTGATGTTTCTGTCACCGCCGAATATTGCTTCATCAAAACTCGAAAAATCTGCAATAGATCCAAACATTTCTTGTCTTCGGTCCGGAAAAGTTTACAAATGGCCCGGTTGCGGAGGGTGGGTTCCTTTTTAGTCGGGGAGGTGATTTTATTGCGACATCCATCTCGCCTTGAGGCAAACCATTATCAACGAAAGCCGTTTTTGCACGGGTTGTATTATAGTCATGAATGAGGAATATACAGTCGTGATTCACTGGTTGGCCCACAGTCTATGTCCAACTGACGAATTTGATTCGCTAGTTGGACCAACTGACAAATGTCAAAAACTCTCCAAAGAAGACTTTAGTAGTGTAATAGATTAATAAATAGATTGTCAAAGCAAATTTGACATGAGATTTTGGCGTTCAGATGTTTTTCAGTTGGACAAAGGTCCAACGGCACCGCACGAAATATTATCTGTCATTCTGCCTGAGACTTGCGCGCTATTCATTCAACTTTCAGCCAAAATATCTTATGAAGGTTGCAATGATGTTCGGAAGCATTATTTGAAAACATCCATACCATGAAAAAATTATATAGGATGAAATACTCTTGCTTATTACACTAAACTTTTGCACTCTCTTCCTTTTACACTGAAACCTCCATTTACGAACCAAACCGGGGGTTCGTAAATTGAATTAGTTCGTAAAAAAAGTGTTCGTTATTTGGGATTTAGTTCGCAAAAAAAGTTTGCTTCACATTCTTATTAATATTCGTTGCTTGAGCAGTATTCTCGATAACCCTGACAATATGGGTATTTTTGGAACGGGCTTGACAAGTAGATGCTGAAAATGGACAATTAGAATCGTTTTGAAATCCAAGATGGCGACTTCCGGTTGAGCAATATTCTCGAGAACCCTAACATTATGGGTATTTTTGGAAAGGGATTGACAAGTAGATGATGTAAATTGACAATTGGAACCTTTTCGAAATCCAAGATGGCGACTTCCGGTTGAGCAATATTCTCTATAACCCTAACAATATGGGTATTTTTGGAATGGGCTTGCCAAGTAGATGCTGAAAATGGACAATTGGAAACTTTTCCAAGTTTAATATGATGATTGCGGGTTGAGCATTATTCTTGATAACGAACAATATGGGTTCTATTTCCGTCATGCACTCGTCAACCCTATCCCGAAAATACCCATATTGTTGAGGTTATAGAAAATTTATCTAAACCGGAAGTCGCCGTCTTGGATTCCAAAATGGCTCAAGACATCGATTTTTGCCATGCACTCGTCAACCCCATTCCTAAAATGCCCATATTGTTGTGGTTATAGAGACTTTATCTAAACCGGAAGTAGCCATCTTGGATTCCAAAATGGCTCAAGTTATTGATTTCCGTCATGCACTCGTCAACCCCATTCGGAAAATATCCTATTGTTGAGGTTATAAAGAATTTATCTAAACCGGAAGTCGCGATATTGGATTCCAAAATGGCTCAAGATATCGATTTCCGTCATGCACTCGTCAACCCCATTCAGAAAATACCCATATTGTTGAGGTTATAGAGAATTTATCTAAACCGGAAGTCGCCATCTTGGATTCCAAAATGACTCAAGACATCGATTTCCGTCATGCACTCGTCAACCCCATTCAGAAAATACCCATATTGTTGAGGTTATAGAGAATTTATCTAAACCGGAAGTCGCCAACTTGGATTCCACAATGACTCACGACATCGATTGCCGTCATGCACTCGTCAACCCCATTTCGAAAATACCCAACTTATATTAGTAACAATTAACTAAGAATACATAAGTATATAACTTCATGCTGTAATGTAAGAACTCAAACTTTCCAAAAAGAGTTCGTAATTTCGAATTTAGTTCGTAAAAAAAGTTACGTAAATCGAATATTACGTAAAAAAAGAGTTCATAAATGGAGGTTTCAGTGTACTACGTGATGCAGCTACAATATGCACATATTTGTATCACATATACTTATCTATACATCACACTTGCTTTCACTTTGAACACACGTACATATTACATTTTCAATGATAAAGTGTAGCGAAAATTATTTTTTATTAAATTAATTTTTTGAGGACCTCACAAAAATAGGTCTTGCCAAGAACCTTCCAAACAAGTATTTTTTTTTCGAGAGTTGTCCTACTGGAGCTGTAGAGCTAGATTCTCGGAAGGGCTCCCCGTCAGAATCACATACTACAATTTGCAGACGAGACAGGCAATGTCGCCCAATAAAACACTGCATTAGGCCAATTGTAGCGGGCCGTGATTCTGAATGTGATATGCATTGTAGGGGACTTGTGGGTAAAATGAACAGGGGGGTAAAATGAACAGGTAGCCAAATAATGTCAATGTTAGTTAAATTTAGAGCAAACTTCACAGAAACGTGACCTGCCAAGTATTCAAAGGATATTGAAATACACCAAATTCTTTTTTTGCACGGGGGATGCGTTCCGTGCAAAAAAAACCGTGTAAAAAAAATCCGTGTTATTTCGAGAAACCGTGTAAAAAAAATCCGTGCTATTTCGAGAAACCGTGCAAAAAAAATCCGTGCTATTTCGAGAAACCGTGCAAAAAAAATCCGTGTTATTGTGAGAAATCGTGCAAAAAAAATCCGTGCTATTTTGAGAAACCGTGCAAAAAAAATCCGTGTTATTTTGAAAAACCGTGCAAAAAAAATCCGCGTTATTTTGAGAAACCGTGTAAAAAAAATCCGTGCTATTTTGAGAAACCGTGTAAAAAAATCTGAATTTTTTTTTTAATTAACAGCTATTTTCTTATGGTATTTAACAATGAATACTGTTGGACATTTTAAATGCACAAGGGGGCTGTCAATGTGCCCAGTAGAAGTTTTTTAATTTTTCGAGGAGGTTTACATTTTTTAGAAAAATGTAAGTTTTTTTATTCGTTAAAAGAAGTTATTGTCCTTCGAAAAGCAATAGTTAAAATGGTAAAATGTTTCAACTATTTAGAGTTTGTTAACTTTTTGTAGATTACACTGTGCTACAGTGATTTTAAACTTTTAAAATGAACTAGTATAACAAATGCGATACAAAGTAATGTACACACGAAAATTTGAAGCAAAAAAACATTTTTTGGGACCTTTGCCACAACAAAATTAGCTACGTTGTCATTTCAGCCGATTTTCGGTTTTGTAACATTTTTTGAACGAAGAAAACTAGACCTTTCGAACAGTATGCGGTCATATACAGTTTGGTAAGAAACATTGTTCGATTCTGGGACAACAATATCAAAATTGTATTTTTTTGCGATTTTTTCATGTAAATGGTTATTTTCTCATTAAAAGAATTTTCATGAAAAGTAAAAAAATCATTTTGATGCAAAGACTCTTGCGCAATTGAAATGTCAGAAATTGTCAATTTTCAGCGGCCTATTGATTGGCTTTTACTTAATTAAATACTCTTTCCTGGAAAGAGGCAGCATTTGCCATTTTGCAATGTTGACATTTGCCATTTTGCAATGTTTGATTAAAAATTCTTTCCTGAAAAGTTGAAAAATTTGTTATTTTCCACTTAGCGAATCTAGTTTTTTTAACGACTGCAACCTATGCCATGGTGGATATCGGTCCGTCCCGCGAGGCAAACTTTTCAAAATCGTACGAAATTGCGACTATCTGCCAATTAAACACCGATCTTCAGGAGGACGATAAAGTTTTGTGCATGTGTGTCTCAAAAAGTGTGATGTCCTCTAATTTGTCTACTTCTAAAAAATATTCTCCTGCCAGTGCGTTTGAGTCGTCTATATCTATACTAAACCAATTTAGAATTAGAACCGCCTTTGTTTCTATTCTTTTCTTTCGTCTCCTAGGTCTGAAGCGGATCAATCGACTATTAATAAATATGATAAAAGATGCCAGCAGTATTGGCCCTTATTCGCAAATACTTTATTCACTACAACTGTGCTATATTTCTTCTCGATCTTATAACAGAATTTGAAAATCTCTGTTCTAAATAGTCGATATTGGTAGTTGTTATGATGTACAATACATTAGGAAAATATGCTAGAGTAGTGACAATATTTTTCAGTTCCACAGATCTCCCTTTATTGGATACTTCAGAGTTATTCGCATCTGCTCTCGGAGACCACCAATCCTCCAAACACATTTCAACCACTGAGCATTCAACTCGAGCATATCACACCGAGGAAGCAATTTGTTATTTCCAAGAACCAAAGCTCGAGTAAAACAATCAACATTCTCGTAGGTGCCAGTCCTGCATATCTTCTTGGAACCAGCTAACATATCCAAGCTCGACAGCTAGCTGAAGTCACATATATTTCCACCCAAGCGAAGTGATCAATCACTTGTAAGTAGGACACTCATCCACAAACCAGTCATGAACATATCCGTACCAACGAGAATGGATCATACCAGACGAAGGCCACAGGTCCAGCACCAACTTGTCCCATCTCAGTAAAAAAATAGACTTGTGCCTGTTCCTAACTCTTTGAAAGCTCTATTTAATCAGAGATCACTGATTGGTTGATAAAAAGAAACATCAGTCGTTATCTACTCAGACCAAACAATACGTATTGCGTATCCCTGCATATTAAAATCTCCGCTATCAGTTTCTAGCTTATCAAACTGAACAAGCAAAATTAATATACATTGTGTAGTGGCACTACCCGGGGGAACTTGGCCAAATACCAATTGCTCCATTGCCAATGCGATGTGATATATGAACCGGAATATTATTTGATGATATCTAAAAAGCATACAATCCTATACAAACCATAGCCCAACATTATTGATTTTCAACTACCATAACTTGAATTTTGATTAACAACTCTTTTCCTAAAATTGAAAAATACGCGATTTTTACACATTGGCAGATCATCCCCATTTGTATTGCAAATATCCAATGCCATTTATTTTCAGCTGCCGTTACTAAATGCCTATTAAAAAAAATATTTTTTTTGCACGGTTTCTCGAAATAACACGATTTTTTTTTGCACGGTTTCTCAAAATAACACGGATTTTTTTTACACGGTTTCTCGAAATAACACGAATTTTTTTTACACGGTTTCTTGAAATAACACGGATTTTTTTTGCACGGTTTCTCGAAATAACACGGATTTTTTTTACACGGATTCTCGAAATAGCACGGATTTTTTTTACACGGTTTTTTTTCCACGGGATGATCAAATCATTAAACTGGTATATCGAAATAGGTATTTTATACATAAAAATCGTGTTATTTTGCTAAACCGTGCAAAAAAAGTCGTGCAAAAAAAATCCGTGCAAAAAAAGTGCGTGCAAAAACAGAATCCGGTGTAATTTCTTTTGATAAAAAGCTGTCGAATGTGAAATTCATGCTTGTCGCTGATGTTAAATTCGGCATGTAGAATATAAGGTCTTTTGTGGTGAAATTTTAATTTTATTGTGAAAATGGTGTTACATGACAGTAGTTGAACCTCTTGCAGATATTTCACAGCAAAAACTAGGGATCAGGACAAATCGGCTCAATCGGAACGGCTGTTTGAAAATAAGTAAGTTCAAGTTTCTATATCTTCACTGTTCTCCAACAGATCCTTAAATGTTAAACACCTATGGGTAACCCCAAATTTGTAGATGTGTTTCCATGTCACAGAATTGTAAATTGGTTAGTATTACATGAAAATTTAATTTTTCCGTGACAAGTTTTTTTGTCTACAAAATGCCCTGTGTGTATGCAATGCTCATGAGCCGCTGGGACATCAGCATTGCTCGGAAATTGCTTTTCAACGCTAAGCATTGCATACATACAGAACATTTTGCAGGTCACTAGAAGGTGTTCATTTTACCACCAGCACATGTTCACCCACACGCTATAAACATGTCGCTTTTTTGGACATGTTTTGAAATCAAGAATAATGTTTGAAAACTTGTGTTTATGTCGAAATATTTTCACCAAATATGTACAAAACATGTCTAACAAGAAACGTATAAGGTGATTGTAGTATCTAAATCACTTATTAGTTAGAAAATAATGACTCTGCTTAACGTGTTCATTTTACCACCAGTTCCCCTACGGTTTAGGTATGTGCGGGCGTAGGGACTCGCGATCACGTGTATCATCGCGAAGAGCTCGAGCATTTGTAGTTAACGTCTTCGATCGCGTGTGAGTTTGTATGTCTCGTGTGCTAACGTGTATGTAACTTCGCGTGTATAAATTCTATTTTATAACCGTATGCCTTTCGCATATTCGCATGTGTTCTTGGATAATCGCGCACGGGCCGTGAGTCTAATACTTTATTTTTGGTGTACTTTTAAGAAGCTAAAATAGTGTGAGATCTTTTATATCACTAGAGTGCCCGCTGATGTCGTCATGCAACGTGTTGTCTAGTGGATATGTACTTTATTTTTTTTTGTCCTACTGAATGTATTGACCTAAGTTATTAGGACAAAGAGTAATGGTTTCCGGACGTGACCGAGTCATAAGCGCGCGAAAACGGACGTTTGTAGGTTCGTGTTTGAGACAGCGTTTGAAACTTCGCGAGCGCTAAAACGTTCTCCTTATTACCAGGGTGTTATTAAGTTTGCACGATCGCGAACGTAGGTGTGCGTTGTTAATCGCGAAGGGCTTAAGCGTTCGTACGTTAACGTGTCTGTCACGTGTGCTCGCGTTCATGTGACTTCGCGTGTACAAGACTGAATTTTGTAACCGTGTGGCATTTTCTATATACGCGTGCGTTTTTGGATGGTCACGCGGACTTTCATTCTGATAGTTAGTTTTTTATGTACAATTCACATTCTGACAGGGAGTAAGTTACCCCATATCACTAGAGTCCTCGGTCATGTCGCCATGTAACGTGGTGTCTCATATCCACATATGAGAGCTTTCTTTTTAATTGATCCAATGGAAGGCATGGACATAGTCTGCTAATATCAAGGATAGAAACATCCGGAAGTGACCGATTCATGATCGTGCGAGTGCGGAAGTTTTTAGGTTTACGCTTGAGACCGCGTTTGAAAATTTATAGGAGCTGAGACATTCACTTTATCACTGGGATGCGATCATGTTTACTAGATCGCCGATGTAGATGCCGGGGATGATAGCGAAGGGCTCAAGCATTTGTATATTAACGTGTTTGTCACGTGTATGTGACTTCGCGTGTATAACTTCGATTTTATAATGACGGATTGTGTATTTTTGTTTGATCGCGCGCGGACCGTGAATCTGAAGCTTTATTTTTAGTGTATGATACAGTTAGTAGTCCGTTTCCCCATATCACTTGAGTTCTAGGTCATGTCACCATGGAACGTGTTGTTTAGTGAATATGAGTGTCACTTTTTTGATTGGTTCAACTGAAGGCATTAGTCCAGGCTGGTAAAACTTTCGGACGTGACCGTTTCATGATCGCGCGAGTGGTGGGTTAATGTTTGAGACCGCGTATGGAAGTTTAAAGATGCCACGTTTACTTAATTACCGGGGTGTTTTCATGTAGGCAAAATCGCGGGCGTAAGTATATGTGGATTATTGCAATTGCATGGTCGCTTTTGTGGCCAGTTTTGTGTTATCGCGAAGGCCACGAGCGTTTGTACCTATATGAGTATAGATAGCTTATAGCAGAGATATACTAATAAAAGGAATCATAACATGCTGTATAAAGAAAAAAAGATGCAAAGAGCTTGACTAGAAGTGTATAAATTGAACAATACTATTTTGGTATGCATAAATAATGGAAAAGCAAATTAATAGATGCACAGAAGAAACAGACCAATGAAGTAGAATAGAAAAACACATGTAACATGCAATCAAACTCGTCTAAATGCAGCAAATGTTGTATATTTATCATTACCGACAATTGCATGCTGTTAGACTTTCATCATTCTATGCTGGCCGGGAATGGATGACTCACGTGCGTCGGTAAATTTATTTTACCCTAATTTATCCAGCCCGACTTTCCCCAATGAATAGAACTAATTGCTCAGATTGATCACCAGAAGTATTAGCCACTATTCTATCATATACGTCAGTTCTGCATACATTCCCTGACCCAACTGTCACAAATACTCAGACGAATACATACATAGATACACATACGACTAGCACATAACAGTTGTACACTAGTACGGAAAACAACGATTATCACAAAGCTACAACTAATAGGTTTCTACTTATTCTACTTTATTAAATTAATTTAATTATTAAATTAATTTAATTGGTATATGCACGATGACGAAGTCGACCGATAAATGGACACACAATGACTCCCTCCGTGAGAAGCGTCCACGAATACCATCAATAGAACAATATTTGCAAACATGGCACACAGCAAAAGTCAATCTACGTCGATCCGCCAGTCGGCCACGCCACCGCCCATAGACCAGTGGTTTAGCGTTGGTATGTGCTGGTGCGGAGTATGAAAAGACATATAACATAAAAAAGGCGCATAAGCCCTCTCGGTCTCCTCGATGCACCACTATCGAGGCGTAATGCAGTACCCATCTTAAAGCAATTGATGCTTGATGATGTTTGCAATACCGTCAAACCCCTAAACCTTGGGGAGGGAAGAACCTTCCAAACAAGTATTCTAAACAAAAAATATAATTTTATTGGTTTTGTGACAACTCAGAAGAAAGGTATCTAAAGCTTTTGGTGTCGGTTTTAATCATACTTCTCCTACAGGTTAAACCATTTAAAATTTTATTAGCCAGAAAATTACTATGAGATGTTGTTCCTCTGTCATAATAATAATTTTATAATGAGAGGTTGGTTAACTTGTTTGCAATATCAGCCAGGGTATTCAGATAAATTCAATTTTCTTGAACGATATAGACACTGTGGGTATACAGAATAACTTTTGAGCCAGAAGTCGTAGCCTATATAGTATCTGCCGGAGTTAGCATTGTACATTTTTTAGATCACATAGGAAACTGTCTACACGGATTTAAATATGAAAATTTTTGCCATATGTTTGTTAAACATGTATGTGAAAATAGTTAAAACTGACGAAGCTACTGCATTTATCTTGAAATGTATCCAGTGAAAATGTAATCCTGCACTGAGCATTCGCACGATTCATTTGTTTAGAAATATTTCCTAAATTATGAACGAAGGGTTTTGCATACAAAGATGAATAACTTTTATAAGCATAAAACATTATTTTCATCCTAATTATTAGCGCATTTCCCCAAAATTCCACGCGGCCTTTCCCGATTGAAAGGAACGGCCGCGCTCCATGATATGCCGCGCTTAGCCCATTTGTCATAATATCGCGATTTTGCATAACGAAGGGCTAAATAAATATGGACCAACAGGTCTGTGCCACAAAAGGAGAAGGGCTAAAGGATAACACATATTGTTCCAGAAAACAGCACTGCGTTATGCAACGGTTTGTGCAGGTTGATTATACCAGGTGCAAGTGATGCCAAATTCACAACGTTCATTCTGAATTCAAAAGTCCTTTTTAGATTACAGAATTGATAAAATTGGTTAAATGAGTTAAACTAATCAATCAAATTCTGTTTTAAAAATTGTGCTTGCGTTTAAACCAAAATGGGAGGCTTATTACTACCGCTACACACTAAATTTCAAGCGCAAATAGCAAATACAATTGCTAGTTACACCAAAAGCTTACTGGCAACCTTACAGCGGCATTTAAGAGGCAGTTCAGGAATCAGAATATATTGGCTCATATGGCACGTTCCCCGTACATAGTCGGGGATTTGTGCCTAAAAATTACTCTTACGTATGTGTTGGGGACCATACTGACATAAAAAGAAATTCGCGTTAAAATAATGTACCCAAGACTTGAACCGACAATCATTGCCTCACCGAAGACACCCCCTTACTAACTGAGCTAACGCGATACATAACAGTGTGATGGCAAAGTGGCATACATAAGTTTCGCTTGAGCGTGAACGATCCAAGCGCAGAGCTTCTGCTCGTGCATGCATGGGTATGGGGCATTGCAAGATGACGTCGTATGAGTTAAAATGCTCGAAAAAATGACAGCTCAGCGAGCTTGTTTATATGGACTTCGAAATTTTTTTATTCCCATTCAGTGCAAGGAATTGCTTTTAAATTCTAACACCATGTAAACAAGCTCTCTGAGCGTCTCATATCTTCGAGCATTTTTACTCAACTTGCAATGTCCCATACCCATGCCATGCACGGGCTGCAGCTCAATACGCTTGAATCGTTCACGCTCAAGCGAAACTTATATATGTCACTTTGCGAAGACACTGTCATGTATCGCTATAGCTCAGTTAGTAAAGGGGTTTCTTTGGTGAGATATTGATTGTCGGTTCAAGTCTTGGTAATTATTTAACGCGAATTTATTTTTATGTCAGTTGGTCACCAACGCATACTTAAGAGTTATTTACCTGCGACGTGAAGCCATACCGAACTTTTGAATGAGAATGAAGTTCCGGGCCAGAGAGCTCCTTTCCCCTCTGCAATCAAGCCAGCCAGCTGTGTGCTACTAACTGTAGGGGAGACCGGGGCTAGTTGGCGGTGTTTTAATAATGGCTCGGAAGTAAAGTATCAATGATTTCCAGACTATAGTGAACTGCAGCTAGTTCGGCTGTATAAACGGAGGCAGGTTCTGCAAGCTTGAAAGAGATCGAGGTGTTATTGTTGAAAATACCGAAGCCAGTGCCCTCATTGATTCGTGACCCATCAGTGTAGAACATTTTATGGCAGTCGATGTGTTGGTATTTACTTATGAATATTTTAGGGATCTCCAGAGAGCGCTGGTGATCCGGGATTCCACGAATTTCCTCTTGCATGGACGTGTCGAAAAATAAAGTGGAATCGGGAGTATCTAGTATATTAACACATGTCAGAACATAACTAGAAGGCGTTATTTCTTGTGACATGTGATTGAAGTACACTGTCATGAATTTGGTTTGGGATTGAAGCTCGACAAGTCTTTCGAAATTTTCAATTACAAGTGGATTCATAACCTCAAATCGTATAAGTAAACGAGAGGAGAGATCCCAGAATCGATCTTTTAAGGGAAGAACTCCCGCTAGAACTTCAAGACTCATCGTATGTGTCGATTGCATGGAACCTAAGGCGATTCGTAAACGTTGTATTTGTTCCAATTTAATAATGTGAGTGTTTGCAGCTGAACGGAAACAGAAGCACCCATATTCCATTACTGAAAGTATCGTTGTTTGATACAATCTTATCACGTCACTTGGATGAGTACCCCACCAAGATCCGGTTATTGTTCGGAGAAAATTTATCCTTTGTTGGCACTTCTTTATCAGATACCTAATGTACCTTTAGAATCGAACCAAATTCCGAGATATTTAAAGGTCATGACTTGGGCTATCGTTCTACCAACCAACTGAAGCTGAAGCTGAGCTGGATCACGCTTCCTTGAAAAAACAACCAACTCTGTTTTCTCCGTAGAGAAATCGATGCCTAACTTCAAAGCCCAACTTGATAAATTATCCAAACTATCTTGCAGTGGTTGTTGTAAATTTATGACTTTTGGTCCTGTAACAGAAACCACGCCATCATCTGCAAGTTGCCTTAGAGTGCATGGGCTGACAATACAATTATCAATGTCATTCACGTAAAAATTGTAGAGAAGGGGGCTTAAACAAGAACCTTGTGGGAGGCCCATGTAACTTATTCTGAATGTTGCCAAATCGCCATATGAAAAATGCATGTGCTTTTCTGACAATAAGTTGTATAAATAATTATTTAATATTGGTGAAAGACCACATTGATGTAGTTTCTCTGAGAGAACATCAATGGAAACAGAGTCGAATGCTCCTTTTATGTCTAAGAACACAGACGCCATTTGTTCTTTTTTTGCGTAAGCTAGTTGGATTTCTGACGAAAGTAGCGCCAGACAATCATTCGTTCCCTTTCCCCTCCGAAAACCAAACTGGGTATCTGATAGCAAGCCGTTCGCCTCAACCCAATTGTCGAGACGTCGTAGGATAATTTTTTCCAACAATTTCCTGATGCAGGATAGCTTTGCAATCGGTCGATACGAGTTATGGTCGGAGGCTGGTTTTCCCGGTTTTGGAATGGCGATAACTCTCACTTGTCTCAAGTCGTGCGGGACTATGTTCTGCTCAAGAAGCTTATTTAATAAATTCAACAAGCGTCTTTTTGCTACGTCAGGCAGATTCTTCACCAAGTTGAATTTAATTCTGTCTGGACCCGGAGCATTATTGTTGCATGAGAGGAGTGCAATTGAAAATTCCATAATTGTCAAAGGCGAATCTATGGAATCGTTACTTGTGGGAGCATCGCGAATGATTTTCAGCGCAGGAGCAGAATCTGGACAAACTTTCTTGGCAAAATTAAATATCCAGCGATTCGAAAAATCTTCGCTTTCATTAGTTACGTTTCGATTCCTCATTCTTCTGGCTGTGTTCCAAAGAGTACTCATTGATGTTTTTCTTGACAAGCCATCAACGAAACGTCTCCAATAACTAGACTTTTTGGCACGACGGAGACTGTCAAATTTGTTTTGTAAAATCGAATAATTTTCAAAGTTTGCACGTGTACACCCTTTCCGTTTCATAATTTCTTTGTAAGCAACTTGTTTAGCTTCATATGCATCCGAGCACTCTTTGTCCCACCAGGGATTAGGAGGCCGGCTGTTCATTATCATGCCAGGATTGCATTTCGTATGGGTTTGTTCTGCTGCTTCAATAATCAAACCCGCTAGAAATTCATATTCTTCGGTAGGTGGTAGCTCTTCCGTCGAAACAAGAGAAGTGGAAATTAAAGATTGGTATTTTTTCCAATCAATATTTCGTGTCAAGTCATAAAGGACGTTGATTGAATTCGTGAGGCCTAATTCACTGTTAATTGAAATAACGACTGGCAAATGATCGCTACCGTGAGGATCAGGTACAACCTTCCACGTGCAATCTAACCGAAGTGATGTCGAGCATAGAGATAAATCTAATGCACTTGGTCGTGCGGGTGGTCTGGGAATGCGTGTTGCTTCGCCTGTATTTAAAACTGTCATATTGAGCTCGTCACAAACATTGTATATCAAAGAGGATCGATTATCATTGAAAAGGGAACCCCACAATACTCCGTGCGAGCTGAAGTCTCCCAGTATCAGCCGCGGAGCAGCCATGGTTTCCACTACCTCAAAAATCTGACGTTGTCCAATTTGAGCTTTGGGAGGTATATATATATATATATATATATATATATATATATATATATATATATATATATATATATATATATATATATATATATATATATATATATATATATATATATATATATATATATATATATATATATATATATATATATATATATATATATATATATATATATATATATATATATATATATATATATATATATATATATATATATATATATATATATATATATATATATATATATATATATATATATATATATATATATATATATATATATATAGAAGCGATAGACATGTCTTTGCCTTTAATATTCGTTTGGACAGCTACAGCCTCAATGCCCGCAAACAAGGGAATGTTAATTCTATAGAAAGAATAGCACTTTTTAATTCCTAGAAGCACTCCTCCATACGGGGTGTCTCGGTCTAGGCGAATAATGTTGAAATCATTCAAGTTGAAATTAATTGTTGGGAGGAACGCTGAAAGTATACTTTTTAGTGGTTCAGAAATATTGAATGCTTTGAAAATCCAATCAACAATTTCAGAAAATTTCAATAAACCTATCCCCGGTTGAGGCTCGGAGGAAGTTGAAGTTTTATTATTTCCAGTAATGGTGTTCTGTTTGGATTGTACATTACCAAAACCGGGAGGGACTGGCTTCGGTATTGCATCAGAATTCTTTAGCTTTGGCCGCAATTTATTTGTTGGAGGTGAAATTTTAAGGCCCTTGCTTGGCAGTTTGGGAAAAGAGGAGTGTTTTCTTTTCCTGTATCCTCTAGGTAAAACAAATGATGTACCTTCGGACGCTTCGTCAGAGTCAGACTCTTTCGGCAATAGAATAGTGTATCTGTTTTCTGGGACCGTGGGTTCAGGAGTAGCATTTTTCAGTATTTCTGCATAAGAGCGCTTAGATCTCTCCTTCAAGGATCGTTTAATTTTCTCCTCCCGCAATTTATATATGGGATATGCAGGGAGCTCGTGTGAAGTTTCTCCGCAATGTAAACATTTTTCTAAGTTTTTATTGCATGTATCCTCTTGATGAGGACCCCCACATTTGCCACACCGTACCTTATTGGAACAGTAAGTGGCTGTGTGGCCAAGCTGTTTACAATTAAGGCTATTCATCACACGAGGGATGAAAAGGCGAACGGGGAGACGAATTTTATTAATAAGAACATGGCTAGGCAAAGCAGATCCAGCGAAAGTTACACGAAATGAATAGGATGGTCGGTAAACTTTTTTCTCTTCTTCATGTGATACTGAGTACAACTGCTTACAATCGAGTATTTTTACCTTATTAAGCAGGGCGTTCTTGAAACAACCAACACCATGCTTAAGCATATCCTCGGCAGTGAGGCTGGGTTCGGAGATGACTCCATCGCATTCTATATCGCGCGAAAGTATATAAACTTTATATTCACGCGTGAAGAGTTCGCAGGCTACTATCTCGTTAGCTTGTCTAATGTTATCAATGCTAACTCGAAGTTTATCTTTATTTACTTTCACGATCTCTGTTACAGCAGAAAATCGTGAAGTCAGATCCCGTGCAATTTGCACAAGGTTTAATGGCTTTCCTTTCCGCCTGAAGAAAACCTGCCAAGGTCCAGAAGACCCTTGGGGGTATAATTTTATTCTAAGGGGAGTTGAGGGAGGGGGATCAGAAGAATTTTGCTCTTGTGAAATGGAGGATTGCATCTCACTATCCTCCATCTCGTCTACCATACACAGTAAGTAAATTAAATACTAACACTAGCAAAATTATATTAAAATCTACCTGTCCTTCGAAGAGTTGCAGATTCACGCTGTCTCCCTCTGTCACGCTCGGGTTGAACACAGCGCAACCACCACTACCAAGATGGAGCCGCTGTTTACCTGTGGGTCCAGGGGTATTTCCTTACTACGCAGCGTGGCTAGGTACACAAATACACAAAAGCCCGTTTCTGCACTAGCACAGATGAATAAGTGATGATGAAGCGAGACGCTTCACCAACAAGATGCAGCTTTGTCTCACTTAGCGCCGACTGTATGCAGCGTAACCACTACCACCACCAAGGTGGGGCCGCCGCTTACCTGTGGGTCCAGAGGTATTCCCCTACTACGCAGCGTGGCTAGGTACACAAATACTCAAAATCCCGTATCTGCACTAATAATAAGGTGGGGCGCCGCTTACCTGAGACTTCGTTGCTTTCGCACCAACACTCGCTTATCGCGTGGTACCACCACCAAACGACCGCTCTCGCAGCCAACAATCCTGCCTGTCTCCGCACCAACACAGCATCAAATGCTGACACGGTACACAAACTTCTAGCCTATTCACGGCTTGCACAGCTTTGGTTGCTACAACCAATTAGCAAACACAAGCTTTCAAGGCGAAGGCTAAAACTGTTATGAAAGTTTAATTTGTCTTCAAATGCTGTACATAATCGTACAAATAATAACCTGTCATAATAAAATAAAGAAAAAAATTATTTATGGAGAAAGTCGCAGGGGATCGGTTTTATTCGTAATTCCCCTAAAATTACTAGTCGTAACTCGGTGAACTTATGGCACTCAGAAGAAGTTCATGTATGTTATATTTCAACCAAGTGACTGTCTGTTGGTACGGTATGGTTCGAAAACGCGCTACGGAGTAAATAAAAGGTTTGGTGGTAATTGGCCGGTTCAAGCCCATTCGCTACCCTCCCTGTTTTTTCCTGGTTCTTTTTTTTATAATTACGATATGATGTTCATATCGCGATGTTATATTTGAAAGATGCTTTTTGTTAGATATATTTGAACGACACGTTTTACTACATCAGATTCAATGAAAATTTACAGGTTTCTTTCAAATTGTTGTAAAATGACTGATGCAACTAGCAACATAAGTGGCCTTAATGTTCAGATGTTATCGTCATAAACAGCCAGATTTGAAGGGTATTAGTTTTGGCTCTTGGTTTTTTTTGCTGCCTGTAAGCGGAATCGATAGTATTAAATAGTAAGGGAAAGTTCCCGGTTATGGCATATCTGTTATTTCTGGCGTGTAGCACGCTTTATTGCATTTTTGACAAAGTTATATTCTAAGTTTTTAGGTTTATGATGGTATTACCAAATACAAATATGTTCTGTGAATTTGTATTTGGTATTACTATCATTATCGCTGGATGCTCCGTTCAAACATTTTTGGGTTCAATCAAAATGCGCTCCAGGTCCGCAGATTCTGTCTTTCTGGTGTTTAATGACAGATAACGCCAAACCTACTCACCTGCAATATACTGCTCGTGATCACATATTTGTCATATATTTGGGATTATTAATTTTTATGGAAATGATTTGTGATCCTGAGCAGTAGAACTTGCTGCAGTTTGGCTGAATTTTCTATTGAATACTCATTAGCTCTGAGATACTTTCTATATCTGAAATTTTAAGCAGAATAATATTTTTTCGAAATTACTTATGGTAAACGAAATTGTAAACTATTGGTTGATTAGTGAACATAAACATTGTAGAGTTTTAAAATGTTATTTTTGTGCTCTGTATTAATAGCGGCTAAACCATTGGTTTTGCGGTTAGTTCGGAAAATTTTCGTTATTTCCAAACGCGTTTTTTCGATTCCAAACAAATTCAAGTAGAGACTTACTCTATTCAGTAAAGTTGTAGCTAATTCTAATATCAACAAAGGAATTTGTTGAGAACACTTGTAAAGTCATGAAGAGGCTGATCATGTTATGTTGATGTCGAGATTCTATGTATGAATAAATGTTGGGTTAACCAAATCGGTTATAATATTGTCACTGTAGTGTAGTGAGTAGCGTAATGTTTTGTTTGATTAGAAGCACCACTTCCAGTTTTCTAGCTCCCACTCCTTCAGCCCGCTAAAGCTTTAGGGTTTTTTATGACAAAGTTATGATTTTTTCAATATTCAAAGTGCAAGTCAATATATTAATGTGATGTTATGTAATATATTTTTGCAATTGCGAAATTGTTTATTAATTACAAATACCTTCAAACTGATCTAATTGACTGACATTGTACTTTGAGGAATCTAATTTTTCGAATTTGTCCAGTATTCATTTTGTTAACTTCTAATTTTATCAGATTGTCATATCACAAAATAATTACTCTACAGCATCGAAATAGCAGGTCTAGGTCGTATTTAATATTCCAAATAACAATTGGCTTATTAAATAGAATTGGTCAGTAAAAATGATTTTATGGAAACATGATTTTGTGAGGCTAAAAAAGTCACCTTTCTCCTAACGTTACTAGAGGCAAACACTGATTGTCTACCTTTTGAGATACGGCGCGCCATTTGTGGAATTCTGCAGAAATGGTTAGAGATACGATCAAACCGACTAAAAATTCATCCCTTAGGGTAACAAAATTGCCTATTCACCCTGAAAAAAAATTAAAATAATAATTTATTTTTGTTGGTCGTTATTGGGATTCAATCGCCCTCACCTTTATAATTTTAGCGCGAACATAGCTTTGCTGTCTATAATATGTACCGTTCGAACCGTTCTGTCCCGCCCCAACGCCCCGTTACCCATACCTTTAACTTATAGGGTAATGAGCTTATTTTCACCATGTTTCTATTTGCCTTCTTTGTTCAACGCATTGGGCGACAATTGAGGCACTAAATTCGAATTTTCGTTGCGCTCAAACACGAGCATTTCATTGTTTTCAGGGCGTTTGTGTTATTAGATTGATTATAATCAACGAGGCAAAGCTTTTGATGCCAATTCATACGCATTCCATCGATTGTAGGACGAGTAATTAATGAATTAGTGAGGTACCTTCCTTAATAGGGTGAAAATAGGCAATTTACCCTATGTAAAAGTAATGGTAGTGGGCCTTCTTGTAGATGGATATACTGGATATATTTTTCCTAGAATTCATTTTACATTCAATATGTTGAACACCCAGAATTGGAACTTAAAATCGCAACGAAAGACGTTGTAACAATGGGAAAAATTGACAAGGGCTCGAGAAAACATGAAAACCGAGTGACTGTCGATCGAGCCAGTAAGAGACAAAACTATTCTGAAAGAACAACATTGCTGCATTGCCTTACAAGTTGTAAGTTACAATATTACATCATCACAAAGTGTTGATAGAACTGCTGATCATCGGCAATTGTCGCGTCTTCGCGTTTGAATAACTAGATACTTCAATGGTTATCAAAGTTGCTAAATTTTCGTATTCTTTAGTTGCTGTTACTATTCAGCTCTCCCTTGCCGAACACCTGAAATGAATGAATGATAAAATACTTTCATACTTTACTTGATGGGCTATATTGTGTCGGTTTCGAAATGTATATATAGTTTAGTTAGTAACGTTATAGCAGATCAACTTAAAGGTCGTGAGTTCAAATCTATGTTTTCTCTCGTTTTTTATATTGCGATTTTTTTTAAAGCTAAAATAGCTCAAGCCAGTTTACTGTGCATCTCTCCTTTTTTATGTGTTCATTACAGCAAATTAAGTTTGCATGTGCCGCCCACGCATCATTCTGCAATCCATTTTTTCGTTGGACGGGCTTAATCCTCAAAAAGGCAAGCTAAAATCGTAGCTTCAACAAGCATTGCTCCTAAGACCCGGTGATATTAAATCTTTTTTTGGCTTTCTATCAGTGAGAGAATTGAAAGCCCGAAAAAGCTCCATCATTTCTGTTCATAATTACAAGTTTATTCAAATTAGAGGATAATTATTGTAACCAGCCGTGCCTCTGAGACCACTTGCCTTTCTGAGGGTTAAAGAATATTATTAATACATATATTTTAAACATGGTATACAACACATAAATGATATGATAGAACGTTTGACAGATGAGTAATTATTGTATTCATCATTAAAGTTGTTTTGAAAAAGGGATATTTTGAAATCAGTGTATCAGTGATTATGCAATGAGAGCAGATGCGTGCCTTAAGAGACATGATCTACAATTAACAAAAAAATCAAAGCTTTTTGAGCGATTTAGTGGAGGGGCTAAGACATGGTCTTTATTAATCACATAATAAAGGTTCAAGTAAATTTTATTAATACCTCGGCATGCAAGAAATGGATTGCGTTAAAATCGTTATCAATATGATGGCTTCATTCACCAGTACAGTATTAAAATTCGCACAAAAAACGGGTGTTACACGCAAGCCAATGATTAAATTTTAAAAGCATTTATAGTATGTTTATAAAAGTGCACGACAAACCTACATGATGGTTGAATCAGTTTATTTGTACCCTGCGTGTTTGGCTAGCGTATCATCTACTGCCCCCACAAACATTCAAACTATTCACTATGAACACCATAAACGCACCTAAAAAGAATTCTTTTTAATCAGTTTGATTTTTCATTGCGCCTGAGCTAGAAAATATACTAGCTTCCCACAGAAATACGCCATATGCACCCCAGAGAGCTTGGAAGCGCCCTACGACTTAGGATAGACTATTCACTACCGTCTCATGAGCTCAAATACTCACACCAACGCTCCAAAGAGATACAGTATATGCGCCCCAGAAAATCTGAAAGCGCCCGGCAAGTTAGGATAGACTATTCGCATAACGCCCCATGAGCATACTACCTACCCGTTAGCCCAACATACTCATACTACTCACCCATAGAGCCTGAAAACGCCCTGCAACTTAGAATAGATTATTACCGCCTCATAAGCTTAAATACTCATTTATATGCGCCTCAAAGATACTGAAACCGGTTGAAAGCGCCTTGTAAGTTTGGAAAGTTTATTGCCCACCTATCTAATTGCCAGGCGAGCCATGGGAATATCATACTAGCTCTCCAGCGAGTGTGGAAGTGCTCTGCAATATATGGGAATATCATACTAGCGCCCAATACAGTCTTGGAGTGCCGTGCGAATGAGAATATGAGAATATCGGACTTGCGCCCTAGGTAGTTTAAGAGAGCCCTGCGACCTATGCGAATATTAAACTGGTGCCCGAGAGACTGCGCCCCATAGAGTCATATTAGCGCCCTGTGAGCTATGAGAAGCACCCCAGCGAGTGCGGAAGCGCTCTCCGAGCTATGGGAATATCATACTAGTACTCCAGAGAATCTTAAGCGCCCTACGAACTATGAGAATATTAGACTAGCACCCTAGCGAGTTTGAGAGCGCGCTGCGTACTATGTGAATATCGTAAAAGCACTCGAGAGTATCTAAGAGCGCCCTGCAATCCATGAGAATATTAAACTAGCGCCCCAGAGAATTTGTCAGCGCCCTGTAAACTAAGAGAACATCAGACTAGTAACCTTACTAGTCAAACTAGTAAGAGTTTGAATGCGCCCTGCGAGCTATGGGAATATCATACTAGCGTCCCAGAGAATCGAAGAGCGCCCTGCGAGATATGTGAATATCATACTAGCGCCCCATAGAGTCTCGGAGCGCCGTGCGAACTATGAGAATATCGGACTTGCGCCCTAGGAAGTTAAAGAGAGCCCTGCGACCTATGCGAATATTAAACTGGTGCCCGAGAGACTGAGAGCGCCCAGCGAGCAATGTGAATATCATGCTGGCGCCTCATAGGGTCATATTAGCACCATAGGGAGCTTTTGGAGCGCCCTGTGAGCAATGAGAAGTACCTCAGCGAGTGCGGAAGCGCTCTCCGAGCTATGGGAATATCATATTAACGCTCCAGAGAATCTTAGAGCGCCCTGCGAACTATGAGAATAACATACTAGCGCCCCAGCGAGTTTGAGAGCGCCCTGCGAGCTACGTGAATATCGTAAAAGCGTTTGAGAGAATCTAAGAGCGCCCTGCGAACGATGAGAATATAAGATTAGTCTCCTAGAGAGTTTCAGATTGTCCTGCGAGCTATGGGCCGAGAGACTCTGAGAGCACCCTATGAGCAATGTGAATATCATACTGGCGCCCCATAGAGTCATATTAGCGCGCTGCGAGCTGTGAGAAGCACCCCAGCGAGTGCGGAAGCGCTCTCCGAGCTATGGGAATATGATACTAGTGCTCCAGAAAATCTTAGAGTCTCGGAGCGCCGTGCGAACTATGAGAATATCGAACTTGCACCCTAGGGAGTTTAAGACAGCCCTGCGACCTATGCGAATATCAAACAGATGCCCGAGATACTCTGAGAGCGCCCTGCGAGCAATGTGAATATCATACTGGCGCCCCATAGAGTCATATTAGCGCCCTGTGAGCTGTGGAAAGCACCCCAGCGAGTGCGGAAGCGCTCTCCGAGCTATCGGAATATTATATTAGCGCTCCAGAGAATATTAGAGCGCCCTACTAACTATGAGAATAAAAGAATAGCGAATTTGAGAGCGCCCTGCGAACTATGTGAATATCGTAAAAGCGCTCGAGAGAATCTAAGAGCGCCTGCAATCTATGAGAATATTAGACTAGCGCTCCAGAGAATTTGTAAGCGCCCGGCAAATTAAGATAACATCAGACTAGTAACCTAGAGAGTTTTGTGAATATCATCTTAGACCCCTGAAGAGCTTCAGAGCGCCCTGTGAGCTATGATACTACGTATCACACTGAGGCCCTAGCGAGTATGGAAGCTCTCTTCGAACTATGGGAATATGATACTAGTACCCCAGACAATCTGAGAGCACCCTACGAACTATGGGAATGTCAGATTAGCGCCCTAGCGAGTTTGGGAGCGCCCTGCGAGCTATGGAAATATTATACTGGCGCCAGAGAGAATCTGAGAGCGCCATGCACGCGATGAGAATATAAGGCTAATCTAGAGAGTTTGAGAGCACCCAGCGTACTATGGGAATGTTATGCTGGCGCTCGAGAGAATCAAAGAGCGCCCTACGAGCTATGTGAATATCATACTTGCGCACTATAGAGTCATACTAGCGCACTAGAGAGCCTAAGAGCGTCCAACGAGCTATGAGAATATCATTATAACACCCCAGCGTGGAAGCGCTCTCCAAGCTATGTGGATATCACAATAGCACCCCATAGGGTCTCGGAGCGTACTGCGGCCTATGAGAATATCAGACTAGCGCCAATGTGAGTTTTAAAGTACCCGGCGAGCTATGGGAATATCACACTGGCGCCCCAGAGAATCTGAGAGCGCCCTGCAAACTATGAGAATATCAGACTACCCTACAGAGTTTGAGAGCACCCTCCGAGCTATGGGAATATCAAACTAGCCCCTAGTGAGTTCGAGAGTATACTAGCGCGCCAGCGAGTGTCAAAGCGCTCTCCGAGCTATGGGAAGATAAAGAGTCCGAAAGCGCCCAGCAAACAATGAGAATATCAGACTAGCGCTCTCAAGAGTTTGAGATTACCCTACCCCTGAGCTATGGGAACAAAATGCTTGCGCCAGAGAGAATCTGAGAGCGCCCTGCGAGCAATGGGAATATCATATTAGCGCCCCATAGAGCCATACTAACGCCCTAGAGAGTTTGAAATCGGCCTGGAGCTATGAGAATATTGAACTAGCGCCCTAGTGAGTTTTGAGTGCCATGCGAGCTATGGGAATATCGTACTGGCGCCCCAGAGAATCCGAGAGCGCACTGCGAACTATAGGAATATTAGACTAACGCCCCAAAGAAGCTGTGAGCGCCCTGCGAACTATGAAAATATCGAACTACCGCCTGAAGAGTTTGGGCGCGCCCTGCGAGCTATTGGAATATCATACTGACGCTCGAGAGAATCTGAGAGCGCCCTGCGAGCTATGGGAATACCATACTAGCTCCCCATACAGTTATACTAGCGCCCTAGAGAGCTATGAGAATATCGAACTAGCACCCTAGTGAGTTTGAGAGTGTTTATGCTAGCGCTCAAGAGAATTCGTGAGCGCCCTGCAAACTAAGAGAATATCGAACTAGCGCCCAAGAGAGTTCGCCTACTAGTGTTCTATGAGTTTTGCAAATATCATATTGGCGCCCCAGAGAGTGTGGAAGCGCCCTGCAAGCGATGGGAACATCAGACTATCGTCCGAGAGAATCTGAGGCCGCCTTGCGTGTCTTGTAAGTATCAAACTAATGTTGAAACGCTCTGCGAGGTGTGGGAATATCATACTAGTGCTTTGAAGTATCTGAGAGTATCCAGCGAGCTATGAGCATATCATACCAGTGCCCCATACAGTCTGGGATCGCCATGTGAGTTATGAAAATATCATACTAGCGCGGCAGGGAGTTTGACAATACCCTACGAGTTTGAATAGATTCACAAAATTCCAATTAGCTGAGATCATTAAGTTTGCCTTCCAGAATGATAAGGCCAACGGAATTTTTTTTGGCTCAAAAATTTTTTTTTTCGGTTCCAGGAGCTGGTTAGTCGCCGACTAACCGTGACTAACCGCAACTACAGCACTGGCAAGACCTATTTTTGTGAGGTCCTCAAAAAAATTTAATAAAAAATAATTTTCGCTGCACTTTATCATTGAAAATGTAATATGTACGTGTGTTCAAAGTGAAAGTAAGTGTGACGTAGAGATAAGTATATGTGATACAAATATGTGCATATTGTAGCTTCATCACGTAGTAAAAGGAAGCGAGTGCAAAAGTTTAGTGTTATAAGCAAGAGTATTTCATCCTATATGATTTTTTCATGGTATGGATGTTTTCAAATAATCCTTCCGAACATCATTGCAACCTTCATAAGATATTTTGGCTGAAAGTTGAATGAATAGCGCGCAAGTCTCGGGCAGAATGACAGATAATATTTCGTGCGGTGTCGTTGGACCTTTGTCCAACTGAAAAACATCTGAACGCCAAAATCTCATGTCAAATTTGCTTTGACAATCTATTTATTAATCTTTTACACTACTAACGTCTTCTTTGGAGAGTTTTTGACATTTGTCAGTTGGTCCAACTAGCGAATCAAATTCGTTAGTTGGACATAGGCAGTGGGCCAACCAGTGAATCACGACTGTACATTCCTCATTCATGACTATAATACAACCCGTGCAAAATGGCTTTCGTTGATAATGGTTTGCCTCAAGGCGAGATGGATGTCGCAATAAAATCACCTCCCCGACTAAAAATGAACCCACCCTCCGCAACCGGGCCATTTGTAAACTTTTCCGGACCGAATACAAGAAATGTTTGGATCTATTACAGATTTTTCGAGTTCTGATGAAGCAATATTCGGCGGTGACAGAAACATCAATAATTAGCCCTGATAAGCTTCTGGTGTAGGAAAATAATTTGAAGCACGCAAATTATATTGCTGGCTACGGGCCTTTTGCAAAGGAGTATAGTGTATATGTACCATCTAACCGGGTTGAATGTGACGCGGTCGTCCTCATGTTAGCTGTTTTACCCCTTTATAAGACAGTGGCAACAATATAGTCACCTTTTCTTTTCCTGCATGGACAATACAATTAACTCGATTTTGAATAAAACACTCTACACCCTATAAGTTGGTGATCAAAATTTGTAAAAACAAGTATTTTTTATCCGAAAACGCGGTTCTTGAGTTGCAAAAAATACAAAGATCAAAATAAAATGAATCTAAATAGGTGGCAATATAGTTGTCTCAAACCCATTCCAATGAAGGCTTTGAATTACTTTTGAAATGTTTCCCTTCTTTCTGAGCTTGCAGCATCAGCTGTGGATGAAAAACAACAAACAAACAACACGAAGTCAGAGAAATCTGGATAAGATCATCCAAAAAAATACCACCGCCTGTGGTCTGTCCTAGTGCCTGAGAGCTAAATGGTTTACGAAAACGGGAATCGGTAAGCAAAAATTCCTATTCCTGTGAGAGTACCCCGCTCAGCACCAGCTAAATAGGATAATTCGAAACGACTAGCGCCAAGAAAGGTAGTTGTAAAGACATGTCGGTCATTAAGGTCAGCACTCTGGATCGTTTCGCGTCTCGGCAGGTGACGATATTTACAGTAGACATCAGCAAGTTAGATATAGCGCGAAGGTTGGACAGCAAGCAAAAAACAACAGCAATGGGAAATCTACGAACAATTAACACAATATAAAAAGAGTAAACACACAATCCATACTGAGGTAATACCTAACGGTGACTGCGTAAGTTGAAGGCTGGAAGGAACAAGAGGTTTAGGTTTAGTCGGTAAGCTTACTACAAATCACTGCAGTAATCCGCACTGCCACGAGCCACAGGCAGCACTGTCTGTTCAAGATTCCTTCTCGATAACAGACATTGTCCCAATTTGTTGAGCTGAGTCGATTGATACAAAAGAATAGGGCCTCCAGACCTGAGAAAAGATCTTCAAAGTTTGAGGGTTGCTATACCCTTCTTTTGTAAGAAACGAATAAAACCAACCCCCAGGGATGCATGAAGCACAGCACGAGAGCCTAACATGAGCTGAGCGGCCGCTTTGAACGAACCAAAAGCAATAAGCACTGACACCGCTCGTGCTAGGTAACCTGCGTGCTCGAGCTGTAGGATTCGAAGAGCTAGCACAACGAGTTAGCACGATAAGCTAGCACCATGAGCCAGCTCGGTAAGCTGGCACGAGCAAGCTCGGTGAGCTAGCTCAGTGAGCTAGCACGAGTTAACTCAATGAGCTGGCACGGTAAGCTTGTCCGATGAGCTAGAACGGTGCAGTAGTGTAAGCTATGGAATGAAAGAATAGGACAAAGCAAGAACTATGCGTTGGTTAATGTGCGACAGGTTGCTGAAAAAATGATGCAGGCATCATTACTCACACTAACGCGTTTTTTTATTCTGCTTTGCTATAGCTGAGCTATAGCTCCGTGCAGCGTGCTAGCTATCACCGTGCTAGCGAGGGCTCTCGCTCATCGGTGCTCGTGCTACTTGCTAACTCTAGCTCATCGGAAACCAGCGCAAGCACTAGCTCAATGAATTTAACGCTGACACATTATGAGTCAGTGTAAAGCTATAGGACACGGAGCAGCACCGTTCTTGTGCATGCCTGCCAACCCCCTTAAAAATGTCCTGAGCACTGGCCTGAACAGAGATGGAGGTAAAAACAGTGAAACTAGCAATAACAAAAATGGTTACATAAAAACGGGCATAACGGTAGCTAGCTTAGGCTTTCGTTTGGATTTCTTCCTATACTATCCTTAAGAAATAGAGTTTCATAAAATGTGTTTACCGGGCGGTGGCAACTATATCGCCACCTTTCTCAAAACAGTTTTTATTGCGAAATAAATGTAGATTCTAAACTAAGTGAAAGAACCGTGTTTCCATTAATATAACATTCATTATTAGCCCCAAACTCTCGGCCTTATCAAGGGTTAAAGACCCCATGCTTCAGTCAGGGAAGATACAGGATGTTTGCATTCAACATCAGTGGCAGCTGACAGGAATACGTCATACGTCAACTTAGACTCTTATCGGGTGACCTTCGTCGGTTTTGCTCTACCTACCTCCTCTTTGACAATGATCGTCTACCTGTTCGCCTTTTTGTGCCACGGGTAATGAAATGCAAAAATTGTAAACAATCAGGACACACAGCCTCCCATTGTAGCAATAAGGTTCGTTGTGGGAAATGCGATGAGAATCATGTGGATGACTCCTGGGGGAGGGGTGTCGAAAAGTATCTTTACAGTGGGGGAAATCAACATAATCTCCCGACATGATGATACAGTGCGGAGAGAAACTGAAGAGTTCCCTTCAGGGACCCTCTAAGGGATCTTTCGCAGAAATGCTGCTTTAAATAGCTATACCACAAGTCTCTACAAAAATCTATACTGGCTTGTCTACTGACGATGGTGACTCTGATGAACACCAGGAGGGAACATCTTCTGCTGCGCCTAGAAGCAATAGAAAAAGGAGGAACTTTTCCTCTCCTAAGATTCGTTGTAATGTTCAGAAGGTGTCTCTTCAATGTCCTCCAAAATAACAGTACTTACTGGTGCAAAACCGAAGCAAACAGCTCCTGGTCTCCGAAACCTGAGCTCAGAAAAGAAGTTCCCAGCACTGTGGACCGTATTGTTACAGAACACCCTCTTAAAAGCATCCTGGTAAGCTTTCTCACTGCAATAAAAACATTCTTAATGCAGTTGACTGCAAAATAGCTCCTCCTTTCAGCGATTGTATCCTTCGATAGCTAATTCGAACGAGGTCACGGATTTGATCACTGTTTAACAGTAGCATTAAAAAAACATTATCCCGAAACTCGATCCTTTTAAAATTTATTATGCGAAACATGACGTACTTCAGAAATAGATTTTAATTTTATTTGCTTGGATCGAGAACTCAGAACTCTTTCCCGCACTGAACTTAGTTTTAGTTGATTTTAACTCCCACGGCATAGCATGGGATTGCTTTCATGATAATGATAATCGAAATCTACCTCACTCCAAAAACTTTGTGATAACTCCATTGACAATTTTGAACACCGGTGAAATGACACGGATCCCTGCTCCCCCAGCGCGCCCAAGCTCCTTAGACTTGTCCCTCTGCTCGACTCGGTTAGATTGCATGTGGAAGGTAATTCCTGATCGACACGGCAGCGATCCTCTGTCAATTTTAATCACTATTGCTAACGGCTTAAGGCCAACGAGTACAATCAACATTTCGTCTGACCTCAAACGAAATAGTGATTGGAAGAGCTAAGCATCCTGCATCCGGTAAACTCGAGTCCATGCAAGACCTTCCTCCGGAGGAAGAGTACGGCTTCTTAAATGGCTTTATTCTCGACACCGCTATTCAAGCTCAGAAAACGTTTACCAAACGCGAACTCTCGTGGAAGGTCTCCCAACCCGTGGTGGGACAAAAAGTGTTGAAACGTGTACGCGAAAAAGGCCACCGGCGTACAAGATCAACCGGAATGGCGGGTTACCTGAGCCAATGAAAATTTTTATGAAAGCCAACAAACGCTTACTGTCGCTGGTTCATTGACGGATTAATGAGAGAAACCGAACCTGAAACAGTACTAACGAGAGAGTTGGACATTCGATTTCGCCAAGAAGGTTTGTACGGATTCCGCCCCGGCACAGAAGATCTACCGCGCCGCTTCCCCCCGCGGACGATAATGTAACAATAAAGCCCCAGGACCAGACATAATGAAATTTTACTTGTTAAAGAATCTGCCAAGAGACGTTTGTTGAATTAATTTAGTATGTTTCTTAAGAGTAACCTTGTCCCTCATGGCTGGAGGCAAGTGAAGGTCCACGCCATCAAAAAAAAACAAGAAGAACAGCCTCCGATCACAACTTGTATGGACGGATTGAAATGTTCTCTTCTATTCGGAAGTTAATCGAGAAAATGGTCCTGTTCTGTCTCGACAATTGGGCCGAAGTAAATAACTTACTGTCAGATACACAATTTGGCTTTCGTAAAGGCAAAGAGACGAACGATTGCCTTGCGTTGCTCTTAACAGGAATTCAAATGGCATATGCTAGCAAAGAGCAGATGGCATCAGTTTTCTTACTGACTCAGGGGGCTTGTTGTCTGAAAAACATATGTACTTTTCGCAAAGTTATTTGTCGACATCACGAATTAGCTACGTGGACCTTCCCCAGGGCTCATGTCTAAGCGCCCTTCTCTACAATTTTTAAGTGAATGACATTGACAAATGTCTTGTCAATTCCATCACGCTAGGGCAGCTTGCAGATGCCGTTGTGGTATCTATCTAGGATAGGATCCGCCAGCTGGCTTCTTCTTATATTTTACTAATCCCTGTTGAAAACGACATACCCCCACTCGACCAATGTTTCCAAAATATTGGTTTTGTTTCGGTCGTATATTTGTTCTGATTAAAATATTCTATATTATGTACCAATTTCATGCTTCTGGAAAAATCAAAGATTTAGTCTTTATATTCGCATTTAAACGATCATAACGTTTTTTCCATCGGAATACAGCAAAACAAAATAATATATATTCGTTGTTGAACATTACGAAAAATATCTTCATGTCTCTTCATTTTTGTAAGTTGCTTTCTGAGTCAAGCAACCTCTGTCACAAGAATAATCTTCTCTGTTCGGATTTATTTTAAATATTCTAAAACTACTTTTCTGCAAGGTTTAATTTTTGTTTTGGAGCAATGTATAGGTTTTTTCCAGTACTACATGTGATCGTTTCGGAGAAAACAGCAGTAGAAAATACACGCTCCTATTTACACCGATGATCGATTCAGTTGAAAACTATAAAATTCAACTGTATCGATAGTACCAAAGGAAGAACAAGAAGCGACTTCCGGGATAACTTTCTTCCTGTTTGCTCAGTACTTCCAATTTACTCGGTACTGGAACAAAGACAATTTTTACATGAAGTGCCAAATATTTTCATACTTTCGCTACACAGCCTGTTGATTTCGAAAGGAGGCATTTCCGCATTATTCTGCACAAAGAACAGAATGCACGATAACCGCGCTGCCGGATCTCTCGGGAACTTTGATTTTTTTAAAGTGTTTAATTTGCATTAAGCACTTTAAAAAAATCACGAACTTAGCTCACTTTTTCGCCACAACTTTGTATATAACCACTTCATAGAGGTATATTTCAGTCCCTAGGGTGGCTCAGCTTGTTGAACAAAGCCTATGTTAAGAGTTAGCATATTATGTACTAGACTACCGCCCCAATACCTCAACAGTAACAGTTCCAAGGGGTTCGTTTAGGGCGTATGTTGAAAAAACAGGGCATTGCCATCACCAAATAAAATTCACATCAGATTTACAAACCATTTTGTAAGTTTCTATCACAGGGTGTCTACTATAAAGTAGTCTTGCTTTATTGGTATTATTGAAATATCTCATGAAGTATTCAGACTCCCATATGAATCTTTTACACCATCTTTCCAACATGATTCTAAATATTTAGAAAGTAAAAAATGGATCGAGATATAAAAATATTCAATTTGTTTATACTAATTTCCGAACTCTTAAGTTCAATAAAAAATCCAACTTTAATTTTCTATATATTGTAAAGTTTACGAGTTATCATTATGGTTATTATGGTATATGTACAATTTATTGAATAATAAGCTTAACAAATAACAATTGACACACTTTTTTGTTAAAGGGTGTGAGAAATTTTTTTCGAAGAAATCGGATATTAATTTTTATGTGGAATGCACCCTTCATAGCAAAAAGCACCAATTTAGTACTTTTCGTTATGTTTGCATTCACGCCGCTCATTTTCCGGTCCACTTTACGTATAGTGGCGTTATAGTTTTCGTACCCCATCAATGTCGTTGCGCCCCATCCAGGTTGTTGCGCTCTATCCAAGTCGTTGCGCCCCAGCTTTAAATTGGCGACTAACCAGCAAATATTCTACAACAACAGCGCTGCAGTGATTGTCATCGCCAAAATTTTCATTCAAGCGCTTAAATCTTGAATGGGATTAGCACTTGCCGGTCAAAAAATGCGGACGAACATGTTCCGGCGATTTAAACAGTTTGATGTTTGACTCAACTCGCTTGTGCTAATTGCCCCTAGGAACAAATGCAATTTGCGAATGTGGTTTAAAGGCAATTGCAATACTTAGTCAAATTTCCTGGCGGCTGAAATGGACTTGGTTGTTTTTTGCGTTTTTCTAACATGGCGGTTCATGTTTGGCTTGAGCTTAAAATAGTTTTTTTTAAACAATTGGTGTGTTCTCGCTTGTGTTTTGTTTGTCTAGTGCACTTCATTTAGCCAACGAATATGGGAAACTGTGGAATCGTGTGTAGTGGAACAAGATCTCTGACCTAAAGTCTTAATGAAAGTCAAATTGTGGTAAGTTTTGATGTACAATACCAATTTCACCATTGATTTTTTCTGTAGTTTGGTGGTGATTACCTAGTACACTGATAAGTTTATGTGAGTAGATAATGAATCCGAAAATAAGTATTATTTGTAATTTTCATATTAGGCAATTAGGCGCCGTTCCGTGGGCGATTTGGGGGCGATTTAAAGGCGGTTAGAGCGACCAAAAAATGACGGCGGAAAATCGCCCAAATGTTGCATTTGAAATAGCCCTATGATTGCCAGCAGTTTGCTAGCAAATTGAAGGGCACTTAGCGCATCCAAGTTGGCAAATAGCCCCCGGTTAGCCAGCAACTTGCCCTTTTTGACTGGGTGCCTTCGGAGTTTCACGAGCAGTGGATGAACTTCGTAAACCGTTTACCGTTCCATACACAGCTTCGTATTCCCCGATTTATTTTAACGGACAACATCGTATCTCTTCAACTGCACGGGTTTGCCGATAAGGGTGGGCGAAACGCGATTCTGGTCTATGCGGTACGAAACGAAACGAATAACTCTTCCGTATTCTCTTAACGAAACGAAATTGTAATAGTAGATGTTGTTCGCAACACGAAATTCTATTTTAACGAACATATTTGCGAACTTTTGCGAAATTTTGGAAAGCTAATTCTTTTTAATATTTTTGTATAGTTGAATGTGTCCAATTATGAAAAATGTTTTTAACTTATGGTAAGCGAACGAATATTGTTCGAGCCCTTCTACTCAGCCCGAAGAAAATTTAGAAATGACAATTGAACGACCCCCCGATTGCTGCGATCGATATTTTTTGTGGATCAACTGTGATATGTCAGCAGAGAGTAATTGCGCGCGTTTTTTGCATTTCCGGAAGAGAGAGAGAGAGAGAGAGAGAGAGAGAGAGAGAGAGAGAGAGAGAGAGAGCGCACATTATGTTTCCGCTGACGACAAGGAAGCCATTTTGTGGGATTTGGTATATAAGGTGTAGAAATAAGTTAATCGTTCTCATTCAAATTCAAGTCGTGCGATGGATAACAAGTGAATAATATCTATACAATGAATAAGTGATTAATATAAATAAAGTAGATGTGAATAATAGTTGAATAAGAACTTAAAGTGGTTTAATTATTGTTGCCCGTTAACAGAACGCAAGGAAAGAAATTCCCGTGTTCTGCCATGTTTTTTCCCTTCCACCAAAGTGTATACAGTCCACTTCCGTCTTAATTTATCTCGGGACAGATTCCCTCACGTGTTCGGTAGCCTTGAGAAACGGCGCCGACATTTTGGTCCACTCGAACCGGATTGAATGCAGTACAGTGTTTGGTGGTGGAAGTGGTGACTGGCTTAGGATGTCTCGTGAAGTTTGCTTCGGAACGGGCACAATGGAAAAATAAGTGACAATAAACGATTGAAGTAGAAAAGAAGTTAAGTGAGGTGGAAAAGAAGAAATTAAGCGAGGTGGAAAATAAGAAGAATCGAACAAGCAGTGACGTGTTTGGAAAAGTGGTTCCAGAAGTTAAGTGAAGAGGCTGTTAAGATCAGCTCCGGTTACCAATGCCGGGTTTTAGTCGTTCCTCAGTGTCATGCCACTGAACCGAACACCCATCAAGCACCAGGAGTCCACGTCATCTGCAGGAAGCAATCCGCCTGCTGCAACACCGATTACCAGTAATTCACCTTCAACTAGCGTTAAGAAGATCAAGAAAGCCCAACGATTGATCATGAAACAGGTAGAAGCATTCGTCCACCAGCGTGGGCTGGCAAAAGGTAAGCTAACTAGAATTTTAAACATACTGCATGAAAACGATGAGCTGCCATCTTCTCAACTGCGAGTCTATGCAAAGAAAATAAACTCGGCGCACAAAGAATACCACGACATACAGGAGAAGATGCTTCCTCTAATTCCATCCTCAAGTAGAGAAGGGCATGATGCACATTTTTTGATATTTGATGAGCTCCACGATCAAGTACTAATGGCTTTGGAAGACCATATGGAGCGTTTAAGTGTTGCCCCAGTAGGTTCCAACCCAAACGTAGCCGCTCCGCTTCGGAACCCAGTGATGGTTCAGCAACCGTTGAAGGTACCGATTCCGACTTTCGACGGTAAGTACGAAAACTGGTCGAAGTTCAAAGTAGTGTTCAGAGACCTGGTAGATAACACAGCCGACCCTCCCGCCATTAAGCTTTACCACCTAGACAAGGCCCTGGTGGGCAGTGTCGCTGGAATTATTGATGCCAAGAAGATCAACGATGGCATTTACAAGCATGCCTGGGAGATACTGCAGGAACGGTATGAGAACCTACGACACATGGTAGGAACTCATATCCATGGCCTCTTCAGTCTCAGAAAAATGGCAAATGAAAACGGTAAAGAGTTAAGAGCACTAGTGGACGAGTGCTCGAGGCATGTTGAAAACTTGAAATTCCTCAATCAAGAATTCACTGGCATATCGGAGTAGTTCCTTGTGCACCTGCTCTCCGAAGCCCTGGATAAGGAAACAAGAAGACGATGGGAGACTACCATCAAGCATGGAGAGCTTCCATCATGCGATGCAACCATCAAGTTTCTGAAGGAGCAGTGTTTCATCTTGGAGAGATGTGAAACCTCCAATTCAAAGGAGAACCAACCAGCAAAGAAGTCTGTTAAGAATACTGGTCAGCATTCACTGGTTACCACGTCCGGCAGCGAGTCAAAGTTCAAGTGCGAGTTCTGCGGTGATTCCCAGCACAAAGGGTTCAGGTGTCCCCAGTTCTTAGCCATGTCCGTTCCCCAGCGACTCGCGAAGGTGCGAGAAAGGAACGTTTGCTTCAACTGTCTTAGGAAGGGACATCGCGGATCAGACTGTCCTTCCAATGGAACGTGCGTTAAGTGTCAGCGTAAGCACCATAGCCTATTGCATGCGGGCAGTCAGCCTTTGAAAGCAGCGGAATTCCCGACGAAACGAAGTCATCCAGACCAGCAGCACAGGTTCAAGCATCGAAAGCGGATGAGCAACGGCCGTCTACTAGTACACAAGTGACGACTGCAGCTTGCTCAACAAACAAGGGACTAGTAGTTCCATCGGTCTTACTGATAACCGCAGTCGTAAACGTGATGGACAGAAACAATCACGCACACACCTGTCATGTTTTATTGGATTCTGCTTCCCAGGTAAATCTGATTTCACAAGGCATGGCAGACCGTCTCGGTTTAGATGGATATCATATAAACGTTAGAATTGCTGGAGTTGATGGAATGCTGTCTCGTACTGACAAGGGTATCGAAGTGCAGATCCGATCCAGATACCTGGACTATCAGCTGAAGCTCAATTGCTTGATATCCAAACGGGTGACATAAAATCTTCCAGTTTCGAATATAGACATCCGTTCATGGGAGATTCCAGCTGGAGTTCAACTGGCCGATCCATCATTCAATTCTACTGGCGGGATTGACATGCTAATCGGCAATCAATGGTTCTTGAAGTTACTTCTACCAGGGCGCATCATACTTTCCGAAGAGCTTCCCATCATAACTGAAACGAAGTTCGGTTGGGTGGTAGGTGGTACACACTGCAGCGAAGCCACTCAGGATAATGTCGTGTATTCACATTCGGTTACGATCGAGGAACTTTGCGACTCGATTCAGCGATTTTGGGAAGTAGAGAGCGTTCCCCAGCAATTCCAGTCAAGCACCGAAGAGGATGAATGTGAAAGGCACTTCATAGAAACACACCGAAGAGATGAAACAGGAAGATATGTGGTGCTATTGCCATTAAGAGATTCACTGGAGCAGCTCGGAGAATCCAGATTGTTGGCGCTCCGACGATTCTTCGGGTTAGAGAAACGTTTTGCTCAACAACCAGAGTTAAAACGGCAATATGTAGACTTCATGCAGGAGTACGAATCCTTGGGTCACTGCAAGCAAGTATATGAGAAGAATGACGCACCAGGGATGAGAAAGTGGTACTTATCTCATCACGCAGTTTTACGACCTTCAAACACAACAACGAAGTGCCTCGTTGTTTTTGATGCGTCTGCTAAGATGTCTGGTTTATCATTGAATGAGATGATAAAGATTGGTCCAATCAGCCAAAGCGATTTGCTTGCTATAGTGCTCAGATTCCGGGAACATCGATTTGTTTTGACGGCTGACATTGCAAAAATGTACAGTTAGATTGTGGTTTCTGATTGTCACACCTCTCTACAAAGAATATTTTGGAGAAAGAATCCTTCAGATCCACTTCGAGTGATAGAACTAACTACGGTTACCTATGGGACGGCTTCAGCACCTTTTCTGGCAACAAGGGCACTTCTTCAATTGGCAATTGATGAGAAGCACAAATATCCTCTAGCAGCTTCCATTGTCGAGAACAGCTGTTATGTGGACAACGCACTCTTTGGTTACGATAGCCTTCCGCAGGCGTTTGAAGCTCAAAGGCAGCTAATCAGCATGATGAAGGCCGGTGGCTTTAATCTTCATAAATGGTCGTCAAATATTCCAGAGCTGCTAGAATCGTTACCGAGAGAAGATCGTTAAGAGTTAGTAAGTTTAAGCGAATATGGAGCAAATGAAGTAATAAAAACCTTGGGACTTATGTGGAATCCAGATTCCGATGAATTAATGTTTGTATCGATGCCCACCACGAACGTAAAGCAGCCTACAAAGCGTCAGATTTTGTCGCTAGTCTCCCAAATGTTCGATCCTTTGGGACTAGTGGCTCCTGTCGTCGTGCAATTGGTCTGGAAGGAGAAACTTGATTGGGACGAGCCAATTGTTGGTGATTTGGTCAAAGGCTGGACAGGTTTCTTACATGCACTGGAAGGGGTCAATCAACTTCGGATACCAAGAGGAGTGGTAAGCAGCAGTGCTGTGGCATTCGAAATGCATGGGTTTGCGGATGCCTCCGATGTGGCCTACGGAGCTTGTGTATATATACGGTCAATATGCGAAGATGGATCTGCAAGCATGAAAATTATTAGTGGAAAATCGAAAGTGGCTCCCATCGCCCCGCTAAGTATACCGAGAAAGGAGTTATTGGCAGCTCTTCTGCTGCATCGTTTGGTAGAGAAAATTCTTTCTGCTTTGAAAATGTCATTCAATGAAGTGATACTTTGGTCAGACAGTCAGGTAGTATTGGCATGGCTTACTAAGCAACCCGAGCAGTTGGAATTATATGTTCGCAATCGAGTGAGAGAAATAACAGCAACTGGTACTAAGTTTGAGTGGAAATATATTCCAACAAAGGATAATCCCGCTGACATAGTATCACGAGGATTATCAGCTAGCAAGGTAGCGAATAGTGATTTGTGGTGGAATGGTCCAGAGATTTTGAGAGATGCATTTTATCGAATGGAAATTCCCCCACCCTTGCCCATCGAAGAAATCCCAGAGTTAAGGCCAATCTTATCGGTGAATATAGTCGCGAGGTACGACGAACTTCCAGTGTTCACTCAATTCGAGTCATTTAGAAAACTGCAACGCGTCTTAGCCTATGTGCTACGATTTCGCAACAACGTCAAGAAAAGGAAGGAAAATCGCACTTTAGGAAAACTACCAATAGTGATTGAGCTTCGTGAGGCTATGAAAACAACAATTCGGGTAGTGCAAAACCTGGAATATAACAGCGAGATCCACCGTGTTTTAACAGGTGAGCCCTGCAAATATATGTAAAATTTGTGTCCTTTATTGGACCATGAAGGTTTACTGCGAGTTGGTGGCCGACTGCGACATTCCAAGTTACCATTCGACGTGAAGCACCAGTGGATTTTGCCAGCTAATAATCCGGTGGTTCGAAGTCTAATCAAGGCATTACATCAGGAGAACCTGCATGTAGGTCCGTCAGGACTGATGGCGATACTTCGACAGCAGTTTTGGATTCCTAAGTGTCGCAACACCATACGACTGATTACGAGAAGCTGTGTTCGTTGTTTCAAGGTAAATCTAAAAACATTGAACCAATTTATGGGAGATCTACCTGGATGTCGCTTGGAAAAAGCTCCTGCATTTTTGAAGGTTGGTGTGGATTTCGCCGGGCCCATTATGATAAGGCAGGGCGTCCGTAAAGCAATTCCAGTGAAGGGCTACATTTGCGTTTTCATTTGCATGGTCACCAAGGGAATACATTTGGAGGCGGTAGAAAATCTCTCGACAGTTGCCTTTCTGGCAGCTTTGTAACGTTTCGTGTCTAGACGTGGAGTCCCTGAGGAAATTTATTCCGACAACGGAACAAATTTTGTGGGAGCAAAGAATGAACTAAGGGAACTGTATGAAATGTTCAAGAAGCAAATGACAGAGCAGAAAATTTTTGAGTTTTGTCAGCCAAAACAGATTCAGTGGAAGACCATCCCACCAAATGCTCCGCATTTCTTCGGATTGTGGCAAGCGGGAGTAAAGGTCATATTGAATTCAAGGTCGTTGTTTGCACACTCGGATGATCCTCATGACCAGGAAGTCCTGACTCCGGGGCATCTAATGATTGACCGTCCACTTACAGCGATTCCTGAGCCCACTTGCGAGGACATACCGCAGAATAGATTGTCGCGATGGCAATACATTCAGGTTCTTCGAGACCATTTCTGGAAGCGATGGTCAAGAGAATATTTAGTTGAGCTTCAAGGTCGAGAAAAATGGACGCGCAAACGTGTCAATGTGCGCCCTGGAATGATAGTGCTAATAAAAGAGGACAACTTACCTGCACAAGTATGGAAAATGAGAAAGGTAGAGCAGACGTATCCAGGCGAAGATGACTTAGTCCGGGTTGTGGACGTTCGCACACGGTCTGGAATTCTCACACGGCCCATTCACAAATTGGCACCATTGCCTATCTTGGAAAACCAGCCAGGGTAATCTTCTTTCTTCTTCTCTAGGCGGAGGATGTTCGAGCCCTTCTACTCAGCTCGAAGAAAATTTATTCTTATTTTTCATCTGACCTGTGTTGGTCTATATGAAATGTTTCTAGAATGGGAAAAGCCCATTTCAGGATATGCTTCAGAAGCAATCCTCAAATGGGCGTAAAAACCCATCATCTTTTCAAATTTTTCACAGTTGATTACAATGATTTTACACTACAATTAAACTTAATCACATAGTACACAGTATTGCAAGAACAAAAGTTACAAATATTACAAAAATGGAATCTTAAAATCTAAGTCAACCTTTTTAGTCTATTTTTGAAAACATCACAAGATACAGAAAAGTCAAAATGGTCATGAACACTATTAAAAACATTACACATCGCCCTAATGGGTTCGTTCTGACCATACTCTGTGCGCTGAAATTCCAGTCTTAAGAAGTTATGCGATCTGAGATTTCTAGGGGGCACATAGATATTTATTTGTGAGAGAATATCTGGAGCATCTATTTGACCAGTTAATATCTTCCCAACAAATACTGCTCTAAATGTGTTCCGCCTTTTCGCTAGGGTTTCCATATTGAGCAGACGACAGCGATCGATGTACGGTGGTAGCTCTGCTGGGTTACGCCATGGGAGAGTTCTAAGAGCAAAACGGAGGAATCTTGCACTGCTTCTATTCGGTTGATCCAAATGTTCGTATAAGGACACCAAATGGGTGCTGAAGCTTCCAGGACAGATCGAACTAGTGAGAAATAGAGTGCCCGTAAACAATATTGATCAGTGAATTCTTTGGCGATTCTTATAATGAAGCCGAGGTTTCTATTTACCTGTGCTATAACATGAGAGTAATGATTTCTGAATGTCAGTTGTGAGTCCAGGAGTACTCCGAGGTCTCTGATAACTGTCATTCTCTCCAGCGATTCCCCTGAGATGGTGTAGCTCCAGAGTATTGGATTTTTTCTGCGAGTAAAAGATATTATGGAACATTTAGCCACGCTGAGAGCCAGCAAGTTGCGACTACACCAATTACAAAAAGCATCTAAGTGTCGCTGCAGTGCCACGCAATCTTCTATTGACCGCACAATGAGAAGTAGTTTGCGATCATCAGCGTATATAAGTTTACACCCTGGAGGTATAACATAGCAAACGTCATTGAAGAACAACGAAAAAAGCAACGGTCCTAGATTGCTCCCTTGAGGCACTCCCGACAAGTTAATGAAGTAAATGACAATTGAACGACCCCCCGATTGCTGCGATCGATATTTTTTGTGGATCAACTGTGATATGTCAGCAGAGAGTAATTGCGCGCGTTTTTTGCATTTCCGGAAGAGAGAGAGCGCACTTTGTGTTTCCGCTGACGACAAGGAAGCCATTTTGTGGGATTTGGTATATAAGGCGCAGAAATAAGTTAATCGTTCTCATTCAAATTCAAGTCGTGCGATGGATAACAAGTGAATAATATCTATACAGTGAATAAGTGATTAATATAAATAAAGTAAATGTGAATAATAGTTGAATAAGAACTTAAAGTGGTTTAATTATTGTTGCCCGTTACCAGAACGCAAGGAAAGAAATTCTCGTGTTCCGCCATGTTTTTTCCCTTCCACCAAAGTGTATACAGTCCACTTCCGTGTAATTTATCTCGGGACAGATTCCCCCACGTGTTCGGTAGCCTTGAGAAACGGCGCCGACAAATATTAAACACGTTTTTCAAAAATGTGTGACTGCATATTTGTAAAAATAGTCAGGAAAAGCCATATAGATTATTAGAGCAATTATCTCTTTTCGAGTTAGCCTAAGGCTTACTGGATCACAGAAGCAATCTAGCAAAAGAAGATTATAACTCATTTAGTTTGCATTCTAGCGAATTCTGAACTGTTACATCTAAGCCTTCATTGTTTCGATTACACTAGTTTACAAGAAAAATGAAGTTTCAAGAAAAAGTATTTTTTAGACTAATTTTGGGTTGCTGAACACGAAAACAATATTTATTTTTTTGTTCAAAGAAGCGATTTTGTGATTTTCTCAAAAAAAAAAACTCGTTTTTGAGCACTTTTTGTAGTTTTTAGTCAATATTTCGTGTCAAAATCATTCAATTAATTTAGTTGATATGCAGGTTGAAAGGTGCCGAGATGCCCTTTCCAAAAACATATAATATGTGTCGATCATATGTAAATTTTTTAGTGCTGCAAGCGACCAAAGTTTACAAAAGTGCATTTTTGACCATTTTTACAAGTTACTCATTTTTAAATGATTTTTTTTACCGAAAAACAAATTTTTTTTGGACCTTTTAGAATTTAAGATAACAAATAATATGATTACGTTAATTTTAAGCCTGATATTACTAACATCGGATGAAAAATGTTGATGCTATGGCACATTGAGCGAAATAGAAATTTTATGATTTTAGCGGACCTGCCCTGGTGCGGCGGTTTAGAGGGTGTAGCACTGGTCTCATAAGCCAGTCGTCAAATATTTGAGTCCCTATCGGGAAGGAGTCTCAGTGGGATCGTAGCACTAGCCACGTAATTTTCTGTGAACTGAGAATCTGCTGTGAAGTCTGTTGAAGCAGAAGGCTAAAATTCCTTTAATTCGTAAAATATGTACTCACCACAGACAAAACAAAACTTTTCCAACGATATTTCCACTTTTTAAAAAGAGCACTTAGTTGTACAATGAAATATCCAAAACCATTCAAATGCCGCAGGATGGATGGATGCAAGCTCGAGAAGACAGTACCAAACACATCTATCAAGTACAGAAGATTATTTCAACTGAAAGTATGATTGTGCGAAAAATAAAAAGTTACAATTTTCACTCGGTGCTTCATACCTACATACCTTCATATCTACATTTTTCATCCGACTTTTGTGACCATTGTATTAAAATTTATGCAAAAAGATTATTTATCTAATTAGATTCTAAAAGAATTTTCTTCTGTCCTTGATTTATTATTAAAAATTTACTAGAAATGTGCATTTTTTTTAAAAAAGGTCGAACATTAGACTTTTTTACTTTGGTCGATTGTAATAATAATAAATGTACATTTCTCGACAAACATACGATTACGGCTTAAAAGCCAACTGTCAAAATTCTCTTTGAAAGGAAATTCCGGACAAATCGTTACTCGCTAAACGCAGTTCATAGCAGTTAATGCAAGAGAAAACGTTTTTCTTTTGTTTACTATAAAGAGAATTTTGACAGTTGGCTTTTAAGCCGTAATTATATGTTTGTCGAGATTTGATCTACGCATATTATACAAGTTCGGAAAGGGCACATCAATACCTTTCGAACTGTTTCGATCGGATCCTATTTGAACAAGATATTGACAAATAACTAAAATAGTGCCCAAAAACACATTTTTCAAAGAAATCTTGAAAATGCTTCTTTGAAAAAATGGACTTGGTTTTCGTATTCAGCGATCCAAAATTAACTGAAGAAACACCTTTCTTCTTAGCTTATCGCGATTACCTTAAAATAGTTAAAATCTGTCACATTAGATTCTGAAAATATGAAAAATTATTTTTCTGTAATAAAAATAGAGCAAAAACAAAAAAGCAAAAGATTTTTTTTTTAAACTCGAACTTCTTTGAAAGAGAAATAGAGTATTATTTTCGTATTCAGCGACCCAAAATTAATCTAGAAAGCACTTTTTCTCGTAACTTCATTTTTCTTGTAAACTAGTCTAATCTTATTTAAGACCAAAAGAGTTATGTGAAAAACAGAGCAATTTTCACTCGGTGCCTATTAACATCACCAGTTTTTGTCGGATTTTCGTGATCTTAGGCTTAAAATTCACATGAAAAGTTTGCCTGTCACATAAGATTTTAAAAGATTTTTTTCGCTGATTAATTTTTTTATGAAAAATCAACTAAAAATTAGTAATTTTACCAAACACTACTTTTTTGACTTTGGTTACTCTTAACCCTAAATTATTGATATTTTATCCTAGCATGTTATATATTTTTGGAATGGGCACATCAATACCTTTCGAATGGTGAGTCGTTTGTGGTAATCGGAAGATTTTTCCTGAGATGTTGACCAAAAACTGCAAAAAGTGCTCAAAAATACCTTTTTTAAAAAATCACAAAAACGGTTCTTTGAAAAAAAAAATTAATATGATTTTCGTGCTCAGCGACCCAAAATTGACTTAGAAAAAACCTTTTTTCTTAACTTCATGCAATTAACCCAAAATTTGTAAACTAGTGTTATAGAGCTTTTAACCTTAGGCATTTGCCTCATTCACGGGTTATACAAAGTTATAACCCTATGTGCGGAGTTGGGACACGAAAACAGGTGACTTGCGTGCAAGGCCAACTACGCTATGCCCGCTCCAATCTAAGCCTTGTTTGAGGCTCAAGCTCCTCAATCTAAATTTAATGACGGAACAAGTATTCGTTTTCGGGTAATAATTGTTAGATTATAAACGTTAAACTCGAAAAATCTACCTTTTCCGCACATCATAACTCCAAATGCGTAAAATGGAATTTCTTAGCACAAAAAGATTTGGTTTGAAGGGCACTTTGTGGAAAATTTCTACTGGAACTTCTATTACAGTTACAAGACCTGGAAATAGAGGATCTCCAGAAATTATAAGACAGCAAATATGTTTCGTTAATTATACTAGTCTGTTCTAGGCCCATTTTAGGTCACTGAGCACAAAAACAAAATTATTTCGTAATATCTAATTTCATTCTATCTTTGGGTTTTGGTCATTATTTTGTGTGAAAATTGCCCGATCAATACAATCAATAAACTGTTCAAAGCACGTTATCTTCCCAATAATATAAAATCACATGTAGAGTTACAAGCGACCACAGCCGAAATAAAAATTAAGAATGGTCCAAAATTATACTTGTTACAGCTTAGTCGCATGAAACCTTCATAAATTTATATTTGATCTACCCATGTTACACGTTTTTGGAAAGGGTAGATCAATACCTTTCGAACTGTGAGTCTGTTTCATCGGATTTTTTTTACAAAATATTGACGAATAAATGCAAAGACTACCCAAAGCTTTTCAAAAAAAATCTCGAAAACGCCTTTTTTTAAGGAAAACGGGTATTGTTTCCGTGTTAAGCGACGCAAACTCGATTATGAAAACTTTTTTCTTAGCTTAGCTTATCCCAAAATTTGTAAACTGGTGTTATTAAATTTGTAAATAAGTCACTGCACTAAGTTAGCTAGTCGAAATCCACGATCGTCTTACAAATATAGCGTAGTCTTACACTGGCTAGCAAAAGAATCGTCAACATGAAAAATAGTCATTGCAAATAGAGTTGCATAAATACAACAGCTGACCCAAGGCGGAGCTTGGAACTATGTTTCAACCGATGATAACCCAGCCGATCATATATCATATAAAACGCGGTTTGGATCCCAACGACACTAAGGGGGTGCTCCCCCCTTAGTGGCTTAGTGCAAAATTGGCCGAAATCTCCACATTCGTGGAAAAATGTCTCCCCTCCCCATGGAGATCTCGAGTTGCGTGCGACGGTATTGGTTACTATCGAAAAGGAAAGAAGCTAAGAGAATTGGCTAAAACGCACGTTCGAAAATTATGATTGCCTTAACGACGTTTTGAGTGTGATGGCTTATTGTAGACGCTTTGCCGTAAATTGAAAATCAGCGTGAATCAGTTCAAACCAACACCATAACTGGTCCGCTGACATCAAGAGAAATCAAAACAGCAGAGATGCTTTTCATCCGCCAAGTGCACTGGGAAACGTTTCCGACAAAAAATCGCCAGTTATTAGCAGGTTTGTATATTGACAAAAATCATCCTTAGAGTAAGGTGGGGCAAAAGTGCGCACCTAACAGTTTTCGTAAAATAACTATTGGTAGAATAGCACTAGAAAATCGGCATGATTACAAATTATTACTCTCATCACACATCTTCAAACCGTAATACTAGATATCTCTTGGTTTTGCTTCTAATCCGAGAAATAGTTATTTTCTTATGAATACTCAAATGCGTACTTTTGCTCCATGGTCGGGGCAAGAGTGCGCACAGCCCAAATAGCCGATTTATTTCCGCCCATAAATTAAACTAATCAATTTTAGGATATCCATCCCCTCTTACTCTTCCTTCATAACTAAATGGTACCCCTCCCTCTGAATCGGTTGATGTTGATCAGTTTTCCATTATGTTGAAAAAACTTGGATGTTTCATCTTTTAGACAATGTGGTTCATGATCAAACCACATTATTTGTCATAGTTAGGTAGATCACTACAAGAATTCTTGCGAATATGCTATTTATATTCGAAATACATCTTTATTTACATATTCATAGCTTTTGGTTCTTTTTTAATTACTCTGAGCTTTCGGCACTCTATATTTTTCCTTGGAACCAGTTATGCTGATGCTTTTGTTCCTAAACCGCTCATATCAGTCGTAATTTGACTGGTGAGCTCGCAGTTATTGAAGATGCTGGTCCCTTCTTTAAATCATGGAAGAATTAGTTCAATTTTTATATAAAAAGCTTCACTCGCGTCTTTTGATTTGGGGCGGATATGCTATACGCACTTTTACCCCACTGTCAGTTTTTTAACTTATTCAATTGTTAGGAAAATTACTGATTTTTTTTCACTAAATCAAATATATCTCGCAACGAACCATATGTTGAAGATTTTTAGGGTACTGTAGTTTTATAGATCCTGATTTATTCAAACAGCTAATTTATGATTCCCAAAATTCAAAAAATAATATCAAATCAGCGAAAAATGGTCCTTCCCCCTTATTTTTAAGGCCATATATTCAAACCTTTCATGCTTATATGTGCGATTAGTTGACTTAATGATACACTAAATCCATACAGAGTTGCCAGGTTCTAGCGCTTGTGTGCTTCTAAAAGTCCTATGCGCACTTTTGCCCCACGCGCACTTTTACCCCACCTTATTCGACTTGCACTCAATCCTTTCATACGAAAAGGTGAGGACCTAATTCGAGTTGGTGGTCGATTAAAAATTTATACCATTAGGTCAGAAACACCTACCTATCCTACTTCTGAAGCTTCACTATGCGGTCGAATGGCTCTTTCTTGATCTTCACCGGGAAGCTTTGCACTCGGGTTCCTCACACTTGCTAGCAGCAGTTCGTATAAGGTTTTGGCACATAGGCGGACGAAATAAAGTGCGAGCTATCTTACGCAGCTGTATTACCTACTTTAGCTATCGTCCAAAAGTGGCTGAACAGATAAGTATAGCTATACAAGTATATAAGTATAGCTCATTAAACCAATTTTATCAACTATGTAATCTGAAAAGAATTTTTGAATTTTACTGAATGTGGTGAATTTGGCACCACTTGCATCTGGTATACTCAACCTTCACAAAACGTTGCTTAACGTAGGGCTGATTCATTCAGCCGTTCGTTATGCAAATTTGCGATATTATTGTAGATTGATTATGCGAGGTGTTTCTCGAAGCGCGGTCGTTCCTTTCGATCGAAGGTTGCGTGGAATTTTGGGTAAATGCGCTAATATATTGGAATTTTTTCAACTCCAATCTTGCTCAACAGCTATTCATATAATTGATAATACAATAACAATAAAATGCTCATAAAAACCGATCCTGGCTTGTTCTTAATCATATTGAGTTTTTGTCTCAACTAGGGTTCGTCGCGGTTGCGGTAATTACCGTAACCGTGCGGTATTTACCGTACCGCAGATTTTGCGGATTTTTGTGAGACACTTTTTCCCGAAGATGCGGTGCGGGAAAGAGCTTTTACCGCGCGGTTTTTCTGCAATCACTCCGCAAAAAAATTGATAAAGCGATAATTTTCATTATTCTTAATTCTTCTATTACGAAAGAAAAACTAGCTATGTTCGAAATATTTTTACGCAATTTTTTACGACATATTTTGGACTAGTTATTTTATACTTCTAAGTCAAACTTCACAAACTTACCATTTCAAATACATAAAATGCAAGATCCAAATGGAGACAAAATTATTAGATCGTTTAAAAACAATAAATTTGTACTCTTAAATCCAATTTAAAAGTGCATCACTTCTCCCGACTTCTGTTGGAAATCGTGAAATTATGAATCGTTTTCGATATCAATTTTTCAGCTTAACTAATTAGACTAATTTAAAGGAATTAGAGATGAACTAATTATGCTGGGACTTAAACATAAACCAAAGAATATAATTATCTTCAACAAACCAAACGAATTTGGAGTAATTGGCAGTAAAGGATACAAATGTATGAAAGCGTCCAAAATAAGGAGGTGTCCAAATTAGGATGATTATTCTATCATTCGTACATCAATATCTTATTTCTATCTTCTTTGATTGCTGTGTAAATTCAATGTGAATTTTTCTGCAGTCAATTTTATTGGACTCTCTCAAAAAGTATGCTACATAACTTGTTTTCCCGTACTTTCTTTCAAATTTACTATAATTTTCTACCAAATTAAGTCCTAATATTTTTCAGTTAAGATTTTTTTTTGTAGCTTTTTTGAAGCTTTTTTGCCAAATACCACATAGTTTGACTCCCGTGCACTTCAATTGAAATTTTTGCCAGTGGCTCTTTGGGAAAATAATAAAGGAAAATACATTAAATGCTAGAACTTTCGAACTAGCCTTTATAAAATTACACTTCATACATTTTTAAAGGGAGAAATCTTAGTTTTTGAATGAGAATACATCTGTTTATTGAAGAATGCGGAAGCTAATTTTGGGATATTTTGTCCGTAAAACCCCCTATTTTTAAAAATCATTTCTGCTGTATGCTACAAATCATACATTTTTTGCACTTTTTCTAATGTTCAATAATTCTGTACCGGTTGAGACCGGACTCCTGATTAGATGTAATGTATAGAGCAATTTTTTTTCGTCAAATATGGTGTCGTTCTTATTGATGAAATACAATATGTCTTATTTCACTGTATTGGAATATACGCGCTACTACAGTGTGTCCCACATTTATACGTTCACCCTGTTTTTCCAGGATAACTTTTTTTCTTTCGACCAAACTGCACCAAATTTTCAGTGTTTGTTTTGAAACTTTATCAACGATGTTTCTCGAAATTCGGAAGCTCTGGTGCATTTCTTTCGTTTGTTATGGCAGTTTAAGTGAAAAAGTGGTGCCCCCACATTTATACGTTCTCCCTACTCTTTTTTGGATATTTTTTTTCTATTCACAAAAACTGCTCCGGATTTTCAGCGTTTATTTTAAAACTTAATCAACGATTTTTCTCGAAGTTTGGAAACCCTGGTGCGTCTTGTGTGTTTGTAATGGCAATTTAAGTGAAAAAAGTGTCCCTTATTTATCCGTTCACCCTATTTTCTCAGAATAACGTTTTTTTCATTGAAAGGTACTGTACCAAACTTTTGAAGTTTATTTTAAAGGCTAATTTACGATGTTTCTCAAAATTTCGAAGCTTTGGAGCAATTCGTTCGTTTGTTATACCAGTTTGTGAAGTGAAAAAAGTTGCTCCTGAATTCACACATTCACTAAGAAAAAAATATAGTTTTTCCTAAAAAATGCTTTATTTAAGTAATTATCCAGTAATTATTAACACTTCATGTAGTAGTCAATCGAATTTCCATCATTTTTAAATACAAGTTTCATTTGCTTCGACATTTACTATTACTATTTTCTATATTTCTTGCTCTGAGCTTGGTTTAGAATGATTTGATTATGGTTTTTTTTAGTGTTTCGGGTTCTCCTCGTCAATAACTAGCATTAACTGGGTGTCTAGTTAGACGATGTATCTAAACTAGTACCCAAATTAGCACTAGTTAGGCACTGAAACCCAAAAAGTCACACGTCTTGCGTGAACACTAAACAACTGGCTTATACCGAGTGATGTCAACCATTGCTGGGGAAACTGACTACAAAAATACACTCATTATGATTTTTATATTAATTACAAAAATACATTTTATTCACAGTTGCATTCCTTTCTACTTCTCACTGTTTGATCGATCTACGTTTCCTCATTCTCTTCCTTCACTTTCCTTTCCCTCTTACACTTGCTACCTAACGTGTGCGGTTCTGGTTCTAGCGACATCTATCGCCCAAGAACAATCTACTCAAAAAGCTTCGGGCTTTAACTTACAGCCTAAGTTCGATCATGCGCATGTCAAAAGTTTTCTACTAACTCATTTATTCGACTTTACTTACGGTTGCGGGAGCGTTTCTATGCTGTCGGTAGTGCAGGTGTGTTATGCGGAGGTCGGATGATACTCACCGCGTGGTGAGTTTTTCCCAATTGTACGCAATGGCGGCGGCGCAAGAAAAACAGCGACTGGTCTGCGCTCTAGTAGACCGGCGATGTGATGGTAGGCCTCTTCCGACTGGCGCGTCAGGTTCCTTAACCGGGTACACGTGGAAGTGCTCGGTGACGCAGCGAGCCGAGTTTTGGCTTGTGTGTCGCTAGAACCGTTTCGGTCGGTCGACAACGGTCCGGAAAATGCTAGTCGGGAAATTCACCGACGACGAAACTATTAAATAAAAAGCCATCGAACGGCTGTTAAACGCGGTTAAGACCATGCCAAATGCATACATTTTTTAAATTATTACCGTTCTTTTTGGAAAACACTCGCACATGTTTGCCGCACAAGACCTCTAGCTTTAATTCCTACCTTAGATAATGGAAAGGAAAGGATTTTCAACTAATTAACTCGGTTAAAAGAACTCCAACGACATTTTACCTCGACAATCACACCGCGACACAAATTAATCACTTGCACTTCTAGCTTCTTCCACGATCCAGGACAAATTGGATTGGAAATTGCGTTAGGTCTTCAGATATACTGGGACTGTTAATTTTCGGGTTTTCTAACCGGAAGTACGTTAACAAGCCGAAATAGTACAACGACCTTTACCACAAACCGAAATCTCCCAGAGCTCAGTTCTGCGTTGATTCAATCCTACTTCTCCCTCACTCTCAAGCCACCCAGATCAAACCATTTCGTTTTGACGCGCATCTGTGTATAATTATAAAGAACCCTCGCCGGTTAATTCTTGCCAGGCTGTAGAGAACCCATGGGAAAGCAATTGGGCGCTTACCCCAAACCTTCCGCTAAGCTCTATGGAAAGAGCGAATGAAATTTATCAGTTCATGAACTGACAAACTGAAATGTATTATTTGTATGCGTGCGTTTAGTGTTCATTATCCATGAAGGGGTTCATTGGGTTTTTGGAAGTTCGTTTCATTTGTAACGGTGCTATGTGAACTGGAATACACTTTTGAAATGTTGTGCGTATGAACAAGAAACATGCAAGAATAGAAAATATAATGCAAAAATATGAAGAAAATAATATAAAGTATATTTACAAACATTCAAAAGTTTAAAAACACTATTTATAAAAATAAAAATTTTACCGCATGTTGCGCATTATCGCGCGGTGCGGTGCGGTAAATAAAGTGCGGTTGCGGTAAGCGGCGCGGACAATCCATTTACCGCCCACATCCGCACCGCGACGAACCCTAGTCTCATTCAATCAAAAAAATACATTTTCAGCAAATGTTGAAATGTGTGCACGTTTTTGGTGAGCAAGGTTATGTTTTGTAGACAATCAACCTATTCAAACTCGGTTTCCAATTCGAAAAATTGCAGCTAATCCTTTGAAACATCTTTTCAAAGAAAGCTCATAATAATCCAGGCAATTATTCTATTTTATATTAATGTAATTTGACAATTACGGCATCTCGGCTAAGAGATAAGTTACAATATTCCCTTCCCACAATTTTCCAAAAGTCATCATGATACTTAAAACAATAGGTTCTCAATGTAGGGATTTGATAATATTCTTCCAAAAATATTTTGTATAATATTTAACCCTCTAGTTCCCAACACCGCCTCTAGGCAGTCTCTTTAAAAGTTTAAATAAAACTACTAAAACATGATTGTATGTTGTCATCCACACTAGTATTTCTTCTCAACGCTCATACCTTTCGTTCACACACATTGTTTGAATAATTGTAGTTTTCTGTTAAAGGCAATTGAAGTTCAATGTTGAAAATTCGACGAAAATGTGAAAAAAAACTATTTTGTGTTTAGTGGTAGTCTTCCTTAAACAAACTTTAACTATTTTTGGAAATTTTAGCAACTAAAAAAATATTTTTGAGTAACATGTTAGTAGCATTTTACTGTAGATGTGAATTGGTTTCGTGGAAAAATTTCGAAGTTTAGCTTTTTTGGTAAAACACTTTGCCCGCCTAAAGGCGGTGTTGGACACCTGGACGAAAAAAAAATTCAGTCTTTTGTGATTACTTATCGTACCGAAACTAGCTTTATGTGCAATTTTAGCTGAAAAGAAGCATGTTTTAAAATCTTTGAGTGAATTTTGCTGTTAGAATATGGATGTCCTTATCATTTAATTATATTTAGGGGAGTCTGGGGTAAGTTGGCGAAATCTTTTTTTCTCCTTTTGTTTTAGACATATGGCGCTGTTTATAGTCCTGCACTTCAAGTACTGTGCAATACATTCTCCCATGTACTTATGTTGCATTACATTATGTTTCGTTCACGTTCAGTTTTTGAGAATATTAGCGTGAAGAGCCCATTTTAGTCGTATTAAGGAGGGTGCCTCACCATTTCGTTAATTACTCGGAATACAATTGATGCAATGCGTATGCATTGGCACTGGTATCTTTGCTTTCTATTGCGTTGAACAAAGATGGCTAACGCTGCTCTAACCACCGGCTTCACATGGTTAGGTCGAAAATAGGCTCATTACCCTAGGTGAAGTTTTTAAATTTCAGCATTTTTGTTATTTAGAGCTAGTTCAAAGCTGTTCCACGAATGACTAGATTTTTCGATAGCGCGCGAAAAGAACTTTCAGAGGCATGTACGGTAATGTACGTGACCACAAACAAAATTTGTGCTTTTTTGTTTGTTTACTTCGGAATTTCACCTGAAGAATCTCGAAAATTTTCTTTTACACGATCTTCTTAAATTAAAAAATAAAACATGATAAGTCAAACCATCGCCAGCAGACACTGGTCTCCCTCGCTATAAATTAGAAGTCAATAATTAAACAACCAAAGCACTAGAGAAATACTCCTTAGCTTGGGTAATTTGCGTTCTGATGGAGTCCAAAATATAAACCATCTGAATTCGCTTGTTGAAGAAACTAGAAGAAAAAAAGTTTTTGTTTTTTATTCGCCCAGGTGCCCAACACCGCCTCTAGGCGGCATACTTATTTTAAGGCTTTAATGAAAAATCTATTGCTTACATGAATTATCAACATTATTTTCGTTTTTCTCATCACAAAACCCACATACAAAAGTTTTTTCAAGCCAAATAAAAATTTGGGCACTAGAGGGTTAGCTAAATTAGTATCAATCAATTTTTTACAATCCGATTAATTTTTGTTGCCCCCCCCCCCTGGTTTAAGGGGGGTCTTCTACTCTCACGGTTTCAAAAAATCGATTCTTTTTCTTCTTCTGTTTATTTTCAATCTATATGTATCTAAGAATACGCCACAGAAAGGATTTGGTGAAAATCATATTCTTTCTTTAAATTTTCATATTTTCAATGTTTTTGGCATATGAAAATGAAATGAATGACTTTCGCATTTACGTAGTAAAACCACCTTTCATTCTTGAAGAATTTCACAAAAAAAAATTAAAGTCGAAATACCAGTACTTTTATATAGTAGCGCATATATTCCAATATAGTGAAATAAAAACATATTGTATTTCATCAATAAGAACGACGCCATATTTGACAAAAAAAATTGCTCTATACTTTACATCTAATCAGGTGTCCGGTCTCAACCAGTACAGAATTATTGAACGATAGAAAAACTGCATGTATGATTTGTAGCATACAGCAGAAACGATTTTTGAAAAAAGGGGATTTTACGGACAAAATATCCCAAAACTCTAACTTCCGCATTCTTCAAGAAACAGATGTATTCTCATTTGAAAAACTTTGCTCCCTTTAAAAATGTATGAAGTGTAATTTTCTTAAGGCTGTTTCGAAAGTTCTAGCATTTAATGTATTTTCTTCTAATATTTTCCCAAAGAGCCAATTGCATAAATTTCAATTGAAGTGAACGGGAGTCAAACTGTGTGGTATTTGGCAAAAAAAAGTTTCAAAAAAGCTGCAAAATAGTCTTAACTGAAAAATATTAGGACTTAATTTGGTAGAAAATTATAATAAATTTGAATAAAAGTACGCGAAAAAAAGTTATGTAGCATACTTTTTGAGAAAGAGTCCAATAAAATTGACTGCAGAAAAATTCACATTGAATTTACACAGCAATCAAAGAAGATAGAAATACGATGTTGATGAACGAATGATAGAATAATCATCCTAATTTGAACCCCTTCTTATTATGGACGCTTTCATACATTTGTAACCTGTACTGCCAATTACTCCAAATTCGTTTGGTTTGATGAAGATAATTACATTCTTTGGGTTGTGTTTAAGTCCCAGCATAATTAGTTCATCTCTAATTCCTTTAAATTAGTCTAATTAGTCAAGTTGAAAAATTGATATCGAAAACGATTCATAATTCCACGATTTCCAACAGATGTGATGTACTTTTAAATTGGATTTAAGAGTACAAATTTATTGTTTTTAAACGATCTAATAATTTTGTCTCCATTTGGATCTTGCATTTTATGTATTTGAAATGGTAAGTTTGTGAAGTTTTACTTAGAAGTATAAAATAACTAGACCAAAATATGTCGTAAAAAATTGCGTCAAAATATTTCGGACACAGCTAGATTTTCTTTCGTAATAGCAGTCTGTTTATCAATTAAGAATAATGAAAATTATCACTTTATCAATTTTTTTTTTGCGGTGTGGTTGCGGTAAAACCTCGCGGTGAAAGCTCTCTCCCGCATCGCATCTGCGGGAAAAAGTGCTTCACCGCACCGCAGATTTTGCGGTGCGGGTGCGGTAAATACCGCGCGGTTGCGGTAATTACCGCAACCACGACGAAGCCTATTTCTTGGCATGTTTCTGGGAACCGTTTCTTAAATACTAAGCGCGGCGGACCACGATGGCGCTTGTCTATGGAAAACCATTGATTATAGAATTCGCCGGTCCATTCTTTACGGTTTATGTATATGTGAGCGTCTGTTAATGGTATCTTGCTTTTCTTTTTGGACGATATTATCGTACGGAAGATAGAATGCATTGGACATGTTGAGGAGCGTATGGGAACGAGATTACGAAAACTAAAGAAAGAAAACAAAGGTGTCTGTGGGAAAGGAAAAGGAAAGTTGATGGACAAATCAATCGGACAGCTAACAAAATTTTATGGGCTGGCGATTCGTAGAAACTAAATTTTTTTTGGCGGATTTTAATTGATATTTTTCGGCGAAAAAGAACGGAAAGAGGTTAATTGGTTTACGTTACGGCCTACTGTTTCTTTTCAGCCATCATCAGAACTTTACTATATAAAAGAACATAAAAAATAAGCATTATTACAATTTTCATTAAAACATTTTAGAGTCACTAATTAACACACCTAGTTATTCTACCCTCTACTCCCCATTGGGTAGCTTTTCTGACTACTCTAAATTTACTGCCTCTCCTTGAACAGCTGTTGTGAGACGTGAGTGTTTTCCTACCGAATTTAGTTTCTTGAACAAGCCGTTGTATGTGGTAGAGAACCCCATCGGGTTATGTGTTTCGGCTATGCAGTCTGCGGTTTACAAAAACACTATTTTGTCTTTATCCGACGTTTCGGTCCGTTTGGGACCCAAACGGACCGAAACGTCGGATAAAGACAAAATAGTGTTTTTGTAAACCGCAGACTGCATAGCCGAAACACATAACCTCATAGTTATTACAGTCGACCCCCATCCAAAAGGAGAACACGGTGTTCCTAAAACCGTTATTAACAAAAAATTACCATAAATTTGTCATACGGCATTCGAAAGATACAGTATCCAAGCATCTTCTCAGTGAATTTCAAAATGATCCATCGAGGGATTCGAGAGAAATTGCAATTTGAAGTTTTATGACTCGTTTCATAAGGCTACCCGCAAACACCCACGGGTTTGGTCCTATCTCTACAAACAAAGTTTTTTTGTCTACTTATTTAGTACATGGCATTCGAAAGATATAGTAATCAAGTATATCTCCTGCAAGATTGAAAATATTTCATTGACGGAATCGAAATTTATAACGGTTTGGATGTGGTATGCGGTCATAGATGGGTTTTCTACCAGACTTCAACCCAAGTAACAATTGAAGTTTTATAGCACGCTATAAGTGCAATCTAAGTTTTATCAGTGGCTATAAAACTATCATAAAACCACAATTGTTACTAGGGAAGCGTGAATCGATGTTTGTCCATTGACTATTTAGATCGTTTATACGTGTCGCGGTTTTTAAAGGAAAACCTTACCATTTAATTACATAAATATAATGTACAAAAGGTGTTTTTATATGGTGTACCGAAAAAATATGAAAATAGGGTTGTCTACCAAACGTTAAATACAATGTGTAAAATAAAAAAATGGATTAAAGTTGGAATGTTTACTTCAAAAGGCCATATCTCAATGGTTTGTTGACCGATTCTTATTATTTTTTTCATTATTGAACGAGTAGACGTTTCATCGTTAATTTTCATTAAGAAGAATATAAAATAGAGTTACCTACTTCAAACAATAGACAACATAATTATCCTCAATTATAAGTATTATCACTATTTAGTGAATATCTTTGTATTCAAAACAATGACCTATACATTAGTTGAATGCAACGAACGCAAACTACAAATGATGGAAAAATAAAACCATAAATTTGAGAAATATGAAGGTATTTGCTGATTCAGATCAGTTTATGTTATGATACGATTTTTGTTGGAAATCTATATATATATATATATATATATATATATATATATATATATATATATATATATATATATATATATATATATATATATATATATATATATATATATATATATATATATATATATATATATATATATATATATATATATATATATATATATATATATATATATATATATATATATATATATATATATATATATATATATATATATATATATATATATATATATATATATATATATATATATATATATATATATATAGATTTCCAACAAAAATCGTATCATAACATAAACTGATCTGAATCAGCAAATACCTTCATATTTCTCAAATTTATGGTTTTATTTTTCCATCATTTGTAGTTTGCGTTCGTTGCATTCAACTAATGTATAGGTCATTGTTTTGAATACAAAGATATTCACTAAATAGTGATAATACTTATAATTGAGGATAATTATGTTGTCTATTGTTTGAAGTAGGTAACTCTATTTTATATTCTTCTTAATGAAAATTAACGATGAAACGTCTACTCGTTCAATAATGAAAAAAATAATAAGAATCGGTCAACAAACCATTGAGATATGGCCTTTTGAAGTAAACATTCCAACTTTAATCCATTTTTTTATTTTACACATTGTATTTAACGTTTGGTAGACAACCCTATTTTCATATTTTTTCGGTACACCATATAAAAACACCTTTTGTACATTATATTTATGTAATTAAATGGTAAGGTTTTCCTTTAAAAACCGCGACACGTATAAACGATCTAAATAGTCAATGGACAAACATCGATTCACGCTTCCCTAGTAACAATTGTGGTTTTATGATAGTTTTATAGCCACTGATAAAACTTAGATTGCACTTATAGCGTGCTATAAAACTTCAATTGTTACTTGGGTTGAAGTCTGGTAGAAAACCCATCTATGACCGCATACCACATCCAAACCGTTATAAATTTCGATTCCGTCAATGAAATATTTTCAATCTTGCAGGAGATATACTTGATTACTATATCTTTCGAATGCCATGTACTAAATAAGTAGACAAAAAAACTTTGTTTGTAGAGATAGGACCAAACCCGTGGGTGTTTGCGGGTAGCCTTATGAAACGAGTCATAAAACTTCAAATTGCAATTTCTCTCGAATCCCTCGATGGATCATTTTGAAATTCACTGAGAAGATGCTTGGATACTGTATCTTTCGAATGCCGTATGACAAATTTATGGTAATTTTTTGTTAATAACGGTTTTAGGAACACCGTGTTCTCCTTTTGGATGGGGGTCGACTGTAATAACTATGAGGTTATGTGTTTCGGCTATGCAGTCTGCGGTTTACAAAAACACTATTTTGTCTTTATCCGACGTTTCGGTCCGTTTGGGTCCCAAACGGACCGAAACGTCGGATAAAGACAAAATAGTGTTTTTGTAAACCGCAGACTGCATAGCCGAAACACATAACCCGATGGGGTTCTCTACCACATACAACGGCTTGTTCAAGAAACTAAATTCGGTAGGAAAACACTCACGTCTCACAACAGCTGTTCAAGGAGAGGCAGTAAATTTAGAGTAGTCAGAAAAGCTACCCAATGGGGAGTAGAGGGTAGAATAACTAGGTGTGTTAATTAGTGACTCTAAAATGTTTTAATGAAAATTGTAATAATGCTTATTTTTTATGTTCTTTTATATAGTAAAGTTCTGATGATGGCTGAAAAGAAACAGTAGGCCGTAACGTAAACCAATTAACCTCTTTCCGTTCTTTTTCGCCGAAAAATATCAATTAAAATCCGCCAAAAAAAATTTAGTTTCTACGAATCGCCAGCCCATAAAATTTTGTTAGCTGTCCGATTGATTTGTCCATCAACTTTCCTTTTCCTTTCCCACAGACACCTTTGTTTTCTTTCTTTAGTTTTCGTAATCTCGTTCCCATACGCTCCTCAACATGTCCAATGCATTCTATCTTCCGTACGATAATATCGTCCAAAAAGAAAAGCAAGATACCATTAACAGACGCTCACATATACATAAACCGTAAAGAATGGACCGGCGAATTCTATAATCAATGGTTTTCCATAGACAAGCGCCATCGTGGTCCGCCGCGCTTAGTATTTAAGAAACGGTTCCCAGAAACATGCCAAGAAATAGGCTTCGTCGTGGTTGCGGTAATTACCGCAACCGCGCGGTATTTACCGCACCCGCACCGCAAAATCTGCGGTGCGGTGAAGCACTTTTTCCCGCAGATGCGATGCGGGAGAGAGCTTTCACCGCGAGGTTTTACCGCAACCACACCGCAAAAAAAAAATTGATAAAGTGATAATTTTCATTATTCTTAATTGATAAACAGACTGCTATTACGAAAGAAAATCTAGCTGTGTCCGAAATATTTTGACGCAATTTTTTACGACATATTTTGGTCTAGTTATTTTATACTTCTAAGTAAAACTTCACAAACTTACCATTTCAAATACATAAAATGCAAGATCCAAATGGAGACAAAATTATTAGATCGTTTAAAAACAATAAATTTGTACTCTTAAATCCAATTTAAAAGTACATCACATCTGTTGGAAATCGTGGAATTATGAATCGTTTTCGATATCAATTTTTCAACTTGACTAATTAGACTAATTTAAAGGAATTAGAGATGAACTAATTATGCTGGGACTTAAACACAACCCAAAGAATGTAATTATCTTCATCAAACCAAACGAATTTGGAGTAATTGGCAGTACAGGTTACAAATGTATGAAAGCGTCCATAATAAGAAGGGGTTCAAATTAGGATGATTATTCTATCATTCGTTCATCAACATCGTATTTCTATCTTCTTTGATTGCTGTGTAAATTCAATGTGAATTTTTCTGCAGTCAATTTTATTGGACTCTTTCTCAAAAAGTATGCTACATAACTTTTTTTCGCGTACTTTTATTCAAATTTATTATAATTTTCTACCAAATTAAGTCCTAATATTTTTCAGTTAAGACTATTTTGCAGCTTTTTTGAAACTTTTTTTTGCCAAATACCACACAGTTTGACTCCCGTTCACTTCAATTGAAATTTATGCAATTGGCTCTTTGGGAAAATATTAGAAGAAAATACATTAAATGCTAGAACTTTCGAAACAGCCTTAAGAAAATTACACTTCATACATTTTTAAAGGGAGCAAAGTTTTTCAAATGAGAATACATCTGTTTCTTGAAGAATGCGGAAGTTAGAGTTTTGGGATATTTTGTCCGTAAAATCCCCTTTTTTCAAAAATCGTTTCTGCTGTATGCTACAAATCATACATGCAGTTTTTCTATCGTTCAATAATTCTGTACTGGTTGAGACCGGACACCTGATTAGATGTAAAGTATAGAGCAATTTTTTTTGTCAAATATGGCGTCGTTCTTATTGATGAAATACAATATGTTTTTATTTCACTATATTGGAATATATGCGCTACTATATAAAAGTACTGGTATTTCGACTTTAATTTTTTTTTGTGAAATTCTTCAAGAATGAAAGGTGGTTTTACTACGTAAATGCGAAAGTCATTCATTTCATTTTCATATGCCAAAAACATTGAAAATATGAAAATTTAAAGAAAGAATATGATTTTCACCAAATCCTTTCTGTGGCGTATTCTTAGATACATATAGATTGAAAATAAACAGAAGAAGAAAAAGAATCGATTTTTTGAAACCGTGAGAGTAGAAGACCCCCCTTAAACCAGGGGGGGGGGGCAACAAAAATTAATCGGATTGTAAAAAATTGATTGATACTAATTTAGCTAACCCTCTAGTGCCCAAATTTTTATTTGGCTTGAAAAAACTTTTGTATGTGGGTTTTGTGATGAGAAAAACGAAAATAATGTTGATAATTCATGTAAGCAATAGATTTTTCATTAAAGCCTTAAAATAAGTATGCCGCCTAGAGGCGGTGTTGGGCACCTGGGCGAATAAAAAACAAAAACTTTTTTTCTTCTAGTTTCTTCAACAAGCGAATTCAGATGGTTTATATTTTGGACTCCATCAGAACGCAAATTACCCAAGCTAAGGAGTATTTCTCTAGTGCTTTGGTTGTTTAATTATTGACTTCTAATTTATAGCGAGGGAGACCAGTGTCTGCTGGCGATGGTTTGACTTATCATGTTTTATTTTTTAATTTAAGAAGATCGTGTAAAAGAAAATTTTCGAGATTCTTCAGGTGAAATTCCGAAGTAAACAAACAAAAAAGCACAAATTTTGTTTGTGGTCACGTACATTACCGTACATGCCTCTGAAAGTTCTTTTCGCGCGCTATCGAAAAATCTAGTCATTCGTGGAACAGCTTTGAACTAGCTCTAAATAACAAAAATGCTGAAATTTAAAAACTTCACCTAGGGTAATGAGCCTATTTTCGACCTAACCATGTGAAGCCGGTGGTTAGAGCAGCGTTAGCCATCTTTGTTCAACGCAATAGAAAGCAAAGATACCAGTGCCAATGCATACGCATTGCATCAATTGTATTCCGAGTAATTAACGAAATGGTGAGGCACCCTCCTTATTCAGATCAGTTTATGTTATGATACGATTTTTGTTGGAAATCTATATATATATATATATATATATATATATATATATATATATATATATATATATATATATATATATATATATATATATATATATATATATATATATATATATATATATATATATATATATATATATATATATATATATATATATATATATATATATATATATATATATATATATATATATATATATATATATATAAAAGTCAATGTTTGTATGTATATGATTTATAGACTCCCAAACGGCTTAACCGATTGCTGTAAAAATTTGCACATAGTAGGCATTTGTTATGGAGCGTGTTTGTGTGCTATTAGTTGGAGATTATCTGTCCGCCAGATGGCGCTTCGGAACAAATGGTGTTTTCCTCCTATTTTGTTGAAAATCGTAGCAACGCGCGATGGGTATTGGCTAGTTTTTTATAATCGCTGGTTGGTTTGACAGATGTTAAAACTGGTCAAAGGGGATGTTATTAGTACAAGTTCATCTGCTCATATCTCTAACTATTGTCAGTTTTATTGTCGAATTGAACTTATCATGAGAATTTGACATTCAGATGTTTATACAGCAATTGCAATCAACTAGTATATAAAAATGGATAGGCAGCTATTATTAAATCAAAAATATTTACTAAATAATGATAATACATATAGTTGAGATCAACTATATCGCCTATTTATTGATGTAGATGACTCTGTTTTATATTTTTCTTAATGTAAATTAATAATGAAACGTTTACCTGTTCAATAATGAAAAAAAATTAGAATCGGTCAACAAACCATTGAGGTATGGCCTTTTGAAGTAAACATTCCAACTTTTATTCATTTTTTTAGTTTTCACATTATATTTAACGTTTGGTAGACAACCCTATTTTCATATTTTTTCAGTGCACCATATAAATAACACCTTTTGTACATTATATTTATGTAATTAAATGGTAAGGTTTTCCTCTAAAAACCGCGACACGTATAAACGATCTAAATAGTCAATGGACAAACATGGATTCACGCTTGAAGTCTGGTAGAAAACCCATCTATGACCGCATACCACATCCAAACCGTTATAAATTTCGATTCCGTCAATGAAATATTTTCAATCTTGCAGGGGATATACTTGATTACTATATCTTTCGAATGCCATGTACTAAATAAGTAGACAAAAAATGTTTGTAGAGATAGGACCAAACCCGTGGGTGTTTGCGGGTAGCCTTATGAAACGAGTCATAAAACTTCAAATTGCAATTTCTCTCGAATCCCTCGGTGGATCATTTTGAAATTCACTGAGAAGTTGCTTGGATACTGTATCTTTCGAATTCCGTATGACAAATTTATGGTCATTTTTTGTTAATAACGATTTTAGGAACACCGTGGTGTTAATTAGTGACTCTAAAATGTTTTAATGAAAATTGTAATAATGCTTATTTTTTATGTTTTATATAGTAAAGTTCTGATGATGGCTGAAAAGAAACAGTAGGCCGAAACGCAAAAAAAATTAACCTCTTTCCGTTCTTTTTCACCGAAAAATATCAATTATAATCCGCCAAAATCAGTTCACGGTGATCTAAAATCGATATTCATAAAACTACTTGATCAAGGAAAAACAAAATCACGATGTTTATCGTGACAAAGATAAGTACGAAATGCGGAGCAGTGGCTAGACGCCTATTGAAAACGGCAATCGAAATGGCCAAAATGAAAAACCGCCTTAAGTTTCTTTTGAACTGCCGAAAATGCAAGTTGGTCCCAAAATGTATTGATTATAAAACAAACATCTTTGTGTACATTGCGATTTCACGAAAGGAGCTTTCACACCTGGAGCAAAAACACAAAATCCGAATTATAAGCCTAGTCATCGGAAACACTAATCGAACGATGGAGCAATTGAAAACTACGAAAAGGTATCTGGAGCCATCCATACAATGGACTGTAAACTAAACTGATTGGGAATCAGTACACAGACTAGTGGAGAAGAAGGCTTTCACCATCTTTACAAGGATGAGTTACACTGAAATTAAGAAGTTGGATAACTTGAAGGCACTAAAAGTATGCGAAATTCGACAAAAAGCAGAGTGGATCGAAAACACAACGGAATACACTATTCCGAATTATTTAGAACAAACTCTCCTTCTTCGTCCAAACTTCAACATCCAAAACAAAACCAACTTTCCTTATGTGAGATTGATCGCCGATGTCGAAAGTGCCATAAGAAACAAACCTAATGCAGATGACAGTCGTGTTGAGGTTTCTAACATCGTCACAAACTACATAAGCTATCAGAATCAACCACAACTAAACAGAAGGACTGGATACACAAGGATATCGTCCAAAGCCGCAAGTTCCTTAAAGAAAACCCGGATGTTTACGTAACGAGAGCAGAAAAAGGAAATAAAACGGTTATACTGTCCGCATCTGAGTACCATCAGAAAATAGAATAATTGGTAAACGACACGTCCACTTACAGGCAATTGAACGACAATCCTACTAATAAGACACTCAGGAAGCTGAATATGATCATCGACCAATGGTGGCAAAACAAATACATCAATACAATGACAAAAAACAAACTGAAAATATACAATTGCCGCCCACCAAGAATATATGGATTACCAATTCATAAGGAAAACCGACCGCTTAGATCAGTGGTCTCAACAGTTAGCTCAGCGACATACAAAATGGCCCAATATCTATCAAGTATACTTAATCACCTAATTGGGAAAACGGAGTATCATGTACGGAACAGCTTTGAATTTGCACAAGAACTAACAAACGTCAAGGTACCGGATGGATGCGTCATGTATTCACTTGATATTGTTTCCCTCTATACGAACGTTCCGGTGGATAAAGTGTATGAGTATGCCAGAGAACGATGGAATGAACTACAACAACACACAACTATTCCTTGGGACAGCTTCAAAGCAGCTAGGAAAACCGTACTAGATGCTTCCTTTTTCCAATATAACGGCAAGTTTTATAGACAGGATCACGGTGTACCCATCCCTAGTAACAATTGAGGTTTTATGGTTGTTTTATAGTCACTCATAAAACTTAGATTGCACTTGTAGCGTGCTATAAAACTTCAATTGTTACTTGGGATGGGATCACCACTGTCCCCAGTAGTTGCCAACATAGTTATGAAAAAACTAGAACAACTCACGATCGAACGTCTGAAGCTGAGGAACATTAATTTGACAATGTATCGAAGATGGATGACTGTTTTGTGGTAGATAAAATAGAAGAAATCGATACAGTGTTAGGTGAATTTAAACAGGTAGCAGCAAGCTTCCGTGCTGATCGGTCGATTTATCTCGGACGCGTTAAACCGAAAGTTTGCTCACGAACTATACCACTCGTTTATTTGCCAATTTTTCATCGGAGCTCTAAAGCATTGCGCTTTCGTCGCGACAGTGCCTTACCGCCATGCGCGAAAACCCGTTTCGCGTAGACTATTCGCAGTTTCCGAAACACCTTTCCCACGATGTAATCTTAAAACTCGTCGAGAAAGAACTCAGTCTCACACGAGATAATGTGCTACAAATTCAGCCAAGCAGAAGGCTGGGTTGTACCTTCGTGAAGGTCAACAACCTTTCTCTGGTAGAAAAGATCGTCGAAGAACACGATAGTAAACACGAGTTTACAATCGACGGCAAAGCACACAAGCTGCGGATTATGATGGAGGACGGGGCGGTGGAGGTGCAGATATTTGACCTACCCGAAGACATCACCAACGAACAAATATCTGCTTTCCTAGCCGAATACGGTGAAGTACTCAACGTTCGTGACTTCATGTGGGACAATCGCTATGGCCCTTTCGAAGCTGTGAAGACCGGCGTTCGTGACGCTCGGATGGTGGTGAAGAAGAATATTCCTTCTCTCATCACGATCCAGGGAGAAGACACCGCAGTCGGATACAAGGGGCAGCGGCAAACTTGCCTACACTGTCGATAATTTGCACACATCGGCATTCCATGTATAGAAAATAAAAAACTGCTTGTACAGAAACTTTCAGCCGACCAGTCATACGCAAACATGGCAAAAATGCATGTACAGCAGAAAGGACCGGTAAAACCGAACAAAAACCTACCCAAGTCGGGCGAACCACTACAATCATCGGGATCAAAATCCCCGATATGAGAGCCGTTGACAGCCAGTCAAACAAAACCTCGAGAAGCCATCGAGACACGATCTGCAGCCGCACAGCAGAAAACCACCATGCCTCCCCCTGCGGCGCCAACCACCACCAATCAGAAACCTACAGCAACTCAAGCGACCATCCAACCTCTCTCGGACCTAGCCACAATCGTAAACGTCGTCACACAGCGCAAAAGCGATGGCAGCGAGAAAGACAGCTCTCAAGCTTCGGATAGAAACCGACGCTCACGCAGACTACCGCCGGGGAAGAAAATGCGACACGGTGAAAACGATTTCACCACCATCGAACACGGACACGTCCAGATCCCCGACGAATAAATGTAAACAATGGACTTCGTCAGTTGTAACATCAGAACCATCAAAATCAACACAATCACCAACACTACCAAACTCAACGCGCTACGCACATTTGTTCGCTCGATGGACCTGGAGGTTGAAAACGATCAGCTCACCATACCCGGCTACAAAGTCGTCTGCAACGTTGACCATGCGAGGAGAGGAACGGCAATTGCGCTCAAAGAACACATTAAATTCTCACACGTAAAGAAGCGCCTGGACGGAAGACTGCTTGCTTTGCGCGCAAGTAACATCGCACTGTGCAATTTGTATGCCCCGTCGGGATCTGCCCAACGAGCCGAACAAGAGCGCTTCTTCAACACAACGATCGCCTGCTACCTTCGCCACCGAACCACAAACACCATCCTGGGAGGCGATTTCAACGGCGTGCTGCGAGCGTGCGACGCGACGGGAAATAATTCCAGCCCCGCTCTATAAGCGACCGTCCAACGGCTACATCTACAAGACGTGTGGCAGCAACTCCGACCCCGAGAGATCGAATACACTTACATTACACGCGACTCTTCCTCCAGACTCGATCGCATATACGTCAGCGTAGGGCTTAGGAATCAGCTGAGAACAACAGCCGCCCATGTCTGCTGTTTCTCAGACCACAAAGCAGTCACAGTGAGAAAATGCCTTCCTCTACCCGATCGAGCACATGATCACGGGTTTTGGTCTCTCCGTCCCCATCTCTTGAGCACCGCAAATATCGACGAGTTCCAAATTCAATGGCAATATTTGACTCGCCAGAACCTATCTCAACCTACCAGCTGGGGGAGCGAGAAAGACGAAGAACAACCATCGAACACCTACGGAATGAGAGAGACGAAATCATCGACAATTCAACTGCCATCCAGAACCACATGGTTCAATATTTTACTGACCTATACGCACGAGCCGATGTGGAAGAACTACAAAGCGACAGTCCCTTCCAATGCGACCGAGTCATCCCAGAGACCGATATCAAAAATGATGCCACCATGAATGAAATCACGACTGCTGAAATACTAACTTCCATCCGCACTAGTGCCTCCAGAAAATCGCCAGGGCCTGAGGGATTGCAGAAAGAATTCTACCTGCGAACTTTTGACGTCATCCACCGTAAATTAAACCTGGTATTGTATGAGGCTATCAGCTCAAACATTACAGCCCAGTTCGTCGATGGGGTAATCGTACTGGCGAAAAAACGAGGGGCAGGCGACACTGCTCGTGCGTACAGGCCATTACGTCTGATAAACTACGACTATATAATTCTCTCTCGGATCCTCAAACAGCGTCTTGAAAACGTTCTTCGTTCGCACAGCGTGTTGGCCGACGCGAAAAAGTGTTCAAACCCAAACAAGAATATTTTTCAAGCCACCCTGGCCTTGAAAAATAAGATCGCTCAACTAAAAGCCAACAAGCGAGGAGGAAAATTGGTTTCATTCGACCTCGACCACGCGTTTGACCGAGTTAACCACAACTTTTTATTTCACACTATGCGATCGCTGGGTCTCAACGCGGCTCTGGTAGAGCTACTTTCCCGCATAGCAGCAGCATCATCATCGAGGCTGCTAATCAACGGACACCTGTCGCACCCTTCCCCATCCAGAGATCAGTTCGGCAGAGTGATCCTCTGGCCAGCCTTCTTTTTGGAATCTACCTGGAACCGCTTCTACGACGCCTAAAACAGGTGTGTGGAACGGATCTAATGGTTGCATATGCAGACGACTTCAGCGCCATCGTCAGTACCGAAAACCAGCTGAACAAAATGCGGGCTTTGTTCAAGCGATTCGAACGAGTCGCAGGCGCCCGCTTGAACGAATCAAAAACGACAGCAATTGATGTGGGGTTCACGGTAAATCAACTATCAGTACCGTGGTTCAGGACAGAAAACAGCATAAGTATCTTGGGTATAAGATTTACCAACTCGGTCAGGGAAATGACATCGCTAAACTGGGACATCCTCACGACGAATTTTGCTCGCCAAGTATGGATGCACTCGCTGCGCATCCTGACCCTACACCAAAAAGTCACACTACTAAATACCTTCATTTCATCGAAGATGTGGAACATGGCAGAAAACTTACAACCGACAACAGCTCAAGTGGCTAAACTTACAGCTACCATGCGGTCCTACCTCTTCCGTGGCGCATGTGCGACGGTACCTATTCAGCAACTAGCACGCAGCAAAGATCACGGCGGCTTAACACTACAACTGCCTGCGATAAAATGTAAAGCGCTGCTGATAAACCGCCACTTACAAGAGATTGAATCCCTCCCCTATTACTCTTCCTTCCTCTACCAAGCAAATCCACCGCGAACAATTTCTCTTCCCTGCCTAAAAACTATCCTAGCAAACATCCCAACACTTCCTATCCAAATTCGCCATAGCCCAACCACCGATCTAATTACCCGCTTCTTCATTGAGCGCACCGACAGAGCCAAAGTGGAAATTCCCAACCCGGGAGCAAACTGGAGACGCATATGGAAGAATATATCCTCCCGTGCGCTTCTTCCCGAGCAACGCAATATATTGTTCATGTGGGTAAACCAAAAAGTCCCACACAGACGACTACTACACACTATGAGGAGAACAGACGGTGAGAACTGCCTGTACTGTGTAGAACCAGTGGAAACCATACAGCACAAATTTTTGGAGTGCGACAGAGTACAAGAGGCTTGGACACTACTACGAGAAAAAGTGCTGGTGGTGACCGGCGGACGGCGTTTACAAAACGACTAATTGATGAGACCTTCATTAGAATGATTTACGGCGACAACAAGAACAAAAATCCTCAAACTTTTGTTTTGCTACATCTCCTTCATTCAGAACAACCAATACATTAGGGTGAATGCAAGTAATTTGGACTTCGAGTATAAAATTCTTAATTAACACCAAAACAAATTATTTTGTGATAACATTTTAACTATAACAAAATCGACAAATAAACATATTATACAAAAAAAAATTTAATGAGGCACATAGCAGCTTAGTATTCACACTAGAGAAAGAGCGATAGGGAAGCATGAGATTCTTGGATCTCACTCTATCCAGAGAGGGAGAGAACACCACCAAGATGTGGTTTCCAAAGCAACAAAGCGGTCGCTACTTAGGTTTCCCCTCTGAAAGTTCATTCTCCCACAAAAACAACACTGCTATAGGATTTGTAGACAGAGCCTTAAAATTGACCGACGTAGAAAAACGAGAGCAAAGCATAAAGATAGCATTAGATATTCTGAGGAATAACAACTATCCAGATCGCGCTATCAGAAAGATTTCAAAGCAGAGAGTAGACAGAATGTATAACTCACTACAACACACAGAACAGAAAGTTTTCAATTTTGCATCAATTCCCTACACCCCTTGTCTAAGCGAAAAGGTAGGGAAAACGTTGCGCAAACATGATGTCACTATTGCCTACAAACCTTGCGATAAAATCAAAACAACAGTTTTCACAAAGCTCAAAGACGTCATTCCCAAAATGCAACAAACGAATGTCGTGTACAGCATCCCGTGTGATGTATGCGAAGACAGAGAGTACGTTGGTCAAACATCGCAAACTCTAGAAAAAAACGTCTAACCCAGCATAAGAAGTCGGTGACAACCAACACTTCAGTGACAGGGCTGACACAATATAAGCATGACTCTGGGCACCATTTCGATTTCTCTCGCACTACAATCCTCGATAGAATCAACAATGAGCGCAACAGACTAAACGCAGAAGTCCTCCACATCAAATTGAGAGAGAAAACTGCGGTTAATCTACAACGGGATGCGATGGGGTTCTCTACCACCTACAACGGCTTGCTTAAGAAACTAAATTCGGTAGGAAAACACTCACGTCTCACAACAGCTGTTCAAGGAAAGGCAGTAGATTTAGAGTAGTCAGAAAAGCAACCCAATGGGGAGTAGAGGGTAGAATAGCTAGGTGTGTTAATTAGTGACTCTAAAATGTTTTAATGAAAATTGTAATAATGCTTATTTTTTATGTTTTGCCTTTCTCATATAAAGAAAGGCTATGCAATCACTCCAAAAATCGATCTTTGAAACAAGGCCCGGAAGGCCGAGTGTCATATCCCATTCGATTCAGTTCGTCGAGATCGCAAAATGTCTGTGTGCATGTTCTTTTTTTTAGAGAGCAGTAAATTTTTTTTTAGGAAAACTGTGAGACCTGAGGGAAAATGTACAAAACCCCAATGTCTCAGGGAACGGGTTTGGGCTGCCATCACCCGACCCGCTAAAAAACTACGGCTCTTGCCCAAAACCTGATTCCTCCTCGGCACTACCTTACGGCACTACTTCGGGGATGGGTTTTTATGTGCATAGCACACACTCTAATTCAACTACTTTCTAGTTCGTTTCCTTCCGCAGGGTTACAGCACCACTCCTCGACACACCACCATTTTTACACCATCCACAGAGACTGGCAATTTCTCAACAGTTTTTACTGCATTTAATTAGCAAGGGACTGGAAGGTGAAGTATATTTTTCAATATTTAGAGCCATAGTACTCAAGGGAGAGCAAGGTGTTGAAGGGAGAAAGTTTAGAAAAGCGTGGAAGGATCATATATGCAAGCTTAGAGCTCACCGGCGACTTAACCTTTTGTCTGCTACCGTAGGAGTCAGGGTCTTTTGGCATTAGAAATGCGAATCACTTGAGTCTACGGCATGTCCGGACAAGCGTGAAGTAACTTGTTACTTCATGCTGTCGGAACCGACAAAAAGTTAAGTCACGGTAAACTTCCACACTAAGCATTTGCGACGTTGAAACTCATTGAATAAGCCAGTTTTTTTTGTTCCCTCACCAATTGCCTGCCTGAGTTATTTTATTTTATCGACTATTGTGTCTGTCTCAGCGTCTGTGATATATGGTCACATGTGTTGCTGATTTGCACGGTGTCGGCAGCTTTCACCCAAAGCTGCAACGATGGATCCCCATCACGGTAAGTTCTATTTTTACCATTTTTTTGTTAACCATTTTGTTAACGACCTATTGAGTCAATTTGTCAACAGTTTTTACGGCATTTAATTAGCAAGGGACTGGAAGGTGAAGTATATTTTTCAATATTTAGAGCCATAGTAGCCAAGGGAGAGCAAGGTGTTGAAGGGAGAAAGTTTAGAAAAGCGTGGAAGGATCATATATGCAAGCTTAGAGCTCACCGGCGACTTAACCTTTTGTCTGCTACCGTAGGAGTCAGGGTCTTTTGGCATTAGAAATGCGAATCACTTGAGTCTACGGCATGTCCGGACAAGCGTGAAGTAACTTGTTACTTCATGCTGTCGGAACCGACAAAAAGTTAAGTCACGGTAAACTTCCACACTAAGCATTTGCGACGTTGAAACTCATTGAATAAGCCAGTTTTTTTTGTTCCCTCACCAATTGCCTGCCTGAGTTATTTTATTTTATCGACTATTGTGTCTGTCTCAGCGTCTGTGATATATGGTCACATGTGTTGCTGATTTGCACGGTGTCGGCAGCTTTCACCCAAAGCTGCAACGATGGATCCCCATCACGGTAAGTTCTATTTTTACCATTTTTTTGTTAACCATTTTGTTAACGACCTATTGAGTCAACTTGTCAACAGTTTTTACGGCATTTAATTAGCAAGGGACTGGCTTGCATATATGATCCTTCCACGCTTTTCTAAACTTTCTCCCTTCAACACCTTGCTCTCCCTTGAGTACTATGGCTCTAAATATTGAAAAATATACTTCACCTTCCAGTCCCTTGCTAATTAAATGCCGTAAAAACTGTTGACAAATTGACTCAATAGGTCGTTAACAAAATGGTTAACAAAAAAATGGTAAAAATAGAACTTACCGTGATGGGGATCCATCGTTGCAGCTTTGGGTGAAAGCTGCCGACACCGTGAAAATCAGCAACACATGTGACCATATATCACAGACGCTGGGACAGTCACAATAGTCGATAAAATAAAATCACTCAGGCAGGCAATTGGTAAGGGAACAAACAAAACTGGCTCATTCAATGAGTTTCAACGTCGCAAATGCTTAGTGTGGAAGTTTACCGTGACTTAACTTTTTGTCGGTTCCGACAGCATGAAATAACAAGTTATTTTACGCTTGTCCGGACATGCCGTAGACTCAGGTGATTCGCATTTCTAATGCCAAAAGACCCTGACTCCTACGGGAGCTGACAAAAGGTTAAGTCGCCGGTGAGCTCTAAGCTTGCATATATGATCCTTCCACGCTTTTCTAAACTTTCTCCCTTCAACACCTTGCTCTCCCTTGAGTATTATGGCTCTAAATATTGAAAAATATACTTCACCTTCCAGTCCCTTGCTAATTAAATGCCGTAAAAACTGTTGACAAATTGACTCAATAGGTCGTTAACAAAATGGTTAACAAAAAATGGCAATTTCTGCATGGCAGTCGGAAAGCTGGCTGTGCGTCGAGACTTAGTGCTTCTCCCCTACGAAGACAATCTGGGCGGCAAACTTCAGACTGTCTAATTCATCGAGCCCTTCGGTTCCTTTGTGCCAGTTAGCACCGCCACTTCCTTCTCGCACCATTAAGCGCAGTTTACTCGTTGAACACCAGACTTGTTCGCGAACTACTCGGTCTAGTTCCCGACGATGGACCTAGCCTACTCCGACGGAGAATTCTTCGGCGAGAGAAGTTCTCCCGAAACCGAGCCAACCAACCAGGTGTCGAGGTCAGTCCGGCGATTCCGGTGGAGCAGGGCGTCCGGTTCGCTGATGCCCCGACGACCTGCGACTGGTGGTATCTCGTCGCGGTCTACTTCGTCTAGTCCCCGGCAGTGAATCTAGCTTACGCCGACGGAGAGTTCCCCGGCGAAGGAAGCTCTCCCGATACCCATTCTTCTTTTGTTTTAGCAACACAATTTCTTGAGTCCTTTGGCTCCCTATGCGGTGCCATTTAGCACCGCAACTCACTGAGCCCTCCATCTCCCGCCCTTACTTGTTCGCGAACTACTCGGTCTAGTCCCCGACAGTGGATCTAGCCTACTCCGACGGAGAATTCCCCGGCGGTAGAGGTTCTCCCGAAACCGAGCGGTAGATTTCCGCCGATACCGTTGTTCGTTTCCGTGAGCCATTTAGCTCCCCGCTTCGTCCCCATCTTCTCGATCTAGTTCACGGCAGTGAATCTAGCCTACTCAACGGGCAGCCAGTAGGTGCTGAGGTCCATCCAGCAATTCCGGGTGGAACGAAGCTTCCTGTTCACTGGCGGCCCAACGACGCACTGCTAGCTGTACGACGCGGTCTACTCGGTCTAATCCCCGGCGTTGGATCTAGCCTACTCTCGAGCTACCCGGTAGGGTGTCGAGGTCGGTCCGGCGATTCCGGTGAAGCTTTACGTCCAGTTCACTGGCGCCCCGACAACCCGAACCCGGTGCTACGTCGCGTACTACTCAACTGGTCTCCATCGGTGGACCTAGTCTGCACCATGGTCGATCCGGCGATTCCAGTTGGAGTGTAACTTCCAGTTCATCGGAGCTTCGATGGCTCGAAGCCCTGTATTGCTTTGTTGATGGTCGTTGCTCCTCTCGCCAGCTTTGTTGCAACGCTGACATGATTTGAACGACTGTTCACCGCGTTCCATTTTTCTTTATCCGCGCACATTCTTTGGACAATATTGTTCATGTTAACGTCCTCACCGACAATGGTTCTCATGTCGTTTTGCTCGTGCTCGAAATGCGGGCATTCGAGGACCACATGTTCTGGCGTCTCCTCTGCATCACCGCACGCGATGCAGAACGACAAACTCGCGTGGCCGAACCTGTTCAGATACTTTTTGAAACAGCCGTGACCAGACAAGAACTGCGTCATGAGGATGTTCACCTCGCCGTGCGCTCTGTTCACCCAGACCGACAAGCGTGGAATTAGTCGATGGGTCCATCTACCGTTAACGGCGTTATCCCACTGATGCTGGCACTTGATTAAGGTGTCAGCTCGGACTCGTTTACGGACTCCTCTCGTGCCTCGATCCCTATAACACTCGCTATCTCCTTCGAGTAGGAGGTTTATGGGAATCGTTACACCTATCACGTAGGCTGCCTCTGACGAGATAGTTCGATACGCACTATACACCCGCATGGCCATCAGCCTAAACGTGCTGTTCAGTCGAGATGTGTTCCTCTTCGTCTGCAGTGCCGTCACCCAAGCAGGTCCTGCATATCTGAGTACAGATGTGGAAACACTCACCAGTAGTCGGTTTTTACTGCTGCTGATCGCCGAATTGTTGGGCATGATCCGAAATAGTGCCGAAATCACTTTTACGGCCCTCCCGCGTGCATGGTCGATGTGACTATTAAAGTTAAGCCGGTCGTCTGTCATCACTCCCAGTTGTTTAGCTTCCCGCTTTGAGCCGATGATACAATCTTCGACCGAAATTCTTGCCTGCTGCATTGCCTTTTGGTTGCTTATCAGAACCATTTCAGTTTTGTGGTGAGCTAACGTCAGCTTCTTCTCGCGCATCCTGTCTTCCATAACGTCTATCGTCTCCGTTGCGAGTACTTCCACTTCCTCAAGTGATTCGCCCGTCACTAGGAGCATCACGTCGTCCGCCAAACCGACAATCTTCACGCCCCAGGGGAGGCTCAGCTTCAGTACTCCGTCGTACATAGCATTCCAGAGAGTTGGACCGAGAAACCCTTTAGAACGCCCGCTGTTACGGTTACACTTCTTTTTTCGGCGTCAGATTCGTAGATCAGTTGTCGGTTCTGGAAATGGCTCCTCAGGATCCTTCAGAGGTACTCGGGAACTTTCAGTCTGTGCAGCGAATCGGCGATTGCAGCGCAGCTAGCACTGTTAAAGGCATTTTTTACGTCCAGTGTAACCACTCCGCAGTAGCGGTTTCCTCTTCTCTTTTGCTTCTGTGCAGCCTCCATAGTTTCCACGATTGTTCGTATGGCGTCCACAGTGGATCTACCTTTCCGGAAACCGAGCTGCATATTGGATAGTCCATTCTCTCCCTCTGTGTATGTTGTAAGCCTGTTAAGGATTACTCTTTCAAGCACTTTGTTGACTGTATCCAACAAGCATATAGGCCTGTATGCTGAAGGATCTCGAGGGGGCTTGCCTGGTTTCGGCAACAGGACCAGCTTTTGTCGCTTCGAGATGTCGGGGAAGTCACCATCGTCGATGCACTTTTGCAACGCACTCCTAAACATATCCGGGTTCGATTAGGTTTGTTGTTTTCACACCCACGTTGGGGATACCGTCTGGTCCCGGGGTCTTTTAGGTTCTCAAGGCTTTTGCCACCACCATCAGCTCCTCGTTGGTTACGAGCTTCTTCGTAATCATACTGCGTCCCGTATGGCGTGGGCGGCCAGGCTGTCGGTCCCTGCTGCGGGAATAGTGCTTATACGATGGCTCTCATCCTCTCCGGGCACCTATCCGGTGGCACTGCCGGTCCTCTTATCTTCGCCATGGCAACTCGATAGGCGTCGTCCCATGGGTTCAAATTGGCGTTGCGATAAAGCTCTTCTAGGCAGGCTTTCTCACTGAGCTTGATTTCCTTGTTAAATGCGGCTCTTGCCACCTTGCCTTTCCGCGACGTTTCGGGCTCTCTCCATCTTCCTCCGGGCTCGGTGGCAGCATGCACGTAGGTCGGCAATCGCCGAATTCCACCAGAAGGCTGGTTTACCTTCTCTTGGCATGGTTGCATCGCACGCTCTTGCTAATGCCGTTGTCACTTCATCTGCACTGAAGTCAATGTGATTGCCCTCACGCCTCAACGCTTCGACGAGGACTCCCTTGTCGAACTTCGTTGTTTTCCACCTCCGCTCGTTTGATTGGATCATACGCACTTCCGACTGTCTACTGCTTCCGTGTACCCTTGGGTGTACCCCTCCGTTGTACATAATATTCTAGAGCGTTTGGCCGAGTGTGGAGCCCTGAGTTACTCCCGCCGTTACCCTAATCGACCTCTGCCGTGTTCATTTGATAGACCAGAACTCGGTTCTGAAAGTAACTTCTATGCAGCGCTAGGGCGATGGCTCCCCAGCTAGCACTGTTGAACGCGTTCTTCACGTCTATCGTTACCAAGGCACAGTAGCGATTACCCCTTCTCTTTTGCTTCAATGCTTTTTACGCGATCGCGATGACGATGCGGATGGCGTCCACCGTCGATATTCCTTTCCGGAACCCGAACTGTCTCTGCGATAGTCCGTTCTCACTTTCAGCGTAGGTCGTCAGCCTGTTGAGGATGACTCTTTTCAGGAGTTTACCGAGAGTATCCAGCAGGTATATAGGCCGATACGGTGCTGGATCTCCTGGTGGTTTCCCTGGTTTTGGCAGTGACACCAGCTTCTGGATCTTCCATCTATCCGGGAAGTAGCTATCGTCCAGGTATTTCTGTAGGGCTATCCTGAACATGTCCGGAAACGCCAGGATCGCAGTCTTCAGTGCCACGTTGGGGATACCATCCGGTCCAGGAGCTTTCCTCGCTTTCAGCCCTTTTGCCACTACAAGGAGCTCGTCGTTGGAAACCCGATTGTCACCTGCATTTCCACCATCTGCATCAGCGTACGGTGTAGGCGGCCATGCGGTTGGGTCGTGCTTCGGAAAAAGGCCCTCCACGATAATTTTCAGCTTGTCGCCGCACATTTAGACTGGCGTCATTGGAGCCTTGATCCTGGCCATAACGACACGGTAAGCATTGCCCCAGCGGTTAGCGTCTACTTCTCTGCACAGCTCCTTGTAGCAGGTGGACTTGCTTAGCACTATCTCACGTTTAAAAGCGGCCCTGGCCGCCCGGAATGTTTCCTTACACTCTTCTCTGACTGCCTCAGATCTTGCTCTCTGAACGCGCTTTCTGGCTTTTAGGCAAGTAGCCCGGTGGATGCTTAGCCTTTCGTTACACCAGTACGCCGGACGCCGGTAGTTCCTCGGCTCTATTTTACTCGGCATTGTTATATCGCATGCCCTAGCTATTGTTTCCGACAGCTCATCGGCACTCGGAATTGGAGTGACGCTGTCCGCGTCCACTTCCGCTCGCCAGTCCTCACTCTCTGCGTCACCGTTCGATTTCGCCGACCAATGGTGTAGTGGATGGCTTGGTGATCACTATGTGTGTACGGCTCACTAACTCGCCAATTCATGTCATCCATCAGCGACGCGCTGCAGAATGTTCCGTCGATGATGGATTCCCGACCGTCTTTACGGAATGTGCTAGCAGAACCTTTATTACACAGCTTTACGTCCAGCGTCGCCAGTGCTTCCAATAGGCTGTAACCTCGTGCGTTGGTCAGCCTGCTACCCCACTCCACGGCCCAAGCGTTGAAATCTCCTCCTATAACAACCGGCGTTCGCCCGACTAACGAGTCGGTTAATGCGTCCAGCATCCGGTTGTATTGCCCTGGTGTCCACCGTGGAGGAGCATAACAGCTACACATGAATACGCCGTTTATCCTGGCGATCACGAAACCTTCGTGTATGCTATCCACCACTTCTTGAACAGGGAAATCACCCATCACTTGGATTGCCGCCATCCCTGCACTATCCACCACCCAGTTACCGTTATCGGGAGGGACAAGATACTGCTCTGCAATAATTGCAACGTCGCACTTCATTTCTGTTGTTGACTGCCACAACAGTTGCTGTGCAATGTCACAATGATTGAGATTGAGCTGGGTAACCTCCATCATTATTGGCCTACCTTCGCCTTTTTGTACTCTGGGCATAAGAAGTCTCCCGTCATGTGGTCTTTTCCGACCTCATTTGTGCAGAGCAAGCACTTCGGTTGCTTTGTGCAGTCTCTAGCAATGTGTCCCTTCTCCCCACATTTTCTGCACAGATCAGCTCTGTCCGGGCCTCTACAGTTTCTTGCCTGATGGCCAAAACCCAGGCATCTGAAACACCTCTCCATTTGTTTAGTGGCTCTAGGGATCAATCGCAACGAGCACACCGACCACCCGATTTTGATCTTACCGGTCGACATAGGCTTGTTGGCTGCGGTTGGCGATAAGCGTATCACTGCTGTCTGTGTGCCACTGTACGCCTTCCTCAATCTTATTGATATCTGCTCCCTCTCCAGGTTTCCTTGCTCTATTAGCGCGCTTCTCACTTCGTCTTCCGTTGTGATCTTGTCCAGATTCCTGCACTCGACCACTGCTTCCTGAACAAATGCTCTCACATTCGCTTCTCCTCCCACCGCTTCTGCCAAGAGTTCCCGGTAGGCCGAGCTCTTGATCAATGGATCTTTCTTCAGCTCGAACAGCATTTCGCCTTTCTGAGTACGCCTGGTTCTAACATCGTTCTCCTCCAGCTACTTCAACTTGGGATCCTCTCTCATCCTTTTGAGGATCGCAGCGTACGTCACGCCTTCGTTTATTTTGACGACTAGAGCGTCTCCCCTCTGCTTCTGCTGGCGTTGCTGAAGGTCTTCTTTCTTCTTTTCCTCCTTTTCTTTCTGTTTTTTCCTCCTCTCTTCTGCGGTTTCTACGGTACGCCATTCACTCTGCGATTGTCGGCCTTTTCGCTGTCCTTCACCGACCTTCCTGGGCTTCTTCGGTTCCTCCTCCTCTCCTGGCTTTTCCCTTATTCTTTTCACAGAACGAGAATTCCGGCCGCCCTTCGGTGTCTCATAGGCTTCTGCTTCTTCTATCGCTTCATCTGTCCGTGCACGTTGTCTTTGCTTTTCACGAATTCGTGAAGTTCTTCAATTTTTTACCTCAACTTCGTCACTTTAGGTAATCCAGACTGCTGGTCTTCTTGGGTAACGCTTGGTTTCGGTGTGCGCACCTGAAATCCTAGCTTTCCTTGGCGTCCAGTTGGTTTGTTGTCGCTCGTGCTCTGTATGGACTCGCTAGGCTGCTCTCGCTGCTGCTGCTGTTGTGGTTGCACTTGCTGTTGCACTTGTTCGTTATGCTGGGTCGGTTACCTCGCTAGCCCACCTTTGGCGAACGGGTTCACCACAGTTGTTCCGTTGAAATTTTTCTTGTTTTTGTTGATTTTGTCTTCTTGCATGCTTTTTGGGTCCCAACTCCAAACCGCTATCTACGCCCGTAATAAGTAGTAGTCGCCTCACATGATCCCATGGTTACCTTTGCGAGCAGTGAGGTTCAACTGAGCCTACCAGCTAAGATGGCGGGTTTCGAACGAACTTGGAGACCTACCAAAGTTTTACTGGGACGGAGGCAGCCAGCACCACTAGCCCACTCGTCGTTTCGGGGAAGTGTCACCCATCCTTAGTGGTAGTGGAATGGCGTGGCTGTCGGTCCGTAGATAATTTCGATGAAATCTTTATTCACTTCCGTGTTCTGCCGCCAGTATGCCGTAATTAGGATCTTACTGGTGTCGATCCTAATGTGTCGGTTGGCACTCCCGTTGGGTAAGGGTGCTTTATGCCAAAGTCTAGGGTAAAACCTTAGCAGAAGCGGCACCGACTCGCTTCGTCGGAGCTGCATTCGGATTTATATGGCTTTTTCTAGACGTTTGGCAGAGCCCAACATTGCCTTGCCCCACCATATCCTAGCAAGACTCCCCAACTCGCAGTAGCTCCGGGAAGGGGGGGGGGGTTCGTTAAGCCCCTGAACTTCTGTCCCTGCTACCCCGCATGACATGTGTGTATGTATGTGTGTATGTATGTGTGTGTCAAATAATGTTACTCAATTTTCACAGAGATGGCTGAACCGATTTACACAAACTTAGGTTCAAATGAACGGTATAACGCTCCCATGAGACGCTATTGAATTTTTAGTTGATCGGATTTTCGGTTCCGGGGTTACGGGCTGAAGAGTGTGGTCACACAGCGAATTCCCATATAAACTGGTAACCCTATGATGTCCGAATGATGTAATACATATTCTAATACGTTCAACATTACTTAGATTTGCTGGTCTAGATCACTGATGGCCAATCAAAGTAGTTTTGACCACATTGGTCACCTATGACGGATCTTGATGCCCCCTGGGAGCTCGCCATGTTCTCGAGCTAATATCACAGCTATTTCCCAGCAAACTCTTAACCGATTTTTACAAACTTGTTTTCAAATGAAAGATATAATACTCCCAATAACTGATATTTAATTTCATTCAGTTCTGACTTTTGGCTCCGGAGTTACAGGTTGGTTATTGCGGTCACATAGTAATTTCTTAGTAATTTAAATATGAACTGGTACAATCGTAATACCTCATGGGTTCAAAATCTATTGAAATTAACATCAAATTATCTCGATTCGCAGGCTAGATCACTGATGGCGAATCAAAGATTATTGGAATAAATTGTCCACTATCGATAATTTCGGAAGTTCCGGGTTCCGGGCATATTTCAGATTGAAAGCCAGTGATGACTGAACCAATTTTCACTAACTTAATCCCAAATGGATGGTATAATCTGAATTTCGGTGTTGAACCCTCCATCTACTCCTCCACCCCCTACCTCTCAACCACCCTTCTCCTTGTTTCACCACCCCCCTCAGAGCAACCTCCCACTTGCATTCTCTGAATCCACCCCATACTCTAAAATAAGTTAGATGATTCCCGATGCATCCTCCTCCTCGCACTAATTATATCCCTTCCCTTCTCCACCATGAAGAAAAAATTGAACTCACGCTGATTAAGCTATATAAATATTATATTTTTGTTTGTTTCAAGTATGTCAGTGTCGACATATTGTTTATCAGGTTCATGACAGTCGTGCACTTATATATGCTTATCAAGTGTGATAAGAATGGAATAGACAATTCCACATAGTTATATTTAACGTATCCAGGCATTAATTCATAGATAAATGATAGATAAATGAGAGAGGAATAATTACACCACTAGGTGGATTAAAACAGTTTTTTTTAATATCGTAAAGTTCTGATGATGGCTGAAAAGAAACTGTAGGCCGAAACGTAAACCAATTAACCTCTTTCCGTTCTTTTCACCGAAAAATATCAATTGAAATCCGCCAAAATCAGTTCACGGTGATCTAAAATCGAAATTCATAAAACTACTTGATCAAGGAAAAACAAAATCACGATGTTTATCGTGACAAAGATAAGTACGAAATACGGATCCTATTGAAAAGGGCAATCAAAATGGCCAGAATGAAAAACCGCCTTAAGTTTCTTTTGAACTGCCGAAAATGCAAGTTGGTCCCAAAATGTATTGATTATAAAACAAACATCTTTGTGTATAGTGCGATTTCACTAAAGGTGCTTTCACGCCTGGAGCAAAAACACAAAATCCGAATTATAAGCCTAGTCATCGGAGACACTAAACGAACGATGGAGCAATTGAAAAATACGAAAAGGTATCTGGAGCCATCCATATAATGGACCATAAACCAAACTGATTGGGGATCAGTACACAGACTAGTGGAGAAGAAGGCTTCCACCTTCTTTACAAGGATGAGGTACACTGAAATTAAGAAGTTGGATAACTTGAAGGCACTAAAAGTAAGCGAAATTCGACAAAAAGCAGAGTGGATCGAAAACACAACGGAATACACTATTCCGAATTATCTGGAACGAACTCTCCATCTTGGTCCAAACTTCAACATCCAAAACAAAACCAACATTGCTTATGTGAGATTGATCGCCGATGTCGAAAGCGCCATAAGAAACAAATCTGGCATCTGAGTACCGTCAGAAAATGGAACAATTGGTAAACGACACGTACACGCAATTGAACGACAATCCTCCTAATGTCAGGAAACTGAATATGACCATCGACCAATGGTGACAAAACAAATACATCGATGCAATGACAAAAAACAAACTAAGACTAAGACTTTTCATAGAAGTACTGGTCCGATTTCAATATTTTTTCTCCAATAGAAAATATACCGCTATGTTTGGTGATTTGCAAAATATCAATTTTCTCCATTTTTATGGCCGTTAATAGGTCAAAAAATAACGTAAATATTGGATATTGTCACAAATCGTTACATAACTTTTACAAGTTGTAAAATAAAAGAAATCCCTCTCGTCTCAACATAACCAACGTGACCATGATTATAAAAAATATGAGTTTTTTGATTACAGATTACCCAATTTGCCAAATATTTTCTTAAGCGGGACTCATGCAGTTTCAACATCAATGTAATCAATGAATTTCCAAGGTCGAGAGAGATTTTTCTTTTCGTCTTCAAATGTAAAATTGAAAAGTCAAAACATGTATCTCCAAAATAAAAAAAAAAGTTTCAAAATCCAATGAGTAGATGCTTTACAATTTATTTCCAAAAACGTGCTCAATTTTAGGCCTCGTGAGCAGAGGAACCACTTAACTCATAACCCCCCCTCCCTGGCTACGCCACTGAACAAAAGGAATGGAACTAATTCTGGATGTTTCAGTCTGAGTTGATATCAATTTAATATGATTTGATTACAGAACCTGCTGAATCGACAACTTCCCAAAATCATTTTTGATAAAAATTTTCACAAACCAACAAACGTAAATCCCAAGACAATGCGAAAGGATAATTATCGTTTGTTGCGACTAGTCTATGAGCAATATTACGATGAGGTTACAATGAAGAAAAAATTGTTTGAAATAAATTTACAGAAAAGAGAAGTGAGATTGATTAAAAGGAAGTTAAAGAAGAATAGATAAAAACGAGCAAGTAAAAAAAACTTTCGACTAAGAATAGAAAGAAAGGGATCTTCAGTATAAAAACCAATCCAATCTAAAATTAATTATGTAAATGTAATTATTTAATCCACAATGCGTACACATAACAAAAAAAAACAACCAAAAAATAGGTTCTCTACCGTGGTTAAATGGAAATGATCTTCACCGCTTTTACCTAAATTTACCTTATGCGAATGTTACCCTAAAATTGAGTAAAAGTTCAATTTAAGGTAGTTTTTCGTATTCTTGAACGATACACGCTCATAAAAAAATCAATGTAGATGAGTTTCCACATTTGTTGGATTCCTGCTAAATAATGTACTGTGCGGAATTTGAAGCACATGTGCGCAGAGTTTCTATCAGCGCACGGAGATGTAACTAGAACAAATTTTTGGCCAATAACCAAAATATTCTTTTCTCGACTTTTAGTTTCGTTATATTTTTTGCATACCTGGAAGCATACTGAATAACGTGGTAAAATTAGAAGTATGTCAAAAATTGTTAAAGAATTTTTGCATGGATGCAAAATGGTTTTTTAATAATTTTCATTATATATCTAGCAATATCGCTTTCTAGTGATGATGACTGTATTAAATAAGACAATATTATTACAAACGTAGTTGAACACAACCATTTGTACAACTTAAGCCGAAAATTAACTGAAAATAGTGGTGTTACTGTGCATTGCGCCAACTTTCAAAAATACGTTTTTTAAACATTTTATTCCAAACTTGAATGAAAAAACCGATTTAATCCACCTAGAAGAGAGATGAGACATTTCTTACACATTTCACTATTGGATTAGTTTGCAGAACTCACGAGAAGTAGGCACCCACCTAGAGGTGGGATGAAAACAGTTTCTAGTCTTGCACGAATCAAATCTCGAATAAACTGAATAAATTATAGAAATCAACAAAACGACCGAAATAAAAAAGTAAAGCAAAAAATTCATTTGATTCATTTGATTCGTGTGATTCATTTGATTCATTTGATTCATTTGATTCATTTGATTCATTTGATTCATTTAATTCGTGTGATTCATTTGATCCATTTGATTCATTTGATTCATTTAATTCATTTGATTCATTTGATTCATTTGATTCATTTGATTCATTTGATTCATTTGATTCATTTGATTCATTTGATTCATTTGATTCATTTGATTCATTTGATTCATTTGATTCATTTGATTCATTTGATTCATTTGATTCATTTGATTCATTTGATTCATTTGATTCATTTGATTCATTTGATTCATTTGATTCATTTGATTCATTTGATTCATTTGATTCATTTGATTCATTTGATTCATTTGATTCATTTGATTCATTTGATTCATTTGATTCATTTGATTCATTTGATTCATTTGATTCATTTGATTCATTTTATTCATATCTTTAATTTTATGCATTTTTTGTTCAGTCATTTGTTTTATTTCATTCAATTTTTTAGTATGAATCAATTTATTCTATTAATCTTATAACTATTTCTAAATCTAATCTTAATTTTTAGTTAATAACCTAATATAATTTGATTCGTGTATTTTATAATTTTGATTAACATTCATTTTTCTACTCATTTTATGAATTTAAAAACCTATTATTGTTTTTAAATTCATAAAATGAGTAGAATAATTAATGTTAATCAAAATTATAAAATACACGAATCAAATTATATTAGGTTATTAAATAAAAATTAAGATTATATTTAGAAATAGTTATAAGATTAATAGAACAAATTGATTCATACTAACAAATTGAATGAAATAAAACAAATGACTGAACATAAAAGGCATAAAATTAAAGATATGAATCAAATGAATCAAATGATTCAAATGAATCAAATGAATCAAATGATTCAAATGAATCAAATGAATCAATTGAATCAAATGAATCAAATGAATCAAATGAATCAAATGAATCAAATGAATCAAATGAATCAAATGAATCAAATGAATCAAATGAATCAAATTAATCAAATGAATCAAATTAATCAAATGAATCAAATGAATCAAATGAATTAAATGAATCAAATGAATCAAATGAATCGAATGAATCGAATGAATCAAATGAATCAAATGAATCAAATGAATCAAATGAATCAAATGAATCGAATGAATCGAATGAATCAAATGAATCAAATGAATCAAATGAATCAAATGAATCAAATGAATCAAATGAATCAAATGAATCAAATGAATCAAATGATTCAAATGAATCAAATAACTCAAATGACTCAAATGAATAAAATGACTCAAATGAATCAAATGAATCAAATGAATCAAATGAATCAAATGAAACAAATGAAACAAATGAAACAAATGATTCAAATGAATCAAATGAATCAAATGAATCAAATGAATCAAATGAATCAAATGAATCAAATGAATCAAATGAATCAAATGAATCAAATGAATCAAATGAATCAAATGAATCAAATGAATCAAATGAATCAAATGAATCAGATGAATCAAATGAATCAAATGAATCAAATGAGTCAAATGAGTCAAATGAGTCAAATGAATCAAATGAATCAAATGAATCAAATGAATCAAATTAATCAAATTAATCAAATTAATCAAATTAATCAAATTAATCAAATTAATCAAATTAATCAAATTAATCAAATTAATCAAATTAATCAAATTAATCAAATTAATCAAATGAATCAAATGAATCAAATGAATCAAATGAATCAAATGAATCAAATGAATCAAATGAATCAAATGAATCAAATGAATCAAATGAATCAAATGAATCAAATGAATCAAATGAATCAAATGAATCAAATGAATCAAATGAATCAAATGAATCAAATGAATCAACTGAATCAAATGAATCAAATGAATCAAATTGAATTAATTCATCCAGTGAATACAATGAATCAACTTAATGAAATGGATCAAATGAATAAAAAGAATGGATGAACAAAATGAATAAACTAAAAAATAAATAAAAGGCATAAATAAAACAAACGAATCAAATAAACAAAATGAGCTGAAATGATAAAAAGAATAAAAAAAAGAAAATGAGCAGAATAAAAGCAGAATAAAATGAAAAATTAAACAATGGTAAAAGGTTATAATTAATATAAAGAAATAAATTGAATCAAATAAATTATTTGGATGAAATGATTAAAACTGAAAAAGTAGTCAGATTATTAAAATAAAAATGCAACTGAACAAAATAAATAAACTGAAAAAAATGAATAAAATGCATACAATGAAAACAATGAATAAAATAAGTTAAATGAATGATATGAGTAAAATGCACAAAAAGAAAACACTGATCAGAGTGAATCCAAAGAATGAAACGAATAAAATAAGTAAAATGAACGCATATGAACAAAACGAATAAAAACATACTGAATGAAATAATTAATTAAAATGAAATGGTCATATATTTGAAGTTAAAAACATTTTTGAATAAAGAAAATGAATAAACCGGATTGTACGAATTTGAGAACGATTGCATCAGAAAGTTTTGAAACGTTTTTGAAAATCCCATTTACTGAGAAAAGGCTAATAAATATGCAATGGACTTTCTAGGGCTTCCTTCTTTTTTTGGTTTTATTCTTTTTGTTTTCATGCTTCTTTACTTGACGGCGTCGTTTTAAGATTATATGGCGTTTCTACTTTATTGTTGGACCTTAATTAGTTATCAGGAGCCTTTTTTTTACAATGGAGAAGACCTTTACGTCCTAGCCCAGTACACGTGCTATTGGTAGGGTCCAATCTACCACACGAGGTACACTGGGGGCGTGCCGGGCTCGAATGGTGACGCTGCCATTAATACCGACTAAACTCCATTGGGCTCCGCCATAATTCCTCCCAGGAACTACCTCTCGGTATTACTTCTGGGGGGATGGCTGTACATAATGTACTCATTCACTCTCACTCACGCGTTCATACGTCCTGTATGAGGCTTACTTGGGTGCTCTCTCTATCGCACCTTGATTCACTCTCAAACACTCCCACATGAGGCTGACTTTTGTGCTCACCTTTTTCGTTCTTTGCGAGGCTGACTTGTGTGCTCACCTTACTCATTCCTTACTAGGCTTACTTTTGTGCTCGCCCCACCCATACCATGTGAGGCTGACTTGGGTGCTCACCCTATCACCTGATTCACTTTCAATCGTGCCACTCTATTGTACCTCTGTCACTCCTCCTGGCATCCCATGTGGGACATTTTCCTTAGGCCCCACTTCTGACATACCATGCGAGGCTGACTTGTGTGCTCACCTTTTTCATTCCTTGCTAGGCTTACTTTTGTGCTAGCCTCTACCATACCATGTGAGGCTGACTTTTGTGCTCACCCTTAACATGCCGTGTGAGACTGACTTGGATGCTCACCCTTTCACTCCTCTGCCACGCCATGAGGTATCGATAGCTAAGTCCCAACATACTACGCTACGACACTCCCTTCTTAGCATGAGGCAGTCCACTTATACGCCTTTACACTCACTCTTCTGTCTTGCTTCGGGGTGGCTGGGTTTACCCCTTACGCGGTTGCCAGTCGCTGCGCCAAACCTGCCTCGGCATGAGCAGACCATTCACTCCCTTTTTTGCGCTTGGCCTTTTTCGCTCCAGCTAACCAATCACTAGTTAGCCGTGCCCGTCGTCTGTTGCTCGGTTCGCCAGATTACCTGTAGCCTACTGGCAATCTGGATGGTAGCAGCCGAGACTGCGTTCTACTTCTCCACCGATTGACACATCCGCTGAATAAGGGTATCCGGGGTTGTGTCCCAGCCACAGACGTCAAGCATTGCTCTTCTTTCGACGTCGAACCGATGACATACGAACAGTATGTGTTCGGTAGTTTCATCTACACCTGGGCAGTCCGGGCAGACTGGGACCTCCGCGTGCCCGAACCTGTGGAGGTACTGTCGGAAACAGCCATGGCCTGACAGGAATTGTGTCAGATGGAAGTGAACTTCCCCATGGGGTCTTCCCACCCATATGTTTGGTATCAGCCGGTGGGTCCACCTACCTTTCGAGGAGTAATCCCACTCACGCTGCTATCTGGTGACTGAGGTCACCCTGGTGCGCTCGCGGGCTCCTCTATTTCCACGTAGCTCGAAACACTCCTCATCTTCCCGAATGACTAGCTCGACTGGCATCATGCTCGCTATCACGCAGGATGCATCGTGTGATACCGTGCGGTAGGCAGATATCACTCTGAGGCACATCACGCGGTAGGTGCTCTCCAGTTTCTGTAGGTAACTGGTTACCCTCAGTGCTCTTGACCATGACGGGCTGCCGTACCTGAGGATAGATAAGGCAACGCCTGCCAGTAACCTACGTCTACTGGCGCACACCTTTGAGCTGTTGGACATCATTCTCGATAGAGCCGCAACAGCAGTCGACGCTCTCTTGCATGTATAGTCGACATGGCTGCCGAAGGTCAGCTTGTCGTCTATAATGACTCCGAGAGACTTCAGACTTCGCTGTGAAGTGGTCGCGACTTCTCCCACATGGATAACTGCATGTTGTGCCGACTTGCGGTTGTTGACGATAACTACCTCCGTCTTATGATGAGCGAGCTCCAGGCCTGTCGCGCTCATCCATTCCTCCACCGTGCTGATCGCGTGTTCTGCGGTTAGTTCTACCTCAGGAATTGACTCCCCGTAGACCGTAGGTTACGTCGCAAAGCCGACGATCTTGACCCCAGGAGGGAACTTCAGTCTCAGAACCCCGTCATTCATGAGGTTCCATAGCACCGGGCCTAGGATCGAGCCCTGTGGGACTCCGGCGGTAATCGGAACCCTTTTCTGACCGGCATCGGTCTCGTATAGCAGTACGCGGTTCTGGAAGTAACTTTCCAGGTTCCGGTACAGACCCACCGGTAGGCTAAGCCGGTGTAACGAGAGCGCGATGGCATCCCAGCTTGCGCTGTTGAATGCGTTCTTCACGTCAAGTGTCACTAACGCACAATATCGAATACCTTGCCTTTTCCGTTGGATCGCTATCTCCGCAGTATTTATCACTGAGTTGAGAGCGTCCACTGTGGACTTACCCTTCCGAAAGTCAAACTTGTTGCTTGACAGACCGTCCGTACCTTCCGCGTACGGGGTTAGCCTGTTGAGGATGATCCTCTCATGCAGTTTGCCAGTCGTGTCGATCAGACAGATTGGTCTGTACGCCGATGGGTCGCCTGGCGGCTTCCCGCGCTTCGGCAACAGCACCAATTTCTGCCTTTTCCATCTATCGGGGAAACGGCACTCATCAAGGCATCTCTGCATAGCTAGCCTGAACATGTTCGGGTTCGCTATGATCGCTGCCTTGAGAGCGTTATGTGGAACTCCATCCGGCCCTGGAGCTTTGTTCATTGCTAGGGATTTAGCCACTGCGAGTAGTTCTTCATTCGTCACTGGAGCCACCATTTCGGCCGTGCCCGCACTGTCTCGTAGTGCAGGTGGCCAGGGGCTTGTGGCTCGAGACGGGAAGAGTACTTCGATAATCGTTTCCAACCGGTCCGGAGACCGCTCTGGGGGTGAGGAGCCCTCTTTGGTCTTGGCCATCACAATCCTGTAGGCGTCACCCCACGGGTTCGCGTTGGCACTCTCACACAGGTTGTCGAAACACGCTCTCTTGCTGCTTTTAATGGCCTTGTTGAGGGCCAATTTCGCAGCTCGAAACACTTCACGGCGGTTCTCTCATGCATCCTCGGTGCCAGCTCTTTGCATCCTACGTCTAGGTCTGAGGCAGGCTGACCGTAGAGCTGCAATCTCGGCACTCCACCAGTATACCGGGCATCTACCGTTTCTTGGCAGTGTTTTTCTCGGCATAGTGGCGTCGCACGCGCGTGGTAGAACAGTTACCAGCGCATCCCCGCTTAGACTGTCGGTGTTGGCCTCCAGTCCCAGGGCCGCGGTGAAAGCTTCGCTGTCGAAGTGATTAGACTTCCACCCGCGTACCTGACAGGGATCTCCCGCCCTCGGATGCTGCACACCATAGTTGATCCTAAAGCGGATTGCTAAATGATCGCTATGGGTGTAGCCTTCGTCTACCCTCCATTCCATGCCTGGAGCCAGACTCGGGCTGGCAAATGTTACGTCAATCCACGCCTCCACTCCGTTTCTATGGAATGTACTAGCGGAGCCATTATTAGCTAGCACAGTATCGAGTTTCGCAAGCGCCTCCATTAGCACTTGACCCCTGCTATTTGTACAGCGGCTGCCCCACTCCACCGCCCAAGCGTTAAAGTCTCCCGCTATGACTACCGGTTTCCGGCCCACTAGGTCCGACGAGAGTCACCTTGGTGGAGCGTAGCAGCTGCCATAGAACACACCATTGATCTTGGCAATCGCAACACCCTCGGCGGAGGAGTGTATTACCTCTTGAACCGGGAACCGTCCCGTTGTACAGATTGTCACCATTCCAGACCCGTCCGACACCCAGTTGCCGTTGCCGGCAGGGATGCGGTACGGGTCTGATAAGAGGGCGACATCTGTCCTCGACTCCGAGACCGACTGCCACAGCAGCTGTTGGGCTGCTGCACAATGGTTAAGATTTAGCTGTGTGACGTTCACTGCTTCTTCTTATTTAACTCACCGAAGGGACACGAAGGTCCGCCCATCGCATGTTTATGGGCTTGCTTCTTAGCGGTGCAGATAAGGCACTTGTGTGCCTTAGTGCACCCCCGCTCTTTATGTCCCTCCTCGCCGCAGCGACGACATAGTTTGCTCCTATCTATGCCTTTGCACTCGTATGCTTTGTGGCCGGACTCAAGGCGCCGATAGCACCTATCCACTGAAGGCGGCTGGGGTATACTAATAGGGCATACCGACCAGCCGATCTTTAGCTTCCCTTTCTCGGTTACCTTTTTGGCATCCGCCTTCAGTAGCCTGAGGTAGGCTACTTGGGTGCCAGAGGGTCCATCTCTAAATCGCACAGAGGCCCGCTCGATTGTGACGTCGCATTGTTCCTTAACGGCTGCGACGACATCTGCGGTCGTGAGCTCGTCCAGATGCTTGCACTGGAGAGTAATTTCCGCCCCTAGCGACCTGACTTGGGCGCCTTCACCAAGGACCTCTTGGGCCAAGGCCTTGTATACCGCGCTAGATTGTGCGCCTCGCTTCAGCACCAGAAGCATTTCTCCCGTGTTGGTGCGTCTCACGCTACGCACATCTTGCCCAAAGGCCGAAAGGCTTTCGGCCGCCTTCATCGACTTTAGGACATCGGCGTATTTGTCCTTGTCGGTTTTCAACCACAAGGCCTCGACTCTGTCCTTGGCCTTCTTCGCGGGCCGCGGTACCTCCGGTGTCGGTGCCGGCTTCTTCCTGGTGACCAGCGTCCAGGGGTTAACGCCCCCTGCCCCGGTCGCGCCGGGTTGCTGGTACCAACGCTCTGCTCAGCGAGGTCACTCTCGCCCTCGCTTACCTCGGCAAGACGGCGTTTGGCCTTAACGGTTGCACGCCGTGTGGTGTCGGTTTTTGCACCCTCGCCTGGTGACTTCTTAGGGCGCTTCGCGTTTGACGCCGTCTTACGATTGCCCTTGCCCTTGCCTTTTCCCTTCGAGGGGAACTCGGACGCCGCTTCGAGCGACGTGGCTGCTCCATAGAAGGTGAAGGGCACTGTCTGAGTGCCTGTATCGACCTTCTCTCTTCCCTCCCTCTTGGAGGCCACTGTCTGGGTTTCTCTGTCGGACTTCTCTCGACATTCCACCCTCTTGGCATAAGCCTGCTGTTTCTGTCTTGCGACACGAACAGTTTTCTGGAGCTCCAGGAGACTCTGCTTTAGCTCCTTGCTTATGTTTTGCTTTGCGCTAGTGAACTCGATTATTGAATCGAGCTGCTCCACCAAGTTTACTTTTTGGTAACATATTCCCGAAAAAAAGATTTATGTACAGAATAGAATTTACTGGTCCAGTATTTTAACGCGCAATTGAATATAGTAAAGTGAGACAAAGTCACATGTGCTTTCAAGCCCCTTGAACAGAGAACGACAGAAAGAATGCGATTCGTGAATGAGACAGGTAGATATTTCAAAGTTTTTATTTGCATTGAAGCAAATAGTGTGAAACGTCTAGGCAATGTCGATAGCATAAAAGCCGTGCATTCAGTTGATTGCAATGCAGTCTTTTTCCATTCATCCTTATAGCTTTCATATTGTTTCGTTCGGAATTCTCGTGCTGCAAATATGGATAAATAAGTCCTATACAGACCAGTACTGTGAAAAAGAAATTGTTCAAACTACTCACTATATCCAGATATGGACGACGATAAGTTAGAAGACATTGTAGTTGCATCCCCCATCGAGAGTGGGTACTTTGGGAGACTTCTTTTCCTGGATCTAATTTATGGATATTTTTGGTCTTTGATCCGTTATTTTTCATGAAAGTTCGTACCAATACAACGAATGTGCAGCTGATACAACTCATGGTTCATTCGCCTGCGCAACGTTCCGTCTTCCATCTGCACGCCACCATGGATGGTACGCAACACCTTTCGTTCGAAAACTCCAAGGGCGCGTTGGTCCTTCACGACCATAGTCCAGGTCTCATGGCCGTAGAGGACCACCGATCTAATCAGCGTCTTGTAGATAATCAACTTCGTGCGGCGGCGAATTTTGTTCGAACGGAGCGTCCTCCGGAGTCCGAAGTAGGCACGATTTCCCGCCAAGATCCGTCTCTGAATTTCACTGCTGTTATCATTGTCGTCAGTTACCAGTGAGCCCAAATACATGAATTCGTCGACCATCTCGATTTCGTCACCGTCAATCCGAACTCGGGTGGGAGGTTCACATTGTCGTCTCTAGAACCTCTTCCTCTCATGTATTTTGTCTTCGAAACGTTGATGGCAAGTCCAATCTTGCTGGCTTCAGCTTTCAGTCTTTGAGCATATATTTCATTCAAAATTCAATAGAGATACGAATAGTGTAAATATCGCACGTGGAATGTCTCTTTTGAAAATTTTCATCGTCAAACTTCCATATTACCCAGTTAAGCCAAATATTTTTGTGATATAGCCATGAATTTCCTTAATAATAGTGTAGATACAGGCTTTGAATACAATAGACCTTTCTTGTCAGACCTAACCCCTATTTTTCTTATTTTTAATCAAAAGAGTTTACTTTTTTAAGAACAATTCTCTTGAGAATAGATTTTTAAAACTTTTCTTGGCTTTATATGATTTTTTGAAAATTGAAAATTGCAAGAATGTTGAATATTTTTTTCACCAAATCAAGAATGGTGGGACACTAAATATCCGTTTCGGCAGCACTGTGTTCTATGTTTCTGATTAAATTATCGGCAACACTGCAGATGAAGTGGTGAAACGCGGTACTTTATTCATTAATGACTATAAACAAACCGAGTGAATATCATACTGTCAAATTTTATTTTTTGACTTTTCATGGTACTCGAGTTGAACAAAATTTAATACATATTGGACAAACCGAAACAATTGTCCCCAATCGAACACTGTTTGATCTGTAGTGAATAGAATGTGGTTCGGCGTGAGACGAAAATGAGTCAGGTTCCAAGCCTAACTGCAAAGTGGCCGAGAGAAGCTGAGCTGGAGTTGAGGCTGATAGTAGGATGCGAGAAACCTGCTTGCAGCAAACCAGGGAAAACGCAGAATAAAAGCCTGACGGATTTGCACCGATTGCTTGCATTTACATTTAAATCATCGTTTACTCCGTAAAAAATAATTTAATAACCGGCAGAGAAGATGCACAATACATTTTTTGAGTGCATAAGTTAAAAAAAAATATTGAGACTATACTAGGTTTGTTCTAGTATCAATAGAAACTGGAAGTACTCCGGAGCAAGCGGAGAAAATCGTTCCTGTATTGTCTTCTTCTTTTTTGTTCTTCTGGTAGCAAACCGGAGTAAAAAGGAGCAAGTATTTTTTGGTCCTGCTTGCACCGGAGCAACTTCCGTGTACTGGAACAAACCTACTATTGCCATAACAATACTCTATTCTCCCCGAAATGTAGGCAAATACGATGTCTAGTCCTTGTCCGATAATAAGTGAACCAAACGTTACAAGTGATAAAATTTTCGTCCTGGTTGAATTTGTTCATATCTATTCTGAGCACGCAATAATTATATTTTTCTGAAAATCTCGTTGGTTTCGCAGATTAATACCAGTGCACTCACAACACATTCTACTGATTCAAACTATTCGGAATCCAGCTCAAATGCAACAACCGATTCCGCGCTCGATCGGAATAGGTCGTTGGATTTGAACTGGAATCTATACAGAACTCCGAACCGGTTCCGGAATGGGTTTTGACCGAATAGTTGTTTATCTCATATCATTAATAAATTCTGCTCAATAGGGAGAAGCACTTTGCTTCTTCTAGAGATTATAATCAATATGTCTGCAAGCTTGATAGTGACTATGAACGATTCATACCTGAAAATGTTTTGGAACTGAATGCATGATAAGTGAATCGCGTGGACCTGACGATAAACATATGATATCAGGAACAACCAGAATAACAAGATTTTGAGCTGCTGTTGGTATTTCATCTTCATTTCGCTTGATAGAAAGCGATAGATTCGTTCTAAAAATCATTTCAATGCATTCATAATGCAGCATAATGCCAAGAATCACTAAATTTTTGGGAGTGGGCTCGTGGGCACGAGAATAACCATCTGACCATCTGATCTGAATAACCAACAATACGCTACGACATAAATTTACCCGCTCATTTCTAAAGCTATATTTCAATAGTACAGACTATCTATCCTACAACTGAAACCCATAAAAATTTATCCTAATCTTAACATCTGTACTGATGGTCCATTACCGTCATGACAAAATGAGTACTGCTGTTAGATTCCATAGATAAAAACGTTTATTCAAACAATTTACTAATTGTAATTAATCACAATATATTAATAACTATTATCTCTGTGTTGAAACAAAACTCTAGTCTCTATGCAAACAACAAATATCATTCCGAATCGCCCAGTTGTTATTCCCTGCCAACTTGAACTAGACAACTATCACTTCCAAAATGATCTCGCGATGAAATAGAATTTGCATATTTCTCCTGCCCGCTCATCCTTCCTGGAATGTACAATGCCCTACATTCTTATCAATCCTGTCAAATCTTGTTCATCGTCTGTGCAGAGCACTGTTTTGTAGTTGCCGGACAAATCTACGCCAATGCGAAAATCGTAGAAACTTTTGCTGTAATGGAAGTGGAACACGAACCATAAGTTGTGCTGTTGAAAAACGTCAACTTTTTCGTCCTCATGTTTGAGTTAACATACACCGATAGGCAGTCTAGCCAAAGGAAACACTCTTCGGTGTGGTTCATGGTACGATCAAAATCGTTAAGGAATCAGTATTTCAACAACTTATCATCGACCAAGTGCCAATGGTGGCAAGCGTACTTATCCCGCGATCGATGATCATGTTCGGTGCTGAAGTTGTCGACATATTTGTGTACATATCCTTATCCATCAGTCAGGAATAAATTGTTTTATCGCCCACCGATGCATGATCGTGCGATATGCCAATGCGTTTTTCATCCGGCGCCGATGGTCAATGTATGAACCGCAATCGCCAATACCACGTGAGTGGTACAGTATTGAAGTAATCTCATCGAAGCGATATCCGTCGAAGTTGTACTCGTCATGCCACCAGCGTAGGTTCGACAGTAAAAATCGAAGTACTTCGTATCTGTTCAAACCACATTTAGTTAGTTTATCTATGAAAACTTGTAGATCCCACGAAGCAATAACTTACTCTGAATAATAAAATAAACGACCGTCCTAGTGCCTTGAGGCACGGAAAGTAGCACGAATTGGTCAAAACATGTTTTGATTTTCTTTCAAACAGCATGCACAGTACAAAATTGTCGGTCGAAATAAGTTTGTCGCTCGTAGGAAAAAAAACAACCTACACATACTTTTATTTTTAAAATAAAGCTTATTTTTATCAGTATTCTTCAATAGCCTAAACTTTTTTGATAATTATTCTTGTTTAGGTTGAAAGTTTTACTTTCAACTTAACAGCATGTGTTGGTTGTATTTGCTAAGAGCAGACATTTACTTTTAACAATATTTTTTTATGTGTGCATCGAAAGACGGGAAAAATAAGGCTTTTGACAAGATGAATGAATTATTTTATCATCAGTGATGCCAGTTTCCTTTATACAATAGCCAACAGTGGGAATATAAAAGTCTGTAGATTGTCACAAAAATCTTCAATAAACTTGAAACAAAAATGTCTTGTGTCGATATTTTAAATGATCAAAAACATTGAAGACTGGTTAAAATTAGCTGGTATATGTTTTGTTCTGCGAAACAAACGTAATCTGCAAAAAATCTGCAGCGAAACTGCAAAATCTGCAGAGCTTCTAATATATATGCATATCTGGCATCCTTATTACCTAATTTTAGTATTCACCACTGGAAATTCATCCAAATGGTGTGAAATGATGGGGAAACAAGGCAAGTTAGGTAATCAGAACATGGGGTTAAACAAGCACTTCGCACTATTTTTTATTTTTTCAATAGTTAGAGGTACCAAATCATCGCGGCAATATGCAGTAACGAATCGGGGATAAAAAATAAAGCGATCCAGCATATAAAATTTTTTTACGAGAAAGGTCTTTTGAATTAAAGTTGAGTTGATGTAGCAGCAGACAAAAATAGTTTTGTTTTCTCAAACCTTCGCAATTACAATTAATAAATATTTCAGATTGACAGGAGATCTTATCACACAACTTAGAAATGGATACAGAAATAGCTAGATAGATGCGATAGAATAGAGGCACGCGATAACTCTCCGAGCTCTCGATCGAAGCAGTTCGTTTTCTGGTGCTGTGCATAAAGTGAACAAGAATATATATTGTCAGTGAAGGTCAACTATTGTTTGAGGCAGTCTTTGTTCGCCGGTGCCCAGGCTGGTGAAGTGAATACCAGAATTGCCGGACACGCCGCTATATAAGCTAAGTATTATTTTTCTTTCTTTCGTTTCCCTTTCCCCGATCGGTCTACTTTTCCCTTTCCCCTGAATACAAGTTTCATCTCTCGTTTACACCACGTGCTATCCTCGTGCCTAAATGGCCGAGGGCGAAGGAACATTGGATGGGAATGATATTCCCATGGATTTACCGGATAAACCCGATATTACTCCCTCCCCTGATTCCCCCAGTCCTCCCCGTATTAAAACATACCCAGCCAGTTCAAATGGACCCTGGGTGGTGTATTTCCGGCCCAACACGAAATCGCCCAATATTCTAGAAATATCACGGGAGCTGACTGCTAACTACCCGGCCGTAGCTCAGATAACACGTGTTCGAGCTAATAAGATACGCGTTATAGTAAATGACCTCGATCAGGCAAACCAGATTGCTCGCAGCGAGCGTTTTACGAAACAATTCAGAGTGTATGTGCCTTGTAGGGCAGTGGAGATAGACGGAATAGTCGCCGAACCGGGTCTAAAGTGCGAAGACCTGTTGAAGTACGGGGTTGGCTGCTTTAAGGACCCTTCACTTCAAAAGGTGAAGATTCTGGAATGCAAGCAATTGTATTCCGCAAAAACAGAAAATGATAAGACAACTTATTCTCCGTCAGACTCGATTCGGGTGACTTTCTCCGGGTCTGCTCTTCCCAACTATGTCCTCCTGGATAGGGTTCGCTTACCCGTTCGCCTGTTTGTACCGCGGGTAATGAACTGCAGCAATTGCAAGCAACTGGGCCATACAGCCACTTATTGTGGCAATAAAAAACGGTGCGGCAAATGCGAGGGAGAGCATGAGGATGACGCTTGCGGTGGAGAAACTGAGAAGTGTATTTACTGCGGGGGCCCTCCGCATGCTCTTAAGTCATGCCCGGCGTACAAGCAGCGCGGGGATAAAATTAAGCGCTCCCTTAAGGATCGCTCGAGGCACTCTTATGCAGAAATGCTAAAGAATGCTTCGCCATCTGTCCTGTCCGAAAATTCCTTTGCTCTTTTGGCTGGCGTTGAGCAAGAATCTGACGACCCACAAGAGGGAACATCATTGGTTAACCCAGGGGAATCCAGGAAGAGGAGAAATCTAGCCTCCCCTACATTGCCTCGTAAGGGTGCCAAGGTGTCGTCCACTCAGAGTGCGCCATCTACAACCAATAAACCCAACGGAAGTGATGCACAAAAGCCGAAGCAATTTGCTCCAGGACTTGGAAATATTAATTCTAACAAGGAGTACCCACCACTTCCAGGGACACCAAAAACCCCAAGTGTCCCCGTTTTTCAAACAGATACTCAGTCCAGTAACGGACTAATGAAATTTTCTGACATAGTGGACTTAATTTTCACAGCTTTAAATGTTACTGATCCTCTTAAAAGCCTTCTGATACGTTTTCTCCGTATAGTTCAAACATTTTTGAAGCAGTTGACTACTAAATGGTCCCTCCTTGCAGCGATCGTATCCTTCGATGGCTAAGTCATCGAACGAGGTCACCGATTCGATCACTGTTCTACAGTGGAACAGCAGAAGTATCCTCCCGAAAATCGATTCCTTTAAATTTTTACTAAATAGTTTAAAATGTGATGCTTTCGCATTATGTGAAACTTAGTTAACTTCCGATATAAATCTCAACTTCCACGACTTTAATATAATTCGTCTGGATCGAGAAAACCCCTATGGAGGAGTACTTTTGGGGATCAAAAAGTGCTATTCTTTCAACCGAATTAACCTCCCTTCAACACCAGGCATTGAAATTGTCGCTTGTCAAGTTTTAATCAAAGGTAAAGACCTTTGCATTGCTTCCATCTACATTCCTCCTAGAGCCTCGGTAGGGCACCGAGCGCTTTGTAATATCACGGAATCCTTACCGGCACCGCGGCTAGTTCTGGGAGACTTTAACTCGCACGGTACGGTATGGGGTTGTCTTCATGATGATAATAGATCAACATTAATCCAAGATCTTTGCGACAATTTCAACATGACCATCTTAAACACGGGAGAAATGACGCGGATTCCTACACCACCAGCACGCGCAAGCGCGTTGGATTTATCGCTTTGCTCGACATCGCTACAGTTTGATTGCATGTGGAAGGTGATCCCTGATCCCCACGGTAGCGATCATTTGCCTATCGTGATTTCAATTGCTAACGGTTCAAGACCATCGAAAACAATCAATGCCTCGTATGACCTCACACGGAACATTGATTGGAAGAGTTACGCGACCGCGATATCCGTTAAAATCGAATCCACTCAAGAACTTCCTCCGGAGGAAGAGTACAGGTTTTTGGCTGGCTTGATTCTCGACAGTGCGAATCAAGCTCAGACTAAACCAGTACCCAGCGCGAATACCCATGGACGGTCTCCCACCCTGTGGTGGGATAAAGAGTGCTCAGAGCTGTACGCGGAGAAGTCCACTGCATATAAGGCCTTCCGGGAAGACGGGTTACCCGCTAGCTATCAACAGTACGCGTCATTAGAAAAGCGAATGAAGAGTCTAATGAAAGCCAAAAAACGCAGTTATTGGCGCCGGTTCGTCGACGGGTTAACGAGAGAAACAGCGATGAGCACTCTTTGGGGTACGGCTCGACGTATGCGTAACCGTAATAGTACCAACGAGAACGTGGAATATTCAAACCGTTGGATATTCGCTTTCGCCAAGAAGATCTGTCCGGACTCTGTCCCGGTACAGAAAACGTGCCGCGCCGCGTCTCCTCCCGATACCGCGAACGAAACACCGTTTTCGATGGTGGAGTTTTCACTTGCTCTCTTATCATGCAACAATAACGCCCCAGGGTTAGACAGAATCAAATTCAACTTGCTGAAGAATATGCCTGACACTGCAAAAAGGCGCTTGCTGAACTTATTTAACAAGTTTCTTGAGGGTAACATTGTCCCTCATGACTGGAGGCAAGTGAAGGTCATCGCCATTCAAAAACCAGGAAAACCAGCCTCCGACCACAACTCGTATCGGCCGATTGCAATGCTGTCCTGTATTCGGAAGTTGTTCGAGAAAATGATCTTGTTTCGCCTCGACAATTGGGTTGAAGCAAATGGCTTACTGTCAGATACACAATTTGGCTTCCGCAAAGGCAAAGGGACGAACGATTGCCTTGCGTTGCTTTCTACAGAAATCCAAATGGCCTATGCTAACAAAGAGCAGATGGCATCAGTCTTCTTGGATATTAAGGGGGCTTTTGACTCAGTGTCTATCAACATTCTGTCAGAGAAGCTGCACCAGCATGGTCTTTCACCAATTTTAAATAACTTTGCTAAACCTGTTGTCTGAAAAGCACATGCACTTTTCGCATGGCGATTTAACAACATCGCGATTTAGCTACATGGGTCTTCCCCAGGGCTCATGTCTAAGTCCCCTGCTCTACAATTTTTACGTGAATGACATTGACGATTGTTTTGCCAATTCATGCACGCTAAGGCAACTTGCAGACGACGGGGTGGTCTCTGTTACAGGGCCCAAAGCTGCCGACTTGCAAGGACCATTACAAAATACCTTGGACAATTTGTCTGCTTGGGCTCTTCAGCTGGGTATTGAGTTCTCCACGGAGAAAACTGAGTTGGTTGTTTTTTTCTAGGAAGCGTGAGCCGGCGCAACTCCAGCTTCTATTAATGGGTGCAACGATCAACCAGGTTTTCACATTTAAATATCTCGGGGTCTGGTTCGACTCTAAAGGTACCTGGGGATGTCACATTAGGTATCTGAAACAGAAATGCCAACAAAGGATCAATTTTCTCCGAACAATAACTGGAACATGGTGGGGTGCTCACCCAGGAGACCTGATCAGGTTGTACAAAACAACGATATTGTCGGTGATGGAGTACGGGTGTTTCTGTTTCCGCTCCGCTGCGAACATACACTTCATCAAACTGGAGAGAATCCAGTATCGTTGCTTGCGCATTGCCTTGGGTTGCATGCACTCGACCCATACGATGAGTCTCGAAGTGCTGGCGGGCGTTCTTCCGCTAAAAATTCGATTTTGGGAACTCTCATATCGATTGCTCATCCGATGCGACATTCTGAACCCGTTGGTGATTGAAAACTTCGAGAGACTCGTCGAGCTTAATTCACAAACCCGATTTATGTCCTTGTACTTCGACTACATGGCACAGAGCATTAATTCTTCTACGTATACTCCCAACCGTGTTCGTTTCCCAGATACTTCTGATTCTACTGTATTCTTCGACACATCCATGAAGGAAGAGATTCGTGGAATCCCGGACCATATACGCCCTCAAGTGATCCCCAATATATTTTATAATAAATTCCGAGAAGTCGACTGTGACAAAATGTTCTACACTGACGGATCAAATCTCGATGGGTCCACTGGCTTCGGTATCTTCAACAATACTATCACCGCTTCATTCAAGCTCAATGATCCCGCTTCAGTTTACGTCGCAGAGTTAGCTGCAATTCAGTACACCCTTGGGATCATCGACACTCTGCCCACAGATAACTATTTCATCATTTCGGACAGCCTCAGCTCTATCGAGGCTCTTCGTGCGGTGAAGCCTAAAAAGCAATTCCCGTATTTTCTGGGGAAGATACAGGAGTCCTTGTGTACGTTATCTGAAAAATCTTATCAGATTACCTTTGTTTGGGTCCCCTCTCATTGTTCTATCCCGGGCAATGAAAAGGCCGACTCATTAGCAAAGGTGGGCGCATTAAATGGTGACATATACGAAAGACCAATCTGCTTCAACGAATTTTTTAGTATTTGTCGTCAGAGGACACTCAACAGTTGGCAAACCTCGTGGAGCAATGGTGAACTTGGACGATGGCTACATTCGATTATCCCAAAGGTATCAACGAAACCTTGGTTCAGGGGGATGGATGTGGGTCGGGATTTTATTCGTGTAATGTCCCGACTTATGTCCAACCACTACACCTTAGATGCACATTTGCGGCGTATTGGGCTTGCGGAGAGTAGTCTGTGCGCTTGTGACGAGGGCTATCATGACATCGAGCACGTTGTCTGGGTATGCGCCGGGTATTTGGACGCCAGGTCTCAGTTAAAGGATTCCCTTCGGGCCCGAGGTAGACCACCCAATGTCCCAGTCCGAGATATGCTGGCAAATCGTGATTTCCCCTATATGTCCCTTATTTATACTTTCATAAAAACGATAAATATCCCAATTTAGCCCCTCTCTTTTTATTTCTCGTTTTTAGAAGTTTCCTCTTGCCGTGTGGAACCGATAAGCTTCAGACTGCCACTATGTAACCGCCGTCGCCCTTATCACTACGGAATCTGAAGCGAGAGCGACTCGAGGTCCGAAGGATTCCCTTTGAAGGATTCCCCGCGGGTCCGAAGAATACCATCCGCCAATCCGACCTACTAGACTGAGGCGCAAATTTGTTTCGCTGATCTCCCGTTTGCCCGAAAGTTGCAAGTTTTGCTCTTCTCTACCGGTCACCATCTACGCCTTCTCTCCCCTGTCCTTGATACAACTACTTCTACACCGATTTTGGAAATGACCAAGCATAAGTATACGATAAAAAATCAAATTTGTATTCCGTATTCCTAGTTTTAAGATAGTTGTAATTTCTACTCTTTGTTAAAACTATTGTCCCCCATCTTGTAAATAGAATTGTATCCCTAGTTTTAAAACATCTGTGAAATTTTTCATAAATATTTGTTCCCCCTTTTGTGTACCAAACTATATTGTTAGTTTTAAGATAACTGTAAATATTTCCTAAAAAACTATTACTATTGAATTCCTTGTTTTAAAATTTTTCATAAAAAAAAATCTTTTGCCCCCTTCTTATATATAGAATTTTTTTTTCTAGTCTTAAGATAGCTGTAAACTTTTTCTCTTTTATAAAAAAAAATTTCAACATTGTAACCTCCTAGTTTTAAGATATTCAAAATGTAAAAACAAAAGAATTCGGCACCCCCAAGCTAACGCATTTGTGCCTATCAAATAAACGAAATGAATAAAAAAATAAAAAAAAGAATAGAGGCAGAGAGGGAGAGAGATGGGGGGGGGGGGGGGCGTGTGAGGAATGGCAAATGATGGTTAATGCAATGACATTATTTTTATAGGTATATTATTATGATATATTGATTTCTTACATTCTTATCATAAATAGTGTAAGTAGTAATTTTTGCGCCATAACCAGTATAACCTAAATCTTGCAAAAGAGCTAAATTTTCGCGAGATTTTTGGGCTTCGAACATACAGTTGCTTTCGGTAACGCCACGAGTATAATTATATGAGAAATCTTTTATCTCACTACTAGGTGAATTACTTGTTGATCTGTGTATTGATATACTATCCAACATTTACCTCATGCTTGAACGCAATGCCTAATCCAAGGGATAAATACTAGAACTCACTGTTTCTTTATCAACACATTATTTTGTCTTTGAAGTGAACTTATATATTGATTTTTGAAAAATGGTTAATTTAATATAAAGGTAATTCACAAAATGTTTTCAACATCGAATTTCTTGAATCACGTAGATGTGTGTTCATACCCCGATATTCAAAATCGGTTTAGTTTTGCCCCCAAAACACCAGTAAAGCAATACTCTGTATGAAACAATCTCATTTTTAGTTAGTGGAAATTGGTAAGCGAGGACTAAAAATACAAAATGTTTAATATCTCCGCCGCTCGTGCACGGATTTTGACAATCTATAGCTTGTTAGAAAGGTATTTCTACATCAGGATCATCTTTCTACTTATGTGCGGTTTGTGGGACAATATTGTATTGTTCGAAGGTTATTTGACAAAATCGCCCATATCTCAGAAAGTAAACAACATATCGAAAATCAAAAATAATAGTATCAAATGGCATCGTTAGGCCTTTCATTTGAAACAAGTTTCATTAAGATCGGTTCAGCCATTGCTGAGATAATTACATGACATTTTGTACATACATACATACACACACACAGGCATTGTCTCAATTTGTCGAGCTGAGTCGATTGGTATATGAGACTCGGCCCTCCGGGCCTCGGAAAAAGTTTTCAAAGTTTGAGCGAATCCTATACATTTCTTTTGTAAGAAATGTAAAAAAAGTTATATGTATTAAACGCCGAGATCCTGCAAAGTTTCTGAAGCAGAATTACAGCACAAGATTCCAGCTATCCAAAAAACATTTGAACTCTTCTAGACTTGTCCGATCCACAAATTCCAAGCGATTTGAAAATATTGAAATTTTTACTAATTTCAGGTACACCGAAATACTGTAGGACCAAATACTATGTTTGGAGAAATGTATGTCTATGAAAACCTACACAGTCGTCCCTACCCCTCTCCCTTTTTCATTGATCATTTGTTTATACAACTAGAAAAACAAATGTATTCACAAAGATCTCCTTGAAATTACTAGTTTTCGAAAGGATATAGAAAATTGATCTTTGCACTGGTAGGTCGATATATGCCAAATTGTTCCAAACTCTAGCTATTTTTATTTAATATTAAGGTATAATAACAGCAATAGCAGCAGAAAATAATATTGGCCAGGATTCGAACCCAGTTACTCCTATGTGCAGCGCAATAAATGATGCGAATTGGATACAACAAACACATCTCTTTGCCTTTCTCATATAAAGAAAGGCTATGCAATCACTGTAAAAATAGACTTTTTAACCGAGGCCCGGAGGGCCGAGTGTCATATACCATTCGATTCAGTTCGCCGAGATCGGCAAATGTCTCTGTGTGTGCATGTGTGTGTGTCATTTAAACTCACACAATTTTCTCACAGATGGCTGAACCGATTTTCACAAACTTATTTTCAAATGAAAGGTATAACACTCCGATAAGCTGCCATTGAATTTTTAGTTGATCCGACTTCCAATTCCGGAGTTACGGACTGAAGAGTGCGGTCACACAGCAAATTCCTATATAAACTAGTATCACTTTGATGTACAAAAAAAAAATTAAAATGGGTCCAACATTACTTTAATTTGCTGGTCTAGATCACTAATGATCATTCAAAGCAGCTTCGGCCACATTGGCCACCTATGACGGATCTTGAGGCCCCCGGGGAACTCGCCAAGTTCCTAAACTAGTATCACACCTATTTCCCAGCGAATTCTTGATCGATTTTTACAAACTTGATTTCAAATTTAAAATACAGTAATCCCATTAACTGCTATTAAATTTCATTCGGCTCTGACTTTTTGTTCCGCAGTTTCAGGTTGGTTGGTAAGGTTACACTGGAATTTCCTATATAAACCGTTACAATCGTAATACCTCAGAGGCCAAAAACTATTGAAATCGTCACCAAATTACATCCATTCGCAGGTCTAGATCACTGAATGGAAATCAAACATTCTTTGAATATATTGTCCATTATCGACAATTCCGGAAATCCCGGTGTCCGGGCGTATTCCACAATTTAAGTCACATCTATTCTTTGGTGATGACTGAACCGATTTTCTCAAACTATGTCTCAAATGGATGGTATAATATGCAGCTGGGTGTTGCATCGTTCACCCCTCTTCTCCTTACAATTTCACCTCACCCCTTCATCACCCCCCTCGGACCACCTTTACACCCGCATTCTCTTCATTGACCCCGCATACCGGAAGTGTATGTGTGTCATTTAAACTTTCACAATTTTCTCAGAAATGGCTGAACCAATTTACACAAACTTAGTTTGAAATGAAAGGTATAGCGCTCCCATAATCTGCTATTGGATTTTTAGTTCATCCGACTTTCAGTTCCAGAGTTACGGATTGAAGAGTGCGGTTACACAGCAAGTTCTCCTATAAACTGGTAACACTATGATGTCGAAATTATTAAAATGGGTACAACATTGTTTGGATTTGCAGGTCTAGATCACTTATGACCAATCAAAGTTGATTTGACCACATTGGCACCCTATGACGGTTCTTAATGCCTCTGGGAAACTCGCCTAGTCTCTAAGTTATTAGCACACCTAGATCCCTGGTGGCTAATCAAGAATTTTTTAAATTTATTGTCCACTATCGACGGTTCCGGGTATATACCAGAATCAGTTCTTCGGTGATGACTGAACCAATTTTCACTACGTTAGTCACAAATGCAAGATATAATATGGGGTTGGATTTTTCTCCTACCCTTGATCCCCTCCCCCATACCCTTCCAATCCCCCGGCCCTCTCGACAAAACGATTCGAGCCAATATATTCCGATTCAAATGGGATTTATTTTTTTAAGAATGTTAATACTGTTTATCCACTAATGTAATAAAGCATATAAACATTTATCGTCGGTGTGGTTTCAAAAAATGCAACAACGTCATGCGTGGTATTGATGAAATGAAATAACTTCGTGCAAGGTGTTCATTAATAATGCTGCATGTTCAATGTGACTGCGGTCGCGTCTTGTACGCTACCCTTTAATTTTTTCCCTTTTTTTATTAACGACTTCTAGTGAGTCAATCTTTTTCCTTTTTACATTTCTTATAAAAGAAATGTATAGAATTCGCTCAAACTTTCAAGATTTTTTCCGAGGCCCGGAGGGCCGAGTCTTATATACCAATCGACTCAGCTCGACGATTTGGGACAATGTATGTGTGTGTGTATGTAACAGACAAATTCTCATTCGTGTTTCTCAGCAATGGCTGAACCGATCTTATCCAAACCAAGTTTAAACGAAAGAACTAAAAAACAGTAAGAACGCTATTAATTTGTTTTTGATTCTGGTTTTTAGTTTCCAAGATATGAATGTTTGAATGCGTAAAAATGGCGTTTTTTTGAATTATCTGCCGAAATTGACAATACAGATTAACAATTCATATGTTAGACCGCTTTAACGAATACCTTTCGAACAAGCTATAGATTGTTGAAATCGGACTATTGTCAAAAAAGATATTTAACATTAAATGCGGACGAAAGATTTTTATCATCTCCCATTGCCAGAAATATGACCAAAAACATGTAATCTATTATTAACGCCAAAACGGCTTATTTTATGTCAATAGTATCTTCGGAGAATTTAATGGAGGCAATATGCTTTTTCTTTTGGTATAGTGCTTTTGCTGATTAATCCCCCTATGAGTGAGATATTTTCATAAATTTTCTTGGAATTCTCGAAATGATGCCTTCAGCAAATTTGTAGCTCTTACTTTTGCAAATAATTTTACTGAAGAATTCAAATATCTATTTTGAATACTTTAAAAGTTATGGCTTGTTGTTTGTGGATTACTCTTTCTCGCCTATTTATTGTTCAATATAGTAATAATCCATTGAAATAAGCCTAACATTATTTCGATAAAACGAATTTTGTATTTCATTTTTCTATCTACAACCGCTAGAAATAATCACCGAACGCTTCCAAGTTGTCTGGAAGGAACTTGATAACTTATCAGTGCAAAAATGTTCATTTGTGCGAACCTTCTGACTGCAATTTTTCTAACTTATAACCATCGGATCGATCTGAAACATATCGGAAAATGAAAAGCGAAATAAATAACTCCAAGCAACGGCGTAGCCAAGAGAAGGTTTTGGGGTTTAACATCATACAACCCCCCCCCCCACCCCACCACAACCAAAAAAAAAAAATAAATAATGGATTGAAGTTGAAAATTTATTGATGCAGACTGATTTGATTCAATATTACAATAACAATTATCTGATCCGTAGATTGATAACCTGTTGTTGTAAACATCATGAGGACTTTTGATAAATTGTCGGAATGGGGTCCTGATATGTTACTGATCTATTGGTCTTGATTTCACAGTTGTCTAATAGCATCAATATCAAATTCCTGCCTGAAAACATTCCAATAGAAAATTCCAGAGTTCAATCATAATCCTCAGATTTCTTTTCAAATTGAGGTCTTTATTTAATAGGAAGCGAAGTTAAAATTGATTTAATGTTTATGAAACATAGAACTGCTGACCAAAAAATGCATAACTTTCAACATTTGCTAAAAATGTTTTTGCCTTTCTCATTCACTCTAAAATTCGTCAATCTAATCCCGACCGGGAGGGCCGAGTGTCATATGCCAATCGACTCAGTTCGTCGAGATCGGAAAATGTCTGTGTGTATGTGTGCATAAAGAAAAAAAATGTGACCTCTGTTTCTCAGAGATGGCTGGACCGATTTGCACAAAATTAGTCTCAAATGAAAGGTACAACCTTCCCATCGGCTGCTATTGAATTTTTTTTTATTGATTGGACTTTCGGTTCCGAAATTACGAGTTGAAGAGTGCAATCACACAGCAAATACCCATATAAACTGAAATGAAAAATTTTCAAAATCAAATTTGTATTTTTGATGCCAAATGACTTTAAAATGCATGAAACATTGAGATGTTTGACAAAAATTGACTTTTTTGGACTTTGGTACCTTTTTGCCTTTATCATATCAATCACTTTAAAAATCGTCAATTTGTTTGTAACATTGTAACATTGTACATTGTAACATTGTAACAACAATGTAATAGTTTGAAGAAATGGTAATGGTAATGGTCATAGTTTGTAGAAATGAGAAAGGCACAATTGCACCGTTAGGTGGATTTAAACAGTTTCGAATATGGGGTCCCGTTTTAAAAATTTCAGTTGAGAAATTTTCCCAGGTTTGAAATGCGAATATCTTCCGTTCTACTGATCGAAATCTCAATATTTTTGCACTATCTGATCGGAAATTCGTGCACACGTATTTCGTATTAAATTTCGGAATTAGTGCGACTACTATAAATAAACCAAAACAAGGATTTTTAGAAAATCCTTCGAAAACAGCGAGGAAAATGCGCAATTTGCAAGCATATCTCACGCAGAGCCGTCAAAAAGGAGCATGTAAGCGTTATACGGGACGACATACGGGAATGTTATATATACAGGTCACGTGAGCTTGTTTTGTATCAGTGGGTGCTCGCTTACCACACGAGCAACATACTCGTCCGGACGGTACAATGAGCGGTATCATGTTTGCGTTCCCGTACCAAGCGTCATCGCAAGGTTCCTCGTGATAAAATCCAGGGAATCACCAAATCCGCCATTCGGCGTCTGGCTCGTCGTGGTGGTGTAAAATGCATCTCCGAATTAATCTACGAATGCTGATGGTGTGCAGGAAAATGTCATCCGAGATGCCGTGACCTACACTGAACACGCCAAGTGCAAAACCGCAATGAATGTCGTCTATACTCTGAAGCGGCAGGGACGTACTTTGTATGGATTTGGAAGTTGAAAAGATGGAACTCACTTGTATCATTATAAAAAGGCCCTTTTCAGGGCCACCATAATCCTTTCAAAGAATAAGTTTGCATTTTTTGTTTCATAGGCTGTTTCTCCCTGGAGAGCAATTTGGGTTAAATCCTAAATTATGATTTATTTCAGTACGCAAATTGCATTTATGGTCAGAAACAAACTGAAGTGAAGTGGAAAACATTTTTACTAGGCACATTCAAAAAAGGTTTCAATTCTCAAACATTTTACCAAGGTGCCGTATTACATTACTCTCTTTACCCTGAGTGTTCGACAATCTCTCGTATTGGAAACACAATGTCAATTTTGTTCTTTATCAAAAAATATGGGGTCGTCCTGAAAATAACGGTTTTTACAAGAGCATTTCTTTGGTAAGTCTCAGCGTTCGATTTATGCTTTCTTTTCGGCCTTCTTGGGAAGCAGTACGGCTTGGATATTTGGCAACACACCGCCCTGAGCAATTGTCACTCCGGACAGAAGTTTGTTCAACTTTTCGTTCTTACGAATCACCTGCTACTGAAGACGTGGGATTATTCGTCGTTTTGTTGTCACGGGCAGCATTTCCTTCCAATTTAAACACTTTAGCTGCTAGGTATTCCATTACAGCTACTGAGTAAACGGCACTCCGACGCGTTCAACACAATTTGCTTGTGTATCGACCAACGAAGGGCACATATTGAGGACAACAAAAAAAGGACGAGCTTACATTGTGCTGCAGTCAGGTATAAAAACTCAGCAAGCTGTTGCTCACGCTCAGTTCATTTGCAGCATCGTAACTGTACGTCGGTCGAAATGTGTGCTGTTTACTGCTGTCAAAAGAGTTGGTCAAGCACGCCGTCTCAAATCTCACTAAAGCTGTTACCATATACACCAGCTCCAAGTAAATTCCGAACAGTGCCCAAACAAAAGGCCCTTTTCAGGGCCATCAATTTATCGCCAAAGAATGAAATTGAAGTTTTGTTATTAGAAGCATCAGAAAGTGGCTTGTCAAGAGCGTTGGATGGTAAGTGAGCCACTTGTGAACAATACCGTCGCTTTCACGTAGAATGGCACAAAATCATAAGGTTTTTGGGATTAGTAGACATGTTAGTGTAATGATTCAATTTACAAAAATCAAACGTATTCTAACGTTTCTATATAGGTGCTTCGTTTCAAAATTTTCGGCCAAAATGTTGCCTGTTATTCTAAAAGTGAAAATCTGCTGTTGTACTGAATGAAAACCTTCGAATTTTGCGCTGATTGGAAATAGTTGTGACTAATTCTGTAGAATGTACAATTACTGAAAATAACGGATTTTGTGAAAGCAGTGGTTGGTCCGTACAATTCGATTCCAAGCGAGCCAGACTAATTTTCGTTGGAAGGTCCACCTCTGACAATAGAAGTAAACTATTTTATTTTGAATTCAACTACAACTTCCTTTAAAACAGCACAGCTAAAAAACTTTTGGGGAAAACGCGCAAACCTAAATGTTCCACTTTAATGGAAACTAGTGTCCCCGCCGCACAGCATCATCAAGATTGATAGTAATTCAAGCCGAAAGGAAAGGGGGAGGGAGATTGTAAGGCAATGGAAAACGAAAATTGCATTTATATCTTACTGGAATATAATTGGCTGGTCCTGAAAAGAATTTGTTGGTTTGTGGTTTATTTTGGGCCACAATTTAGGCCCACTCGATTTCAGATAGCTGTGAGTTTCTCGCAGGGCGACAGTTTCTGTTCGGTAGCGATGAGGCTTCTTAACGCCAACCGTGACTGGGGCACTTTTACACGGCCTTCGTTGCTTACTGCTTGCGGGGAGGCTTTCCTCCGGTGGACTTACGAGCGGTCTGTTTGGTACGGGCCATGTAGCAAAAAATGCTGATCTGCTACTTCTAATTCCAAAAATACTCCTAATAAACTATGTATGTGCAAAAGACGACAAAATCGCAAAGAAATTGCTGTTCCAACATAGAATTTCCTGTCGGGAAATGGTTTTTTGGCGGGTAAATTTGTTCGATAGAAATGCAGTTCGTCGATTGGCCCATTCATATTCGCAATTTCAGTTTTGTTCATAATCAAAAATGTGTGATCGTTCTGAAAAGGACAGTTTTTACAGCAATATGCATTACATTTGCGAGTTTCAGCGATCGATTTATGCTTTCTTTTCGGTCTTCTTGGGCAGCACTACTGATTGGATGTTTTGCAACACACCACCTTGAGCAATTGTCACTTGTTTGTTCAACTTTTCTATGTTACGAATCGCCAGTTGTTGAAGACGTGGGATAATTCGTCTTTTTGTTGTCACGGGCAGCATTTCCTTCCAATTTCAACACTTTAACAGCAAGGTATTCCATTACAGCTACTAAATAAACGGCACTCCGACGCGCTCAACAAAATTTGCTTGTGTATCGACCAACGAAGGGGAGGAGCTACGAAGAACACATATTGAGGACAACACAAAAAAGGACGAATTTACAATGTGCTATAGTCAGGTATAAAAGTTTAGCATGCTGCTGCTCAATATCAGTTTGTTTGTATCGTCGTAGCATATACGTCGATCCAAATTTTTCCGAACATTGTTAAAGGATAAAAGAAGAAGCGGCCGTCCGTTTGTAGCTGTCAGAAAAGTTCACCAAGCACGCCGTCTCAGATGGCACAAAACACTAGCCAACTAAACTCCGAATTTCGAATACTGCCCAAACAAAAGGCCCTTTTAAGGGCCATCATTTATCAACAAAGAATCGAATTGAAGTTTTGTTATTACAAGCATCAGAAAGTGGCTTGCCAAGAGCGTTGGATGGTAAGTGAGCCCCTTGTGAACAATATCGTTGGCATGTTGTAGAATGACACGAAATAAAAAGTTATCATTTGTGTGATTTGTTAACAGTTTCGGGTAATGATTCAATTTACAATAACATTCATTAAATGCTCTTTTTGTGATTACCATATAGATGAATATGTCCGAATATTTTAGATTTCGATGTACATGTATCGATATTTCAGTATTTCCATTAGAAATAACGAAATATCTGCTTTATCTGAATAACTAGAGGGCGTGATTTAATTTTGTAAAGATTCGGGGAGATTAATTTGAGTTATTTTTTGTGGTAGTAGAGTTGGGCATTTTCAATGAGCTAAATGCTTCGGGGAGCAATTTGGTGGATGGAGGGGGGGGGGGTAAGGGGTGATACTTCTGGGTATAAGAGACAGGGGAGGGAGGGCGGACAAAGATGGCAGGGAAGAAAGTTATTAACTTTCAGTTTCATGCATCGGGCGATCAACGGCATAGGATATAGACTTGGGTGGCCTTCATCAAGAAGAATTATGTACAGGGAGGCCGGGTGTTTTTCCTCGAGTCGGCAGGGGTTTCTCTAGACGGCTCAGCTGCGGATCGGAAAGAGTTCGAGTTGCGCGTGTGATGTTCTGTGTTTGTTGGCTCGTTCGCCAGAGATGTTTTGTGTCGCCTTGGAGTCCCACCAAACTTTCGTGGGTGTACGGTACAGGTGGAAGAGAGCGTTTCTGAGAATGATAGGAAATAAGAAGGGGCAGTTAAATTTTTATATTGATTGTTTTTACGAAGGTGTACATAAGGGACATATAGAGGACATCGCGGCTTGCCAGCACATCTCGAACCGGGACGTTGGGCGGGTTCCTCGGGCCCGGAGGGTATCCATAAGCCGAGACCTGGCGAAACTGTACTCGGTGCACGCCCAGACAATGTGCTCGATATCGTAATAGCCGTCGCTATAAGCGCAGATACCACTTTCCACGAGCCCAAAACGCCGGAGATGTGCATCCAGCGTATAATGGTTTGCCATAAGTCGGCACATCACACGAATGAAGTCACGACCCACATCCATCCCCTTGAACCAAAGTTTCGTCGATTCCTTAAGGACTATCGAATGTAGCCACCTTCCTAGCTCCCCATTGCTCCACGAGGTTAGCCAAATTTCGAGGGTTCTCTGATGAGTAAAACTGAAAAATTCGTGGAAGCAAATTGGTCTTTCAAAAACGTCACCTTCTAGAGCACCCGCCTTAGCTAAGAAGTCCGCCTTCTCATTGCCCGGAATAGAGCAATGAGAAGGGACCCACACCAAAGTAATCTGGAAAGACTTGTCAGATAAAGCATTCTGTACCTCCCTTATTTTCCCCAAAAATACAAGGAGTGCTTTCCATGTTTCATCGAGCGAATAGCGTCAATAGAACTCAGACTATCCGAGACGATGAAGTAATGGTGTGCGGGTAATGTGTCAATGACTCCAAGGGTATACTGAATAGCAGCTAATTCTGCGGCGTGAACTTTTGATTGAAAATACCGAAGCCAGTGGACCTTCGAGGTTTGATCCGTCAGTATAAAACATCTAAGAACAGTCGACTTCTCGGAATTTATCATAAAAAATATTTGGAACCACTTGTGGGCGTATGTGGTCCGGAATTCCACAAACCTCGTCTTTCATGGATGTGTCGAAGAAAACAGTAGATTCAGAAGCATTTGTGAAATGCACACGGTTGGGATTGTAAGAAGAAGGATTAATATTTTGCGCCATGTAGTCAAAGTACAGGGACATAAAACGGGTCTGAGAATTGAGCTCAACAAGCCTTTCGAAATTTTCAATCACCACCGAGTTCAAGTTATTGCATCGAATAAGCAATCGATATGAGAGATCCTAAAATCGATTTTTCAGCGGGAGAACGCCCGACAGAACTTCGAGACTCATCGTATGGGTCGAGTGCATGCACCCTAAGGCGATACACACACACACACAAGGATACTGAATTCTTTCGAGTTTGATGAAATGTATGTTCGCGGCGGAGCAAAAGTAGAAGCATCCGTATTCCATCACCGACAGTATCGTTGTTTGATACAACCTAATTAGGTCTCCTGGGTGACCACCCCACCATGTTCCGGTTATTGTACGAAGAAAGTTGATCCTTCGTTGGCATTTCTGTTTCAGATACCGAATATGGCATCCCCAAGTACCTTTCGAGTCGAACCAGACCCCTAGATATTTTACTGTTAAGACTTGAGCGATGGTTTGACCCATTCATAGAAGCTGTAGTTGTGCTAGTTCACGCTTCTTTGAAAATACAACTACCTCAGTTTTCTCCGTGGAGAATTCGATACCCAGCTTAATAGCCCAAGCAGACGAATTGTCCAAGGTATTCTGTAATGGTCCTTGTAGATCAACAGCTTTGGGTCGCGTTACAGAAACCACGCCATCGTCTGCAAGTTGCCTTAACGTGCAGGAATTGTCAAGACATTCATCAGTGTCGTTGACGTAGAAATTGTATAACAGGGGGCTTAGACATGAGCTTTGGAGAAGGCCCATGTAGCTAAATCGTGATGTCGATAAGTCACCATGCGAAAAACGCATGTGCTTTTCCGACAACCAGTTTAGTAAAAAGTTATTTAAAGTCGCTGAAAGACCATGCTGGTTCAGCTTCTCTGAAAGAATGTTGATCGAAACTGAAAAAAGCCCCCCTTATAGCTAGGAACACTGATACCATCTTCTCTTTGCTAGCATAGGCCATTTGAATTTCGGTTGAGAGCAACGCAAGACAGTCATTCGTCCCTTTGCCTTTGCGAAAGCCAAATTGTATATCTGACAGTAAGCCATTTGCTTCGACCTAATTGTCGAGGTGGAATAGGATAATTTTCTGGAACAACTTCCGGATACAGGATAGCATTGCGATCGGTTGATACGAATTGTGGTCGGAGGCTGGTTTTTCTGGTTTTTGGATGGCTATGACCTTCACTTGCCTCCAATCGTGTGGGACAATGTTAGCCTCAAGAAACTTATTAAATAAGTTCAACAAGCGTCTCTTGGCAGAGTCTGGCAGATTCTTCAGCAAGTTGAATTTGATTCTGTCTGGCCCTGGAGCTTTATTGTTACACGACAAGAGAGCAAGCGAGAACTCCACCATCGAAAAAGGTGTTTTGTTCGCGTTATCGATTATTGTTACACGACAAGAGAGCAAGTGAGAACTCCACCATTGAAAAAAGTGTTTCGTTCGCGTTATCGTGAGGTGGCGCGTCGCGGTAGATCTTCTGTGCCGGGGCGGAATCCGGACAAACCTTCTTGGCGAAATCGAATATCCAACGGTTTGAATATTCCACGCTCTCATTAGTGTGACCGTGAAAGGTAAACTGAAGATCGGCTGGTCGGTTGAGCATGAGCAATGAGCATACTCCAGCCGCCTTCAGTGGATAGGTGCTATCGGTGCCTTGAGTCCGGCAATAAATCTTACGAATGTAAGCGCACAGACAGGAGCAAACTATGTCGTCGCTGCGGCAAGGAGCAGGGCTGCACTAAGGCGCATAAATGCCTTATCTGCACCGCTAAGAAGCAAGCCCGTAATCATGCTGTGGGTGCACCTTCGTGTCCCTTCGGTGAGGCAAATAAGAAGAAGCCGTGAATGTTATACAGCTAAATCTTAACCATTGTGCAGCAGCCCAACAGCTGCTGTGGCAGTCGGTCTCGGAGTCGAGGACGGATGTCGCCCTCCTATCAGACCCGCACAACATCCCTGCCGGCAATTGGGTGTCGGACAGGCCTGGGATGGTGGCAATCTGTACAAAGGGACGGTTCCCGGTTCAAGAGGTAATACACTCCTCCGCCGAGGGTGTTGCGATTGCCAAGATCAATGGTGTGTTCTATTGTAGCTGCTACGCTCCACCAAGGTGGACCATAGAACAGTTCAACCAGATGATCGACAGGCTCTCATCAGACCTAGTGGGCCGGCAAATGGATGCGCTTGCGAAACTCGATACTGTGCTAGCTAACAATAGCTCCGCTAGCACATTCCGTAGAAACGGGGTGGAGGCATGGATTGACGTAACATTTGCTAGCCCGAGTCTGGTTCCAGGCATGGAATGGAGGGTAGACGAAGGCTACACCCATAGCGATCATCTAGCAATCCGCTTTAAGATCAACTATGGTGTGCAGCATCCGAGGGCGGGAGATCCCTGTCAGGTACGCGGGTGGAAGTCCAATCACTTCGACAGCGAAGTTTTCACCGCGGCCATGGGATTGGAGGCCAACACCGACAGTCTAAGCGGGGATGCGCTGGTAGCCGTTCTACCACGCGCGTGCGACGCCACTATGCCGAGAAAAACCCTGCCAAGAAACGGCAGATGCCCGGTATACTGGTGGAGTGCTGAGATTGCAGCTTTACGATCAGCCTGCAAAGAGCCCGAACCGAGGATGCAAGAGAGAACCGCCGCGAAATGTTTCGAACTGTGAAATTGGCCCTTAACAAGGCCATTAAAAGCAGCAAGAGAGCGTGTTTCGACAACCTGTGTGAGAGTGCCAACGCGAATCCGTGGGGTGACGCTTACAGGATCGTGATGGTCAAGACCAAAGGGGGCTCATCACCCCCAGAACGGCCTCCGGACCGGTTGGCGACGATTATCGAAGTACTCTTCCCGTCTCGAGCCACAAGCCCCTGGCCACCTGCACTACGAGAGAGTGCGGGCACGGCCGTAATGGTGGCTCCGGTGACGAATGAAGAACTACTCGCAGTGGCTAAATCTCTAGCAATGAACATAGCTCCGGGGCCGGATGGAGTTCCAAACAACGCTCTCAAGGCAGCGATCGTAGCGAACCCGAACATGTTCAGGCTAGCTATGCAGAGATGCTTTGACGAGTGCCGTTTCCCCGATAGATGAAAAAGGCAGAAATTGGTGCTGTTGCCGAAGCGCGAGAAGCCGCCAGGTGACCCATCGGCGTACAGACCAATCTGTCTGATCGACACGACTGGCAAATTGCTTGAGAGGATTATCCTCAACAGGCTAATCCCGTACGCGGAAGGTACGGACGGCCTGTCAAGCAACAAGTTTGGCTTTTGGAAGTGTAAGTCCACAGTGGACGTTATCAGCTCAGTGATAAAGACTGCCGAGATAGCGATCCAACGAAAAAGGCGAGGCATTCGATACTGTGCGTTATTGACACTTGACGTGAAGAACGCATTCAACACCGCAAGTTGGGATGCCATCGCGCTCTCGTTACACCGGCTAAGCCTACCGGTGGGTCTGTACCGGATTCTGGAAAGCTACTTCCAGAACCGCGTGCTGCTATACGAGACCGATGCCGGTCGGAAAAGGGTTCCGATTACCGCCGGAGTCCCGCTGGGCTCGATCCTAGGCCCGGTGCTATGGAACCTCATGTATGACGGCGTTCTGAGACTGAAGTTTCCTCCTGGGGTCAAGATCGTCGGTTTTGCCGACGACGAACCTTGGAGATCTACGGAGAGTCAATCACTGAGGTAGAACTAACTGCAGTCCCGCAGGGCTCGATCCTAGGCCCGGTGCTATGGAACCTCATGTATGACGGGGTTCTGAGACTGAAGTTCCCTCCTGGGGTCAAGATCGTCGGTTTTGCCGACGTCGAACCTTGGAGGTCTACGGGGAGTCAATCCCTGAAGTAGAACTAACCGCAGAACACGCGATCAACACGGGAGAGGAATGGATGAGCGCGAGAGGCCTGGAGCTCGCTCATCATAAGACGGAGGTAGTTATCGTCAACAACCGCAAGTCGGCACAACATGCAGTTATCCATGTGGGAGAAGTTGCAATCACTTCACAGCGGAGTCTGAAGTCTCTCGGAGTCATTATAGACGACAAGCTGACCTTCGGCAGCCATGTCGACTATACATGCCAGAGAGCGTCGACTGCTGTTGCGGCACTATCGAGGATGATGTCTAACAGCTCAAAGGTGTGCGCCAGTAGACGTAGGTTACTGGCAGGCGTTGCCTTATCTATCCTCAGGTACGGCAGCCCGTCATGGTCAAGAGCACTGAGGGTAACCAGTTACCTACAGAAACTGGAGAGCACCAACCGCGTGATGTGCCTCAGAGTGATATCTGCCTACCGCACGGTATCACACGATGCATCCTGCGTGATAGCGAGCATGATGCCAGTCGAGCTGGTCATTCGGGAAGATGAGGAGTGTTTCGAGCTACGTGGAAATAGAGGAGCCCGCGAGCGCACCAGGGTGACCTCAGTCACCAGATAGCAGCGTGAGTGGGATTACTCCTCGAAAGGTAGGTGGACCCACCGGCTGATACCTAAGATATGGGTGGGAAGACCCCATGGGGAAGTTCACTTCCATCTGACACAATTCCTGTCAGGCCATGGGTGTTTCCGACAGTACCTCCACAGCTTCGGGCAAGCGGAGGTCCCAGCCTTCCCGGACTGCCCAGGTGTAGACGAAACTGCCGAATACATACTGTTCGTATGTCATCGGTTCGACGTCGAAAAAAGAGCAATGCTTGACGTCTGTGGCTGGGACACAACCCCTGATACCCTTATTCAGCGGATGTGTCAATCGGTGGAGAAGTGGAACGCAGTCTCGACTGCTACCACCCAGATTGCCTGTAGGCTTCAGGTAATTTGGCGGACCGAGCAACAGACGACGGGCACGGCTAATTAGTGATTGGTTAGTTGGAGTGAAAAAGGCCGAGCGCAAAAAAGTGAGTGAATGGTCTGTCCATGCTGAGGCAGGTTTGGCGCAGCGACTGGCAACCGCGTAAGGGGTAAACTCAGCCACCCCGAAGCAAGACAGAAGAGCGAGTGTATAGGCGTATATGTGGACTGCCTCATGCCAAGACGGGAGGGTCGTAGCATAGTATGTTGGGACTTAGCTATCGATGCCTCATGGCGTGGTAGAGGAGTGAAAGGGTGAGCATCCAAGTCAGTCTCACACGGTATATTAAGGGTGAGCACAAAAGTCAGCCTCACATGGTATGGTAAAAACCAGGGATGCCAAAGGTACTGGTAAACTACATTTTTTTCGGTATATGTACATTTGCACAAGCCGTGTAGCCCGCCAGAGCGACGCATCACTACAGCTCTTGCCAGAACGGTAGCCAAACCGAGTACATTTTCTCGTAGAGCAGTAGAATACCTTTTTTTTGCTGCTGTACTCCGACTGCTCGGTGAGAGTGTGGCGTAGTAAAGTTTGTTCTCTCGCTTTGTACACTTTTCTCTGCGTAGTAAAGGGAGAGGACCGTACACGAAAGCGTTGATGCCGGTCGTGGCGTAAACGAACCGCATTTTTTGTCGACGTTCGTGATTGAAAATATTGAATAGATTAAAAATATTAAAAAGTGTAAAATAAGGAAAGAGAAGCTGTACCGCTCGCGTCTGGTGGCTGTACTGGGGGCAGTATTTCTTTGTCATGTTACTGCTTTGCTTACAGACTACCGTACAGCGCTGGGCGTCCTGCAATAGCGAACAACAGCAGCGTCAAAAGAGAAATGAGAATGTACGTAGAAAAATCACAGCCGCAGAAAAGGTAGGCATTTTGCATCCTTGGTAAAGACTAGCACAAAAGTAAGCCTAGCAAGGAATGAGAAAGGTGAGCACACAAGTCAGCCTCGCATGGTATGTCAGAAGTGGGGCCTAAGAAAAATGTCCCACATGGGATGCCAGGGGGAGCTACAGGTGTATAATAGAGTGGCACGATCGAGAGTGAACCACGTGATAGGGTGAGCATCCAAGTCAGCCTCACATGGTATGGTAGAGGCGAGCACAAAAGTAAGCCTAGCAAGGAATGAAAAAGGTGAGCACACAAGTCAGCCTCGTAAGGAACGAAAAAGTGAGCCCAGTAGTCAGCCTCATGTGGAGTGTTAGAGAGCGAATCAAGGTGCGATAGAGTGAGCACCCAAGTAAGCCTCATACAGCACGTATGAACGCGTGAGTGAGAGTGAATGAGTACATCAAATACAGCCATCCCCCCAGAAGTAATACCGAGAGGTAGTCCCTGGGGGGAACTATGGCGCAGCCCAATGAAGTTTAATGGGTATTAATGGCAGCGTCCCCATTCGAGCTCGACTCGTCCCCAGTACACCCCGTGTGGTAGCTTGGACACCTACTAATAGCACGTGTACTGGGTTAGTACGTAAATGTCTTCTCCATTGTTAAAAAAACGCTCTCATTAGTACTGTTTCGGTTTCGCATACGTCGGGCTGTTCCTCAAAGAGTGCTCATCGATGTTTCTCTCGTTAATCCGTCGACGAACCGGCACCAATAACCGCGTTTCTTGGCTTTCATCAAACTCTTCATTCGCTTGTATAACGTCGCGTACTGTCGAAAACTAGCGGGTAACCCGTTGTTCCGTGTACACGTCAGAGCACTCTTTATCCCACCAGGGATTGGGAGAACGATTTTGTATGTTCGCTTCGAGTACTGGCTTAATCTGAGCTTGATTCGCGCTGTCGAGAATCAAGTCAGCCAAAAAGCTGTACTCTTCCTCCGGAGGAAGTTGTTGGGTAGATTCGATGTTGTCGGATATCGCGGCCGCAACTACTACTGAGTGCAAACGCTTGCACTCTAGTATTTTCACTGGCTGAAATAAGCGGTCTCTAAAACGGCCAACCCCGTACTCCAGCAGATTCTCGCATGTCAAACTCTCATCGGAGACAACGCCTTCAGACTGTACTTTTACAGCTGGAATATACACATAGTAGTCCTTCGTAAAGTACTCACAGCAAGCAATATCGTTTGCCTGCTTTGAATTAGCCAACACGACCCTGACCCTGTCTGAGCGGACCTTTCTTATTTCGGTCACAGCCGAGAACCGGTCCGTCAGGTCTTTTGAAATCAGTAATAGATTCAGCGATTTTGTTTTGGGCCGAAAGAAGACCACAAAGGGACCGGTCGAGAGCTCTGGATATTGTTTGGGTCGGAGGAGAGCCTTGGGAGTCGATTCGACCGCCATTTGGCCGTCCGGGGAGGGAGCCATCGACACCGTCGATGCACGAGGTTGGCAGCCGCGCAGACTGGAGTAAACCGTTTACGGTTTACGGTCAAAAGAGGTAGATTTTACTTATCTGTAAATTTGTTTCCCACGACGCACCAGTCCAGCTTATATAGCTGGCTATTGTTCAATCCTAACTATGCGAACAAAAGGCTGAGGAATGCGGTTTAACGGTTAACACACGCACAAAAGAATAAAAAAGTCTAAAACCTCAAGAGGTAGAGAATGTGCAAGATAATCTTGAACGCGGATTAGTACGATTCTTTATCTAACACTGACGGACTGGAAAAAAAAAAACACTTGCTTCTCGTTAGACCGCTCGTAAAGGGAAAATGTACTTTTGCATATAAAATATTTAAAATAATCCATAAAGAATTGTAAAACGATCCATAAAAAAGTTGTCCATGTTCCATAAAACAAAACTGAAAATCCATAAAACAGTGTGAATGATCCATAAAAAGGGATGATTTGATCCATAGATTATGTAAAATTGAACCATAAAATGGTCGCAAAAGAGCACTAAAATAGTAATAAAAGAGCAATTAAAATCAGCCAATGCCCCATAAAAATATTGGAAATGTTCCATAAAATGATACATTTTGCGCCATAAATTAACTGACATTGATCCATAGAATATTAACAATGTACATTAAAACACGTCGATATATTCCATAATATCGACAAAAATGTTACACGGTATTACAAAATGGAGCAATAAAATGTCAGATAAAGTTCCATAAATTTGATGAAAATGTTTGCCAAATAATTTTTCTTTGTCCATAGAAGATGTAAAAATGAGCATTAGAAATGATTCATATATCGAACATTTTTGTCGATATTATGGAACATATCGACGTGTTTTATTGTGCATTGTTAATATTCTATGGATCAATGTCAGTTAATTTATGGCGCAAAATGTATCATTTTATGGAACATTTCCAATATTTTTATGGGGCATTGGTTGAATTTAATTGCTCTTTTATTACTATTTTAGTGTTCTTTTGCGACCATTTTTTGGTTCAATTTTACATAATCTATGGATCAAATCACCCCTTTTTATGGATCATTCACACTGTTTTATGGATTTTCAGTTTTGTTTTATGGAACATGGACAACTTTTTTATGGATCGTTTTTCAATTTTCTATGGATCATTTTTGTTGTTTTAGCGGCGCAAACTTAGGGCTGCCGCTCGTAAACGAATGAGCATTTCATTTTTGCAATTTTTGCATAATTCTGTTTAAATTCCTTGGTTATTATAAATTTCCATAGAAACATGATAAAATTGCTAGCCAGTGGGACCAATCGCAGTAGTCTAGCAATTTTGATTGATTTTTCATAACGAATTTAGGATCACTTATTCCTTAACTGCGCGGAAATATGTACCTTCACGGTACATCGCAAAGATAGAACGAAACGCATACGATTCATAAATGTTAACTCTTAGACTACATAATAGTGATATTTTCATGATCGAAAATTACTTAATATCCTATTTATACAAATTTGAGAAAAATAACGAAAACTTACTTTTGCTCATTTTTTATAATGTGTTTACCGTAAATACTCAACCACTCATTTAACGTAGTTGGCGTGTATTGGAGGGTTTGTGGGCACGATATAACTATAACAAATGCATTGTTGTTTTATCCATAACGGTATTGTTTCGCTAGTAATGGACACTGTTTCAACTCTCCTCTGTTTCAAATCTCCTCAGTTTCCCCTACTACTGTTAGTTAGGTTAGTAAAAAAACAACTTATTTTTTCGATATAAACTGCTTTAAAGCTTTCTTTCCATTTTTTTTAATTGACTGTTATAAAATGGGTCATTTAGAACCATTTCCATAAACAATCAATCCATTTTTCAAGAAAGCCGCGATTCGGAACATTAACCAATAAAAGCTATACAACTTCTATGTGCCGTTATCGAGCACTCAGTCGAGATAGAAGTCTTTTGTTGTCGGTCCGTACACTCTATAGCGACAAATAGTGCTAATCCGCGTTCAAGGTTATTTCGCACACTCTACGCCTAGTCGAGGTTTCAGTATTTTTCCCTTCTTTTGTGTTTCTGTTTCTGAGTACCGTGAGCCGGTCAGTGACAAGTGAAGCAGTGTTCTTCTAGTAAGCCGTCTGGATACCGTTACCTAGACAAGCTAAGTATTAGTTAACGCTTCCCCTTCTTGGTTGTCTTAATATCGTGCACTGGGCAATAGGCCTGAGCAAAAATGACTTCCCCTGACGGCGGTTCATCTCAAGGTGAGATGGACGTCGAAACAAAATCGGCTCCCCGACTCAAAGTATATCCGAGCTCGGCCACCGGGCCATTTGTGATCTTCTTTCGGACCAAAGAAAAAAAGTGTTTGAATCTGTTGCAGATTTCTCGGGTTCTGGCGGATCGGTATTCGGCCGTGACAGAGATATCGAAAATTCGCCCTGATAAGCCTCGGGTGATTGTTAACAGTTTGACTCAGGCAAACGAAATTGCTGGCTACGGGCTCTTTACGAAGGAGTACAGGATGTATATTCCAGCTAACAGGGTTGAAGTCAGTGGGGTTGTTTCCGATTCGAGTCTGAATTGCGAGGACCTGCTAAAATATAGGACTGGCTGTTTCAAAGACCCCATGCTTAAACCAGTGAAGATTCTGGAGTGCAAACGTTTTCAGCATCAGTCGCAGCTGACGGGAAGAAAATATATCTCAACTCAGGATCTTATCGGGTGACCTTCGCCGGTTCTGCTCTACCCAAATACCTCCTCTTTGACAAGGTTCGTCTACCTGTTCGCCTCTTTGTGTCGCGGGTCATGAACTGTACTAATTGCGAACAATTGGGACACACAGGCTCCCATTGTAGCAATAAAGCCCGTTGTGGGAAATGCGGTGGGAATCATGCGGATGATTCCTGTGGAAGAGATGTCGAAAAGTGTGGGGAAACCCACATGATCTCTCTTCATGTCCCGCGTACAAACAGCGCGAGGAGAATCTTAAGCGTTCCCTTAAGGGACGCTCTAAGCGATCTTGTGCAGAAATGCTTAAGATAGCAACGCCACCTGTCTCTACGAACATCTATACAAACTTGTCAATTGATGAAGGCGACCTTGATGAACCCCAGGAGGGAACATCTTCTGCTGTGCCTAGAATCAATAGAAAAAGGAGGATCATTTCATCTCCTCAGTAACCTGAGCTCAGAAAAGGAGTTCCCAGCACTTCCAGGAACATCAAAAACCCCAAGTGTTCCCATATATCAGCCAGAGAGAGAAAACAGCGCTGGCTTAATAAATTTCTCTGACATTGTGGACCGCATTCTTACAGCTTTCAATATTTCTGACCCCCTTAAAAGCATCTTGATAAGCTTTCTCCCCGCAGTAAAAATTTTCTTGATGCAGTTCACTGCGAAAGGGCCCCTCCTTTCAGCGATTGTATCCTTCGATGGCTAATTCATCGAACGAGCTCAAGGATTTGATCACTGTTCTACAGTGGAATTGTAGAAGCATTATCCCGAAAATCGATTCCTTTAAAATCTTACTAAATAACTTGAAATGCGACGCTTTTGCCCTATGCGAGACATGGCTTACTTCAGAAATAGACCTACACTTCCATAATTTTAACATTATTCCCTTGGATCGAGAAGACTCTTACGGAGGAGTACTTTTGGGGATCAAAAAATGCTATTCTTTCAACCGAATCGACCTCCCCTCGACACCAGGTATTGAAGTTGTCGCTTGCCAAACAAGAATAAAAGGCAAAGACCTCTGCATTGCTTCCACCTACATTCCCCCTAGAGTCTCAGTCAGCCACCGACGGCTTTACGATATTGTGGAACTCCTCCCCGCACCGAGGCTAGTTTTAGGTGATTTCAACTCCCACGGTACGGCATAGGGTTGCCTTCATGACGATAATTGATCTACCCTACTCCATGAGCTTTGCGACAACTTCAATATGACCATTTTGAATACGGGTGAAATGACACGGATTCCTACCCCTCCAGCGCGTCCGAGCGCCTTAGACCTAACGGTTCAGGGCCACCGAATACAATCAATGTTTCGTATATCCTCACACGAAATATTGATTGGAAGAGCTACGCGTCCGCGATATCTGAAAAAGTAGTATCGACACAAGAACTTCCTCCGGAGGCAGAATACGGGTTCCTGGCTGGCTTCATTCTCGATACCGCGATTCAAGCTCAGACTAAACGCGTACCAGACGCGAAGTCACGCGGGCGTCCTCCCAATCCATGGTGCTCAAACTTGTAGAAGCGGAGAAGGCCGCTGCGTATAAGACCTTCCGGGACAACGGGCTGCTAGCTAGCTACCGACAGTACGCAATGGCGGAAACGCGCATGAAGAGTTTGATAAAAGCTGAAAAAGCTACTGGCGCCGGTTCGTCGACGGACTAACGAGAGAAACATCGATGAGCACTCTTTGGAGTACGGCCCGGCGCTTACGAAACCGAAACAGTACTAACGAGAGCGTGGAATATTCAAACCGTTGGATATTCGATTTCGCTAAAAAGGTTTGTCCGGATTCCGCATCGGCACAGAAGACCTACCCCGCCGCGTCCCCTCACGATAACGCGAAAGAAATACCGTTTTCGATGGTGGAGTTCTCATTTGCTCTCTTATCATGTAAAAATAAAGCTCCAGCGCCAGACAGAATCAATTTTAACTTGTTAAAGAATCTGCCAGACTCTGCCAAGAGACGCTTGTTGAATTTATTTAATAAGTTTCTTGAGGGTAATATTTTCCCTCATGACAGGAGGCAAGTGAAGGTCATCGCCATTCAAAAACCAGGAAAGCCAGCCTCCGACCACAACTCGTATCGACCGATTGCGATGCTATCCAGTATTCGAAAGTTGTTCCAGAAAATGATCTTGTTTCGCCTCGATAATTGGATTGAAGCAAATGGCTTACTGTCAGATACACAATTTGATTTCCGCAAAGCGACGAACGATTGCCTTGCGTTGCTCTCAACAGAAATCAAATGGCCTATGCTAGAAAAGAGCAGATGGCATCAGTTTTCCTAGATATAAAGGGGCTTTTGATTCAGTTTCTATCAAAATTCTTTTTAAGAAGCTGCACCAGCATGGTCTTTTACCGACTCTAAACAATTTTTTGCTAAACTTGTTGTCTGAAAAACATATGCATTTTTCACATGGTGATTTATCGACACCACGATTTAGCTACATGGGCATTCTCCAGGGCTCATGTCTAAGCCCTCTTCTCTATAACTTTTACGTGTATGACATTGACGAATGTCTTGTCAATTCCTGCACGCTTAAGCAGCTTGCAGATGACGGTGTGGTCTCTATTACAGGACCCAAAGCCGTCATCTACAAGGACCATTGCAAGATACCTTGGATAATTTGTCTGCTTGGGCCCTCCAGCTGGGTATCTCCATGGAGAAAACTGAGCTAGTCGTATTTTCATGGAAGCGTGTACCAGTGCAACTACAGCTTCAATTAATGGGTCAAACTATTGCTCAGGTTTCAACTTTCAAATATCTCGGGGTCTAGTTCGACTCTAAAGGTACCTGGGGATGTCACATTAGGTATCTGAAACAGAAATGCCAACAAAGGATCAACTTTCTCCATACAATAACCAGAACATGGTGGGGTGCCCACCCAGGAGACCTGATCAGGCTGCATCAAACAACGATATTGTCGGTGATGGAGTACGGGAGTTTCTGTTTCCGCTCCGCTGCGAACATACATTTCATCAAACTAGAGCGAATTCAATATTGTTGTTTGTGTATTGCTTTGGGTTGCATGCACTCGATACATACGATGAGTTTAGAGGTGCTGGCGGGCGTTCTTCCGCTGAAAAATCGATTTTGGGACCTCTCATATCGATTGCTCATCCGATGCGATATCTTGAACCCGTTAGTAATTGCAAATTTCGAAAGGCTTGTCGAACTCAATTCTCAAACCAGATTTATGTCCTTGGACTTCGATTACATGGCACAAAATATCAATCCTTCTTCATACTATCCCAACCGTGTCAATCTCCTTCATGCTTCTGATTCAACAGTATTCTTCGACACATCCATGAAAGACGAGATTCGTGAAATCTCGGATCACATACGTCTGCAAGTGATTCCAAGCATCTTTCATAGTAAATTTCGAGAAGTCGACTGCAACAAGATATTTTACACTGACGGGTCAAACCTCGACGGCTCCACAGGCTTCAGTATATTCAATCAAAACCTCACCGCCTCATTCAAACTCAATGTTTACGTTGCAGAACTTGCTGCTATTCAGTATACGCTTGGGATCATTGATACTTTGCCCACCGATCATTACTTTATTGTCTCGGATAGTCTCAACTCAATCGAGGCTCTCAGTTCAATGAAACCTAGAAAGCACATTCCATATTTTCTGGGGAAAATCTGGAAGCGCGTGCGTGCTTTGTCTGTAAGATCGTACAAGCTTGCTTTAGTTTGGGTTCCCTCGCATTACTCCATTCCAGGTAATGAAGAAGCGTACTCTTTAGCTAAGGCGGGCGCTTTACAAGGTGACATATATAAAAGACCAATTAGCTTCAGCGAATTTTTCAGTATTACTCATCAGAGAACCCTCGAAAGTTGGCAAAATTCATGGAGCAATGGTGAACTGGGATGGTGGCTACATTCGATAATCCCTAAGGTATCGACGAAACCTTGGTTCAGGGGGATGGATGTGGGTCGGGATTTCATTCTCGTGATGTCTCGGCTCATGTCCAATCACTACACACTGGACGCTCATCTCAGACGTATTGGGCTCGCGGATAGCGGTATCTGCGCTTGTGGCAACGGTTATCACGAGATCGAACATATTGTCTGGGCATGCGCCTAGTGCTGTTCTGCCAGATCTCAACTATTCGATTCCCTTCGGGCCCGAGGAAGATCACCCAATGTCCCGGTTCGAGATGTACTGGCAAGCCGCGATCTCGTCTATATGTCCCTTTTATACACCTTTTTAAAAACCATCAATATCCAGATTTAACTTCCCCCGTCATTTCTCATTTGTATCATTCCCAGAAGTGCCCTCTTCCGCCTACCGTACCCCAACGATAGTTTTATGCGATTCCAAGACGAGACAAAACATCTGTCGAATGACCTAACAACACGAGACCTACAGTACAACATCACACGCGCAACGCGGTGTGTTGCCGATCCGTATCTGAGCCGTACTACGAAGTCGTCTGGAGGAGCCCCTGCCGGCTGCAGGAAGATTGCCCGGCGTCCCAATATTTGATGCATCCATCCGAATCTGCAACCCTTGTCGTTGATTCCCGATGCCGGAAATTTAAAGTTTATATCTCCCCCTCCCCCTCTGCCAGCCTTGTCCACCCTCTCTCCCATGTTTCTGATACACAGATGTAGGACTTCGCCCCCCCCTTCCTACCATTGAATATCTTCCCAAAACTTATGTGCCTCCCTATCTTCTAGTTTTAGTTGATCAATATTTAATCTCGTTAAGAAATGCCCAACAGTACCAATACTTAAAAATAGCCCTAATTAATATGCTTGTAAACTGTTCCGCTTAGTTAATAATTAATTTCTCCAACAATCTCCCTTCTAAAAATCATTAAGTGCATTGCTTTACAAAGAACACACAAAATGACCCGTCCCCCTAATCTTACGAATATTATATTATCCCCTCTTGTATATGTATAAATTAGTTGTAAAGTTTATTTGTTTCATTATATAAAAACAAAATAATATTGAAATGTGTAACCCCATAGTTTTAAGAAATTCAAAATGCAAAACAATGAGAAAATGGCACCTTTAAGCTAACGCAACCGAACCTCATCAAATAAACGAATTGAATAAAAAGAACTTCTATGTGAGATACAGGAGAACTCGTTTGTGGTCAATCAATTCATCCGCTGTAATTCGACATTCTCCTGAATCATCTGAACAATCTGAAAAGGAGCCTTAAGTAACGTTGAAAGCTCATGCTCTTAAGTCGGAGACTATCACTGTTATCAGTGCAGGTAATTGGTGTTTCTTCTAATCGACACACATCCGAGGAAAGTTACAAACAAATTTCTTCTGCTCCACATTCGGATAAAACATCGAATGAACGGCAACAATCAATTGGATTTTAAGGTAAATAAGTTCCTTTTTTCGTTTCTTTTTATTATTTAGCACGTGGCCTTTTTGGGAGAATCCAGATATGTTAGTAGAATTAAATATTGCTTTAGGTGAATTATTCTTGAAAAACGTTTTAGTCTTGAAAAACACAGATTGAGTAGAAAATATAAGTAGTCTGGAGAAAGACTGAAAGCTATGCTATTTAACAAAACTTAAGGGAAGTGTCCAAAATACACTTTGAACTAAATCCTAACGAAGCAATTAAAAGGATTCAAAAATTTTACAACTTCAAACGGTTGAATTCGTTCAATATTGTCAAATATTTTGGTTTGGAGGACTGACTCGGTTAAATTAGCTGTATGGGGAAACAACTCAGTAGCACTATTTTACTAATCATTTACTTCACAGTTTCACTATAATCCGAGTTTTGTTCAGCTCGGTGACGAACACCCTATCATGTACCCAACTTATGAAATTTTATTAGTGAATCTAAATGTTCGTGATAAATATTCGAAACGCGACTTATGTGCTTTCAGACTTTCAGGTTTACAGAAAACTATTCATTTTCTCCTAAAGTTACACGCATTTCAATGTCTGACAGCGCCATAATTCTTTAATGTTTAACTACATATATATCTTAGTAATTTTTTTTCTTCTGATTTTATATTTCATATCAGCTGCATAGGAATGCAATCCCAAGTCCGGTACCTCCGACGAAGCCGTTTCGTTCACATAAGTACACAGCACATCATTCACATAAGTACAATTTGTACAGTGATGACCCAAAATGTTTACCAAACATTTCAAATTCGGATTATAGACAATTGGGTGACAACACTATGTCACTAAGCGATAATCAAATCACTTATCATCCGAAAACTTGTACACATATCAACTATTCAAAAGGCCAAACTAGTTGCGGAAGTAACTCGTGTACAGCTATCAACACAACAGAATCGAATAGCTATCCATTCCATAAACATACGTTAGGACCACGTAGTTACGTGGAATGTACTTCACAGAGGACCACAACGGTTAGACCAATCAGCCGAAGCAACGATTCATACAACCAACACTGGTTTATCCAGGAAGCAGAGCAGCGGAGAATTGAAGAACAATCAAATATTCATCACACGTCTGTATTCGGACAGCAAAAGATGGTAAACAGGAAGTCACTGCCGGAATCAGTCATACACACGATAACACAACGGGTTCAGAATCTAGAAATCGGCACAGACCGTCGGTGGTAAGATGTGAAATTGTTCGACATTTCCTTTAGTTCATTATTGTTCTGAAATATATAAACTTTAGTGCATATTTGCAATGGTAGTTCTTTAGCACAAGTTTGGCCGTTCTGGAAAAAGTTCGCTTTGAGGAAAACACTTAAGCAGAACACAGACAAGGCATCAGAACATCGTCACGTTTTCGAATATTCGCTATGGATTTTACCAAATATTATAAAATAACATAGTCCACTTCTGCACAGAGGTGGGACAATACCGGTTGGGTACCGGTACGGTAAACCAAATCTCCACACGTGTTTGTGTTTCCTTTACATTGTGTGCGGTCTTACCGCTGGTTGTGTTTCAACGAGACACGAAAACCAAACCGAGTTTCGTTTACACAGCACCGCGGTTTGGTTTTGGTTTTCGATTACCGGTGCACGAGTATGGGAAGGAAACACGAAACGAAATAACGAAACCAAACTTCGGTTGTGTATTCGGGTTGATGTTTATCGGCTATGCTAGTGCTGCTGGTATTTTTATTACGAATTCTAAACAAATTTCTTTTGGGTATAATATAAGGTATCTTTTCGGTAATTGAAAAAAATGTCTTCAAACATCTTTCTGTTCAAATATGTTCGTTGTCATAAATGGCGTTCCTTAACTCAATATTGCGACATTTTCATAATGATTTATCATCAGAAAGTTTGAAATATGGGTATGTTTGGTATGGAAAACTGCCCAAAAATCGAAAGTGAAAGGAAATTTTATAGCCACCGCTATTTTTATATCTAATATAGCAGATCAAAACCCTAGAACGTTGCACTGGGGTACAAATGTACCCCATGCCTTCGTTGGAGCCGTGTGAAGACGAGAATTCATCATTTACCGACCTGGGACTCTAATCATTGTAATTCAATTTAGAGTTCCTAGTAAGAGTAGGAAAATGTGATAGAGCCAGTTTGCTTATAACTTTCGTGGAAGCAGGTGTCAAAGTTGGCGTGGGGTACATTTGTACCCCAGTGTACGGTTGCTGTTAGTGTTTCGTCATGTTTCGTCCTGTCAGTACAAATGTGACTCGTGACAATACCAGTTTAAACACTGGTTGTTTCACTACGTAAGTAACAATCAGTATTATATAATCGTTTAACTTAATTGAAAAACGAAGAAAATGATGTATTATACATTTCTTTTGTTTGCATTTTTACCTGGGAAAATTGCGATCAAACGCGTGTGGTATATTTATACCCCAGTCAGTGCTGTAGTTGCGGTTAGTCACGGTTAGTCGATGACTAACCAGCTCCTGGAACCGAAAAAAAAAAATTCTTGAGCCAAAAAAAAATTCCGTTGGCCTTATCATTCTGGAAGGCAAATTTAATGATCCCAGCTAATTGGAATTTTGTGTATCTATTCAAACTCGTAGGGTATTGTCAAACCTGCCGCACTAGTATGATATTTTCATAACTCACATGGCGATCCCAGACTGTATGGGGCACTGGTATGATATGCTCATAGGATACTCTCAGATACTTGAAAGCACTAGTATGGTATTCCCACTCCTCGCAGAGCGTTTCAACATTAGTTTGATACTTACAAGTCACGCAAGGCGCTCTCAGATTCTCTCGGACGATAGTCTGATGTTCTTATCGCTTGAAGGGCGCTTCCACACTCTCTGGGGCGCCAATATGATATTTGCAAAACTCATAGGACGCTAGTATGATATTCCGATAGCTCGCAGGGTGCTATCAGACTCGCAGGGCGCTCTCAAGCTCTTCAGGGTGCTAGTATGATATTCACAAAACTCTCTAATATGTTATCTTAATTTGCCGGGCGCTTACAAATTCTCTGGGGCGCTAGTTTAATATTCTCATAGATTGCAGGGCGCTCTTAGATTCTCTCGAGCGCTTTTACGATATTCACATAATTCGCAAGGCGCTCTCAAACTTACTAGGGCGCTAGTCTAATATTCTCATAGTTCGTAGGGCGCTCTAAGATTCTCTGGAACGCTAGCATAATATTCCCATAGCTCGGAGAGCGCTTCCGCACTCGCTGGGGTGCTTTTCACAGCTCACAGGGCGCTAATATGACTCTATGGGGCGCCAGTATGATATTCGCAGGGTGCTCTCACACTCGCAGGGGCACTAGTTTGTCATTTTTAAACCTCGCAGGGCGCTCCGAGACTCTATGGGGTGCTATTGTGATATCCACATAGCTCGGAGAGCGCTTCCACACTCGCTGGGGTGCTATTATGATATTCTCATAGCTCGCTGGGCGCTCTCAGTCTCTCCAGGGCGCTAGTATGACTCTATGGGGCGCAAGTATGATATTCACATAGCTCGCAGGGCGCTCTCAGATTCTCTAGAGCGCCAGCATAACATTCCCATAGCACGCTGGGCGCTCTCAATCTCTCTAGGGTAGCCATATATTCCCATCGCTTGCAGGGCGCTCTCAGATTCTCTCTGGCGCCAGTATGATATTTCCATAGCTCGCAGGGCGCTAATCTGACATTCTCATAGTTCGTAGGGCGCTTTCAGATTCTCTGGGGTGCTAGTATGATATTCCCATAGCTCGGAGAATGCTTTCATACTCGCTAGGGCCCCAGTATGATATATAATATCATAGCTCACAAGGCGCTCTCAAGCTCTTCAGGGCGCTAGTATGATATTCACAGAGCTCGCAGGGCGCTCTCAGAATCCCTTGAGCACCAGCATGATATTCCTCGCAGGGCGCTCTCAAACTCTCTAGGATATTATGAAACTCTCATCGTCCGCAGGGCGCTCTCAGATTCTCTCTGGCGCAGGTATGAAATTCCCATAGCTCGCTTTCGGACTCTCTGGGGCGCTATATGATACTCGGAGAGCGCATCCTTGGTCGCTGGGGCGCTAGTATAATATTCTCATAGCTCGCAGATCGATTTCAAGCTTTCTAGGGCGCTAATATGACTATGGGGCGCTAATAAAATATTAACATAGCTCGCGAGGCGCTCTCAGATTCTCTCGAGCGCCAACATGATATTCCCATAGCTCGCAGGACGCTCTCGAACTCTCTTGGGCGCTAGTTCGATATTCTCTTAGTTTGCAGGGCGCTCACGAATTTTCTGGAGCGCTAGCATAAACACTCTCAAACTCACTAGGGTGCTAGTTCGATATTCTCATAGCTCTCTAGGGCGCTAGTATAACTGTATGGGGAGCTAGTATGGTATTCCCATAGCTCGCAGGGCGCTCTCAGATTCTCTCGAGCGTCAGTATGATATTCCAATAGCTCGCAGGGCGCGCCCAAACTCTTCAGGCGGTAGTTCGATATTTTCATAGTTCGCAGGGCGCTCACAGCTTCTTTGGGGCGTTAATCTAATATTCCTATAGTTCGCAGTGCGCTCTCGGATTCTCTGAGGCGCCAGTACGATATTCCCCTTAGCTCGCATGGCACTCCAAAACTTACTAGGGCGCTAGTTTAATATTCTCATAGCTCCAGGCCGATTTCAAACTCTCTAGGGCGTTAGTATGGCTCTATGGGGCGCTAGTATGATATTCCCATTGCTCGCATGGCGCTCTCAGATTCTCTCTGGCGCCAGTATAATATTTCCATAGCTCGCTGGGCGCTCCCAAACTCGCTAGGGCGCTAATCTGACATTCCCATAGTTCGTAGGGTACTCTCAGATTCTCTGGGGTACCAGTATCATATTCCCATAGTGCGAAGAGTGCTTCCATGCTCGCTAGGGCCTCAGTGTGATACGTAGTATCATAGCTCACAGGGCGCTCTCAAGCTCTTCAGGGCGCTAAGATGATATTCACAAAACTCTCTAGGTTACTAGTCTGATGTTATCTTAATTTGCCGGGCGCTTACAAATTCTCTGGGGCGCTAGTCTAATATTCTCATAGATTGCAGGGCGCTCTTAGATTCTCTCGAGCGCTTTTACGATATTCACATAGTGCGCAGGGCGCTCTCAAACTCGCTATTCTAATATTCTCATAGTTCGTAGGGCGCTCTAAGATTCTCTGGAGCGCTAGTATAATATTCCCATAGCTCGGAGAGCGCTTCCGCACTCGATAGGGTGCTTTTCACAGCTCACAGGGCGCTAATATGACACTATGGGGCGCCACAGGGCGCTCTCATAGTATCTCGGGCATCAGTTTGATATTCGCATAGGTAGCAGGGCTGTCTTAAACTGCCTAGGGCGCAAGTCCGATATTCTCATAGTTCGCACGGCGCTCCGAGACTCTAAGATTTTCTAGAGCGCTAGTATGATATTCCCATAGCTCGGAGAGCGCTTCCGCACTCGCTGGGGTGCTTCTCATAACTCGCAGGGCGCTAATATGACTCTATGGGGCGCCAATATGATATTCACATTGCTCACAGGGCGCTCTCAGAGTCTCTCGGGCCATAGCTCGCAGGGCAATCTGAAAATCTCTAGGGGACCAGTCTTATATTCTCATCGTTCGCAGGGCGCTCTTAGATTCTCTCAAACGCTTTTACGATATTCACGTAGTTCGCAGGGCGCTCTCAAACTCGCTGGGGCGCTAGTTTGCTATTCTCATAGTTCGCAGGGCGCTCCAAGATTCTCAGGAGCGTTAATATGATATTTCCATAGCTCGGAGAGCGCTACCGCACTCGCTGTGGTGCTTCTCATAGCTTACAGGGCGCTCTAAAGCTCCCTATGGTGCTAATATGACCCTATGAGGCGCCAGCATGATATTCACATTGCTCTCGGGCACCAGTTTAATATTCGCATAGGTCGCAGGGCTCTCTTTAACTCCCTAGGGCGCAAGTCCGATATTCTCATAGTTCGTACGGCGCTCCGAGACTATGGGGCGGTAGTTTGATTTTCACATATCTCGCTGGGCGCTCTTCGATTCTCTGGGACGCTAGTATGATATTCCCATAGCTCGCAGGGCGCATTCAAACTGTCTAGGTTACTAGTCTGATGTTCTCTTAGTTTACAGGGCGCTTACAAATTCTCTGGGGCGCTAGTTTAATATTCTCATGGATTGCAGGGCGCTCTTAGATTCTCTCGAGTGCTTTTAACATTTTCACATAGTTCGCAGGGCGCTCATAAACTCACTAGGGCGCTAGTCTAATATTCTCATAGTTCGTAGGGCGCTGTAAGATTCTCTGGAGTACTAGTATGATATTCTCATAGCTCGGAGAGCGCTTCCGCACTCGCTGGGGTGCTTCTCATAGCTCACAGTGCGCTAATATGACTATATGGGACGCCAGCATGATATTCATATTGCTCGCAGGGCACTCTCAGAGTCTCTCGGGCATCAGTTTGATATTCGCATAGGTCGCAGGGCTCTCTTAAACTACCTAGGGCGCAAGTCCGATATTCTCATAGTTCGCACGGCATTCCGAGACTGTATTGGGCGCTAGTATGAATTTCCCATATATTGCAGAGCACTTCCACACTCGCTAGAGAGGTAGTATGATATTCCCATGGCTCGTCTGGCAATTAGATAGGTGGGCAAAAAACTTTCCAAACTTACAAGGCGCTTTCAACCGGTTTCAGTATCTTTGGGGCGCATATAAATGAGTATTTAAGCTTATGAGGCGGTAATAATCTATCCTAAGTTGCAGGGCGTTTTCAGGCTCTATGGGTCAGTAGTATGAGTATGTTGAGCTAACGGGTAGGTAGTATGCTCATGGGGCGTTATGCGAATAGTCTATCCTAACTTGCCGGGCGCTTTCAGATTTTCTGGGGCGCATATACTGTATCTCTTTGGGGCGTTGGTATGAGTATTTGAGCTCATGAGATGGTAGTGGATAGTCTATCCTAACTCGTAGGGCGCTTCCAAGCTCTCTGAGGTGCATACGGCGTATTTCTGTGGTAAGCTAGTATATTTTCTAGCTCAGGCGCAATGAAAAATCAAACTGATTAGAAAGAATTCTTGTTAGGTGCTTTTATGGTGTTCATAGTGAATAGTTTGAATGTTTGTGGGGGCAGTAGATGATACGCTAGCCAAACACGCAGGGTACAAATAAACTGATTCAACCATCATGTAGGTTTGTCGTGCACTTTTATAAACATACTATAAATGGTTTTAAAATTTAATCATTGGCTTGCGTGTAACACCCGTTTTTTGTGCGAATTTTAATACTGTACTGGCGAATGAAGCCATCATATTGATAACGATTTTAACGCAATCCATTTTTTGCATGCCGAGGTATTAATACAATTTACTTGAACCTTTATTATGTGATTAATAAAGACCATGTCTTAGCCCCTCCACTAAATCGCTCAAAAAGCTTTGATTTTTTTGTTAATTGTAGAAGATCATGTCTCTTAAGGCACGCATCTGCTCTCATTGCATAATCACTGATACACTGATTTCAAAATATCCCTTTTTCAAAACAACTTTAATGATGAATACAATAATTACTCATCTGTCAAACGTTCTATCATATCATTTATGTGTTGTATACCATGTTTAAAATATATGTATTAATAATATTCTTTAACCTTCAGAAAGGCAAGTGGTCTCAGAGGCACGACTGGTTACAATAATTATCCTCGAATTTGAATAAACTTGTAATTATGAACAGAAATGATGGAGCTTTTTCGGGCTTTCAATTCTCTCACTGATAGAAAGCCAAAAAAGACTTAATATCACCGGGTCTTAGGAGCAATGCTTGTTGAAGCCACTCTTTTAGCTTGCCTTTTTGAGGATTAAGACCGTCCAAAGAAAAAATAGACTGCACAATGATGCGTGGGCGGCACTTGAAAACTTAATTTGCTGTAATGAACACTTAAAAAAGGAGAGATGCATAGTAAACTGGCTTGAGCTATTTTAGCTTTTTAAAAAAATCGCAATATAAAAAAACGAGAGAAAACATAGATTTGAACTCACGTCCTTTAAGTTGATCTGCTATAACGTTACTAACTAAACTATATATACATTTCGAAATCGACCCAATATAGCCCATCAAGTAAAGTATGAAAGTATTTTATCATTCATTCATTTCAGGTGTTCGGCAAGGGAGAGCTGAATAGTAACAGTAACTAAAGAATACGAAAGTTTAGGAACTTTCATAACCATTGAAGTATCTAGTTATTCAAACGCGAAGACGCGACAATTGCCGATGATCAGCAGTTCTATCAACTTCCTAACACTTTGTGATGATGTAATATTGTAACTTACAACTTGTAAGGCAATGCAGCAATGTTGTTCTTTCAGAATAGTTTTGTCTCTTACTGGCTCGATCGACAGTCACTCGGTTTTCATGTTTTCTCGAGCCCTTGTCAATTTTTCCCATTGTTACAACGTCTTTCGTTGCTATTTTAAGTTCCAATTCTGGGTGTTCAACATATTGAATGTAAAATGAATTCTAGGAAAAATATATCCAGTATATCCATCTACAAGAAGGCCCACTACCATTACTTTTACAAAGGGTAAATTGCCTATTTTCACCCTATTAAGGAAGGTACCTCACTAACTCATTAATTACTCGGACTACAATCGATGGAATGCGTATGAATTGGCATCAAGAGCTTTGCTTCGTTGATTAGAATCAATCTAATAACACAAATGCCCTGAAAACATTGAAATGCTCGTGTTTGAGCGCAACGAAAATTCGGATTTAGTGCCTCAATTGTCGCCCAATGCGTTGAACAAAGATGGCAAATAGAAACATGGTGAAAATAAGCTTATTACCCTATAAGTTAATGGTATGGGTAACGGGGCGTTGGAGCGGGACAGAACGGTTCGAACGGTACATATTAGAGACAGCAACGCTATGTTCGCGCTAAAATTATAAAGGTGAGGGCGATTGAATCCCAATAACGACCAACAAAAAAAAATTAATTTAATTTTTTTTTCAGGGTGAATAGGCAATTTTGTTACCCTAAAGGGTGAATTTTTAATCGGTTTGATCGTATCTCTAACCGTTTCTGCAGAATACCACAAATGGCGCGCAGTATCTCAAAAGGTAGACAATCAGTGTTTGCCTCTAGTAACGTTAGGAGAAAGGTTACTTTTTTAGCCTCACAAAATCATGTTTCCATAAAATCATTTTTACTGACTGATTCTATTTAATAAGCCAATTGTTATTTGGAATATTAAATTCGACCTAGACCTGCTATTTCGATGCTGTAGACTAATTATTTTGTGATATGACAATCTGATAAAATTAGAAGTTGACAAAAAGAATACTGGACAAATTCGAAAAATTAGATTCGTCAAAGTACAATGTCAGTCAATTAGATCAGTTTGAAGGTATTTGTAATTAATAAACAATTTCGCAAATGCAAAAATATATTACATAACATCACATTAATATATTGACTTGTGCTTCTAATCAAACAAAACATTACGCTGCTCACTACACTAGAGTGATTAAATCATGACAATATTATAACCGATTTGGTTAACCCAACATTTATTCATACATAGAATCTCGACATCAACATACCATGATCAGCCTCTTCATGACTTTACAAGTGTTCTCAACAAATTCCTTTGTTGGTATTAGAATTAGCTACAACTTTACTGAATAGAGTATGTCTCTATTTGAATTTGTTTGGAATCGAAAAAACGCGTTTGGAAATAACGAAAATATTCCGAACTAACCGCAAAACCAATGGTTTAGACGCTATTAATACAGAGCACAAAAATAACATTTTAAAACTCTACACTGTTTATGTTCACTAAACAACCAAAAGTTTACAATTTAGTTTACAATAAGCAATTTCGAAAAAATATTATTCTGCTTAAAATTTCAGATATAGTAAGTATCTCAGAGCTAATGAGTATTCAATATAAAATTCAGCCAAACTGCAGCAAGTTCTACTGCCTATGATCACAAATCATTTCCATAAAAATTAATAATCCCAAATATATGACAAATATGTGATCATGAACAGTATATTGCAGGTGAGTAAGTTTGACGATATCTGTCATTAAACACCAGAAAGACAGAGTCTGCGGACCTGGAGCGCATTTTGATTGAACCCAAAAATTTTTGAACGGAGCATCCAGCGATAATGATAGTAATACCAAATACAAATTTACAAAACATATTTGTATTTGGTAATACCATCATAAACCTAAAAGCTTAGAATATAACTTTGTCAAAAATGCAATAAAGCGTGCAACACGCAAGAAATAACAGCTATGCCATAACCGGGAACTTTCCCTTATTATTTAATACTATCGATTCCGCTTACAGGCAGCAAAAAAATCAAGAGCCAAAACTAATACCCTTCAAATCTGGCTGTTAATGACGATAACATCTGAACATTAAGGCCATTTGCATCAGTCATTTTACAACAATTTGAAAGAACCCTGTAAATTTTCATTGAATCTGATGTAGTAAAACGTGTCGTTCAAATATATCTAACAAAAAGCATCTTTCAAATATAGCATCGCGATATGAACATCATATCGTAATCAGAAAAAAAAGAACCAGAAAAAAACAGGAAGGTAGCGGAATGGGCTTGAACCGGACAATTACCACCAACCATTTGTTTACTCCGTAGCGCGTTTTCGAACCATACCGTACCAACAGACAGTCACTTGGTTGAAATATAACATACATGAACTTCTTCTGAGTGCCATAAGTTCACCGAGTTACGACTAGTAATTTTAGGGGAATTACGAATAAAACCGATCCCCTGCGACTTTCTCCATAAATAAATTTTTTCTTCATTTTATTATGACAGGTACGATTATGTACAGCATTTGAAGACAAATGAAACTTTCATTAGTACGTCAAATGTCACAAAAAACAAAACAAACGACAGCAATGTTAATCGTCCGGATGTTAGATTTTGCTGGTGGATGTTATGGTTTTAATCAAATTAACCCTCTAGTTCCCAACACCGCCTCTAGGCGGTCTCTTTAAAAATCTAAATAAAACTACTAAAACATGATTGTCTGTTGTCATCCGCACTAGTATTTCTTCCCAACGCTCACACCTTTCATAAACACACATTGTTTGAATAATCGTAGCTTTCTGTTAAAGGAAATTGAAGCTCAAAGTTGAAAATTCGATGAAAAGGTGGAAAAAAAACTATTTTGTGTTTAGTGGTAATCTTCATTAAACAAATTTTAACTATTTTTGGAAATTTTAACAACAAAATTTTTTTTTGGGTAGCCTGTAGCATTTTACTTTTTTTTTGTTTTGCTGAGCTGTAACAAAAACATGCTATCGTCGAAAGCAATCATCCCTGCAAAGTTAGGCTCCATTTAGAAAGTTCCATCTGGTGATTAGGGACCATTCACAAATTACGTAACGCGTATAGGGGGGTACGAGAAGTTGTGACATATGGGGGAGAGGGAGTAAGCCAGATCGTTACGTAACAATTTTTTTTCGAGGAATTTGTTACGTAATAGGGGAGAGGGGGATAGAGAAATTTATGACAACTTGTTACATGGGGGGAGGCAGGAGTCAATTTTGGGCAATTTTTGCGTTACGTAATTTATGAATGGTCCCTTACCTATCATTGAGAATGGCATTGGCTTTAAATTTCCAAGCACAAACGTGATTGGAACACTTCAGTGAACCACCTGTTTCTTCTCTTTTTTCTTTTAGACAATACGGTGCACATGCGCCGGGCATGTCATGCTTGTGGATAAGGGCCATTCATAAATTACGTAACGTAAAAATTGCCTAAAATTGACTCCCCCCATGTAACAAATTGTCACAAATGTCTCCATCCCCCCCCCCCCCTCTTGTATTATGTTATTCATTGATTTTTTTTTCTTCGGTGAAAACATATTACGTAACGATCTAGCTTACTCTCCCTCCCCCTATGTCACAACATGTCGTACCCCCTCCCCCCTAAAAGCGTTACGTAATTTATGAATCGTCCCTAAACAACTGTTTTCTTCCTTCCTTAGAGCGTTGCAGTAGTTCTGTGTAAGGGTTGGGGTTTAGAGATAAAAAGAGGCATGAGTTCTCGCTCCTCCGAGTTTTGTTAATATTTTTTTCATCAGCTTATATGTCAAACATAAAATTTCAGAAACAAATAATATAGGGGAGCCCGGGGCTAGTTGGCGGTTGGGGTAAGTTGGCGGAACCCCTTTTTCTCCGTTTCTATTAGACATAAAGCGTTGTCTCTCGTTGTGTACCTTAAGTAATGTGAAACGCATTATCCAATGTGTTTTTGTTGCGAAACATTATGTTTTGTAGTAGCTGTGGACGATATTGTGTTTTTGAGCATAATTTGTAAATTTTCTTAATTTTAAATATTTTGTGTAATTTAAGGTAATCGTTCGGGATTTTCGATAATGCGTGAAAAGACTTAAGCATCCGAAATATAATGAGATATGTCGAATACTATACAGTTTTATTGAAAAGACTATCGGCACATTCCATTTGGACCACTTATGTGATTGTATTCCTATTGAATTGCCTATTTTCTGGCAGTCCGCCAACTTACCCCATGCATACCGCCAACTTACCCCGAGGCTGGGGTAAGTTGGCGGCTTTTCCGCGTTACTTTTTTTGTCTCTAGAAATGAAGACAACGTATCAAACATTTTAACCCATTATTGCCCAACCTACTATATATAGTAGGTGCTAAGAATAACTCCTATTACTTAAGCAATAACGCAGAACAGGCATTATCAATGAGTTAATATTGTTCATATACTCTCACAGAATCCGTTTAGAGAAGTTAGAGTGGTTAAACCGGCTTTATGTTTTGTTTTTATTCAATTTTCCCTTAAGGGGTTACACATTTTTCTCATGATGAAAAAAATCGAATTTTTGTAAATTAGATATTCTCAAACTAAATACGCTGAGGAAAATTTTCTCAAAATTTCATTAAGATTGGAATACTAAAACTTGAGTTACAGCGATTCATAGACCCCTTACTAACTGCGCTATAGCGATACATGACAGTGTCTTCGCAAAGTGACATACATAAGTTTCGCTTGAGCGTGAATGATTCAAGCGTATTGAGCTGCGGCCCGTGCATGGCATGGGTATGGGACATTGCAAGTTGACGTCATATGAGTAAAAATGCTCGAAGATATGACACGCTCACTTGCACTGAATCGGAATAAAAAAATTTCGAAGTCCATGTAAACAAGCTCGCTGAGCTGTCATTTTTTCGAGCATTTTTACTCATACGACGTCATCTTGCAATGTCCCATACCCATGCATGCACGAGCAGAAGCTCTGCGCTTAGATCGTTCACGCTCAAGCGAAACTTATGTATGCCACTTTGCCATCACACTGTTATGTATCGCGTTAGCTCAGTTAGTAAAGGGATGTCTTCGGTGAGACAATGATTGTCGGTTCAAGTCTCTTGGGTAAATTATTTTAACGCGAATTTCTTTTTATGTCAGTATGGTCACCAACACATACGTAAGAGTAATTTGCCTGCGGCTTTAAGCCATATCGAACTGTTATGAGAAATAAGTTCTTGGTCAGATAGCTCCTTTCCCTCTGCAATCAAGCCAGCCAGCCAGCCGGGGCTGTGCTACTACGCGGTATGTTAGTTGTTTCTGAAATTTCATGTTTGACTATACTTATACAGCTCATGAAAAAAAAACAAAACTCGGAAGCCCGAAAAAACTCATGCCTCTTTTGCATCTCTAAGCTCAAACTTTTACACAGAACTACTGCAACGCTCTTTGGAGCGAAGAAAAAAGTCGATTAATAACAAACATGACATGCCCCCCCCGCATTGGAAAAAAGAAAAAAACAGGTGGTTCGCTGAAGTGTACCAATCACGTTTATGCTTTGAAATTTAAAACCAATACCATTTATAGTCTAGAGAATTCGTTGTGGTGGTTCTGATATTGTGCCCACCAAGTCCGCTCCCGTCTTTTTCGCCTTTGCACGCAATAAAATTAACTACGTTATAAAAGTTATTCATCTTTGTATGCAAAACCCTTCGTTCATAATTTAGGAAATATTTCTAAACAAATCAATCGTGCGAATGCTCTGTGTACGATTACATTTTCACTGCATACATTTCAAGATAAATGCCGTAGTTTCGTCAGTTTTAACTAGGGTGGCACAAATTTTCATATTTAAATTCGTGTAGACAGTTTCCTATGTGTTCTAAAAAATGTACAATGCTCCGGCATATACTAGTACAGTGTACAACTTTTCCAAGAAAAGTAATAGGCTACGACTTCTGGTTCAAAAGTTATTCTGTATACCCACAGTGTCTATATCGTTCAAGAAAATTTAATTTATCTGAATATTGAAATTCAAGAAAATTGAATTTATCAAGAAAATTGAATTGCTGATATTGCAAACAAGTTAACCAACCTCTCATTATAAAATTATTATTATGACAGAGGAACAACATCTCATAGTAATTTTCTGGCTAATAAAATTTTAAATGGTTTAACCTGTAGGAGAAGTATGATTAAAACCGATACCAGAAGCTTTAGATACCTTTTCTGAGTTGTCACAAAACCAATAAAATTGTATTTTTTGTTTAGAATACTTGTTTGGAAGGTTCTTGCCAAGACCTATTTTTGTGAGGTCCTCAAAAAAAATTTAATAAAAAATAGTTTTCGCTACACTTTATCATTGAAAATGTAATATGTACGTGTGTTCAAAGTGAAAGTAAGTGTGATGTATAGATAAGTATATGTGATACAAATATTTGCATATTGTAGCTTCATCACGTAGTAAAAGGAAGAGAGTGCAAAAGTTTAGTGTTATAAGCAGGAGTATTTCATCCTATATGATTTTTTATGGTATAGATGTTTTCAAATAATCCTTCCGAACATCATTGCAACCTTCATAAGATATTTTGGCTGAAAGTTGAATGAATAGCGCGCAAGTCTCAGGCAGAATGACAAATAATATTTCGTGCCGTGCCGTTGGACCTTTGTCCAACTGAAAAACATCTGAACGCCAAAATCTCATGTCAAATTTGCTTTGACAATCTATTTATTAATCTTTTACACTACTAACGTCTTCTTTGGAGAGTTTTTGACATTTGTCAGTTGGTCCAACTAGCGAATCAAATTCGTTAGTTGGACATAGGCTGTGGGCCAACCAGTGAATCGCGACTGTATATTCCTCATTCATGACTATAATACAAGCCGTGCAAAAACGGCTTTCGTTGATAATGGTTTGCCTCAAGGCGAGATGGATGTCGCAATAAAATCACCTCCCCGACTAAAAATGAACCCACCCTCCGCAACCGGGCCATTTGTAAACTTTTCCGGACCGAATACAAGAAATGTTTGGATCTATTACAGATTTTTCGAGTTCTGATGAAGCAATATTCGGCGGTGACAGAAACATCAATAATCAATAAACATCAATCAGCCCTGATAAGCTTCTGGTGGAGGAAAATAATTTGAAGCACGCAAATTATATTGCTGGCTACGGGCTTTTGCAAAGGAGTATAGTGTATATGTACTTTCTAATCGGGTTGAATGTGACGCGGTCGTCCTCATGTTAGCTGTTTTACCCCTTTATAAGACAGTGGCAACTATATTGTCACCTTTTCTTTTCCTGCATGGACAATACAATTAACTCGATTTTGAATAAAATACTCTACACCCTATAAGTTGGTGATCAAAATTTGTAAAAACAAGTAATTTTTATTCGAAAACGCGGTTCTTGAGTTGCAAAAATTACAAAGATCAAAATATAATGAATCTGAATAGGTGGCAATATAGTTGTCTCAAACCCATTCCAATGAAGGCTTTGAATTACTTTTAAAATGTTTCTCTTCTTTCTGAGCTTGCAACATCAGCTATGGATGAAAAACAACAAACAAACAACGAACGAAGTCGAGAGAAATCAAGATTAGATCATCCAAAAAAATACCACCGCCTGTGGTCTGTCCTAGTGCCTGAGAGCTAAATGGTTTACGAAAATGGGAATCGGTAAGCAAAAATACCTATTCCTGTGAGAGTACACCGCTCAGCACCAGCTAAATAGGATAATTCGAAACGATTAGCGCCAAGAAAGGTAGTTGTAAAGACATGTCGGTCATTAAGGTCAGCACCTCTGGATCGTTTCGCGTCTCGGCAGGTGACGATATTTACAGTAGACATCAGCAAGTTAGATATACCGCGAAAGTTGGACAGCAAGCAAAAACAACAGCAATGGGAAATCTACGAACAATTAACACAATATAAAAAGAGTAAACACACAATCCCTACTGAGGTAATACCTAACGGTGACTGCGTAAGTTGAAGGCTGGTAGGAACAAGAGGTTTAGATTTAGTCGGTAAGCTTACTACAAATCACTGCAGTAATCCGCACTGCCACGAGCCACAGGCAGCGCTGTCTGTTCAAGATTCCTTCTCGATAACAGACATTGTCCCAATTTGTTGAGCTGAGTCGATTGATACAAAAGAATAGGGCCTCCAGACCTGAGAAAAGATCTTCAAAGTTTGAGGGTTGCTATACCCTTCTTTTGTAAGAAACGAATAAAACCAACCCCCTTGAAAATGTCCTGAGCACTGGCCTGAACAGAGGTGGAGGTAAAAACAGTGAATCTAGCAATAACAAAAATGGTTACATAAAAACGGGCATAACGGTAGCTAGCTTAAGCTTTCGTTTGGATTTCTTCCTATACTATCCTTAAGAAATAGAGTTTCATAAAATGTGTTTACCAAGCGATTGACTATATTGCCACCTTTTTCAAAACAGTTTTTATTACGAAATAAACGTAGATTCTAAACTAAGTGAAAGAACCGTGTTTCCATTAATATAACATTCATTATTAGCCCCAAACTCTCGGCCTTATCAGGGGTTAAAGACCCCATGCTTCAGTCAGGGAAGATACAGGATGTTTGCATTCAACATCAGTGGCAGCTGACAGGAATACGTCATACGTCAACTTAGACTCTTATCGGGTGACCTTCGTCGGTTTTGCTCTACCTACCTCCTCTTTGACAATGATCGTGTACCTGTTCGCCTTTTTGTGCCACGGGTAATGAAATGCAAAAATTGTAAACAATCAGGACACACAGCCTCCCATTGTAGCAATAAGGTTCGTTGTGGGAAATGCGATGAGAATCATGTGGATGACTTCTGGGGAAGGGGTGTCGAAAAGTATCTTTACAGTGGGGGAAATCAACATAATCTCCCGACATGATGATCTAGTGCGGAGAGAAACTGAAGAGTTCCCTTCAGGGACGCTCTAAGGGATCTTTCGCAGAAATGCTGCTTTAAATAGCTAAGCCACAAGTCTCTACAAAAATCTATACTGGCTTGTCTACTGACGATGGTGACTCTGATGAACACCAGGAGGGAACATCTTCTGCTGCACCTAGAAGCAATAGAAAAAGAAGGAACTTTTCCTCTCCTAAGATTCGTTGTAATGGTAAGAAGGTGTCTCTTCAATGTCCTCCAAAATAACAGTACTTACTGGTGCAAAACCGAAGCAAACAGCTCCTGGTCTCCGAAACCTGAGCTCAGAAAAGAAGTTCCCAGCACTGTGGACCGTATTGTTACAGAACACCCTCTTAAAAGCATCCTGGTAAGCTTTCTCACTGCAATAAAAACATTCTTAATACAGTTGACTGCAAAATAGCTCCTCCTTTCAGCGATTGTATCTTTCGATAGCTAATTCGAACGAGGTCATGGATTTGATCACTGTTTAACAGTAGCATTAAAAAAACATTATCCCGAAACTCGATCCTTTTAAAATTTATTATGCGAAACATGACGTACTTCAGAAATAGATTTTAATTTTATTTGCTTGGATCGAGAACACTCTTACGGAAGAGTACTTTTGGTGATCAAAAAGTGCTATTTTTTCAATAGAATTAACCTTCCCTCGACACCAGGCATTGAAGATCTTGCGACATTACAGAACTCTTTCCCGCACTGAACTTAGTTGATTTTAACTCCCACGGCATAGCATGGGATTGCTTTCATGATAATGATAATCGAAATCTACCTCACTCCAAAAACTTTGTGATAACTCCATTGACCATTTTGAACACCGGTGAAATGACACGGATCCCTGCTCCCCCAGCGCGCCCAAGCTCCTTAGACTTGTCCCTCTGCTCGACTCGGTTAGATTGCATGTGGAAGGTAATTCCTGATCGACACGGCAGCGATCCTCTGTCAATCTTAATCACTATTGCTAACGGCTTAAGGCCAACGAGTACAATCAATATTTCGTCTGACCTCAAACGAAATAGTGATTGGAAGAGCTAAGCATCCTGCATCCGGTAAACTCGAGTCCATGCAAGACCTTCCTCCGGAGGAAGAGTACGGCTTCTTGGGTGGCTTTATTTTCGACACCGCTATTCAAGCTCAGAAAACGTGTACCAAACGCGAACTCTCGTGGAAGGTCTCCCAACCCGTGGTGGGACAAAAAGTGTTGAAACGTATACGCGAAGAAGGCCACCGGCGTACAAGATTAACCGGAATGGCGGGTTACCTGAGCCAATGAAAATTTTTATGAAAGCCAACAAACGCTTACTGTCGCTGGTTCATTGACAGATTAATGAGAGAAACCGAACCTGAAACAGAACTAACGAGAGAGTTGGATATTCGATTTCGCCAAGAAGGTTTGTACGGATTCCGCCCCGGCACAGAAGATCTACCGCGCCGCTTCCCCCCGCGGACGATAATGTAACAATAAAGCCCCAGGACCAGACATAATGAAATTTTACTTGTTAAAGAATCTGCCAAGAGACGTTTGTTGAATTAATTTAGTATGTTTCTTAAGAGTAACCTTGTCCCTCATGGCTGGAGGCAAGTGAAGGTCCACGCCATCAAAAAAAAAAAACAAGAACAGCCTCCGATCACAACTTGTATGGACGGATTGAAATGCTCTCTTCTATTCGGAAGTTAATCGAGAAAATGGTCCTGTTCTGTCTCGACAATTGGGCCGAAGCAAATAACTTACTGTCAGATACACAATTTGGCTTTCGTAAAGGCAAAGAGACGAACGATTGCCTTGCGTTGCTCTTAATAGGAATTCAAAAGGCATATGCTAACAAAGAGCAGATGGCATCAGTTTTCTTACTGACTCAGGGGGCTTGTTTTCTGAAAAACATATGTATTTTTCGCAAAGTTATTTGTCGACATCACGAATTAGCTACGTGGACCTTCCCCAGGGCTCATGTCTAAGCCCCCTTCTTTACAATTTTTAAGTGAATGGCATTGACAAATGTCTTATCAATTCCGTCACGCTAGGGCAGCTTGCAGATGCCGTTGTGGTATCTATCTAGGATAGGATCCGCCAGCTGGCTTCTTCTTATATTTTAGTAATCCCTGTTGAAAACGACATACCCCCACTCGACCAATGTTGCCAAAATATTGGTTTTGTTTCGGTCGTATATTTGTTCTGATTAAAATATTCTATATTATGTACCAATTTCATGCTTCTGGAAAAATCAAAGATTTATACTACGTTCACACTACGAGTTAAAACGTGTTTTAACGCTATCTTGATGACATTTTTCTTGTTGCTAATAGACCTTTCTTGTCAGACCTAACCCCTACTTTTTTTTATTTTGTATTTAAAGAGTTCACAATTCTATAAACAAATCTGCTAAAAAGAGATTTTTAAAACCTTGCCTGATTTTTTTATGATTTTTCAAAAATTGAAAATTGCAAGAATGTTGAATATCTTTTTCACCAAATCAAGAATGGTGGGACACCAAATATGTGTTTCGGCAGCACTGTTTGATATATTTCTCATAAATTTATCGGCAACACTGTAAATGAAGTGGTGAATTGCGATACAATATTCATTAATGGTTCTCAACAAAACGAGTGAATTCATAATTTATGTCAATACTAGACATTATGGACAGTGCAATGAGAAAAATTGGATTGATGAAGTGTATTTCAAATGAGACTGACGCAGTATCGTCAATATCGTGTATTGACAAAAGTATTGAACGTATAAGGGCCACTAATCTCTTGCTGTCAAATTTTGTTTGTTGGCTTTTTTTGGTCCTCAGTTTTAACAAATCTTTGGAAAATCCGAAAAAAAAATCTAAATTATCATGGACCACGGATACACAGCCTATTTATTTCATGTTTTCCTAATTTCCATTCGCTTATTGCGTGTTGATGCGGAATCAAGCGCCGCTAAAAATTGTTTAGGTTATGAAATGCTTACAAACCAATCACACGATCCGGATTGTATCTTGAAATCACAATTTGATCGACGGCGCATCTGAAAATAGTCAAAATATTGATTCATGTACGCTGCTCTTGCAACAAATGGAAAATGCCGTTCGTATGATTCATCGGAATCTCTCAGCTGTGTTAAAAGTGACCGATTTACTTTCCGAATACCGTAGAAACTCCACATTAGTATATGTAATCGGGACAGTTTCGTGATGTGGTTTTGTGAGTTCTAGTAGAAGGGTTAAACTCGCAGGAACATTTCGGTTTTTTAAACTCTGTTCTGAAGCGCACATCCAATGCAAGAAATCCCTCAGAGCCAATTTCTGGTAAAACAAAACGGTGTTGGTGACGACGGTCATTTCCTATGGGTACTGCACTGCCGCTCTACGCATAAGTTTCTCATGTTTATAGGGAATCCCATAGCACGTGGGACATTTATGCCTATAGCGGAAGTGCAGGTCAATTTTAGCGCTGTGATTAGAGTCAGTAGAGGTTAAAGTCCGATTCAGACGATACATCAGCTTCCGTCAACGGAACAGAATATGAACGGCACGATGTCTTCAGGACAAGTGGGATAAGTTGAATGCGTTTCTAGATGCAAAAATTCGAATTATTGAAATTCTATCACTTTTCTATTGATATTCAATTGCATACAACTAATTTTAACGTTCCGTTGACGTGCTGTACCGGTGACGGAAGCCTGACGTATCGTGTAAATCGTAATTACAGACGTCCTAGTTTCCTAGGACCCAGTTTATTCCTGGTTTTTAACTGACTCTCCTAGTGTCCTGGTAATGCAAGAAAAAGAAGCTTGATTTGTCCTGATTTCTACTAATAGGTTTTTCGATTGATTGACACCGTGTAGTAGAGTGCATTTTAACTGCACCATTTTTGCACTTTCTAGCAGAAGTGAAGAAAACTGGATATGTTCCATTGACACTTCTGCTAGAAAGTGCAAAACCAGTGCACTCCACTACATCGCTGTACATCAATCGAAAATCCCATAAGTGAATTGTGTCACCGCTTTCGCTTTATTTATTCCGGTCTCTGCCAACCGCAAGCACACCTGCGAACTAACTCATAAGCAAACCCATACAAACTGTGTACATCGCAAAATATCGTGTGAACATCGTAGGTACCATTGCATTTGCACATATTTACGAGTACGAGTGGATACCCGAAAAATAAACACTCGGCACAACTAAGTCTGGTTTACGCTACTAGAGAACAAACTTACGTTTGGACGTGTTCAAGCTGTTTTAGAAAATATCAATAATGTGTCTCCCCTAAGGCCGAGCATCTTTGCCCTTCTTGTGTTTTTCTAGCATTTCTTAACGAGATTTTTGAATTTAATAATTATTCAATAATCTCGTTAAGAAATGCCCAACTGTACTACTACTCATACAAATGGTTTTACTTAACTACCCTAAACTGTACGATACGATTCTTTAAACAAAAACCAATCTGGCTTAAACGAAAACAAAAAAAGCAGTTTACCCACACAACACCCTAAAACATCATGAAAACCAATCAGCATATTCAGAGTATGGCTGCAGTACTGCGGATTGATTTTCATGAAGATTTAGCAAATGGTGTAAAGAAAACCTTTTTTCGTTTTTAATTTTCGTACCATTCTCTGTTAGACCTTTAATGCAAAAAAGCACGATTCATGAGAAACATCAGCTTCCGACAGCGGAAAAAAACGTCATCATTGCGTCACTGAATAGGGTAGACGAGCCCTTATTCATCTCATTAGTCAGGATGCCACACTAACTTTATTGGAACTCGGCTTACAGTGATTGGATTGCGTTAAAATAGGTATCAGCACCCTTGCTTCGTTTCTAGGAAGCAGTAACATAAAAAATCTGGTTTGAAAAATATAAAATACTTGCGCTTGAGAGGAACAAATAGTCGAGTACAATGCACCCTTATTTATCCTACCATTTGATCTATTGCATTGAATAGAGATAGCAGACATTGATCTAACTAATGCATTCAAATGGGTGGGATGAATAGAGGAGCTAAGATGAATTAGGGCACAGTAACCCTACATCCAATAATGCGCACATTCACACGTTTCGTACGTCAAAATGTTTCTTGCCATTGATGTGCATTAACGTCCCTACATAAACTGCAACCAACTATTTTTTACGTTACAGTGACAGACGACTAACGGACCGTGCAAACCGTGTTTCTTGTGTAAAAATGTGAAACACTTTTAAGAGTGAATCGAGCATTTGAACCGATTACTCCATTTTCTAGTATATGTGGACCTAAAGTAAACCACGAAAATAAAATATATACTATATATTTGTCTATGGAATGGATAAAGCTTTCGATTAGCATATAAACACCATTCATGCATTTCTTAATAAATAAGTTTTACTAACGACCAATTTCTTCACTGGATGAAAACGGGTTTTCTCTGAAAACCAGCTGAAAGTTTTTAGGTTCCTGGTGATCAATTAGCCGAAAACCGGTTTTCAGCGAAAACCTGTTTTCATCCAAGTAAAAAAAAAATTAACCGTAAGCGAAGTGGTTCGGACGATCTTAGCGAATACGATTGTAAGACAATGAGATGTTATGTGAGACAAAGGATAAAATAAACAGAAAAAAGAAAACATCCGCGAGTCACGTCACAGGTTATTGGATCAAATTAATATCGATGTTTCTGCTGAGGCTGCATAACTTAACCAAGCAGCCAGATATGGTTTTTGTTCGTCCATCACAAGATACATTTCGTGAAGCAACGGTAGATCATTCAGGTCCAGAGGGAACATTAGTCCTTCGTGTTGTAGGTATATCAACTATATACTGAATATATATTATTTTAGAGGACTATGATTGCACATCACAGTTGGCCCAAAAAATCATTGGTAGAGATATTCTCGAAGTTATTATTGCGATAAATCTTATATATCCACCAGGGATATGTAATGCATCATCCGAGCAGCTCATTGTATATAATGATGCTAAAAGTAAAAAAAAGGAAGCGAATTAGCATAATTCTTTGAAAATAAAGTTAAATTACTGTTTTTGATCAGATCCAATTCCCTACCTCGAATTTCATCTATTATCCGTTCTTGGAACTGAATCTGCTCACCATAACTCAAGAAACCAAAATTTCCGTTCCATTGCGGCTACTGGCAACGAAGAAACTTGTTATCTGACAACCAAAAGATGTTTTGGTTTTCTTTCAAAGAGCTCACAGAGAAAAAAATGTTGGTCAAAATAAGTTTATCGTTCGTAGGAAAAAACATCCTATACATACTTTTAGTTCAAAGGCTTAAAAGTAAAACTTTTTTTTGATTATTATTCTTGTTTAGCATAAAAGTTTTACTTTCAACTTAACAGCAGGTATTGGTTGTTTTTTGCTAAGAGCGGAACACTTACTTTTGCCAATATTTTTTCTGTGTGCATCGAAATCCAGTAAAGTTCAGCCGGAAATGAACTGGAATTCTAGCTGGTTCCAGTTCTAGTTAGAATCGGTTGTGTCACTGGGGCCAGAATACGAACTGGAACCAGCCAGAATTCCAGTTCATTTCCGGCTGAACTTTACTGGGAAAACGGGAAAAATGTTTTTGACAGGTATACGAATGAATTATTTTAGCATCAGTGATGCCAGTTCCCTTTATACAATAGCTAGCAGTGGAAATATAAAAGTCTGTAGTCTGACACAAAAGTTTTCAATAAATTTGACGTAGAAATGTAGTGTTTCGATGTTATAAACGATCAAAAACGTTATAGACTGGTTAAAATTAGCTGGTACAGGCTTTGTTCTGTGAAATAATCGTGATATGCAAAAAATCTGCAGCGAAACTGTAAAATGTGCAGATTCACTAATATATATATATGTAGATCTGGCATCCTTATTTTAATATTCCCAACTGGAAATTCATCCAATTACGAATCGGGGATAAAAAATAAAACGATCCAGCATATAAAAATTTTTGACGAGAAAGGTCTATTATTATAACGTGTTTTAACGCTGTAGTGTGAACGTAGTATTAGTCTTTATATCCGCATTTAAACGATCATAACGTTTTTTTCCATCGGAATACAGCAAAACAAAATAATATATATTCGTTGTTGGACATTACGAAAAATATCTTCATGCCTCTTAATTTTTGTAAGTTGCTTTCTGAGTCAAGCAACCTCTGTCACAAGAATAATCTCCTCTGTTCGGATTTATTTTAAATATTCTAAAACTACTTTTCTGCAAGGTTTAATTTTTGTTTTGGAGCAATGTATAGGTTTGTTCCAGTACTACATGTGATCGTTTCGGAGAAAACAGCAGTAGAAAATACACGCTCCTATTTACACCGATGATCGATTCAGTTGAAAACTGTAAAATTCAACTGTATCGATAGTACCAAAGGAAGAACAAGAAGCGACTTTCGGGATAACTTTCTCCCTGTTTGCTCAGTACTTCCAATTTACTCGGTACTGGAACAAAGGCAATTTTTACATGAAGTTCCAAATATTTTCATACTTTCGCTACACAGCCTGTTGATTTCGAAAAGAGGCATTTCCGCATTATACCGCACACAGAACAAAATCCACGATAACCGCGCTACCGGATCTCTCGGGAACTTCAGTTCTGGATAATATGTTTGATTTCGTCTGCCAAATAATGCCTGCACTTCATAATTACAGACGGATGTTATAGAAAGAAAGCGGTATCTCGAGAAAACAAAAAAATCAACACAGTTAACAATCGTCGTTTTATGTTTGATATCACAATATGACAACACGTCCAAGCAGCCCTTTAATACTTTTAGTTTCCTAGCCGAAGGTTTGCCTATGTCACTTTCGTCCAATCACGAGCTGGTTCAGAATTGGTTCAAAAACAGGGGACAGAGCTGGCGGATCCTATCCTAGGTATCCATTACAGATCCCAATGCTGACGATTTACAAGGACCATTGCAAGATGTCTTGGACAATTTGCCTACTTGGGCCCTCCAGCTGGGTATCGAATTCTCCAAGGAGAAAACTGAGCCAATCGCACAAACATGCGCCGTGCATTGTTCCACCAGATCTCAACTATTAAATTACCTTCAGGCCCGAGTAAGGTCATCCAATGTCCCGATGCGGGATGTACTGGCAAACCGCGATCTCCTCTATATATCCCTCGTATGAAGTTTCCTAAAAACCATCAATATATAGATTTACCTGGCCCTTTTATTTTTATTATCATTCTCAGAAGTGTCCTCTTCCACATATATCGTACATCCTTGATGGTTTGATGCAAGTGACACGAAACATCTCTGTCGAAAATGTTAACAAACGCGGAATTTGCAGCACAAACATCACACGCGCAACTCGATATGTTGCCGGTCGTCATCTGACGAAGACCGCCCGAGTCTGTAATCGATGCCGTTCATCTCCCGTTAACTTGAACCCCTATTTCTAATTCCAAGGAATTATTCCCCCCTCTCCATCTGATTTTTTTGAATTTATAATAAAAGCAACGTTCGATTTTTAAAATAACAAAATGAAATTATTTAGCTCATGCACTAAAAAATCAAGAAGTTTTCACCTTCATCATTAAGGGGTTATATACAAAGTTGGAACTCAAAAAATCGAATGAAAATTATTGAATGTTCACACACTTTTGAAAATATCTGTGCGAAATTTTATCCAGGTCGGAGAACTAGATTTCAAAGTATAGCCGGTTCGCAGCGCGCTGGTTCTTTCGCGAATAAGGTGAACACAACAAAATTAAACGCCATTGATTGATCGTAGCGGTAGAACCTATCCCTGCCTACCGATATTCAATTAACACAATCGAACGAAACACAAATTGGCGAAACAAAAGACGGACTGTGATACGAAAGTATAAAATAATACACAGTGCTGGACGATGATCAACCGACCGCCGCTGGCGGTGGCTGAACGGGACTGGGCTTTATTTTATTTGGCGCACTTTATCACAGATAATATTTCGGCGGGGGCATGTGCACAGATTGCGCTCTGCCGCAACATACTCCCCCATCAAAACGAACGTTTTATATCAAGAACTACATGATTGTTGATTGGGGTTTCATTAAATCAAATGACGAGAACTGCGGAACTTTGAAATTGAACTTCTAAACGTTTCTTCCATTGTTGCAAATTTGGACAGTGGCATTCCATTGTGGTGAGATGATGGCGTTCAGCGATTTACTTCGACGGAGCACTTGCTGTTTGATGAATGCATTTGGGGACGTTGCGATCCGCGCAACTGGGATCTCGCTGGAGTAATGCATTCCACTAAGCGGCTGCAAGTACGCCCACACCGGCTTAGCTCCGCAGGGGGATGATATTGCTAAACGGCTGTATACTTGCCCACACCGGCATAGCTGAAGTGACGCGAAATAGATTCGTAACCGATTGTCCTCACATGAAATCCATTTGAATTAGCGGTCGGCAGGTTGTTGTACGGCGGTATCCTGGTCACGGCACCATATGATCGATCGTAGCGGTAGAACCTATCCCTGCCTACCGATATTCAATTAACACAATCGAACGAAACACAAATTGGCGAAACAAAAGACGGACTGTGATACGAAAGTATAAAATAATACACAGTGCTGGACGATGATCAACCGACCGCCGCTGGCGGTGGCTGAACGGGACTGGGCTTTATTTTATTTGGCGCACTTTATCACAGATAATATTTCGGCGGGGGCATGTGCACAGATTGCGCTCTGCCGCAACAGCCATTATATCGGAACTAAGTTTTTTGAAAAGTACTGTTGCGGCGAACGTGATTTCGCAAAAACTACTCATCCGATTTTCATTTTTTTTAATTGTTTGTATTTACACTTGTACTTGAACGGTTGCTTTTTCATCCAAAAATTATCAATTCTTTGCAATGATTTTTTGTTTAAAACTTTATTTTTTGATCAACATAATTTTTTTTTGAAGGAAATTCTTTTTTATTGGGAAGCCGCTCCAATCAAGTTTACCACAATACATTTTTCTTAAATAATCAGTTTACTTTTTTGATTTCAGCTGAGCGGTTCGGCTTGGAAACCGTTCATTGCAAACCTCTGCCAAAAAATACGCTTCGGGGATGGGCCAGAACTCCGCCAATCTTGAATTTTTTTTTTAATTCAGCTTGTTTTTTCGAACTTCGAGAGTACTACCACTACTACTTTCGCTTTTTCGAATAAAATTTGCATTATGCACTTTAAATAAATTACGAACTTAGCTCACTTTTTCGCCACAACTTTGTATATAACCCCTTCATAGAGGTATATTTCAGTCCCTAGGGTGGCTCAGCTTGTTAAACAAAGCCTATGTTAAGAGTTAGCATATTATGTACTAGGCTACCGCCCCAATACCTCAACAGTAACAGTTCCAGGGGGTTCGTTTAGGGCGTATGTTTAAAAACAGGGCATTGCCATCACCAAACAAAATTCACATCAGATTTACAAACCATTTTGTAAGTTTCTATCACAGGGTGTCTACTATAAAGTTGCCTTGCTTTATTGGTATTATTGAAATATCTCATGAAGTATTCAGACTCCCATATGAATCTTTTACACCATCTTTCCAACATGATTCTAGATATTTAGCAAGTAAAAAATGGATCGAGATATAAAAATATTCAATTTGTTTATACTAATTTCCGAACTCTTAAGTTCAATAAAAAATCCAACTTTAATTTTCTATATATTGTAAAGTTTACGAGTTATCATTATGGTTATTATGGTATATGTACAATTTATTGAATAATAAGCTTAACAAATAACAATTGACACACTTTTTTGTTAAAGGGTGTGAGAATTTTTTTTCGAAGAAATCGGATATTAATTTTTATGTGGAATGCACCCTTCATAGCAAAAAGCACCAATTTAGTACTTTTCGTTATGTTTGCATTCACGCCGCTCATTTTCCGGTCCGCTTTACGTATAGTGGCGTTATAGTTTTCGTACCCCATCAATGTCGTTGCGCCCCATCCAGGTTGTTGCGCCCTATCCAAGTCGTTGCGCCCCAGCTTTAAATTGGCGACTAACCAGCAAATATTCTACAACAGCGCGGGTGCAACGTTGTAGGGTGGAAAACGCAAGTGCAACGTTCTATGGTTAAGATGATGGTATATTCAAGATATTCTATCATCTAGAATCACGCGACATGGACATTTTTATTATAAGAAATGTCAAAAGTTCGCAAAATATGTCAAAAGATCGCCGTCATTTTAAATCTGATATGGCGAGCTATATTCAATACTACTGGTTTTCAATAACGTTTTAATGGTAAAAAATCATGAAACAAGGGTATTTTTGATATCAAAAAGTTGTCTAGAGATTAAAAATTGTTATTCGTCGCCAATTTGCATCCCAATATAGTGTTATTTTCACGACGATTTAGCATTTAAAAGCATGCATATTTTAATAAGAATATAATTCCAAGGAAACGAAACTTGAATTGCGTCATAAATCAGAAATTCAAAATGGCGGAATTATATTAAAAATTATGGCCTATTCAGGTCGTTTTATATGTTTTGTTGTAATGAGACAGATAATTTCGTGATTGGTGACAATGTGATAAATATTTTTTTTTTCATTCGAATGTTTGCGTAACATTTTTGTTTTAATTTGTTTGTTCTGCACTTAGTTTCCAACGGCAGTCTATTAAATGAAAGTGTTCTTGCTATTCGTTAGTTGGTAGCTGTTCTCAATGAATTAAGTTTTTTTAGTAGATAAATAATTGAGTGGTAGTTTTCTCTTAACTCGAATGTTCGCGACAAACCTTCTAGATGACCTTCATAATGTCTCAAAACGATGTACAGTAACAGCAACAATAACAGAAATATATTTTACCAGCACTCAGTAAATAAGGACCTAATCGTTTAACAGTGACTTTCCCCCATTTGCGTCTGGGTTGCTTACCATATGTGAATAACACACACATACACGCAATTGTCTTTGTGCAAGGATATATGTATTAATACGATGCGCCATATATTGCTTGTGGCACTAAAAACTGGATTCTAACCGCACTGCGCACTTACCATTCTTCCATTAAATTCTTCTCATAGACCGGTTAGTTCGACTAGTCTGTCTATGAAAGTACCATCTCTATCACTTGAAATACATGTTTTTTGACAGCTCGCAGTTTTGAGATCACTCGCACTTTAAAAGTGCGGAGTCCAGGTTGGTGGGAAGTGCGCAATAATAATAATAGTAATATATGTAGGGTTCGTCGCGGTGCGGATGTGGGCGGTAAATGGATTGTCCGCACCGCAACCGCAAAAAAATAATAAAACCGCACCGCTTACCGCAACCGCACTTTATTTACCGCACCGCACCGCGCGGTAATGCGGTGAATGCGGTAAAATTTTTATATTTTAAAAAATAGTGTTGAAAAATTGTACATTTGTGTAACCATTTATAATAGAATGTTATTCTTATTTACACTAAATTTAACTTCAAGAGACTCCTCAGAATGTAATGTTTATGAAAAAATCAACTTTTGCATTTTCTTTTAATAAAATTCCGTACATTTTAAGGCAAACATTATACATTCAAAACGCTTTTAATCCACCTAACAGTGTGATGAGACATTTCTTATAACTCTTATCACTCTCTTCGGATATTATATCGTTTGAGAACTTTTAGAACTTGATGCTTCGCGATGTTTTTGATAACACATACTACATGGGATAGTGGCAAGACTCAGAGAATCGCTCAAATCAGCATAGGACAACATCAGTGCTAGAAATCTCAAACCAAATCAATGGGAAAGCGAAAAAATGGCCAATAAAATAGACATACAAACGAATTATTGCTAATGCTCTGTTAATAAAATATCTAAATTCCTCAATAAATGCATTGTGGTGGGAAAACTGAATTTTCCTAAAGGGGTTATGTATATTGTACTGAGCCAAAAAATCGATTTTTTTTAATCGATTTGAAGTTTATACTTTACTCAAATTTACAACGCGACTGAGAACTAAGAAATCAACGCTTTTTCTTGAAAAAAGCGATAGTAGCAGTGATACCATTCAAAGAAAATCAACAGTGAATATTTCCAGACTTGGTTTTATTTCCTATTTAAGAACTATTGTGTTTTTACATCCTAGATTGCATGATTCAGTGATCGAAACCCAAAACTTCATAAAGTATTTGAAATTATTAAATTAAAATTTGTGTTTGCTATTGAAATTGACAAAATGATAGTATATATAGAATATAGTCCCTTTGGCGTTGGTTAATTTTTCGGTCCCACCTATCAGCATTGAAGTATCGCCCTTACGTTTTTTTACAATACCAATTTAACAATTTGTGGGAGTTTGGTGAAAATCGATCTTACTATCCAAACGGCATAATTCCGAAACCGTAATTTTTGAAGTTTTAAAATTATGCAGAATTAATTTTTCAGACAATAGTAACAGAGTTCGTGTCTTTAGCAAATTTGTTGAGACTTTATTGTAGTCATGAATATTAACCTGAGAAAATTCACCATAAATACTTCTTGGACGATATACCGTCAAAATTACTTTATCAAATGATGCGCTGTTCGTTAGTAAAACTCATCGAAGATACTAAACCTCCGAAATTGGCGGTTTCAAAATGATGCTATCTTGACCTTAAATTATTGTTTTGGAACATTTGACCTATACATATAATTGGTCATACAACAAAAATCAAATTCTCATCAAAATCGACCAGGACCTGCTAGAGTCGAATGGAAATCGTCATTTTTCATAAATTTCGCTCTACATTCGGAAAGTGTTATCCTCGTTATTAATCATATTACGTTTTCGTCTCAACTCGACGCATTCCCAAAATAAAAACCTATTTTGATCCACCTAGTGGTGCAATTGGGCTTTTCTCATTTGTCCAGACTACGATTCCATGGCTGGTTATGTTCAATACGATGGTGGAAATGAATATTACATGTTCAGTACGATTTGCACATACAAACAATGGATCGACAGCCACGATCTTGAGATACTATGTGATACTGAAACATCGCTTGACCGCCGCTGGTTTCAAGCGATGTTTCAGTATCACATAGTAAGATCCGGGAGGTCCGGGTACTGCCGAAAATTTTCAACTTGTTAAGAAATTTTAAACTAGTTTTAATTTTAAAACAGTAACCCCTCACTGCATACTCCCTCCGGGCCGGTATGATTGACGATTTTTAGAGTGATTGCATAACCTTTCTATATGAGAAAGGCAAAAAAGTCCAAAAAATCAATTTTTTTCAAACATTATTTTTTCGAGTTTATATCAAATCTCAATGGTTCATGCATTATAAAGTCATTTGGCATCAAAAATACAAATTTGATTTTGAAAATTTTTCATTTCAGTTTATATGGGAATTTGCTGTGTGATTGCACTCTTCAACTCCTAACTCCGGAACCGGAAGTCCAATCAATAAAAAAATCAATTGCAGCCGATGGGAAGGTTGTACCTTTCATTTGAGACTAACTTTGTGCAAATCGATCCAGCCATCTCTGATTAACAGAGGTCATATTTTTTTTCCACATACACACATACACACACATGCATACATACACACATACATTCTCCTATCTCGACGAACTGAGTCGATTGGCATATGACACTCGGCCCTCCCGGTCGGGATTAGATTGACGAATTTTAGAGTGAATGAGAAAGGCAAAAACATTTTTAGCAAATGTTTCATAGACATTAAATCAATTTTTACTTCGCTTTCTATTAAATAAAGACCCTCATTACAGTACATCTCTACAAAAGCGAGCTCAATTTGAAAAGAAATCTGAGGATTATGATTGATTACAGAACTCTGGAATTTTCTATTGGAATGATTTCAGGCAGGAATTTGATATTGATGATATTAGGCAACTGTGAAATCAAGACCAATAGATCAATTACATATCAGGACCCCATTCTGACAATTTATCCAAAGTCCTCATGATGTTTTCAACAACAGGTTATCAATGTACGGATCAGATAATTGTTATTGTAATACACCGGATTCTGTTTTTGCACGCACTTTTTTTGCACGGATTTTTTTTGCACGACTTTTTTTGCACGGTTTAGCAAAATAACACGATTTTTATGTATAAAATACCTATTTCGATATACCAGTTTAATGATTTGATCATCCCGTGGAAAAAAAACCGTGTAAAAAAAATCCGTGCTATTTCGAGAATCCGTGTAAAAAAAATCCGTGTTATTTCGAGAAACCGTGCAAAAAAAATCCGTGTTATTTCAAGAAACCGTGTAAAAAAAATTCGTGTTATTTCGAGAAACCGTGTAAAAAAAATCCGTGTTATTTTGAGAAACCGTGCAAAAAAAAATCGTGTTATTTCGAGAAACCGTGCAAAAAAAATATTTTTTTTAATAGGCATTTAGTAACGGCAGCTGAAAATAAATGGCATTGGATATTTGCAATACAAATGGGGATGATCTGCCAATGTGTAAAAATCGCGTATTTTTCAATTTTAGGAAAAGAGTTGTTAATCAAAATTCAAGTTATGGTAGTTGAAAATCAATAATGTTGGGCTATGGTTTGTATAGGATTGTATGCTTTTTAGATATCATCAAATAATATTCCGGTTCATATATCACATCGCATTGGCAATGGAGCAATTGGTATTTGGCCAAGTTCCCCCGGGTAGTGCCACTACACAATGTATATTAATTTTGCTTGTTCAGTTTGATAAGCTAGAAACTGATAGCGGAGATTTTAATATGCAGGGATACGCAATACGTATTGTTTGGTCTGAGTAGATAACGACTGATGTTTCTTTTTATCAACCAATCAGTGATCTCTGATTAAATAGAGCTTTCAAAGAGTTAGGAACAGGCACAAGTCTATTTTTTTACTGAGATGGGACAAGTTGGTGCTGGACCTGTGGCCTTCGTCTGGTATGATCCATTCTCGTTGGTACGGATATGTTCATGACTGGTTTGTGGATGAGTGTCCTACTTACAAGTGATTGATCACTTCGCTTGGGTGGAAATATATGTGACTTCAGCTAGCTGTCGAGCTTGGATATGTTAGCTGGTTCCAAGAAGATATGCAGGACTGGCACCTACGAGAATGTTGATTGTTTTACTCGAGCTTTGGTTCTTGGAAATAACAAATTGCTTCCTCGGTGTGATATGCTCGAGTTGAATGCTCAGTGGTTGAAATGTGTTTGGAGGATTGGTGGTCTCCGAGAGCAGATGCGAATAACTCTGAAGTATCCAATAAAGGGAGATCTGTGGAACTGAAAAATATTGTCACTACTCTAGCATATTTTCCTAATGTATTGTACATCATAACAACTACCAATATCGACTATTTAGAACAGAGATTTTCAAATTCTGTTATAAGATCGAGAAGAAATATAGCACAGTTGTAGTGAATAAAGTATTTGCGAATAAGGGCCAATACTGCTGGCATCTTTTATCATATTTATTAATAGTCGATTGATCCGCTTCAGACCTAGGAGACGAAAGAAAAGAATAGAAACAAAGGCGGTTCTAATTCTAAATTGGTTTAGTATAGATATAGACGACTCAAACGCACTGGCAGGAGAATATTTTTTAGAAGTAGACAAATTAGAGGACATCACACTTTTTGAGACACACATGCACAAAACTTTATCGTCCTCCTGAAGATCGGTGTTTAATTGGCAGATAGTCGCAATTTCGTACGATTTTGAAAAGTTTGCCTCGCGGGACGGACCGATATCCACCATGGCATAGGTTGCAGTCGTTAAAAAAACTAGATTCGCTAAGTGGAAAATAACAAATTTTTCAACTTTTCAGGAAAGAATTTTTAATCAAACATTGCAAAATGGCAAATGTCAACATTGCAAAATGGCAAATGCTGCCTCTTTCCAGGAAAGAGTATTTAATTAAGTAAAAGCCAATCAATAGGCCGCTGAAAATTGACAATTTATGACATTTCAATTGCGCAAGAGTCTTTGCATCAAAATGATTTTTTTACTTTTCATGAAAATTCTTTTAATGAGAAAATAACCATTTACATGAAAAAATCGCAAAAAAATACAATTTTGATATTGTTGTCCCAGAATCGAACAATGTTTCTTACCAAACTGTATATGACCGCATACTGTTCGAAAGGTCTAGTTTTCTTCGTTCAAAAAATGTTACAAAACCGAAAATCGGCTGAAAATGACAACGTAGCTAATTTTGTTGTGGCAAAGGTCCCAAAAAATGTTTTTTTGCTTCAAATTTTCGTGTGTACATTACTTTGTATCGCATTTGTTATACTAGTTCATTTTAAAAGTTTAAAATCACTGTAGCACAGTGTAATCTACAAAAAGTTAACAAACTCTAAATAGTTGAAACATTTTACCATTTTAACTATTGCTTTTCGAAGGACAATAACTTCTTTTAACGAATAAAAAAACTTACATTTTTCTAAAAAATGTAAACCTCCTCGAAAAATTAAAAAACTTCTACTGGGCACATTGACAGCCCCCTTGTGCATTTAAAATGTCCAACAGTATTCATTGTTAAATACCATAAGAAAATAGCTGTTAATTAAAAAAAAAAAATCAGATTTTTTTACACGGTTTCTCAAAATAGCACGGATTTTTTTTACACGGTTTCTCAAAATAACGCGGATTTTTTTTGCACGGTTTTTCAAAATAACACGGATTTTTTTTGCACGGTTTCTCAAAATAGCACGGATTTTTTTTGCACGATTTCTCACAATAACACGGATTTTTTTTGCACGGTTTCTCGAAATAGCACGGATTTTTTTTGCACGGTTTCTCGAAATAGCACGGATTTTTTTTACACGGTTTCTCGAAATAACACGGATTTTTTTTACACGGTTTTTTTTGCACGGAACGCATCCCCCGTGCAAAAAAAGAATTTGGTGTACTAAGTTTGTTCAGCCATCTCTGAGAAACAATGGTGACATTTTTTGCCACATAAACGTAAACATACATACGAACATACATACATACACACAGACATTTTCCGATCTCACCGAACTGAGTCGAATGGTATATGAGATTCGGCTCTCCGGATTTTGTTTAAAAGGTCGATGTTTAGAGCGATTGCATAACCTTTCTATATGAGATCATTCATACATGACGTAGCATCTTTTGAGTGATTTTTAACACCCCCCTCCCCCGTCGTAGCATTTCGTCACAAACCTCTAAATACCCCCCCTCTCCCTGATAATTACGTAGCATGACGGCAACCCTACCCCCTCCCCCTTGTCCAGAAAAAATTTAAAAAAAAAATAAAAAAAATTAAAGGGTTGTGTACAGGACGCGACCACGGTGACATTAAAAATGTAGCTTTTTTCAAGAGCGTGCAAATGAATTTTATCTACCACACATATCGACTCACGTTCTTGCTCACTCGCCTGTTTTCATATGTTACATTTTGCTATATACCCTCCCCATCAAAACATAATTTATTGAAGGTCTAGTAACGGTAATCTATTAATTAATCAAGTATCTCACTAGGTGATTGGCATTATTTGGCTGATCCATCTAGTAAAAATAGGCTGGTCTGTCCAGAAAATATATTCAAAAGAAAAGTTCCATATTGAGAGCTGTGATGAGGAAGCCCACGCCCGCCAAGGGAAATATACAGATTCTCCATGAAATATGAAATTTCATTTTCCATTTAAATTTTCAATAATGTACTAATGAACTTAAGTAAACAATCTTAAGGTTAAGTATTTCTTGATCGATTAGTGGTTGAACAAATGACATTATTTGATAAATTACATCGTTATACAACGTTCGCACTACCAGTTAAAACGGGTTTTTGTCCTATCTTGGTGACATTTTTCTTGTTGCTAATTATTATAACGTGTTATAACTCTGTAGTGTAAACATTGTATTATTAAACCAATTCTGCAGCGTTTTATGTTATATATGTGTTAAAAAGTAATAGGACTGACATAATTATATCTTCTGTACAGCGGTTTGTTTCATAATTTAAAACAGATTTATTTTAAAATTTAAATTGGTATACCCTACCGTTCTATTTGTTGTATATTTTAAAACGCGATTAGAACTGTGTTTTAAATACATAGGGCAGGACAGATACTCTGACTGCATAAACTAGGAAAACAATTTAAAATCCCCTAACGCTTAAGACATGGCTTTAATTTTAATCGAAAAAGAACACCCGCTTAAACTGCTGCTGGGACGGTAAGTTTTAAAATTTTCCGGTTTGTGCAGTACGTAACAAAAGCATTTGAAGTTAGAAAACAAAAAGTTCTGCTGGGAATGTGATTGTTTCCGATGCAATTAAACTCAGGTTTTTTTACGCAGGGAATACAGGCCGCGTAAATGAAAACCGCGTAAATTTTAAAAAACGCGTAAATGAAAACGCATAAATTACAAAATCCGCGTAGCAGCGGGTCGAGTTTCTCCCCATTCTCCCAGTAGCTAGTGCAGTGAGCGGGTCGAGTTCTCTCCCCACTTCGATTGGTATAAACAGCGGTGCTGTTCCAATCGAAGCTCATTCGCATTTCGGACGGCGTGGCGAAAGGATCGCCTCGGGAAGCAGCAGTAGCAGCGGGTCGAGTTTCTCCCCATTCGCTTTTCGAACGGCTTGGCGAACATATCGCCTCAGGAAGCAGCAGGTCGAGTTTCTCCCCATTTGCTTTTAGGATGGCTTGGCGAACGGATCGCCTCAGGAAGCAGCAGTAGCGGGTCGAGTTTCTCCCCATTCGCATTCGCTTTTAGGACGGCTTGGCAAACGGATCGCCTCAGGAAGTAGCAGCAGCAGCGGGTCGAGTGCACCCATCCCCACGCTATCTTTCAACCTTCAACCCCCAACTAGCAGCCATGGAAGATAATCGGTTCGTTTTGGCTCCCGACATAAGCCACCATCGAAACCGATGCCACCCCAAATTCCTCCCAGAAATAACTTTATGCAGCAACAGTAACGACCAGCAAATCAATTTTTTAATAAACCGGGCTTCTCACAACCTATGAACCCATTCCGAATATACCCCAGACCTATCTAACCTTTTACCCCAAATTATCCACTAACATCGTTCAATCCTCAATTCCGACCGTTCCAACCAAGACCATTCCAACCAAAACCATTTCAACCAAGACCATACCTATTCAATAACCCCTTCCAAAATCAACAAAAGCAAAATTTCAATCGAAATCCCTTCCAAAACCAGCAACCCAAACCAACACCGATGAAAGTTGACCCATCTATCCGGAGCAGAATGGTACATAAATAGGAATCCGAACCCTAGTCCATTCGGCCAAAGACCACCTCAAAATAGATCCCAACCATATTATCATATGGAAGAACTACAGAACACAGAACAAATGTACTACCCAACTCCTTACCCAGATTCTTTCGATTACTTTGAATACCCTGAATGTTCATACAATAACCAGTACTCTGACGAAACGAACTATCCCGAAATGCCAACTCTATACACTATAATCCATTTGATGAACCGGCAGCAGACGAGCCCAAGGCGGAAGAAAAAACGAACGAAACTGACGATCTAAATTTTCAGACACTTCCCGACCAAAAATTATGACATGATCGACAACAACTTCATACCATATGTTCAATTACAAACAACGGCAGGCAAATTGAAATTTCTGATAGATACCGGAGCCAAAAAAAATTATATTGATCCGGAGAAAACCCATAATTTACAAATTTTCAAAACTGACGCTACCTTTGTAAGAAATGTAAACGGCACACACGAAGTAAAAGAATTAGTGCAACTATCCACGTTCAGAGGAAAACCACCAATAATGTTCTTTCTTTTCAAGTTTCACCCATTCTTTGACAGGCTCATTGGATATGAAACACTGACGCAACTTAACGCTGACATTTCAACCTCCACTAATTGTCTAAAATTTCCCGATTACACAATACAATTGATGAGAAAATATCCAGACAGCTTCACTACGCATCTAAACATACACGAAGAAAAACTCCTGGAACTTCCTTCCCATCTATCTCAAGGCGATTTTTATATCGAAAAAAAATTACCTCTAAGCCGCGATGTTGTGGTGCTACCAGGACTGTACAGAGCAGAAAATAATAAAGCAACAGTGGTAATTAAAAATATCAACGAAACAGCTGTGAAAATCAACCCAACCAGACCCGTATTTGGCGAACTGAACAATTTCAACCCAGTGCGTCATAAATCTTCAAACGAAACACTCCCAAAGAATTTAACCAAAGCGCTCAGGTTAGACCATCTCAATACAGAAGAAAAGCACAAAGTTACTAACCTTATTGGAAAATTCAAAGACATTTTCCACTTGGAAAATCAAAATTTAACATTCACCAACGCGATCAAACATCGCATCAAAACAAAAGACGCTCTTCCAGTCCATTCCAAGTCATACCGATACCCCTCCTGCCACAAAGAAGAGGTTCGATCACAAATTGCAAAAATGTTATCTCAAGGCATAATCAGGCCTTCAGATAGTCCGTGGTCCTCCCCAGTGTGGGTGATTCCAAAAAAACTTCTAAACTTTCTCCCTTCAACTCCTTGCTCTCTCTTGAGTACTATGGCTCTAAATATTGAAAAATATACTTCACCTTCCAGTCCCTTGCTAATTAAATGCCGTAACAACCGCTTCATAACCTCTGCTAGATTTTCATCGTGCTCCTCTTTTGTTCGACCAAATACTAGTACGTCTTCTTGGTAGTTTACAGTACCCTTACATCCTACCAGTATAACAGACTGCATTATTTTTTGAAAGATGTCTGGAGCATTGCATAGGCCGAATGGTAGCCGTCGACATCTGTATAGTGTATAGTCAAATGCCTACAACGCTCGTCTAGAACGAATGCATTTTTAAGGTCAATAGTCGAAAACCATTTTGCCCCATGCAATTCCATTAAAATAGCTTCAAATGTAGGCAATTTGAACGGCGTCCTGTAAATGCATTTATTTGGGCCTCTCAAGTCAATAACCAAGCGAATGTCGTGCTTTCCTTTTGGTACCACCAGTAGCGAGGAACAGATGGATCTATCCATGTCCTCCGATACCGGTTCGATGATTTCCGATGACAGGAGCTCGTCGAGTCTCTTTTGTGCCAGTCTTTTGAAACCAGTCGGGATGTGTGTGTACACATTTCTAGCTGGGGGCATTTCTTTATTGTAATGCAGTAGAACAGGCGGAACGTTGAATTTCGGAAATTCCCCTGGGACTGAAGCACTCACAGCGCTTACTATTGCAAGCTCGCATTGCCAGATGTTACCATATCCACTAATCGGCACTCGAAGCCCAACGTCTAATAAGCTATACCGTGCTGCCGTGTTGAAGCTTAGTAACGACCGAGCCTCTTCAACAACGTAAAATTTTTCTACGAGAACAGGTCTCTCTTTTGAAACGTACAGTTTTGCCTGAAACGTTGCTATAACTTTGATTGCTCCCGGTGAAGCATATGCACGTAAGGTTCTACCGGATATGTCGCGCACGTCATGCAGCTTGTTCACGGTGAGCTTATTCTTAAGCATTTTGTTCCATATTGTCTTGGCGATAGTATTTACTTGAGCCCCGGAATCAATATACATCTTCATCCGTCAGTGGGTCAAAAAGTGCATATTTGTTTGTCGACAACATCGTAACTATATTCGGTTACGACCTGGAAACGTAAAGATAATCAATTTTATGTCATGGAATGCACTGCATGTAGGTCATCTCACATTTGACAACGAAGAATGAATGTCTAATATTCTGGAAAACGATTAGTGTCCTGCGAACGCGACGTACTAAACTCTTGCAAAATTGCCGTGGAACTAGAGGCAATGTGATATTTAAGAGTATTCAAGATTTCAACAAATGCCAACTTCAGCTAGACGAAAAAAAATCGCATTCACCGGAGGATAATTAATAATTCCCACACTTCGAACATGTAGAGTAAAACCATCTGCGAACCCCATATGGAAATTTTCTCTATTAGATTGAACAGAAGGGTTTTCATTGTTCCAATGATTTACATATTCTGGCGTTTTATTTATTAAAATTCAAACACGTAGTATAAAACCTATTCATTCTTATAAGTGAGATAAGATGCCTTTATTATTAGTTATTCAGGTTCTGCGATATCTTGTACTTTTTCCTCGTTGTCGCCGCTATTTTGTGTGATCGCTGCCAGTTGTGGTCTTGGTTCTTCGTCATCTGATTCGCCATGTGGGTGCTTTTGGAGAACACCTTGTCGGGACAGGGCTGAACAGGTACGAGCTAGATGACCTCTTCGGTTGCAGTTATGGCATACCTTATCCAGGCTTGGACAATTGGCTGGACCATGATACGCACTTGCACATCGCTAACAGGCGCTTCTAGATGACCCTTGGTAGTGAAACTGTCCACGTTGATAGGCTCCTCTTCCACGTTGATTTCCTCGAAATCTTGATCCAGATCCCCGCCGAAACTGAATGCGTTCTTGCGATACTGCGGCTATTGTTGCCGTACTTTGACGGTTATGCTTCTGGTACTCTTCCTCGTTGAAAATTTCCATCTCCCGATCTCGTACCATCGCAATCAAGCTATTCATGTGGCCTTGATTGACCCAGTTACGTTGTGCTAGAACGCGTACACGGGCATCACTTGTTCCTTTCACAATGGTACGCACTATAGCCTCCATTTCCTCCTCGATTCTATAATCACATAGCTTAACTGCTGCTGCAACTCGCCGTACAAATGATACGCTTGATTCCCCTTGAAGTTGTACGGTATTCATCAATTTGCTACGCTGCCCGATGATGTAGGTCCTTGACCCAAAATAACGGTCCAATCGAGCGATCGCATCAGAGAATGGATGGGTACGCTGCTCTGGCATATCTGTGGCGGTTGATGTTCCTTGCATAACTTCCAAAAGCTTCGTCCCGGCTTTTATTTTAAAGATGTCCTTGCTTGCTCATCGGTTGCGTGCACTAGGTTGAACGAGGCCATGACAATCTCCTTCCAATGCTCATATGCCTTTTTATCGAGGTCAGTTTCACCATCAGATGGCTTACATTCAGGAATGTTCAAGGATTCCAGAGACATGTGATTCATAGTGACCAACAAAGACTCGCTTCCTGACACCTGACGATCGTCCGGTACAAAATGGGTTGTTGTTTGGTCATTTGTCGTAGTGGTTGACTGCGAGTCGAGAATCACCTGGTCTTTTGCAGATCTTAACATATCTAGCTCAGTTTTCAGCGCTATCAACTCCTGCATCAATTTCTTTTTCGAAATCTTATTTTTCGACTTCGGTTTCGATCTGTAATTATAAATATTTTCCATTACTAACTCGGTAAGCCGATACATTTGGTTATCAGAAAACTGCCTCGACTACAGTTATGTATTACATTCTCTGCATAACAGAGATTTTTTTTTGTCGGATACTGCCTCTTCTACAGTTCCGTTTAGATTTCACAGTACTCTGACACTCTGTCTCGGCTATCAGAGGTCAAGTTGTTTCACCGGATACTGCCTCGTCCGAAAAGCGAATGGGGAGAAACTCGACCCGCTGCTACTACTGCTTCCCGAGGCGATCCTTTCGCAACGCCGTCCGAAATGCGAATGAGCTTCGATTGGAACAGCACCGCTGTTTATATCAATCGAAGTGGGGAGAGAACTCGACTCGCTCACTGCACTAGCTACTGGGAGAATGGAGAGAAACTCGACCCGCTGCTGCTGCTGCTTTCTGAGGCGATCCGTTCGCCACGCCGTCCGAAATGCGAATGAGCTTCGATTGGAACAGCACCGCTGTTTATACCAATCGAAGTGGGGAGAGAACTCGACCCGCTCACTGTGCTAGCCACTGGGAGAATGGAGAGAAACTCGACCCGCTGCTGCTGCTGTTTCTTCGATACGTTCGCTTCAACGTCTGTTGCAAGAACTGTCTCTGCTGGGTGGCGCAGTTAATTTATGTGTTTTAAGATCTCCCTGTCGGGTGACATACGACCAATAAGAAATAACCAGAGCGAAAGAAATGGATTACATTCTATGATTATGGGTGGGAGTCAATTTAACGAAAGTTTAATATTCATCTTCATAAAGTTGTTTTTTTATTTCTTATATCTTATTCTCTACATCTTACTGTAGTTGCTCTCCTCTAGACAGAGTCTAAGAGCTTCTTTCAGGGACATTAGAGTTTGTGCTCTGACAATGGCTCCGAGAGATCCTCTCAGGCCGGTTAAAAATACTTTTAGTCCAATGTCTTGATGAAATGTTTGCTTGGCGGACTTTACTGCTGGGTTTTCGTGTGTGAGATTTAGTAAATTTATAAGAAGAGATACGATATGGGATATGTTCCCATAAAACTCCTCAACGCTATTGGTTTGTTCTAGTTTAAAAAGGTCTCTAGTTAGTGACGCCTCATCTCGGCGGTCACTAATGTGTGATTAAGTTCGTTTTGATTTCGGTCCAGTCTAAACTGGTACCGTATAGTTCTAGCACATTGTCGGCATCTCCTGTTATCTTTGTTCGTATGCCTTGAAGCCATACGTTATAAATAGGTGGTCCTCTAGCGTTCTGCAGAAGAGGAATTATATTCTCTACCGTTTTGATGAATGAATGTAATTTTATGGAGTTGCCATCGAAAGATGGTGGAAATTTTCCCATTGCTGGGAATAGATACCGGATTGTGATAGCCCGATGGCTATCACAAACCCGGGAACTGTGATACGAGAAAAAAGAATACGTTTATGTTCGCTGTCGAATGCAGACTAACTTGCTTTTTATTTCATTTCGATTACAAAGTTTCGATATGTGATCGACGTGCTGCCGACTCAAGCATTTTCAGGCGCTTCGTGTTGCGCCGCCACCTCCATATGATGATGACGATAACGATAACTAGGATGAAGGCGCCGTCCATGGAGTAAGACACCACGTCGTGCGTGCTGACGTTGGTGTTAACAGATTCGTCATTTCCGAACGGCCACATGATGCTGTAATTTGATTCCTCGGTTGAACTGCTTACTGAATACTGATTGACTCAAGTCAACGTTTCATTGCTAGGCACCCCGTGGTGCGGCCGTTCAGCGGATGTTTATACAGCATGTTTGCTGTTTCATTCATTTCGTGAAGTATAACAATTCAATTGTTATTGTACTGGGTTTTATTTTCAAATTCAAAGGGTGTTTACCCATTCCGAATTTGAGTACTTCCATTTTCTCCCCCCTTTGGAACGAGGACGTAATCTGTCGTCCCAAATCAATCGCGGTGGGGGTTCGTCTTCAAGCTCAACAACTTCTGAGGGGAGTGATGGCTCTGCGGAAGCCAGATCGTTGTGTTCACCTTGTGCAATTATGCTTGATTGTTCCTCCACGGGCAGAGGAGCTAGTGTGCGAACATTTCGTTTGTATGTACCGGTGGAGGTTCGTACAATTGCTATTCGGACTATTCTGTCGCTACCAGGGTGCACCTGGGTGATGATTCCCATAGGCCATTGTGCTATGGGTACATGATCGTCGCCAATTAGTACGATTTGACCAACCTTGACGTTGTTGTGTTGCTTTGTCCATTTTGCATAGTTTCTAAGTTGGTGGAGATATTCTTCGCGCCACCTCCGCCAAAATTGCTCAAGTTGATATTGCACGTGCTTCCATCTCGTCGTTAGAATGTTTGCATTGACTTCCTGACTCGGAATAGGCATGCTCAGCATGGGCCTACCGATTAGAAAGTGTCCGGGTGTGAGCGAAGTTGGTGCGTCAGGCGTTGTGTAGATATCCGTCAATGGCCGCGAATTCATAACCGCTGCCACTTGATAAAAGAGTGTTTGTAATTCCAAAATATTCAATTGGGCTCCCCGCGCCGCTGCGCTGAATAGTCGCTTCGCTACTTTGATGTTTGATTCCCAAAGTCCTCCAAAGTTCGGACTTCGGGGTGGCATGAATGAAAATTGAATCCCGTGGGCTGCTGCGCTGTCGACGATTTTGTTTTGAAAAGTTTCGTTGTTATACATCTTTCTTAGTTGATTCAATTCTCTGCTGGCTCCAATAAAGTTGCGCCCGTTTTCGGAGTAGATAACTTCAGGTATTCCTCTCACTGAGGTGAATCGCAGTACAGCGGATATGAATGATGCTGCCGATTGATTTTCGACGACTTCCAAGTGTGTTGCTTTAGTTGCAAAGCTAAAGAAAATACAAGCGTATGCTGTCGTCTTGTATTTCGACCTTTGATTGAGTAATACTTCGAAAGGTCGCATAAGTCCACTCCTGTGTGTGTGAAAGCCGGTGACTCGTTCACTCGGCGTTGGTAATTGTCCCATCTGCTGCTGAAGTCGCTTAGGACACCTCGGAGCGCATAACATGCAGTGTTGGATAACTCACTGAACAGTTCGGCGGAGATCCCTCATCCAAAATTTCTGCCGGAACTCAGCCATGACCAAATTTGTTCCAGCGTGAAATCTATCTTCGTGTATTTGTCGGATTATAACCCTCGCAAACGGGTGTGATTTTGGTATTAACATGGGTGTTTTTTGTGATGCAGACATTTCCGCATTCTGAAGTCTGCCTGTGACGTGTATAATGCCGTTATTGATAACGGCGCACAAGTGTTGAAAAGCTCCCTTCTTCGGTGCCTCTCCATTTGTCCTGATTTCTGCCACTTCATTTGGGTAGATAGTGGCTTGCGTGATTTTAACTATAAGTGATAGTCCTTCCTCTAGTTCAATCGTGGTGAGCGGGCCAGATCGCGCCTCATGCGCGATACCCTGATTGGTGATGAGCGAGCCAGATCGCGCCTCATGTGCGATACCCTGATTGGTGATGAACAGGCCAGATTGCGCCTCGTGCGCGATACCCTGATTGGTGATGAGCGGGCCAGATCGCGCCTCATGTGCGATACCCTGATTGGAGATGAGCGGGCCAGATCGCGCCTCATGCGCGATACCCTGATTGGTGATGAGCGGGCCAGATCGCGCCTCATGTGCGATACCCTGATTGGTGATGAGCGGGCCAGATCGCGCCTCGTGCGCGATACCCTGATTGGTGATAAGCGGCCAGATCGCGCCTCGTGCGCGATACCCTGATTGTTTGTTTTCCTCATGTTGTAAACAGCTCTTCTTAGCCATGGAAAGTGTCTTACAGTTCTGTCGTATGAATTATGATACTTGAATTCGGAAATGCTGTCAGCGCAATCTCTACCTTTCGTTGCAACCAGTAATGTCTTTGGTTGTTTAAGTCTTTCTTGTTCCGCAGTGGCGTCATATTCGTAGCCACTTAGTGGATATTTCATTCTTGTTTGTATGCATTCTGGGCCGTGTAACCCGAAACTCAACTAGTCTTCGAGTAACCGTTTGACTGGGATTCCTCTCCCCAGATCAGCGGGATTTTCTTTCGTGCGTACGTATCTCCAACATTCAGGTTTGGTGGAGTCGTGTATCTTCGTGATTCTGTTCTTGATAAATGTTCTCCAGCGTGGGCTCGTGGATTTTATCCAGCTCAAAGCCACCTGAGAATCGCTATAATAATACTCTGATGTGATTCGATTGTGCAAAATTTCCTTTACCTTGGCAGCGAGCTCTGCCAATAGTACCGCCGCCAAGAGCTCTAGGCGAGGCAGTGTGACACTCTTGTTTTCGCGCACAACAATTTTGTGCTTTCGTTGCCCCTCAAATCGATTGAATGCAGATAGATGGCGCATCCGTACGCCTTTTCAGATGCATCGCTAAATCCGTGCAAGTCTAGCACGATTGTTTGGCTCGGAATCGTCATCCGAGGTACTTCTATGTGTTTCAGTTCGGCAAGTGGTGCCTCATACTTCATCCATGCATTGAAAACGTGGTCTGGAACTTCATCGTCCCAGCTAATATTGTGAGTCCATAACTCTTGCATCAAAATTTTTGCTGTTACGATCACGGGTTGTACTAAGCCCAATGGATCGTATAACCTTAGTATTTTGGAGACCATTTGTCTCTTGGTGAGGGCTTTCAAGGCCTTACTTGTTGCGTTTTTTTTTTTTTTTTTTAATTGTAAAATAGTTTTATTTGTCAAGTTATTTACAATTCAGTCCTTTTATACATTTAGATTTCTATATCGAGGTAATAATTCATATCAGCAATATTAATTCCGTCGTTACTTGCATTAACATAGCATATGTAATTAATAGAAATTTTTAGAATTTCTAATCTTTTTGCTTTTACTAGCCCTCTTAGTGATGGTCTTACTAGATCCTCGAATGACAGGCGTCTCCATACGTTTGTGATACCTGTTAACCTCTGTTGTAGCACCGTCCATGCCGGCATCACACGACCACAGGTACTAAACTTGTGGCTGAGAGTCTCCTCCGTTTGGTTGCGACAGTATGTGCAGTTTCCATCTGAAGTACGCTGCATCACGAACATCAGTTTGCGGTGCTCGATCTTCTCGTTCACCAACAAATATAGTTTCGATCTTTGCGCTGAGGAAAGTTGTTTTGCTGCTATATTTCGCCAGGTGTGGGGCCAGTTGTTTTCCGGATTTCGTCGTTCCACTCTTGGCAAGTCAGTTTGTTCGATGAAGTGTTAGTGAATTCGATCGGTGGAGGGGTTTTGTTGGATTTGCTGGGGGATTTGAGCTAAATGGGAAAGGATTATTTTAATGTCGGGAAGATCTGCGGGTATTACTGGGCGAGGATTTGCATGAAGTTGGGATCTGTAGTAAGGAAGGGATCCGATCTCTCGTAAATGTCGATTTATCGCAAGTGATTTACATTTCAGCGCTGGTATTTGCAGTTTTAAGCCTCCTTCGTCTCTACTGCGGGCCAGCTGCATAATTGGGACGCGGGCGACCATTCCTCTCCAGAGAAATGTGCCCATCAGTGATGTAATTTTTGCTATGTGCACTGTAAATGGTGGCAGTATCGATGACATGTACCATATCCTGGAAGTGCCGAACGTATTCAACATGATGATTTTTTGTTGAAGTGTCAGTTGACGCGAAGAGTGCAGCCACATTTGTTGGGTGAATTTCCCTACAATTGCATCCCAATTTATCGTCGTCATCTGCCGTATCGAGTTTGTGAATACAACACCCAGGATTTTAACAGCATTGGTTGATTGTATCCACGTGTTGTTAATATCATTGCCTCCCCAGACTCCAACGTCAACGGCAATCGACTTTCGCTCGTTCAGTTTGGCACCGGCAGCTATTTCGAAGCGAGCAAATAGCCCTCTAATCGCCTCGATCTGCTTGTTCGATGTTACAATCACGCTAATGTCGTCTGCATATGCTACCAGCAAATCGTAACCGCATACTGCTTCAAACCTGCTTATTAGTGGGTGCAATTGCAACACAAATAAGTGCATTGAAATCGGATCTCCTTGTCTAACTGAGCGTTGTATTTCGAACGAGCGCGACAGATGGCCAATAATAAGCAGCCGCGATGTGGCTCGACTGGCGATCTCCGATAAAATATGAATGAGATTCTCATTGATGCCAAGCGAGCGCATGGTTGCGAAGAGGAAAGAGTGTCTTACTCTATCGAAAGCGTGGTCCAGATCGAAGCTGATAAGTTTACCAGCGCGACGACGGTGGCGCAAATCAGCAATTCGATCTTTGAGAGCGAGAGTGGCTTGAAAAATGTTTCGCTCTGAGTTCGAACATTTCTGCCCTTCGCTCAGAATATGGTGGGCCTTCATCACCTTGTCTAATCGTGTTTTTAATATACGGGAGAACAACTTGTAATCACTGTTGAGAAGCGATATCGGGCGATACGATCGGGCTGTGTTGTCTCCTCCTCTCTTTTTAACCAACACGATAATACCTTCTACGAAAGCAGCAGGTAGATTGCCGCTGAGTGCTTCATTCAGCAATAAATTTATTTCTCGATGGATGACATCGAACGTGCGGTGATAGAACTCCCTTGGGATCCCATCACAGCCAGCAGATTTTCTGGGTGCGCTATCTCGTATTGCAGCTAGAATTTCTGCTGTGGTGATCTCGCTCATGCAAGCCTCGTTTAGTGGGTCGTTTGGTGGGACGACTCTCTCTGAGACAAAAATATTTTCGTTTCGTTCACTTGCTTCTTCAGTATACAGACTCGAGAAGTAGTCGGTTATATGCGCCTCGATTGCATGTGGCTCTCGGATGATTTCGTCCCGCTCTGTCTGTAGCTGTGTGATGACGGTTTTTTTTCTTCGCCTCTCTCCCAGCTGAAATATCGATATTGGTTCGCCCGCCACGTAAGTTTTATTTATCCTCATGAACGTGTGCGAGAAGTTCCGTTGGAGCGACAGCATTTCACCTTTCAGTCGGTTGATGGTGGGTAGCATTTCTGGATGTTGGTAGTACCCGTCGTACGCTAACCGTAGCTCAGTATATAATCGTTGGTGTTCGCTATGAAAATCCTCGAAAAATTCACGAGATTTCCATTTGAAAAATGATTTCATCTTTGGCTTAGCGTATTCCAACCACCATTGCATCCAGGAGCGGTAGTTTCTGCGTTGTCTAGTCCAGTATTGCCATTTCAATTGGAATTCAGCAACATTCTCGTCTATCAAGAGGTGGGGCCGGAGGGACCAATAACCGCGCCCGTGTTCCCGTCCCAGGGAAGGAAGGCAGAGTCGAAGTGTTACTGCTTTATGGTCGGTGAATGAGCAGACCTGTGTGTGCGCTGTTCGCAGGTTTTCTTGAAGCCCACTGCTGACATATATGCGATCGAGCGTTCCTATTGACGAATGTGAACCCTTCATCGCGTGGGCATAACCTTTCCCAGGCATCGTGTAGTTGTAGTTGTTGTACGGCTGTTCTTAGTGCGGGACTAGCATTAGGGCTGCTAGAGTCGCACGTTCGAAGTATACAGTTGAAGTCACCCGCAAGAAGTAAATGCTATGTGCGGTGTCGGAGATAATATGCCATTGTTCCATTGAAGAAATCCTCCCGGGCAGCGCGTTGTGAGGAACCAGAGGGAGCGTAAACATTGCAGATTGTTGTGTCTTGCACTCTCAATGCAATGAGTCGCCCATTAAAACTTCGCTCGACGTGAGAGACTTGGATGTGTTCCTTCAGAGCAATAGCGGTGCCTCTTCTCATGTGGTCTACATTGCAGAAAACGGCGAAGCCAGGCAATGAGAGCTGTTCGTTCTCCACTTCTTGCAGACACACGATATCGAGTTCTTGGCTACTGATGAAGGTTCGGAGAGCGTTAATTTTCGTGGGATTTGTTATCGTACCGATGTTGATGGAAGCGATGTTGTAGGTTGCCATTATAGTTGCTCATGCTCCATTTCATCGTCTTCGCTATCCCGACGTGGCTTTTTGCCCGGCTGTCGGTTTCGCGTTCGTCGGCTATTTGTAGATGTGTAGGACTCGTCGGTTTCGTTCCCATTGCTATTCTTGCTTTGTGCGCGTGTCGTAATAGTAGGTCTTTTAAACAGCTCAGCTGCAACCGTGCTGGTGTTAAGTGGTTCGTCAGTTTGCGGTGGTACTCGTTGCGATGACGTCGGTCTTTGCATTTGTAGAGGTTCTAGGCATGAGGCAGCTACAATCTCTGCAGGCTGCTACTGTGCGCTGTCATACCGGCAGCCTTAGGCAGTTCTGGAAATGTCTTTGGTGTAAGAGGTGGTGGTGCCGATAAGCTTGGTACGGCCAGTCGCTTGTTAACTGACTTTTTGCCAGCCGAACTTTTCGGTTGCGGTTGTGGCACGTTTTGTTTTGCCACGTTTGCGTAGCTCTTTTGAACCAGCAGTTTCTTGTTTTGGACACAAGATATGCCTGTGTGTGATTGCTCTTTACAGTGTCGGCAGGATTGCAGCTGTCCTTTGTACACAACGAACGCTTGCTCTCCATCGATAGTGACCCATGAGTCGATGTTCCGTTTTATAATCATCCGGGCCGACCAGATGCCGAGTGGTATTCCACCGAATTCAAAACCTTCACCCCATGTCAACTCACGAATCGTTTGTACATCACCGTACGTGCTCAAAAAAGCAGTAATCTTCTCTTCGCTCACATCTTCGGGAAGGTCAAACACTTTCACTTCAACACTTCCATCTTCCATGGTTATTCGAAGTTTGTGCTTCTTCCCGTCTAACTCCACTTCGTGTTTCTCGTCGTGTTCGTCCACCACTTTTTGTGCTAGCGCCAGATCACTGACCTTAACGAAAGCACAAGCTCCACCTCGATGGCACTGTAGTCTTTTGACATCTTCCTTTTTCAGGCCCAGCACTGTACGGCAAAACGAATGCACTTTTTCGAATGACGGCTTCACTGGAAAGCTCGAATAGTCTATTTTAATAGTGTTTTCTCGCCTCATCGCGGACCCTGAACACGCGACGCGGCACAGATAACTCGGGAAAAAACAATTTAATTTTTCTACGGTTCCTTCTATCAGCGTAATCGGAGAAATACGTCCGTTCGGTGTAAAAGAGAACCGATAACTGGCGTTGACACTGGTGAACTGGAATACGTCTTTGTTAGAATTCCAGGCAACTCCTAATGTTTTGATAACCTCCTGATCTCCAACTTGGATCAGAGGCTCCAAGTCTTGTTCTGGTATCCCTGCCAGAGCGCTTATGTCGTTTGCTGCCCACTTTCGTAGCGGAAATCCGTAGCGCAGTAATGCCTGTTCAATGTGTTGTTTCATTCTCATCAACAGTGGTTGATGCTCCGATCATAAGATTGTCAACGTAAAATGATTGTTGAATAATATTAGCGATATTTGGATTTATCTCTCGATACTTTTCGGCTGCTTCGTGCAGTACCCTACAGGCCAAAAATGAAGAAGATGCTTCACCATACGTGACAGTCATCAATCTGTATGCTTTCAATGGTTTTTCTGGGATGTCTCGCCACAGAATGCATTGCAAACAAGTGTCTTAATCTGCAATCAGTATTTGCCGATACATCTTAGCTATATCGGCCATCAGTACCTTGTCCTGTGTTTTGAATTCGATCAGTTGATCAAACAATTCTCTTTGAATGGTCGGTCCCACGATTTGAATATCGTTGAGGGATATACCGCTAGTCGTCTTGGCACTAGCGTCGAACACTACTCTCACCTTAATAGAAGTAGAATCTGGTTTCACTACGCATGAACGCGGAATGAAGTATTTAACCTTGTGAAGGTCCTCTGCGGCGATGGGTACCATTTTATTAGCTTGTGGGTAAGAGTCACCCAACGACGATGGCTTCCCCCGTAACGGGATTTTCGTGATAAATCTGCCGTCTGCAGCAACTTTGTAAGTGTTGCAAAAGTGCGACTCTGCATCGCATTCATCAATTTCTTTTGGTTCCCAGTCCTTTACGCCAGACTCTTCAAGACGCCAAAATTTCTCAATTAATTTGGCTAATTCATCTTGTGGATAATTCGATTCGATTTTGCTGCAGGTCGATGCAGCCAGTGATGCGGTGCTGGAGCTTCCATGTTGAAACAATCCACATGCAATCCAGCCTAAAGCTGATTCTTGATAAGTAGGACCGGTGGAAGTACTGATTCGTCCAGGTCCCAAAACCTTATAAAATATTCTTGCTCTGAGAAGAATATCTATCTCTCTTGATTTGTAAAATTCGGGATCGGCTAGATCCAAACCGTCCGGAATTTCCATTGCATTTTTGTCGATTGTTGTGTTTGGCTGGTCGTCCAGAATTCTGGGAACGATCATCAATTCGATTTCTTCTTGGTAACTGTGAACGTGTGAGGCAATTATCGTTTTAATGCCCCGCTTAGCATGGAACTTAGGTAGTTCCAATCGAGGTAAATGGTCTATTCGGCTACTGCCTAAGATGATTGATTGATCTAGTTGAGGGCGATAACGTCCATCTTGGTTGGTTTCGCTCTGCTGTTCCGTCCGAATTCTGCTTACTAGGGCTGACCAAGCCTTGACGTAGATTGGGAGCAATGCCTCCCTTCGGTTCGAGTGGCCCGTTCGGCCTACAATTTTAAGTATGATCGCGCAAGCCTGCTCGTAGAGGCTTGTCAAAATTTCCTGTTGGACGACCAACGTCTCTAGGTCGTCCTCTTGCGAGGTGTCTTCTGCAGCCCTGGTGATTGGAGTGATGCTGTTCTCCAGGGCCGCAAGCTGTTTTCGCCAGATCAGCGTAGGATCCTCTACTGGATCTGTCATTTTTTCTTGATTCAAGGCTGTGTAAACTCACGCGGTTTCCTAACTACTTTTGTTATTGTCCTACGCGAGAGACATTTTCATTGCATTTGCACTTCATATGTGCATTACTTTCACTTTCGCGGGAGGCACTCACGGGGCAATCATCATTACACTTCACTGTCCCGAGGCATTTTAATTAATTTCGCACTTCGTCGTGTGCGTTACGTTTCACTACGGGCCTCACGTGGCAATCATCATTACACTTCACTGTTCCGAGGCATTTTCTTTAATTTCGCACTTCGTCGTGTGCGTTACGTTTCACTACGGGCCTCACGGGGCAATCATCATTACACTTCACTGTCCCGAGGCATTTTCATTAATTTCGCACTTCGTCGTGTGCGTTACGTTTCACTACGGGCCTCATTACACTTCACTGTCCCGAGGCATTTTCATTAATTTCGCACTTCGTCGTGTGCGTTACGTTTCACTACAGGCCTCACGGGGCAATCATCATTACACTTCACTGTACCGAGGCCTTTTTCATTAATTTAGGGCGTTTCCAGATCGCAAATTTGCGATCCCGTTGGGGTCACCAATGGAAATTTTCCCATTGCTGGGAATAGATACCGGAGAGTGATAGCCCGATGGCTATCACAAAGCCGGGAACAGTGATACGAGAAAAAAGAATACGTTTACGTTCGCTGTCGAATGCAGACTAACTTGCTTTTTATTTCATTTCGTTTACAAAGTTTCGATATGTGATCGACGTGCTGCCGACTCAAGCATTTTCAGGCGCTTCGTGTTGCGCCGCCACCTCCATATGATGATGACGATGACGATAACTAGGATGAAGGCGCCGTCCATGGAGTAAGACACCACGTCGTGCGCGCTGACGGTGGTGTTAACAGATTCGTTATTTCCGAACGGCCACATGATGCTGTAATTTGATTCCTCGGTTGAACTGCTTACTGAAGACTGATTGACTCAAGTCAACGTTTCATTGCTAGGCACCCCGTGGTGCGGCCGTTCAGCGAATGTTTATACAGCATGTTTGCTGTTTCATTCATTTCGCGAAGTATAACAATTCAATTTGTATTGTATTGGGTTTTATTTTCAAATTCAAAGGGTGTTTACCCATTCCGAATTTGAGTGCTTCCAGATGGTAAGTCTCGTATAACCTGTGGTGTTTGCTGGTTTTTCAATATGATTTCTTGGGTGGTACCATCGTTTACCATTGCTCCAAGCGCATTTTGTTGCTGAAAATTATGCACTTCTGTTTCTAGAGCAGCGTACTGCTGTCGGAGTCTTGAAAGTTCTCATTGGGTATCCGCCTGTTGTTGGCGAAGGATTTAAAAATCCTCTTCAGGATCTTCGGGGTGTTTTCGGCGATTCTGATTGTAAACGTTGTTTCGATTCATCTTTTTTTTTTCCACTGATTCACTTCGCTGGTCTTATGCTAACTACTTTTATTGCTTTCACTTTTAAACTAATTACTTACGGTTAATAGCCGTATGCCTCGGCTGTGATTCCAGTAGGTTCCGCGCAGAGTGGAGTATAATCTTATTTCTCGGTATTCTTCTGAGCACTAATGTGCAATATTGTCTTGCACTAATCACTGCATTACCGATATACTCTCGGTTATTTTCACTCGCCCTCCGCGAGACTTTGACTGCGCCAGTTAGCAATATATGGGGAACATACGAGTTTTTAAAAAGACTAAACCTTTCACTACGAAGTACGACACTAGAATGAATTTATTTCCAATTAAATTATGCACCTGTGCTTCTAACAGAATGCTAACCTAAGCTGCATACGCCTGACGACAGTGTCCTTCGGCTTGTGACGTCTTCCCACGGGTGCTGGTCGGTGCGCGTGTGTGCTGACCCAGCGTACTTGGTTTTATTGCTGGCAAGGCGGTTCCACACTTACGTTTTATGGCTGGATTCAATGTTTGGTTAACTCACATACCTATAACCGAAATATGAAACATATGAAAGCCAATATGCTCTTTACCGTACGCAGCTACAAAGCGCCGTGAACATGGATTAACAAGTTATAACTCACACGCATGCATAAAAATAAATATTTTTTTCAACGCAACACTCTCAAGCACCACACATAAGTCGCATCCTGCCGTATTGAATTAAATCCAAACCACCCCACCCATTCACTTTGCAAATCATTCTATGACACCGTGCTGGTTACCCGAAAAATCTACACACGACCACCGCTGCCAAAAATGCATAGCGACTACCGCTTAGTGTAGCGTCCAGACGCTGCAGCCATGATCTTACCCGTTCGACATAAGAACAAAAACTGATTCAAACGTGTACGCGTCACCTCTATTTATAAACTAACCGTATATGGTTTAGTCACTTAGGTGCGAGTGTGTGCAAATGCCAACGTTGCCGAAAATCGATAGCGCTTATTGATTCGCCCGAAGACGATGTTGCTCGTATGAAATATTAGCAACAACTGATTTAAACGGACATGCGTCGCTTCTATTTAGGACTTTTCGTGTTTGATTGAGCCACTAAGGTACCCTCTAATGACGGCTGTGTCTGAGAAATCTGCCTCACGAATGGTAATTCTCCCGTTTTTCGTGAACTTTTTAATTTTACTAATTTCCAAAAATCTACTTTTATTGAGGAGATATTAGATTATTACCAATATTTAAGTTAGGTGTTTCTGAATCGGTTGGTGTATGAATGTTTAAAATCCATCTAGTAATATCGGAGTCATAAGCGTGCAAACCTTACATAGTTTCGTTACATGTTAGTTAGTTTAGATTTTAGAATGACACCTAGCCCCAGATAGTGGAGTAAGACATTTTTGATCTCAAAAACGCAAGGTTGTCGTGATATCAGGTCAACCCCTATTTCCCTTTAAAAAGCTACGTAGCATGACATGACCCCCTACCCCCTGTCCTCACTCATCATCATAATATACAAAACTCCCCCTCTCCCACATAATGCTACGTCATTTATGGATGGTCCCTATGAGAAAGCAGAAAAGTGCAAAAAGTTAAGTCCTTTCGGGATCCTAGCAACATTTTTTTTTTCGATGATGCATCAAAACTCAACGTTTCATGCCTTTTAAAGACCTTTGACATAAAAAATATGAAATCGATTTCTGGGTTAAGGGTTTATCGGAGGTGCAACCAACCGCATTGTATACCTTCCATTTGATACTTGGATTGTGAAAATCGGTTCAGTCATCACCGAATAACCGATATGATTTTAATTCTGGAATATACCCGAGACCCGGGACTTCCTGAATTGTCGATAGTGGACAATAACTTCAAAGAATCTTTAATTGGCCATCATTGATCTAGATCTGAAAATCAGAGTTATTTTTTATCCATTTCAGTAATTCTGAACCTTTGAGATATTACGATTGTAACGGTTTATATGGGAAATTCCTGTGTGGCCGCATTAATCAACTTATAACTCCGGAACCTATAGTCAGATCGGAATAAAATTCATTACCAGATAATGGCAGTGTCATTTCTTTCATTTGAAATTAAGTTTGTTCAAATCGATCAAGAAATCGTTGAGAAATAGACGGGATATTAACTTAAGAATTTGACAAGTTCCCCGAGGGCATCAAGAACCGTCATAGGTGGCCAAGGGGGTCAAAACTACTTCAATTGGCAATTATTATTAGACCCGCAAATACAAGTAATGTTGCATATATTTTAATATGTATTGCATCATTTGGATATCATGGTGGTACCAGTTTATATGGGAATTTGCTGTGTGACCGCACTCTTAAAACCGAAACTCCGGAACCGGAATTCCGATCAACAAAAAAATCAATAGCAGCCGATGGGAAGGTTCCTTGTACCTTTCATTTGAGACTATTTTTGTGCAAATCGGTTCAGCCATCTCTGAGAAACAAAGGTGACATTTTTTTCCACATACACACATACATACATACATACATACACACAGACATTTTCCGATCTCGACGGACAGAGTCGAATGGTATATGTGAATCGGCTCTCAGGGCCTCGGTTAAAAAGTCGATGTTTGGAGCGATTGCATAACCTTTCTATATGAGAAAGGCAAAAATTCATAAATTCCTTTATAAGAAAAAACTACAAGGGGCAGCCCTATGGAGTTAATAGTCGATGATGACGTCATTCATAGCGCGCTAGGTACACAAATCTGTCGTGCTGGACTAGGGAAGCGCTATCTTCTGTGTGTAAATGCGCGATATTTTGACTAGGTTGTTCATTATTTAAATTTTTAATGCCATGATATCAAATATCTTTGGGTTTATCTATTGGAATCTATTCTTAGAAGTATTTCGGGGTGATATGTGCAAAAAAATTGAAAATTTATCGTGAGATGGCTGAATTATATGCGTTCGTTACATACCATTTTTTACCATACACTTTTCGTTACATACCATTTTTGTAGAACGTGCACCCCTGTATCGAAAACAAAGACGTAGTCCTACGTCATAATTTATAATTTTAACCGATCACAAACCATTAGTGGGTGTTTTTGTTGAAGGGGGTAAAAACTCGATATACATTACAAGGTTTCAACGCTATATTTTGGAATTAGTAATTTATGTTTTTGAAATCCAGTACAGACCTTCATCCAAAATTGAAAATGCCGATTTTTGCTCTGGATTCCCACTAGAAGATGAGGTTCCCAAAGAATTGGACGAAGAATTAATTAAAAGTATGCATTTTGGTAGGGAAATCCATATAGATTCGGAAGCGATAGCTCGATTGACTAAATATGACGAGTTTCTGCAGAAAATAATTCATTATATGTTAAATGATTGGACAGGTGCTTTGTTAATGTTTGTTTTCTAATCAGCGTGATTTAGAATGGGTGGACGAGTGCTTATTATACCAAAACAGGATGGTAATACCACAGAAATTACAAAGAGAAGCTTTTACATGCTAATCATACTGGCATAGTACGTATGAAACAATTAGCTAGACGTTTTGTATGCTAGTTTGGAACAAATTCTGATGTTGAAAGATATGTAGCAGGTTGCGATGTTTGAGTTGACTCCAACTACTAAACCATTTAGTAGGATACATATAGATTTTTTTTTCATTTTACTTCTCATACCTTTTTGTTGATTGTAGATAGTTTCTCTAAATGGGTAGAAATGGAGTGGATGAAGAACGGCACTGATTGTGCAAAAGTATTAACAAAACTGGTAGGATTTTTCGCACGTTTGGGCTACCAGATGTTTCAGCTTCTGACGGAGGTCCTCCTTTTAATTCGCATTCCTTTGCTGAATTTTTCCAATGACAAGGAATAAAAGTTCTTAAAAGTCCGCCTTATCACTCCCATAGTAATGGACAGACGGAAAGACTGACTAGAACAGTTAAAGAAGTGTTAAAAAAGTTCTTAATGGAATCCTATTTTGCGAATATGAATTTGCACTACCTGGTAAGTTTATTCTTAATTAAGTATAGGAACAATTGCTTGATAAAAGATGGTGAATTTCCATCGGAGAAGATTTTCTAATATTCACCAAAGATCTTACTGGACCTTTTGCACCCAAAAAGACATTATAAACATAACATACTTACTTCAGAAAATACTGCTAATGTTGCTAACATGCCAAAGGGTATAAGCAAAATTGTAAACGATCCTTTGGATAGTATTATGGCGGGAGATGTGGTTAGGTATAAAAACCACAACCCCCAAAATCAATTTAGATGGATGAAGGCAACCTTTTTAAAAAAGTTTTCTCAAAACATGTTCCATGTTGCAATTGGAAACGCAACAATCATGGCACATGCGTTAGGACAGCATGAATAAGTTCGTGCGACCCAATGTGTACTACTCCGGATACCAGGCGGGAATACCTGCAGCAGCGAGTAGATGAACCATTCAAAGGATATCCGGAAGCTGAGCTACAATCCGGAAAAGGAATGAAACGTAAACATGCCTTAGATGAGTCGGCGAAGGTCGGTCAAAGGCGTTTGAAGAGAATACCATGTGCCAAACAAGATACGGATTTTATTTTCTGGTAATGTTTATTTAGCTATCGATTGTCATTTGTATTTTATATCTGAATTCTCAATTATTCATTTATTTAAATTGTGTTGGAATTTCTAAATTAATTAATTTATCCTTTCGAATTTTACATTTGCTTTTGTAAAAGGAAAGAGCTGTCGTGTATATGATAATAATTTTTATTTGCAAATCTTTCGAATAGCTTAATTTGTTACAGTGTATAAATGTACACTTGACTTAAACTTTTACATATGTCAAACTGATCGATTAAACACTAATACATACAGACATAGTCCGCTAGCTCCTCCTCTCTCCGTCCCCGCATTGGACAGTTTCCAGCCCGTTTACTTCCGTCGGCCGGAATTCCGCCTTGGACAGTTTCCAGCTCTAGCTACTTCCGTCGGCCGGAATAACAAAAGGGTAAGAACTTAAACTTAAGAGTTCGATCTATAATAATAAACACATTAGAAATTTTCTCCTACAATTGAAAATCCGTTTCTATTTATGAAACCACCCAAATAACATTTTGGAAAGTCCACGTGGACATCGTGGGGAAAGAGGTAAGAGTACAGGAATTGCCCACGTTTGTCCACGGAAGGGGGAGAAGGGGATCAAAAATGAATATTTTGTGTCTACTTAGTATACTGCCGTTATACGCATATTTGTCCCATTTTCTATGGGATTCCCTATATACATGAAACAATTATGCATATAACGGCAGTATATGAACAACCCCATTCTGAAAATCCTTCGAACGAAGATTGGGACGAATCCGACATTAATTCTATATTAGAATGCATTTGTCGAATAGAGGACGTTATATAACGTTATATAGCTACAAAGTTTGACATGATGTACCATCAAATCGTTTTCAGTATTCTATCTGTAAAAGCCGTTATGTAATAAAAATATGTATTCCTGTACTAAAATCGTAAAAATTACTCTTATTACCATATGTAAGATTACTTATCTCTCACCAGGACTTTTCGACTTGGGCCAAATTTTCGAAGATTTTGTCGAATGCTAAACAATATTTTTATTCTAATAAATACATTTCAATAAAGTTTTTTGGTCGGTGTCATTGCATTAATTACATAATAACATAAAATAATTTGTAACGTGTAAATGCAAATATTGATAACTATACCTCGACAAAAAAAATCTGACGAGCAATCGTTTAATAATATTATTAAACTTATCGATAAATAACGAACCACTCTATATACTAAAAAATCCATTTATTATTGAGAAAACCAAGTTTGAAAAACTACCATACATCCATAACCATAATCGCAAGATAAAAACACGCTTTCGCCGAAATATTTTTTTTTTGTGCTGTTGGTTTTTTTTTGTAAAATCAGTGGGTTAGTTTATATATAAAATATTTACAAATCATTTTCTAAGTGAAATTGCAGTGCATTTGAATTAACAATATTTTAACTTTCGGTAATTTTATTTATGTAAACTGCGGACAGTCGAAGAATTGTCGCTTTTGTGTTTCGGTGTATTCCATTCAACGTCTGTTGAGCTAGGTAAAGCTTACTCTTCGCCATCCGTGTAGTAATGTCGCTACACCGTTCCACCGTTTCGATTGCTGTGTTGCAGTGCAGGCAATTTTCTCCATCCGCTCGTCGCATTACATACATGAGGCAGTCTATGTATGTCGTTTTTCTGTTAATTATTAGAAACAATTCGGTTCGGTGTTGGGTTGAAAATCCTTTCGATCTATGGATGTTCCTCCATATCCGAGGCCATTCTACGTGACGGTTATCTCGTTCAACTTTGGGCTTGTCTGTGTTGTTCACATATAACTGATTAATGAGGTTGGCGGAAACGTGTTGCTGAATTTGTGGAGAAAGATGCGGGACGTTCTGTACTTTCAGGCATGAGCAGTCTGCAGGAGGGTTTACTGGTTTGAGATTGTTTGGGAAAATGAACGATTTGTAAAAGGGATTGAAATTTCTTGAAATGCCTGTTTATTAGCAGGGATTTGCATTTGAATACTGGTAATTGCAGTTTCAATCCTCCACCTTCGTAATTTCGTGCTAGTTGCTGGATAGGTAGGCGACCTGAGATTCCTCTCCATAAGAAAGCACCCATTGTGGCTGTCAGCTTTGCTGTATGGGCGTTGGACGGGAGTAGGATGGAAGCGAGGTACCAAATCCTTGCTGTCACGAATGTGTTAGGTGATCGCATCGTGTGTAGCCATATCAAACGACTGAATTTTCCCACCAGCTCATCCCAATTCTGTTTAATCATCAAGCGAATTGAGTTGCTGAAGATTACACCCAGAATTTTTAGTGTTTTTTGTCCGTAACCATGGCACGTTGAGAACGTTTACATTAATGAAGCCAACGTCTATCGCCGTTGTTTTGGCGAAGTTTAGTTTTGCCCCCGAAACACGAGAGAAACGGGTAAACATATCGTGTATGGCCTCAATTTTTCGTACGGTTCTAGCTATAACGCTTATATCGTCAGCGTATGCGACAACAAGATCATTACCACATTATCACTCGATCTTCGGATCTTCGTGGGAAGTGGCGGTAGGCGAGGCTGGAAACGTGACATTTTTTTATGAACGTCATAAGCTTACAAACTTTCACGCTGCTGCCCGAGCAGAAAAGTCATAGACGAATTTCATGGTTGATGTACGTATGAATGTCGTTCAATGAATGTAATGTCTTTGGTGTGCGTGAATGCTGCCACACAATGCAGTTTTGTTTTAGGTCTCCAGCCAGGATACCAGGTGTACTTTTCAAATATCTTCACATTGCATTAAAACTTGTTTTAATCCACCTAGTGGTGTAATTGTGCCTTTCTCATTTGTCCAAACTACGATTGTTACAAAAATTGGCTTTCAACCCAAAATAGACAGAGAATGCATAATATAATCCCAAAGTATGTATTTAATAGCAAGGGCTAATAAGGGGAGGTGTTAATGTCAAAGATGTGCACTAGAGATGGTCGGGTTCGGGTTTTTGGACCCGAAACCCGGACCCGACCCGAACCCGACGGGTTTCGGGTCGGGTTCGGGTTCTGTAAATTTAAGCTTCTCGGGTTCGGGTCGGGTTCCGGGTTTTCAAATTTGAAATTCTCGGGTTCGGGTCGGGTCCGGGTTTATGAAATTTTGGACTTTCGGGCTCGGGTCGGGTTCGGGTTTTTCAAATTGGAAATTGTCGGGGTCGGGTCGGGTTCGGGTTTTGAACAAAACAACCCATCCATTTCATGACACTGGTTGCGTCTATAAACAAAACGCAGTCTTTTTTGTAGTAGTGAATTATACTTCGTAATACGAATGGATGACACATATAACCGTACCAATTGTTAGCACCTCTGAATCGCTAGAATTCGTCGTATTTTCTGGTGCTCAAATATTGTATTTATTCATTCTTGCATAAAATTCCGTCTCTTCAGATTCGCAAACTGCCTGAATCATTTAATTTTTTAAACGAACATTCATGAAAGATCATTCACAGGGCCGGATTTACACTTTTAGCACACGCTTGCATTACATTTACATTAAATCACTTGCAATGTGTTTGTGTAAATGAAGTTGTTGTGCATCGATATTTTCAAATGTGTGCCCGAGATACATACGTGGCAGATTTCAAATTTATGAAAATGTCCAAAATTTCGAGTGGGTAATTACCCACTCGGTTATTTTCGAGTGGGTAGTACTACCCATACTACCCACGCTATCCGCCGGCTCTGATCATTCAACAATACGAGTTTCACATCTAAAATTTCTTTGCGTATTATTTTTCATGATAATTAGTAATAAACCAAGTCAACAGGAATTTATTGGAAAATATCGGTTAAACTTTCTATAATGGAATATAAATTTCGACAGGTACTTTAAAACCGATACCCTCTAAGAACGGTTGGTTTCAAAATCGTCCAATGAAGGACGTTCGTTGGACCAATTAGGACAACGTCCAAATAACCGTTCAACAAACGTCCATCGTTGGACCCTTGTAGAACGATTTTGAAACAATTTTTTGGACGTCTCAGTGGGTACTTAGGCCGCGGCGACTTTTTCTCTACGTAAACGGTTTTGTGGGGTACATTCGTACCCCACAACTAAAATCGCTCTAGTATGTCTAATTTTTATTAAATTTATAATTGAATTGGATAGTTTTATTCCAAAATCATTCGTAAAGTAATCCGTTTAAAAATATTCGTGTTTTGACTATTTAAGTATGTAATATTTCATTTTGTATAGAACAAGACTTTAAAATACGTCAAAATTCCCTTGTTTGTTCATATTGCTATAACTCCGGTTCCTTTTGAACAATTTTTTTCAAAAATCGGTCAAAAAGTATTTATTCCAATCCTTTTTGAAAACCAAACGCCAACACAAACGTTAAAAATACAGCAATATGCAGTAACAGAGATGAAACAGGAAGGCGTCGAAGGAATAGGTAGAGCCGGTGCATTGTACGTGTATATAAAGTATGTTCCAGAGCCTGGGCTGCAGAAGATAACGAATCGAATGATGCGTCTTGCATAGTATATACAAATCATATTCACAAATGTGTTTTGACTCTTTCATCCGCAAAAGCAAAAATTACGATACCGATCCAAACACATTTTCTAGTTACTTTGCTGTAGTGCTTTGTTATACCAAATAACAGTTAATATTATTCAGCAGAGTTGGAACTTATACAATTTTACACAAGTTTCTCGCTTACTATGTATCGATATTTTGCTTTTAAAAAATATATATAATTTTTTTTTGAATTATGTACACATGACAAAACACTAACGCTAACGGTTTTGTGGGGTACATTTGTATCCAAAACAAACTTTAAGCAAGCACTGTTAAATTGGTCAAATGAAACAAATAGGTTGTACCTGCCTTCACGGAAGTTTGATAATCAAATTGGTTTATGATAAAGATTTCTTGCAATTAAAATAAACTGTAACGGAAAAATAAGGATTTGGACTCATAAATTTGGTGTCATTATGGCGGCTCAAATTTAAAAAGGGCACATTATTTTTTTAAAAGCAGATAGTTTAGGCCAAATTTATTTTCTAGAGACTGTCTTTGTTCCATCAGAGCTAAACCTAGCTTCACTTCCGCCAGGTTTCGTTGGTCATGACACTCATATGGTGATGGGATAATAGCACCATTATCAAATCAGTGGTACATATATGATACAAGCACTTTCTTTCAGATTGTTCCCGGGCTGAGCTGTTACATGATCCGGATTCCTTCGTGAAAATACATGAATTTCCACGAACTTAACGAAATGAACGCAAAAATTTTGTGTGTTCTGTTGAAGCCATTAACGGATTTTTAAAAGTTTGGAGTCGTTCCGAGAGCTCCTTTGGAGATGTCGAAGCATCTCTATTGGCGCGCATACCGTATAATCTGAAGCATAAAATAACTTAGATACCCAATCATAGATCGCCCTAACGCTACTGATAGGACATCAAGAACACGTCAGAAAATGATTGATACCTTTCGATACAGATTTGACCGTTCCAACCAGTAACGTGGGTGACGTCATGTAAACTGTCGAATACAAATTGCCAATTGCCATAGCCTAATTTAATACATGTAATAAATTATACGAAACTGCTTTGCAGGAATGGTTTCTGATAAAAAACCAGAAATTTTGGTTAATTACGACGGGCAAGGTTGTTGGAAACTGTAACCATTAAGCTTTCTGTTTCCCCATTAGTTGGTCGCCGATTTAACTTAATTTCCGGTTAAGATATCAACGATTTATCAAGTTTCTCAGCACGTTACAAATTTGACGTTCAATAATAGTAAATATAAATGCGGATTCTACTCGGCAGTGATTTGTTTTTCCATATGCAGATATAACTCAATGCGTATGGTGCTACTTCAGATTCGAGTGATTCTACTATTCTTAGATGAGTCAAGGATCCAGCTCGGGTGCCTTGAATTAAAAATCTTCGAGATCTTTGGTTGATTCTCCGTATTAGCAAGTTAGATTCGGATCGGGCTTCTCAAATTTTAAATTTTCGGGTTCGGGTCGGGTTTTTAAGTTTTAAAATTTTCGGGCTCGGGTCGGGTTCGGGTTTTTCAAATTTTATAATTTCGGGGTCGGGTCGGGTTCGGATTTTTAAATTTTCATGCGCTTGGGTTCGGGTCGGGCTCGGGTTCGAAAAAATTGAAATCCGACCATCTCTAATGTGCATTAGGGTGACAATGATTTATATGAAAAAAAGTTTCGCAACCTTCACCCCCTAGCGTCGTTCCAAATCATGAAAAAATGACACTGTCCAAATTTGAGCGAAATCGGTTAACCCTAACCCCTCCCCCAAAGAGCTTAAAGTTTGTATGGAATTTTTGGCCAAAATGTATGGGGAAACACTCGCACTTCACAAAATCGCCGCTAAAGGTCGCTGTAAACTTCCGATCACTGACCTAGGAAGGAGTTAAGCTTTTGAAGATATGCTGAACAAGTTTGTCGAAGACTGCAAGACAATTCAACAAACCGTTAAAAAGTTATTAACGTTTAAAATTGGATACTGCTGCTTAACAGTTATGTGTCCAACAAAAAACACCTTTAACAGGGCAACGAGGGTACCCGGGTACCCACAAATTGAAATGCTCATAACTATGGCTTCCTTTAACCGATTTGGACTCTTTTAGATATTTTGGATTCAGGAACTCGTCCACTTTTTGATTCTGTACAATGAAACCGAAATAATGGATCTGGTTTTTGGTAATCCGGATCAGGGTTGTTAATACGATACATTTTTCGCGATAATTTATCGGCGTTACTCGTTAACGATAATGTATCGTCATCGAAAACTCCGTTAACGATAATGTATCGTCGCCTTCATCGTCATCGTCGATAATTGTATCGTCGTATTCATCGTCATCGTCGGTTCATCGGTTATCGCGATACATTTTGCGTTACTTTCCCGTTTACTGGAGTTGAAGTTGATGCGGTTAACTTTCAGTAAATACCTATTGAAGGACATGTTGTTGGCAGTTGAAAATCAATAGTTTTGGACATTTTCTATGCACAGCGGAGATTTTTTTTTTCAACTTTTCGGGAAAGTGTATTATACTGAAGGGAAAGTTGTTGGCAGTGGAAAATCAATATTTTTGGACATTTTCAATACGAAGAAGGGTCCGACGATGTGTCAAAATGGAATTTTTTTTAACTTTTCGAGTAAGTTGGTGCACAGAAGAGTCCCAGGTGCACAGTGCGGTAAAAAGGTGATCAAAATTGTTTTGACCACGAAGAAAACAAATTTTGAGCTATTGTGTAATTAGTAATTTTTATCACGCAAAGACATATATTGAAAAAAAAACTACTAAACCACTATTATTAGGCCATTCACAAATTATACTACACATTTAAGTGGTGTGGTGATTAACAGATTTTATTATAATTTTAATTTAAGCTAGAAGATTTTGAATTTTAAAAAGGAGAATATACATATTTCCAATGTATATTTTTTTCTAGTTGGGAAGCTTTTAGCCCCTCCTCCGTTTCTTCTCTCCACTATGTAACAAGATGCTTCATGCTTCCTTCTTTTACCTTCAAATATGTAGTGTAATTTATGAACGGCCTCATAATAGAGTTTCAGTCGTTTTTGAATACAGTGAAGACCCGTTTTTATCAGTCACTTGGTGAATTGACATTGACAAAATCAGCACATATCTTTTCTGGTTCTGAAGAGACGATGTCGAAACGCAAACACCAAGACTAATATATTTTTTCCTTTCTTTTTAATAAACCGCAGTGGTTAAAATAATCTTCTTTAGTCCCTTGATAAAGCCTTATAACCCGTTCTGATTATTTAGTAAAAAATTTCCCTTAGGAGGTCTTGCAGTACAGTAGTATTATTTTTATATATTTTGCATCTCTCAGATAAGAAAGATATGCTAAAGACGGAATTTACTCGAATTTGACTTGAACGTAGACTAGAGACCACCAAACGGTTTTGATAGTGTTTGTTTTACAGATTCGTCTTGGTGAAGCTATACCTGCGGAAATTTGTAACTTCCATACCAAAACATTACTTTTTGGCTACTAAATCATTCGATAACTTCTAAGTTGTAAGAGATACAAATAAACTAACATTACAAAAATTCTGTATTTTCTTATGCTGAACGAAATCTTTGAACATTTTGAAATTCTACAAAATTACCAGGAAAAGTATTTTGAAATAAGCAATTTTGTGGGGTATATCACAGAAATCTTCACAAACGTATAATTAAATCGACAGATAGACACATAGTCTCTTCAGCGAAGTTAATACTAAAGATATTCTCAACAACTTCGCCAAAAAAAGTTTTTTTTTTATTTTCATAAATGACCAAACAAACACTTGCTTCTCAGCTTTAGAGGGATTATTCACCTAACTAATACTTTTTAAATGCAAAAAATATAAATAAACTTTGCTGAAGACACTATAGCTAAAAGGTGTTTTTCATGGTTCAAAGAATTTCTTTCACCTTTTTGCCATTTTGGAAACACTGTGCACTGGTGGATTCTCCTGTTATTTGAAAATGTCCAAAACTATCGATTTTCAACTGCCAACAACCTGCCCTTCGATATAAAAAGTTCGTGAAAGTTGAAAAAAATTCTATTTTGACGCACCGACGGTACATGCCCAAAACTATTGATTTTCACTTATTAATAAGTTCTTCAACATAATAAACTTTCCCTAAAAGTTGAAAAAAAATCCATTTTGACACATCGTCGAACCCCCTGTGTATTGAAAATGTCCAAAACTATTCATTGTCAACTGCCAATAACTTACCCTTCAATATAAAACACTCCCGAAAAGTTGACAAAAAATTCCATTTTGACACATCGTCGAACCCCCCCGGTGCATAGAAAATGTCCAATACTATTTATTTTCAACTACCAACATGTTCTTTAACAGTTATTTATTTCTAAACAATTGAAAGTTAGCCGCATCAACTTCAACTCAAATAAACGGGAAAGTACCGCAAAATGTATCGCGATAACCACCGATGAATTATCGACGATGACGATGAATCTGACGATACATTATCGTTAACGGTGTTTCCGATGACGTTGACGGGTGGTTAACGTTATCGACGATGACGATTAATTATCGATTAACAACCCTGATCCGGATTTTCCGGAGTAATGTTCCAGTACTAGGATATGATTTATAAATTTTAATAATGTACTAGCAATATGAGTATTAAAACTCTTCAAATTGTCTCGGAAGTCTGTTTTTATTGTTACGGGACCCTATGGCAATTTGAAAAATGGAATTGGAATGGATTGGCCACTCACGGCCCCGCGGGAACCTGCTCCGGAATGTCCGGTTCGGGGTCAAATCACCAAATGGTACACACGAGATACAGCCTACTGATGCAATTCCAAGAATGTTGATACCTATATTGCTAGTATTGCATTGAAGTTCGCAAATAATACCCCATCACAGGAACCTGCTTCCGGAAACCCGGATTCCCGCGAATCGAATGAAGTAACCCGATTCATTTTTACCAAGTCCAAAAGTGGATGAGTTCCTGAATCCAAAACGGCCAAAAGTATCGAAATCGGTTGGATATTACCTTAGCTACGGGCATTTTAGTTTTGTAGGTACACGGGTATCCACGTCGGCCTGTTACGTAGTAAAAAAATTCAGGTGCCCCTCCTCATTCCCACCCTTACTATATCAACAATATTATTAACCCAAAAGCTTGACTTAGTAAAGTTCTAAGATGTCACAAAGTTTCAATTTCCAGCTATGGATAAAACATAGGAATTTAATTGATTGAAACTTAAAAAGGTACCCGGGTACCGCGTCGGACTCACAACGGTTAACATTCGCAAAGGGCGTACTCCGCTTATCTCATGTATGTGAACCACGAGTGAAGGTGGGACAAAGTTAGGAAAAACTCATATATCTCTGAAACGATAAGAGATAGAAAGTTATGATGTTCCACAAAGTTGTAGAGGAATAAAAGGACCTTTTGGTTTCACTAGAACGTTTCAGGATTTCTCCGCAAGGTGGCGGTAGTGAGCCAAGCAATTTGAAGGGAATATTCCTATCTGTACAACGGTAAGAGATGGAGCATTTGGATGTCCTACAAAGTTGTAGAGCAGCAAAAAATATTTTCTTTTCTCATTTGAAAAATGCAGAATTCTACCACATGGTGGCGCCAGTGATCAAAATTAATTCAAGGTAATACTCCTATCCATACAATGGCAAGAGATAGTGCAATCTGATGTTCTGCGAAGCTATAGAGTATTTCAAAGGCTTTCGTGTCTCGTTGTAAAAATAGAATTTAGGCCGTTTAGTGGTGCAAACAGCATAGAGTATGAATATATTTTAATACACCTTTTGAATGTATTCTATTTTTTTTCGAATTTTTACTCCTATTTCTTATGCAGAGATTCTTTTATTATACATAACATGTTACAAAATTTTCTTAAGACTATCATGCTATGATAAAACCTATATTCTTAAATTTCTTCGTAACCTCATTTGTTTTTCTCCTGTTGCATTCATTTATATAGCATTTTTAATTTTTTTTAACTAACTGTTGACTAACTTTAAGCACGTTCTTGTATCAGAGATGTCGTGTATAGTGCCGCGCGTCAGTGCTCGTTTATTACTTCTAGCAGAAGAAGCGTACACAATGCACTGTGAATCCAGTTAGACTGGCATTGGTTGCACGATTACAGGGCTGATAATTTGGTGATAGGTGAGAACTACTAGGGTCATGCGAATGCCAATTAGTGACTTTTCATCAAATCTGGCCTCACTTATAACTTAGAAATAGGCTGCTCGAAATTCTGTTTTCTTACGCGGACTACAGGGCTTAAGTACTATTGTGCTAAAATATTGTCAGCCTGAGATAAATACCTAATTAGGCTACAATCCAATTCGTGCTGTGCTTCTATTATATTCAGCATCCCCCTTTTTTGCAAATAAGCAAAGCGTGCATGCCAATTGCACTACCTGCCCACCAGATCACCACATCACCAGATATTTGAATTTTGCTTTTTCAGATCTTCTAGAATGGATGGATCGTCTCGACAGCTGGGTATTTTATGCGGTTCATCGCGCATGTTGATCGCTAACGTCGGAGGAATATAGTGTATGTTGTTGTCGTCGGTGCTCGTTGGTCGCCTCAAGACGTGCCATGTGCTGCAAACCCAATTCAAATGATATTGGTTATACGAGTACAGGACTGATATTTTGGTAGTAGGCAAAGGATACTACGCCCATTTGAAGACCCGATGGTCAATTTTTCGTCGTATCTGATACCACACAAAACTTCCAAACTGAACAATTCAAATCAATACTTTGGAATTGTAGTTCATGTGAGGTCATAGAAATAAGGATTACCATTCCACTGTGGTCCAGAATGTAAATTTAGCAGGAATTTTGAGATCTTTCTAAATCTAAACAACTTAGCCTTAATAAGTCTTTGGAGAAGTTTTCGTAGTTTGTGGGTTCCTTCATTTTGTTAAAAAAACAAATAGGGTAATTGTACCAAGATAAAAAAAATAACTTTTTAATTATTCCAGCTAGAGCCAAATAACCTTCAACGAAGTTGTAGAACGACAAATCTTGGAAAAGTTTGCTGAAGACATGTGAGCTCTACCTATTATACTTTTCATTTTACAACTTATACTTTTATTTTGAATTGAAGGTTAGGGTGTTTCTTAGTGTTTATCAGAAAAACTGTTTTAGTCAAATAACTTTTGCGGTATTGATTTAAAAGTGAAGTAGTCTACAGACAACTTTAAGATTGTTTTAAGGAAAATAACTTGTTTCATGGCAACTATTTATACCTGTTTCATGGCAACGATTATATCTAACTATTTTTGCTGATGAGTTATGAGCATTTTTTCGCCAACAATAACAATATCACTCATTGGGGCAAACAAATAATAATTCTTTTTCAAGTATAACTAAGGTCATTACTAGAGTTATAATTGAGCAAAAAATAACGAATACGTTATTTTCTAAAAGTTCATAAAGTTGATTACAAAAATTCTATTTTTGATATTATAAGTTGTTATACCTTTTGAATAATAGAACCTAGCGTTTTAATGTGGGTGGTTCTAATCTTTTAAAATCTTAAAATTAACTTTTAAATGGTTCGAGATAAAGCTTCGTAGAAAATAAAATTTTAAAAAACTTGGTCGAAGACACTGGAACTCTATGTCGTGTATTTTCCATTTTACAAGAAATTTACCAAAAAAATAGGATGTTTCTTAACAAATGGTTTTCTTTATATAACTTTTGCAGTTTTAATTTTTCATAAGGATCACGTAAGAAAAACTTTCAGATATTTTGAAGGAGAGCATTTTGTCTCAATGTACCGAACCTCTAGCATCTCTCGTTAGAAAGTTATATATATACTTTTTACTAAAAATAAACTCTTTTATGAGTAAATATTGCAAGACGTAAAAAATATTGTATTTGCCATTTTTGCGATCTATACTACAAAGCATGCTATATCACATGACAACAACGGTATTTAATGTTAAGTGTGTTAATCGAAGATAATGCTATATGAAAAAGTTATATTTTTTATAAAAAAGTTCTCATACCTTTCAAACGAAAAATTTTTGGTTGTTGGAGTTTTAAATTACTTTATTACTTTATATATTTTTCAACTGACTTTGTAGTCTTATTGAAATTACCTTATCACTATTAAAGAAAATTATGCACCTTAAAATAATCTTGTACCCCTGTCCATAGGGTACTTTTATGTAAAATGAAAACTTTTTATAGAAATAAAACCGTTTTTAAGGAACACCTTATAGCTTACATTTGGATTTGTCGGGCCATGGAAAGTATAAAAGCTAGAGCTTGCGTGTCTTCAGCAATTTTGGCTAAAATGTGTTGTTTAGCAAATTTGGCTAAAGCTCTATCTCGAACCGTTCAAAAGTTTCATTTTAAATATTGCTAAAGTTAGAACCACCCTTGCTTCTGTTTAAAGCAAAATAAAGGGCTTGTAAAGTACAACAACTTTGCCAAACATATTGTAAGGCTAAATCATTTAATTTTAGCAAAAAGATAAAATTCCTGCTAAATTTACATTCTGGAGCCCTGTCCATTCCAAAGTACTAAGTAACTCAACAGTGACACTTTTTCTAGGACCCCAAAGTAAGCCAATAAAAGTGTGCTTTTTCGAAAATTGTACCGCGGCGGAACCCATTATACTATGAAGCGCTGTTCCGTTTTTGTCGTGACTAACGACTTATCATCAATATACGGGCCCTTTTCAAAATTTCGGGATGAAAGTCGTGTAAGGTTTGGAACGCTCATATCTTTTCATATCATACTGCATGGAATTAATCAATTTTCGGAATTTGTCGAAAATAAGTTCGACAATGTTGTATAAAATTTTGAGGTATGTATGACATGCATTAATAACGAAAACCTGTTTTGAAACATCTTTCGAAAAAAACTACTTGGAAATGGGGAAAAGTTTCAGCTCATCTCGGTCAGAGCCTTCAATATGATGCACCAACCGGACACTGAAATGATGAGAAATTTTAAATGTAGGTCCGCTACAGTTTTATTTCAATTTTTTGTGTAGAGCTGTTTAGAGCGTACAGGGTTCTCCAAGCGCTGTATAATACCGGGAAAAAAATATTTGTGAACTGTACACGGCTGGTGGATGAATCAATTTGTGTCATTACCTACTAATAGGAGAGGAAATTATTTTCATTTCTGATAGTTAGAGAGTAGCATGCACGACGAAAAACCGGATTTTAAACACCCGCCCGTAACCAGTTCGTGATTCTTTACTGCTAACTTCATGCGTCGAGCCGAAAAAAACGGATTTTACAACACCCAACTAAAACCAGTTCGTGAATGGTTACCGCTAATTTCGTGCACCGAACAACACATCTTGAACAAAATATTGTAATTTTAGTCGGATTCTATTAGTCGACCTAGTTGAATAACCGGATACTACATTTCAGCATTTTTCCTGCATTCGTGAACGTTTTTCCTAATAAATCGCTGTTTTAGGCTATTAAAATTGTATTAAAAATTTCTCATCTACAAAACAAACATAAAAAAGGAATTGTTAAGGTATGAGAAAAATGAATTTAAAAAAAAAAATAAAGACAATCGGTTGAGTGGTATTTCAGGAATCGTGATCACGGGAAAACTATTTTTTTACAATCGGTATTTCGAGATAATCGAGTTAAAAATTGCCACTGCGCTTGGTAGACAAAGCACGCCTGAAAGCGCTGTATCTTTCGATCTATTTTTCGGATCTCTATAAAAATTTGGAAAAATATTCTCAAGGAGTTGTGCTTTCAGATAAAGTAATAAAAAAATCGATTTTTTGAAAAATAAAAAGGTATGTAACCCCTTAAGCTTCATACATACAGTACATATGCGTCCTTATTCCAATTTTAATAACGCGACACGAAAGCCTTTGAAATACTGTATAACTTCGCAGAACATCAGATTGCACTAGCTTTTACCATTGTATGGATAGGAGTATTACCTTGAATTAATTTTGATCACTGGCGCCACCATGTGGTAGAATTCTGCATTTTTCAAATGAGAAAAGAAAATATTTTTTGCTGCTCTACAACTTTGCTCCATCTCTTACCGTTGTACAGATAGGAGTATTCCCTTCAAATTGCTTGGCTCACTACCGCCACCTTGCGGAGAAATCCTGAAACTTTCTAGTGAAACCAAAAGATCCTTTTATTCCTCTACAACTTTGTGGAACATCATAACTTTCTATCTCTTATCGTTTCAGAGATATATGAGTTTTTCCTAACTTTGTCCCACCTTCACTCGTGGTTCACATACATGAGATAAGCGGAGTACGCCCTTTGCGAATGTTTAGCAGCAGTATCCAACTTCTCAGTCAAAAAGGGTAAGTTGCTGGCTAGCGGGGGGCTATTTGCCAACTCGGATGCGCTAATTGCCCTACAATTTGCCAGCAATTTGCTGGCAATTAGGGGGCTATTTTATATACAACATTTGGGCGATTTGCCGCCGTCATTTTTTTGCCGCTCTACCCGCCCTTAAATCGCCCCTAAATCGCCCAGAGAACGCGCCATTTAATCCCCTTAATTGCCTGATATGAAAATTAAAAATAATAATTTTTTTCGGATTCACTATCTACTCACATAAATTTATCGGTACACTAGGTAATCACCACCAGACTATAGGAAGAATCGATGGAGAAATTCGTATTGCACACCAAAACTTACCACAATCTGACTCTCATTTAGACTCAGAGATCCTTACACACGACTCCACAATTTTCCACATTCGTTGGCTAAATTAAGTGCACTAAACAAACAAAATACAAGCGGGAACACGCCAATTGTTTAAAAAAAAAAACAATTTTAAACTTAAGCCAAACATGAACCGCCATGTTTGAAAAACGCAAAAAACAACCAAGTCCATTTCAGCCGCCAGAAAATTTGTCTATGTATTGAAATTGCCTTTAAATCGCATTCGCAAATTACATTTATTCCTAGGGGCAATTAGCACAGGCGAGTTGAGTCAAACGTCAAACTTTTTAAATCGCCTGACCATGTTCGTCTGCATTTTTTTTTTTGACAGGGTTTAAACCTTAATAACTCTTTAACGGTTGGTTGGATTGTCTTGCAGTCTTCGACAAACTTGTTCAGCATATCTTCAAAAGCTTAACTCCTTCCTAGGTCAGTGATCGGAAGTTTACAGCGAACTCTAGCGGCGATTTTGTGAAGTGCGAGTGTTTCCCCATACATTTTGGCCAAAAATCCCATACAAACTTTAAGCTCTTTGGGGGAGGGGTTAGGGTTAACCGATTTCGCTCAAATTTGGACGGTGTCATTTTTTCATGATTTGGAACGACGCTAGGGGGTGTAGATTAGTGATTTCAAAAATGGTCGTTTTATTGTCATCCTAATGTGCACGCTTACCCGATAATGCTGACGTCATCAATTATCCGGGTCGCCTGAGCCATCCATTAGCACGTTTTCCGGTTTCAGATCCCGATGGACTGTGCCACCGTCGTGCAAATGCTCCAGTGCTAGGATGATTTCACACCGGTAAGAGCAAGTGGTGTCCTCCAGGAAGATTCCTTCACGCTCTAGATGCGGGAATAGCTTGCCGCCGCCAAGATACAGGATCAAACACAGTTTTCCCACTGCACGACCGAGGTGGAAAAGGGCGATCGCGTTTACGAACGAGCACTGCAAGGCGGATGACCACGACTCGCCTCTTGTCGGGCAAGATTTTTCAGATTTATTTCCACACCGAGCACCGATTTCTTGCTTTCCCCACTTTTCTCTGTTACCAATGACGACCCGACACACCCCAACGCGCTCGAGCGGGGCCCCAGCAAACTCCGTTACCAACCAAAAGTCGGGTGTCCCGTTGTTCTGCCCTTTGCTGCAAAGCAATTTTCTCCCCACGGCGAGAAAAGGAGCACAACTCCTATTTTGGCAAGCACAAAACGCAATCCTCCACGATTGAGCGTGCTGTCTTCCGGACAGCGCTGTTGACTCTACTCAGGCGAACTTTTGCACCGGCTCCACCAGAAAAGATTGCCAAAAGTTTCTCCTTTTTCACGATGGACTTCCACCCGTCCGCACACTCGTGTTTTTTTCCTCTTCCAGCGGGGAGAAAATACCGCTCCCGACCGTGCTCGGTCAACCCTTTTTTCCGACTACTCATTTTTATTTGCTGTCACTTGTTCTTCCGGAATTTGTTTCACTCGTGGTTCACATACATGAGATAAGCGGAGTACGCCCTTTGCGAATGTTTAGCAGCAGTATCCAACTTCTCAGTCAAAAAGGGTAAGTTGCTGGCTAGCGGGGGGCTATTTGCCAACTCGGATGCGCTAATTGCCCTACAATTTGCCAGCAATTTGCTGGCAATTAGGGGGCTATTTTATATACAACATTTGGGCGATTTGCCGCCGTCATTTTTTTGCCGCTCTACCCGCCCTTAAATCGCCCCTAAATCGCCCAGAGAACGCGCCATTTAATCCCCTTAATTGCCTGATATGAAAATTAAAAATAATAATTTTTTTCGGATTCACTATCTACTCACATAAATTTATCGGTACACTAGGTAATCACCACCAGACTATAGGAAGAATCGATGGAGAAATTCGTATTGCACACCAAAACTTACCACAATCTGACTCTCATTTAGACTCAGAGATCCTTGCACACGACTCCACAATTTTCCACATTCGTTGGCTAAATTAAGTGCACTAAACAAACAAAATACAAGCGGGAACACGCCAATTGTTTTAAAAAAAAAACAATTTTAAACTTAAGCCAAACATGAACCGCCATGTTTGAAAAACGCAAAAAACAACCAAGTCCATTTCAGCCGCCAGAAAATTTGTCTATGTATTGAAATTGCCTTTAAATCGCATTCGCAAATTACATTTATTCCTAGGGGCAATTAGCACAGGCGAGTTGAGTCAAACGTCAAACTTTTTAAATCGCCTGACCATGTTCGTCTGCATTTTTTTTTGACAGGGTTTAAACCTTAATAACTCTTTAACGGTTGGTTGGATTGTCTTGCAGTCTTCGACAAACTTGTTCAGCATATCTTCAAAAGCTTAACTCCTTCCTAGGTCAGTGATCGGAAGTTTACAGCGAACTCTAGCGGCGATTTTGTGAAGTGCGAGTGTTTCCCCATACATTTTGGCCAAAAATCCCATACAAACTTTAAGCTCTTTGGGGGAGGGGTTAGGGTTAACCGATTTCGCTCAAATTTGGACGGTGTCATTTTTTCATGATTTGGAACGACGCTAGGGGGTGTAGATTAGTGATTTCAAAAATGGTCGTTTTATTGTCATCCTAATGTGCACGCTTACCCGATAATGCTGACGTCATCAATTATCCGGGTCGCCTGAGCCATCCATTAGCACGTTTTCCGGTTTCAGATCCCGATGGACTGTGCCACCGTCGTGCAAATGCTCCAGTGCTAGGATGATTTCATACCGGTAAGAGCAAGTGGTGTCCTCCAGGAAGATTCCTTCACGCTCTAGATGCGGGAATAGCTTGCCGCCGCCAAGATACAGGATCAAACACAGTTTTCCCACTGCACGACCGAGGTGGAAAAGGGCGATCGCGTTTACGAACGAGCACTGCAAGGCGGATGACCACGACTCGCCTCTTGTCGGGCAAGATTTTTCAGATTTATTTCCACACCGAGCACCGATTTCTTGCTTTCCCCACTTTTCTCTGTTACCAATGACGACCCGACACACCCCAACGCGCTCGAGCGGGGCCCCAGCAAACTCCGTTACCAACCAAAAGTCGGGTGTCCCGTTGTTCTGCCCTTTGCTGCAAAGCAATTTTCTCCCCACGGCGAGAAAAGGAGCACAACTCCTATTTTGGCAAGCACAAAACGCAATCCTCCACGATTGAGCGTGCTGTCTTCCGGACAGCGCTGTTGACTCTACTCAGGCGAACTTTTGCACCGGCTCCACCAGAAAAGATTGCCAAAAGTTTCTCCTTTTTCACGATGGACTTCCACCCGTCCGCACACTCGTGTTTTTTTCCTCTTCCAGCGGGGAGAAAATACCGCTCCCGACCGTGCTCGGTCAACCCTTTTTTCCGACTACTCATTTTTATTTGCTGTCACTTGTTCTTCCGGAATTTGTTTTCAAGCAAATTTTACTGCGACGTTTTGCTTTCAAGCGGGCCCTCAGATGGGCATCTCTTGCAGTACACACTAATCTCTTATTCCTCCCTTTAAACATTTAAATTACATATTTTACTGTAACACGATTCCATGGCTCCTTATGTTCAATAAATGGTGGAAATGCATATTACACATTGCACATAGTACATAGTACATACAATGGATCGACAACCACGATTGTGAGATACTATGTGTCGACACTGAAACATCGCTTGAAACCAGCGGCGAATCAAGGAGGAAGATCCATTAGGAAATTTTAAACTAGTTAAAATTTTAAAGTAGCAACCCCTTACTGCATACTCCTACCTAAGCCTATACAAGCCATTAGGTTCACGATCTTTAGAGTAATTACATAACCTTTCTATAAGAGAAAGGCAAAAATGTGCCAAAGTAATAAAAGTCAATTTTCGTCAAAAAAAAATTTCGAGCTTACATCAAATGTCAATGTTTCATACATTTTAAAGTCATTTGGCATCCAAAATACAAATTCGATTTTGAAATTTTCCTTTACTCCCTTTGAGAATTTTTCATTTCAGTTTATATGGGAATTTGCTGTGTGGTCGCACTCTTCAACCCATAACTCCGGATCCAGAAGTCCAATCAACAAAAATTCAATAGCAGCCGATGGGAAGGTTGTACCTTTCATTAGAGACTAAGTTTGTGCAAATCGATCCAGTCATCTCTGAGAAACAGAGGTGACATTTTTTTCCACATACACACATACACACAGACATTTTCCGATCTAGACGAACTGAGTCGAATGGCTTATCACATTCGGTTCTCCGGGCCGGGATCAGTTTGAAAATTTTTAGATCGATTGCATAACCTTTCTATATGCGAAAGTCAAAAATATCTTCATTTGTCTTCAACTGCCAGGATTCTGAATCGGTTATTGATTTTAGGCCATATTTTAACTTTCGGTAATTTTATTTATGTAAACTGCGGACAGTCGAAGAATTCTCGCTTTTGTGTTTCGGTGTATTCCATTCAACGTCTGTTGAGCTAGGTAAAGCTCACTCTTCGCCATCCGTGTAGTAATGTCGCTACACCGTTCCACCGTTTCGATAGCTGTGTTGCAGTGAAGGCAATATTCTCCATCCGCTCGTCGCATTACATATATGAGGCAGTCTGTGTATGTCGTTTTTCTGTTAATTATTAGAAACAATTCGGTTCGGTGTTGGGTTGAAAATCCTTTCGATCTATGGATGTTCCTCCATATCCGAGGCCATTCCACGTGACGGTTATCTCGTTCAACTTTGGGCTTGTCTGTGTTGTTCAACTTTCAACTGATTTTAACTGATTAATGAGGTTGGCGGAAAGGTCTGCCAAAAATCAGTCAGACATCCGAAAAAAATTAGCTTCAAAATGAAAAACACGTCTTCACAACATTTCAAATGCCTTCTAAATGAAGACAAATCTTCAAATCTGGCATCTCTGGTCACCAGGACTGGAAGAAGTCATTTCGAATGTCATTTTAATGCTAAAGTTGGGAAAAAACCAATACGACAGCCCAGGTGCAAGTTTGACTAAGGCTGCTGTGCATGTAAACGGATGAGAAAAAAGCAAAAACATTCTAAAAATGCATAGCTCTTGGTAGTTACTGAAGCACAAAAAAATTTTTTTTTGACGTAGGACTACGTCTTTGTTTTCGATATAGGGGTGCATGTTGCAAACTCTACAAAAATAGTATGTAACGAAAAGTGGTCCAATTTTAAACGCATATAATTCAGCCATCTCACGATAAATTTTCAATTTTTTTTTCACATATCGCCCCTAAATACTTCTAAGAATAGATTCCAATAGATAAACCCAAAGATTTTTGATATCATGGCATTAAAAATTGAAATAATGAACAACCTAGTCAAAATATCGCGCATTTACACACAGAAGATAGCGCTTCCCTAGTCCAGCACGACAGATTTGTGTACCTAGCGCGCTATGAATGACGTCATCATCGACTATTTAAACGGACGGATTTCGCCGAAGCAGCTCAGTTGCCTGTTGAGCGGCAGGCGAAACAGATCACTGCGCTATGTGCTTTTACAGCCAGTGTAGCTGAGTTAGAAGTCCGTTACACTGCCTGTGGAGGTACGCTACCCAGTGAATGCGAATGAGCTTGTCCGTTCAAACACTATGCTATCTTTTGTGTTGTGCTCGTTTCCAGCACACTTTTATGTATAATTATTCGTACACAAAATAATAAGCCGTATGAATAAAAACTAGCATTTGCTCAGCTTCTTGAGATTCGAGCAGTTGCGTTGAGCATTTACTCAAGTCGGTATGAATAAAACTTTACTTTGACAGTTGCTTTCTCAATTTGAGCTTTTGCTTTTCGAACATCGGATTCCATATGAATAAAGTGGTAAATCTTAAGCAAATGCTCAGCTAATGCTGAGCAAACACAGTAAATTCCTGAGCATGCTCAGATGCATGCTAAATTTGTTTTTTTATGCGTCGCGAGGAAAACAAAGTAGAATACATGACATTTAGCATCGATTGTGGATGGCCAATTACTAACAATCTTAATTTAGCAATTAGTAGTATGTTTGTTTTTTTTATTTATTTTTTTCCAACTTACAAGAAGATTCCATTCCGCAGTTAAAACCTGCAGATATTACCAGATTGCAGTAGGAGAGAATTTTCTTTAATTATCTTATCGTGCATATGGTATAAAAGTTATGTTTAAACCAGTGGGGTGTCGCACAGAACAGGAAGTGTTTTTTCGGGGCAGTACGATGGTCGTTTCTAAGTTATTTCGGTGTGCCTAAAGAAAGAAATAGCAATGTGGAACTCAACTAATCAACATTGATCATCGCTATATATATATCCGGCAATTTTTCTAGCAACAACCCAAATGGTTTTGCATATTGTGGTTTGGTGGACTCCTAAGTCTTCTCCAACTCCAACCTTTAAATAACAATTTCCAAGAAATTATTAAAAGGATTGTGAGAGTTATTCTGAGAAATTTGAAACACTCCGGAATAAACTGAGAGGAAGTTGTTTCGATGTCCACGTATTTCAGGAGTAAACTAGCAAATTTTTGCTCGGGGAAATACGAAGCAAGTAATTTAATGAGTGGTGATAAAACATTTAATAATACCTGAAAACCTGGATCTCCAACATACCGCAAAAAACATTTCATTTTCTGCACGTTATTCAGCGCGCCTCCTCGCGTCTCGGTGTACTCACCGAGAAAAGTATCAGCCAAATAACTGACATTTTCACGTGTAAAACGGTAGAGACTTTTAAAATTACTGTCGTTGCCTTCTCTACGGATCAAATACGTCTTCATCTGGCGGAATTTATCAGTGGAATAATCTTCAAATCCGGCTACCAGCGGGAACGGAAGAAATAAAGATTTACCAGGATCCATTTTTGAAACCCAAAATATAGTATTGCAATTCGAAAAGAACGATATTCTACAAAGTCGAAATTCCGCACTGAGGAAAATGTGCTTAAGATTTTCATAAGTCACGGCTTATGAACAGAGGCAGAGAACACTAGGGATCATCCACAAATGACGTAGCATTATATGGGGGATGGGGGAGTTTTGTATTTTGTGATGATGTGTGACGACAGGGGGAGGGGGTCATGTCATGCTACGTAGCTTTACCCGTTTCATCTAACATCGTTTTTAATTTTTTTAATTTTTTACGGGGTCAAGGGGGAGGTTTACCGTCAAGCTACGTAATTACCAGGGGGTTATCCAGGGGTTTGTGACGAAATGCTACGATGGGGGAGGGGGTTGTTAAAAATCACTCAAAAAATGCTACGTCATTTATGGATGATCCCCTATTGTTGGAACCGGAATTAATCTTACGCCCTGTTCAAGCTATTGGAAGAAATGTAAGAGTTGGTCATCCGCTTTTTCCCTTTGTCCTTTTTACTTAATAAAATTTGATTTGTTTTACAGTAATACGATCATTCACAGAAAAAAAAAAGTTGGTAAAAATAAGAGTTTTTCACTCTTAGCAAAAAACAACGAACGCATACTCTTAGTTTGAAAATAAAACTTTTATTTTGATTACTATTCTTCATTAGCTTAAAAGGAAAACTTTTATTTTGATTATTATTCTTGGTTATTTTAAAAGTTTTACTTTCAACCTAATAGTAGGCGTTGGTTGTTTTTTGCTAAGAGCGGAACACTCTTACTTTTACCAATATTTTTTTTCTGTGTTGCGACGCATCAAAAGTATAGCCACCACCTAGCCAATTGCGAGCTCTTTTTAAAATATCTGGCTTTCTTTGGACCCTGGATTCTTGGACCCAGGATAAAGTAGTATAAAAACTTACGTCAATTTTCTTAAAATATTTTTTTGAAAAATAAAATGTAAAAGGGATTTACGTCTTTTTTGCGAGGTATTGCATATACTACAATTATGAATGTCATTCCACTTATTACATAAAATTCATATTCAAATATCATGATATTAATAAGCAAAAACGCATAAAACTCATAACAATGGCCCAAAGATTTCCTAACTACCGTTTATGAAATTCGAAAGGGGCTTGATTTCCTTCTGTCATAAGTAAAACTTATGACTTCCACATGGGAAACTTATGGCGAAAAATCATAAGCAATTCTTATGGATTTCAATAGTTATTTTTCCTCGATGCGTGCTTGAGAACCACAGATGAATAGACATAACACTAAAAACAAATTCCTTTAAAAATAATTGTTCACGAACGAGTGTTAAGTGATCAATAGATAGTCGCAATATTAATACAGATTAACAGATATAATACTCGAAAACCATGCCTCGCCTACTTTAGCGCTCATTATATATATATATATATATATATATATATATATATATATATATATATATATATATATATATATATATATATATATATATATATATATATATATATATATATATATATATATATATATATATATATATATATATATATATATATATATATATATATATATATATATATATATATATATATATATATATATATATATATATATATATATATATATATATATATATATATATATATATATATATATATATATATACATCAGACTTACATCTTCGGTACGGAACGTCAAGATTAGTTACATGCAGTTAAATGGAGGCATTCACACACAACATAAACGGCACGGGGCACATGTGAACGGGCACACGAGAAACATTTAACTAATCCTGACGGAACGGTGACGTTCCGTTGACGGATACCAATGTATCGTCTGAATCGTTCTTTAATGAATCCGCTGGTAATGGTCAACTGCCATATGAGCGGCCCAAACAGAGGAAAGACATTAGTAAGAACACTCCGCTGGGAAGATCTGCGAGGAAGAGATGTTATCGGAGGATTGGATAGAGAAAGTAGAATCACAGACTAACAAACAAAACACTCGAAAACTCTGCATCGCCCGCTTTAAACGGTTATTTTAAATAAATTCTAATTGGGACTATGGTCGCTTTTGAAATTATGGCGCCACTGATATACAATCATATGAGGAATAGATAACTAGTGAAAAATTGTTCCCAAGTCTGAGGGATAACCCAATGAGTGTTTGGGACCGTGAATAAAAGGTGGAGCTAGTGGAAAATCGTTGGAGGGAACACTTGAGGGAATTCCCTCATAGTGTTATGTCTGTTAGTCTCTGCTAAAATATTGAAATGCACTACACGGTAAACTGGATATGCCTAGAAAATGGTGTGGCGTAGTACCCAAAAAGGGGGTACAAATTACCTATTAATAGGTTCCAATTCCTATGATATTTATCTATTTCTAGGTAATATCCGTTCACACTTGATTAACAATTACCTAGATGGTTTCAAGTTACCTACTGGAGGGTATGTGCAGTTTTGTGGAATTTAGGTACTATTTACTTATGCTGATTTCGGTTTTAGATCAGAGTCGCCCTAGGTTCGCCCTAATATTTACCACAGATAATTTACAAAATCCATACAAAAGTGACAGCTCAGAGCAAACCTAGAGCGACTCGATTCTGAAAACCAAATCAACATTAGGCATCCAGAAAAGTGCACGAACTTAGAAGTGGGTATATTCACTCTACCTAAACTAGGTGATTACGAATCAATTATAAATACCTTGTACATGAAAAAGAATACATATTATAGAGATTTCCACCTATTAGTGGGTAAATCATACCTTCTGTTTGGGTACAGCGCGCTAGTACCAATTCTCTAGGTACATCCAGTTTACTGTGTACATGTTTTTCGCGCCAAAGTTATATGGAAAGTTCATACTTTAAGACTCAATAGCATGGCAATGAACATTCAATGGAGAAATATGTCATATTCACGTAGAATTTTTGAATTTAATATTTGAAACACCACATAAAATGCGTTTTAATGGTATTCCATGCGAAATTCAAATGAAAATCATTGATTTTACTTTTCAGCATCTAAACGGACGTGAAAGAGTGTTTAATTGCCTATGGTTTTATCGTTTGGATTATTTTCGGTGTAGGTAAAAAAATTAACAATCGCGTTTAACAAGCAAATGGGCCTCATAACAAAAAATAATCAAGTTTGCCAGATCAGTTTTTATAAATGATAAAATCGATGTTGTCAAAAATCAACGTAAAAAGTTCAGATAAAAAATCGTTTTTAGGTAAAAAGGACGATTTAAAAAAAGCTCATTTCTAATGGACATTTTGAGAGAATAATTAATGTTTTTCAATCAAAACGATGAAGTCAAACATCGAACCAGAAAGATTGGATGGAGAAAATCGATTCTGATCGTTTTTAAAAAAAATACATCGACGTCACCCATTCGTAAATTCTGGCGGTATTTCTTTTATTTTGTATAGTAATTTGTAAGATCTGTTGCCGAGAGTAGCAATCGGCGTAATTATAATTAATAAAAAGTAACAAATTTGATTCACTGTCAATCCTAGCAAATTCAGAAATCAGTTAATTGTTTTTCTTAACGATGAGGCACATGCGTAGAGAGATTTTGCGAGCTAAGTACCTAAAAAGGGTACGCGCGTCGGGGTAGAAGAACAAAGCAGAATAGGCAAACCTTAATTGCATAGGAGAAAGGTACCTAACTTCATCCGCTGACTCATATAGACGCCGAAAGAGGGGATAAAGATAGGGATTCTATATATATATATATATATATATATATATATATATATATATATATATATATATATATATATATATATATATATATATATATATATATATATATATATATATATATATATATATATATATATATATATATATATATATATATATATATATATATATATATATATATATATATATATATATATATATATATATATATATATATATATATATATATATATATATATATATATATATATATATATATATATATATATATATATATATATATATATATATATATATAGAATCCCTATCTTTATCCCCTCTTTCGGCGTCTATATGAGTCAGCGGATGAAGTTAGGTACCTTTCTCCTATGCAATTAAGGTTTGCCTATTCTGCTTTGTTCTTCTACCCCGACGCGCGTACCCTTTTTAGGTACTTAGCTCGCAAAATCTCTCTACGCATGTGCCTCATCGTTAAGAAAAACAATTAACTGATTTCTGAATTTGCTAGGATTGACAGTGAATCAAATTTGTTACTTTTTATTAATTATAATTACGCCGATTGCTACTCTCGGCAACAGATCTTACAAATTACTATACAAAATAAAAGAAATACCGCCAGAATTTACGAATGGGTGACGTCGATGTATTTTTTTTAAAAACGATCAGAATCGATTTTCTCCATCCAATCTTTCTGGTTCGATGTTTGACTTCATCGTTTTGATTGAAAAACATTAATTATTCTCTCAAAATGTCCATTAGAAATGAGCTTTTTTTAAATCGTCCTTTTTACCTAAAAACGATTTTTTATCTGAACTTTTTACGTTGATTTTTGACAACATCGATTTTATCATTTATAAAAACTGATCTGGCAAACTTGATTATTTTTTGTTATGAGGCCCATTTGCTTGTTAAACGCGATTGTTAATTTTTTTACCTACACCGAAAATAATCCAAACGATAAAACCATAGGCAATTAAACACTCTTTCACGTCCGTTTAGATGCTGAAAAGTAAAATCAATGATTTTCATTTGAATTTCGCATGGAATACCATTAAAACGCATTTTATGTGGTGTTTCAAATATTAAATTCAAAAATTCTACGTGAATATGACATATTTCTCCATTGAATGTTCATTGCCATGCTATTGAGTCTTAAAGTATGAACTTTCCATATAACTTTGGCGCGAAAAACATGTACACAGTAAACTGGATGTACCTAGAGAATTGGTACTAGCGCGCTGTACCCAAACAGAAGGTATGATTTACCCACTAATAGGTGGAAATCTCTATAATATGTATTCTTTTTCATGTACAAGGTATTTATAATTGATTCGTAATCACCTAGTTTAGGTAGAGTGAATATACCCACTTCTAAGTTCGTGCACTTTTCTGGATGCCTAATGTTGATTTGGTTTTCAGAATCGAGTCGCTCTAGGTTTGCTCTGAGCTGTCACTTTTGTATGGATTTTGTAAATTATCTGTGGTAAATATTAGGGCGAACCTAGGGCGACTCTGATCTAAAACCGAAATCAGCATAAGTAAATAGTACCTAAATTCCACAAAACTGCACATACCCTCCAGTAGGTAACTTGAAACCATCTAGGTAATTGTTAATCAAGTGTGAACGGATATTACCTAGAAATAGATAAATATCATAGGAATTGGAACCTATTAATAGGTAATTTGTACCCCTTTTTGGGTACTACGCCACACCAATTTTCTAGGCATATCCAGTTTACCGTGTAGTGCATTTCAATATTTTAGCAGAGACTAACAGACATAACACTATGAGGGAATTCCCTCAAGTGTTCCCTCCAACGATTTTCCACTAGCTCCACCTTTTATTCACGGTCCCAAACACTCATTGGGTTATCCCTCAGACTTGGGAACAATTTTTCACTAGTTATCTATTCCTCATATGATTGTATATCAGTGGCGCCATAATTTCAAAAGCGACCATAGTCCCAATTAGAAATTTATTTAAAATAACCGTTAAAGCGGGCGATGCAGAGTTTTCGAGTGTTTTGTTTGTTAGTCTGTGATTCTACTTTCTCTATCCAATCCTCCGATAACATCTCTTCCTCGCAGATCTTCCCAGCGGAGTGTTCTTACTAATGTCTTTCCTCCGTTTGGGCCGCTCATATGGCAGTTGACCATTACCAGCGGATTCGTTAAAGAACGATTCAGACGATACATTGGTATCCGTCAACGGAACGTCACCGTTCCGTCAGGATTAGTTAAATGTTTCTCGTGTGCCCGTTCACATGTGCCCCGTGCCGTTTATGTTGTGTGTGAATGCCTCCATTTAACTGCATGTAACTAATCTTGACGTTCCGTACCGAAGATGTAAGTCTGATGTATATATATATATATATATATATATATATATATATATATATATATATATATATATATATATATATATATATATATATATATATATATATATATATATATATATATATATATATATATATATATATATATATATATATATATATATATATATATATATATATATATATATATATATATATATATATACATCAGACTTACATCTTCGGTACGGAACGTCAAGATTAGTTACATGCAGTTAAATGGATATATATATATATATATATATATATATATATATATATATATGTATATATATATATATATATATATATATATATATATATATATATATATATATATATATATATATATATATATATATATATATATATATATATATATATATATATATATATATATATATATATATATATATATATATATATATATATATATATATATATATATATATATATATATATATATATATATATATATATATATATATATATATATATATATATATATAATGAGCGCTAAAGTAGGCGAGGCATGGTTTTCGAGTATTATATCTGTTAATCTGTATTAATATTGCGACTATCTATTGATCACTTAACACTCGTTCGTGAACAATTATTTTTAAAGGAATTTGTTTTTAGTGTTATGTCTATTCATCTGTGGTTCTCAAGCACGCATCGAGGAAAAATAACTATTGAAATCCATAAGAATTGCTTATGATTTTTCGCCATAAGTTTCCCATGTGGAAGTCATAAGTTTTACTTATGACAGAAGGAAATCAAGCCCCTTTCGAATTTCATAAACGGTAGTTAGGAAATCTTTGGGCCATTGTTATGAGTTTTATGCGTTTTTGCTTATTAATATCATGATATTTGAATATGAATTTTATGTAATAAGTGGAATGACATTCATAATTGTAGTATATGCAATACCTCGCAAAAAAGACGTAAATCCCTTTTACATTTTATTTTTCAAAAAAATATTTTAAGAAAATTGACGTAAGTTTTTATACTACTTTATCCTGGGTCCAAGAATCCAGGGTCCAAAGAAAGCCAGATATTTTAAAAAGAGCTCGCAATTGGCTAGGTGGTGGCTATACTTTTGATGCGTCGCAACACAGAAAAAAAATATTGGTAAAAGTAAGAGTGTTCCGCTCTTAGCAAAAAACAACCAACGCCTACTATTAGGTTGAAAGTAAAACTTTTAAAATAACCAAGAATAATAATCAAAATAAAAGTTTTCCTTTTAAGCTAATGAAGAATAGTAATCAAAATAAAAGTTTTATTTTCAAACTAAGAGTATGCGTTCGTTGTTTTTTGCTAAGAGTGAAAAACTCTTATTTTTACCAACATTTTTTTTTCTGTGAATGATCGTATTACTGTAAAACAAATCAAATTTTATTAAGTAAAAAGGACAAAGGGAAAAAGCGGATGACCAACTCTTACATTTCTTCCAATAGCTTGAACAGGGCGTAAGATTAATTCCGGTTCCAACAATAGGGGATCATCCATAAATGACGTAGCATTTTTTGAGTGATTTTTAACAACCCCCTCCCCCATCGTAGCATTTCGTCACAAACCCCTGGATAACCCCCTGGTAATTACGTAGCTTGACGGTAAACCTCCCCCTTGACCCCGTAAAAAATTAAAAAAATTAAAAACGATGTTAGATGAAACGGGTAAAGCTACGTAGCATGACATGACCCCCTCCCCCTGTCGTCACACATCATCACAAAATACAAAACTCCCCCATCCCCCATATAATGCTACGTCATTTGTGGATGATCCCTAGTGTTCTCTGCCTCTGTTCATAAGCCGTGACTTATGAAAATCTTAAGCACATTTTCCTCAGTGCGGAATTTCGACTTTGTAGAATATCGTTCTTTTCGAATTGCAATACTATATTTTGGGTTTCAAAAATGGATCCTGGTAAATCTTTATTTCTTCCGTTCCCGCTGGTAGCCGGATTTGAAGATTATTCCACTGATAAATTCCGCCAGATGAAGACGTATTTGATCCGTAGAGAAGGCAACGACAGTAATTTTAAAAGTCTCTACCGTTTTACACGTGAAAATGTCAGTTATTTGGCTGATACTTTTCTCGGTGAGTACACCGAGACGCGAGGAGGCGCGCTGAATAACGTGCAGAAAATGAAATGTTTTTTGCGGTATGTTGGAGATCCAGGTTTTCAGGTATTATTAAATGTTTTATCACCACTCATTAGATTACTTGCTTCGTATTTCCCCGAGCAAAAATTTGCTAGTTTACTCCTGAAATACGTGGACATCGAAACAACTTCCTCTCAGTTTATTCCGGAGTGTTTCAAATTTCTCAGAATAACTCTCACAATCCTTTTAATAATTTCTTGGAAATTGTTATTTAAAGGTTGGAGTTGGAGAAGACTTAGGAGTCCACCAAACCACAATATGCAAAACCATTTGGGTTGTTGCTAGAAAAATTGCCGGACGAGCTCACGAGTGGATAAAGTTTCTTCAAAATAAAGAAGAATTTCAAAAAGAAAAGACAATCTGGCGAAAAAAATATAATTTCTCATCAGCAATTGGTGCAATAGATTGCACACACGTGGCAATTAAACGACCGAATGAGTATAAAGATGAGTATGTTAATCGCAAAGGTATAACCACATTTAACGTTCAGGCAACATGCAATGGTGCAGAAATGTTCACGAGCGTGGATTGCCGTTGGATTGGTTCTGTCCATGACGCCAGAATATGGCGTAACTCTGAAATTCAAAGTATTCTTCAAGGGAATCAAGCAGGAGCAATCCTTCTGGGCGATGAAGCCTACCCATTAACACTTTGGTTAATGATTCCATACAAGAATACTGTGAATGAAAAACAAAAATCATACAACATATTGCACACCAAAGAAAGGGTGATAATCGAAAGACTATTCGGTCAGGTTAAGCAACGATTTCCGATCCTTCAATCCAAAATCCGTATAAAGACTGAAAGAATACCAACCATGATAGTTGCTTGCTTCACTCTTCACAATGTTGCTAAATATCTCAATGACGAGGATTTTTCCCTAGCTGAGGAGGAGTTAAATGGACCAAGCAATGATTTTCCTGAGCGAGAAGCAAATGATACAAGTAATACGTTACTACAACGCGGAAAACGCCGACGAGATGCAATTGCATCATTCATCCATGGATAACAAAAATGCATAATTATTTCTAATTTCTAACAGCTTTTTCGTTTGTTTATTTGTTCATTTTAGTAATTTTTTGATAGGCTTAAAATAAAGTCGATTGCACTAAAAAATAAAATCGATATTATGTAACGAATATTTGCGATTATGATTTTATTAACTGCAAAACTGAATCTGCAGCAAATCTCTGAATCTCCATAAAAACTGATGCTATAAAGGAAGTCGGAGTTTATGTACCAGAAAAAACTCAACGTTTTTCGTATATAGATAATTGACTTATATCGTATCTGTAGCTATTACCTGCTACCCGGTACTGCAATTAACGTTATGCCTTTTTTATTCACATTCTAGCGCGTAACAGAATCATTGCTGTGGATGTTAATTTTGATGGTTATTAAATTTGCGCAAGCAGAAATTCGTTGTAAAACGTGCATTCAAAATGGGGGAGATAGAAACCAGCCCCTAAAACAAGCGATGCTTCGTCTGAAAGTCGGAGGAAGCTGTATCGCTCGGCGGCCACACATGTGCCTTGCCGTAACGGTTTATCGGTTAGACTTGGCGACACGTTCCAGTTCGTCCTTCTTCTTGATGGCGTACGAGTTAGAGGAACCCTTAGCAGCGTTAATCAACTCATCAGCCAAGCATTCGGCAATAGTCTTGATGTTGCAGAAAGCAGCCTCACGAGCACCGGTACACAGAAGCCAGATAGCCTGGTTCACGCGCCGCAGTGGGGAAACATCAACGGCCTGACGACGCACAGTACCGGCACGACCAATACGGGTCGAATCTTCACGTGGCCCCGAGTTGATTATGGCCTGCACCACAATCTGCAGCGGATTTTTGCCGGTTAGCAGATGCATAATTTCAAACGCATGGCGCACGATTCGGACAGCTTTCAGTTTTTTACCGTTGTTGCGTCCCTTCATCACCAACGAATTGGTGAGACGCTCAACAATTGGGCACTGTGCCTTGCGGGACCGTTTAGCGGCATACCGACCAGCCGAATGGGGAAGATACTTGGCGTGCTTCTCCTTCACTGCGATGTAATCCGATACGGAAATGTCCGAAATGTGGATATCATTGCTACTCCAGCGTCCGAATAGCCTATTGTCCGGGAGTTCCGCTGGCTGGACGACCGGTGCTTGATCGAATACCGGGGGCTGGACATTGTCGCCCTCAAAACTTTCAAACGCTTCGACCTCCGACATGAGTGTTATTTACGTTCTACACGTCCGTATTTGACAATGGCGAAAGCCGGAAAGCATTATGGGCAGGTGAATTTTCATTACATCCAAAAATAAAATGGTTGGTTCCGTTGGGTTGTGTTTATCCTTGTTTCTGGCATATAGACCAACCACATCGGGTATCGTGATTTCTCAGAAGTTGAACTACTTGAAAAAATGATAAGTTTTGCTTCGGAAACTCAAATCACTTGCCCAAATTTAGCCAATACTATGTCGGACTGACCCAATAATCTTGCGAATCGTATCCCCATTTAACATTAATAAGGAAGGAGCAGATTGAGCATCATAGAAGCAACAACCGTAGGCCTGCAGTAGCCTGACATGAGTAGAAACACCGGCAACTTCTATCAGTGGGTTCATATGTGCAGTTGGCGATTTGTGGAGATGCTTATGCTGCAGACGGAACCGCGTTTTTCCGGTTTTACTCATTCCTAAATATTAGGAAAAGCAATTAGTGGAGGGTAATCATACTGATTATGTTTCTCGAATTATACTTACAAATTTGCTATTTTCCGATGAAAAGTCCCGTTCTAGCGCAGACATTGTAACCCGTAATAAAAGGATGGAAATAAACCGGAGCACGTCGACTGTTTGAGGAGAACCGATATCAAGCCACACTCTAATCTGTACAGAAAAATAAACAAACGTCAAAATACCAAGAACGGCACGCTCTGATCGATCTACCAAAATTTGTTGCCATTTCTTATTATTTTTTAGTATTTGCTATTTGTCAAACAAAAATCATCCATAGGGTTCTTTAAATCTAGTTTTCAGAGAGTCAAGAAATGATTACCTTTTTGTATGGGACCTTGGCGTATTTAATTTGTATTTGCTGGGATGGTCAAGAGGAAAACATGTGAAATTATGCTCCGGGTACTTTTTGTTTCATGTTGTTTTGGGGGGCTTGTAAGATATTTTTTGGATCGCCTTCCTTATCATATTCCCAATATTTACACAGCTGGATGAAAACCGAATTATTTTGAAAAGTATGCTGTTTGTACCGTAATAGAAAACGATTACATCGGTTGAATCATCGTTATAGGGTATTCGTCTTGACATGTGAGAAAATCGAATTGACTAAAGTTAGTGGACTCAGCAAGGAAGAAGAATCGTTCTCATGATGCAAACCGTTATTAAAACTTTCCAGCATTATGACACATAGCCGGCTGCCCTCGCGATCAGGTGACTGGTCACTGCCACTACCGCTCACTCTGTTCCATCACCGGTACTCACCCGTTTTAATTTAAATTTCTTCACTACAACCAAACTTTTTAACATTGAGGGCCGATTGCTTCACCCACGCTTAACTTTTAAAGCAGTTTTCATTTAAATTAAGCGAGGAAAAGAAATCGGATCTGAGTTGACCACCAGAAATCTCTAGGACAGATTTATTTATTAGTAATACAAATTCTTGACTGCGGCTTTGACAGATGAATGACGGAGTAAAAGCTATGTTCGAAATTCGAACTTGCTAAAGTCCAACCTGAGTAAAGTATACTTTTATTCATATCAAGTTGAGCAAATGCTACGAGAGTTTACTTTGCTCAGAATCGAGCAGAGTAAACGTGTCTTGAGCAAATGCTAACTTTTATTCATACGGCTTAATGTGTACATGCGAGCTCAATTTGCAAACACAGTTAACATAGTGTCGTGGTCAGGGATGCCAACGGTACCGATAAACTACATTTTTTTCGATATATTTACATTTGCACAATCCGTACAGCCCGCTACAGCAACGTATCACTACAGCTCTTGCCAGAAAAGTAACCAAACCGAGTACATTTTCCCGTACAGCAGTAGAATACATTTTTGTTTTGTTGCTGTACTCCGACTGCACGGTGAGAGTGTGGCGTAGTAAAGTTTGTTCTCTCGCTTTGTACATTTTTCTCTGCATAGTCAAAGGGAGACGCCCGCACACGAAAGCGTTGATGCCGGCCGTGGCGTAAATGAGCCGCATTCATTGTCGGCATTTTTGAATAAAAATATTAAAAAATGTAAAATAAGGAAAGAGAAGCTGTACCGCTCGCGTCTGGTGGCTGTACTGGGGACAGTAGTTTTTTGTCATGTTACTGCTTTGCACACAGGCAGCCGTACCGCGCTGGGCGTCCTGCAGTAGCGAATGACAGCAGCATCGAGAGAGAAATGAGAATGTAGGCAGAAAAATTACAGCCGCAGAAAAGGTAGGCATTTTGCATCCTTGGTCGTGGTATTAGTTTTCTCTTTCGCTCTACCCATCATCATCAGCGTTCATTCATTTTGTTTTGTGCGCTTGGGTTTAATGTTTGAGGCGAATGTGTAGATAGATAGATCTAATTTGTTACTAAATTGCACAACCAAAGTTTATTATTGACGTTCGATCAATTCATTGATTCATTTCCCCATCACGTGATTCATTTCCACTCAGCTTAAAGTATTTTGATTCTACTAATAGGTACATACTACAAAGCGTATTTATAAATGAATATACTGCCACTTGAAAAACCGTTGCAAAAACGCATCTTGTGCATAAAAAAATGACCATAAATTTGTCATACGGCATTCGAAAGATACAGTATCCAAGCATCTTCTCAGTCAATTTCAGAATGATCCATCGAGAGATTCGAGATAAATTGCGATTTGAAGTTTTATGACACGTTTCATAAGTCTACCAGCAAACACTCACGGGTTTGGTCCTATCTCTATAAACAAAAAAATATTTGTCATCTTATTTAATACATGGCATTCGAAAGATGTAGTAATCAAGTATATCCCCTGCAAGTTTGAAATTATTTCATTGGCGGAATCGAAATTTATAACGGTTTGGATGTAGTATGCGGTCGTAGATGGGTTTTCTAATGTAGATGTTTCATCGTTAATTATCGCTAAGAAGAATATAAAATAGTCATCTACATCAATAAATAGACAATATAATTGATCTCAACTATATGTATTATCATTATTTAGTAAATATTTTTGTTTTAAAAATAGCGGCCTATCCATTTTTATATAGGGGAGCCCGGAGCTAGTTGGCGGTTGGGGTAAGTTGGCGGAAACCCTTTTTCTCTGTTTCTATTAGACATATAGCGCTGCCTCTTCTTGTGTACCTCAAGTTATGTGAAACCCGTTATCCAATGTGTTTTTGTTGCAAAACGATTTGTTTGGTGGGAGTTATGGGTGATATTGTGTTTTTGAGCATACCGAGTAAATTTTCAAAATTTCAAATAACTTGCGTTATTTAGGATTATTTTCAATTTATTTCTCGAATGATTATATTTTTCGATAGCGCATAAAAAGAGCTTTCAGTATCCGTATAGATATTACATCTATCCACAAACAAAAGTTATTTTTAAATAGCTTTTAATTAAATATGCGGTTGGGGTAAGTTGGCGGTGCTGTGAATTCACTCCAAAGTAAGAAAATCTTTTTCTTGTGTATCTCGCCAATGTAGGAGACATTTATTCTGGCCAATTACATGAAGAATTTCAAAAATTTGCTTTTGAATAGGGACGTCACGTCAAAGTCAAAATGCCGGGGTATTTAAACTAAAATATAATAGCAAATGTCGGTTAATATACAGTTTTCTCGAAAAGACATTCAGCACGTTCCAAAAGAACCCTTGGGAGAGAGGGTAACAGTGGATCAGCAGGAACTATGAAACATTCGCAATAAAATCATAATGCATGATCAGAATCGTCTCATTCCCTCATATTTCACGATTTCTAATTCTTTACACGTGTTGCTATATTTTGGAAGAGATCTGATAACTGTATCACTTTTAATGGATATTTGTTTGTTTTGTGATAGCCAGAGTAAATTTGCCATGAAAAACATTATTCCATCTTTATGAGTTACCATTCATTGAATAAATGTTTAGTCTATTGCTATTTATAGCAAATTTTATGCTCAACATTTGACGCGAACAAAGTTTTTTGGTAACTTCTCATGGTTCTGTGTAATATCACAATTTTCATGAATGGACCCATTGGGTAGCTGTGGAACGATAGCGTATGGGGAACAGTGATTTTTTTTTTGTTTTTGTGGTCTGTCTCAAAATGTGAATGGGTTCCGATTTTCCACAGTAGATACTACACATGTAGTGTAAAATTAGTAAATGTGGGCAAGTTTTGTAGAAATTGTCTCTTATTTCAGGATAGTTACGCGATGATATAGTTGATTCATTCGTAAACAAACGATTTTCGCCTCAATATAACTTTAATTAAAAGCGTTCTTCGTTAAAACAAAAGAATAAAATTTGTCAGTAGTATATTTCACTATAGACGACATCGTGTTTCACAGTTCCTACCCATGGGGCACACTGATACATTTTACCACCGACTGTTTATTATCCAAAAAATGTTATTTCTCGTGAATTTTACCAGCTGGAAAAAATATATGTATTAGTTAACAACAGAATGGCACTATGTCAGTGGCGTAGTAAGAAAATTTTCCGGGGGGGGATATGAAATTTTTTTTGTGTATATATGAAAAAATGTTCAAAAACATTCTGAGCAGGAAAAAATGTTCAAAAACCAACAACTCAGGGAACAGGTTTGGGTAGTCAAGGTAGGAAAGCTAGCTGTTGGTATAGAATACATGCTCTTCCCCTACGAGGACAATCTGGGCGGCAAACTTCAGACTGTCTAATTTACTGAGCCCTTCAGTTCCCTTGTGCCATTTAGTACCACTTCCTCGTTGAGCTTCCGACTGGTTCGCGAACTACTCGGTCTAGTCCCCGACGATAGATCTAGCCTACTCCGACGAAAAGTTCCCCGGCGAGAGAAGTTAGAGCCAACCAGCCAGGTGCTACGGTCAGTTCGGCGATTCCGGTAGAGTGGGGCATCCGGTTTGCTGGTGGTGTATCGTCGCGGTCTACGCGGTCTCGTTCCCGGCGGTGAATCTGACTGTAAGCTAAAGGAGAGGTCCCAGACGAAAGAAGTTCTCCCGATACCGATTCTTATTTGGTTTCAATACTACAACTTCTTGAGCCCTTTGGCTCCGTAACCGGTGCTATTTAGCGCCGCAACTCCTTTAAGGACATTATACATGCGAGCCACAACATAACTCCTACGCCACACACACCCCTCTCCCCTGCCTAACCATGTATCTGACATGAGCAAATATAAAAATACGTTTTTCAACACACTAACCTTGCTGGTGTGCCACGAAACTGCTACTTAAGGAAGCTAGAATATTTTCCTATACAATCAATCCGAGTTTTTGACGGAATGCCATCTGTAGCTCCTATTTTGGGCGAAAATATCACCCCTCTTCACTTGGAGTTTCTTTTCGAAACACTCTTCTTATCGTTTTCATTGCACTTTTTCAAATGCACTTTTTTCACACATCACTGCAAAAACACTCGCGAAACTTTAATCGTTTACTAACAAAACTTCAAATTTTCTGCCAATGTGCAGATGACCAAAGGAAAATGTTCGGAAACTCTCATTTCTGCGTTTGAATTTTCATTTCAGATTTTAGTTTTTCCTAATGTAAACAAGCGAGTCGGTGCCTAGCAACGTGGCTTCCACATATCTTCACCTTAAGCCATTTAGTTCTCTTCTTGGGCCATTTAGCACTACTTTCTCGATGGTCCATTCAGTCCTCAACTTGTTCGCGAACAACTCGGTCTAGTCCCCGACGATGGACCTGGCCTACTCCGACAGAGAATTCCCCGGCGAGAGAAGTTCTCCCGAGATCGAGCCAATCAGCTAGGTGCCGAGGTCAGTTCGGCGATTCTGGTGAAGCTGGGTATCCGGTGCACTGGTGCGCCGATGACCCGCGACTAGTGGTGTCTCATTGATGTCTAATCCGTCTAGTCCCCAGCGGTGAATCTAGCTTACGCTAACGGAAAGTTCCCTGGCGAAAAAAGTTTTCCCAATATCGATTCTGGGGAGCCATGGTCGGTCCGGCGAATTCGCATGGAGCGTGACGTCCGGTTCGCTGGCGTTTCGACGACTCATACTCGCTGCTCTGTTGCGGTCTACTCGACTAGTCCTCGGCGCTGGATCTAGCTTATACCTGCGGAGAGTTCCCTGGCGGTGATTGCTCTCCCGAAATCGTTGTTCGATGTCTATTCCGTTGTAAGACGGTCATGCCATCAGCGGTTCTCAACCTTTTTCGTACCATGGACCCCTTAGATATCACACTGGGTTGCTGCGGACCCCCACAGATAAACATCAATTTTGTATGCTATCAATATGTTATTTTCAATTTGTTAGGAAACAAGATTTGAAATTTCAATATGCACTCGGAAAATATATTTTTCTTCGCGGACTCCCAGCTATGACTTCGCGGCCCCCTGGGGCCCGCGGACCCCAGGTTGAGAATCACTGATCTACATCATATCTCTGTTTACTGCGTTCCACGTCTCTACGTCGCTTGTCATTCTGTGGGATACATTATCCGGGTTGATGTCCGGTTCTCCCATTTTAAGTAGCTCCCTGCACGTCACTTCAAACCTCGCTATCAAGACTCTCCTCGCACATTCAAATAATTGAAACCCCGGACATTCAAAGACGCTCCAGGCACAGTGTTGACGTTGCGTACCCACACCGATGAAGATACTCCTTAAGCAGCCGTGGCTCGGTAGAAGCTGTTTCAGGTTGAAGGTCATCTCTCCGTGCATTCTATTGACCCACGTCGACAGGTTTGGATGAGCCAGTAGGTCCACTTTCCTTTCTCCGTATTATCCCATTCCTGCTGCTACGTCATCATCGAATCGATTCTCATCATCTTCCTCACGTTTCTAACATTTCATTGATTGTAGCACTTGATATCCTCCATCAGGGTAATCGATGACTAAACACTAGATAAAGTCCCGACATTTCGCATGTGTACTCAACGTGGTTTTTTTTTATTCATTTCGTTTATTTGATAGGCACAAATGCGTTAGCTTGGCGGTGCCGAATTCTTTTGCTTTTACATTTTGAATATCTTAAAACTAGGAGGTTACAATGTTGAAATATTTTTTTTATAAAAAAGAAAAAAATTACAGCTATCTTAAGACTAGAAAAAAAATCTATATATAAGAGAGGGGGCAAAAGATTTTTTTTTATGAAAAATTGTAAAACAAGGAATTCAATAGTAATAGTTTTTTAGGAAATATTTACAGTTATCTTAAAACTAACAATATAGTTTGGTACACAAAAGGGGGAACAAATATTAATGAAAAATTTCACAGATGTTTTAAAACTAGGGATACAATTCTATTTACAAGATGGGGGACAATAGTTTTAACAAAGAGTAGAAATTACGACTATCTTAAAACTAGGAATACGGAATACAAATTTGATTTTTATCGGATACTTATGCTTGGTCATTTCCAAAATCGGTGTAGAAGTAGTTGTATCAGGGACAGGGGAGACAAGGCGTAGATGGTGACCGGTAGAGAAGAGCAAAACTTGCAACTTTCGGGCAAACGGGAGATCAGCGAAACAAATTTGCGCCTCAGTCTAGTAGGTCGGATTGGCGGATGGTATTCTTCGGACCCGCGGGGAATCCTTCAAAGGGAATCCTTCGGACCTCGAGTCGCTCTCGCTTCAGATTCCGTAGTGATAAGGGCGACGGCGGTTACATAGTGGCAGTCTGGAGCTTATCGGTTCCACACGGCAAGAGGAAACTTTTAAAAACGAGAAATAAAAAGAGAGTTTTATGAAAGTATAAATAAAGGACATATAGGGGAAATCACGATTTGCCAGCATATCTCGGACTGGGACATTGGGTGGTCTACCTCGGGCCCGAAGAGAATCCTTTAACTGAGACCTGGCGTCCAAATACCCGGCGAATACCCAGACAACGTGCTCGATGTCGTGATAGCCCTCGTCACAAGCGCACAGACTACTCTCCGCAAGCCCAATACGCCGCAAATGTGCATCTAAGGTGTAGTGGTTGGACATAAGTCGGGACATTACACGAATAAAATCCCGACCCACATCCATCCCCCTGAACCAAGGCTTCGTTGATACCTTTGGGAAAATCGAATGTAGCCATCGTCCAAGTTCACCATTGCTCCACGAGGTTTGCCAACTGTTGAGTGTCCTCTAAAGACAAATACTAAAAAATTCGTTGAAGCAGATTGGTCTTTCGTATATGTCACTATTTAATGCGCCCACCTTTGCTAATGAGTCGGCCTTTTCATTGCCCGGGATAGAACAATGCTTAATCAACGTGGTTGTTTAAGCTCAATCAGTCGTCGATTATCACTCCCAATTGCTTCAGTGCACGCTTCGATGCAATCACATGCCCTTCGATGGTGATCTCTATCCGCTGAACCCCTTTGCAGTTGCTGTCCAACAGCAACGTCTTGTGGTGAGCTATTTGCAGCTTGACCCGTTCATCCAGCTCTCGATCGCATCTATTGTCTCCGTCACCGACACCTCCATTTCTTCAAGTGTCTCACCGTTATTGACATAGTCCACGAAACCAACGATTTTCACTTTCCTGGGCAGCCGCAGTGTTAAGACCCCACACTGATAGAATATATCCGTAAATCTCTAGGAATTAATTTCGTACAAACAACTTTCATAAAATATACGAATTTTTCGTACATATGATGAATCGTTCGTAGTTCTATCGAAACACTTTTGTTTATTATTACGAGTTTTTCGTGAAAACCACGAAATGACTTTCGCTAGCTTATTACGAAACAGCTTCATTCAGCAAACGAGTCGTTCGCTGTTATATACGAATATCTTTATAATATTTACGAGCACCATTCGTCAAACCGTCCACGTCAAAGGAGCAATATGGAGCAATTGTTGGTATTCGTCAGATAATTGTTGTTGTCTGACTATTTAGTAGTCGTATCCGTGTCCGCCGGTTGCAGGAAGATTTCCTGGACCTCTTTCGCTTCCAGTTGATTCAGAATCTGGAGCAGTACAGAATCAGTTGAGCCGTCGCGAACTGCTCGTTGATTTTGTATGAATAATTTTGAGTTTTTCTCTGCCTGAGCGACATCGGTGTTGTCAAACATCGATCCTAAAAGATCGAATGCGACCAACGAATTCGTTTGTAATATACATAAACGTTTATCAAAATAAACGAAACTTTCGTTCATCAAGCGGCCATTTCTTCGAATCACAATAAAATCGATTTGGCCAGATCGATTTTTTTAAATTAAAAAAAACATCGATCTTAAAAGATCGACTGAAAACAATAAGAGGCCAATAAATACGAAAACTTTTCTAAGATAAACGAAAAGATTTCGTGCGACCAACGAAGTCGTTCGAAATATACACAAACGTTTATTAAAATAAACAAAAAATTTCATTTCATTCACGAAAAATAATGTCGTTATCAACGATATCATTCGTGAAGTTTACATTAAATGTGTAAAATTTACGAAAGCTTTCGTTCACCATACGGCCATTCTTGTTCATGAAATGAACGAAACTTACTATTTACAATGCACGAAAATACTTAGTTGCAGAAAACGACGAATGAATTCGTGCATTGCATGATTTATTATATTCACGAATTTATGTTATCAGTGCATCTTACATTCCATTCCAAAGTGTTTGACAGAGAATGGAGCTCTGAGTAACGCCCGCTGCGACTCGCATTGCCTTCTGCCCTTTTGTTCGTCTGGTACAGCAGTGCTCTACTCTGGAAGTAGCTCTTCAGGATCTGGCTCATTCTTTTATGCCACGCTGCGGCATTGGTCTATTCGAGGCTGGATGGCCCGGTGACTTCCCTGACTTTGGCAGCAACATCAGTTTCTGCACCTTCCTCATTTCGGGGATTACTATCGTCTAAAGACTTCAGCAGTAGCATCCTGAACATGTCCGGATATGCCAGGATCGCAGCTTTCAGCGCCACGGTTGGTATTCCATCCGGACAGGGGGTTTTCTTTGATTTTAGTCACATCGACGCGTCTTTGAGCTCGTCGTTAGTCACTTGCCACTCGACTGTGTTACCTCCTTCTTCTTCGCCGTACGGTGTCAGTGACCAGGTAGTTGAATCGTGATTCGGGAAGAGACCCTCAACGATTATCTTTAGCTTACCCGGGCATATTTCAGCTGGTGTCGACGGACCCTCGTCTTCGTCATAACGACTCAGTACGCGTCCCCCAGGGACTGGCATTTATTTCTCAGCACAGCTACTTATGGCAATTGGCTTGCTAAGCTTGATCTCCTGTTTTAAAGAGTCCCTACCTTCTAGATACGTCGCTTGCGCTCCTCTCTCACTCTCCGATCTTGCGCTCTGAGCCCGCCTTCTGGATTTAAGACAAGCAGCGTATAGCATACTGAGTTACTCATTTAACCAGTAAGCTGCACGCCGTCTACTACATGGCCTTAGTTTTCGTGACATTGTAACGTCACAAGCCGTCACAATCCTTCTTGTAAGCCGTCAGCCGTATCAATGTACTTGATTCCGTTGTTCGCCGAAGTAACTCAACAAAGAGGTTTTCGTTAAAGGCTTTCGTCTTCCACTTTAGCTTGCCGCCCGTCCTTCTTCGTGCTGCAGCAGGGTTCCATTGGCCGATGCGGTAGCGAATCGCCTGATGGCCTCTATGGGGATACTTCTCTCACACTCGCCAGTCCATGTTCGCCGTCAGTCAAGGACTACAGAATGTGGCGAAATTTCTTTCGGTACCGATATCCGTTTCGTGAACCATTAAGCTCCTAGCTCCTCGCTTCGCCGCAATATACTCGTTATAGTCCTCGGCGGTTGAGCTAGCCGTGCCGTGCCGACAGGTAGGTGTCGAGTCTGCAGCTAATTTTCACTACAAGGGAATTTTTTTACAAGATAACTTTTGCAAATAAAACTTTGAGAATTTCATTTAAAATATTAGGCATATTTTTGCTTAACATATTCAATTTTTTCAAATCTCTCCAAAATATTTCGGGGGGGGGGGGGGGGGGTTTCGTCCCCAAACCCCCCCCCCCCCCCCGCTACTACGCCACTGGCCAGGCATCAATCCAACCAATGATGCCACAAGTGCAGGTGATAGGTACAATCATCTGCCAGACCTTTTGCTTTTAGACATGGGGGTCTCTCGCACACAACTACCCTTTCGAATGCGCACACTTGCAATCCGCGTATTGAAAAAAGAGCGTTCTGCTTTTTCTGCGATGTGTGCTGCAGTGTAGCCACAATTAAATCTGTACCGCTAGTTGAAAAAAATCTTTTCCATCTGTACTCTTCTATAGCGAAATCTGTTCCGGATTCTGCACCCAGTTTAACAAGGTTGATTAAAAAAATCATTTTTCTTATACATATTTTTCATTCGAGGAAATCAAACCAGACATTCTGACTCAATTGTTTTATTTGAGCTGGAATTCCGCAAGAAACCAATTAGAATTGCGGATGAGTTTAATTGAGTAATGTCAATATCAGCTCCAGCTCAAATTCTCGCTGCCGCTTTGTTCGCAACCAAAGTTGGCCAACAGAGCGGCGGCGAGAAGCTTAGATGGGGCTGGCAATATCAATAGGATGCGAGAAACCTGCTTGCAGAAATTCAAATGGAACAGATCAGAGTAAACGTGTGCACTCCGAGAAGATTCGCTCGGCTTTCATTTACGTCCAATTTCTTCACTTGGATGAAAACCGGTTTTCGGCTAATTGGTCACCAGCAACCTGAAAACTGGTTTTCAGCGAAAACAGGCTTTCATCCAGTGAAGAAATTGGCCGTTAGCCATCATCCCTTTGATTTGCTTGAAGCAGGTTTCTCGCATTTCGCATTCTAATGCCAACTTCAGTTCAAGCTCAATCAGTACCAGTTCCACTTCAGATATTTGCCGTCACTGCTGCCAAACTCAACGATTACCTCCTGTTTCCTGGGATGCATCGCAGGGTTAAATTATTTTACCTTACTGTCATGTAAAAAAATCTGCACTTTTTTACAAAAATCTGCAATCTGTACCGCACAGAATCTATACCAAAAATGCTTCAAAAATCTGTACCGTTCTAGATAAATCTGCACTTGTGGCATCACTGGTGGGCTGATCATTGTATGCGCGCCTAGAGTTACTATATTGAGTTAGGTGGACACAAAAGCCGGAAAACTGGCAGCTCTTATTTCAGGAAAAAAAACACTGGCATCCCATGTAAATGTTCAAGCTCTAGCTTAATAATTTCATTGTCGTCGTAGGTAAGAACTTTACATGCACGAATAGAAAAACCAATTCGAAGATCTGATCATATGATTTCATACTTGTGCCAATATCTCTTCTTGATACAGAAAAATTTTTGGTTCTTTTCGTTTCTCTACACTCGACAACACAAGATAAGAGTAAAATAGTTATGACCATAATCGCAATACCTTTTCCATATACATCCAAAGAGAACATGTTATGTGACGTCATGTTCGGTTGGCTCCAGAATTTGACATGTTCAATTGGCTCCGCTCAGTGTCTCAGCCTAACTATGAATATAGTAACTATAATGCGCGCCATGCCTGTGCCAGGGTTACCATATTCACAGATTTTTCTGTATTGTCGCAGATTTTTTTCATAATTTTTGATTCTTTTTCACAGATGACAGATTTTTGGCATTTTGATGAAAATTTCACAGATTTTTGGAAATATTGTGATTTTTCACAAATTTTTCGGAAATTTATCACAGATTTCCACAGATTTTTTTTCCTTTTCAGACAGTGGCGTAGCCAGAAATTTGGTTTGGAGGGGGTTTTGATGAAAATCGCAATTTTTTGAAAAAATGCTAAAATTTAATATGAGTTTGATAAATTATTGGAAACTCAAAAACATAAGTAGTCTATCAGATGTCATTCCAGTCTACAAACAAGAAGGATCAACATGGAACAGTTTTCAAGCCTCTATAGATTATTTTCTTGTATAATATGTCAATGAAGTCGAAAATTGCGATCTTTTAAAGTGGGATAAATGATCTAAAAATTTTCAACGTTCAAGATCACCTAATATAATAATCCTTGACTTTGAAGGTTTGACAACTTCGGGAAGTTATCAACATAAAACAGCGCCTGCTTTGATATAGAAATTTTAGTGATTACCTCTCATAGAGGTAATTATGGTGAATTAATTTTTCAAAAATATTAAGAGACATGGTACCTTCAGCAAAGTTTTTGATAATGTCATTTCAAACAATTTTGTTGAAAATATGAAGGCTACATGAATTCAACATATAGGGATTTAAATGGACTGGGCCTGCTATATTTCTTCTAAGCGAAGAAAAATTTAGGTGAAAACTATTTTTTTCTGCGCTACGGATAAAATTGTTTGAAACAATCATTGCGAGTTGAGAACACAAAACCTATAACTAAATTATGGATGGATGGAACTGAAACTTGCGTTTCGACTTCATCTCATCAGAATCCGACACTAACTTGGTAGGCGGACTAAGCTTGCGCCGAATTGATGCTAGCTCCTGAAAATGGAATCACTGTTTGTGTTTTTGAGTCCTTTTAATATCTGGGAATTATTTGTTTTATATCCAATTCCCTTATTTTTTTGTAAGCTTCAAAGGCACCTTGAACGCAATGTGAATTTATTATTTAATTACCGCAGAAGAGATTTATCAAATACAGTAATTTCAGAATAGCTTGTTGTAAAGGTTTTCTACTACTATATTTCGGTACTCTGAATATGTGGGATATATATGTCTTTGACAAAGTTGTTTGAAATAGCACTTTCGAAAACTTTGCTGGAGACATTAAGTCTCGACCCAAATTTGGTTGAAGAGTAATTCTTGTCTATAATTATTTCTAGGAGGATTAACCGTAAAAATTATTCTATCAGCAGATGAACAGTTTTACGTTTTGAAATTCTTCAATGTTACTTAACATTGAAATTTGGCAGTTTCGAATGAATGTGATCGTGACGGTTAAAAATTTATCGAGCATTAATTTTACTTTTCTTTATTAGTCAACCTCACAACTTGCAGTACTAGAACGTAGTACACAAAATTTTAGTACGCCATTCATTGCATCCTGCTAAGAGGCTATTCATATAGTTGATAATACAACAAAAATCCAATGCTCATAAAACCGATCCTGACCTGCTAGAGACAAAATTACATCAGCTTTCAACTAGTTTCTGAAATGTTATTCTTGTTGTTAACCATATTGAATTGTTGTCTAAACTCTACACAATCTAAAAAAGTACATTTTCAGCAAATGTTGAAATGTATGTAAGTTTTCGGTAAACAACCTATTCAAATTTAGATTCCCATTCGAAAAATTGTCTCATATCCATATTTTGAAGCATCTTTCCAAAAATTCCAGTCATCTCATAATAATTCAGACAGTTATTTTATTTTACATTGAAGTAATTTGACAACTATGGGATTTTGGCTAAGAGATAAGTTACAAGATCCCCTTCCCATAATTTTCCAAAAGTTCTCATGACGCTTTAAACACAGTTCTCAATGTAATGATCAGAGAATATTTTTCCAAAAATATTTTGTGGAATATTAAATTAAATTCGTCAGCATCAATTTTTTTCAATCCAATTAATTTTGGTTTGGGGGGGGGGGGGGGGTTTAACCCCCAAACCCCCCCCCCCCCCCCTGGCTACGCCACTGCACTATGTATCACTTTTGGTTACACAAATAACAAGTATTATCGACAAAATTAAATTGTAGAAAAAAGTGTTTCATTGTTACCCTATCTCCCCTAATTGAATCTCAATCTGATTGGTTAGTTTTTGGCGTGTCCTCACATACCGCCAACATACCACGGGGCCGGGGTAAGTTGGCGGGTTTTCCGCGTCACATATTTTTGTCTCTAAAATGGAGACAATGCATCAAACACTTTAAAAAAAATCAGAGATATTGCCAACAGTCTGCTCTTTCATGCCGTGTGCTCTATTTTGCAAGATCTACCTACATCAAAGCGGTAAAAATTGAAAACTGAAAACACCGCCAACTAGCCCCGGTCTCCCCTACTAGTTGATTGCAATTGCTGTATAAACATCTGAATGTCAAATTCTCATGATAAATTCAATTCGATAATAAAACTGACAATAGTTAGAGATATGAGCAGATGAACTTGTACTAATAACATCCCCTTTAACCAGTTTTAACATCTGTCAACTCAACCAGCGAATCACGATTGTACAAAATTTCTAACAAAAACCGTATCATAACATAAATTGATCTGAATCAGCAAATACTTTCATATTTTTTAAATTTATGGTTTTATTTTTCCATGATTTGTAGTTTGCGTTCGTTGCATTCAACTAATGTATAGAAATTGATATGTCGTCGTTTAGAATATAAAGATATTCATTAAATAGTGATAATACATATAGTTGAGATCAATTATGTTGTCTATTGTTTGAAGTAGGCAACTCTATTTTATATTCTTCTTAATGAAAATTAACGATGAAACGTCTACTTGGCTAATAATGAAAAAATAATTAGAATCGGTCAACAAACCATTGAGATATGGCCTTTGAAGTAAACATTCCGACTTTTATCCATTTTTTTAATTTACACATTATATTTAACGTTTGGTAGGCAACCCTTTTTGCCTTTCTCATATAGAAAGGTTATGCAATCACTCTGAAAACGTCAACCTAATCCCGGCCCGGAGGGCCGAGTGTCATATCCCATTCGACTCAGTTCGTCGAGATCGGAAAAAGTCTGTATGTGTGTGTGTATGTGTGTATGTATGTGTGTGTATGTGTGTGTATGTGTGTGTGTGTGTATGTGCGTATGTGTCAAATAATGTCACTCATTTTTCTCAGAGATGGCTGGACCGATTTGCCCAAACTTAGTCTCAAATGAAAGATGTAACCTTCCCATCGGCTGCTATTGAATTTTGGATCGATCGGAATTCTGGTTCCGGAATTACGGGTTTCAGAGTGCGGCCACACAGAAATTTCTCATAAAATCTATAGGAAAAATTAAAAATAGAATTTTTATTTTTGATGCTAAATGTATTCAAGGTGCATAAAACGTCGAGATTTGATGCAAACACGAAAAAAATTTGACGAAGATTCACTTTTTTGGATTTTGCACATTTTTGCCTTTCTCATATAGAAAGGTTATGCAATCACTCTGAAAAACGCCAACCTAATCCCGGCCCGGAGGGCCGAGTGTCATATCCCATTCGACTCAGTTCGTCGAGATCGGAAAAAGTCTGTATGTGTGTGTATGTGTGTATGTATGTTTTTTTTTTTTTTTTTTTTACAATGGAGAAGACCTTTATGTCCTAGCCCAGTACACGTGCTAACGGTAGGGTCCAATCTACCACACGGGGTGCACTGGGGGCGTGTCGGACTCGAATGGTGACCAGCCATTAATACCGACTAAACTCCGTTGGGCTCCGCCATCATTCCTCCCAGGAACTACCTCTCGGTATTACTTCTGGGGGGATGGCTGTACTAAATGTACTCATTCACTCTCACTCACGCGTTCATACATCCTGTATGAGGCTTACTTGGGTGCTCTCTCAATCGCACTTTAATTCACTCTCAAACACTCCCACATGAGGCTGACTTTTGTGCTCACCTTTTACGTTCCATGCGAGGCTGACTTGTGTGCTCACCTTACTCATTCCTTGCTAGGCTTACTTTTGTGCTCGCCCTACCCATACATGTGAGGCTGACTTGGGTGCTCACCCTATCACCTGATTCACTCTCAATCGTGCCACTCTATTGTACCTTTGTCACTCCCTCTGGCATCCCATGTGGGACATTTTTCTTAGGCCCCACTTCTGACATACCATGCGAGGCTGACTTTTGTGCTCACCTTTTTCATTCCTTGCTTGCTACCAACCTGTGAGGCTGACTTTTATGCTCACCCTTAACATGCAGTGTGAGACTGACTTGGATGCTCACCCTTTCACTCCTCTGCCACGCCATGAGGCATCGATAGCTTAGTTCCAACATACTACGCTACGACCCTCCCGTCTTGGCATGAGGCAGTCCACTTATACGCCTATACACTCACTCTTCTGTCTTGCTTCGGGGTGGCTGGGTTTACCCCTTACGCGGTTGCCATTCGCTGCGCCAACCTACCTCGGCATGAACAGACCATTCACTCTCTTATTTTGCGCTTGGCCTTTTTCGCTCCAGCTAACCAATCACTAGTTAGCCGTGCCCGCCGTCTGTTGCTCGGTTCGCCAGATTACCTGTAGCCTACTGGCAATCTGGATGGTAGCAGCCGAGACTGCGTTCCACTTCTCCACCGTTTGACACATCCGCTGGATAAGGGTATCCGGGGTTGTGTCCCAGCCACAGACGTCAAGCATTGCTCTTCTTTCGACGTCGAACCGATGACATACGAACAGTATGTGTTCGGCAGTTTCATCTACACCTGGGCAGTCCGGGCAGACTGGGACCTCCGCGTGCCCGAACCTGTGGAGGTACTGACGGAAACAGCCATGGCCTGACAGGAATTGTGTCAGGTGGAAGTGAACTTCCCCATGGGGTCTTCCCACCCAGCTCGATATGCTAGGTATCAGCCGGTGGGTCCACCTACCTTTCGAGGAGTTGTCCCACTCACGCTGCCATCTGGCGACCGAGGTCACCCTGGTGCGCTCGCGGGCTCCCCTATTTCCACGTAGCTCAAAGCACTCCTCATCTTCCCGAATGACCAGCCCGACTGGCATCATGCTCGCTATCACGCAGGATGCATCGTGTGATACCGTGCGGTAGGCAGATATCACTCTGAGGCACATCACGCGGTAGGTGCTCTCCAGTTTCTGTAGGTAACTGGTTACCCTCAGTGCTCTTGACCATGACGGGCCGCCGTACCTGAGGATAGATACGGCAACGCCTGCCAGTAACCTACGTCTACTGGCGCACACCTTTGAGCTGTTGGACATCATTCTCGATAGTGCCGCAACAGCAGTCGACGCTCTCTTGCACGTATAGTCGACATGGCTGCCGAAGGTCAGCTTGTCGTCTATAATGACTCCGAGAGACTTCAGACTTCGCTGTGAAGTGATCGCGACTTCTCCCACATGGATAACTGCATGTTGTGCCGACTTGCGGTTGTTGACGATAACTACCTCCGTCTTATGATGAGCGAGCTCCAGGCCTCTCGCGCTCATCCATTCCTCCACCGTGCTAATCGCGTGTTCTGCGGTTAGTTCTACCTCAGGAATTGACTCCCCGTAGACCTCCAAGGTTACGTCGTCGGCAAAGCCGACGATCTTGACCCCAGGAGGGAACTTCAGTCTCAGAACCCCGTCATACATGAGGTTCCATAGCACCGGGCCTAGGATCGAGCCCTGCGGGACTCCGGCGGTAATCGGAACCCTTTTCTGACCGGCATCGGTCTCGTATAGCAGTACGCGGTTTTTGAAGTAACTTTCCAGGATCCGGTACAGACCCACCGGTAGGCTAAGCCGGTGTAACGAGAGCGCGATGGCATCCCAGCTTGCGCTGTTGAATGCATTCTTCACGTCAAGTGTCACTAACGCACAGTATCGAATACCTCGCCTTTTTCGTTGGATCGCTATCTCGGCAGTATTTATCACTGAGTTGAGAGCGTCCACTGTGGACTTACCCTTCCGAAAGCCAAACTGGTTGCTTGACAGACCGTCCGTACCTTCCGCGTACGGGGTGAGCCTGTTGAGGATGATCCTCTCAAGCAGTTTGCCAGTCGTGTCTATCAGACAGATTGGTCTGTACGCCGATGGGTCGCCTGGCGGCTTCCCGGGCTTCGGCAACAGCACCAGTTTCTGCCTTTTCCATCTATCGGGGAAACGGCACTCGTCAAGGCATCTCTGCATAGCTAGCCTGAACATGTTCGGGTTCGCTATGATCGCTGCCTTGAGAGCGTTGTTCGGGACTCCATCCGGCCCTGGAGCTTTGTTCATTGCTAGGGATTTAGCCACTGCGAGTAGTTCTTCGTTCGTCGCTGGAGCCACCATTTCGACCGTGCCCGCACTGTCTCGTAGTGCAGGTGGCCAGGGGCTTGTGGCTCGAGACGGGAAGAGTACTTCGATAATCGTTGCCAACCGGTCCGGAGACCGTTCAGGGGGTGAGGAGCCCCCTTTGGTCTTGGCCATCACAATCCGGTAGGCGTCGCCCCACGGATTCGCGTTGGCACTCTCACACAGGTTGTCGAAACACGCTCTCTTGCTGCTTTTAATAGCCTTGTTAAGGGCTAATTTCGCAGCTCGAAACACTTCACGGCGGTTCTCTCTTGCATCCTCGGTGCGAGCTCTTTGCATCCTACGTCTAGCTCTGAGGCAGGCTGACCGTAGAGCTGCAATCTCGGCACTCCACCAGTATACCGGGCATCTGCCGTTTCTTGGCAGTGTTTTTCTCGGCATAGTGGCGTCGCACGCGCGTGATAGAACAGCTACCAGCGCATCCCCGCTTAGACTGTCGGTGTTGGCCTCCAGTCCCAGGGCCGCGGTGAAAGCTTCGCTGTCGAAGTGATTGGACTTCCACCCGCTTACCTGACAGGGATCTCCCGCCCTCGGATGCTGCACACCATAGTTGATCTTAAAGCGGATTGCTAAATGATCACTATGGGTGTAGCCTTCGTCTACCCTCCATTCCATGCCTGGAGCCAGACTCGGGCTGGCAAAGGTCAAATCAATCCACGCCTCCACTCCGTTTCTACGGAATGTACTAGCGGAGCCATCATTAGCTAGCACAGTATCGAGTTTCGCAAACGCTTCCATTAGCGCTTGACCCCTGCTATTTGTACAGCGGCTGCCCCACTCTACTGCCCAAGCGTTGAAGTCTCCCGCCATTACTACCGGTTTCCGGCCCACGAGGTCCGACGAGAGCCTGTCGATCATCTGGTAGAACTGTTCTATTGGCCACCTTGGTGGGGCGTAGCAGCTGCAATAGAACACACCATTGATCTTGGCAATCGCCACACCCTCGGCGGAGGGGTGTATTACCTCTTGAACCGGGAACCTTCCCGTTGTACAGATTGCCACCATTCCAGACCCGTCCGACACCCAATTGCCGTTGCCGGCAGGGATGCTGTACGGGTCTGATAAGAGGGCGACATCTGTCCTCGACTCCGAGACCGACTGCCACAGCAGCTGTTGGGCTGCTGCACAATGGTTAAGATTTAGCTGTGTGACTCTCACGGCTTCTTCTTATTTAACTCGCCGAAGGGACACGAAGGTCCGCCCATAGCATGTTTATGGGCTTGCTTCTTAGAGGTGCAGATAAGGCACTTATATGCCTTAGTGCACCCCCGCTCTTTATGCCCCTCCTCGCCGCATCTACGACATAGCTTACTCCTGTCTAGGCCTTTGCATTCGTAAGCTTTATGGCCGGATTCTAGGCACCGATAGCACCTGTCCACTGAAGGCGGCTGGGGTATACTGATAGGGCATACCGACCAGCCGATCTTCAGCTTCCCTTTCTCGGTTACCTTTTTGGCATCCGCATTGAGTAGCCTGAGGTAGGCTACTTGGGTGCCAGAGGGTCCGTCCCTCAATCGCACAGAGGCCCGCTCGATTGTGACGCCGCATTGCTCCTTGACGGCTGCGGCGACGTCTTCTGCGGTCGCGAACTCGTCCAAGTGTTTGCACTGGAGAGTTGTTTCCGCACCTAGCGACCTGATTTGGGCGCCCTCACCAAGGACCTCTTGGGCCAAGGCCTTGTATATTGCACTTGATTGTGCGCCTCGCTTCAACACCAGGAGCATCTCTCCCGTGTTGGTGCGTCTTACGCTACGCACATCCTGCCCAAGGGCCGAGAGGCTTTCGGCCGCTTTCATCGATTTAAGGACATCGGCGTATTTGTCCTTGTCGGTTTTTAACCACAAGGCTTCGCCTCTGTCCTTGGCCTTCCTCGCAGGCCGCGGTACCTCCGGTTTCGGTGCCGGCTTTTTCTTGGTAACCAGCGTCCAGGGGTTTGAGCCCCCCCTGCCCCGGTCGTGCCGGGTTGCTGGTACCATCGCTCTCAACAGCGAGGTCACTCTCGCCCTCGCTTACCTCCCCCAGGCGGCGTTTGACCTTGACGGTTGCACGCCGAGTGGTGTCGGTTTTGGCACCCTCTCCTGGCGACTTCCTAGGGCGCTTCGCATTCGATGCCGTCTTGCGATTGCCCTTTCCCTTTCCCTTCGAGGGGAACTCGGTCGCCGCTCCGATCGACGTGGCTGCTCCATAGAAGGTAAAGGCCACTGTCTGTGAGCCTCTATTAACCTTCTCTCTTTCCTCCCTATTGGAGGCCACTGTCTGGGTTTCTCTGTCGGGCCTCTCCCGACATTCCACCCTCTCAACATATGCCTGCTGTTCCTGTCTTGCGACACGAACAGCTTTCCGGAGCTCCAGAAGGCTCAACTTCAACTCCTTGGCTATGTTCTGCTTTGCGCTAGCGAAGTCGATTATAGCATCGAGTTGCTTCGCTACTTTGCGCATCGCAGCTATTGGCCCCTCCGATGCATTGGTAGGGGTATTGCCTACCGCTGCTGGGGGGTCACTGGTGCTTTCGAGTACAGCACTCATCGTTCCACTACTCTCCCCACGGGGGGGAGACCTCGCCAAACCACCTCTTGCGAAGGGGTTTGGCACCTCCGTCTGCTTATTTTTATTTTTATTTTGCTCCATGAAAATTCCCACGAGTAGCGCGAGAAGTATATGTCCGCCACGCCAGAGCTCCGCATTAGCGTGGTAAGGGACGCTTACTGTGGGGGTTGCCCAGGTACCCCACAGGCTCCGTTAACGATCGAGCATCTTTTTCACCCCCTCGATCACTCATCCCTCGGCACGGGTCGCTTCACGCCTTGGAATTGGGGTTATGCCCTACCTTGCTTTACGTGGTGATCTCGGCCCGGATCATCACAACCATCCTCCTTTACCAGGGCTTTGGACCTGTAGCTCTGGATCTCAATAGTTCCATGTACGTATGTTATTACAGACATGCTACTATTGGGATCCGTCATTCGCTAGCGGAGTTATGTGTGTATGTATGTGTGTATGTGTGTGCGTGTATGTGTGTGTGTATGTGTGTGTATGTGTGTGTGTATGTATGTGCGTATGTGTCAAATAATGTCACTCATTTTTCTCAGAGATGGCTGGACCGATTTGCCTAAACTTAGTCTCAAATGAAAGGTGCAACCTTCCCATCGGCTGCTATTGAATTTTGGATCGATCGGAATTCTGGTTCCGGAATTAAGGGTTTCAGAGTGCGGCCACACAGAAATTTCTCATAAAAACTATAGGAAAAATTAAAAATAGAATTTTTAATTTTGATGCTAAATGTATTCAAGGTGCATAAAACGTCGAGATTTGATGCAAACACGAAAAAAAATTTGACGAAGATTCACTTTTTTGGATTTTGCACATTTTTGCCTTTCTCATATAGAAAGGTTATGCAATCACTCTGAAAAACGTCAACCTAATCCCGGCCCGGAGGGCCGAGTGTCATATCCCATTCGACTCAGTTCGTCGAGATCGGAAAAAGTCTGTATGTGTGTGTGTGTGTATGTGTGTGTGTATGTGTGTGTATGTGTGTGTGTGTATGTATGTGCGTATGTGTCAAATAATGTCACTCATTTTTCTCAGAGATGGCTGGACCGATTTGCCCAAACTTAGTCTCAAATGAAAGGTGTAACCTTCCCATCGGCTGCTATTGAATTTTGGATCGATCGGAATTCTGGTTCCAGAATTACGGGTTTCAGAGTGCGGCCACACAGAAATTTCTCATAATAACTATAGGAAAAATTAAAAATAGAATTTTTATTTTTGATGCTAAATGTATTCAAGGTGCATAAAACGTCGAGATTTGATGCAAACACGAAAAAAATTTGACGAAGATTCACTTTTTTGGATTTTGCACATTTTTGCCTTTCTCATATAGAAAGGTTATGCAATCACTATGAAAAACGTCAACCTAATCCCGGCCCGGAGGGCCGAGTGTCATATCCCATTCGACTCAGTTCGTCGAGATCGGAAAAAGTCTGTATGTGTGTGTGTATGTGTGTATGTATGTGTGTGTATGTGTGTGTGTATGTGTGTGTATGTGTGTGTATGTGTGTGTATGTATGTATGTGCGTATGTGTCAAATAATGTCACTCATTTTTCTCAGAGATGGCTGGACCGATTTGCCCAAACTTAGTCTCAATTGAAAGGTGTAACCTTCCCATCGGCTGCTATTGAAGTTTGGATCGATCGGAATTCTGGTTCCGGAATTATGGGTTTCAGAGTGCGGCCACACAGAAATTTCTCATAAAAACTATAGGAAAAATTAAAAATAGAATTTTTATTTTTGATGCTAAATGTATTCAACGTCAATGCATAAAACGTCGAGATTTGATGCATACACGAAAAAAATTTGACGAAGATTCACTTTTTTGGATTTTGCACATTTTTGCCTTTCTCATATAGAAAGGTTATGCAATCACTCTGAAAAACGTCAACCTAATCCCTAATAATAAATTTTTCGACTCGCATAAGGTTTCTGGATTTTAACAGGGGCGTAGTTGATGGTTTACGGAGAGGGGTTACACCCCCCCTCTACTGTTCACTCCCCTCCTTTAAAAATCTCCTTAAATCACCCCTCAGACCACCACCTCATACCCCTCCCTTTCAACCCCATCATCTTTAAACCACCACTATATTACAAAGCATACCAATTTATGCTGGGGAGTCGTTCGTTCATGGGACTTTCGCCCTCCTCACATACCCATCCCCGCATGACAAAATGAGTTAGCAAGCAGATAACATTGATCTAATGCTGATTAGGCTAATGGAGTATGATATTTTTTGACATTAAAAATGTCTTACTCCACTATCTGGGGCTAGGTGTCATTCTAAAATCTAAACTATCTCCCATGTAACGAAACTATGTAAGGTTTGCACGCTTATAACTCCGATATTACTAGATGGATTTTAATCATTCATACACCAACCGATTCAGAAACACCTAACTTAAATATTGGTAATAATTTAATATCTCCCCAATAAAAGTAGACTTTTGGAAATTGGTAAAATTAAAAAGTTCACAAAAAACGGGAAAAATACCATTCGTGAGGCAGATTTCTCAGACACAGCCGTCAAAAGAGGGCAGCTTAGTTGCTCAATGAAACACGAAAAGTCATAAATAGAAGCAACGCATGTCCGTTAAAATCAGTTGTTGCTCTTATCCCACACGAGCAACGTCGTCTCCGGGCGATGCAATAAGCGCTATCGATTTTCGGTAACGTTGGCATTTGCACACACTCGCACCTAAGTGACTAAACCATATACGGTTAGTTTATAAATAGAGGTGACGCGTACCCGTTTGGATCAGTTTTTGTTCTTATGTCGAACGGGTAAGATCATGACTGCAGCGTCTGGGCACTACAATAAGCGGTAGACGCTATGCATTTTCGGCAGCGGTGGCCGTGTGCGGATTTGTCGGGTACCAGCATGGTGTCACAGAATGATTTGCAAAGTGGGTGGGCGGGGTGGTTTGGATTTAATTCAATACGGTGTGTGCTGCTTAAGAGTGTTGCGTTTGAAAAAAATATATTTATTTTTATGCATGCGTGTGCGTTGTAACTTGTTAATCCATGTTTGCGGCGCTTTGTAGCTGCGTAGGGTAAAGAGCCAATTGGTTTTCATGTTTCATATTTCGGTTATATGTTTTTTATCAGTAAGGCATCTGACAACGTGCTTCTGTAGTTATTGCACTGTTCAGCAGCGTAATATTTTATATAGGAGAGTACACTCAGGTTTTTTACGCGGATTTTGAAATTTACGCGGTTTTCATTAACGCGTTTTTTTTAATTTACGCGGTTTTCATTTACACGGCCTGTATCCCCTGCGTGAAAAATCTGAGTGTAATTGCATCGGAAACAATCACATTCCCAGCAGAACTTTTTGTTTTCTAATTTCAAACACTTTTGTTTCGTACTGCACACAACGGAAAATTTTAAAACAGAACTTTCCGTCCCAGCAGCAGTTGAAGCGGGTGTTCTTTTTCGATTCAAATTCAAGCCATGTCTTAAGCGTTACTGGACTTAAAATTGTTTTCCCAGTTTAACCAGTCAGAACATCTGTCCTACCCTATGTATTTAAAACACAGTTCTAATTGCGTTTTAAGGTATACAACAAATACGGTTGGGTATACTAATTTAAATTTTAAAATAAATCTGTTTTAAATTATGAAACAAACCGCTGTACTGAAGATATAATTATGTCAGTCCTATTACCACATAAAACACCTATATAACATAAAACGCTGCAGAATTGGTTTAATAATACAATGTTTACACTACAGAGTTATAACACGTTTTAATAATTAGCAACAAGAAAAATGTCACCAAGATAGCATAAAAACCCGTTTTAACTGGTAGTGCGAAAGTTGCATAACAATGTAATTTATCAAATAATTTCATTTTTCCACCACTAATCGATCAAGAAATACTTACACTTAAGATTGTTTACTTAAGTTCATTAGTATATTATTGAAAATTTAAATGGAAAATGAAATTTCATATTTTATGGAGAATCTGTATATTTCCGTTGGCGGGCGTGGGTTTCCTCATCACACCAGACCAGCCTATTTTTACTAGATGGATCAGCCAAATAATGCCAATCACCTAGTGAGATACTTGATTAATTAATAGATTACCGTTAAAAGACCTTCAATAAATTATGTTTTAATGGGGAGGGCAAATTGTAACATATGAAAACAGGCGAGTGAACAAGAACGTGTGTCGATATGTGTGATAGATAAAAAAGCTATATTTTTAATGTCACCGCGGTCGTGTCCTGTACACAACCCTTTAATTTTTGTTTCAAGTGTTTCACCGTCGACACCGTAGGACATTTCCACAATTATGTTGAACATAAAAAGCCTCCGTGCCATAGTTTAGAGAAATGAGAAAGGCACAATTGCACCGCTAGGTGGATTAAAACAGGTTTTTCATATTTTTTCAGTGCACCATATAAATAACACCTTTTGTACATTATATTTATGGAATTAAATGAAAGGTTTTCCTTTAAAACCCGCGACACGTATAAACGATCTGAATAGTCAATGGACAAACATGGATTCACGCTTGAAGTCCGCATACTACATCCAAACCGTTATAAATTTCGATTCCGTCAAAGAAATATTTTCAAATTTGCAGGGGATATACTTGATTACTATATCTTTCTAATGCTATGTACTAAATAAGTAGACAAATATTTTTTGTTTATAGAGATAGGACCAAACCCGTGAGTGTTTGCTGGTAGACTTATGAAACGTGTCATAAAACTTCAAATCGCAACTTATCTCGAATCTCTCGATGGATCATTTTGAAATTAACGGAGAAGATGCTTGGATACTGTATCTTTCGAATGCCGTATAACAAATTTATGGTCATTTTTTTGTTAATAACGGTTTTAAGAACACCGTGCTATATTTGTATGCGTACTTTAGGAAAGTTATAATAATGGCAAAATATAACTAGAATGCTTGGTCTATACATGAAATGTGATTATATTGTCTAAAATTTGATTTTTCTTCACTGGTCCGGGTTTTTTATCACACACAATCGAAAAGTTTTTACAAGCTACAAGTTTGTTTACAGTTTTTTGCTGGTTGATGATATGACACATTTCCAATATAGGAAGAGCTGTCGTTCGGTTATGTTGATCGAGTATCTTCACCTTGTTTACATCGAAGTTATGATGATGTGTAGTGCTGTGTTCGAGGAGAGCTGTTTTTTGTTTTAGTTCGACTATCTGGATGTTTTCACTGGTGTGTCCTGCTTCCCTGAGTAAGTTGAGCTTTTTATGTTTGAGCGGTGTGCAGCTATCCTTGTTTTAAGCTGGTTAGAAGTCATGCCCACATATGATGATGGGCAGTTTTGGCATGGTATGCTGTATATCACATTGCTCAAATTATCCTGCGGTATGCTATCTTTGACCTTGCTGAAAAGATTTGCTACTGTTTTGATGTTGCGAAAAGCTAGTGAGACATCCGGGTAGTCGCTTTTTAGGGTTTTTGCTATTTTATGTGTCAATGACGGTATGTTTGGAAGTGACCGGTAAGTATGTTTCAGGTTTTCATCAGGATTGGCAAGTTGTGTGGTAGGTATTACGCGTGTTTTGTTATTGTGAATCAATCTGTTTTGCAGCTACTTTGGGTAGTCGTTTTGTTTTAGATATTTGTCCATGATTTGGATTTGCACCGGTCTGTTGAGATTGGTAGATAGTTTTTCCACTCTGCTGATAAAGTTTTTTGCCACGTTGATTTTTTGCTGGTATGAATGGTATAAGTGGAAATTAAGAAAACGTCCACTTGCTATGGGTTTGGAATACCACTCAGTGCGTATCTCTTGGTTTTCCGTGCCTACTAGTACCATATCGCGATATGGTAATCTGCGATTTTCTTCCAATTCATAGTGAACTGTATAAGTTTGTCATAGTTATTGAAGATATAGTGCACTTATTTGAGTTTGTTGAGAGGTATAGCCATTATGAAATCGTCTACATATTTTTTGAGAATTGGTGGTTTGAAACTTAGTTTTGTAATGGTTGTGTCTAATAGTCCTTCTAGAACGGGTGATAGAGGGTTTCCCATAGCTGTTCCAAAGATTTGTCGGTAGTATTTGTCGTCGAATTTGAAGTAACTGGAATCTATGCAGAATTCGACAATTTCCAATAGGAGGTCAAGGTTGATATTCGTGTGTTGTTTGATATTGTTCCAGTTGTATATGATATTGTGTGTTATCAATGATTTAGGTATACATGTAAATAGTGATACAACGTCGAAAGACACTAAAACATAATCCGGTGGAAGAGTTATTTATGTATTCGCAGAATGTGAACGAGTCCTTTATGTTGTATGTTGTTGATATGGAGCTTTTGAGAATTTGTCCAATGAACTTTGAGAGATAGTACGACGGGGCGGTCATATTGGGAATGACCGGTCGGAGAGGTAATCCTGGCTTGTGTGCTTTGGGTTGGCCATACATTCTTGGACAAGATGCTTTGTACGTTGTTCGTTGACTTGCAGTTTTGGGGTCAACGAGTTTTTGTTGTTTGAGCCTTTGAACTAAACTGTTGTTCTGTTTTTGGAATTTTAGGGTTGGATCACGGTCTTTCTTGAGATATGTGTGAGTATCGTTGAGTAGTGAGAACATTCTGGTTTGGTAGTCCGCAGTGGTCATTAGTACTGTTTTGTTACCTTTGTCTAATGGTAGAACTGCTATGTCAGGATTCTCTTTCAAAAATTTGCGAGTTATTTTGGTAGCTGAATTGCAAAAACGCTCCAGTGGATTGTTGCTCGTGGACTGTTGTAGACGGTGAATATGGTTTTACATGCTATTGACGATCGTACATCGGTTATTATTATGGATACGTTCGTTGGGATTTGTCTGGAGGACTGCTTCAATATCGGCAATAAGGTGGAACAGTGGTATTTCTTGGACGTGTTGATACGGTAATGCAAATTTCGGGCCCAGGCTGAGGATGATAGCTGTTTCGTTGGGTTTGTTTGTGTGTACCGTTGAGAATGGCCTTATCTTGAAATGTATCTTTCAGTTACTGGATTCAAACAGTCCCTATCTAATATGCTAATATGCGACGGGAAAATGCCTCGTTTTCGACAACGTATTTATATATATTAGCAATACGTTCCGATGTATCTTTCAGTTACTGGAGTAGTTAAGATCCAACCCGAAAATTTCAAAAACAGAACAACAGTTTAGTTCAAAGACTCAAACAACTAAAACTCGTTGACCCCAAAACTGCAAATCAACTAACAACGTACAAAGCATCTTGTCCAAGAATGTGTGGCCAACCCAAAGCACACAAGCCAGGATTACCTCTCCTACCGGTCATTCCCAATATGACCGCCCCGTCGTACTATCTCTCAAAGTTCATTGGACAAATTCTCAAAAGCTCCATATCAACAACATACAACATAAAGGACTCGTTCACATTCTGCCAATACATAAATACAATAACTCTTCCACCGGATTATGTTTTAGTGTCTTTCGACGTTGTATCACTATTTACATGTATACCTAAATCATTGATAACACACAATATCATAAACAACTGGAACAATATCAAACAACACACGAATATCAACCTTGACCTCCTATTGGAAATTGTCGAATTCTGCATAGATTCCAGTTACTTCAAATTCGACGACAAATACTACCGACAAATCTTTGGAACAGCTATGGGAAACCCTCTATCACCCGTTCTAGCCGACCTCGTTCTAGAAGGACTATTAGACACAACCATTACAAAACTAAGTTTCAAACCACCAATTCTCAAAAAATATGTAGACGATTTCATAATGCCTATACCTCTCAACAAACTCAAATAAGTGCACGATATCTTCAATAACTATGACAAACATATACAGTTCACCTATGAATTGGAAGAAAATCGCAGATTACAATATCTCAATATGGTACTAGTACGCACGGAAAACCAAGAGATACGCACTGAGTGGTATTCCAAACCCATAGCAAGTGGACGTTTTCTTAATTTCCACTCATACCATTCATACCAGCAAAAAATCAACGTGGCAAAAAACTTTATCAGCAGAATGGAAAAACTATCTACCAATCTCAACAGACCGGAGCAAATCCAAATCATGGACAAATATCTAAAACAAAACGACTACTCAAAGTAGCTGCGAAACAGATTGATTCACAATAACGAAACACGCGTAATACCTACCACACAACTTGCCAATCCTGATGAAAACCTGAAACATACTTACCGGTCACTTCCAAACATACCGTCATTGACACATAAAATAGCAAAAACCCTAAAAAACGACTACCCGGATGTCTCACTAGCTTTTTGCAACATCAAAACAGTAGCAAATCTTTTCAGCAAGGTCAGAGATAGCATACCGCAGGATAATTTGAGCAATGTGATATACAGCATACCATGCCAAAACTGCCCATCATCATACGTGGGCATGATCATTCGTTATCGAGCACTCAGTCGAGATAGAAGTCTTTTGTCATCGGTCCGTACACTCTATAGCGACAAATAGTGTTAATCCGCGTTCAAGGTTATTTGTACACTCTACGCCTAGTTGAGGTTTCAGTATTTTTTCCCTTCTTTTGTGTTTCTGTTTCTGAGTACCGTTAGCCGGTCAGTGAAGTGAATACCGTTACCTACACAAGCTAAGTATTAGTTAATAACGTGCACTGGGCAATAGGCCCGTGCAAAAATGACTTCCCCTGACGGCGGTTCATCTCAAGGTGAGATGGACGTCGAAATAAAATCGGCTCCCCGGCTCAAGGTATATCCGAGTTCGGCCACCGGGCCATTTGTGATCTTTTTTCGGACCAAAGAAAAAAAGTGTTTGAATCTGTTGCAGATTTCTCGAGTTCTGACGGATCGGTATTCGGCCGTGACAGAAATATCGAAAATTCGCCCTGATAAGCTTCGGGTGGTGGTTCAGTTCAGCTCAGGCAAACGATGTTGCTGGCTACGAGCCCTTTACGAAGGAGTACAGGGTGTATATTCCAGCTAGCAGGGTTGAAGTCAGTGGGGTCGTTTCCGATTCGAGTCTGAATTGCGAGGACCTGCTAAAATATGGGATTGGCTGTTTCAAAGACCCCATGCTTAAGCCAGTGAAGATACTGGGATGCAAACGTTTGCATTCAGCATCAGTCGCAGCTGACGGCAAGAAAATATACGTCAACTCAGATGTCCATAAAGTTGGAAGAGCGAAATCAGCAGAACATGATTGTGAATATTCTATAATTTAGTGCTAATTAAATGCAAATTAAATGTACAATTGAAAAATTTAATGCTTTTTTGGATTTTGTTTTATTACATGTTCTGCTGGCTTAACATAAAGTTAGCAGAGCAACGATGTAAAAGTCATTGTAGAACCTACTAAAGCACATTGATTTATTTGAATAATTAAATGCTAATTAAATGTACTTGTAAAACATTGTTTTTTACAAGAAATCACTTGTTCTGCTAACTTAACATAAAGTTAGCAGAACAAAGATGTAAAAGTCATTGTAAAACCTAGTAAAGACTATTGATTTATTTAAATAATTAAATGCTAATTAAATGCTAATTAAATGTACTTTTAAAAAGTTGTTTTTTACAAGAAATCACTTGTTCTGCTGACATAAAGTTAACAGAACAATGATTTTAAAATCTACTAAAGCATATTTAATAATTCGAATAATTAAATGCACTTGAATTTTTTTTTAACATTTTTTTAAGGAAACAACTAACAGCAAGCAGAATAATGGTGCAAAAGTAATTGTAAAATTTACTAAAGTATATTTAATGATTTAAGTAATTAAATGATAGTTAAATAATAATTAAATGCACTTATAAAAAAATATTCGCGATTTTTTAAGAAAACACTTGTTCTGCTGGTTTAACATCAAGTAGAACAATGATGGAAAAGTAAACGCAAAACATACTTAAACATAATTAGTAATTTGAATAATTAGATGCTTATTAAATGCATTTCTAGAAAATTGCTTACATTTTTTTAAAGAAACAACTTGTTCTGCTGGGTTCATATCAAACAGAACAATGATGTGAAAGTCACTGCTAAATCTACAAAGGCATATTTAATGATTTGAGTAATTAAATGCTAACTAAATGAACCTGTAACAAAAATATTCGCGATTTTTTAAGAAATCCCTTGTTCTGCTGACTTAACATCAAGCAAACATGTAACATGTAATGATGTAACAGTTATTGTAAAACCTACTAAAGCATATTCAATTACTTGGAATATTAAATGGTAATTAAATGCACTTGTAAAAAACCTGTTTTAATCCACCTAGAGGTGCAATTGTGCCTTTCTCATTTCTCCAAACTATGATTTAATAGCTGGTTCGTACAATATAACATTATGGAAATGTCTTTCATTCTTATTACACTTGGTAAGTATATATAAGAGCACCTTTTTGCATTCATCGCGGTATCGGATTGAATCGGAGTTTTCTATGTGATCGCACTCCATAACCCGTAACACCGGAGCTGGAAGTCGGATGGAGATGGAATTTAAAATCAGTTTCCGGGGACGCAACACCTTTCATTTGAGACTAAGTTGATCAAATCGTTCTAGCCATTTTCGAGAAACCAATATAACCGTTATTATGAATTTGGATGCTTCCGGATCCGTTTACATTTTGGAAAAAAAATCACCTTTTTACGTTCATCGCAGAATTCGTTAGAATCGGGATTTGCTGCGTGATCGTACGTATCACCCTGTAATTCAGGAACCAGAACTTCTGATCCACACAAAATTCAACAGCATCTGATGGACCTTTCATTTAAAATCAAGTTTGTCAAAATCGGTTCAGAAAATTCCGAGAAACCGATGTGGACAAATCAACAAATTTTGTTTTGTAACCATACTCTTCAACTCGTAATCCGGAACAAGATGTCGGTTTAAAATGAAATTCAATAGCAACCTATGGGAATATTATACCTTTCATTTGAATCTTAGTTTGTAAAAATCGGTTCAGCCATCTCCGAGAAACCGATGTGGACATTTTGTTAACAAATCCGCACACACACACACATACATAATACATACACACATACATACATACATACATACATACATACATACATACATACATACATACATACATACATACATACATACATACATACATACATACATACATACATACATTCATACATACATACATACATACATACATACATACATACATACATACATACATACATACATACATACATACATACATACATACACGGGGGCAGCAGGGACAGGAAGGACAGGAGTCTAGGGGCCTAACGAACCCCCCCCCCCCCACAGCCCTACTGCGAGTTGAGGAGTTTTGCTAGGATATGGTGGGGCTAAGATTGGGCTCTTCTAAACCTCTAAAAAAAGCCATAACTCCGAAAGCAGCTCCGACGAAGCGAGTCTGTGCCGCTTCTGCTAAGATCCTAAGATTCCAATAATCTAAGATCTGGGCAATAAAAGCACTCTAGCCCAACCGGAGTGCCAACCGGCACATCAGGATCGACGCCAGTAACATCTTGATTATGGTATACTGGTCATGGCGAACGGCAACGGACAGGACACGGATGACGAAAAGGATGGCGACTTCGGGCTGACAGGCGTGCTGTTCTACTCCCTGAGTAAGGAAGGATGACACCGACTTGAAATGGCGAGTGGGCTAACAGCATGGCTGCCTCTGTCCCAACAAAACCCTGGCAGGTCTCCGGGTACGTTCGAAACTCGCCATCATTTGGTTGGTGGTACTAGGTTCGGTTGAAGCATTCCCGATTTACGCCGATCCGGCTCTGAACACTACTCCCCATGAGGGATGGTGTCAACCCTTGCATGACCTCACTGCTGCTTTTCGGCAGCATAGATAATCATGGGATCGCGAGAGGCGACTATGTGCAGCTAGTGGAGATAGCGGCCCGGAGTTGGGACCCAATAAAATAAAATGGAGAAACAACAAGCAACCGATATAAATGGAGCAGGCACGGCAAATCCGTTTGCCAGAGGTGGGTTGGTGAGGTCACCACCACCAATAGTAGTTGAAGCCACCCAGCAAGAGCAGGAGGAGGGGAAGCCGAAGCAACAGCAACAGCAGCAACAAAAACAGCCGGAGCAGAGCGGAATGAGCTACACCCCACAAACGCCAAAGGTAGTGGTAGCGAGGCACTTGGTGGAGGAGCTCCACAAGTTCGTGGACATGAGAAACAATGTCCACAAAGACATTAAGGAGATGGTCATCAAAATCCGGAAGGCGCTACTGTTTGCCGTGAAAGAGTACGATACGGCAACGCAGAGGGCAGATTCAGCTGAGCGAGCATCCGCGTCGGCTAAGGCCACTATCCTCCTAGCCCCTCCGAAACAGGGTAAGGAGAGACAGATTGGAGTGGAGAACACGCCAGTTCCCATAACTTCAAAGAGGACAAGATCCTCGCCAGGAGAAGAAAGACCAGGCGGGTCAAAGAGGCAGACGCTCGAGGATGCTGTTGCTGCCGAAGAAAAGGAAGCCACCTTACAGGGTGAAAGCTGGAACACCGTTGTAGGTCGGAAGGAGAAACGCGGGAAACAGCAAAAAAAGAAGGAGGAGCGAAAAGGGGAGCAGAAGAGGAAATCAGAACCCTCGGCTCGTCAGAAGGCGCCTAAGGGAGAAGCCGTGCTCGTCCAAGCAAATGACGAGACTACGTACGCAGCACTGCTCAAAAAGGTCAGAGAGGACCCGGAGCTGAAAGATTTGGGGGAAAACGTGTTAAGAGTCAGGCGTACCCAAAAAAATGAGATGCTCCTCGAGCTTAAGAAGAATACTACGACTAGTAGCTCTGCCTTGCAGGAGACTATAACTAAATCAATGGGTGGAAAGGCAGAAGTTAAAGCCTTAAGCCCGGAGATGGTAATCGTGTGCAAAGACCTCGACGAAATAACGTTGGAAGACGAGCTGAGAGGTGCTATGAAGCAGCAGTGCAAACTGGGCGAGGTGCACATGACGATCCGGTTAAGGAAGGGATACGGAGGAACGCAGATAGCGATGATACGTTTACCGGTAACCGCTGCAGACAAGGCACTGGAGGTAGGTAAGGTTACAGTTGGATGGTCGAGATGCCTACTGAGAGCCGCCCCACGAGTAAACAAACAAGCAGAGAAATGCTTCAAATGTTTAGGCTTTGGACATTTAGCAGGGGCTTGCAAAGGCCCGGACAGATCCGGGATATGCTGGAAATGCGGAGAGACGGGCCATCTTGCGAGAGACTGCACGCAGAGGCCGAAGTGCTTGCTTTGCACCCCAGCGGAAGGAAACGACCATCAGACGGGTGGCTTTAAATGCCCAGCGTACAAGAAGGCGACTGCAGGCCAACGGTGATGGAGATGACCCAGATAAACCTGAATCACTGTGATACCGCACAGCAACTGTTGTGGCAGTCTACGACAGAAACTATGTGCGATGTCGCTTTGATCGCAGAGCCTTATCAAGTCCCCCCTAATAACGGTAACTGGGTGGCGGATAGATCAGGAACCGCAGCGATACAAGTAATGGGAAGATTCCCTATCCAAGAAGTGGTAGAACGTTCCTATGAGGGTTTCGTGATAGCCAAAATCAACGGCATCTTCGTATGTAGCTGTTACGCTCCCCCAAGGTGGACAGTAGAGCAGTTCAGCCTAATGCTGGAGCAGTTAACCGAGCAGTTGATCGATCGGAAGCCGGTAGTCATTGGTGGTGACTTCAACGCCTGGGCTGTGGAATGGGGCAGTAGAGTAACCAACACAAGAGGGTGTACCCTGCAGGAAGCTCTAGCGAAGTTAGACGTACGATTGTGCAATGAAGGCTCTGTTAGTACATTTCGGAGAGACGGGAGGGAGTCTATCATAGACGTCACATTCTGTAGTCCCTCATTGACGGCGAACATGGATTGGAGAGTATGCGAAACGTATACGCATAGTGACCACCAGGAGATTCACTACCGTATCGGCCAACGGAACCCCGCGGCAGTACAGAGAAGGGTGACCGGCGAACGAAAGTGGAAGACGAAAGCCTTCAACAAAGACCTCTTTGTTGAGGCACTTCGGCCGAACGGCGGGACCGAGAACGTGGATGCGGCTGACCTAACAAGAAGGATTGTGACGGCTTGTGACGCCACAATGCCGCGAAAACTGGAACCACGCAACAAACGGCGTCCAGCTTACTGGTGGAACGAGACGCTTAGTACGTTACGCGCTGCTTGTCTCAGAGCCAGAAGGCGGGCCCAAAGAGCAAGGTCGGAACCAGATAGAGAAGAGCATAAGGCATCGTTTCGGGAAGCTAGGGCCGCTCTAAAACGGGAGATCAGACTTAGCAAGTCAGAGTGCCACAAGGAGCTATGCCGAGAAGTAGACGCCAATCCCTGGGGTGACGCATACCGAGTCGTGATGGCGAAAATGAAGGGTCCGACGACGCCAGCCGAAATGTGCCTGAGTAAGCTGAAGATAATCGTCGAGGGTCTTTTCCCGAAGCACGATCCAACTATATGGCCACCGTCACCGCACGGCGAGGAAGAAGGAACAAACATGGATCGGCAAGTGACTAACGACGAGCTAGTAGAAGCATCGAAGCGCCTAAAACCAATGAAAGCCCCTGGTCCGGATGGAATACCAAACGTGGTACTGAAAGCTGCGATCCTGGCATATCCGGACATGTTCAGGATAGTGATGCAGAAGTGCCTAAATGAAGGCAACTTCCCCGAAATGTGGAAGGTCCAGAAGCTGGTGTTGCTGCCGAAGCCAGGGAAGCCACCTGGCGACCCGACCTCGTACAGACCCATATGCCTGCTGGATACACTCGGAAAACTCCTGGAAAGGATCATTCTTAACAGGTTGACGAAATTCACGGAAGCTGAGCGCGGACTGTCCAAGATGCAGTTTGGTTTCCGCAAAGGAGCATCGACAGTGGATGCAATTCGGATTGTGCTCGAGAGTGCCGAGAAGTCATCTAAACAGAAGCGAAGAGGAGATCGATACTGCGCTGTGGTCACGATAGATGTGAAGAACGCGTTCAACAGTGCCAGCTGGGAAGCCATCGCTGCAGCGGTGCATAGAATGAGGGTTCCCGTCTATCTGTGCCAGATCCTGAAGAGCTACTTTCAGAGCAGAGTGCTACTGTACGAGACGAGCGAAGGACAGAAGTCATTGCGTGTCACAGCGGGCGTTCCTCAGGGCTCCATTCTCGGTCCAACCCTTTGGAACGGGATGTACGATGGGGTCTTAACGCTGCAGCTGCCTAGGAAAGTGAAAATCGTAGGTTTCGCGGACGACGTGTCACTAACGGTGATGGGTGAGACACTTGAAGAAGTGGAGGTGTCGGTGACGGAGACAATAGACGCGATCGAGAGCTGGATGAACGGGGTCAAGCTGCAAATAGCTCACCACAAGACGGAGGTGTTGTTGGTCAGTAACTGCAGATCGGTCCAACGGATGCAGATTGACGTCGGAGGGCACGTGATTGCATCGAAACGTGCATTGAAGCAATTGGGAGTTATAATCGACGACCGGTTGAGCTTCAACAACCACGTTGATTACGCCTGTGAAAAGTCGGCGAAGGCAACGAACGCAATAGCGAGAATCATGCCAAACGTCGGCGGTCCGAGAAGCAGCACGAGACGTCTGCTATCTACTGTTTCGTCATCGATACTCCGATATGGGGTTCCTGCCTGGAGTGCTGCGCTGAAAACCAAGCGGAACCGTGAAAAGCTAAACAGGACATTCCGACTGATGGCCGTACGAGTCGCGAGTGCCTACAGAACAATATCGTCGAAGGCAGTATGCGTTATCGCCGGGATGATCCCCATCTGCATTACCCTGGCGGAGGACGTGGAATGCTATCAGTGGAGAAATGCACGTAACGCCAGGAGACAGGTTCGAGCGGACTCGTTGGCTAAATGGCAACAGGAGTGGGACAACGCGGAGAAAGGAAGGTGGACCCACCGACTCATCCCAAATGTATCGGCCTGGGTGCATAGGAAGCATGGAGAGGTGAACTTCCATTTGACGCAGTTTTTGTCGCAGTTTGGGCACGGATGCTTCCGGAAGTACTTGCATCGGTTTGGACATGCTTCGTCACCCCTTTGCCCGGGTTGTGCGACCGTGCAGGAGACACCGGAACACGTGGTCTTCGAATGCCCTAGATTCGAAGAAGTTCGTAGGGGTATACCTGGTATGACAGTGGACAATATCGTCGAAGAGATGTGCCATGACGAACATATCTGGGACGCTGTCAACAGAGTGGTCTTGAGCATACTCTCCGAGTTGCAGAGGAAGTGGCGTAGAGACCAACAAGAAACCGCAAATCGGGTTTCGAGAGAAATTCCGCCGCCGGGGAACTCTCCAACTGTGTAGACTAGGTCCACCGCCGGGGACCAGTTGAGTAGTGCGTGATGTAGCACCGAGTTGGGTCGTCGGGGCGCCTGGGAACCGGACGTCAAGCTTCACCGGAATCGCTGAACCGACCTCGACATCCTTCCGAGTAGCTCGTGAGTAGGCTATATCCACCGCCGGGGATTGGACCGAGTAGACCGCGTCGCAGAGCTAGCAGTGGGTCGTTGGGGCGCCGGTGAACCGGAAGTTACGCTCCAACCGGAATCGCCGGATAGACCTCAGCACCTACTGTATGGCCCGTTGAGTAGGCTAGATACACCGCCGGGGACTAGATCGAGTAGATCGGGCGAAACGGAACGAGAGGAAGCCAAAGGGCTCATGAAATTGTGGTGCTAAAACAAAAGAAGAATCGGTACCGGGGGAGCCTCCTTCGCCGGGGAACTCTCCGTCGGCGTAAGCTAGATCCACCGCCGGGGACTAGACTGAGTAGACCGCGACGAAATACCACCAGTCGCAGGTCGTCGGGGCATCAGCGAACCGGGCGCTCTGCTCCACCGGAATCGCCGAACTGACCTCGACATCTGGTTGGTTGGCTCGGTTTCGGGAGAGCTTCTCTCGCCGGGGAATTCTCCGTCGGAGTAGGCTAGGTCCATCGTCGGGGACTAGACCGAGTAGTTCGCGAACAAGTCTGGTGCTCAAAGAGTTAACGGCGTTGAATGGTGCGAGAAGGGGGTTGCGGTGCTAACCGGCACAAGCGAGCCGAAGGGCTCGGTGAATTAGACAGTCAGAAGTTTGCCGCTCAGACTGTACTCGTAGGGGAGTGTAGTAAATATGTGAACAGAGACAGTGAAAATAAGATTGACATTAAAAAAACCAACAACAGCCAAAATGGAACCTTACAACGGTATCAAAAATGCGCACGGCTTTCCCAAACCATACACTGTAAGATCGAACTAATTCGAGTTAGGAAAACATGCGTTTCTGCGTTTATAAATACACAAACGCAATATCTTCACCGGAAGATGATAGATGTCGATGGACTTATGCGTTCAGAAAAAAAAGAGGAATGAGAGGAAATGATTCATTCTGTGAACTAAATTGAAGGAGAAAGGACGTGTTTGCCATATTATCAGACACGTTCACGACATGGCGCAGTTGGTCGGTAAGTATAAATAGCAATTGGAAAAGCTTTTGCTTATTGGAATATACGAAGAAGTATATTGGCCGAGCGTTGCAATACGAACCGCATATAATGCAATATTCGGAAATAAAATAAATGTGAGGTTGAGCCCACAATTGGTTCTGAGCGAGAGGTCTCGGATCACGAGAATATAAATTGGAGCAAGAGCGATAGGTCTCTTCTCATTTGCTACTCGAGCGAGTGGTCTTGAAGCACAAGTAACAAAAAAAAAGTGTAAACCGAAATTGCTTGGTCGAGCGAAAGGTCTCGACCCACGCGCAAAATAAAAAAAAAAAAAAAAGAAGAAGATGAGCGCCATGAACATCTCGTGTTTTCTTTTCTCGTTCATTTTAGATAAGTCGTTGGGGGAAAGCAAGACTAAGAAAAAAGCTAAGAAGAATTTGTTGTCTAGAGAACTAGCAGAAGAAAAGGCTAGGAATGCATTGCTCTTGGACGAATTGGAAAAGAGTCGTATGCAAAACGCGGAACTTCTCGCAGGATTAAATGTCTCATCGGCGGCAAATATCAATCCTGTTGATAACGCCGCAATTGATTTTGATTATGGAAATAGACTCTGCAGTACACAGCACGTAACCACCCCACCGAGTTTGGATGAGTCACGATTTTTGTCATCCATGAACCAGCTTTCCGTTGCATCCATCAACGTACCGGAATGCAAACCTATTGATGATGATGATGATATACATAGACAGTCATTCGAGTCATGGAAGGATTTGCTTATCGATTGCATGAAGTTGGCGGGAATAGATGACGAGTTTACGAAATTTACGGTGTTTAAAGTGAAAGCCGGGGCTCGCCTGCTAGAGTTATTCCGGAACACAAAATCACAAGCAGATGATCCGGACCCGGACATCAAACCCTTTTCAAATGCTATGCACAGGCTCAAATCCTACTTCGGATCAGGCTCCGATGTAATGTTGATGAGACGCAAACTAGCACTAATGAGTCAGAAGCCAATTGAGTCTGACCTGACGTTTATCACTAGAGTTGGTTCTACTGCTCGCCTTTGTGAGTTTGACGAAACGAAGGAATTCGAAGAAATAGTTGCCACGGTTGCCGAACACGCTAGAAACAGGGATGTAAGAACAGCGGCATTAAAAATGCTCAGCCGCAAGGGATGCTTTACAGATCTCGTAGATAAAGTACGTGAAATCGAAGCTATAAGGCTGAATGAAGAATTTGTTATGAGAAAACATGGCAAAAATGAACAAACACAAGTCGCGTATGTCACTGATTCAAGGCAAGTGAACCGCCGACGATTTCCAGAACCGTATGAAATGCGCAGACACAATTATCGCAGTGCTCCAATGTCAAGAGATCGACGGTCTCCGCAAGGCAGATGGGTTAACAGGAACTCGGGGTCTATCCGTCCTTCCCGCGCTATGAAATGTTGGCGATGTAATAGCGTGTTCCACACAGCAGACGTTTGTAACGCCAGGGACAAAACGTGCAACAACTGCGGTCGAATGGGACATATCCGACGTGCATGCCGCGCTCAGGAATCAATTCCGACACCAAAACGTACATCAGATGACCAACTGGAATCTATTCCGAAGATAGCTGCTATCGAGAAGGAAGAAACCAATCACGAAGTTGAGGAAAATGTGAGTGAAGTACTTATTAATTAATATTGCGATACAATGTATCGAGTTAATATAAACCATGAATTTAAATATATTATTTTGAGAGAAATAAATAGAGGCTGGATTCATTATTAAAAAAAAAAAAAAAACATGTTTCAATCGAAGTAATGCTTGAATACTATACAGGTACAAATTAATATTGACCAACGAGAAGCACGCATGCTATGCAATCAAATTTATCCGAAGATTCGAACAGAGACTGACTCAGATGCAAATGCGTGTGTCGATTCTTCTATTTGTCCAAAGAGTAATGTTACAAATGCTGCTAGCTACGATCCGAAGATAAAGACCGATATCAGTTTCCATCCAGTCGGACGAGTGAGTAACAATATATGCTTTAGGCAAATTGATTCTTTAAAGTTTGTTCTTATGCATTTAGGTTCAGACTCCATCTTCAGAACCGAGAAATATGGATGGAACTATTATAGCTGAAGTTGCGGGAATGCGATGCATTTTCTTGATCGATTCAGGGGCACAAGTGAACACGTTCACCAAAGATATGTTTCGTAAACTAATTAACGATTCAAGATATAGCAGTGGTTTGTTGAACATTCAATACAAAGCCGATAGACCGCTTAAAGCATACGCTAGCGGTGAAATTGCAGTAATAGCAACATTTGATGCAAAGTTGTACATATCGAACGATCGACCCACATTTCTTGAGAAGTTCTATGTTGTCAATGAGGTACGAGCACTCCTGAGCAGATCCACTGCCACAAGATACAGCGTCTTATTATTGGGTCTAAAAGTACCTATTCAGCATGATAGTTGGGAAGATCAACAATTATATGCTGGGGAGGTCGCGTCGATTGGAATAAGTGGGATATTTCCAAAATTTAACGTTCCCCCTGTAAAGATATATTATGATAAAACCAAACCACCGTGCAGAAACATATTTCTGAACATTCCGTTGGCAGTGAAACCTCTGGTGGAACAACGGTTACAGGCCCTTGTTGTGGCAAATATCATCGAACCTGTGAAGGACGGTATGGATACGTCATTCTGTTCTTCCATGTTGGTGGTACCCAAAGGAAAAGATGACATCAGAATGGTTATTGATTTGAGGGGTCCAAACCAATACATACATCGTACGCCATTTTCAATGCCAACTTTGGAAAGGATTCTAGCCGAATTAGATGGAGCTCAGTGGTTCTCGACGATTGACTTGGAAAACGCATTTTTTCATATAGAACTGGATGAGGACTCGAGACACCTTACTAATTTCTTCACAGAATATGGAATGTTTAGGTGTGTTCGGCTTCCATTTGGTTTATGCAACGCGCCAGACATATTCCAAGAAACTCTACAAAGAAAAGTTTTAGGAGGTTGCAAAGGCTGTAAAAATTACTTAGATGACATACTTGTATTCGGTAAAACGAAGGCTGAACACGACGAAAATTTGGCGGAAGTACGGGCACGCTTGGATAACCATAACGTAAAAATAAACGAGAGCAAATGTGTTTTCAGTTCTCAATCCGTCAAGTACATTGGATTTACCTTAACACCCGAAGGCTGGCAGATTGAAGATGAAAAAATCACTGCTATTAGTAATTTCAGAAGGCCTGAAAATTGCTTGGAGGTCAAAAGTTTTTTAGGTTTGATCACATTTATCGATAAGTTCATCGTGCATCGAGCCACGAAAACAGAATATCTCCGCTTATTGGCCAATTCGGAAAAATACTACTGGACGGACAACGAAGAAGCGGAGTTCAACTTTTTTCGAGAAACAGCTCTTGATTCAATAAAGCGTTTAGGATATTATAGCCCAACGGACCGCATTGAGTTGTTCGTCGATGCATCGCCCGTTGGACTTGGGGCTGTACTGACTCAGTTTAACGAAAATGAAATCCCAAGAATTATAGCGTGTGCTTCAAAAGTACTTACTGCAGCTGAACAACGATACCCCCAGACACAGAAGGAGGCTCTTGCAGTTGTCTGGGGTGTAGAAAGGTTTTCATACTACCTGCTAACCCGAACATTTACAATCAGAACCGATGCCGAGGCAAATCAGTACATTTTCAATAACAACCATCGCCTAGGAAAACGAGCCGTCTCACGAGCAGAAGGTTGGGCATTGCGTCTTCAGCCATACGATTATAGCATTCAACGTGTTCCAGGTAACCAGAATGTGGCCGATGTTCTATCTAGACTCATACCTGCAGCACAACAAGCTCAACCATTCAAGGAAGATGAAGAGAACCATTTCTTGTATGCATTGGACTCCGGTTGTATGGAGATTACGTGGAGTGAAATCGAGTCTCATTCAGAAAAGGACAGCGAACTTCAGCTAGTGCGGCAGGCTTTGATGTCAAATAACTGGCCTACCGAACTACGATGTTTCGAGGCCCAAGTAAAGCACTTACATGTACTTGGTTCGTTGGTGTGCAAGGACGACAGAGTCATTCTACCATATTTGCTCCGCGAAAAAGCACTTAAATCTGCCCATGGAGGGCATGTAGGAGAGGTAGCTATGAAGCGCATCATGCGAGGGTTTTTCTGGTGGCCCCGTATGTCTTCAGATGTAGCACGGTTCGTAAAAAACTGTAACACTTGTACGCTTTTGTCGAAACGTAATCCTCCTCTGCCACTAGCAAATAGAGATATGCCAACTGGTCCGTGGGAATTCATACAGATCGACTTTTTGTCGATTCCCAAATGCGGACACGGAGAATTTTTAGTCGTGATCGATATATACTCCCGCTATCTCTCGGTTGTCGAAATGAAGGCAATGGATGCAGAATCTACAAACTTAGCATTATCCGAAGTTTTTCAAATGTGGGGATGTCCACTCGTAATACAGAGCGACAACGGCCCACCTTTCCAGAGTGCAGCATTTACGAAATTCTGGGAGGACAAGGGGATCAAAGTTCGAAAATCTATACCACTATCCCCACAATCTAATGGAGCAGTAGAACGCCAAAACCAAGGCATCATTAAAGCAATTTCAGCATCTAGATTGGACGGCATAAATTGGCGATACGCTCTACAGGAATACGTGCATAAACACAATACACTAGTTCCACATTCGCGACTCAGAGTAACTCCGTTTGAACTAATGGTAGGGTGGAAGTTCCGTGGAACTTTCCCAAGCTGGTGGAGTAGCTTAAATGGGAACGAAATAGACCGCGCAGATCTGCGAGAACGAGACGCGGAGGCTAAATTAATCAGCAAAAAGCACGCGGATTCTGTTCGCGGGGCGAAGGAATCTGACATAAACGTAGGTGATACAGTATTACTTGCTCAAAGTAAAAAGAGTAAAACCGATTCCACTTTTTCACCGGAGCGATATCAAGTTATAGCTAGACAGGGAGCTAAAGTGGTGGTGATGAGTAAGACAGGCATCCAGTATGCACGAAACGTCCAAGAGGTCAAACGAGTACCTGTTGAAATATCGGATGAATCAAGTTCAACCGCACAAGAAATTCCTGCCAATAGTTCCAACATAACCAGCGATGATACATTTATTCCAGCATCAAATGAAGCTGTGGATCGAGAAACGGGATCTTCAAAATCGCCGAGGGCTGGTTCAAACATTGAAGCTAGAACATTGCGCAAGAAAGAATTAATTATTCGGCCAACAAGATTTGACGACAAATATATTTACCACTTATTTTGTTAAATCCACATTTCCATCGCATTCTATTTCATAAAACTTTGTATACCAAACGATATTGAAAAAAAAAAATAAACTTTAAAGTCAATGACATGATCTGGTTATTAATTTCACCAATTTCACCAATTAGTATTGGGCGATGCCGATGCGATTTTTTTTTCAAAATCGATTTTATAGCAAAATCGATTTTTTTCATTCGATCTTTTTTCCGTTCAATGTTTGACAACATCGATTGTATTGATTCATTGAAATCCGAGGGTCTGCCCCAAAGGGAAAACGAGCGTGCCCGGACAAGAATACGAAGAGTGGCAGATTTGACAAACGCAAAACAGATTCAAGATAATCTGCATAAGGTGTATGCATGTGTGTACAATAATATTTTTGGTGGCAAACGCTTTGAGAGGCTGAAAGCACCAGTTTCTATATTCAAAACATTGTTTTAATTAATTTCGGTTTTATCAACCTCTTTTTTTGAGAAGTGAATCAGTATTTACGCAATGTCGATCTTGCCAATCGTAAAACCAAAACTCTTGCTTTACGTATGCCTATACCTTATCTGGTACCATCTTGGGTTTTCACGTCTTGCAGTTTGACAAGACCAAAATTTGACAAGACCATAATTTGATGTTGGAACGGTCTATCCCTGAGAATGATCATAGGAAGGGCAATACCTCGATGAAATCGGCTTAGTGAAATCGATTTTATGGCAAAATGGCATCGATGTTTGACATTAATTTTTTCTGATTAAAAAGATCGATGTAGCAAAATCGATTTTAATTTTCAAAATGCCCTTTATGTTGTCCAGCGATACCAGCTATGAGAAATTAATATAAGTTCTTTGCTGTTAGAGTCCCATCCGACTTACTGTAATTAAAAGCGAAAATTTTCAAACGAAGTTTATCAGGTTCACTTTGCGAGGTTAGGCTGGCGTAAAATGTAATATCAAGGGTTAAGAAAGAAAATTAAAACATTTAGTGAAGGTATTAAAAGTCGTACTAATAATTAGTAATAATAAAACTAAAGCAAAAAAAATCAGATTACGCTGCTCTCGTATGTTTACTCAGGTTTGTTTTCCTCCAGCTGTCATATTGTCAGTCAATTAAAACATTGAAAATGGCCAACCTAAAGTATATACAATGGTGTGAAAATGCTCTGTCACTGTCAAACTTATTTCGGAGACTAGCTAGCCTACTTTCCGAAATTCACGACAGAGACGTGCATTATTAGTTGGTCAGGTTCCATCATGAAGATTATCTGACCTGAAAGCTATTTTTCAATTTGTTTTCTTCCATTTATTAGAACATTACGACAGGTGGAACAAAACAAATCGTTCAGCACACTAATACAGATACAGATGGTAAAGTACTCCATAAAAGAATGGAGGTGAGAAAGGATGTAGTAAATATGTGAACAGAGACAGTGAAAATAAGATTGACATTAAAAAAACCAACAACAGCCAAAATGGAACCTTACAACGGTATCAAAAATGCGCACGGCTTTCCCAAACCATACACTGTAAGATCGAACTAATTCGAGTTAGGAAAACATGCGTTTCTGCGTTTATAAATACACAAACGCAATATCTTCACCGGAAGATGATAGATGTCGATGGACTTATGCGTTCAGAAAAAAAAGAGGAATGAGAGGAAATGATTCATTCTGTGAACTAAATTGAAGGAGAAAGGACGTGTTTGCCATATTATCAGACACGTTCACGACAGGGAGGAGTACTAAGCCTCGACTCACAGCCAGCTTTCCGACTGCCATGCAGAGCTTGCCAGTCTGTGTGGATGGTAGAGAATTGGTGGTGTGTAGAGGAGTGGGGCTGTAACCCTACGGAAGAAACGAACTAGTAAGTAGTTGAATTAGAGTGTGTGCTATGCACATAAAAACCCCTCCCCGAAGTAATGCCGTAAGGTAGTGCCGGGGAGGAATCAGGTTCTGGGCAAGAGCAGTGGTTTTTAGCGGGTCGGGTGATGGCAGCCCAAACCTGTTCCCTGACAACGGGGTTTTTGTACATTTTTCCTCACTCAGGGTATTTCTGAAAATTTTTTTACTGCTCTCTAAAAAAAAACAAAATGCATACATACATACATACATACATACATACATACATACATACATACATACATACATACATACATACATACATACATACATACATACATACATACATACATACATACATACATACATACATACATACATACATACATACATACATACATACATACATACATACATACATACATACATACATACATACATACATACATACATACATACATACATACATACATACATACATACATACATACATACATACATACATACATACATACATACATACATACATACATACATACATCACACAGATATTTTGCGATCTCGGCGAACTGAGTCGAATGTTATATGAGACTCGGCCCTCCGGGCCTCGGTAAGCAAGTCGGTTTTTGGAGCAATTGCATGACCTTTCTATATGAGAAAGGCAAAAGAATAATATTTAATTAGCTTAATCAGCATGAGTTCAATGTTATCTTCATGTGATTATATTTTGAAATGTTGGTGGAATGGGTTTGAAAGTGGAGGGAATGGGGGGTTAGTAGAGTGGGAATGGAGGATGCGTCAGATATCCTTCATCTTATTTCGGTATACGGGGTGGATGAAGGAAATGCGGGCGTAACGGTGGTCCAAGGGGAGGGGAGTGATGAAGAAGAGAGGTGTAAGGGCAAGGCGGGGGGATGGGCGGCGACGCAATACTCAACTGCATATTTTGCCTTCCATTGGTTTGAGAAAATCGGTTCAGTCATCACCGAAGAACCGATGTGACTTTAATTGTGGAATATGCCCGGAATTCCGGACTTCCGGAATCGTCAATAGTGGACAATATATTCAAAGAATGTTTGATTGGCAATTCGTGATCTAGATCTGCGATTAGAAGTAATTTGGTGACCATTTCAATAATTTTTAGCCTCTGAGGTATTATGATTGTACCGATTTATATGGGAAATCCAGTGTATCCTTACTAACACCCCTGTAACTCCGGAAGCAAGAGTCAGAACCGAATGAAATTCAGCAGCAGTCAACAGTATTACTGTATCTTTCATTCGAAATCAAGTTTGTAAAAATCGGTAAAGAATTCGTTGGGGAATGGGTGTGATATTAGCTTAGGAACTTGGCGGGTTCCCCGGGGGCGTCATGAACCGTCATAGGTGGCCAATGTGGTCAAAGCTGCTTTAATTGATCATTAGTGATCCAGACCCGCAAACTAGAGTAATGTTACATCAATTTTAATATGTTTTACATCATTTGAACATCATGGTGGTACCAGTTTATATGGGAATTTGCTGTGTGACCGCACTCTTCAACCCGTAACTCCGGAACCGGAAGTCGGATCAACTAAAAATTCAATAGCAGCTTATGCCTTTCAGAAGAAACTAAGTTTGCGAAAATCGGTTCAACCATCTCTGATAAAATTGTGTGAGTTTAAATGACACACACACATACACACACATACATACACACACAGACATTTGCCGATCTCGACGAACTGAATCGAATGGTGTATGACACTCGGCCCTGCGGGCCTCGGTTAAAAAGTCGATTTTTACAGTGATTGCATAGCATAACAAACAAATTCCGTCCGATTCGGCAAGTCTGTAACAAAAACTACATAATCAAAAACAAACAAAATACGAAAGAATTACCAAAGTTGAAGAGAAAATCATATCTGCATCACTTGAAAGACCAATTTCATGTAAATGTACACATACAAAAGAAAATCAATAAAGCAAATTTAAACTGTAAAAAAAAAACTGTAAACTGTGATTGCATAGCCTTTCTTTATATGAGAAAGGCAAAAATATTTACAATACATTAGAAGTACTGTCGCCTGCTTTTTTGTTCGAGTTCTTGGTAATTTTTCCGTAATAATATGCATATTGCAAGGTTTTAAGATAATTTTTCTTTAAAAGCTTGTCTCCTCAAATCCTTATCATGTTAGATTTCTTAATATCTTCAAATACCAAAATATATTCAAGTTTCATGGTTTAAGTTGGTGAATAAATAAAAGGGTTGCATTTTATAAATTTGGATTTTTTTAATGCATTTCCAGAACACAGAACACAAAACTATGCAATATGACAACAAGAAAAGATTTCTTGATACAATGCAGAAGAAGGGGAATTTTCCTGCGCATATCCTGAACTATATTAGATGCATCCACCAACTCCTCGAAGAATGTAGTCAGTCCATACGAAAACTACAGGGTATAGTCGAAAGGACTAAGAAGGCTTTGTTAAACGTGGAAATACAACACACATTCCATCGAATAAAAACACTAAAACGAGAGTTGGATTGGATCAAACACGATATCGAAAATAGCATCAACGACGACATAACACAACGTTTCGTAACAACCCAAAACCAATCATTCCTCAGTAAATCCCAAATTCAAATACGCAGAACAACCGCAAAAATCGAAAGAATAATAACCAAATCAGCAGGCAACAATCAACATACACCAACAACTAACCAGAGGGCTTTACTTAACACTACCACCAAATCCGTACCCTCAGAAATGATGGCTCTGTTGAGCTTTGGACCAAACTTCTCCCTTCCTGTGTTTCCAAACCAAATTCCGACATACCACCTCATCGCAAACATCGAGAACATTCTACGGACTTCTCCCAACAAATTCATCCAAGACAAGAAAAGATGTCTAGTAGCAAATCATATTCAAAATTATCTTTCACGATCACTATAAAACCAACAGAAAGATTGCGTCACAGTTTTCTGTCAGAAAGCTGTCAAAGTCACAAAACAATTCTTAACCGACAACCCAGATATATGCATCCTAAAGTTTGATAAAGGAAAAAGAACGGTGATAATGGAAACGAAATATTACGATACGAAGATGCTGTCAATTCTTGATGATTCAACTTACAAAGTGCTACCTAGAAATCCAAACAGCTTGCTTTCAACGCCTAAACAACTCACTTGTGGATCGCCTTCTCAATCTCAAACTCACATACAAAAGTACAGCCAATTATCTGAAAACATACACATCCATCTGCCCACGGATTTATGGACAACCCAAGGCTCACAAACCAGGTTTACCGCTCCGCCCGGTAGTACCAAACATAACAGCCCCGACATACAATCTCACTAAATACATTGCCAACATTCTTCAAAGAGCAATACGCAGTGAATACAACATCAAAGATAGTTTCCAATTCGCCGAAGAAATCAACCAAGTTACACTCCCCATGGACTACGTACTAGTATCCTTCGACGTCGTGTCCCTCTTCACCAGCATACCCAACGATCTAATCCTTCACGATATTATAATGGAGTGGGAAAATATTCGCACAGAAACCAACATCAACCTGGATCTCTTTTTCGAACTAGTAGAATTTTACCTCAACAACGGTTATTTCTGCTTTCGAGAAAAATTCTATAAGCAAACCTTCGGCACCGTCATGGGCCGCCTATCCTTGCAGACATCATCATGGAAAATTTGCTAAAAACAATCACCCGCGAGCTTCCTTTCGAAATTCCTGTCCTACGAAAATACTTTGATGAGCTGCTATTAGCCCTTCCGAAGGACAAGATAGATGAGACCCTAGAAATTTTCAATGGCTACAACCCACACATTCAGTTTGTAAAAGAGGAAGAGCAAAGAAATCAGCTCCCATTCCTAGACACAACAGTGACTCGCAATTCAGATCAATCGCTAAACACACAATGGTATTCAAAATCTATCGCATCTGGCCGATTATTTAACTATTTTTGTCCTTACACCCGATGCACATGAAAATCAACGTCGCCTCCAACTTCATAAGACGAGTGACATCCCTCACTACCAACCAATCGTTTGCCGAACAGAATAATTTAATTTTGCGCCAGATCGACTATCCAACATCACTTATAAACAGATTGCTCAGCCAAAAAACCGTTCCACAATCACCATCCGAGAGCTCACTGGATACAAAACAAACCGCCAAAACAGACGAAACAACGTACCGGTCCCTACCATACATCCCGATGCTGACCAACACACTCCTTCGAAGCCTAAAAACAAACTATCCTAACGTCAAAATTACCCCAAAAACAATCAAACCATCTTCAATGTTGCTAAACAACATTAAAGATCCCGTTGATCCCTCACTATGTTGCAATGTTATTTACAGCATCCCATGTGGTGTGTGTGAGATGACATATATTGGTATGATGAAAAATCAACCAAAAACAAGACTTAGCGGGCACCCGACCAATATTACAAAATATAATAAATTGATCGAAGCAGGAAAAACCAACACAGATATCGTTATGATCTAATTTGGAGTAAAAACAGCTGTCATTCTTCACAGCATCCAACACCAACACGATTTTGACTTGACCGCAACCAAAATTATCGACAGAACCTATCACTCATAAACGTTACCAGTGCTGGAGATGTGTCATATAGTTAACACACCCAACAAGGTAAATCACCGAACAGATGTAGATCGTCTCAGTACCACTTACGTAGGTATTCTACACACTATCAAACACTCCAAATTTCCTAAAATTCAGACTCACATCACTAACTTACAGTTCAACTAAAGCTTACCTATTCTGAAGATCCCCTTTTCACTCTGTGCGCTCATCATTTCACTGTAGTTTTTTAAAAGGGATCGTTAAGTAAGAACCAAAAGTGTACCCGTGAAAAATCTTGTGCCGATAAAAACTCCACAGCACATTATGTTTATTTCTATATTATGACACTGATAGAATATATTCGTAAATCGCTAGGAATTAGTTTCGTACGGAAAGTTTTCATAATATATACGAATTTTTCGTACATATTATGAATCGTTCGTAGTTCTATTGAAACACTTATTATTTATTACAGGTTTTTCGTGAAATCCACGAAACGACTTTCGTTGGCTTATTACGAAACAGCTTCGTTCGGCGAACGAATTGTTCGCTGATATATACGAATATCTTTAAAATATTTACGAGCACCATTCGTCAAACCGTCAACGTCAAAAGAGCTTCAATAGAGGTAGAATATGGAGTCATTGTTGCTATATGTCAGATAATTGTTGATCATCACAACGGTCTCGGTCTGACTATTCAGTAGCCGTATCCGTGTCTGTCAGGAAGATTTTCTGAACCTCTTTTTCTTCCAGTTAATCCAGAAACTGGAGCAGTACTGATTCAGTTGAGCCATCGCGAATGCTCATTGGTTTTGTATGAATAAGTTTGAGTTTTTCTCTGCCGGCGCAATGTCAAAATAATATGCTATTAAATACGAAAAATTCTTTTAGATGAACGAAATGAATTCGTGCGACCAACGAGATTGTTCGTAATATACACACACATTTTTTAAAATAAACAAAACATTTCGTTTCATTCACGAAAAATAATGTCGTTTTCAACCAGGTCATTCGTGCAATGTACTCTAAATAAGTAAAATTTACGAAAACCTTCGTTCATCAAGCGGCCACAATAAAATCGATTTTGCCAGATCTATTTCTTTAATTAAAAAAAATCGGTGTTTTCAAAAATTATAATTAATACGAAAACTTTTCTAAGATGAACGAAAAGAATTCGTGTGACCAACGAAGTCGTTCGTAATATACTCAAACATTTACTGAAATAAACGAATCGTTTCGTTTCATTCACGAAAAATAATGTCGTTGTCAACGATAACATTCGTTCCATGTACACTAGATAATTCTTTACACAACAATCTTTCTAGTCCTCAATAGAGGTGAGCAGGTTGAAATAAAATCGATTTGGCCAGATCGATCCTTTTAGTTAGTTAAAAAATCGTTGTTGCCTCTGTTAAACATCGATCCTAAAAGATCGAATGAAAAAGGTATGCGAATAAACACGAAAACTTTTCTAAGATGAACGAAGTGAATTCGTGCGACCATCGAAATCGTTCGTAATGTACATAAACGTTTATTAAAATAAACGAAACATTTCGTTTCATTCACCAAAACAAGGTTGTTATCAACGATAATATTCGTGCAATGTACACTAAATAAGTAAAATTTACAAAACCTTTCGTTCATCAAGCGTCCATTTCTTCGTATCACAATAAAATCGATTTGGCCACATCGATTTTCTTAAATAAAAAAAAATCGATGTTGTCAAACATCGATCCCAAAAGATCGACTGAAAACAATAAGAGGTTAATAAATACGAAAAATGTTCTAAGATAAACGAAATGAATTCGTGCGGCCATCGAACCATCGAAATCGTTCATCATTTATTGAAATAAACGAATCATTTCGTTTCATTCAAGAAAAATAATGTCGTTATCAATGATAACATTCCTGCAATGTACACCAAATATGTAAAATTAACGGAAACTTCCTAGTCCTCAATAGAGGTGAGCAGGTTGAAATAAAATCGATTTTGCTAGATCGATCCTTTTAGTTAGTTGAAAAGTCGTTGTAGTCAAACATCGATCCTAAAATATCGATTGAAAAAATAAAATGCTAATAAAAACGAAAACTTTACTAAGATGAACGAAATAAATTCGTGTGAGCAATGAAATCGCTCGTAATATACATAAACGTTTATTAAAATAAACGAAACATTTCGTTTCATTCACCAAAACAAGGTTGTTATCAACGATAATATTCGTGCAATGTACACTAAATAAGTAAAATTTACAAAAACTTTCGTTCATCAAGCGTCCATTTCTTCGTATCACAATAAAATCGATTTGGCCGCATCGATTTTCTTAAATAAAAAAAAAATCGATGTTGTCAAACATCGATCCCAAAAGATCGACTGAAAACAATAAGAGGCTAATAAATACGAAAAATGTTCTAAGATAAACGAAATGAATTCGTGCGGCCATCGAACCATCGAAATCGTTCATCATTTATTAAAATAAACGAATCATTTCGTTTCATTCAAGAAAAATAATGTCGTTATCAATGATAACATTCCTGCAATGTACACCAAATATGTAAAATTAACGGAAACCTCCTAGTCCTCAATAGAGGTGAGCAGGTTGAAATAAAATCGATTTTGCTAGATCGATCCTTTTAGTTGGTTGAAAAGTCGTTGTAGTCAAACATCGATCCTAAAATATCGATTGAAAAAATAAAATGCTAATAAATACGAAAACTTTACTAAGATGAACGAAATAAATTCGTGTGAGCAATGAAATCGCTCGTAATATACATAAACGTTTATTAAAATAAACGAAACATTTCGTTTCATTCACGAAAAATGATGTCGTTATCAATGATAACATTCGTGCAATGCAAACTAAATAAGTAAAATTTACGAAAACTTTCGTTCATCAAGCGGTCATTTCTTCGTACTACAATAAAATCGATTTGGCCACATCGATTTTTTGAAATTTAAAAAAATCTATGTTGTCAAACATCGATCCGACTGAAAACTTTTCTAAAATAAACGAAATGAATTGGTGCGACCAACGAAATGGTTCGTAATATACACAAACGTGTATTAAAATAAACAAATCATTTCGTTTCATTCACGAAAAATAATGTTGTTATCAACGATAACATTCGTGCAGTGTATATTAAATGTGTAAAATTTACGAAAGCTTTCGTTCACCAAGCGGCCATTCTTGTTCATGAAATGAACGAAACCTACTATTTACAATGCACGAAAATTCTTCGTTGCAGAAAACGACGAATGAATTCGTGCATTGCATGATCGATTTAATTATATTTACGAATTTATATTATCAGTGGACTCTTTCGTCCCCCTATGTAACAAAATGTCACAAATTTATTTATTCCTTCCTCTCCATTCTTTAAAAATTGTTTCAGTGAAACCATATTCTGTAAAGTTCTAGCTTATTCCCCTTCCCCATATGCCACAATATGTAACATTTCCAGAGCTTAAAAAATTGACATCCCTGCGTTGAAAGAGAAACGAAATTTAATTCATGGCCGTCGCGATCAATGAAATGTTTGGTTCGTTCTCTTCGCCATTCGTTCTCCCAAACAGCGCATTCAGGTTCGGATATTAGGTTTTACACCGACCGACATAAACCTACAAAATGAGCCTTGTTAACTTCGCTTGACAATTCTCGGTGGCTTGTTTACATGATAGTTGCGTGAGCTCGAAAAATACACTAATTTTCAAGAGTCATGAACTACAAGCGATCTTTCCTAACTATTTTGAAAAAAAGTGAGTGAGAAGAAAGCCTTGTATCGATTAAATCGAATCGAAATTATAAATCCCCGAATAACCTTACTAATAAAATCAGTTCGACCCTAATCGGAATCTTAACTAAAATGATATATTTATTTGAATAACATAGGTTTGAGCGCAGTTTTTTTTCCAGAATTTATCATCTGTTTCACCTTTGAAGTACTGTAAAAAATCCATCTTTGGTCCTCAAGACTTAATATTTTGAGAAGACTCTATTCAACCTATACTGTGGTTTTGTACAGCTACACTGTGCGTCATCCAGTAAAATTCTCACAACCTTCGCTCACTTCTCTAGTGCAATGCCCCTCATTACGGAGGTGTAACATATCATTTAATTCGAATCGCTTTTATTCGGCCCACTGGACATCAAAACTCAAACAATTCGCTGCATGGTAGTGTTGATGTCGCTACTGGGGCTGTTATCTCTTCTTTCTGAAAATTAATGAACAATTTTGTTTCAAAAACTGCTCATTTAAAAAATAAATAAATTTATTAATTCTCTTTGGCTAACTAATCGTTGATCTTTCAAATTAAATTGATAGATTGAAAATCGAATTGCAATGCTTAAAGATATTTAGATTTGAAGAAAACCATTTTTGTTTTAAAAATCACTTGCAACTGCCCAAACAAAAGGGATTGAAACATCAGTGTTACGGTAAAAATGTGTTCCGATGAAAGTTCTAGAACAATGCGTTTACGAAAAATTAACACATCAAAAAAAATATAAGCAACACGATTTGCAAGAGCCACCCTACCTCAAATCTTTAAATAAAATCATGGCAAATTAACCATTAGACATAGCCTTGTTTATTCAGCAAACTTGCTTCAATTTATTTGTGTTCTAATATTGTAGGGCATTGCGCAGGTAAACTTTACACGTCTAAACAGTCGATACTTTGAACACCCTAACCACAAGGACCACCCTAATGCCATTAATTTTGAAAAAGCGCCAAAAAATTAACAAATTCGCCAAAGACATCATAAAATTAAAACAAACTATTTAGGAGCTATCAGTTTTGTATTCCTAAATGCGGTATTAGGACGCACTATGTTCAGCTTTCGATATGTACTGAAAATTTAGTGTCAAGTTTTGTAGTGACGTAATAATCGAAAGAGAAAGAGGCTCGCAATGTTACTAAGGTGCTATTGAAAGTTTTATAGTATTATTATGCACTGTAGCGTATTCCTCGGTACTTGTTCCTTAAAGTGCATAGGCTCTGGGGTTTACTATAAAAATTGATTCCGTCAGACACTAGTTACACTGTTATCAGTTATATCAGTTATATTACATTTACAGTTACATTTCTATACTTATTGTAATCATTAAATACGACACGTATAGTGTAAAATATGCATAAATGCATAACGCTGTATTATAACAACATCGCAAAAAGCATCTAAAAATTTTTGAAACTATGAGAGAATTTCAACAAAATTTGAAAAAATGATTTGCGCCTTTTAGGGTTAATATGACTCCCATGTTTGGAAATAAAGTCAAATGTGATGTCAATTGATACAAAAAAAAATTATTGCACATTTTTAAAAGACTTATTATGTACAACAATAATGTTACCAAAAACGGATCCCATTTATTTCCAAAATCGGAGTCTGCCAAAATGGGAGCATGCCAATAACGGAATCTTACTGTACAAAAAATTGAAACAAATAATATGTATGGGTCATCACGCTAGATTTTAAGTTCTTCACACAAATTTGTGTGTTTTTTGTAGTACTTGCTCAAAATCGTTGAAAGTTCAATTCCAATAATTCTTTAATTATCTTGAGTTTACAAAATTTGTAGATTCCAAAATTGTCCAAATTGGTCACTGAGATATAGCGATTTAAAAATATAGTACCGACTATTATAGTATATTTTAAAATCACTTTTACATCATTGCTCTGCTTGATGTTAACCCAGCAGAACAAGTAATTTCTTAAAAAATTGCGAATATTTTTTCGCATGCGAGTGCATTTAATTAACATTTAATTAGCATTTAATTACTTAAATCATTAAATATACTTTAACAGATTTAACAATGACTTTTACATCATTGTTTTGCTGGATGTTAACCCAGCAGAACAAGTGATATCATAAAAACAGTTGCAAACAATTTTCTACAAGTGAATTTAATTAGCATTTAATTACTCATATTATTAAATATTCTTAGATTTTACAATGACTTACACTATTTTTCTGCTTGCTGTTAACCCATCAGAACAAATTGTTTCTTTAAAAAATTATAAACAATTTTCTACAAGTTCATTTAAATAGTGTTTAACTATTAAAATCATTAAATGTACTTTAGTAGACTTTTACATCTTTGTTCTGCTAACTTTTTGTCAAGTCAGCAGAACAAGTGATTTCTTAAAGTGTATTTAATTAGCATTTAATTATTCAAATAAATCAATGTGTTGTAGTAGGTTTTACAATGACTTTTACATCGTTGTTCTGCTAACTTTATGTTAAGTTAGCAGAACAAGTGATTTCTTGTAAAAAACAATTTTTTAAAAGTACATTTAATTAGCATTTAATTATTCAAATAAATCAATGTGCTTTAGTAGGTTTTACAATGACTTTTACATCGTTGCTCTGCTAACTTTATGTTAAGCCAGCAGAACATGTAATAAAACAAAATCCAAAAAAGCATTAAATTTTTCAATTGTACATTTAATTTGCATTTAATTAGCACTAAATTATAGAATATTCATAATCATGTTCTGCTGATTTTGCTCTTCCAACTTTATGGACATTCAACTCAGACTTATCGGGTGACCTTCGCCGGCTCTGCCCTGCCCAATTACCTCCTCTTTGACAAGGTTCGTCTACCTGTTCGCCTCTTTGTGCCACGGGTCATGAACTGTACTAATTGCAAACAATTGGGACACACAGCCTCCCATTGTAGCAATAAAGCCCGCTGTGGGAAATGCGGTGGGAATCATGCGGATGATTCCTGTGGTAGAGATGTCGAAAAGTGTCTCTACTGTGGGGGAAACCCACATGATCTCCCTTCATGTCCCGCGTACAAACAACGCGAGGAAAATCTTAAGCGTTCGCTTCAGGGACGCTCTAAGCGATCTTTTGCAGAAATGCTTAAGATAGCTACGCCACCTGTCTCTACGAACATCTTTACCAACTTGTCTACTGACGAAGGCGACTGTGATGAACTCCAGGAGGGAACATCTTCTGCTGTGTCTAGAAGTAGTAGAAAAAGGAAGAACATTTCCTCTTCCAAGCTTCGTCGTAAAGGCCAGAAGGTGTCTCTTCATGGTCCCCCTAAAATAACTGCTCAAGGAAGTACTGGTGCAAAACCGAAGCAAGTCGCTCCCGGTCTCAGTAACCTGAGCTCAGAAAAGGAGTTCCCAGCACTTCCAGGAACATCAAAACCCCCAAGTGTTCCCATATCTCAGCCAGAGAAAGAAAACAGTGCTGGCTTAATAAATTTCTCTGACATTGTGGACCGTATTCTTACAGCGTTAAACATTTCTGACCCCCTTAAAAGTATCTGGATAAGCTTTCTCCCCGCAGTAAAAAACTTTTTGATACAGTTCACTGCGAAATGGCCCCTTCTTTCAGCGATTGTATCCTTCGATGGCTAATTCATCGAGCGAGGTCAAGGATTTAATCACTGTTCTACAGTGGAATTGCAGAAGTATTATCCCGAAAATCGATTCGTTTAAAATCTTACTAAATAATTTGAAATGCGATGTATTTGCCCTATGCGAGACATGGCTCGCTTCAGAAATAACCCCACACTTCCACGATTTTAATATTATTCGCTTGGATCGAGAAGACTCTTACGGAGGAGTACTTTTGGGGATCAAAAAGTGCTATTCTTTCAATCGGATCGACCTCCCCTCGACACCAGGCATTGAAGCTGTCGCTTGCCTAACCAGAATTAAAGGCAAAGACCTTTGCATTGCTTCCACCTACATCCCCCCTAGAGCCTCAGTTAGCCACCGATGGCTTTGCGATATTGCGGAACTCCTCCCCGCACCGAGGTTAGTTTTAGGTGACTTCAACTCCCACGGCACGGCATGGGGTTGCCTTCATGACGATAATCGATCTACCCTACTCCATGAGCTTTGCGACAACTTCAATATGACCATTTTGAATACGGGTGAAATGACACGGATTCCTGCCCCTCCAGCGCCACCGAGCGCCTTAGATCTGTAAACAACTTTTTGCTAAACTTGCTGTCTGAAAAACATATGCATTTTTCGCATGGTGATTTATCGACATCACGAATTAGCTACATGGGTCTTCCCCAGGGCTCATGTCTAAGCCCCCTTCTCTATAACTTGTACGTGAATGACATTGACGAATGTCTTGTCAATTCCTGCACGATAAGGCAGCTTGCAGATGACGGTGTGGTCTCTATTACAGGTCCCAAAGCCGTCGATCTGCAAGGACCATTGCAAGATACCTTGGACAATTTGTCTGCTTGGGCCCTCCAGCTAGGTATCGAGTTCTCCATGGAGAAAACTGAGCTAGTCGTGTTTTCAAGGAAGCGTGAACCATTGCAACTACAGCTTCAATTAATGGGTCAAACTATTGCTCAGGTTTCAACTTTCAAATATCTCGGGGTCTGGTTCGACTCTAAAGGAACCTGGGGATGTCACATTAGGTATCTGAAACAGAAGTGCCAGCAAAGGATCAATTTTCTCCGTACAATAACCGGAACATGGTGGGAGCCCACCCAGGAGACCTGATCAGGCTGTACCAAACAACAATATTGTCGGTGATGGAGTACGGGAGTTTCTGTTTCCGCTCCGCTGCGAACATACATTTCATCAAACTAGAGCGAATCCAATATTGTTGTTTGCGCATTGCTTTGGGTTGCATGCACTCGACACATACGATGAGTTTAGAAGTGCTGGCGGGCGTCCTTCCGCTGAAAAATCGATTTTGGGAACTCTCATATCGATTGCTCATTCGATGCGATATCTTGAGCCCGTTAGTAATTGCAAATTTCAAAAGGCTTGTCGAGCTCAATTCTCAAACCCGATTTATGTCCTTGTACTTCGATTACATGGCACAAAATATCAATCCTTCTTCATACTATCCCAACCGTGTCAATCTCTTTCATGCTTCTGATTCAACTGTATTCTTCGACACATCCATGAAAGACGAGATTCGTAGAATCCCGGATCATATACGTCCGCAAGTGATCCCAAGCATCTTTCATAGTAAATTTCGAGAAGAAGCAACAAAATGTTTTACACCGACGGGTCAAGCCTCGACGGCTCCACTGGCTTCAGTATATTCAATCAAAACTTCACCGCCTCATTCAAACTCAATGATCCTGCTTCAGTTTACGTCGCAGAGCTTGCTGCTATTCAGTATACCCTTGGGATCATTGATACTTTGCCCACCGATCATTACTTTATTGTCTCGGATAGCCTCAGCTCAATCGAGGCTCTCCGTTCAATGAAACCTAGAAAGCACATTCCATATTTTCTGGGGAAAATCTGGGAGCGCCTGCGTGCTTTGTCTGTAAGATCGTACAAGATTATCTTAGTTTGGGTTCCCTCGCATTACTCCATTCCAGGTAATGAAGAAGCGGACTCTTTAGCTAAGGCGGGCGCTTTACAAGGTGACATATATGAAAGAACAATTAGCTTCAGCGAATTTTTCAGTATTACTCATCACAGAACCCTCGAAAGTTGGCAAACTTCATGGAGCAATGGTGAACTGGGAAGGTGGCTACATTCGATAATCCCTAAGGTATCGACGAAACCTTGGTTCAGGGGGATGGATGTGGGTCGGGATTTCATTCGCGTGATGTCTCATGTCCAATCACTACACGCTGAACGCACATCTCCGGCGTATTGGGCTCGTGGATAGCGGTATCTGCGCTTGTGGCAACGGTTATCACGAAATCGAACATGTTGTCTGGGCATGCGCCGAGTACTGTTCTGCCAGATCTCAACTATTCGATTCCCTTCGGGCCTGTGGAAGATCACCCAATGTCCCGGTTCGAGATGTACTAGCAAGCCGCGATATTCTCTACATGTCCCTTATATACACGTTCCTCAAAACCATCAATATCCAAATTTAAATGCCCCTATCTTTTCTCTTATCATTCCCAGAAGTGCCCTCTTCCGCCTACCGTACCCCAACGATGGTTTGATACGACTCCAAGACGAAACAAAACATCTGTCGAATGAACCAACAACACGAGATCTACAGTACAACATCACACGCGCAGCGCGGTGTGTTTCCGATCCGTATCTGAGACGTACTACGAAATCGTCTGGAGGAACACCTGCCGGCTCGAGGAAAACCGCCCGGCGTCCCAATACTTGATACATCCATTCGAATCTGTAATCCTGGCCGTTGATTCCTGATGCCGGAAACTGAAAGTTTATTTTATTATTTTACGAGACTGAAACAAACCGCGATGCTATAAAGATAACTTTATACGCCAAATAATGGAAAAACATTTTCTATTTTAAATTTGCATGTTGATATTTGATGATTTTGAAACTGATGATCGTTTGAAACCAACGGTTTTGTGTTAAATTGATAACACATATTTAAAAACATCTTTGGCTTTATTCCAAACAATAATGAAGGCTTGCCAAATTGGAAATTATTTGGAAGTTCCATCAATTATCACGTCACAATCTTTTGTAAGATTGGTTTTATTTCTCAGAAACCGATTTCCACACAGCATTGATGAAAACCTGATGAAATTTTTAATTGTTGAAGCAAATATTTTCGACAGTCCACAAATATCAGCGAACGAATTTTTGGGTTGCCTATAATAAATCTCCATACTGGACTTGAGCGCTTTGAAACATTTTTGAACACATATGTGTTTTCGTGTTTTCAGAATTGCAAGAAATCTTAGCAAAGTTTCCTCAGATTCTCATGGAATAATTATCATGCTGCTACTTGGATTTAAAAAAAATTTAAATGACGCATTTTGCGAGATTGTAAACCAAAATAATATATTTGTTTTGATAATATTTCTTTTTCTTTTGTTTTATTGAGATTCGAGAGTAGGTATCACGAAAATCACGCTGAAAGCAACAACTTTTCTTTGTTTCCATAGCGTTATTACGCCATGAAAATTTGAGTTTTTCAGGAAGTATATTTTATAACGGCCGTATCGTATTTCATTTATGAATCAGTCAATAGTCCCGACCAGGACGATTGAAAATGAATCCCTTGATAATATTTTATCGCTTTATTGAATGTTAAAGTTCATTAGAATAAGGAAATAATAATTAGATCAATTTCATTTTTTCCGTTGAATTTTTGAAAAACTTTTATTTGGCTCTCTCTAATTAATTTACTTAGTATACTTCCATTGACTTATAACAATTTATAGAAAAGATACGATTAATCGTGTATTGTAAATGATATGCGTAGTTTGAACTACCAAAAAACCATTCTCGCTGATTTCGTCTAAAGGATTGACTGAATGGATTTGTTTGAATATTCCAACGTTGGAATACACAAATCTGCCACGTAGTTTTAAAAATACCCACATGGCTCCCTGCAGATCACCTGACAAAGGATCTGAAATCCAAATCGATCACTTTCAAATCAACAGAAAATGCTTTAGTAGTTATATTGGTCAGGAAGATTGTGCTACCAGGACTACGTCCAGCAACTGGCGGTAGCACTACTGACAGTAAAATATGTACTTACTTGGTTAATTTTGAGCTCTTCGAGGAATAATATTTTTTTTTGAATTGCGCAATTAATTTTTCATCGTTTTGTTTTACAACTTCCAATATGGATTTTTTATAATTCCACAAATGATAAAAAAGTTCTCCAGGGTCTTCATGCTGAATTTTGATACAGTCGGGTCTCCTACTACGCTGATTCCTACTACGTGGATTCGTATTAGCGGTACCCACCTAATAGGAATCACTTAGCTTATGGGATTTCGACTAATTAGGGCTCGAATATTTCATCTGAGTTAACATTTAGCACCATACTTTATTTGGTAAAGTTGTTTTATGTTTGCTTAGACCTACAATTTAGAGCAATTGGATATCCAATTAATTGATAACTGCAGCACCAGGGGTGCTACACAATAGAGTAAATAAATCTAACCTCTCGTAAACGCAACTATCATTGAATAAGTTTAACGTGAGCGTACCAGCTTTCAGCACAATGTGGAATTTAGAATGTCACAAACGTCTAATAACTTAGAGGAGATGGTGTTCTCGGAAAAAATTTAGAGAAGGTTAAGAGCTACGCGATTATGGACAAAACTAATTGAAATAGATAGACCAGGCAGCACTAGTGAGCATGTATTATTTTTCAATTTCTGAATCTCGAGAACATTATTTAGAAGTGTGATGTCTTCGGCAATATTCATCAGCGAGTCGAGTGCTACCCGACGGCGAATAGATAATTACAGAATTCTGTATCGATTTTGTTGGCTATTTTCGGCAAATTTGAGACTAAGAGAAACGAAAGAAATGAAATTGAAAGACGGATAGGTATTCTAGAGCGAATCAGTTATAAACTTAGAACGGAAAACTAGAACTAGGCAGGCTCATATGGGCATGATCGAAAGGAAATGTGAAGAATTTTTTGCCTTCTGCAGAGTAGGAGTTGGGCGTTTCACCCAAGTCTACCGCATGGTCTATGGTATACAGTAGAACCTTGCGGCAATTAAAACATAGTAACATAATTACAGAATTCGCCCATCAGGCGGCGCTGAGGAGGCTAAAACTTCCAATTCATGTTAGGTAAAGTTTATTAATTTGGGAAAATGACGTTTACTGTAATGTAATCTAAGTCACAATTGAAGTTTTATAGCACGCTACAAGTGCAATCTAAGTTGTATGAGTGACTATAAAACCACCATAAAGCCTAAATTGTTACTGGGGCAAGGACTATTTAATGATGTATTGATTAAATTGGATATCACCCTCAAGGCGGCGCTAGTGAGCACACACTTTTTTATTACTATATCCCAAAATAGAAAGGTGGGAAAAAATTTGGGAGGACTATCAAATTGATTTTTATTGTAAGAAATAATTTTCCTTAGAAAACCTTACAGAATGATTCTGTTTCACTATCCTGCAACAAACAAAAATTTAAAAATGTATCAGTGGAAATTGGTGGGTTGGAAAAATTGAGAGGACAATAAAATTGATTTCTATTAAAACAATTGTTGTTGCTTTGGTAACCTTGCCGCATGATTTTGTTTGCCTATCTTGTATCCATCAGAAGAAGAAAATTTTATCGCCATGTGTTTTCAAATAATTTCCGTGATCAGTAGTGGAAATTGGTGGGTTGGAAAAAATGGGAGGACGATCAAATTGATTTTTATAGAAGGAATCCTTGCAGAACGATTTTGTTTCCCTATCCTGCATCCATCAGAAGAAGAAAATTTTATTGCCATGTGTTTTCAAGAAATTTCCATGATCAGTAGTGGAAATTGGTGAATTAGAAAAATTGAGAGGACAATAAAACTGATTTCCATTGAAACAATTGTTTTTGCTTAGGAAACCTTGCAGGATGATTTTGTTTGCCTATCCTGTATACATCAGAAGAAGAAAATTTTATTGCCTTGTGTTTTCAAGAAATTTCCATGATCACTAGTGGAAATTGGTGGGATGGAAAAATTGAGAGGACAATAAAATTGATTTCTATTGAAACAATTGTTGTTGCTTAGGAAACCTTGCCGTATGATTTTATTTGCCTATCCTCTATCCATCAGAAGGAGAAAATTTTATCGCTATGTGTTTTCAAATAATTTCCGTGATCAGTAGTGGAAATTGGTGGGTTGGAAAAAAATGGGAGCACGATCAAATTGATTTTTATAGAAATAATCCTTGCAGAATGATTCAGTTGCCCTATCCTGCATACATTAGAAGAAGAAAATTTTATCGCCATGTGTTTTCAAGAAATTTCAATGATCAGTAGTGGAAATTGGTGGGTTGGAAAAATTGAGAGGACAATAAAATTGATTTCTATTGAAACAATTGTTGTTGCTTAGGAAACCTTGCCGGATGATTTTGTTTGCCTATCCTGCATCCATCAGAAGAAGAAAATTTTATTGCCATGTGTTTTCAAGAAATTTCCATGATCATTAGTCAGTTAGCAGCAAGCTTCCGTGCTGATCGGTCGATTTATCTCGGACGCGTTAAACCGAATGTTTGCTCACGAACTATACCACTCGTTTATTTGCCAATTTTTCATCGGTGCTCTAAAGCATTGCACTTTTGTCGCGACAGTGCCTTTCCGCCATGCGCGAAAACACGTTTCGCGTAGACTATTCGCAGTTTCCGAAACACCTTTCCCACGATATAATCTTAAAACTCGTCGGGAAAGAACTCGGTCTCACACGAGATAATGTGTTACAAATTCAGCCAAGCAGAAGGCTGGGTTGTACCTTCGTGAAGGTCAACAACCTTGCCCTGGCAGAAAAGATCGTCGAAGAACACGATAATAAACACGAGGTTACAATCGACGGCAAAACACACAAGCTGCGGATTATGATGGAGGACGGGGAGGTGGAGGTGCAGATCTTTGACCTACCCGAAGACATCACCAACGAACAAATATCGGCTTTCCTAGCCGAATACGGTGAAGTACTCAACGTTCGTGACCTCCTGTGGGACAATCGCTATGGCCCTTTCGAAGGTGTGAAGACCGGCGTTCGTGTCGCTCGGATGGTGGTGAAGAAGAATATTCCTTCTCTCGTCACGATCCAGGGAGAAGACACCGCAGTCGGATACAAGGGGCAGCGGCAAACTTGCCTACACTGCCGAGAATTTGCACACATCGGCATTTCATGTGTGCAAAATAAAAAACTGCTTGTACAGAAACTTTCAGCCGACCAGTCATACGCAAACGTGGCAAAAAAGCATGTACAGCAGAAATGACCGGTAAAACCGAACAAAAACCTACCCAAATCGGGCGAACCACTACAATCATCGGGATCAAAACCCCCGATATGAGAGCCGTTGGCAGCCAGTCAAACAAAACCTCGAGAAGCCATCGAGACACGATCTGTAGCCGCACAGCAGAAAAACACCATGCCTCCCCCCGCGGTGCCAACCACCACCAACCAGAAACCCACAACAACTCAAGCGACCATCCAACCTCTCTCGGCCCTAGCCACAATCGGAAACGTTGTCACACAGCGCCAAAGCGATGGAAACGAGACAGACAGCTCTCAAGCTTCGGCTAGCAACCGACGCTCACGCAGAATACCGCCGGGAAAGAAAATGCAACACGGCGAAGACGATTTCACTACCATCGAACACGGACGCGTCCAGATCTCCGACGAAGAAATGTAAACAATGGACTTCGTCAGTTGTAACATCGGAACCATCAACATCAACACAATCACCAACACTACCAAACTCAACGCCCTACGCACATTTATTCGCTCGATGGACCTTGACATCGTGTTCCTACAGGAGGTTGAAAACGAACAACTCACCATACCCGGCTACAACGTCGTCTGCAACGTTGACCATGCGAGGAGAGGAACGGCAATTGCGCTCAAAGAATACATTAAATTCTCACACGTAGAGAAGAGCATGGACGGAAGATTGCTTGCTTTGCGCGCAAATAACATCACACTGTGCAATTTGTATGCCCCGTCGGGATCTGCTCAACGAGCCGAACGAGAGCGCTTCTTCAACACAACGATCGCCTACTACCTTCGCCACCGAACCGCACACACCATCCTGGGAGGCGATTTCAACAGCGTGCTGCGAGCGTGCGACGCGACGGGAAATAATTCCAGTCCCGCTCTACAAGCGACCGTCCAACAGCTACATCTACAAGACGTGTGGCAGCAACTCCGACCCCGAGAGATCGAAAACACTTACATTACACACAACTCTTCCTCCAGACTCGATCGCATATACGTCAGCGCAGGGCTTAGAAATCAACTGAGAACAACAGCCGCCCATGTCTGCTGTTTCTCAGACCACAAAGCAGTTACAATGAGAATATGACTTCCTCTCCCCGACCGAGCACATGGTCGCGGGTTTTGGTCTCTCCGTCCCCATCTCTTGAGCACCGCAAATATCGACGAGTTCCAAATTCAATGGCAATATTGGACTCGCCAGCGCCGTAACTTTCCGTCGTGGATGGATTGATGGCTGTCGTGTGCCAAACCTAAAATAAAGTCATTTTTTCGATGGAAATCAAAAATCGCATTCAACATTTTCCATTGCGAGCAACAACGTATTTACGGGTTACTACGGCAGGCATACGACAGCTACCAAAACAATCGTGCAATGCTTCCCACCATCAACCGACTAAAAGCTGAAATGCTTTCACATCAGCGCCACTTCTCAGAGATGTTCGTGAGAATCAACGAAACACGCGTGGCGGGAGAACCTATCTCAACCTACCAGCTGGGGGAGCGAGAAAAACGAAGAACAATCATCGAACACCTACGGAATGAGAGAGACGAAATCATCGACAATTCAACTGCCATCCAGAACCACATGGTTCAATATTTTACTGACCTATACGCACGAGCCGATGTGGAAGAACCACAAAGCGACAGTCCCTTCCAATGCGAACGAGTCATCCCAGAGACTGTAAGCTACCGCTTCGTTTTTTTCGCGGGCCGCAGAACCATCTTTGCCTAAAAAAATAGCATGAAACAAAAAGATTAGTGTTTTAGTAGATTTATAAGAATTTGGAAAAGGGATTATTTAAAGGAGGGATTTAGACTTAGACTTAGATTAGGAATTATCCGGAAAGATAGAAAGGAAAGGGAAATGTAAATACTTACCTGAAAATAAAATGCATGCGATCACAAAAGGGTGGCAAAGGTCCCAATAGCTCTGAATTTGAATTTAAATTTGTAAGGCGCGAAAGTGAACATCGTTTTTTGTTTAAAAAAAACTGATTGTGTTTCATCAACAGGACGTGAGGTTTTGGATCTGGACCAGTTTGGAGTCTGCGAAATTGGTAAGATTGGTGGTGATCGCAAGAAGAAGAGTGTAAATAGTGTAAATAGTAGGCCTAAGAATTGTATATAGTAGTTATAAGAAAGTGAATTGGAAAAATTAAAGGAAGTAGATTAGAAATTTAAGTTTGAATTTTCCTTTGAATAAAGTGTATCCCTGAGGAAATCCAAGTTCGCTGAGTGGTTCTGGGGGATCGATTCCTTCTTTGGCGCATCGAGTTTCGCGACTCAAAGGGGGAGTTTAATTCTCGTAACCTTATAATTGGCGCCCAACGTAAAAGTAGCCCAGTGTTTCGAAATGGAGGAAATAGTTTCAAAAGATATTAATGTTGCTTATTTGAGTGATGAAGAGTTAGACTACGAGTTGAGACTTCGTGCAATACAGGGAACAGATTTCTCTTTAGAAGCAAAGCAAAGAGCTTTACGATTTTTTTTCAGAGAAGAGCGGAAAAACAACCAAAGCGTCCTATTCTCTAGTGAAAGGATAAAACCAGAGGAGGAAATAGCTGCTTTGACATACAAATTAGTACATTTTTCATTTACAGAAATTCCAAGTGATCAGATTGAATTACAGAAGCTTATGACCAAAACGGTCCACACCGCGAAAAGATTAGATCGTCTTGAAAAGGCAAAACTAGAACACGAACGTTTAGAAGTTATTAGAAATAGTAAACCGGCTTTTATTGATTTTGTGAAACGACTGATAGAACAGGAAGGGCAAGAAAAAAGTTTGTTTGAGGAATATAATGATCGCGAATCATCGCCATTGTTGAACGAGCAGCATAATCAAAATGGTGAAGATTTGGATAAAAGTGTAGCAGAAGGTTTAGATAATAATGAGGAGCTTAATAAATCAACTCATGATGAAATGTTGAACAATACGTATCTAACCAAAAATGAATGTGATGAGCTTCGAGCAGCAATGAATATTTTGCGGAAATACCAGCAAAGACAAGAAACGTTTCCGGAAATAATCGATAAATTTAATTTTGGATATGTTTTTTCTTGATCGGAAGTCTGCAGTGTTTAGGAACAAAGAGGAAAAGCAAATAGTGATACAGAATGTTACAGAACCAAAACAAGCGGATAAATCAGTTGTTGCCAGATGGAATGTTACCTTTAGTGGAGACGGTAAAGGGTTATCGTTGTCCCAATTTTCTAATACAATTAATTTATTGAAAATTTCTCAGAATGTTACGGATGAAGAATTGAAGCGGAATGCGTTTTTTTGTCCTCAGGGCAGGCAAGGGAATGATATTTAACCTTTTATCAAAGCTTTCGGACGTGGGAAGATATAAAAGAGGGCCTATACAAATTTTATTTACCGGCTAATCATGACTCAATGAAGTATCGAGAGATTTTAGCAACCGTACAGAAAGATGATGAAACTTTTGATCATTATTATCTGCGTATGGAAAAACTTTTCAAAGAATTGTCCTATATGCTATCTGATCGAGAAAAGGTTAAACTACTTAAAGAAAATCTAAACTCAACCTACTTATTTCGATTAGCTCCCTACATGTCTTCAGTCAGAAATCTCGTAGAGTTACAATACTATTGCAAGCAGTTAGATGATGTTGATTACAGCATACAGTTGCGGGTCCAAGAATCAAAAACCTCCCAGAACATTCCTCGATTCAATCCTCGAATTGCAGAAATGAACTATTCACCTAGAATCAATAATGGGAATAGCTTCAATGAACAATCTTACTACAACCGTAGGTTTAATAATATCAGTCCATATCCCAGTTTTTCAAACAATAATCAAAGAATAACCAAAGAAGAAACCCCAAATATTCCATTCAGGAAACCTTTCATAAGAGAACCTTACCATCCGAATAGATTTTCGAGTTATAGATCGAACAATTCCGCACCAACACCGAGAGTTAGTCAATGGAACAAGGTTCATGATCAGCACAATAACAATAACGATAAGCAAGTGAACTTGAAGTACACAGGCACGGTGAAGAAACAGTACAGCAGTCAGAATGATAGTAGCAAAAGAAATAATGATGGGAATGAAGTTGTAATGAACAATATGAGAGTGAAAACAGACGAAGTGAAGAGAGAGGATATGTGCTGGAATTGCGGGAAAAAGGGACACATATATAGGAAATGTTATTCTAGAGTTAGAAATAGGTTTTGCGGTGGGTGTGGAATGAAAGAAGTAAGCTTTCAAGAGTATAGAAAGTGTAACTCGGGAAACGCGTGAAAGAGACTGCTGAACTGAGCCACCCAGTCTCAGAGAACACACGGGCTCAAAGCTATGACTATTTTGCGAACAAAAATCTAATAATTAACGTTCCGAATGATAAACGAAATTACGAGTATGTGAATGTATATCATGAAGGGATGTTGGGATTATTAGATTCAGGTTCAGAAGTTACGGTTATTGGGAAAACGGTAGGGGAAACAATCAGCCGCATGAATTTGCAAAAATTTCCTATAGATTTGAAAATTAGAGCTGCAGATGGAACGCAACATGCGGTCGAATCATGTTACCACGTTCCATTTAAATACAATAACCAAATCCACGTGATTCCGACATTGTATATACCATCATTGAACAATAATTTAATACTAGGAGTAGATTTTTTTGAAGCGTTCAATGTAAAATTAAATGTCGATAGTCAAATAATGAATATTGAAGAGTTAGCTACGGAACATGCATTAACAGATGAACAAACAACAGCGTTAAAGCTAGCTACCAAAGAATTCCTAGTTTCATCAAACGAGTTTATAGGTAGGACAAAAATGATTGAACATAAAATAGAGATAACAGAAAATTCTCCTGTGCAAATCAATCCTTATAAATGGTCTCCTTATGTGCAGAAAGATGTAAATGTAGCTCTCGATCAATTGTTGGCATTGGGGTTGATTTCTGAAGCTGACACAGATTATTTTCAACCGATTTGCCCAATTAAGAAGAAAGATGGAGGTGTGCGGATTGTTCTTGATTGTAGAGAGCTGAATAAGAAAACAATCCGTGACCATTATCCACTACCGTACATGAATGGTATTTTGTCTCAGCTTGGTCCATGTAAATATTTGTCCACGCTCAATTTAAAGTTGGCTTATCATCAGATTCCGCTAGATGAAAGCTCGAAACGTTATACAGGGTTCAAAGTCAATGGTCGAGGATTGTATGTTTGGAACGTCATGCCCAATGGTTTGATGAATGCGCCCATGACCTTGGCAAAGTGTATGGATAAAATTCTTGGAGTTGATTTACAAAGCTAAAATCAGCTATCGAATTAGACCCTGAATGTTACCCTGATTTCCGTATCATAGATGGGAAAGTATACAAATATGCTATGAGTGCATCGGAACTAGTAGATCATTCTTATGATTGGAAGGAACTGATTCCTGATGAAAGAAGGAAAATTATTTGGAAGGAGGCGCATGATGATTCAGCTCATTTAGGTGTGGAAAAAACATTAGAGAGGATAAAATTACGCTTTTATTGGCCAAGAATGAAGCAAGACGTAATAGAATACATCAAAGGTTGCAAAATCTGTAAAGCCTCCAAGCCTATAACAACAGTGAATAGGCCCACTATGGGGAATCCAAAGCAAAGTGAATTTCCTTTTCAACTTATATCGGTTGATTATATAGGACCATTACCCCGCTCAATTTCTGGGTTCAGGCATATTCTAGTAGTAGCATGTTGGTTCAGTAAATTTTGCTTCCTACATCCGGTGAGAGAGATCAACGCAAAAGGCCTTTGTCGGTTCATTGAGAGAGATATTTTCAGAAGATTTTCTGTGAGCGAAATCTTAATCTCCGACAATGCAACAGTGTTTGTTGGGAAAGCTTTTAAAGAACTTTTGGCCAAATACCAAGTTAAACACTTTCTTTCTGCTAGTTATCATCCTCAAAATAACCCTTGCGAAAGATACAATAGGGTAATTAATGCGGCGTTACGATGTTATGTGGGAGATGACCAAAGAAAATGGGAGGAAGCTTTACCAGTTATTGAACACGCGATAAATACAAGTAAACATTCCTCAACAAAATTCACTCCGTACTTCGTGGTATTCGGGAGAGAACATGTAATATCGGGAGAAGAATATGCAATGAAGAGAAGGTTTGATGCGAAAGGAGTGCAACTAGACAAAAGACCAGAATTAGATAAAAAATTGAAGAATATTGTGAGACAAAATATGGCAAAAGCTTTCCAAGAATACTCACACTCATATAATCTTAGAAGCTCGAAAAGGAATTTGGATTACAAAGAAGGGGATATCGTTTGGAGGGATTCATTTCTCCAAAGCAATGCAGCGAACAACTTTAGTGCAAAGCTTGGTCCCAAGTACATTGAATGCAAAATATCCAAAGTAATGGGAAATAATACATATGAATTGAAGGATTTGAATGGGAAACGGTTAGGAATCTTTAGTTCAAAAAATTTTCATAGATAAGTTAGAATTAGTGAAAAAAAAGAAAAAAAAAATGGTAAATACACCTATAAAAAAAAATTAAAATAATTGGAAAAAAATAATGGCAAAATGGAACTTACGGCAACCCGAAACTTTAAAATGAGTCAATATCAATGATAGAATCAGATAGAAAACTAATGGGATGTTCAATATTGAATGCGAATAATTTCCTGTAGTATTATGGGTACAGATCACATTCAATATATCCAGCGCGCGCTTATATTAGCTGGAAAAATTTGGAGGCTTCCTAAAAAGAAAAAGACATATTAAAAAAAAAAAATTTCTCGCGAATAATGAAGAAAAGCATTATTTCTCAATGGATCATTGGGTAAAAAAAGAAGATGCTAGATTGGGAGATTAAAAGGGATCTTGAAGTTTATGTGTTTATGTACAAATTTGGTTGACGAATCGGATTTGGCGATTTATCATTACTATGGTTTTGAAATGAAGAAAGCACATAGAATCATGGAGTTTAGGAAAGAAGGAGAAGAATTATGATGTGGGAAAGAGAGAGAATTGGATCATTTTGAGGTTAGGGCGATTCCTTCACTGGGATTATCTGGACAATAGAAAAATACGCGAAGAGCTTTGCATTGTCGCGATTAAATTGGAAGATGTAAGATGAGCATCCAGTAGTCTGATTAGTCGTCCGTAAAATGCATAGTTTCTTCTGAAATCGCAATGAAATTTGTGCAAACAAGTTAAGTTTTCCGAAGTTGAGGGGTATTGTAAGCTACCGCTTCGTTTTTTTCGCGGGCCGCAGAACCATCTTTGCCTAAAAAAATAGCATGAAACAAAAAGATTAGTGTTAGTAGATTTATAAGAATTTGGAAAAGGGATTATTTAAAGGAGGGATTTAGACTTAGATTTAGATTAGGAATTATCCGGAAAGATAGAAAGGAAAGGGAAATGTAAATACTTACCTGAAAATAAAATGCATGCGATCACCATCGACGATCACCACCAATTCACCCGAACAAACATGACAGCAGGATAGCAGGTACGAAGCTAGATGAGACAACCATACATCGAGCCACGGTGTTCCTAAAACCGTTATTAACAAAAAAAAATGACCATGAATTTGTCATACGAAAGATACAGTATCCAAGCATCTTCTCAGTGAATTTCAAAATGATCCATCGAGGGATTCGAGAGAAATTGCAATTTGAAGTTTTATGACACGTTTCATAAGGCTACCAGCAAACACCCACGGGTTTGGTCCCATCTCTACAAACAATTTTTTTTGTTTACTTATTTAGTACATGGCATTCGAAAGATATAGTAATCAAGTATATCTCCTGCAAGTTTGAAAATATTTCATTGACGGAATCGAAATTTATAATGGTTTGGATGTGGTATGCGGTCATAGAAGGGTTTTCTACCAGACTTCAAGCGTGAATCCATGTTTGTCCATTGACTATTTAGATCGTTTATACGTGTCGCGGTTTTTAAAGGAAAACCTTTCCATTTAATTACATAAATATAATGTACAAAAGGTGTTATTTATATGGTGCACTGAAAAAATATGAAAATAGGGTTGTCTACCAAACGTTAAATATAATGTGAAAACTAAAAAAAATGAATGAAAGTTGGAATGTTTACTTCAAAAGGCCATATCTCAAAGGTTTGTTGACCGATTCTAATTATTTTTTCATTATTGAACAGGTAAACGTTTCATTGTTAATTTACATTAAGAAGAATATAAAACAGAGTCATCTACAGGCGATATAGTTGATCTGAACTATATGTATTATCATTATTTAGTAAATATTTTTTTCTTAAAAATAGCTGCCTATCCATTTTTATATACTAGTTGATTGCAATTGCTGTATAAACATCTGAATGTCAAATTCTCATGATAAGTTCAATTCGACAATAAAACTGACAATAGTTAGATATATGAGCAGATGAACTTGTACTAATAACATCCCCTTTGACCAGTTTTAACATCTGTCAACCCAACCAGCGATTGTACAAAATTTCCAACAAAAACCGTATCATAACATAAATTGATCTGAATCAGCAAATACCTTCATATTTTTTGAATTTATGGATTTATTTTTCCATCATTTGTAGTTTGCGTTCGTTGCATTCAACTAATATATAGGTCATCGTTTTTAATACAAAGATATTCACTAAATAGTGATAAAACATATGATTGAGGATAATTATGTTGTCTATTTTTTGAAGTAGGCAATTTTATATTCTTATATTATTTTATATTTTTTAATTTATATTTTATATTCTTCTTAATGAAAATTAACGATGAAACGTCTACTTGTTCAATAATGAAAAAATAATTAGAATCGGTCAACAAACCATTGAAATATGGCCTTTTGAAGTAAACATTCCGACTTTTATCCATTTTTTTAATTTACACATTATATTTAAAGTTTGGTAGACAACCCTATTTTCATATTTTTTCAGTGTACCATATAAATAATACCTTTTGTACATTATATTTATGTAATTAAATGATCAGGTTTTCCTTTAAAAACCGCGACACGTATAAACGATCTAAATAGTCAATGGACAAACAAAACAAACAATGAAATATTTTCAAACTTGCAGGAGATATACTTGATTACTATATCTTTCAAATGCTATGTACTAAATAAGTAGACAAAAAAAAATTTGTTTGTGGAGATAGGACCAAACCCGTGGGTGTTTGCTGGTAGCCTTATGAAACGTGTCATAAATCTTCAAATTGCAATTTCTCTCGATTTCCTCGATGGATCATTTTGAAATTCACTGAGAAGATGCTTGGATACTGTATCTTTTGAATGCCGTATAACAAATTTATGGTCATTTTTTTGTTAATAACGGTTTTAGGAACACCGTGCGAGCGTTATTACTCGCCCGTCGATGAAGCAGATGATAATGATGATAACGATGATAACGCGCAGACAAGCTCGTCTGTTCTCAAAAAAAGACCAAAATGACGGTTGAACCTGACTGCATCTCTGGAAGGGTTTCCGTCTTGGAAATTGTATAGAAGAGCGTTAATATAAAAGAGGGAAATTATTGTTCGCCGCCTATTTGAAAAAAAATCGATAAAGAGTAAAGTTTGTTTTTTGGTATAGAAGAGCTAACAAAAGGGTGGCAAAGGTCACAACAGCTCTGAATTTGAATTTAAATTTGTAAGGCGCGAAAGTGAACATCGTTTTTTGTTTAAAAAAAAATTGATTGTGTTTCATCAACAGGACGGGAGGTTTTGGATCTGGACCAGTTTGGAGTCTGCGAAATTGGTAAGATTGGTGGTGATCGCAAGAAGAAGAGTGTAAATAGTGTAAATAGTAGGCCTATGAATTGTATATAGTAGTTATAAGAAAGTGAATTGGAAAAATTAAAGGAAGTAGATTAGAAATTTAAGTTTGAATTTTCCTTTGAATAAAGTGTATCCCTGAAGAAATCCAAGTTCGCTGAGTGGTTCTGGGGGATCGATTCCTTCTTTGGCGCACCGAGTTTCGCGACTCAAAGGGGGAGTTTAATTCTCGTAACCTTATAAGACCGATGTCGAAAATGAAGCCACCATGAATGAAATCACGACTGTTGAAATACTAACTGCCATCCCCACCAGTGCCTCCAGAAAATCGCCAGGGCCTGATGGATTGCAGAAAGAATTCTTCCTGCGAACTTTTGACGTCATCCACCGTGAATTAAACTTGGTATTGAATGAGGCTATAAGATCAAACATTCCAGCCCAGTTCGTCGATGGGGTAATCGTACTGCCGCATGTTTTCGTCTACTTAGACGATATTATTATTGCGACAGAAACTTTCGAGGAACATATTAGACTGCTGAAAGAAGTAGCGCACAGGTTAAGAAAGGCGAACTTAAGTATTAGTCTGGAAAAATCGCATTTTTGTAGGAAGGAAGTAAAATACTTAGGGTTTATTCTGAACCAAGATGGATTTTCAGTAAGTGACGATAAAATAGAAGCTGTGGTGAATTTCAAAACTCCGAAAACTCAACGAGACGTTCGGAGGTTGATTGGGGTTGTCAATTTTTATCGACGATTTATACCAAATTGTTCTCAATTAACAGCTCCTCTCACTGATATGCTGAAGACAGGTAAAGCTTTTCAATGGACAAAGAACGCAAACGAAGCTTTTCTTCAAATTAAATCGGTGCTTTCTTCTGCACCAATTTTGAGCAACCCTAGGTTCGATCAGCAATTTGTTCTTGAAACTGATGCGTCCGATTATGCGATGGGCGCAGTTTTATATCAAGAAGTTGAGGGAGAGACAAAAGTTATAGCTTATCATTCAGCCAAGTTCACGTCAGCAGAAAGAAAATATGCAGCAACAGAAAGAGAGTGTGTGGCAGTATTGAAAGCATTAGAGCATTTTAGAGGTTATATTCAAGGTGTTCATGTTACTGTTCGAACAGATTGTCAGGCATTAACATTCTTGAAAAATCTTAAATGTGAGGGTAGTAACCGATTAGCACGCTGGAATCTTCGATTAGCCGCATATGATATAACATTAGAACATAGAAAGGGTATCATGAATGTTGTACCCGATTGGTTGTCCAGACCAGTTGAAACAGTTTCGATTTTGTCATCCTGGTATACAAAGCTAAAATCAGCTATCGAATTAGACCCTGAATGTTACCCTGATTTCCGTATCATAGATGGGAAAGTATACAAATATGCTATGAGTGAATCGGAACTAGTAGATCATTCTTATGATTGGAAGGAACTGATTCCTGATGAAAGAAGGAAAATTATTTGGAAGGAGGCGCATGATGATTCAGCTCATTTAGGTGTGGAAAAAACATTAGAGAGGATAAAATTACGCTTTTATTGGCCAAGAATGAAGCAAGACGTAATAGAATACATCAAAGGTTGCAAAATCTGTAAAGCCTCCAAGCCTATAACAACAGTGAATAGGCCCACTATGGGGAATCCAAAGCAAAGTGAATTTCCTTTTCAACTTATATCGGTTGATTATATAGGACCATTACCCCGCTCTATTTCTGGGTTCAGGCATATTCTAGTAGTAGCATGTTGGTTCAGTAAATTTTGCTTCCTACATCCGGTGAGAGAGGCCTTTGTCGGTTCATTGAGAGAGATATTTTCAGAAAATTTTCTGTGAGCGAAATCTTAATCTCCGACAATGCAACAGTGTTTGTTGGGAAAGCTTTTAAAGAACGTTTGGCCAAATACCAAGTTAAACACTTTCTTTCTGCTAGTTATCATCCTCAAAATAACCCTTGCGAAAGATACAATAGGGTAATTAATGCGGCGTTACGATGTTATGTGGGAGATGACCAAAGAAAATGGGAGGAAGCTTTACCAGTTATTGAACACGCGATAAATACAAGTAAACATTCCTCAACAAAATTCACTCCGTACTTCGTGGTATTCGGGAGAGAACATGTAATATCGGGAGAAGAATATGCAATGAAGAGAAGGTTTGATGCGAAAGGAGTGCAACTAGACAAAAGACCAGAATTAGATAAAAAATTGAAGAATATTGTGAGACAAAATATGGCAAAAGCTTTCCGAGAATACTCACACTCATATAATCTTAGAAGCTCGAAAAGGAATTTGGATTACAAAGAAGGGGATATCGTTTGGAGGGATTCATTTCTCCAAAGCAATGCAGCGAACAACTTTAGTGCAAAGCTTGGTCCCAAGTACATTGAATGCAAAATATCCAAAGTAATGGGAAATAATACATATGAATTGAAGGATTTGAATGGAAAACGGTTAGGAATCTTTAGTTCAAAAAATTTTCATAGATAAGTTAGAATTAGTGAAAAAAAAGAAAAAAAAAATGGTAAATACACCTATAAAAAAAATTAAAATAATTGGAAAAAAATAATGGCAAAATGGAACTTACGGCAACCCGAAACTTTAAAATGAGTCAATATCAATGATAGAATCAGATAGAAAACTAATGGGATGTTCAATATTGAATGCGAATAATTTCCTGTAGTATTATGGGTACAGATCACATTCAATATATCCAGCGCGCGCTTATATTAGCTGGAAAAATTTGGAGGCTTCCTAAAAAGAAAAAGACATATTAAAAAAAAAAATTCTCGCGAATAATGAAGAAAAGCATTATTTCTCAATGGATCATTGGGTAAAAAAAGAAGATGCTAGATTGGGAGATTAAAAGGGATCTTGAAGTTTATGTGTTTATGTACAAATTTGGTTGACGAATCGGATTTGGCGATTTATCATTACTATGGTTTTGAAATGAAGAAGGCACATAGAATCATGGAGTTTAGGAAAGAAGGAGAAGAATTATGATGTGGAAGAGAGAGAGAATTGGATCATTTTGAGGTTAGGGCGATTCCTTCACTGGGATTATCTGGACAATAGAAAAATGCGCGAAGAGCTTTGCATTGTCGCGATTAAATTGGAAGATGTAAGATGAGCATCCAGTAGTCTGATTAGTCGTCCGTAAAATGCATAGTTTCTTCTGAAATCGCAATGAAATTTGTGCAAACAAGTTAAGTTTACACAAATTTCATTTTCCGAAGTTGAGGGGTATTGTAAGCTATCGCTTCGTTTTTTTCGCGGGCCGCAGAACCATCTTTGCCTAAAAAAATAGCATGAAACAAAAAGATTAGTGTTTTAGTAGATTTATAAGAATTTGGAAAAGGGATTATTTAAAGGAGGGATTTAGACTTAGATTTAGATTAGGAATTATCCGGAAAGATAGAAAGGAAAGGGAAATGTAAATACTTACCTGAAAATAAAATGCATGCGATCACCATCGACGATCACCACCAATTCACCCGAACAAACATGACAGCAGGATAGCAGGTACGAAGCTAGATGAGACAACCATACATCGAGCCACGGTGTTCCTAAAACCGTTATTAACAAAAAAATGACCATGAATTTGTCATACGAAAGATACAGTATCCAAGCATCTTCTCAGTGAATTTCAAAATAATCCATCGAGGGATTCGAGAGAAATTGCAATTTGAAGTTTTATGACACGTTTCATAAGGCTACCAGCAAACACCCACGGGTTTGGTCCCATCTCTACAAACAATTTTTTTTGTTTACTTATTTAGTACATGGCATTCGAAAGATATAGTAATCAAGTATATCTCCTGCAAGTTTGAAAATATTTCATTGTTTGTTTTGTTTGTCCATTGACTATTTAGATCGTTTATACGTGTCGCGGTTTTTAAAGGAAAACCTGATCATTTAATTACATAAATATAATGTACAAAAGGTATTATTTATATGGTACACTGAAAAAATATGAAAATAGGGTTGTCTACCAAACGTTAAATATAATGTGTAAATTAAAAAAATGGATAAAAGTCGGAATGTTTACTTCAAAAGGCCATATTTCAATGGTTTGTTGACCGATTCTAATTATTTTTTCATTATTGAACAAGTAGACGTTTTTTTTGTTAATAACGGTTTTAGGAACACCGTGCGAGCGTTATTACTCGCCCGTCGATGAAGCAGATGATAATGATGATAACGATGATAACGCGCAGACAAGCTCGTCTGTTCTCAAAAAAAGACCAAAATGACGGTTGAACCTGACTGCATCTCTGGAAGGGTTTCCGTCTTGGAAATTGTATAGAAGAGCGTTAATATAAAAGAGGGAAATTATTGTTCGCCGCCTATTTGAAAAAAATCGATAAAGAGTAAAGTTTGTTTTTTGGTATAGAAGAGCTAACAAAAGTGTGGCAAAGGTCACAACAGCTCTGAATTTGAATTTAAATTTGTAAGGCGCGAAAGTGAACATCGTTTTTTGTTTAAAAAAAATTGATTGTGTTTCATCAACAGGACGGGAGGTTTTGGATCTGGACCAGTTTGGAGTCTGCGAAATTGGTAAGATTGGTGGTGATCGCAAGAAGAAGAGTGTAAATAGTGTAAATAGTAGGCCTAAGAATTGTATATAGTAGTTATAAGAAAGTGAATTGGAAAAATTAAAGGAAGTAGATTAGAAATTTAAGTTTGAATTTTCCTTTGAATAAAGTGTATCCCTGAGGAAATCCAAGTTCGCTGAGTGGTTCTGGGGGATCGATTCCTTCTTTGGCGCACCGAGTTTCGCGACTCAAAGGGGGAGTTTAATTCTCGTAACCTTATAAGACCGATGTCGAAAATGAAGCCACCATGAATGAAATCACGACTGTTGAAATACTAACTGCCATCCCCACCAGTGCCTCCAGAAAATCGCCAGGGCCTGATGGATTGCAGAAAGAATTCTTCCTGTGAACTTTTGACGTCATCCACCGTGAATTAAACTTGGTATTGAATGAGGCTATAAGATCAAACATTCCAGCCCAGTTCGTCGATGGGGTAATCGTACTGGCGAAAAAACAAGGGGCAGGCGACACCGCTCGTGCGTACAGGCCAATAAGTCCGATAAATTACGACTATAAAATTCTCTCTCGGATCCTCAAACAGCGTCTTGAAAACGTTCTTCGTTCCCACAGCATGCTGACCGACGTGCAAAAGTGTTCAAACCCAAACAGGAATATTTTTCAAGCCACCCTGGCCTTGAAAGATAAGATCTATCAACTAAAAGCCAACAAGCGAGGAGGAAATTTGGTTTCATTCGACCTCGACCACGCGTTTGATCGAGTCAACCACAACTTTTTGTTTCACACTATGCGATCGCTGGGTTTCAACGCGGCTCTGGTAGAGCTACTTTCCCGCATAGCAGCAGCATCATCATCGAGGCTGCTAATCAATGGACACCTGTCGGCACCCTTCCCCATTCAGCGATCAGTTCGACAAGGTGATCCTCTGGCCAGCCATCTCTTTGGAATCTACCTGGAACCGCTTCTACGACGCCTAAAATAGGTGTGTGGAACGGATCTAATGGTTGCATATGCAGACGACTTCAGCGCCATCGTCAGTACCGCAAACCAGCTGAACGAAATGCGGGCTTTGTTCAAGCAATTCAAACGAGTCGCAGGCGCCCGCTTGAACGAATCAAAAACGACAGCAATTGATGTGGGGTTCACGGTAAATCAAATATCAGTACCGTGGCTCAGGACCGAAAACAGTATAAAAATCTTGGGTATAATTTTTACCAACTCGGTCAGGGAAATAACATCGCTAAACTGGGACATCCTCACGATGAATTTTGCTCGCCAAGTATGGATGCACTCGCTGCGCATGCTGACCCTTCACCTAAAAGTCACACTACTAAATACCTTCATTTCATCGAAGATGAGGTACATGTCAGCAAATTTACAACCGACAACAGCTCAAGTGGCTAAACTTACAGCTACCATGCGGTCCTACCTCTTCCGTGGCGCATGTGCGACGGTACCTATTCAGCAACTAGCACGCAGCAAAGATCACGGCGGTTTAAAACTACAACTGCCTGCGATAAAATGTAAAGCGCTGCTGATAAACCGCCACTTACAAGAAATTGAATCCCTCCCCTATTACTCTTCCTTTCTTTACCAAGCAAATCCACCGCGAGCAATTTCTCTTCCCTGCCTAAAAACTATCCTAGCAAACATCCCAACACTTCCTATCCAAATTCGCCAAAGCCCAACCACCGATCTAATTACCCGCTTCTTCATTGAGCGCACCGACAGAGCCAAAGTGGAAATTTCCAACCCGGGAGCAGACTGGAGACGCATATGGAAGAATATATCCTCCCGTACGCTTCTTCCCGAGCAACGCAGTATATTGTTCATGTGGGTAAACCAAAAAGTCTCACACAGACGACTACTACACACTATGAGAAGAACAGACGGTGAGAACTGCCTGTACTGTATAGAACCAGTGGAAACTATACAGCACAAATTTTTCGAGTGCGACAGAGTACAAGAGGCTTACACACTACTGCTGGTGGTGACCGGCGGACGGCGTTTACAAAACGACGAATTGACGAAACCTTCATTAGAACGATTTACGGCGACAACAAGAACAAAAGTCCTCAAACTTTTGTTTTGCTACATCTCCTTCATTCAGAACAACCAAGACGTTAGGGTGAATGCAAGTAATTTGGACTTCGAGTTTCAAATTCCTAATTAACACCAAAACAATTTATTTTGTGATAACATTTTAACTAAAACAAAACCAACAAATAAACATATTTTACAAAAAAAAAAATTAGTGGAAATTGTTGGGTTGGAAAAATTGTGAGGACAATA